>NC_067398.1:233001029-234399779 GCF_016432865.1 Antechinus flavipes
GTGTGAAATGTTTTTTTTTTCCTAGTATATTTATTCAATCTCTTCAATAGTGGATTCAGAAGAATTTCCTATAGATGGGGCTGCTCCTCCCCCTGGAAACCCAACAGTCATTCCTTTTGCATGTTCCCTATACTCTGGTATAGCTCACTAGTGATGTGGGCCACAAACCTCTTCTAAATCTTTCTGAAGATGCTCAAATTCTCCCTCCTCAGTAGTTTGATTCTTATTCAGCCAATTGATTGTTTCATTATATTTGTCAAAGATCTTTTGTTTGTTTTCATCTCCAATTTTGCCTTGGAGTTTCTCATTTTCTACTATAGCCTTTGTATTGAAAGCTTAAGACTCAAGAGAGTTCTTAGAAGACACCTTGTTTCTCTACTTCCCATATTCAGTCTTGTATTTCTCAGCCTTCTGAATGATACACTTAATGTTTTGGTTTTTTTTTTTTGCTAAGATGAACTTTGTTGTTGGTGGTGATCTTTTTCTCTTCGCCTGTATTCTTATCTACATTAGAAACATTAAGAATGTCATTTGTATCAATATCAAATTTTATTTCAATCTGAGGAATACTCTCTTAGGACAGGGGGAATTCTTGAGTTCAAACTTGCCAAAAACAAAGTTTTGTTGTTGTTTTTTTGTTTGTTTGTTTTTGGTTTTTTGCCATTGTCCTTTTCATTTTCATATAATTGAATAAGCACATTAGACTGAATATGTGACTAGATAGTAAGTCTGTGTTGGCTTGATTGAGATGGTGATGTCATGTTTAATCAGATATAACTCTATTTTAAACTACAGTAACTCAACCAGCAGCTTAAATATCAAGAGAAGAAGGTGTGATATACAAAAGCAGCAAGTCCTGCACATTCTCAGATTTATCTCTATCCAAGATGATAGTGTGAACAGCTGCACTGTAGATAACAGCCTTTTCAGGGTTCATAATCTTATTGAGACCCTTGCCATACAAGAAACCTGCAAAAAGTTTCTGGACTTGGGAGATCTGAGAAAAACCAACTATAGAGATGATGTCATAGATCTTCATTATTTAACCTGGCATCCAGTAGGGCCTTTTTCACAGGGTTCAGAATGCCACAGTAGAGATCAACATCCAATTTTTCAAAATAGTATGAGTAATAAAGTTATAGAAGAAGTTGATATCTTCACAGAGAAAGTCGATCACAATACAAGCCTAGAAAAGAAGAAATGAGTCATTTTGCACATTTGCAAGTGGTACACAAATAGTCGCAATCCTTTTGTTGTCACCCATGCTCTTATTATGTCTTCACTTGAACTCAGGAATGAAATGTTTGACCATGCAGTTTTCAAAGTCCTGTCCACTCCAATGGGGGTATCCCCAGTTGTGAACTTAACTTCAAAGATGCAATCTTCATTGGTAAAAATGGAGACAATCAAAAATGCTGCCTTCAAAGTGAAAGATCAATACATTTTTCTTGGCATCAACCTTTTTTGTTCAAGCAACAAATTGCTTATTGGTGATTCAGAGCACATTGAGAACAGTGATGGTTTCAGCTTCTTGGGAAGTCTAACAATGGGAATAGTTGAAATAGGCTGGTACTATGACAAAAGTATTTGTAATCTTAAACTTGGTAATTTCTATCCATCTTGATCAAGACCAAAGAAAATGTTTGTTCTAGACAGAAATGTTTGGTTTCATCAGTAAATTTCAAGTTCTCCAGATTTCTTCCACAAACATAATAAATTTGCACCTCTGGTTGAAAATTCACTGGTGAAAAACAAAAACAAAAACAAAAAACAAAAAATTAGAGCTGAACAGGGGTCCTCTTGGGATAAACCAAAAAGACCCAAAGAAAGACCCCAGGATTGGGATTAGCCATTGTAAAGTACAAACACCTCCAGGCTAGCTCTGCAGAAAGCCAGGTGGTGTGCTGGGGTTAGATGAGTTTGGCTGGACTCTCAGCTCTAACAAGAGCAACTTTAACATCCTGGACAGTATGGGGAGTTTGGAGGCCTTATTCCTGAAAGACTGAGGGGGGACTCAGCTGATATGAAATGCTAGGCTCCACTGTGCTGCTGAGATGGAGGCCTGGAAAAGAAGGAATCAGCATAGCCAGGAGAATACAGAAACAGTGGGGCTGAGTTGCTGCTGGCTGCCAGCACTTGCAGGAGGATGGAGCTTCTGATTTGGAGATCCACATCAGAGAGGAAAGCTGAAGTGAAGCTAGAGGCACCATCTCTCCACTCCAATATTAGAGTTGCTTACTCTAATAGTTATTATTTTAAAAAATGAACAGGCAAAGAAGAAAAAACCTAGCCATAGAAACTTATTATTTGAATATGGAAAACTGGGGTTCACCTTCAGAAGAAGACAATGAAGTAAAAAAGAAAATTCTCTTCTGTTGGAATCCTTACTAACTGCTAACTAATTAGAGTTGATCTAATCTTACAAGAAGATGTTTTGGGCAGAACCTGAAACAAGGTACTAAGTAGAACTAATTAATACAAGGCTTGTGTTCACACCTTTACTCATTGGAGTTCAATGAGTTCACACTTCCCTTGAAGCTCGTTGGGCCAGAGAGCACTATGGGAGAAAACCCATAATCCCATTCTCTCAGAAGAGTCAGATAAAAGGCCAGCGATGAGGGCTCTATGGCAGAATACATTATTTCCTCTTGGCTGGCTGGTCGCAGAAGAAAGTTCAGCTGGACTCGAGAGGAGCGACTCTCGTGGCAGACGAAGGGTTTTCAGAGGATAAAGCTACAAGTGGGGAGTTCAGTGGACAACCAGATTCATCTTCATCTCACACCACTGTAGTTGGTGGCTGGGCTCCCCAGAAGGAGTCAAGAGAGACATTCCATCTCTGTGTTGGTTGGAGGCAGAAGAAAGCAGAGGCAGAGGCTGAAGGACAGAACCTTTGGATTTGGAGACATCCGAAGGGCTCTAAGCCTCTAAATCGGCTGTACTTTGAGAAGAACAAGAACTCCAACATTTGAACTCATAACACTCTTCTACACCAAAGAATAACATTAAATAGTTACCTGCCCCAAAACAATTTGTCAAAGAACTAATAAAATACTTTTAAAATCAAATGAGAGGAAAAACTAAAATAAATAAGTAAAAACTGAAAACTATACAAGATAAACAAGATGAAAAAAAATTAATCAACTAGAAAAGGAGATAGAGTCTTAAAGAAGAAAATAATTTTTTGAAAATTAGAACTGGGCAAGGAAAAGCCAGTGAAACTATGAGACCAAGAAATAACAAAATAAAATATAAAGAATAAAAAAAACCAGAACAGAATTTGGAACATCTTATAAAAAAAAACAAACAAACCAACAAATCTGGAGAACAGATCAAGAAGAAAAAATACAGAATATAGAATAATTGGACTACTTGAAAGTTTTGACCCCAAAACAGGACATAAAAATGCAAGAAATAATTTTTCAATAAAAATTGTTCTGGAATGGACAGAAGCAGCTACACCCAAAGAAAGAACTGGAAAATGAATATAAACTGCTTGCATTTTTGTTTTTCTTCCAGGGTTATTTAAACTTTCTGAATCCAATTCTCCCTGTGCAACAAAAGAACTGTTCAGTTCTGCAACATATATTGTATCTAGGATATACTGTAACCTACTTAACATGTAAAGGACTGCTTGCCATCTGGGGGAGGGGGTGAAGAGAGGAAGGGGAAAAATCGGAACAGAAGTGAGTGCAAGAGATAATGCTGTAAAAAATTACCCTGGCATGGGTTCTGTCAATAAAAAGTTATTAAAAATAAATAAATAAATGGAAATTGTCCTGGAGTGAGAGAACATGAGGGGAAAGAGGAAATTTTTAAAAAGAAAATCCTCACCATCTCAAAGAGATCCTTTGTGGAAAACAAGTAGGAACATTATTGCCAAATTTTGAAACCCCCAGATTAAAAATGAAATTTTGCAAGAAACAAAAAGAAAAAAACTCAAATGTGCTAAAGCTATAATTAGAATTATACAGGACTTATCAGCAACCATAGTAAAGATTACAGATACTAGAATACTATATATCAGCAATCAGAAGAACTAGGCCTGTAGCTAAAAAATCATATCCAGCAAAATTATCCATAATATTGAACAACAACAACAAAAAAGAACATTCAATGAACTTGCAGATTTTCAGGACTTTGTTTCAAATAATCCTGACCTTAATAGAAAATTTAATATATAAGAACCAATATTAAAGACTAATTTCAATGAACACAACATGGGCAAATCATTTATGTAAAAATCATCCATTTAAAAAATGAACTATATGTATACCATATGTTTAAGAATGACATTAGTAATGGAATGGATTAAAAGAAAGAGTGGAGCGGAGTTGAGTATAATCTGATTCTAAAAAGCAATACTGCTACATAAACCTACTCACATTGGGAATGGTTAAATAGGAAACACTACACATACAAACCATGAAGAGCATAGCATCCTCCAAAATCTATAAGGCAATAAATGTGGGGATGAAGGAATGATTATAATAAAGTGGGGTAAAGATGTATAGATTTATGGCAAAGGGACAAGGTGTTTAGATTAATGGTTAAGGGATAAAGAGGAAAGGAAAGGATGCGGGAAGAAGATAAGGAAGGGATCCATGAGTAGGGGGAGGTTAAGTAATAGAAAAGCAAGTTAAGAAGCAGAATTAAAGTAGAAGACTTAGAAAAAAAGCAATATATACAAACACTACAACAAGGATCAGGAGTAGAATTTATTAGAAAAAAAAGTAGGGTTAGTAATCATTTTGATAAAGTCAAGCCTAGATTCATTCAAGAGAGAAATCTATATTACATGTCAGTCATATTAATATTGTTTTAGATTCATGTTTACATATGAGTAAATGCATATATATACTTATACATATGTGTATGTCTACATATATGTGGGTATGTATGCATGCAAGTAGATATATGTGTATATATAGATGTATGTATATGTAGGTAGATCTGTGGGTTGATGTGAATATATATGTGTGTGTATATGTACATATATATGTGTGTGTATGTATGTATATATGTATGCATCTATCTATATATGTATATATAAATATCTGTGCTTAATTGTAGCTTACTTGAGGGAAGTGAAGGGGATAAAAAGGGGGAAAAAACGAATAAAATTTAAAAAAAGTACCCAGCAGAGAACAAAAGAATAACCTACAACAAAGAAACGATAGACACTCATGAATATAATTTCTTCTATTATTATATAGGCTTTCTTGAAATGGAAATTTGTGATTATATATTTGAATGCTCTGTGTTCTGCTGGGCACATGACAGTGTACTATTTTTATTTTCCTTTTCTGTCTTTCTTTTCTCTATTCTGTTTAAAAAAAATAACTAAGAAAAAAAAAAAACTTTGGATTTCTCTTTTGTATAACACTTAGACCCTAAGCCTACTTTTGTCATTTACTACCATGAAGGCCAGTGCTACATGTTTGACAATACAACTATAGCATCAAATTTGCAACCAGACACTTTACATTAAAGAGTGTTATGATGTAGTCCATTACAATTTGATTCTTTGAAGCATTACTAATTAAATTTGGTAGTTGAGATGTTTGAGACAAGAAGAATAAGTCAAATCAAAAGTAATTTCTGCTTGGTGTTAGAACTAAAAAGGTGTTTTACATATCTTCTCTCCCTCTCCATCAATTAATTTCCTTAAGCATTTATTAGTGTGTACTAACTTCTAGTAATGCAAATAGCACTCAGTGAAGTCCTTTCTTCTTGATTGGAACACCACCTGGTAAATTGTCCAAATTATTAACAGAGAATAGATTTTTTAAAAAGGTGAGATGAAACAAAATTGGAATGATTAAGGAAGTCTTCATGGAGAATGTGTGACAAGATTAGGAAAATCTTGTAATATGAGTGAAAAGCATAATGTATAGGTAAAATCAATCATTTACAAGGAACTCTGAATCCATATGACTACTAATATTGGAAGATTCCTACAGAAAAAGTGGTTCTGAGATCAATGACAACTATGGGTCCCTTGGACATAGTTCCTAGGATATCACAAGTCAAAGCTGACCATAGTGGAATAAGAAAAACTATTGCTTGAGTAAATAAGTTGCTTTGAGTAAAACAATTAACTCTTTTTTTATGGAATATTATTGTTCTGTAAGAATTGATTAACTCTTAACAGACATTCCAACATTCAACTTCATACCATCAGAATGGCAAAGATTATATAAAAAGAAAATGACAAATGTTGAAGTGGTTATTGAAAAATGAGCACTTTGAGGTACTGTCAGTGGATAGAAGAGGTACAAACATTCTGAAAAGTAACTGGGAATTGTACACAAAAATATACTAAATACTGCATGTCCTTTAACCCAGCTATGCCACTGATAAATTTGTAACTAAAAACAAGAACAGAGAAATAGGGGGATATTCTCCCCCCTATATGTCTATAAAAATATTTATAGCAGCTCTTTTTGAAGTTGCAAAAAAACAAACAAATAAACTGGAAACTAAAGGATTGGCCATGAATTGAAGAATGACTGAATAAACTGTATGTATAAATGCATTGGAATACTACTGTGCTTTAAGAAATAAGGAAAGAGATAATTTAAAAGAATCTTGAAAAGACATGAACTTATTCAGAGTGAAATCAATAGAACTAGAAAAAAATTTGTGCAATAACATCAATATTTTTAAATGAACAATATTGAATACTTTTATAAACTAATATAGAATGAAATGAGAAGAGCCAGGAGAATAATTTGTACAGTAACACTATAAAGACAAACAACTTTGAAAGTTATAAAAATTATGTTCACTACACTGACCATCCATAGTTTCAGGAAACTGAAGAAAGTTACACTATCTACCTCCTGATAGCTTTCTATCATTTTTCTATGCATAATGATATATATACCTCCTGATAGAAAGGTGACAAACTCAAGATGCATAATTTATATATATATATATTCTCTTTTTTATTTCAAAGAGAGGGATAAAGGGAGGGAAAATAAATTTCTGTTCATTAAAAAATATTACAAAGTTGAGAGTGGTATGTTTAATGTAGCAGATTGCATGTATTTTAGATGAAGTCATTCCTTGATTAGTTTTATTTGATTGTTTTAATTTGTCAAAAGAGACATCTTATGGATTAGAAGAAATCTGTAAATGTAATCTAAATATAAAACTTACCTATAAAACTATTTTAATGTTTATATTAAACTTGGCAAACTCATTTTATATTTCTCCCTTTTTTGAATACTACATTTCAGCCAAACTGACCAACTCACTATTCACCAAAATTGATATTTACCTCTTTGCTCAGTGTATTTGTACAATTCATTCCATATACCCAGAATGGACTTCCTTCCTATTTTCAACTCTAAGAATCTTCAGCTTCCTTCAAGGCTCAGTTCAGGTGCCATGTTATTACAGAAACATTTCTCTATTCCCCTTAATTCTTACTAATCTTTCTTTCTCTAAATTGCCTTAAATTTATGTTTTTCTATACTGCAAACCTCTTTCTATAAGCTTCTTGAGAACAGGGACTATATCTCTAACACCTGACAGTGCCTTGAACTTAATAGGTATCTAATAAATACTATCAAATAAATAATTGAATTTTGTGGCACAATAGTAGCAAATGAATTTAAAAAGTATTTTTTCCTTTGGTTTAACATCCCTTCTATCATTTTCACTATCAAATTGCTTCACAAACCTTTTTTTCCACTCAAATAAAAATGTAATATCCATTCCAAAACATGTCTGAAATCATCAATATCAAAATTTTTAAATCTTTAAATTATTGAGGTTTTGTATGTCAAATTAGATAATTTAACTGATTAATAGGTCCGATGAATAGAGCTCAGGGATTGAATTTTTAAGTCTTGCTTCAGCCATTTACTAGTTATGTGACTGGGAAAAGATCTCATAGTTTCCTCATCTGTAACATGGAGGTGATAATAGCACCTATCTTCTAAAGTTATTGTGAGCATCAAATGAGATAATATGTTGCAAAACTTTTAAAGCACTAAAAAAGTGCCTGCTATTATAAGATCAATTCCTCTTGGGCTACTATAAACATGTTTGGTTATTTAGCATGTAACATCAGCTTGTTTGTATAGCTTTCTGCTTGGATTTTCTATTCTAATAGGATAAAACAATTCTACCCACACAGATCATAATCTTGACTGCTTGAAAATAAATTTCACAGATAATAAAAACACAACATGAAGGATAGTAGATTTATTGCTATTAATAGATTACTAGAATGAAAATACAAAAAGCTTATGTCCTATACAGACTAAACATAACATATTCAGAGGACAGAAAATTAGTAATTATCCAAAAACATAGTTATTATATGAATAATAATTTTAGGGTTGTTATGAAGGTATCACATGTCTTCTTTAAAAGGACATTATGTGAAAACATATACCTCTAAAAATTATGTCCTCTTGAATAATTACCTCATTGCCCATTTTAACACAATAGCTCAAATTTATTTAAAACTTTGCAAACTCCTTTCCTTAAAACAATCTTCTAAGGAATGGAGTGAAGTTATCACTATGTTCTAAATAAGGTCACTGAGACTCAGGGAATTTAAGGACATAATATTTCACCTGCACCTGTTTTCCCTGTCCATGCAAGGAAAAAAATACTTTTTAAATTCATTTGCTACTATTGTGCCACAAAATTCAATTATTTATTTGATAGTATTTATTAGATACCTATTAAGTTCAAGGCATTGTCAGGTGTTAGAGATATAGTCCCTGTTCTCAAGAACGTCCTAATATCAAATCCCAAATCCATTATTTTTTCTACTATATTTGTTGCCACTCTAGAAAGCTGTTTATCATTTCCTATTACTTGTTTTGCACTTATTCAAACTTTTAAATCTAAATGATGATTCTAACAATAATGTACTACATTGCTTCCTTATCTAGTTTTGAAAGGTTTGGGAGTCTATAGTCTAAAGGGCCACCAAGAAAACACTCCCTGAGAATACAGAAGATTTGTTGCACTTGTATGTGATCTGTATTTCTTCAGAAGTTTGCTAGCAAATGATAATTGAAGGATGTAGCCAAATATTTCTGAGCTTTCTCACACACTGATTTTAGATACAATATCTACTTCAGATATAGCTTGCAAATTTGTAGGAAATATAATTTTAACAATAATATTTGATAAAGATCAAATATTAATTTTTTCTGTATTAATGATTTTAATTTGCATGGAAAAATTGTCAGTCTCCATATAAATTTGTATATATATACATATTTATATATAGACATATCTATATTTATATGCATATCTATATCCAGACATGTCTATATCTACCTATCTATCCTCAGCAGGTTTTAGTACCAAAGGAACATATGTACCCATCTTTTTGACTTAAGGCATAGGGAAAAAAGAAATGATAAAAGATTATGGTCTAATAAAGAGATTCCATTGACATTATCTCTTGCTATTCCTTTTAAGGAATCTTGTATAATTTTGACATGTATATCAAAGATAGAAGAGAGTTTTTAAGCTAACATTTTGCTCTCCTGAAATATCCCATTGTCAACAAATAAGTACAGCAAGATCTACATTCTATTCACCTTTCAGTAAATTTTCTTAGTAAAAAGACTCATAGGGCAGCGAGATGGCATGATGGATAGAGCATCTGACCTGGAATCAGGAAGACCTGAGTTTATATCCAGCTTTACATTCTTACCAATTGTGTGACCTTGGGCAAGTTAATCTCTGTTTGCCTCAGTTTCCTCATCTGAAAAATTAGCTGGAGAAAAAAATGGCAAACCACTTCAGTATCTTTGCAAAAAAGTTAGACATCACCGGAAACAGTTGAACAACAAAAGAGAAGCCATTTCCTGCCAAATATTATTTGTGAAAAACTGCCTCTTTTCTTCCTTGAACATAACCTTTACTTAAATGCTTGTAAAATTCAGTTGAATTGAATGAATAAGAATCACTCTCTTCCTCTAAATATTCACAGTCCTCATCAACTGGATCAACCACATCTCAAGGGCCACCTTTAGTAAAGAGGTGTCCTCTAGAATTCTTAAACAAAACTTAGGTAAATAGGTATTGTTATGTAATGGTTAAAGAAGTCTGAAGTTCAAATCTAGCCTTAGACCTTTACTAGACTCCATGGTCCTCTGTTTGCCTAAGTATTTTTAACTGTAAAATGGTGACAATAACAGTACTGCCTCAACTTAGATAATATTTATAATGCACACTTAGAACAGTGCCTAGCACACAGGCATTTAAAAAATGCTTATTTCACTTCTCCTCCAAAAAGGAGTAATTAATAAGGTTCTTTCTAGAAAAGATATTTAGTTGTTTTTTTTTTTTAAGGAGATTTCAGGAATAGGAGAATCATTTATTCTTTATGTGACAAAAAATTTTTTAAATAAAGTTTTAAAATGTAAAGCAATAATTTATTACATCTATTATCTCCTGCTGAAAAAAAAAAAAGCTACTTTGAGGGATTTTTTCAGAATATTTCACTTGCACCTGTTTTCCCTGTCCTTGCAAGCTGAGATCTTACAAGCTGAGATCTAAAGTTATCTTAGACCTTCCAGTTGTAAAATCTTGGCCAGAATGAGTTTCTTCCCTGATAAGTTGTGTATTTTGAGGAAGTCTCTCCCATAGGACAACCAGTATTGATTCTGGAACTCTTAGCATTTTGACCTCATAAGGTAGTGATCAAGGATGGAAACATATTATCTCTCAGGATCTTTACTATTGCCAAATTTCTCATGACTCTCACATTCAATTATTCATCCTACAATTTAAGAAACTTTGATTTAAAACACAATCCTTCAGCCATGTGAACCAAGATACCAATCTGGAATTACTCCATTTCCTTAGAAAGGGGGCATAGCATAGCACTATAAATTGTTAATTAATTTATGCAATTATGAAATGGAGTGAGCATGCCCAATTATTTGGGTACTTGCTAAGAAAGACCAGGAAATGATGCTGCAATCTACACTTTAATAAGGCAAGGGAAACAGGAACTAAAAGTACAGATACAAGAGGGAAAAGAGTTACAAAGGCAAATGATGTGGAGATAGGAATAGGATGGTGGGGGAAGGAAGACAGCATAGCAAAAAGAAAAAAATGGAGATGGGGAGAAGTACAGAGAATCATTCACATAACCATAGTTTAAAAAAGGGAGCACTCAACAGCATAAATCTGATAGGAAATGGAAGAGTGGGGGTGGAAGAGGACTTGGGAGGGAAGGAGGAAGCAGGAGCCATTTTTGGAAAACCAGAAGATACAATTTTAACATATAGAAAAAGACTCCTGAGTACATGTCTAATTCCATGAAAAGTACTCCCATCCCTGAATTAATCCTTTAATATATGACTTATATTAAAATATTTTGTGTTTGTCATATCTCCTCATTGAAGTCAAAAGCTATGTCTTTTCCTGAAGTACAGGGCACAGTATCTTACTCATATGTTTGTGAATAGAATAATATTTTAGCATACTTTAAGCTTTCTATTAAAGGAATTCAATGGTAATGTCTTTGAAAAAATAAATAATGAAGTTTATGCATAAACTGAAATTTTTTGGTAGTCTTCAAAGGCTAAATGAAGGCTTATCTCTAAGTCTTAATTACTAAAAAGCAGTTCTCTCTTTCTTTCTTTCTCCCTCTCTCTTTCTCTCTCTCTCTCTGTCTGTCTCTCTCTCTCTCTCTCTCGTTACTTTCCTTGTTCTTTAAAATTCAATCAAGAAAATATTTATTAAGCATTTATATAGTACTACCCCATTAGGAATGCAAAAGAAAGATTACCTTAAGCCCTTGAGACATTTACAAAACTAAAAGGAGAAAGAGGCAGCTTTTTGAGAGTATTAAGTGAGAGTCCTGTGCTATTCATTGAATAGAAACCAAGCAAAATAGTTAATAGAAAATAAAGTACATTGAAAAGATCTGAGCCCTAAAATATAGTCAAAGTTTTGGGAGGAATTTATTCCTCAATTTTTCAGCTCTCTAATCAATGAAGACACAACTGAGAGTGCTCGAGTTTTAAGAATCAAAATTCCATCATTCTCTATGCTGATGAGGTTTTTCCAGTGGTGAGCTTACCCTGGGGAAGACACGAAGTTTGATGCTTGTTTTCAACCAAGCAGAACAGCTAGAACTGAAACTAAAAAAAAAAAAATTCCTAGTAGAAGATATGGTGAATAAAGAAAACTTTAATCAATAAATTCTGTGTCCTTTTCTTTCTGTTGTTCAGTTGTTTCAGTCATGTCTGACTTGTCATGATTCCATTTGGGGTTTTCTTGGCAAAGATACTAGAATGATTTGCTATTTCCTTTATCTCATTTTAGAGATGAGGAACAGAGGCAAACAAGATTGGGACTTGTCCAAAGTTCCAAAGAAGACATTTTAGTGGTGGCTAAAAGGAGATTAGGAAATTACCATTATCTATGCTATGATTCTGCATCACTTTAAATAGGTAAGTCTGCAAGGATAATATGCTAAAGGCAATTTATATTTGGTTGATTGGTTGGCTTTTATGAATCATTGTTTGTCATTCTGAAAAGCTTTCCCAATGCATCATTTTCCTTAAGTTATATAGTCTGGTGACCTAAATAGCTGAGTTTTAGTGAGTCAAAGATCAAAGCAAACTTTTCTAAACTGTTGTTTCATTGAGCCAATATTCTCTGATATTATTCTCTTATATTGAAGGACTTTTTATAGTATAATGCCATAATTATTCTTAAGGATATTATATTCCAAACTTCAGATTTTACCTGAAACATTACCAATTTCTCTTTAGTAATTTATCATATCATACAACTGGAGGAGAAAGGACTCTTTTATCATGTAATAATGTTGATCTAAATCATCTTTATATTACACATATAATGTAACGAATGAAGAGTTAAAAGATGGTGCCTCAGTGAGAATTTGGCAAAAGTTGGAAGTCTAAAAAGGCTAAAAAAAAGAAACATTGAAAACTAAAAAAGAAAGCCTTCAGAAACTAAATAGACATTTCATATCCTAGCTTGGTAGTTTTGACTATCCTAATTACATATGAATAGGCCAGTAAAATTAAAAAATCTTGCTTTGAGAGCATAGATTACATACTCCCCCCACTTAATCTACATTGAATTTCTATAAGGAATGTGGGAGATGAAAATGACTGAACTGAAACTAATCACCTTAAAACAGCATAGATTGACTTATTGAACTAAAGTTTTTTGAGTCAAGAAGAATTTGTCAAAAGGAAAGGCAAGCTTCCTCTCATTTTCTACCTCAATATGACAAAACATCTTAGAGCTGAAGTTCAGAAGTAGTCAAGGAGAAGGTTTTGCTAATCCTAAACTAAGGGTCATGGCCATACCTGAAAGGTAAAAATAAGTTGGTAAAACTCAAGGGCATGTAATACCATCTAGGCCAAATCAGTGATTACAAGTGGTCAAAGAGTGTTACTTCCCATTGAAAAGCAAGTACAGGAAACCAACAGAGATAGCATGACCTGAGAGGAGGCCGAGGGACAAATAATTTACTCAATCCATCTTGGCAGCATCTGTCCAGTGGTAGACCAACCTATTCTGCCCTAAACAACCACTGCCCTAGCTTCTTCATTTAATCAAGCAGCAGCAGCAGAAGACAGATAAAAACACTGCAGAAGGAACTAATAACTTAGCTGTGCTGCCAGTCTAGTAGTCACTGTATCCTACAAAAGGCCAGCATAAGAGAAAACCAGAGTGATTCATAGCAAATATTGTAAAAACTCTCCATAGAGAGAATTATCATTGAAGTTCCACAATTCTAGAGATGTGAGTTGCCTTGACTATATTTCCCCTACATATATATTCCATTACCATTATAATTTAAGTTCATGCCTTCTCTCTTTTCTCCAGAACTCAATATAGTTGTAGATGAGTATGCTCCTTAATGATGGGGACAATGCTTTGCAACTACTGTTTTTGTTATGTCATTTGAATAAATATCTTTGTTAAATAACTGATTCTACTACCTGAATATTAAGAGGAAGCAGAAGCTGGTGGGAGCTCATGAGCTAACATTTAGAAAAATAGCAGGCCACAGGGATACCCTTAAAAACTAAGAGTACTAACAGCCATTCCCCAAGGGATACAACCTCTCACCAGTGGTGTGGATTGTGCTAATGAGTACTGAGGAGATATTAAAGAAAAAGTTTGCTTCAGTGTTAGTGCCCTTGAAGAGAGTCCTTCAACATACCTTTCTTCTCTTGAGAAAGCCAGTCCTATATTAACAGAGTATATAAATATTGTTAGATATTGTTGTTATATGAACTATTATTTTTACTTAATTGATTTCTTTGTTAAAAAGGAAGATTCAATTCCAGGAGCTGAGGAGGAGAGGGGAATATATAAAAATAAATGTAACTTAAAAATAAAAGATATAGTGGAAAGATTGCTATATTTGGATTTGAATCCTAGTTTTGTTGACTAACTTGCATCAACTTTTCATGACCCTATTTTAGAGTTTTCTTGGTAGCTACTGGAGAGTCTTCTCATTTCCTTCTCATTGAGTTTGATTGAAGAGTAAAAGAAGACAAAAGTTAAATAGCTTGCCCAGGGTCACATAGCTAGTATTTGAGGCCAAATTTGAACTCATGAAGTCTTCTTTAATTCAAGTCCATTGCTTTATCCACAGCATCACATGGCTGCCTCTTGGGCAAATTATTTAACCTTTCTAGACTTTAGTTCTGAAAAAGTAAAATGGTGATGAGTTGGATTAGTTCACCTGAAATGTCTCTTTCAGCTATGATCTAAGATTCTTTCTGGGTTTTGAGTCTATATATTTAGATGGAACAATGGAAAGAGTCTTGAATTTAGAATCAGGAATCAGAAATGCTTAAGTTCAAATCTTGCCTCAGACACTTATACTAGCTTTGTAACCCTGGGCAAGTCACTTAAATTCTATCTGATTCAATTTTTTCATCTGAAAAATAGGAATTATCATAGTACATATTGCCTCATGTTATTGTGAGGATAAAATGAGATAATGTTTGTAAAACATTTAGTACAGTGCCTGCTAGCTAGGCACTTAATAAATGCTTTTTTAATTTTTTTTTTAAATTTGTTTTCTTAACACTTTTAAGCAACGTTCAGATTTTATAAGTATCTATATGTTATGTTAGAAACAACAATTATCTATACTCCTCATAAAAAGCATAGAATAATCTATCTAGAATTATAAGAAACCTCAGAGACTATTTCATCCAACTGTTCATTTTACAGATGAGAAAACTGAGGGTCAGGCAGGTTAAGTCACCCAAAGTTACAGGGATCATAAATAACTGCGTCAAGACTTCAAATCAGGTCCTCTAACTTCAGAGTCAGTGTTACTCTGTTTTTAATTGTACTATACTGCTTCCCTCCTCAATTAAGGAAGATATTCTATATTAAATAATAATTTGTTAATAATGGGATCAAAATATAGTATAGTAATAGATGTAGAACAGATCATAGAATTCAGACCAACTCTTTTATTTTAGAGATAAGGAAACTAATATCCATAAAGATATTTATAGGTCTTCCTTTACCATATATATGCTTTATTCTAGAATGAAATCAGATGTGGGAACATTATAAGATTTAGCACTACTGCTTGACAAGCCTTCTGGCAATACACCCCAAAATCACATGATTTATTCGACATGGAAAAGGTTCCATTTTCAGTGTTTGATTCATCAAAGGAAGAACATCAGGAAGTATAGGTTACATTCAGCTGGAACTAAAGAAAATTGGGCTAGACTTATATGCAATTCAGTCTTCCTACCCTATCATATTATTATGTAATATCTAACTATGTAAATGGTTTAAATACTTCAGTGAAGTGGGTAGAGAAGTGAAGCAGGAGAACTTCCAGTAAAAACAAAATTTGAATTTTGTATTTATTCTGAAAACAAATTTTTAAAATGAGACTAGTAATCAGTAATAAACAAAAGCAAGCAATAGGTGACACAAGGAAATCAATATATTTATGGTATAAATTCCAAATATTTGATTTCAAATAACTTTATAATTTCAAGGTAGAATCAAATAGACATTCATTTATTTTCCTTGTTTGGGAGTAGAACAAGCTAGACATTAGAAATGTTGGCAGAATTATAAAATTAGACCTTATTGTTGCAAATAGCTATTGATGAAAAATTACTTCTGCAGGGAAAGTCATATAAATGCTACAAATTATATGTTTCTTTGGAATAATTTCATATGTTAAGTCTCAAGGATTATGACAGATAGCAGTTGAGGTCTAAATTATAGTGCCAAGTTTGAGCAGCTTTGGTCTGTTTATTTGGTATTACTGCATTACATTTAGTTAAGACTCAAAGGCAGTCTCAACATTGCAACAGGATCTCTAGGAATGAATAAAAGAGACACATAGCATATACAAAATGTACAAAAAAAATTCCCATTTTTCCTCAAAAAGGGAAGAAGGAAACTGAGACAAAAACTTCTGCCTGCATTAAATTTGTGAAATAATGACTTTGCTAAGAAGACTATTGTCTTAGAAACAAAATTTGCCTTTGTTTATTCTTTCTTTTTTTGTCCTTTCCTTTTCTTTTATATCTTTTTATTTCTATACTTGCCCACTCACTGTTCTCTATAGGAAAATGTTCAAACATGCTTTTTATTTCACTTTGATTTTGTTGAAATAAAAACTACAAAAAATTAAAATGGAAATGAATCACTTTGATTTGGAGTAAGGTATCTGGCATCTAAGGAATAAAGTAAGGTATTACTATAAAGCAGGAGTCCTCAAACTACGGCCTACAGGCCAGATGTGGCCCGCTAAGGATGTTTATGTGGCCCACCAGGTTATGGCAAAATCAGACCGAAAGTGACTTTTGACCTAAACTCGCTTTAGCAATGCACACTTCCACACTGGGCTGAGGCGGCGGAGACAGAGTGTGAGGCGAGACTGAGGTGAGGTGAGTTCCCAGGCCAGGGTATGTGGTGTGGGGAAGGGAGAGAGATGCAGAAGATGGAGAACTGATGACGCACGGCCTTGTACAGTAATGGCAGCCACTACAGCAGGCAGGCCCGGGGGATATACAGTGCATGCTGCGCATGTCACGGCCGCTGCAGGGGGAATTCACTGCAGCAGTGAAGGTTGGAAGTGGGAGCGTGAAGAGCAGGAGAGAGAGAGTGTGGGAAACGGAGGCATCACAGCACAGAGGCAGCTTGGAGGAAATTGGGCATTGCAGTCTATATGTCTGTGTGGGCAAAGTTATTGCTGGTATGTTGTTTTTGTAGCTATATATATATATATATATATATATATATATATATATATGTGTGTGTGTGTGTGTGTGTGTGTGTGTGTGTGTGTGTGTATGTGTATACACACATATATATATGTATGTATATATGTATGTATTTTACTAGTAGCAATTTGGAATCCCTAGGAAATTATGATGTTAAAAAAAGGAAAAATTGACTCAGAGTGTAGGATATTCAAAGAACAGTGGACTTATGATTACTTTTTCATGCAGTACAAGGAAAGAACTGTATGTTCGATATGCCAGAATATAGTGTCTGTGTTCAAAGAATATAAGCTGCATCAATGCTATGAAACTCAACATAAAGATAAATATGATTTTTTGGTTGGAGAAGTGAGAAAAGATAAACTATTAAAACTGAAAAATACATTGACAACTCAGCAAAATACTTTTGTGAAGCAGAAGCAGCTAAATATTTCCTCACTGCGAGCAAGTTTTCAAGTTGCCAAGCTAATAGCATGCACTGGAAGACCATTCGTGGAGGGAGAATTTGTTAAAGAATGCCTTCTTTCTTTTGCCAAAGAGATGTGTTCAGAGAAGGCTGATTTATTTAATACAGTGAGTCTTTCAGGACCTACAATTACACGGAGGATTGAAGAAATGGGAGACAATCTGCATCAGCATTTGCAAAATTCCATAAAAAAATTTCATATTTTCCCTTGTTACTCGACGAAAGCAATGATGTTCATGATTCTGCACAACTTCTAATTTTTATTCGTGGGACGAATGATTATTTTGGAGCTTGCTGCACTGCAAAGCATCAAAGGAACAACTACAAGAGAGGACATCTATGAAAAGGTTTGTCAAACTATGAATGGTTTGGAACTGGACTGGGCTAAACTAGCCAGGGTGACAACTGATGGTGCTCCTAACATGGTGGGGTCAAAGAAAGGAGTAATTGCTCGCATTAACCAAGAGATGGACAAACAACCATTCTCATCCAATAGCCACATACTGCCTCATCCACCAACAAGCGCTGTGTAGTAAATCACTGACGTGGGACTCTGTTATGAAAACTATGGTATCTTGTGTTAACTTCATTAGAGCTAATGCACTAAATCATAGACAATTTCAGGACTTTCTGTCTGAGCTAAATGTTGAGTATGAAAATGTTCTATATCACACAGAAGTCGATTGGCTGAGTCGAGGGAGAGTTTTGAAACAATTCTATGACTTACTTCCACAGATTACAACTTTTCTGCTTTCAAAAAACAAAGAAGTACCAGAGTTCAGTGATGCAGAATGGAAATGGCACCTTGCCTTTCTGACAGATGTAACAGAGCTAACAATTTCAATATACAACTTCAAGGAAAGGGGAAGCTCATATGTGATATGCGATCACATGTCAAAGCATTTGAAGTAAAATTAGCCTCTTTATCAAACAAGTGAAGGAGGAAAATTTCTGCCATCTCCCCACAACTCAAAATCTGTTAGCGGAAAAACTACTGATTGCATTCCCAAACAAAACATGTATGGATTCACTGGAAAAATTGCAAAAGGAGTTCCAATTTAGGTTTAAAGAGCTTTATGAACAGGACATACAGCTTTTCCGTAACCCATTTTCTATTGACATTGAAAATGTGGATACAATTTACCAAATGGAACTGGCTGAATTGCAGAACTGTGACTCTTTGAAAGACACATTCAAGTGAAGCAGCCTTCATAATTTCTATGCATCTCTCCCCTCTGAGACATATCCTCATCTCTGGAACCATGCATTCAAAATGGCAACTATCTTTGGCAGCACTTATGTCTGTGAACGGACTTTTTCTAGAATGAAACATTTGCAATCTCCAACCAGATCAACATTAATGGATGCACACTTGGATCACTTGTCACGACTAGCAGTGACAAATATGAAACCAGACATTGACCATCTCATTAGCCAAAAGCAGACCCATAGTTCCCATTGAAATGCTGGTAAGTTTGTTGATTTAACTTTACTTCATTTTAAATATTGTATTTGTTTCCATTTTGTTTCTTCACTTTAAAATAAGATATATGCAGCATGCATAGGAATTTGTTCATAGTTTTTGTTTTTACTATAGTCTGGCCCTCCAACAGTCTGAGGGACAGTGAACTGGCCCCCTATTTAAAAAGTTTGAGTACCCCTGCTATAAGGACTTTAATAAAATGCTTAACTATAACTTGTTGGTATCAATCATTCTACCTTGGACATGAACTAAAAGTTATATAGAAACAGATCAGAAAGATTTTTTTTTCAAAGTATGCATGTTTTTCAGTATCAAATTAGTTTGAAGCAAGTAAGAAAAATCAAATATGGTGCAATCAAAATACCCTCTACCTTTCTCCTAAAAGATTCCCTTTGATATTGTCTGAATTAAATTAATAATTTTATTTCTCAATTGTCCCTCCACGAATGCCACCCTATAGTCAAAATGAGGTACTGACCATTGTTTCAATATGACTCACATTTTCCTGCCTCTTTGCCTTTACTGACACTGGTTCTTCCACCTGCAATGCTTTCTCTCATATCTACCTGTCAAAATCCTATGTACCCTGGAAAACTCCCCAAAATGCAAAAGTAACAGGGATTTTCTAAACCATGGCAGAAATTCAGGTCCAAGGTTATTAGTTCAGTACTTAGAAAAGCAGCTTCAGCATACAAAAATCTGGAGACAAGGAGAGAAGCAGTGAAAGCAGAGCTACCCTGTCCTTGGAATTCTAGTACCCAAGGGGCAAAATTTTCTAGTTGTTACTCCAAGGTTAAAGTAGAAATGATTGAAAAGAGGCTATTAATACTATTTAGAAACATCTTACTACTCAGCAGTGAGTTCCAGGGCATACAAAGTTCTGAGATTTGCTGATTTCCATTGGAGCTATGGGGAGGTAGTAGCCCTCTGGCTATGGGCATCATACCCATTAGCTATCTGATTTATTGTTATGTTGGTTCATAATTTTCCTTAGTTAGATGTCTTATTGGATATGTGTTTTAGGTATAGTGCATGAGCTATGAATGTGAATAGTTATGAGGACCCAGAAGAACTCCTTAAGCCTCAGAAATAGAGTGATCCGATCTTAAAGACTGAGAGTAAGAAGGAGCATTGCATTTGAAGTTTTTTGTTTGTTTTAATAGATATATCTTATAGAGTATTTCTTATAATTTATAAATTATTTATATTTATTATAATTTACTTAAATTATTATTTATAGATTCTTTGATGACATATAGATTATAAATTATAATTTATAGATTCTTTAATGGACATATAGGTTTTTTTTTTGTTTTTCTTACTATACAAGGGATCATGTTTTCCCCTGTAGTGTCTAGAATAAGGCTATGAGGAATGAAGGCATAAATGATTACATGGAAAAAGGAATATTATCATGTTCTGGATGCTATGCTGACTATTTGTATCTATATTAGTTAAATGCTATATCTAGATGTCTACATCAATTAAGGGTTTTTTTGATAGTATTTCCAGGTAAATCTAATAAATTAATAACAATACATACAATTCATTAAAATAATTTTACATTGAAGAAAAAAACAACAGTTTTTACTTTTTCAAAACTTTGGTTAATTTTTACATTTCACTTTAGACTCCTAAAAATACTATGTTTTAAAATTTCTAATTTCATTTTCTCTATCTCATTCTTTAATGGATTTTAAACTGCCCTTTTTTTCTGCCTCAGATGTCAAGGCATTTGCTGTCATTGCCTGTATTTGTCTACTCATAAGAAGCATTCTTAAAGATAAGAAGCAGGCATGCAATTCAAGCCTTGCTTTCCAATTTAAGATCTGTCAAGGTCCAATGATTTTCCTCCATTGAGTATTTTGAAATATTTTTTATTAGCAGTGGTTTATAAACAAAAATTGTATTTTATTGTATTTCAAAGGTAATATTATACTTATGCTGTGTAGATATTCTGAAAGACATGGCCAAGATCATCCACAACATTCAGCCTCTAGGAATACCTCAACAAAGAAACCAATTTTTTTAATGTTATTTATTTTTTCTTGTAGGAGTAGGAAGATGGGCATGTCTATTGCATATATGTTTCTTTACTTTTTTTTCTTTCAAGCCCCTAGATTTAGGTCAAAGCTCTTCCTACTGGCTTTTCATTATGACTACTTGTTAGCAGGCCTAGGTTTCAAACTCTGCTGTATCCATCATGCTACCTAAACTTATAGGATCATAGATTGAAGTTGATTGGAAGGAAACTTAGAGGCCATTTATTTCAATCCCTGTCAGGCTCTGAGTGAGGTCCAATGAAGTTATGATTTGTCCAAAGTAAGATGTAAGAGGGAAAGGGGGAAATTAGGATCTCTAAATGTATAGTTCAGTGGTTCTCAAACTTTTGTTTTTAGTGTCTTTATCCTATTAAAAATTATTGAGGATCTCTCTAAAGCGTTTTTGTTTATCTGGGTTATATTTATAGACATTTACCATATTGGAAATAAAAACTATTTTTGAATTTATAGACCCTCTAAAAGGGTTTCAGAGATCCCCAGGATTCTCTAGACCATACTTTGAGAACCACTGCTATAGTTTAAGTAGCAATTGTCTCTCTCCCAAAGACTTTGGATATTTTCACTGTATTTTAAGAGTAGGAATCAAATCTTGGAGAACTTGAAGTTTAACTGTCCCTCTAGAAAGAGTTAACTATTGATTGGAGAGAACAAAAGAAACAAAGGACTAAGAGAACTTCTTTCCCAAGCAATCAGAATAATAGTTTTGTGGTTCCAACATTTATAAAGGAGTCAGCAAATGCAATCGATAGAAGCTCTAGTTGTGACCTTTCTCATAGCTGATACAAAATTGAAGTATTTAAATATGCCTTTGTATTGAGGGAATTACTCTGTTAATTAATTGTATGGTCAGTCATTTACATAGAAGAGTTTATGAGGAGGGAAGGGAGACAAGCAAATAAACAGAATCAGACACAGAAACAAAGACATGAAGACAGAATGAGACCAAAGAACAAAGATAAGAATATCTGGAGAAAGAAAGAGTGAGACCAAAGATGAAAGCAAGATGTCAGAGAGGACACATGTATCTATCTAAGCTCTTCCTTTCCATCAGGCTACTTCTTTTATGAAAGGCCTTGGAATTAGTGCTTGACTGAAAAAACCCACAAATATGGGGAGTACAACACATTACCAACAGAAGATATCCTCGAAATTCACCAGAAAAGGTCTGGTTTTGCTTGTGAGCAGGGACAGTTAGATCAGGCACAGGGTCAGGAAAGTTGGCAGTGAGAGCATGGAAGGCAGCTAAAGCTAAGCAGAGTGGATGGGGCTGGGGGGGTGGTCTCTGCTGGCCAGAAAATTTGCAAGGAGTGAGCTACTTTGCCCTGGCAGCAAGCCAGTAGATCATCAGAGAAACTATAAACATGGGGGTAAAGACTATAACCCTGAAATGCTAGGGTCTTTTGAGATCTGGCCACACCCACACAATGACCAGATTGACTCAGCAAGCTCTCAGAGTGCAACTGCTGTGCAGATGCAGCACAGCCATTGCTGTCCCACTGCTGCTTCACTGTTACTTCCTACTGTCTGTAGAGGAAGCTTGGTAATACTCCACTGTCCCCGATAAGCAGACATATTTTTTTTTTTTCAAAATAAGCAAAAAAGCAAAGCGTGTTCTAACAATAGAGAGTTTCTATCCTGATAGGGAGCAGACTTCAAACCCTGAGGAGACTAAAAAGAGATTGTCTTTAGATGAAACCCCAAAGGGGGATATGATCTGGTCCCCCCCACATAAGATTCTCATAGAAGAAATTAAAAAGGCTCTTAAAAGAGAGCTAGAAGAAAAATGGGGAAAGGAAAGAGAAGTTTGGCAAGAGGGTCATTCCACTCATTTAAAGATAGAGTGGATAAAGAAATAAAATCCCTGAAAAACAGAATTAGTGAACTGGACAAAGAAAATAGCTCTCAAAAAAATAAAATTGGCGAAATGGAAAAAAAAATTACATAGAACAAAACAACTCATTTAAAAACTCAGTTGGACAATTACAAAAAGAAATTTTAAAAAGTAAATGAAGAAAATAATAAAAATCAGAATTGAACAAATGTAAATGAATGACTCAAGGAGACACCAAGAATTAATCAAGCAAAACCAAAAAAGATATTTTTTAATGGAAAAAAAGTTAAATACCTACTTGGGAAAACAACAGACCTGGAAAATAGATTTAGGAGAGATAATCTGAGAATTATTGGACTTCCTGAAAATGATGATCAAAAAAAGAGCCTAGACACTCTTTTTCAAAAAAACATCAACGAGAACTACCCAGATGTTACAGAAACAAAGGATAAAATAGACATTGAAAGAATTCATCAATCACCTACTGAAAGAGATCCTAAAATCAAAACTCCAAGAAATATTGTGGCTAAATTCCAGAACTATCAGACCAAAGAAAAAATACTACAAGCAGCTAGGAAAAAAAAAATTCAAATACAGAGGAGCCACAATAAAGATTACCTAGGATCTAGCAGCATCCACATTAAAGGATTGAAGGGCCTGGAATCTGATATTCCAAAAGGCTAAGGAATTTGGTATGCAGCCAATAATAACTTCCCCAGCCAAAATGAACATTTTTTTTTTCAGGGAAAAAGATGGACATTTAATGAAATGGGTAAATTCCATCTATTTCTGATGAAAAAACTGGAATTAAACAAAAAGTTTGATCTCCAAATATAGAACTCAATAGAAATATAAAAAGGTAAAAAGAAATCTTGGGAATTATATTTCTGTTATGAGTATACATAAAGAATGCATGTATAATTTGGTTTTATTGTTATAATATAAAAAAGAAGCTAGAGATGGAAAGGAAATTGTACCAGAAAAAGGGTAAAATCGGGGTACTACATCTCATGAAGAGGCAAAGGAAACCTATTATATCCAAGGGAAAGAAAGGAGGGGGATGAACTGGCTTTAAGAGAAAAATATTAGACATATTCAATTTACCAAGAAACTTCTCCCACTTCATTGAAAAGTGGGAGGGGAAAAGTGAAAAGGGAAGGAGTAAGCTAAACAGAAGGAAATACAGAAATTGTGAGGAAAAGGGTTAAGAAAAGGGGAGGGATTTTAAGGTGAGGGAAGGGATCCTAAAAAGGTAGGGCTTCTTGAGGCAAGTGGTGCTCACAAGTTTAATACTGGGGAAGGGAGTAAGGGGAAAGGAAAGGAGAAAAGCATATGCTGGGGTTAACAAGATGATAGGAAATACAGAATTAGTAATTTTAACCATAAATGTGAATGGGGTAAACTCCCCCATAAAGCAGAGGCAGATAGCAGATTGGATTAAAAGCTAGAATCCTACAATATGTTGTTTACAGGAAATACATTTAAAGCAGGGTGATACATACAGAGTAAAGGTAAAAGGCTGGAGCAGAATCTACTATACTTCAAGTGAAGTCAAAAAAGGCCTCCTGATCTCAGATCAAGCAAAAGCAAAAATTCATTTTTTTTTCATCTTAATTCATCTAATTAAAAGAAATAAGGAAGGGCACTATATCTTGCTAAAGGGTAGCATAGATAATGAAGTAATACCAATATTGAACACACATGTACCAAGTGGTATAGCGTCTAAATTCTTAAAAGAGGAGTTAAGAGAACTGCAGGAAGAAATAGACACCAAAACTATAATAGTGGGAGATCTCAATCTTGCATTCTCAGAATTAGATAAATCAAATCACAAAATAAATAAGAAAGAAGTTGTGTATGATAGCTCTTTGGAGAAAACTAAATGGAGACAGAAAGAACTACACTTTCTTTTCAGGAATTCATGGAACTTATACAAAAATTGACTCTATATTAGGACATAAAGACCTCAAATAGTAAATGCATCCTTATCAGATCATGATGCAATAAAAATTATATTCATTAAAAAGCCAGGGGGAAATAGACCAAAAAATAATTAAAAACTAAATAATCTTATACTAAAGAATGATTGGGTGAAACAGCAAATCATAGACATAATTAATATCTTCACCCAAGAAAATGACAATAATGAGACTCATACCAAAATGTGTGGGATGCAGCCAAAGCAGTAATAAGGGGAAATTTATATGTCTAGATGCCTACTTGCATAAAATAGAGAAAGAAAAAATGAATGAATTGGTATTCCTCAGTAGCCGTAACTGTGGTATAACCAAGCACCACTAACATTCCTCCCAAGTAAATCAAAAATACAATTAGGCCTAAAAAAAGTACTATTCAAACTTACAACAATTGCACAACCTAAACCCCTGCTAGCTACAAGATTTAAATCTCTGTATACAGGGGAGAGCTTATTTTGCAACTAAAAAAGCTAGAAAAAGAGGAAATTAAAAACTCCTAGTCAAACACTAAACTTGAAATTCTAAAAGTAAAAAGAGAGATTAATGAAATTTTAAGTTAAAAAAAACTATTGAATTAATAAATAAAACTAAGAGTTGGTTTATGAAAAAACCAACAAAATAGATAAACCCTTGGTAAATTTGATTAGAAAAAGGAAAGACAAAAATCAAATTGTTAGTCTTAAAAATGAAAAGGGAGAACTTGCCACTAAGGAAGAGGACATTTGAGAAATAATTAGTTTTTATTTTACCCAATTTTATGCCAATAAATTTTATAACCTAAATGAAATGGATGAATACCTTCAAAAATATAGGTTGCCCAAATTAACAGAGGAATAAGTAAATTGTTTAAACAGTCCCATTTTAGAAAAAGAAATAGAACAAGCTATTAATCAACTCCCTAAGAAAAAATCCCCAGGACCAGATGGATTTACATGTGAATTCTACCAAACATTTAAAGAACAATTAATTTTAATGCTATATAAACTATTTGAAAAAATAGGTTTTGAAGGAGTCCTACCAAATTCCTTTTATGACACAAACATGGTACTAATACCTAAACCAGGTAGGTTAAAAGCAGAGAAAGAAAATTATAGACCAATCTCCCTAATTAATATTGATGCAAAAATCTTAAATAAAATATTAGCAAAAAGATTACAGAAACTCATCCCCAGGATAATACACCATGACCAAGTAGGATTTATACCAGGAATGCAGGGCTAGTTCAATATTAGGAAAACTATCAGCATAATTGACTATATCAGTAACCAAATTAACAAAAATCATATGATCATCTCAATAGATGCAGAAAAAGCATTTGATAAAATCCAACATCCATTCCTGTTACAAAAAAAAAAAAAAAAAACACTTGAAAGTATAAGAATAAGTGGACTTTTCCTTAAAATAGTCAGGAGCATCGATTTAAAACCATCAGGAAACATCATATATAATGGGGATAAACTGGAACCATTCCCAATAAGATCAGGAGTGAAACAAGGTTGCCCATTATCACCATTACTATTCAATATTGTGTTAGAAATGCTAGCTTTGGCAATAAGAGCTGAGAAAGAGATTAAAGGAATTAGAGTAGGTAATGAGGAAACCAAGTTATCACCTTTTGCAGATGATATAATGGTATACTTAGAGAAGCCAAGAGGTTCTACTAAAAAGCTATTAGAAATAATCCACAACTTTATCAAAGTTGCAAGATACAAAATAAATCCACATAAATCCTCAGCATTGTTATATATCACCAACAAAATCCAACTGCAAGAAATACAAAGCAAAATTCCATTTAAAATAACTGTTGATAATATAAAATATTTGGGAATCTATCTGCCAAAGGAAAGTCAAGAACTATATGAGCAAAACTACAAAACACTTTGCACACAAATAAAGTCAGGTCTAAACAATTGGAAAAATATTAAGTGCTCCTGGATAGGCTGACTGAATAGAATAAAGATGACAATACTACCTAAACTAATCTATTTATTTAGTGTTATACCAATCAGACTCCCAAGAAACTATTTTAATGACCTAGAAAAAATAACAACAAAATTCATGTGGAAGAACAAAAGGTTAAGAATTTCAAGGGAACTAATGAAAAAAAAAAAAAAATCAAATGAAGGTGGCCTAGCTGTACCTGATCTAAAACTGTATTACAAAGTAGCAGTCACCAAAACCATTTGGTATTGGCTAAGAAATAGACTAGTTGATCAGTAGAATAGGTTAGGTTCACAGGACAAAATAGTCAAGATCCCAACTTTTGGGATAAGAATTCACTATTTGACAAAAACTTCTGGAAAACTGGAAATTAGTATGGCAGAAAGTAGGCATGGATCCACACATAACACCATACACCAAGATAAGATCAAAATGAATTCATGATTTAGGCATAAAGAACAAGACTATAAATAAACTAGAATAACATAGGATAGTTTACCTCTCAGACTTGTGGAAGAGGAAGGAATTTGTGAACAAAGAAGAACTAGAGATCATTATTGATTACAAAATAGAAAATTTTGATTATATCAAGTTAAAAAGCTTTTGTAATGCTTTTTAATGCAAACTAATTTTTGTTTGCAAACAAAACTAATGCAAACAAGATTAGAAGGGTAGCAATAAATTGGGAAAACATTTTTTTATAGTTAAAGGTTCTGATAAAGGCCTCATTTCCAAAATATATAGAGAATTGACTCTGATTAATAAGAAATCAAGCCATTCTCCAACTGATAAATGGTCAAAAGATATGAACAATTTTCAGATGATAAAATTGAAACTATTTCCTCTCATATGAAAGGGTGTTCCACATCACTATTGTTCAGAGAAATGCAAATTAAGACAACTCTGAGATCCATGTCAAATCTGTTGGATTGGCTAAGATGACAGGAAAAGATAATAACAAATGTTGGAGGGGACGTGGGAAAACTGGGACACTGATACATAGTTGATGGAACTATGAATGGATACAACCATTCTGGAGAGCAATTTGGAACTAAGCTCAAAAAGTTATTAAACTGGGAATACCCTTTGATCCAGCAGTGTTACTACTGGGCTTATATATCCCAAGGAGATATAAAAGAAGGGAAAGGGACCACAAATGTTCGTGGAAGCCCTTTTTATAATGGCTAGAAATTGGAAATTGAATGGATGCCCATCAATTGGAGAATGGCTGGGTAAATTGTGGTATATGAATGTTATGGAATAGTAATGTTCTGTAACAAATGACCAGCAGGATGAATACAGAGAGGCTTGAAGAGACTTACATGAACTGATGCTGAGTGAAATGAGCAGAACCAGGAGATCATTATACACTTCAACAACATTATATGAGGATAAATTCTGATGGAAGTGAATATTTTCGACAATGAGAAGATCCAATTCAGTTCCAATTGTTCAATGATGAATGGAACCAGTTACACCCAGAGAAAGAACACTGGGAAATGAATGTGGACTGCTTGCATTTTTGTTTTTCTTCCCAGATTATTTTTACCTTTCTGAATCCGATTTTTCTCATGCAACAAGAAAACTGTACAAATATGTACACATATATTGTATTTAAGATATACTTTTACATGTTTAATATGTATGAAACTGCCTGTCATCTAGGGGAGAGGATGGAGGGAAGGAAGGGGAAAATTGGAATAAAAGTGATTGCAAGGGACAATGTTGAAAAATTACCCATGCATATGATCTATCAATGAAAAGCTATAATATAAAGATAAAAAAATAAAGATAAAAGAAAGAGGGAGACATAACAAAAAGGCTTGGGTAGAGGGAGGATAGGGGAGAAGAAAGAAACATATTAGTTAAGAGATTTCTCTGATTATTAAAAAGTGATGTGGCTCAGAGACAATCAGAGATGTTTGCCTATTTGTTAATTTATCAGGATATTTCCAAATTATTTGGAGACTTATAAACAAGATAACTACCTGAATAGCCAAAACTGCCTTAGCTATCCCATATCTACTCAAGCAAATGCTGAAATTCATGCCAGACCAAATAATAATTAATAAATACAAAAAGAAACTTTAAGAAGTGACTTTTTTCACCTCAGAACAACAAAAAATATCTCAGAATGGACAATAAAAAGCAAAACTAGTTCCAGATAAAGCAAATAAGCCAGTAATCTCCCAGTGTGACCAGAGGAGGATCAAAATGTGTGTAGTCTACAGGGCTTACTGTCTAGAGGCAGAAAAAAATAAAAGACTCACCCCCTCAAAAGCCCCGGAATGGTTGTAACCCTATAGAAGAGTCTTTCGAAATCCAGAGAGGCAGGAATGATTCTAGCACAGCTCAAACCAGTACACCCCAGGGCTCCCAGGTTTCTAGCCTTCTCTTTACATGACTTAAAGGGTCCTGCACATTTAGCTCTATGAACTTAGAAAATCTGGGTGGACAAGTAAAGAGTTCCAGGAGGAGTCCAGCATAGGAACCCTAGATGACCCAAGGGGAAACTAAGTAGAGCCTATCCTCCACCCCAAATGTCCAGCAAAGAGTAAAGCTTGATCCTGGCCCAAAGTCCCAGTTTCAGGAAATAAAGCTAGAAAGATAAATAAACAAACAAACAAATAAATAAAACCCATGGTATAAAAATTATTGCAAATTCAAAGAGAGTAGCTCCATAACAATTGTAAGCAGAATCTCAAAGGAAAAATAAATTTGCCTCAAGGACTATGTAAGTACATGGAAGAAATAATGCAAGCAATTTTTAAAAATAGAAATAAAAGTCCTTGAGGACAGAACTGGGAAGAGGAAATAAAAGCTTAGAAAAGAAAGTAGTAAGCCTTAAACAAGTACTATACTCCCTGAAAATTAGAAGACAATAAACAGAAATTAGTAACTTTATGAGTCAACAAGAAATGAGAACAAAATTAAAAGATTGAAAAATAGAAGAAATGCAACATTTTATTATGCATATATAATATGCTATTTGATGTATTTATAAGTATATATTACAATATATAACACAATATAGTAATATATAATAAGCAGGATATAAATTGTTTATTTGCATATTTATAACCTACACATATATGTGCATACAGAATGATCTGGAAAACAAATGAAGGACAATTTAAAATCATTGGACCCCATAAAAACCATGATATTTAAAGTGCCTAATGGACATCATATTTCAAGAGATCATTTTTTTTCAAACTGCTCAGAACTATTAGAACAAGAAGGCAAAAAGAAGATACACAAAGAATATAATAACCATTTCCTAAAAGGAATCCCAAAAGAAAAAGTGCCAGGAATTTCTGAGCCAAAAGTGAAGGAATGTCCAAAGCTCCCACATCAAAGAAAAAGTCCTTGAAACATCTAGAAAAAACCAATACCAAGGAACAACAGTCAGGATCATATGAGTCCTAGCAGCTCCTACTTAAAAAAAAAAAAAAGTGACCATGTGATAAAACACTCCAAAAACAAAAAGCTATAGATTTAGAATGAAGAATAATTTACCTTAAATTAAAGCTGAGTAAATACGAAAGAAGGAAAACACTAAAAATCTTTCCTGGAACAGAGGATTTTTAAACATCTTAGCTGAAAAAACCAGAGCTGAGTAGGAATTGAAAAGAAAACACAAGAGTCAAGATAAATCTAGAAAATTTATTTGAGCAGTTGGAAAGGGCTGTATAATATAAAGCTAATATTCTAACAGGGAGAAAAGAATTAAATGTCCTTTTAGAACCTGAATGTCTTCAACATTTATAGCAGGCATTAAGTAATTAAAAAACAAACAAATAGATAAACAGGGACTCTGAGTGGTGGCTGATTCTTCTCTAAAGGTTTTAAGAAGAGAAAAACAAAAGAGATTAATAAATACGAATAAACAACTATAGAAAAAATGAAGGTGGAATAACTTGATATTTCTCATAACTGTTTCAAGAAGAATATATAAATAGATCAAAGGAGCTTGTTTTTTGATGCTTTATTGTTTGATTTTGTTGAAGAAAAAATTAAAAATAAAATAAAACAATAATTTACAAAGACAAGTTGAACACTTTGTTAGTTGATCTTTAATATCACTCAATATTAATATTTTAAAGGTTTTTTCTTTTGTTTTCAAGTATATTTTATTTTCCCCAATACATGCAAATATAGTTTTCAACATTCAATTTATGAAACTTTATATTCTAAATTTTTATCCCCCTCTCCCTTACATCCCTTGTGCTCAAGAAAGGAAGCAATCTGATGCAGACAAAACATGTGCAATCCTTTTAAACATATTTCCATATTTGTCATGTAGTACAAGAAAAATCAGACCAAAAGCAGAGGGAGATTCCATGGGAAAGAAAAAAACAAACAAGCAAACAAAAAAGATGAAAATTCTATGCTTAGATCTATGTTCAGTCTCCATAGTTATTCTCTGGATATGATTGGTATTTGCCATTCCAAGCATATAGTATTTCAAGAGATACAGAAAAAGCATTTAAGTAAATACAAGACCCATTTCTATGAAAAACACTAGAGAACATAGGAATTGAATCATCTTATTGTTGAGCCAAATCATCACATAATATTGTTGTTTACTTGTATGATTTTCTCCCAGTGCTGCTTACCTCACTCAATATCATTTCATGTAAGTTTTTCCAGGCTTTTCTGAAATCGGCCTGCTCATCATTTCTTATAGAACAATAATATTCCATTACATTCATACATACATCCATATACATACATACAATACATAATATTACATTACATAACTTATGCAGCCATTCCCCAACTGATGGGCATCCACTCAATTTCTAGTTCCTTGCTCCTAAAAAAAAGAGCTGCTACAATCATTTTTACACATGTGGTCCTTTTCCCTTTTTTAGTATCTCTTTAGATTACAGACCCAGTAGTGAGACTGCTGGATCAAAGAATATGTGCAGTTCTATAGCTCTTTGGGCAAAGTTACAAATTGCTCTCCAGAATAGTTGGATCATTTTGGAATGCCACCCACAAGGCATTACTGTCCAGTTTTCCTAATCCCCTCCAATATTTATCATTATCTTTTCCTGTCATCTTATTAAATCTGAGAGATGTTGAGTAATACCTTTCTGAAACTTCCTATTATATCAACAATGCTCTTCTGCTATACATACAAGGTATAATGGTACACATTACATTCATTGATCTTCAGGAATCTATTCAAGCTAGAGGTAATTATATGCCAAGAAATATGTAAACACAATAATTTTGGTTAAAATTTCTTTAAAAATATTTAGTAGTCAGTATTTAATCATAACAAAAAGGAATTGTGACCATAAGGATATGTTTGGACTATGATCCTGCCCAAGTTGGTTTTGTGCATTCACTTGTACAGTAAGCTCCAATTTTATTTTTTAAAAAGGCTAATTAATAACTGTATAAAGAAGGAATCGAAGAAGTTGCTTAATATTGGTAAAAACAATACTTCTCACATGAATACCTTCTGGCATAAATAAATGTCATTTAATATTCAATTCTGATATCAGAAGGTATAGAATTGGGAAGGATCTTCAAGATCATCAATTTCAATCCAATTTATTTTATAGATGAAAAAATAAAAGGCAAGAGAAGATAAAAAAAACCTTCTCCATAGCCACATAGGTAATAAATTTCTTTTTTTTAATCATGTAAAACAATTCCCTATTAGTAATTTTGTACAAGAAGGTCAGAATAAAAGAAAAAATGAGAGAAAGTGGAAAAAAGAGCATGTTTCAGATTATAATCAAACAATATCAATTCTTTCTTTAAAGGCATATAGTAAGCTTCATTATTAGTCCTTTGGGATTACCTTGGATCATTATATTGCTGAAAAATAGCTATCATCCACAATTCTTCATCCAACTATATTGCTATTACTATGTATAATATTCTCTGAGTTACTTTCACTTCACTTTTGCATCAATTCATGTAAGTCTTTTCAGTTTTTTTTTCTGAAATCTGTCTGCCTGTCATTTCTTTTTTTTTAAGTAATAAGTTTCAAAGTCAAAATTCAAACCCTAATTTACTCTCTCACTCTTTCCATTAGATTTAAATGATATAAAAATTAATTATATGACTTTAATATATTGTTATCAGGAGATAAAATATTATTTCTGTGCCTTTCAAAAATCAATATGCTGCAATCATTCAATATACACATTTAGCCTTAATAGGTTTTTCTTGTTGCTGTTGTTTTGCTGAGGCAATTGGGATTAAGTGACTTGCTCAGTGTCACACAGCTAGGAAGTATTAAGCATCTGAGACCAAATTTGAACTCAGGTCCTCCTGACTTCAGGGCTGGCGCTCTATCTACTAAGCCACCTAGATGTCCCCTTAATAGTTGTTTTTCATCCAAAAATTTTTTATCTAAAGATTTGTCTTCATGCTGACATAATGGGGAATAGTTCTAGACCTAAGATCATGACAAGAGAGAAGAAAGAGGGGAAAAAAAACATTCATTAAGCATTTACTATGTGCTAAATACTTTACAAAACCTTGGTAGACAACTATCCAAGACAATTCCAAAGGACTTATGGTGAAAAATGTTATTTAACTCCAGAAAGAACTGAGTGCAAATTAATGCATACTTTAAAAAAAAAAAAAAAACCTTATTTTTTCTGTGTGTGTTTTTTTTTTTTGGTCTATCTTTTCCTTTGCAACATGGCTAATATGGAAACATATTTGGCACAACTTCTCATGCATAAAAAGGAGAGAATTTGGAATTTAATATTTTTAAAATAAAGGTTCAAAAATTTTACATGTTATTAAATCCTATTAAAAAAGATTTAACAAAATAAGTTGAAATATTTTCTAACCCCTAAGAGGCAGATGCTATTATTATTTCCATTTTACAGTTGAAGAAACTGAAGCAGACAAAAGTTAAATGACTAACCTAGGATCATACAGCTAGTAAATATCTTAGGCAGGATTTGAATTAAGGCACTCCTAAGTTAAAGCTTAAGACTCTTGGGTCCTAGGAAAGGACAAAGATTAAGGTAGAGTGAGTAGTCTGGTTCAATTGCAGCATAAAAGGGAATAGTATCAAAACTATCTAGATTATGGAAACACACTAAAGCATCTAAATTTACATGAGCAGGAGTGAAATACCTTTGAATCTAGGAATTGGGCAGAACATTTTGGCATCAATGAGATAGTTTAGAGAGTAGGGAGACCAGTTAGAAGATTAATATTATACTCCTGCTGGAAGCAATGAATGCCTACATTATATTAAAAGTAGTATTGAGTGAAAAGGAAGGAAGAAATGTAAAAGATAGCTAACATTATATAAAAGATAGCTATCATTTATATAATATTTTAAGTTATGCAAAGCACTTAATATTTGTTTACTCATATGATCCCCATGACAATTCTGTGGGGTAGTAGATACCATTATTATCCTCATTTTACTCATGAGGAACAAAGACATAATGACATGGCTATCTCCACACAGCTAGAAATATCAGAGGCCACATTTGAGGTCAGGTCTTTCTGACTCCTAGTCTGGAGCTCTATGCACTGAACAACCTTGAGACTAAATTGATAGGACAAGACAACTGGTTGGGAAAATGGGGAAATTCAAAAATGACTCCAAGATGTTGAGTCCATGTGCCTGGGAGAATAAAGGAGAATTAGAAGGCAGTACAGGTTTAAAGGATGGGGAAGGAGTGTAGGCTTTTCAGTTTTGGAGATGTTTATTTTAATGTGTCAGAAGCTCATTCAGAGATAGGTGTCAAGCAGGCAGTTAGAACTCTGGGAATGATCTTCAGGAAGACATCAGGGTTAAAGATACAAATATTTTGGGTGTCATCAATTTAAAGTTGATAATTGAAGTCACAGAAGTGCATGACTCTATTGCATGTTTGGATATGGCAAATATTGCTGGGGAAAAAAGGATCCAAAAGAAAAAAGTTATTTTACTGCTTTCATGGATCTATATGGCAAAATCAACAGAATCATAAACAAAAATCATAATGCTCTGGGCTTGTTTTGCTTGACTGACAATTACTATACAGTAGTAATTCATCATTCTGCAAGCTGCATGAAACCATTTTTTTTTAAATTTTGTTCAGATAGAGTATAACCAGATTGAAAAGACACAAAATCATTTAACGCAAGAACACTGTCAAATTTTTAATCAAATCTGATGTCTTTGAAACTACCTCTGTCAGCATTTGGATTTGCCTTATTGTTACCAGCAAAAATAAGCTTGGCATTCTCAAATGAAGTACAATTTATTTTACAAACCTCTTCATGAACTCTAAATGTCAATCTCATTTTGTTCCATCTACTGAATACTACTCATGTTATTTTTATTTGTAGATAATATAAGCCAAATAGTACTCTGTTGGCCTACTACAAAATTCTGAGATGGATCAATTAGTATAATAGATGTAATTTACCTTTTTGAATACTTTTAGAGGAATTTAGTTATTTCTTTTTAATTATTAATTCTGTACTTCTCTGATACATCCTTGGAAGTAACTTAGTTTAAGTAGATCTCAGTTTCTCTCCCATAAAAAAGAAAGCGTTAAATTAGATGGCCTCCAAAGTAATTCTCTACGTTTTTGAATCTATTAAATAAGGTACAATTCTATTTTATAATGAGAAGATGATAAAATGTGTAGGGGAGAATAAGTACTGTTTATAATAAATACAATATTTCTGGACACCAAACACTTATCATATGTTTTCTTTTAATTTCCCTTGACTATAACATAGTCATTAATACTAGTCCTTATAAACAATACAGAACGTGGTCAAAATGGGTTCATGACCTAGGCATAAAGAATGAGATTATAAATAAATTGGAAGAGCATAGGATAGTTTACCTCTCAGACCTGTGGAAGAGGAAGGAATTTATGATCAAAGAAGAACTAGAGATTACTATTGACTACAAAATAGAAAATTTTGATTATATCAAATTGAAAAGTTTTTTGTACAAACAAAACAAATGCAGACAAGATTAGAAAGTAAACAATAAACTTGGAAAACATTTTTACAGTCAAAGGTTCTAATAAAGGCCTCATTCCCAAAATATATAGAGAATTGATTCTAATTTATAAGAAGTCAAGCCATTCTCCAATTGATAAATGGTCAAAGGATATGAACAGACAATTCTCAGCGAAGAAATTGAAACTATTTCTAGCCATATGAAAATATGCTCCAATCATTATTAATCAGAGAAATGCAAATTAAGACAACTCTGAGATACCACTACACACCTGCCAGATTGGCTAGAGTGACAGGGAAAGATAATGCGGAATATTGGAGGGGATGTGGGAAAATAGGGACACTGATACATTGTTGGTGGAATTGTGAACACATCCAGCCATTCTGGAGAGCAATTTGGAACTATGCTCAAAAAGTTATCCAACTGTGGATACTCTTTGATCCAGCAGTGTTTCTACTGGGCTTATACCCCAAAGAGCTACTAAAGAAGGGAAAGGGCCCTGTATGTGCCAAAATGTTTGTGGCAGCCCTGTTTGTAATGGCTAGAAGCTGGAAAATGAATGGATGCCCATCAATTGGAGAATGGTTGCATAAATTGTGGTATATGAATGTTATGGAATATTATTGTTCTGTAAGAAATGACCAGCGGATGAATAAAGAGAGGACTGGCGAGACTTACATGAACTGATGCTAAGTGAAATGAGTAGAACTAGGAGATCATTATACAACGATACTGTATGAGGATGTATTCTGATGGAAGTGGATTTCTTTGACAAAGAGATCTAACTCAGTTTCAATTGATCAAGGATGGACAGAAGCAGCTACACCCAAAGAAAGAACAATGAGAAATGAATGTAAACTGTTTGCATTTTTGTTTTTCTTCCTGGGTTATTTCTACCTTCTGAATCCAATTCTTCTTGTGCAACAAGAGAATTGTTCAGTTCCGCACACATATATTGTATCTAGGACATACTGTAACCTATTTAACATGTATAAGACTGCTTGCATCTGGGGGAAGGGGTGGAGGGAGGGAGGGGAAAAATCAGAACAGAAGTGAGTGCAAGGGATAATGTTGTAAAAAAAAAAATTACCCTGGCATAGATTCTGTCAATATAAAGTTATTATAAAATAAAAAACAATATTAAAAAAAACAAATAAACATTCTGTATTGTTTGTTTTTTTAAATAACTTTTTATTGACAGAACCCATGCCAGGGTAATTTTTTACAACATTATCCCTTGCACTCGCTTCTGTTCCGATTTTTCCCCTCCCTCTCTCCACTCCCTCCCCAGATGGCAAGCAATCCTATATATGTTAGATATGTAGTATATCCTAGATACAATATATGTTTGCAGAACTGAACAGTTCTCTTGTTGCACAGGGAGAATTGGATTCAGAAGGTAAAAATAACCCGGGAAGAAAAACAAAAATGCAAATAGTTCACATTCCTTTCCCAGTGTTCTTTCTTTGGATGTAGCTGCTTCTGTCCATCATTTATCAATTGAAACTCAGTTAGGTCTCTTTGTCAAAGAAATCCACTTCCATCAGAATACATCCTCATACAATATCATTGTCGAAGTGTATAATGATCTCCTGGTTCTGCTCATTTCACTTAGCATCAGTTCATGTAAGGCTCTCCAAGCCTCTTTGTATTCATCCTGCTGGTCATTTCTTACAGAAAAATAATATTCCATAACATTCATATACCACAATTTACCCAGACATTCTCCAATTGATGGGCATCCATTCAATTTCCAGTTTCTAGCCACTACAAACAGGGCTGCCACAAACATTTTGGCACATACAGATCCCTTTCCCTTCTTTAGTATTTCTTTGGGATATAAGCCCAATAGAAACACTGCTGGATCAAAGGGTATGCACAATTTGATAACTTTTGGGGCATAATTCCAGATTGCTCCACAGAATGGCTGGATTCACTCACAACTCCACCAACAATGTATCAGTGTCCCAGTTTTCCCGCAACCCTTCCAACATTCATCATTATTTTTTCCTGTCATCTTAGCCAATCTGACAGGTGTGTAGTGGTATCTCAGAGTTGTCTTAATTTGCATTTCTCTGATCAATAATGATTTGGAACACTCTTTCATATGAGTGGTAATAGTTTCAATTTCATCATCTGAAAATTGTCTGTTTGTATCCTTTGACCATTTATCAATTGGAGAATGGCTTGATTTCTTATAAATTTGAGTCAGTTCTCTATATATTTTGGAAATGAGGCCTTTATCAGAACCTCAGAATGTTTACTTGGATAGTGTCAAGATATGCTTTCAGCTTTCATGAGTGGCAAGTAATAGTAATATATCCTCTCAAAACTTTTGATAAATTCATTGACAGATGAGTCTAAAGGCCATTGGAATTCATTGACTCTTTTACAAACTTCAATTGGGTTAATCTAGAAAACTTCATTTCAAGCTGAAATCTACACTGGAAAGGCAAATGTAAAACCAACACGAGATGATCAAGGCATGAATAAAAAGAAGCCATATAAAGAATATCAACTCAGTTCATGAATCCTTCAGTTCCCTATATTCCCATTTCTCCCAACCAAAATGAATTCCCTATCCTTCTTGCATTCCTCTTTTATCCTTTCTTCCCTATCCCCTTTTCTCTCCTTCTAGAACAGTAAAGGATAAAGTAGCAGTAACATTTCAAGGAGTGGGTAAGTAATCTCCATATAACTTAAAAACCATTCTCTAGGTATATCATACCTATATAATATTATATGATATATGATATGACAGAATAGAATGTGACAAGATTTGATATAACATAGAACATACCATCATACAATATATTATAAGATAATTCTATTATATGAAAATGTAACATGTGATGTCATATACTGTTATATATTTATGCTGTATGCATATTTATATATGTAATATAAGAATTTTCTGATGTCTGACTAATTAAGGCAATCTTAACTTAAGCATCTAATGAGGAGTGCATATGCCCTTTTATAGAAAAGCATCAACTTAAACATACTAAAATATAGGAGAAGTACCTGAAAGTGTTAATAATTATACTAATGGCAGAGATTTTTAAAGTGACTACCAAGTGACATAGCTGGTTAGTTCTCACATATTTAACATATTTTCATTGTTAGTTTCAGAGTAAAGTTTTTTGGCAGGAAGAAATTAAGGAATTGTTTTCTGTTCAGTCATTTTTGTCCTTTTTCTAAGCTGTTAACTCTTTCTTGTATACCTCTAATTTCTTTTTCCAATTTTCTTCTACCTCCCTTATTCGATTTAAAAAAACTGAATTCTTCCAAGCAGTCTTTGAGGGTTGGTTTTTTTTTTTTTTGTCTTTTTATCTTCCTTGGCACCCCAGTAGCTTTCTATGCTCACGGTTCTATGTTGCTTCTTGATCATTTTTTGCTTATTTTGTGACATTTAAAGTTGAGCTCTGCTTCTGAGATACAAGGAACACTATCCCAAGGTTCTTGTTCTAGGGAGTCACAGGCCTGGTCACTGGCTCTGTGTGCTAGGGTTTCAGGTGCTTGGTGGTTTGTTCACTGTGCTGGAGTAGCCTGGCCTAGGTGCACCTCTTGTTACCTGGTTTCTAGGGCTGGCAATTTGCCTTCTACACTGGGCTGGAGACTTCTTAAATGCTCTGCTGTGCCCCTAACCTGTTGATCTCAGACAAGGAGCTTTGGTTGCTAATCTGTATTGTGGTTAAGGGCCTCCTAATGGCTTGCCCAGATACTGTTTGCATTGGGCTGCACTCCTTTTTTACCCAAGTGAAACAGATCTTTCCTGAATTCCTCAGTTATCTTAAGATGGAAAATTGTTGCACTCCATCTTTTTGTAGATTCTATTGTTCCATAACCCATTTAGAATCTTGATTTAATATTATTTCTGAGGGAAAATGGTGAGAGCTCAGGCAGCTTCCTGACTTTTCTCTGCCATCTTGGGTCTGTTGCCTAGCAACTTTCACTTTAAAGGAACAGAGAGCTAGGAATGATATTCTGGAAGGCAAAGAAGCTAGGACTTTAACTAAGAATCATCTACCCAGCAAAACAGTATAATCGTTTTAGGATAGATTTTTGATAAAATAAAGGACTTTCAAGCATTCCTGATGAAATGACCACAACTGAATAGAAAATTTGATTTTCAAATACAAGATTCAAGGGATGCATTAGAAGGTAAAAAAGAAAGATGTATCATAAGAAATTTATTCAGATTAAGCTGTTACATGGGAAAAGGATACTTGTAACTCCTAAAAACTTTCTCATTATTAGGGCAGTTAGAAGGAGTGAAGTCTATATAGATAGAGTATAGATGAGTTGACTAGGATGGGATAATATCTTTTTTTCTTAAAGTTTTTTATTTACAAAACATATGCATGAGTAATTTTTCAACATTGACTCTTGCAAAGTCTTCTGTTCCAAATTATCTCCTTCTTTCCCCCACTACCTCCCCTAAATGGCAGGTAGTCCAATACTTATCTTGCTGCACAAAAAAAAAAATTGGATCAAGAAGGGGGAAAAAAAAACTGGGAAAGAAAACAAAATGCAAACAAACAACAACAGAAAGGGTGGAAATGCTATGTTGTGGTGCACACTCATTTCCCAAAGTTCTCTCTTTGGGTGTTGATGGCTCTCTTCATCACTGAACAATTGAAATTGGTTTGAATCATCTCATTGTTGAAGAGAGAGCCATGTTCATCAGAATTTATCATTGTATAGTTTTGTTGTTGCTGAGATCATTATACTCCTGGTTCTGCTCATTTCACTCAGCATCAGTTCATGTAAGTCTCTCCAGACCTCTCTGAAATCATTCTGCTGGTCGTTTCTTACAGAACAATAATATCCCATAACATTAATATACCACAATTTACTTAGCCATTCTCCAATTGATGGCCATCCATTGAGTTTCCAGTTTCTTGCCACTACAAAAAGGGCTGCTGTTAGAGACTTTCTTTCTGAGAATTACCATTACGCATGTCAGCTGGTAGGGTGGACACAGAAGGTGGAAGAGGGCTTGGCCTCTGAGGCAGGTGGTTGTATCTTACAGGTGTTAGATCTTTTCTGGGATGAAGTACTAAATCCAGATGTCTCCCTTCTGTGGATCCACCTACATAGTGCTGAATAGGCTAGGCACAGGGTAATGCCAGAGGAGAATGGATATAAATGGCTAACTTTGCCATAGGTGGGAGAAGGGTGTGGAGAGAAGTAGAGAGAGGTAAAGATGTAGAGAGATCCAGAAGTAGAAAGAGAGACGGAGAGACATACATAAACTTGCTCTTGCTTCCTGCTAACTCCTGCTGAGATTTATCAAAAATAAAGACAGGCAATTTGGCACCTTAACACTGCCTCATCTTCATGTCTATCTGGGGAAGATTGGTATGTATGGCCCTGGCAATCAGTAGCCTCAGAGTGGGAGGTTACAGGTTGCACAAATATTTGTGCACATGTGCCCTTTTCCTCCTTTAAGATCTCTTTGGGATATAAGCCCAGTAGAAACACTGTTGGGTCACACAAAGGGTATGCACAGTTTGATAACTTTTTGAGCATAGTTCCAAATTGCTCTCCAGAATGGTTGGATCTGTTCACAGTTCCACCAACAATGTATCAGTGTCCCAGTTTTCCCACAGGATGGGATGATATCTAAAAAAAATAAAAATAAGGGGTAAGAAAGAAGAATGCACTGGGAGAAGGAAGAAGGGAGAAGATGTATAGGAGACGTAGAATGGGGTAAATTGTCCTAAAAGAGATACAAAAGAGTCCACATGGTAGAGGGGATTCTGAGTTTGGGGTTGGCATACAAGGCTTAAACTTTAGTTTTATCAGAATTGTCTCAAAGAGGGAATAACATACACAATCCATTTGTTTTAGAAAAAATCTTATTCTACAGGGAAGTAAGAAAATAAAGAGGATGGGGCAAGGGAGTGAGGTGGGTAGAAGGAAAACTAATAAAAAGGGGGACAAATTAGGGGGAGTGTTGGTTAGAAGCAAAACACTTTTGAGGAAAAAAGAGAGAGAAAATAGGATGGAGGAAAATAATACACAGTAATCATAACTGAAAAAAATTACATCTTTCAAATATTTAGAAAACTGATTTAAATTCATAAGAATATGTCATTCCCAAATTGATAAATGGCCAAAGGTTATAAATGGGCAGTTTTCAGACAAAGAAATCCAAGCTTTTTATAGTCATATGCTCCAAATCACTATTGATTAGAAACTATAAATTAAAGGACTCTGAGGTACCACCTTATACCTATCATATTAGCTAATTTGACAGAAAAGGAAAATGATAAATGCTGGAGGAAATAGAGGGAAAATGGAACTTTAAAACAATGTTGGTGGATTTCTGAACTGATTCAAACATTTTGGAGAACAATTTGGAACTATACCCAAAGGGCTTTCAAACTATGCTTACTCTTTACCACTACTAGTTCTGCATCCCAAGGCATCAAAGAAAAAGGGAAAAAAGATCAATATGTATAAAAACATTTCTAGCAGATCTTTTTTGTGTGTGTGTTGTGGCAAAGAACTGGCAATCAAGAGGATTCCATCAATTGGGGAATGGTTGAATAAGTTGTAATATGTGATTGTGATGGAATGCTATTGTGCTATAAAAATTGACCAGCACAATGCTTTCAGACAAACCTAGAAAAACTTACCTGAAGTGATGCAAAGTAAAATGAGCAAAACCCCTAGAATTTGTATACTATATTTTTACTGGGCTTGTATCCCAAAGAGATCTTAAAAGAGGGAAAGGCATCCACATGTTCAAAAATATATGTGGCGGCCCTCTTTATAGTGGCAAGAAACTAGAAACTGAATTGGATACCATCAATTGGAGAATGGTTGAATAAGTTATGGTCTATTAATGTTATGGAATGTTATTGTTCAATAAGAAATGATCAGCAGAATGATTTCAGAAAGGCCTAGAGAGACTTACATGAACTAATGCTAAGTGAAATGAGCAGAACCAAGAGATCACTGTACCAGCTACCAAGATTATACAATGATCAATTCTGATGGACATGGGTCTTTTCAACAATGAGATGATTCAGGCCAGTTCCAATGATCCCAGAGAGAGGACTGTTGGGAACTGAATGTGGATCACAACATAGCATTTTTATTCTTTTTGTTGTTGTTTGCTTACATTTTATTTTCTTTCTCATTTTTTTCCTTTTTGATCTGATTTCTTGTGCAGCAAGATAATTATATAAATATGTATGCATATATTGGATTTAGCGTATTTTTTTACCTTTAAAATTTTCTTTATTTTCCCTTGCTTTTTTAGTTTGTTTTCTTTCATAACATAACTAATAGGGAAGTGTGTTTTACATTATTTCACATATATAACCTATATCAAAGGAAGGATGGAAGGAAGAAAAAAAGAGAAAGAGGAAAAGGGGGAAGAAGGGAAGAAGAGACAGAGGGGAGGGAAGGGAAAAAGGAGGAAAGAATAAAAGAAAGAAGGAGGGGAGGGAGGAAAAGGGGAGAAAGAGTGGCAGCAAAACATAATATGTTTAAATCTGTATTCAGATACCATCAGTTTTTTTCTCTGAGGGTGGATAGCACTTTTAATCATGAATGCTCTGGAATTGTCTTGGATCACTGTATTGCTGAAAATAGGTAAGTAATTCACAGTTAATTTGTCATATGATATTGCTATTATTGAAAACAATGTTCTCCTGGTTCTATACACTTCACTAGGCATCAATTTATGTAAGTCTTTCCAGATTTTTCTGAAATCATCCTGTTCATCATTTTTTATAAAATAATAATATTCTGGGGCAGGTAGGTGGCGCAGTAGATACAATGTAATATTAATTAAATTTATTCTAAGACATTAGACCATCAAAACTAGAAATGTGAATCTATTTCCATCTTTCAAGAGATAGTGTTATGAAGGTACTGGTTGTCTATTAATTTCTATAATTTCAATCATATAGATCTTTAAACATAAAATCAGGTACGCCTGACTTATTTAGCTAAGACTTGTCTCACACCTCACTCTCATTGTCTTCAGTAGTGTCAATATTCCAACTCATTATTGGTGAATTGTAACAACTCCCATAAGATCACATCTGAAAGTTCCATTAGTGTTAGCCAAGTAGTAAATCAGTCTAGGACTCAAAGATAAAATAAGGAACTTCTGTGCAGATCCCAAGGCTCACATATCCCTGCTTTAGTTGGACACTAAAAACTGAAACAAGTAGGAATAGTGGTACTGTGAGGTCCCCTGACAATTTTCTTTAATTCTAACCTAGAGGATATTTTCTATTTCAAACACATTTAATCTTGATTTTCATCAGTACACCAGTCAACAGGGCACCACTTAGCCTTAATCAAGGTGGAATTTACAATATTACAGGTGCCTCTAGCTAAAAAGGAATGACCAAAGATCACACGTTTCAAAAAGAAAATTTTGATCACGTGCGCGCGCACACACACATCCATGAGTTCTCCACTCAGTCTTACAGAAACTAAGTAGAAAGATGAAATTGAATAAGAGGAAAATATTGAAGTTTCCAAAAATCAGAAGAAATGACTTTTTCATAAACAAGCGAAGAGGCAAAGAGCTTGGGAAAAATAAATAAATGCCATATAATCAAGAATTCATTCTTCAAAGAATAAAAAACAACAACAAACCCTTATCCCTTTTTTTCATACAAGGGCATAAACATTCACAGATATGAATAAGAATACCTGTCCCTGCTATTGTCCAATAAACCATTTTCAGCAAGGAAAAATAAAAAAATATATATTCTATTTCCAATAATGGAAGGATGGGTAAGAAGAGGAGGAGAAGATATCTAACAGAATAAAAAGGAATTGTGAAGTAAATATGAATATTTAGACAAAGACTAGAGATTAACTTTGAGGGGAAATTTATAAGAACTCAAGTCAAAAAAAAGCACAGTTTTTAAAAAAGAGGACCCAAGGTATAAGAGGAAATGGAGATATTGGAAGAGTGAGAAGAAAAGGAAAGTGATTTAAGAAAGAGAAAGAAATTGGTAAGAGGGAAAAACATTGGGTGTTTATGTTATAATTTAAAATGTGAGAAATTGCTAAGGTGAAAAGAGGAACAACTGAAGTAAAAGGACTAAAGATCTTGCTACCAAAAAGGATAGAGAAAATGGGATGTTGTAGTGATTTACAAAGAGTATGAAATAAATATTAATCTTTCTGACAAAGCCAAGCAATTGTTATCTATGATAAAAATGCACACTGATCTTGTTCCTAAAGAAGGTCAATAAAAGGCCTAAAAATACCTCTCTCCTTTCCAGATTATCAAGAGAATGGAGTGTTCTTTTGAAAGTGGAAGAAAAGCTTGTGAAAAAAGAAAGAAAAATAATCTGAAGAAATATGAGAATCCTAACATGCCAGGTGGAGATTACAGGGGAAAAATGTGACAGAGGAAAACAGGAAGAATAATAAATATAGGAATGCTTCAGAAGAGATGGGAACCAGACACTTGGAGAAAGAAAGGAAAAAAGTATTAAGTATCTACTATGTGCCAGGCACTGTGCTAAGTGCTTTATAAATCTCACTTGATCCTTACACCCTGGAGATTTGGGAAGATTAAGCAGAGCACAGTTAAGTTACTTGCCTAGGATCATAAAACCAGTAAGTGTCCAAGGTTGAATTTGAACTCAATTCTTCCTCACTCCAGGCCCAGTTCTCTATCCTCTGTTTCACCTAGTTGCCTCTGGAAGGAAATAGTTGTCCTCCAAGCAATCAGGATGTTAATCAGCAACTACCTATAAGATCAGAAGAAGAAGAAGAAGAAAGAGTATTTTGAGAATCTTCTCTCTGTCAAGGACTATTGAAACAGCTTGATAATAGAGATTTCTGCTATTTTTAGGGTATGAATAAAGGACGTGACAAAAAATCTCCAGTCTTATTAAACCTGATGAATACCATTCATTTCTGAAGATTAGTGTCAAAATAGATGATTCTGCCAGAAAAGTCTAAAAAGTATTATTAAGAATTATGAGGGAATGGACAAGAAACTAAAGAAACTGATGATTTCATCAATATTGCTAAAAGGTATAATGAGATGCAGATTTGAATTTTTCTGATACAGGCTCAAGTCCAGGATCTTTATGCACATACATAACCTATATCAAAGGAAGGATGGAAGGAAGAAAAGAAATAGAGAGAAAGAGAAAGAGAGGGAGGGAGGGAAAGAAAGAGAAAGTGGAAGGAAGGGTAAAAGGGAGGAAAGAAGGAAGGAAAGAGAAAGGGAGGAGGGAGACAGTGTGGAAGCATAAAATAATATGTTTAAATCTGTATTCAGATACCCTAAGTTCTTTAGAAAGTTCCTTAGAAAGGGAAAGGGACCTGTATGTGCCAAAATGTTTGTAGCAGCCCTGTTTGTAGTGGCTAGAAACTGGAAAATGAATGGATGCCCATCAATTGGAGAATGGCTGGGTAAATTGTGGTATATGAATGTTATGGAATATTATTGTTCTATAAGAAATGACCAGCAGGATGAATACAGAGAGGACTGGCAACATTTACATGAACTGATGCTAAGTGAAATGAGCAGAACCAGGAGATCATTATACACTTCAACAACGATATTATATGAGGATGTATTCTGATGGAAGTGGATTTCTTTGACAAAGAGACCTGAGTTTCAATTGATAAATGATGGACAGAAGCAGCTACACCCAAAGAAAGAATACTGGGAAACGAATGTGAACTATCTGCATTTTTGTTTTTCTTCCCGGGTTATTTTTACCTTCTGAATCCAATTCTCCCTGTGCAACAAGAGAACTGTTCAGTTCTGCAAACATATATTATATCTAGGATCTACTGTAACATATCTAACATATATAGGACTGCTTGCCATCTAGGGGAGGGGGTAGAGGGAAGGAGGGGAAAAATCGGAACAGAAATGAGTGCAAAGGATAATGTTGTAAAAAAATTACCCTGGCATGGATTCTGTCAATATAAAGTTATTATTAAATAAAATAAAATAAAATATAAAAAAATAAAAAGTTCTTTAGAAAAGTTCTTTAGAAAAATTTAGTGCTATCTATGTGAACATGAGGCAATCACTTAAAATGATGAGGTTGACTTAAATGGCCCTCTGAAGTCTCTCACAAATCCAAATCTATGATCTAGTTAAGGCAGTCTTCAGAAATACAAGCCATCCATAGAAAAGTAAGGATTTTGGTCAGTGATGAGTACAAGCACAACAAAGACTAAGAAAATATGTTTTTGTAATTTTGCAAGAGTTATCAAAATACATTTAAACTGAAAAGGAAGGGGATGGTAGAAAATTCAGTTGGATTTGTAAATAGAAACTTTAGTTCAGTTTCTGACTTTGTATGACTATGGATAAGATAACTTCCTTGTTTGTAAAATGAGGATGTAGGAACAAGTGACCTTAGGATCCTTTCCAGTGGAACATCTATGAGTTTAGGCATTTTTATAAATCCTAGATTCACCAGGTTTTACTCTTTTATAAAACATTTTATTAAAGCCTTTTGTTTTTACATCATAGTCATTTCCAGATTTTTTCCATCACCATTCCCATCTGAATTTCTCTTGTAATAAAGACAAAACAGCTAAGCAAACCAAATGCTGCATACATCTATCTCATCCAATAATATAGGTAACATTTCACAACTACAATGTCTTCCTTTATAATAAAAGGAGGAGAGTTAAATATTCCTCATCTCTTCTCCAATGCCAAGATTGGACATTATAATTAGAGAATCAGCTTTATTGACATTTACTTTTAATTTACATTGTTGTAGTGATAATATTTTGCTGGTCAATTTGTACAAATCTGTCCTTGCTTCCCTAAATTAGTTCCATTTGTTATTTCTTATGGCATAACAATATTTCATTACATTTATATACTACAATTTTTTTATTCATTCTTTAGTGGTTGAGTATACAATTGTTTCCAGTTATTGGAAAGTGTTGCAACAAATATTTTGGTACATATGGACTTTTCTTTCTGTCTCACCTCCTTGGGCTGTATATCTAGTGGGATCTCTCTCTCTGTCTCTCTGTCTCTGTCTCTGTCTCTCTCTCTCTCATTGTGTGTGTGTGTGTGTGTGTGTGTGTGTGTGTGTGAGTGTGAAAGGGCATGAAGAGTCCAACTGCTCTTCTTTATCCAGAATAGTTGGACCAATTTACAGTTCAACCAGAAGCATATTAAACATGTCTGTTTTCCAATACCTTTTTTGTTTCTATTTTCAACAATTTGCAGTGTATGAACTGAAACTTCAGAGTTATTTTAATTTGCATTCTCCCTGATTTTCTCTATCTATTATTCAAAGCTTTCCATTTCTACTATCTGCCTCATCTCCCTTGGATAAACAAAAAAACAAAAACAAAAACAAACAAACAAACAAAAAAAAAAAAAACAACATTGTACCACATTGTCTATAGTATTGCAGTGATTCTTCTGACTTCCATTCTTAATGCTTTATGAGTCTTTTTAAGGTGGTTAAAGATCTCTTTGTTGATAAATTTAAGAGCCCTTTCTCAGTACTTATCCTTCTTGATTTTACTGCTGCATTTGAATTGTTGACAACAGAATCCTAGATATTTTCTTTTCTCTGGGTGTTTTGTGATATAATTCTATTCTCCTCCCATCTTTGCAAAATAGTCATTCAGGTTCTTCCCATTTTATGTAACTGTAACTCAAGGCTCTGTGCTGGAACTTTTCTTCTTTCTTTCTACACCCCCTTAAAGTAAGTTGGGTTCTGTAAACACTACACCTGAATCAATATATTCAGCTCTCACTTTCACCTGACTTCCAGTTCACTAACTCCAAAGCCTACAAGATATCACCTAATTTCAAATAAATATCTCTGATTCATGTCCAAAAGAGAAATTATGGTTTTCCAAACCATTTAATATCTAATTCCTCGTGATATTTTTACATTTTAGATATGTTTTCATTAAAAGACTATGAAATGGATGGCTAATGCCAAAATATCACAGTAACAGAGGAAAACTATCATTCAAATAATAACAGTATATACATAATAATAATACTTTTTTCTATCTTAAGTATATTATTCATTGCATTGATACAAAGTTGTCAGAGTTATATCATTCATAGATTCACACATTTAAGTTCTTGATTCAACCCAAAAAAATCACAAAAAAGGGAAAAGGACCCACATGTGCAAAAATGTTTGTAGCAACTCTTTTTTGTGGTGGCAAAGAATTAGAAAATGAATAAATGCCCATCAATTGGGAAATAGCTCAATAAGTTGTGGTATATGAAGGCAATGAAATATTACTGTTCTATAAAAAATGATGGACAAACTGATTTTAGAAATCCTGGAAAGATTTACATGAATTGATGCTGAATGAAGCAAGTAGAACCAAGAATGCACTGTACATAGCAACAGCAAGATTATGCAATAATCAATTATGATACACTTGGTTCTTCTCAGCAGTTCAGTAATACAAGGCACTCCCAATAAGCTTTAGATGGAAAACACCATCCACATCCCAGAGAGAACTATGAAGATAGAATTTTTTTTCCTCTCCTGGCTTTTCCCTTTTGTTCTGATTTTTTCCCAACATGATACAAATAGAAAATGTGAAAATATGAATGTTACATGTGTAACAAAAATATTTTATTTTTAACGAGAAAAATAAAAATAAAAAAATAAAAATTAAATAATTTTTAAAATTTAAAAAATAATCTGAAAAAAGTCTGTATTCAAATACAAAACTATTTATAGCAGTTCTCTTTTTGTGGTGGCAAAGAAATGAAAAATGAGGGGATGCCCATCTGTTGGGGAATGGTAAACAAATTATCTACATGAATGTCATTGAATACTATTGTGCTATAAGAAGAGCAGTGAGATTTCAGAAAAAACCTGGAAAGACTTACATGCACTGATGCTTAGTGAAATGAGCCTAATGAAAAGAACACTGTATACAATATCAGCAACATTGTGTGATGCACAACTATTACTGATTCACTGTTCTCAGTAATATAATGATCCAAGACAAGTTCAAAAGACTCATGACAGAAAATACTATTCACACACTAAGAAAGAACTGATGGAGTATTTTCACTTTATCTTTTTTCATGTTTTTTTTTTCCTTCTGTTTGTTCTTTCATAACATGAGTAATATGAAAATATGTTTCACATGATTGCATGTATGTGACCTACATCAAATTGCTTGCCATCTTAAGGAGAGGGAAAGATAGGGAGAGGAAAAAATCTGGAACTCAAAATTTGAAATAAAAATAAAGATTTAAATTGTCTTTACATTTATTTAAGAAAAAAAACGATTTTGAGATAAAAATTCATTATTTTGTTAAAAAAAAAAAGAAGAAAACTGGGATTATATCCCAAAGACATCTTAAAGAAGGCAAAGGAATCCTCATGTGCAAAAATGTTTGTGGCAGCCCTTTTTGTAGTGGCAAGAAACTGGAAACTGAATGGATGCCCATCATTTAGAGAGTGGCTGAGTAAATTATGTTTTGGATGTTATGTTATGGATGTTATGGAATATTATTTTTCTGTAAGAAACGACCACCAGGATGGTTTTAGAGAGGCCTGGAGAGACTTACATGAACTGATGCTAAGTGAAATGAGCATGATAACAAGACTATACAACAACCAATTCTGATGGACATGGCTCTTTTCAACAATGAGATGATCTAAACCAGTGCCACTTGTTCAGTGATGAAGAGAGCCACCTACATCCAGAAAGAGGACCATGGGAATTGAGTATGGACCACAACATAACATTTTCACTCTCTGTTGTTGTTTGCTTAAATTTTGTTGTCTTTCTTGAGTTTTTTTTTCTTCCTTCTTGATCTAATTTTTCTTGTGCAACAAGATAACCATATATATATATATGCATACATATATTGGGTTTAACATATATTTAACATATTTAACATGTAATGGACTATCTGCCAGCTATAGAAGGAGGGTGGAGGAAGGAGGGGAAAATTTGGAACAAAAGGTTTTGCAAGGGTCATTGTTGAAAAAGTACTCATGTATATATTTTGTAAATAAAAAGCTTTAATAAAAATTAAATTAAATTAAAAACAGAAAAATTAGAAAATGATATGACAAAAAGTTGGCATAGACCAATATCTTTTACCATTTACTAAGAAAAGGGAAAAATGGATATATGACCTACACATAGAGCTATTACAAGAAAACTAGGAAAACATAGGATATAGTACTTTAGAATTTTTAAATACACAAGAAATAGAGAGCAGAGTGAAATGTAAAATAGCTAATTTTGATTACATTAAATTTTTTAAAAGTTTGTACAAATAAAACAAATGTAGCCTAGATCAGAAGGAAAGCAGAAAGGGTTGAGAGTGGGGGACTTTTATAAACAATTCCTCAGATAAAGATCTCATCTCAAATATATAAAGAACTTTGTAACATGTATTAGAATACATCATTCCCAAATTGATAAATGCCAAAGAATAAGAACAAATGCTTTTAAAATGAAAAAAATTAAAACAATCTGTCGTCATACAAAAGTGCTCTAAATCATTATTGTTAGAGAAAAACAAATTAAAATAACTTTGAGATATCATTTTATACCTTAAAAGATGAGGGTACAGAAGGGAGGTTAAACATACAAAGAAATGGAAAAGTCAGTTGAGATCAGGTTTTGAAGAACTTTAAAAGCCAAAAAGAAAAATTATCTTTGTAGTCTAAAAGCAACAAAAAGACTTCATACTTTACTGATTAAGATACTCCAGTACTATTGCTCCTGAGCCTTCTGCAGTTTAGCACCCTTTCTAGGAGTAATTTCCTAACTACCACTTACATTGGTGGACTAGATACGCCTCATTCCATCGGGGTTTGCAGGTAATTCTGAGAGTCTAGGTTTCTAGAACAGATACTCAGAAATCCTCACCCAAAACGAATAATGTTTTATATGCCCCAAAATCTCAGTTACTAGGGAAATGATTCACTATTTAATAAAAGCTGCTGAAAGTATTGGTGAACTTAGGTTTAGATCAACACCTCATATTATATACCAAGATAAACCCCAAATCGATATGTGACTTTGATATGGCCACATCATGAACAGAAATTAGAAGAACAAGGAAGAAATTGTGTTTTAAATAAGAGTTCATGACTTAACAAATAATAGAGAGGATCTTAGAAGATAAAATGGATAATTTCAATGTTTTGTACAAAGCTTAGTTGTAGCTATGATTAGAAAGAAATAAGAAAATTTAAAAATTTTCTATAAAGATTTCATGTCCAAGAAATACATAAAACTGGGCAAATCTTAAGAATAAGTGGTTCTCTAACATATAAAAGGCTTGAAAATGTACTTTTCAGAATAAGGTTTGCAATTTATCACAAACAAATGGGAAAATACTACAAATAATAAGCTAATTAGAGAAATGCAAATTAAAGCTTCATGACTGTCAGATTTGACAAAGGTGAGAACTGAGGAAAATGATAAATGTGAAAAAGAACTGTGGGAAAACAGATAAATTAGTTCATCTTTGATGGAGGTGTGCATTGGAAAGAATTAACTATGCCCCAAAAGGTTCTAAAGTCTACATATGTTTTGATCAGGTATACCACCTAATACAGTATGAGGTATAGAATAGGCACTAATCAATTACTTATTAGATTAATATTTTTTAAAGTAAATTTGATTTATTTTAAATAATTTTTAAAATTTTGAGTTCCAAATTCTCTTCCCTCTCGTTCTTCCCCTCCCATTGAGAAGTCAAGAAATGTAATATCAATTTTACATGCAAAATTATGCAAAATCTTTTCATATTAGCCATGTTGCAAAAAACAAAGCAAGAAAATAAAAAAGCGAGAAAATTATGCTCCAAATCTGTGCTCAAACTTCATCAGTTTTCTCTCTGGAAACATACAATTTTTCATCACAAGTCCTTTAGAATTGTCTTGGATCATTGCATTGTTCATAACATTTAAGTCTTTCACAATTGACGATTGTTCCACAAAAACTATGTATAGTGTTCTGTTTCTACTCACTTTATTTTGCATCAGTTCATAGAAATATTCTCAAGTTTTTCAGAAATCATCCAGCTCATCGTTATCTTATAGTACAATAGTATTCCATCACAATCATGTGCCAAAACTTGTTTAGCCATCTCACAACTGATGGGCATTCCTATGATTTCCAATTTTTGCCACCACAAAAAAGAGCTGCTATAAATATTTTATACTCTGCTCAAGAATTTAAATTATGTGTAAATCTATGAATGACAAAATGCATATATGTTATTATTGATCATATGACAATGTTCCTCTGATCTTATAAATCTTTGGCATTAACCAGTCACATTTAACTTTACCCAGTTAAAGTAAAAATAAAATTGTTCATTTGGAATTCCCAGGGAACAAATGAAGCAAATTCAAAGCTCAAAATGTTTCTCTTAAATTTTTTTAGATGCAAGAGAATGTACTATTAGAAGGATGATTTCATTACTGTAACAAAGGCAAAAACAGGTTTTCTAGCTATTAGATTGAAAAAAAAAGTTGCATAAATAGTAATTAGTTTAATTTTTAGGTATTTTGCTGCAGAAAGATGGAAATACTAAATAAATCCACTTTTTGTTCACTTGGAGGGTATTCTTCCTGGTTAACTCAGAAACAAAAATTAAACACTCCGAAAATTAGGAATGAAAACCTGTGTTGTCAGAGTTTGATCTAGGTGTTAAAGAAATAAAAGCCTTGTTAGAGCAGTCTATTTTCCTGTCAAGTCAGAAAATACAATAGTAACATTATCAAATTGGAATGTTTTATCATTCACCTTTTCAGCTTTAAAATGAGTAACTTGGAGAACAACACTGCCATCCAGAGGCCAGAGAATTAATGATATTAAACCAGAAGAATTACAATATTTAGAGTGCTTTCCCTGCCAACTAGAGAAAAATTGGGTTGTTGAAAGATTTGATTGAGGGGTGGGGGTAGAGGTGAGAGTGAGTGGGGGTAGGGAAAAGGAGTTCTGCTCTGATCAAAAGCTTTGCATTCTCCCTAAAACTATATAGAAAAGATAGACAAATAAAAGAATTGTAAGGAAGTTTGACATCAGGAGAAACACAAAGAAGAGAACATAAAAGAAGCATAGTACCAGCATTATGTCAATCTTGTCTTTGGAGGAATCTTACCATGAGTAGCAAGCATGTGGGGACTAAGTGTAACAAGTTGGCCTTTGAGCTAGCTTCTATTTTATGGAACAAAGAGGTCAGAATGAATTTGTGGACTGTGATCATTCCTTTAAGAATTGAGGAAAAACTGAAGACATATTTTACTCTCTCCAACTTTTCCTTCCCATGCCTGCTTTTAGTAGTTTTTTTTTTTTTAATTTTCCTTCATATCCTTTAAGCTGCTTATTCTCCTGTTTATGCTTCATATAAAATCCATGACAAATAATGAATATGTTGTACTGAACGTCTTTAAATTTATTCCATTTCTGGGAAGTGCAAAGGGAGGATACAAATCACTAGATGGGGATATATAGAAATTAACTGATAGAAGGCTACATCTTGGCACAGAAAAGTTGGAGAATTCTCCTAATTTAGGGACTCTGAGCTCTTATAATTTTTATTAGTAATCTTTAATAAACTTCACAAAAGGCAAAATTTCAACTGGATGTAGAGTGTTTCTCTTACCTCTTTAGCTAAACAAATCAGGGTGCTTTGAACTTAACTGACTTAGCTAAATTTCCAAGCTATGACATACAGAAAGATGTAATGGTGTAATGCCGGAGAAACTGAGGCAAGATAGAAATTAGGGAGTTTTTAATATTTTATTTGGATTTCTAAGAGGGAGAGATTTTTTGGGACCAAAGGATTCATTTTTATCCCAGGGCTGATGTCTTTCAGCATACAGCATTCAGCATCAGCATCAAATGTGAGATTCCAATGAATTATATCTGTGGCTCCAAGTTTGAGGAAACAAAGGCAAGGGATGGGGTCAGAGCCTTGGTGAGTATGGGAATTTCCAGAAAAAGACCATCAATCCAGTTCTGATAGGTTGGGAGTACGACCATAAATTCTGATAAACTGGGAGTAAAGTCACTAGAGACAGAAAGTCTAGAACTTAGACATAGAGAATACCAATTAGGTATCTGAGATAGGACATTTGGAGTTTTATCCTTTGGAATGCCAGAGTGACCAATCTCTACAGCCCTAATTATTTCAGCCCTAATGAATAGGAAAGGGGAGTTGCAACCAGTGGGATTGAGGCAGAACAATTAAGGAACTGAGGCAGAACAATTTAGAGAAACTGAGGCAGGACGATAAAAGGAAACTGTGGTACAACAATGGATTGAGCTGTGGACCAAGTCATGGCCTTTAAGTTAACCAGAGGATTTTGCTACTCCCAAAATTCATGCATGAGGAAAGAGTTAAAAATAAAGCAAGTGCTCCAGTAGTTTCAATAAAAATAAAATTTCCACATGTTAGATATTTCTTCCTATTCACAAACTCTTAAAAAAAATTATGCTTATTACTTCCACTACCTCAATTATTCCTCCTCCACTTGTTATTTGATTTCTAACATCATTCAACTGAAACTTCTCTCTCCAAAGCTACTAATAATTTTTAATTGATAAAATTAATGGCCTCAATTGTTATCCTTGACTTCTGTGAACATCTGATATTGTTAACCACTCTTTCCTGAGTTTTAATAACACTGTAAATTCTTGATTTTCCAACTTGTCTAACTGGTTCTCTTCAATTGCTTCTGTTAATTTCTCATATGTGCTCTAGCTCCTAACTGAATATTCCTTAAGGCTCCAATCTTGAATCCAATTCTTGTCTCACTCTGCATTCTCTCTCAGTGATCTCATCAGTTCTCATAATGCTTAAGATAGGGAAAGCACAAACACAAACAATCAGAGGAGGTCATGCTCATAGATTCTTTGGACTACATTGAAAAAAGTCTATATCCTTCAAAACTGGAAAAGAGGTCTAAAAGAACCCATTAGTTTTACATCTATAATAACCTTAAGCTCTACTGGATCAGCAAAGGGATTGTTTGTAATATCCGGGCTAGCTCTCTGAAGGGCCTCAGGATCAGTCAGAGTCAGGATTAGTCAAAGTCCTTGCTCTTTAGGAAGAGAAGTGAAGGAGTCAGGCAAGCTGCCATGTGACTTATTAAAGATCGATCCTGGACTCTGGAGTCTAGAGCCTCAAGTCTTCCCTGCTGAGCGAGCTGAGACTCTGAGATTCTCTCCCTCTGCCCTTCAATCCATCCCTATTACCTCACCATAACACAATCCTTAAGGAGAGCCATCACATCACCATATCATCTAAGTATATGTTTATAGAACCATTACCTCACATTTAGTAGATACTTAGCCTCTACTAGTACTCTACTGTCTTAGATTCAAGTACACTTTTTCAGAGTTCCAACCCTCTGCAGTCATTCCAGCTCTCTACAATTGTTCATCACAAATGCCAATATCAGGATCCCCCATGTCCCTCTCTTTTTACTCCTTTTCAGAGCTAAGAACCAACAAAATCTGTCTTTGGACTCACCCTCTGGATAACTCAGTCTCAGTAAAATCCCAGAATTGTTTCATACCAATGGTCTCTAAGTTCAGATAAGGACTTGCTTGTGACCTTTTCTGGTCATGAAGTTGTTCTATGAATCAAATGTGTCTCATTGTTGCTGTTACCCCTCATTGTAAGGGCTACAGTTCACTGTGTATTAAGATTTACCCATGTTAAAGCAGGCCTCCTCATCTCAGAGGAGGGCCCAGCACATGTGTCTAGTTTCCATTCTCCAGCAGAATAAAGTATTTTGCTTATGACTATTGTTAGCTCTTTGCTCTTATTTTATTTTATTTTTCAGAGTTGAATGGAACTGATTAGATGAAGTATTTCTCAGTATTGAGTCACATGATCAGTGTTTCCAGAGCTGGGAGATTGGGCTTCGGACGCTGAGTCCAGGAGGGATCCTGAGGGAAGGGGGTTGGGGTGGGGGAGGGTCACATGATGTTTGAAAGGATGAATCTTCAACACTGGGATACAGGAAGTTAAAGGAAGTGATGTGTCCCACAGGAGGCAGACAGTAAGGTAACCATTGGTCAAGGATGCTTCCGTTCTTTTAGTCTATTCAGTGTAAAAGCTTAGGTCTTTTCCTGTTTAACTGGCTGTTCTAGGCTGGCCATGTTCTAGGGGCACATGATGGGAGTTGGAATGGGTCTCAGGTATGTCTGTGCTTCTCTCTGCAGGGATTAAATAAATGTTTTCTCTTTGTACCTGAAGATGTGTCTGATTAGTTAATTTGGGAAAGGGGATCTAGCACCTATCCCACACAGAGTTAAGTGTAATTGTGATGTCTTGTGTAAGCTTTTTGCTATTTTCGAAGTTAATAGTGGTTCCTTAACGGATGTGATATTTTGGTCATTCCTTTCAGTTGACACCAGCTACTGAATCACCCATGACAATAGTAGTAGTAACCTAGCTTCCACATAATGCTGTAAAACCACCAGGAAAGGAATATCTAGGTATGTGTCAAAGAATGACTCCTCTGGGCTAGTTGTTGTTGGTGGTGGTCCTTTATTTTCAAAGAGAACCAATGACAGTGTTGTCTAGACTTGCATGTCTATTAGATTTAAGTAAAACAGCTACTTAAAGTCACCAGCTTCCCTCTCTTTTTACAATCTTTGAAGTCTAGTAGCAAGATAAAAATCTGGACAACGGGGGATGACTTGGAAGGTAGAGGATGATTTCGGACTTTATTAAATTAGTTTCCTTCAAGGCCTCAGTTTGCTTGAAACAATGCCCATTCAATGACTAGGTTAGAATTGAGACACAAGATTGCCTAATTTACCATCACAAAAATGAGAGGGATGTTCAAAGTTTCTGGCCTGAACAGAAAACAATAGCCATTTACATTCATTCTAAGCTATCAGAACCTAAACACTGAATCACTGAGGCTTGGCTTGGGGGGGTTATTATTGGTCACTCAATGAAAGGGTAATTTGGGATTTAAAGGCACAGTCAAGTAGCTCCATTTAAAAAATACAGTGAGCTGGTCCAGAGAACCATTAAACTCTTTTAAAACCTTTTTAAAAGGCCTGTTTTTCAGAGCTATATTTCAAGAAATCATAAATGAAAACTACACAGAACAAAAAGTAAATTGTCCTAGATTTTAGGAAAAAAAAAAAACTTTAGTCCCCAGTCCCCAAATGTCTTACAAAATATAAGCAACCAAAAATTATATATCTATAGACAGAGCACCCAAATGTAAGGATATGAAGCCCCAAATCAAGAAAAAGAACACATACAATAAAGGGGCTGTAGCTGTGTGTGGCTGAACAGGAACCAGAACAGACATTTCTAGATAGCTAATTCACCCATGTTACAAAACTACTCACTGATTTTTACTTGTCTTTTGGAATTTGCTTCTTATCAAAACATTTTGAAGATACATTCCTTGTTGGAGAGGATGTGGGAAAACAGGGAGACTGATACATTGTTGGTGGAATTGTGAACACATCCAGCCATTCTGGAGAGCAATTTGGAACTATGCTCAAAAAGTTATCAAACTGTGCATACCCTTTGATCCAGCAGTGTTTCTACTGGGCTTATACCCCAAAGAGATACTAAAGAAGGGAAAGGGACCTGTGTGCCCCAAAATGTTTGTGGCAACCCTGTTTGTAGTGGCTAGAAGCTGGAAAATGAATGGACGCCCATCAATTGGAGAATGGTTGAGTAAATTGTGGTATATCAATGTTATGGAATATTATTGTTCTGTAAGAAATGACCAGCAGGATGAATAAAGAGAGGACTGGCGAGACCTACATGAACTGATGCTAAGTGAAATGAGCAGAACCAGGAGCTTGTTATATACTTTAATAACAATACTATATGAGGATGTATTCTGATGGAAGTAGATTTCTTCAACAAAGAGATCTAACTTAGTTTCAATTGATTGAGGATGGACAGAAGCAGCTACACCCAAAGAAAGAACACTGGGAACGAATGTGAACTATCTGCATTTTTGTTTTTCTTCCTGGATTATTTCTACCTTCTGAATCCAATTCTTCTTGTGCAACAAGAGAACTGTTCGGTTCTGCACACATATATTGTATCTAGGATATACTGTAACCTATTTAACATGTATAGGACTGCTTGCCATCTAGGGGAGGGGGTGGAGAGTGGGAGGGGAAAAATTGGAACAGAAGTGAGTGCAAGGGATAATGTTGTAAAAAAATTACCCTGGCATGGCTTCTGTCAATAAAAAGTTATTTAAAATAAATAAATAAAATAAAATCAATTGAGAAATGAAATTAAAAAAAAAAAAGATACATTCCTGATGTTATGCCACACTTCTCAGTTTCCATAATTATCCTGACCTAGTCTCCCCGCTTCTCAGTCCTGCAAAACCTTAGCTCCCTCTTTATCAGAATATTTGATAAGGATAAAAGATCTTATGTTTTAGAATATCAAAATGCTTTTCCCCATCCCAAGCTATCAGAATGTCAGATACCATCTTATCAAGATGCCTCTCCCCATGTCTGGGGTGCTTCCCCCTGATTATATCATTTCATCTCTGGTGGCTCACCCCATCCTGTTGTGCTCTCAACACCCTGACTCCTCCCTTGCCTCAGTCTACTCCCTGCATCTTAGACACATGTATATATGTCTTTGAGAACTCACATTGTTTGCTGGATTCTTGGAGACAATAGTCTCATTCAGCCCTCGGATCAAACCATGGATCCATTTAGTCCCAGCATAATCTCTCCCATTTAATAAATTATTACTCCCTAATCTCTATTTTGTTCAGTTCCTCCAGCATTACATGCCTTTAAATCTATCTTACCTCTGACACACATTTCTTCCAAATATATGGTTATTTCTCAAATTCTGTCCTCTCAAGAGTTATAATCAGATCCCACATAGTTAATTGGGTTCTGGAGTGTGGTGGTAGGATGGAGTCCTAATGTGGTGGTTTCATTATTACTAATAAATTAGAGTGGATCATTATAAAAATTTACACAGGACTTTTTGATTTGGAGGTTTATAAATTTTTCCATCTTGTCATATATATCTAGTAGATGAGTTCTTAACTTTTATTCTATCATGAATCCCTTCAACAGTCTGGTGAAAGCTTGTAAACCTCTTCTCATAAACTTTTTTTTTTAATGTATTAAATACACAAATTACAAAGGAAACACTACACTTAAAGAAACATGCGAATAAAAAGTCCACAGGCTTCAAGTTAAGAATTCCTGATCTAGAGTAATATTACCTTCTTAAGGGCAGAAACTTTTATATTTGAATCCCTTGTGCTTTTAGTGCCTGCTATATAGTTGCTACTTAATAAATGCATACTGACTGAGAAAAATTCTTGGTTGAAATCTCTTATAAAGTTTGCCTATTTTTACCTTAAATATATTTCAAGCTTTCTGGGACTTTTTAGCTTCCATGTAATTATTTCTAGTCAGTGAAACACTTCTAGAAGATAGTGATATTTACAGTCAACATCTGCTTTATTTTCCATCTCCCATTCTTTGAATCAATAGCTTATTTAAATATTTTTTTTGTCCAAGCTTTCATATATACATAGGGCAGCACTCACAACTAAGGCAATAAGCAGAAAACTGGGAAAACAATTATAACCCATGTTATGATGAAGGCCTCATTTCTAAAATAGATAAAGAACTGACTCAAGTTTATAAGAATGTAGGCCATTGCCCAACTGATAAATTGTTGTTCGTGGTGGTTTTTTGTTCTCAAAGAGGTCCATGATATCAGGAAAGTGATGCCATGACATGCAAGTGAATTGGATTTAAGTGAGGGAAGACTGTGCAAGGTCACCTGCCGCACTTTACCTTCCAGACCCATCTGGGTCCAGTGGCCAGATATAGATAAAGACCATTAGAGATGACCCTGGATGCAATGGGAGAACCTGATCTTTTACAGGGTCTTCAGTCTAAGCTCTTCAACAGGTCACAGTTTGACTGAAATCAGGCCCATTTAATGATTAAGGATGGATAGCAATTGAGACAATGAACCACTTCTTTCACCTAGGTCCACTCCCAATATAAATAAATAAATAAACAAACAAACAAACAGGTAAAGAAATAAAGAAATTTTGGAGGGGAAGACCCTCAGGATTTTTGGCCAAAGCAGAAATGATTGCTATGTATATTCAATCTGAGTCAATCATGACCCAAACAATCACTATATGTGGCTTGGCGTAGGACCTATTGGTGGTCAATCAATGAGAATTGTTTGGGTGGAATATAGAATCTGAGAGGCAGATTCTGTTATGTTATGCTATGTGGATAGAGTTCAGGATGTATGAAGATCTGAATTCAAACAAAGTCTCAGATGCTTACTGACTCTGATCCTGGAGAAATTCTATTTATCTCAGTTTCTTCAATTGTAAAATATGAATAATAATAGCACATAACTTGCAGTGTTTTATGAGCATTAAATGAGATCACTATAATCATAATTTTAAAGAATTTAGCATAGCACCTGTTACATACTAAGTGACACTGGTCTCCTTTCTGTTCTACATATGAAAAACTCTATAACTTGGCTCCAGGCATTTTTTCCTGACTGTCCTCCATGTCTGGTGTACTTTTCCTTCTCATCTTCCTTCTCACTTTCCTGGATTTCTTCAAGTTACAACTAAATCTCACTGATGAGATTAGATTCAGGGAACCAAAATGAGATTAGGGTTCTGGGTGGTTCAGGGAGTTAAATGATAAGGTTAGTGGCACATTTGGGGTACAGACCAAATGAAGAGGTTTGGCTCCCCTAAACTCCTTGGGATTTGGCGCATAGGTAGGGAGTTTTGGGAACCCTCCCATTTCTGGTGGCACAGAGATTCTTCATCAAAGGAATTTATGAACCTGAAAAGCTAGACTGATAAAAAGAAGTTTATTATAGGCATTGGGAAGTCAATCTTTGCTATGTATGAAGAGAAAGGTTGAATTCCTTAGTGGCAAAGTCCCAGCAGAGAGATATAAAGGAAGATTCCAACAGAGATAAAAAGTCTCATTAAGGGAAATAGGTAAGGATAAAGAGAGGATAAGGCTAGAAGATAATATCATCCCAGGGGCAGAGTTTTCTAATATGCCAGGAAGAGAGAGAGTTTCCTTGGCATGGCATATTAGTTTCTCTGCAAAGAGAGAGTTTAAGATCGGCTCTTTTTATAACCTTGGCTACAAGGTGGGGGTTGCTGCATGGCAGCTGGGTTTTCAACTTGAGTTGTAATTGAATAGAAAATATTCAATTCAATAGGGTGTTTCTCCAATTGAATAGTATTGGTAGCTCCAGCTCCAAACTCAACCAGCCCCACCCAGACAACAGAATAAAGCTCCTAGTCCTCCTGTGAGGGTCTCCACAGTGGCAGGATTCAAGGAGAATTTGTCCTTCAAGGAGTTTTGGAGTTTCAGGATCCCTTCATCACTTTCTATAGAACTATTTCCCAGCCTCTCTGAATTCTAGTGCCTTTCCTCTATTTCCTTATTATCTTGTGTATAACTTTTTATAAATATATTTGTTTGTTATGTATCCCATTATATGATAAATGGCCAAAGGATATAAACAGGTAATTTTTAGATGAAGAAATTAAAACCATTTTATAGGCACATAAAAAAAAGTTCTAAATCACTATTGATTAGATAAATGCAAATTAAAACAATTTTGAGGTACTGCCTCACACCTATCAAATTAGCTAAAATGAACAAGAAAAGATAATGATAAATATTGGAGGAGAAGTGGGAAAAGTACATTGTTGGTGGAGTTGTGAAATGATTCAAAAAAAAAAATGATTCTTTTTTGAAGAACAATACAGGACTATGCCCAGAGGGCTATAAAACTGTGCATATCCTTTAATCCAGCAATGCTACTACTGGTCCTGAATCCCAAGAAAATCATAAAGAAGGGGAAAAGGACCTACATCTGCAAAAATGTTTGTAGTAGCTCTTTTTGTGGTGGAAAAGAATTGGAAAATGAATAGATGCCCATCTATTGGAGAATAGCTGAATAAGTTATGGTATATGAAAGTAATGGAATATTATTATTCTATAAAAAATAATGAATAAACTGATTTTGAAATGGTCTGGAAAGATTTACACAAACTGATGTTAAACAAAACAAGCAGAACCAGAAATACATTGTACACAGAAACAGCAAGATTATGGAATGATCAACTAGGAAAGCCTTGGTTCTTATGAGCAGTTCAGTGATCCAATGCAATCTCAATAAACTTTGGATAGAAAATGCCATCTATATCCAGAAAAAGAACTATGGAAACTGAATATAGATCAACAACTACTATTTTCACCTTTTTTTCCCATAATTTTTCCCTTTTGTTCTAATTTTTTTCCCCAACATGATTTATTTGGAAATATGTTAAAAATGAATGTACATGAAAATAGAAATCCAAAGCTTGAGGCTGAACTGAGGCCAGAGGGCCAGCCCTGCATTCCTAGCCCCAATTTCCTGGAGTACTGATGACCTTTAGACCTAAAGCAAAGGCAGAGTACAGGCAGAAGGGCTCTGCTTCTGCTCCCTTCTCCTTAACACCAGAGCTTTCCCTGAGAAACTAACCCGTGGGGATAGCACTGCAGGCTGGGACTATGGTGGGGGGGAGGGAGGAGAGAAGGAAGAGAATGGGGACAGTGCATTCAAAAGGCTGGCTGCCTGTGACTGGCAATGTTGTTCTGTAAAGGTATCAGTCATCCACTAAGAAATAAAGTCAACACCCCACCCCCCCACTCTCACCCCCCCCCAAAAAAAAGAATGTACATGTACAACAAAAAAAGTTTTACGTATAATAGGGAAAAATATGGGAAAAAAAAAAAAAAAAAAAACTAAGGCAAGACCAGAAATTCAACCAGAGATATCTCTAAAAGGATGTCTTCAGACTTAACCCATACCAGCAAAATGAGCTCCTATAGCTAGTGACAGCCTCAATCATGGTCACAGGATATGAACCCACATACTAACAAGTACATTTCTGACAGTCTCCCTGGTAATCAATGGCTAGGCAGAAGACAGAAAGTTATATCCATCAGGGAAATTTCTTCTCAGGAATTCCAGATAATTCTCATATCTACTTACCCCGCCTTAACCTTTCTCCTAACCTCTAATCTCATATCTCCAACTACATAATGAATTCTTGAAATTTCATATGTAACTCAACAAATCTAAAATTAAACTTATCTTTCCCTCCAAACTTCCCCTTTTCCTAATTTTCCTATTATTATTGAAGGTAGCACCATTCTTCCAACTGGCCAGGTTGGAAATCTAAATATCATCTTTTCTTATTCTCACTCCCATTCAACCTGTTGTCAAATCCTGTTGATTCTACTTTTGCAACATCTGTTGTACATTCCCTCTTCTTTACTTTGACCCTATTGAGTAGACTCCCAGCTCAGACTTGGACTATTGCAATAACCTTCTGGTTGTGCTTCCTGTCTCAGTCTTTCACTACTCCAATCCATCCTCCATTAAGCTTTCAGTGATCTTCCTAAGTGCAGGTCTGAATATTTTAGTCCTCTACTCAATAAACTCCATTGTCTCTCTGTTACATCCAGAACCAAATATAAAGTGCTTTGGCTTTTAAAAGGACTAAATGCAAAATATTTTTTTAGTTTTTAGTCTTTTACAACCTATCCTCTCCCTATTTTTCCCTACTTCTTACAATTTATTCCCTTCCTCATAGTCTCTACAATCCAGTGACACTGGCCTTGTTGCATTTCTTAAATAGGACACTTTATCCTTTAACTTGGTACCTTTTCACTGTTTGTCTCCCCATGCCTGAGACATTCCCTCTTTGTCTCTATCTCATGACTTCCTTGGAATCTTTTATGTCTCAATTAAAATCCTACCTTTGGCAAGAAGCCTTTTTCAATTACCTTCAATGTCAGTGCCTTTCTTCTGAGACTATATACTATTTACCCTCTATATATCTTGCATGGGAAAACAAGTGTTTGCATGTTATCAACCTCATTGGAATGTGAACTCCTTGAAGTTAGGACCCAATTTTATTATTTTTTGCCTTTTTCTGGTGTTTAGGACTGTGACTAGCAGCACTTCATTAATGTTTTTTGATTTATTAAGAGATCCTGGGGGTTCACTCATATCTGACTCTTACTCTGTGAATAATTTTAAACCCCTTAAAGTAAAAAAGACCTTGGTTTTGTTTTGTTTTTTAAAGCCTTTTATTTTCAAAACATATGCACAGATAATTTTTCAACACTGAACCTTGCATAGCCTTGTGTTTCAGATTTTTCCCTCCTCCCCCCCACCTCCTACCCTAGATGGCAAGCAATCCAATATATGTTATACATGTTAAAATATATGTTAAATCCAATATGTATGAACACATTTATACAATTCTTTTGCTTCACAAGAAAAATCAGATCAAAAAGGAAAGTAAATGAGTAAGAAAACAATATGCAAGCAAACAACAACAAAAAGAATGAGAATGTTATGTTGTGATCCACATTCAGTTCCCTTGATCCTCTCTCTGGGTGCAGATAGCTCTCTTCATGACAAGATAATTGGAAATGGCATCAGTCATCTTACTGTTGGAAAGAGTCATGTTCATCAGAATTGATCATCATATAATATTGATGTTGCCATGTACAATGATCTCCTGATTCTGCTCATTTCACTTAGCATCAATTCACTTCTCTCCAGGCCTCTCTAAAATCATCCTTTTGATCATTTCTTATAGAACAATAATATTCTGTAGAGGGCTGAAACTCTGAAAAGGTATACTTGAATCAGACAGCAGAACACTTAAGGCTAATTATCTATTTGATGTGAGAAAATGGTTCTATGTACATATATTTAGATGAAATGGTAATGTGATAGCTCTCCTCACCACTGGTGCTTGCTGAATGTGTGGTGGTGAGGTAATTGTAGGCAAGGATTGGAGAACTGAGGGAGAGAGTCAGAATTGCGCTGCCAAAGGACGGAGGAAGAGAGAGATTTCAGGCTTAGGACTCCAGAGTCCAGGATTCATCTTTGGCAAACCACATGGTCCTTCACTTCTCTCCCTAAAGTCCAAGGACTTTGATTGATCCTGACTCTGACTGATCCTGAGGTCCTCCAGAGAGCTAGCCTGGACATAATATTCCATGACATTCATATACCATAACTTATTCATTCATATATCATTCTCCCACTGATGGGCATCCATTCAGTTTCCAGTTTCTTGCCACTATGAAAAGGGCTGCCACAAACATTTTTTGCACATGCGAGTCCCTTTCCTTCCTTTAAGATCTCTTTGGGTTATAGGCCCAATAGAAATACTGCTGGATCAAAGAGTATGCAGAGTTGGATAACTTTTTGAGCACAGTTCCAAATTGCTCTCCAGAATGGCTGGATCTGTTCACAGTTTACCAATAAATGTATTAGTGTCCCAGTTTTCTCACTCCCCTCCAACATTCGACATTATCTTTTCTTGTCATCTTAGCCAATCTGAGAGGTATGTAGTGATATCTCAGAGTTATCTTAATTTGCATTTCTCTGATCAATAATAATTTAGAGCATCTTTTCATATGACTAGAAATGGTTTTAATTTCTTCATCTGAAAATTGTTTGTTCATATCCTTTGGATATCCAATTGGAGAATGTCTTGAATTCTTAAATAAATTTGAGTTGATTCTCTAGGTATTTTAGAAGTGAGGCCATTATCAGAATCCTTAAATGTAAAAATGTTTTCCCAATTTATTGCTTCCCTTCTGATTTTTGCCTGCATTAGTTTTGCTTGTACAAAAACTTTTTTTAACTTAATATAATCAAAATTATCTATTTGCGTTTCAATTATGAGTTCCAGTTCTTCTTTGAACACAAATTCCTTCTTTCTCCACAGATTTGAGACGTAAATTATCCTATGCTCTTCTAATTTGCTTATAATATCACTCTTTATGGCCAAATGATAAACTTATTTTGACCCTATCTTGGTATGTGGTGTTAGGTGTGGGTCAACGAAAGACATAAATTTTGATCAGACTAGTAATATACGGATAAATACAGGCTAATTTTAACCATGCATCGTATTACAGCAGCAGTGAAACGTACTTCAGGAGACACTAGCTCCTATTTTTTCAGTCTTAGTGATGACTTAGCCTCCTACTACACACTCAACTGCTTGCCCTAGGTATGATGCTAAAATTTTCTTTTATGGCAGAGATGAAATTTGTTTCTCTTTTATGAGCTTTCCTGACACTTCTCTTTCAGGGAATTTGTTCTCGTAACAAGCATACTGGGGTGAATTGGTTTTCAATAATAAGGGCAAAGGCTCCCTATCTCTCATACCACAGAAATTAATACTTGATTGTTATTAACTATTTTCCTCATTGTCAACTATTCCATGCTACTAAAAACCTGAAAGGCAGATCATAGAGTTGTTATGGCTAGGAGTCTCTTCCTGTGGATATTTCATCTTGCTCTTCTACTGAAATAGTTATGTGTTCTTAGATGATCCAATTATTTTTTCTCTTTGTACTTTCAACTTTTTGCTGAGACATATACTACATGTTCCTGAACTTTGGTTCTCTGTGACTTTTCTGAATGGTATAGAGACTTGAATTCCTTAAAGTATATCTTTATATCTGTAGTTTTTATATCACCCATATTACCCAATGTATCTCTCTTAACCATCTCCACACTGATGCCCAGTGATAAAAAGTAACACATTAAAAAAAATCTGATATCTGTAATATTCCATATCCATAGTCCTCTTCTCTACAAAGAAAACACAGAGGTGCTTTCTCAATTTTTACTTGGGCTCCAATCTTGCTCATTATAATTTGTTAGCACTCAAGTTTAAGTGCATTATTCTTTCCATTTATATTGTTATAGTCATTAGATATACTGTTTTCTCTGCTCAGTTTACTGTTAAATATCAATACAAGCTTTCTCATACTTCTCAGCATTCATTATAAGTACAAGACCGTACTATTCTATTCACATTATAATTTATTTAGCCATTCTTCAGTTGATGTGCTTTATTTTCAATTCTCTATTACCATAGAAAGGGCTAGTATAAATATGTTGTTGCATTTGAAATTTTCCTTGGATTATATGCCTATCATGGGAATATCTGGGTCCAGGAGTAGAGGCTACCTGCTTGGAGTTTCTTTATATCCTTATAAATACTCAGCTCAGTTAAACCCATGGGTCTATATCTTATTCAAGTTCAAAGCCTTTTCCTTGATTCAGTTTTAGTAAAAATGCTTCAAGCTAAGTTTTCTTCAAGGGAAATTTATGAAACCTGAGTCATGGCAAATCAAATGCTACCCTTACCTAGGTTCTGTAACCTACCCCTCCACAACTACCTAGCCAGAGTTACCCCTTGTGTGCCAGATTAATGAGATGCCTTCCTGCCACATTTGTATGACAAAATGCTCCTGGAGGTTTCCCTTCAGCTTTGATTCCTTGTTCCAGGATAATCTTCTGAAAGGATACACTATGCTTTATTTCTATCATGTAAATGATACAGTTCCTTGAGACATTAGAATCAACTATGGCTGTCTGCCTAGTTTTTAATCTGGGCTCTGCCCCTTAGTCCCAAAATGTTATTTTCTCTAGCATAACCAGGGAAAGAGCCTTTGCTGACTCTAAAAGATTTCTTTTGCTATGTTTGTAAGTTAACTTGTCCCTGGTTGGTTCCCCTACCCACCAGCCAGGGTATCTATCTTCCTGGGAGCCCCATATGGAAGGAAACTACCAAAAATTTTTCCTATTAGAAGCCACTGCTAAAGGATAACCCTCCTTCTGAAAGAGCTAGGCAGACAATTTCGTTTCATGTTGCCAAAAGCAAGCATCCACGTTCCAACAATGCCACTCCTTATTCCTTCAAAAACTCTCTGGGAAGAACTAGGGACAGTAATATAAGAAGGTCCTATCATTTTGGTGATTTTTAAAAAATCATTGTCTGATGAAGGAATCTCTGGGTCAAAGGACATAAACATTTTAGTTACTTTTTTTTTTTTTTTTTAGCATAATTCCAAGTTGTTTCAGAGAATGGTTGAATTAACTCACAGATCCAAAATGTGTCTTTCCACAAGAATCCCAAATTGATTATTCACATATTTTATGTTTGTTAATTTGCTACATCTAAGATGAAACCACCAAATTCTCTTGATTTTCATTTGTCTTGTTAATAATTTGAAAAAAAAATTGTGAGTAAATTGGAGAATCTTTCAAAAATTATGATTTGGAAAATATGAATCTATGTTGTTTTCTGATATATCTTGAATATATGTAACTTTAATGACCCACCAAACTCATGCCTACCACATAGTGAACCCCAACCCATGACCGCTCACAGGGGCCCTCTCAGCACTCCTCTTATACTTATATCCTTCTCTATACTATACTCTATACTCTATACTCTGTCAGAGATATTTGATGCAATTGTTGCCCCAGTTGACTATTTCCCTTCTTCTAGTTCCGTTTTGTTCATGCAAATGAATGGGATGAATTTAGTGAAGATTCTCCCTTTCATAAGAATGTAGCCCCACCCTATGTCTTAGTTATAACTTAAAGCTTTGCAATAACAAATTGTGCTATTGCCAAAAGCTTAAGATCTTAGCTTATCTTAGGCAAACATACATTTCCCTTCCCCCTTCCCTTTTTGGAACATCAACATTAAGTTTTTAATATGGTAATATGTTATGGGCCAGAACTCTTGTACTTAAAACAAGGATTCTTATAAGGTATTAAGTGAGTGGAATTGATAAGACAATGGTTATCTAGTTTAGCATGGTGATTAATAGTTCTCTAAATTCAGCAGGATTGATTTAATCTTACAACAAATAATGGTTTCCTAGTGATATAATTATTGGTTTATACTCAGTGTAGAGCATATAATCTGGGACAAACTCAGCCAGGGACAGAGCCAGATTCATTCACTTCCAGCACTTCCCCCATTGAGACCATGGCCGGTTTGAAAGGGTCTCCAGAAAACTGCCCAGCCCCAGACAAGGGGGGACTGAGGGACAGATTCATTCCATCATTTACCTTGCCATGGCAGAAGGCTGAAGCACAAGCCCTCGGACTCAGAACCAGATCCATTCATTCCATCTAACACCACCACAATGGCAGGGCTCTTCTTAGTTTCTCCACTGAAACCAAGAATCTGGAAGGACTCATTGTCCCACATAAGACCTTTTTAAATTTCATGAGAAAAATTGTTTTTTCTTCTATAATTGCTTCTATCCTTTAACTTAATGATTCACCTCAAACCATATTATGACAGGTATTTGATCTGGGTCTATTTTTTTTTCTTCAACTTTAGTAACAGAAATCAGACATCTTTCCATTTTGAGCTAGTTATATCTTATATATTAGTCTAACCCTAATTTCTGCCAAAATGATTTCTAATTTCCCCAGCAATTTTTATTTTTGTCTCTAAGCAAATTATACATTAGTATTAATCAAATATTTCAATATTGAGGTGAATAATGTTGGACCTTGCTTATCTATTCTATTCTACTTATCTACTTTTCCATTAAAAAAATGTATCAAAACCATGATTACTACTCCATATTTGAGATCTGAAAGTGTTCATGGCTTTTCATTCCTACTTAAAAAAATTTTCCTTGAGAATTGTAATTATTTGTTCCTCCAATCTAATTGTTATTATTTTGTTTTTCTCTTGGTTTTATATCTGGTATTTTACTTTAAAAAATATTAAATTTATAAAAAAATAGCTTAGGCATCATTGTCATTTTTTACTAGATGGAGGACTTTTCAGTTATTTTATTCTTTCTTCAAGAGCATTTTGTAATTTTAACCCTGCAGATCTTGAGTGTGAAATGGTAGATTAGTGATTACTTTTTGCCAATGTTTTATCATTTTATATTTATTCTAAATGGGATTTTTCTGTTTTCTTCTCCTAGCTTTTGCTACTGCTGCATTAAAAATGGTCTTGATTTTTGGTTGTTGTTGTTTTTTAAAATTCTATTAATTTATTAAAGTAAGTATATCCGTTTCTTTGCTAATTCTGTATAATTCACTAAAGCAATATACTATTAACAAAAAGGCAGTTTCCTCTGTTATCTTTATTTCCTTAATTTCTTTTTTCTTGTTATTATTGTGAATATTTCTAGAAACATGTCAAATAATAGCTGGGAAAAGAGCATGTTTGTTTTATTCATATCCTTAAATATTAAAGTTTTGTCCATTAGTCATTTCCAAATAAACTAATCTACAAAAACTACTTTACTAACTTTAAGTGTTAAGTATAAAAATAAGATATGTAAGTATCAATAATTATTATTATTGTAATAGCAAGACAAGACCAGCCTTACATTATGACATAAAGACATAGATATCTGCAAAATGGCAACATTCTTTTTTGTTGTTAATTTCAAACACTATATATTCTCCCAGCATCTAAACTATTTGCCTCACCTTATACCTTATTATTTTTTTTTTTAAGTATTCCTGGAGCTCTTGATCCTGTTTTAACCCAGAGCTTCTTAAATTTTTTCCACTGGTGACCCTTTTTCACTTGAGAAATTTCTATGTGATTTTAGATATATGGGTATAAAAGAGATATATAAATCAAACATTTACTGATAATAAATCATAAAGATATTTATATCAAGGGGCAGCTAAGTAGCCCAGTGGATTGAGCACCAGTCCTGAAGTCAGAAGGACCTGAGTTCAAATATGATCTCAGACACTTAACACTTCCCAGACGTGTGACTTTGGGCAAGTCACTTAACCTCAAATGCCTCAGCAGGTGCACACACACACATATACACAAAGATAGTTATTTTAAAGCAATTATTTACTATACATAAAAATTTATCATTCATTGAAGATGAAAGCAAATTTGCATACTAATAAGATATATGTGCTTGTTTATTTTTCACATAAAGAATTAAATCTTGCTAAATTTTTCACAATCAGTTATAAGACCCCCTATGGGGCTGTGACCCACAGTTTAAGAAGTTTTGTTCTAACCATAGTTAGAACATGCTATAAGTTTGTCCAGTTCTCATTTTCATGAAGCCTCAGCTTGCATCTTACTCCTAGACTCAAGTAGTGGCAGGTGTAATCTGGTTTTATATTAGCTTCTTAAAATAAAGCTAACATATAAAAAACATCTATTTATATGAAACAGAACATAGCAAATGCATAAGAGAGCTATAAAAGAGCACTAAAAATTCTACAGGCATCTTCAAAGGGTGGATCAAGGAAAGTTTATCATGGAAATTATATTTTACCACTGAATCTTGAAGTCAGAGTAGAGTTTCAACAGAAATCAATGAGGCAGAGGCAAAAGAAATAGTGTGAGCAAAAGCAAAGAGGGGAGAAATGTAGGCTATTTTGTGATTCAATTTGACAGGAGATATATTGGATGTATTGGGATGGTGTGAGGGGAGTGAAATAAAGAAAGAGTGAAGATTAGTAGTAGTTTGAGAAAAGACTAGAAACGAAGAGTGACATGATTGTGTGGATAGCCAATATCACTAAGAAATAAATATAAAGTATGCAATAAGAAATCATTGAAAAAACTGTTTCAGATGCTATGTTAGTTCAGCTAAAGATATGGAGACTTCTATACTATCCCAAAATACCTTCAAGACAAATATATTATTGGTTCAGAATGGTAGACAAAGATGAATAGTAGAAGAGAATTAGTGTGATTAGTGTGAGCACTATGTTATTAAAGACAAGATCTCAGATCACTTTCCTATATGCAGTTAACTTTTAAAAATGAAGCAACAAAGGGTGTAGTGTATCAATGAGCATGTGATGCATTTTCTAGATTGTAAACTCCTAAAAGCTAAGAACTCTATCTTAAATACTGTCATTGGTAGGACATTGTAGATTTGAAGGACTTACTTTGCAAATCCAGCACTATTACTGTGTATTGCTGGTCTGCAAGATCAATTTAAGTACAAAGCACATTGCCTTTGTAATGAAAAAATGCATTAGCATGAATCATAAGGGGTCCAAATGGATTATTTCTAGTAGAAATAACTGCACATATGATTGCTATAGAAACTTCTTTTAATTGCTGTTCAAGTCGAAAGACTGATATAATTATCATCCTATAAATGACACAGAAAAGTCCAATTTCACTCTCTCCTCCCAATACCCCTCCCACCTAATTCTACAAGTGTACTGTATTGGGTGATGGAAAAGCAGCATCAAAAAGTCTCGTGGACAAATTCTATCTTCACAGCTCTAATTTTATGAGATAATAGTTAATAATGAGATAATACGTTAAATTACTTATCTTTAAAAATAAAAAAAGTTCATTGTCCTTGCTCTCCGGGGTCCAAATATACATTTAGGACGAGAAGGATGCTTAGAAGTCATCTTATTTTATAGAAGAGGAACTGGAGTCACAGAAACGTTATGTTTTTTTTGCCAGGGTCTCATACTGAGTAAGTGTCCCTGGAGTTTCACGCCACATCTTTCCCTCTATTCACCCCTACACTGCCCCAACAAGATGTTGCTGATATTCGGGTCCTATGCCGGAGTCTTACCTCAGGCTTTTTCCCTCAAATTTGGAGTTTTCCACATATTTGAACTAAAACGCTTCCCGTACATGGGGGATCTTGTCTAAAACGCCATTCAATCTCGCCCTATTATGTCCCAATCTCTCTTTCGCAATCCCCAATTCCATTCAAGTGAAACGGGGCAGCCAGTAAACCGCCAGTCTTTCACTTAAAGCCCCAAAACTTAAACTTAAAGCCCAAAATCATTTGAGCAGCTAGATGGCGCAGTAGGTCGAAGGTCAGGCCTGAAGTTAGAAGGACTTGAGTTCAAATTCGACTTCAAACACTTTCTAGAGATCCCCGGGCAAGTCACTAAACTCAGTTTCACTCAGTTTCCTTATCTGCAAAGTGTGCTGGAGAAGGAAATAGCAAAACATTCCAGTATTTTTCCCAAAGAAAAAAAACGGAGTCTTGAAACGGATACGACAGAAGCAAAATCATTTAAATGGAGTCAATTAGTAGGCAAAAGTGGAAAAATCAAGCAACACAATCTGAAATAACCCTACATACTTCATACAGCCACTAGAGAAACCGGTTACGTCACTATATTGCGCCGGACGTTGCGCACCACAATCTCTAATTTCAGATCTTTCCCGGAACTTTTTTCATCAGCTAATGTAGGTCGTTTTGTAAACCACTAAAATTGGACCTAAAGAGCTTCCGTAGCCAGGAAAGGTTACTGCGATTGCGTGGTGCAGTCTGTGTAGGTGTTCCAGAAAAGTGTGCTGGAGCTCGGAAGGTAAGGCGTTGTGTTTGTCAACGCGGAGCTTTGACTCCTCACTGTCGTCCTCAGTTGTGGCTGCGTTGACTCCGCGCCGTCGTCCTCAGCTGTGGCAGTGTTCGCTTCTCGGGACTTCGCCATGGCTCAGACGGGAGTACTGAACCTCAATAACGAGGTGAGTGCCGAGGGGTCCGGGATCCCTGGCGTGATGGACTAAGAGCTGGCCGATACTGCCTCCTTTTTCTCGGCCCGGATTGTGTTAGGGTGGCGCAGGGCTCTGTGCCGGAGCTGTTGCTCCTCAATTTCCTCTTCTGTAAAATTGCGGAGTTTTGAGTAAGATTATCCCTGAGGTCCTTCTAGGTTTAGTCTACTTTCCGAGCGGAAGCGGCTGGTAAAGTCTCTCTTTCCTTCGTATTCTGATGATTTGCCGGGTGTCCTCAGCCTTGGGACTGTGATAGGAGCATGGGAAGGGTCCTTGGTCCTGGGAGCGCTGAGGACCGGGAAAGACATGACTGCCTGGAAGGAGGATGATGGAGAAAGTAATGAATGGTACCTGACCCTGGTTAAATGTATGATTCCTCTCCACCCTTTAAACTATATAGCCTTGCAGAATGTGCACAGCGTTATTCCTAACTTTTCCTTAGCACCCTAGCACAGAACTCTGTATACTGAAGCCATCTGATTATCCTCGAGAAAGCCAATCTATACTTTAAATGACTGCTCTTGTCGATTCTAAACTTTCTTCAATCAGGATTCGATTTTGTCATTCAACTAAAACTGCCCTCTTCAAAATTAAAGCGATCTCATTAATTTTTACTGGGGCTTTTTTAGTAAATTTATTTTCTGTGAGGAAATGTGTGGCAAAACAAAATAGACATGGTGTTTTTATTTAACTTGGTAAAGTTTTCACCAGGATCTGCCAAGATATTTATTATCATAGGAGCGATAGATCTAGAGCTGGAAGTGATCGCTGAAGCCATCTAGTCCACCTCTTTTATTTAACAGTTGAAGAAACTGAGGCTCAGGGAAATGAGAAAAGACATACATCAGTAATACATGTTCTTTTTTTTTTTTTTTTTGCCAGGCATTCTCTTTTTATATATTTAATAATAATGGCTTTTAGTTTTCAAAATACATGCAGAGATAGTTCTTAACATTCATCCCTGGAAAACCTTGTGCTCCCAATTTTTCTCCCTCCTTCTACTTTCTAGACAGCAAACAATCCAAAATAGCTTAAACATGTGCAATTCCTCTAAACATATTTCCACATTTGTCATGCTGCACAAGAAAAATTAAATGAAAAGGGAAAAAAATGAGAAAGGAAAAAAATTTAAACAGCCAAAAAAGGTGAAAATATTATGCTTTTATCCACATTCAGTTTTCATTGTTCTCTCTCTGAATGTGGATGCTTTTTTCCCATCACAAGTCTATTGGAATTGCCTTGAATCATCTCATTGTTGAAAAGAACCATCACAGTTGATCCTCACATAATCTTACTGCTATGTAAAATGTTCTCTTGATTCTACTCACCTCACTTAGCATCAGTACATGTAAAGTTTTCCAGGTTTTTCTGAAATCCACTTGCTTATCAGTTGTTATAGAACAATTGTATTCCATTAATTCATATACCATAATTTATTCAGTCATTTCCCAACTGATGAGTATCCACTCAGTTTCCAGTTCATTGCCACCAGGCATTCTCATAACACTTTTTATCATCATGGCATTTCTCTGGTCAAGAATTTGCAATGATCTTTTGCAAATCCTTCTTTAATGCTCTAAGATCCCTTCATTCTACCTTTCCAACTTTGCCCTCTACCAATACTTGATCTTCAGACGCTCTTCTCTTCCTCTATACTTTTCATTTGGTGATCTCATCAGCTCCCATGGATTATTTACCATTTTTATTTAATGATTCTCAGGTCTACCAATCCTACCTCAAACTTTCTGCTGACCTCCAAGCTCCCATTTTCATCTTCTTTTTTAGACAACTTGAATTGGATTTCCAATAGGCACCTTAAACTCAACATGTCCAAAACTGACTCCCATTACTGTAGAGAGTTTTCTCCCAGTTACTTAGTTAGAAGTTATCCTGTACTCCTTTGTATTTCTCTCCATTCCTCCACCCTCTATTTTTAATCTGTTGTCAAAGCCTATCAGTTTTACCCTTGTAACCTCTTTCTTTGACACTGTCGCCTCTGTAGTGCAGACCATCTGTCACTTAAATACTTAAACATTGTAATAGCCTACTGATGGATCTGCCTGCTTCGTCTTTTCCCGCTCCCATCCATCCTCCGTTCAGCCACCCCCACCCCGGCTCAATAAACTCCTGTGGGTCTCTGTTGCCTCTAGAATTAGATGTAAAATGATCTGTTTGGCATTCAAATTCTTCATAACTTAGGCTCTCCTATTTTCCAGTCTTCTTACACCTTACTTTCTTACATCTTTTCTTCCAGCCAATGAAACTATGCCTCATGGCTATTCTATTAATAAGATACTCCATCTGTAGACTCCCAGAATTTTCTTTGGCTGTCTTCCTTGCATGAAACTCCTTGCCCTTCTGCTCTATTGACCTCCCTGGTTTCTTTTAAGTCCTAGCTAAAATCTTGTTTTTTAAAGAAGCATTCCCTAGTCTCTCTTGATTCTAATGCTTTTCCTGTATTAATTGCTTCCTATTTATCTTATGTGGAGCTTGTTTTGGTATATTTGTTTGCATGTTATCTCTTCCTTAGATAGTAAGCTGTTAGAGGGCAATGACTATTTTGCAGTGTGTGTTTGCCTGCACCCACTCATACTTGTGTGTATATGTGTGTCCCACAGTTTAGTACAATTCCTGACTCATAGAGGATTGGTTTTTTGCATTATGCTACTTGTTTTTTTGATATACATCTTCATTGTGCCTCTTATTCACTCTACTCATTTCTGTAATCCTTTGCTAGTGCTGTTTTATCTACCAGCAAAACCTTTCCCAAAACTTTTACTTAAATGAATTTTACTCTTCCTTCCAGGTCTACTTTGAAACATATGAGACATGATCCATGATCTAAGGAAGTTTGTACTATCATTTAGGAAATAAAGCATATATACAAGAAAATAAATTTCTAGTTAGAAGGACCTGTAGAATTATTTAATCCAGCACTCTCATTTTGCAGATGAAAAAATAGAGCCCAAAGAAGATCAGAGGCTTTTCCAAGATCATACAGGATAATAACAGGCCTGGGAACTATACTAGACTGAGCCTTTATTTTAAATTCATTATTTTTTTCCTCAAATTCTCCCTCTGAAAATTATTGTAGTTTAGATCATAGAACATTAGAAGTAGCTATCCCCTTCAGTTTGCATGTGAAAAAAGTAAAGTACAGGGCTATATTCTTATCTACCTAAAACAGTCATTATTTAAGGGCTCACTATGTTAACCAGGCATTGTGTTAGGTGCTGAGGATGCCAAGAAAAAAGTGAAAAAAATTATTATTTCAAGGAGGCATTGGGGATGAGAAAGGGAAAAGATCTACAGAAATAAATGTATGCAAAATAAATGCGAGGCAATGATTTTTATTATAGATTACTACTCCAAACCTGATTTTTTTTTTTGGTTTATTTTCAATTTTTTTTTCATTCAGCACTGTTGGGGATAGGGCAGCTAGGTGGCACAGTGGATAGTGTTGAAGTTAAGAGTCAGGAATTCAAATTAAGTATGACTTAGACATTAACTGTGTGACCTCTTGCAGATCATTTAATCTCTTTCAGCCGCAATTTCCTCATCTTTAAGAAGGAATAAAAATAGGTTGGGTTATCCTTTGTTCTCAAAGAGGACCAAAATGACTTCACTGTTAGAATCAAGTTACAGTATCTCCAACTGTAGATGATCAAACCAGCATGAGCTCAGAAAACTCTGCCACAGATCAGACACAAATAGTTTCTATGAAATTTGGAGTGATCTCCCTAACTTTGTACATCTCGTATTTCTGAGCTAATTCAATTCTGCCTTGCTCATAGAGCGCAGCATTTTCTCTGACAGCAGCATGCCTTATCAGGTTGTTCTGTGCCAGTGTCTCCTATGCCATAGAACCGATTCTAAAGTTCTTAGACACCTTGAAAGTGTCCTTGTATTGCTTTTTCTGACTACCGTGTGAGTGCTTGCCCTGGTGGGAATTCTCCATAAAATAGTCTTTTTGACAAGCATACATTTGGCATTCGAATAATGTGGTTGTCCAATGGACTTGTGCTCTGCAGTAGAATTGGAATGCTTAGCAGTTAAGTTCGAGAAAGATGAGTATCTAGTATTTTATCCTGCCAAGTGATCATCAGAATCTTTCTAAGATAAATCAAATGAAAGTGATTCAGTGTCCTTCCATTGTGCTTGGTACACTGTCCAGTCAGCACAATGGCTCTGTAGATTTTCAGTTTGGTAATTCGTCTAATACCTCTATTTTCCCACACTTTCCTTCAGAGCCTTCCAAACAGTGAGCTAACTCTGGCAATGTGTGTGTTAATCTCATTATTAAAGTGCACATCTCTGTAGTAAAAGTAGTACCTACTTCATAGAGTTCTGTTTTGAGAATATAAAATAATATATAAAGTGTTATGTGAGCTTAAAAATGGTTTATAAATGCTAGCTGTAATTAGAAATTTGACTTCTGAATAAAGGATATATTATCATATTTAGAGAAATGAAAAACATGGATCAAAACTCTGCATGTAATTTTCCAAATTTCTAACGTATAGCTTTAATCTTCTTTTTACCAAATTCATTATCAGAAAATTAAAAACATAACAGTAACATACATTTGCATAATACTGTGAGGTTTTCAAAACACTTTGTTAACAGCCTTATGAAGTAGAGCAATTATTATTAGTTCCAGTTAATATCACTTTATAAGAGAAGATACAGAAACTCAGAGAGGTAAAATGCCACCTGTAGTTATTATACAGTTATTAATTACCCCACACTTATTTTGAATCCTGATAGCCTAACTGCACGTAGTTTGGGAAACTTTTTCCATTAGGACTTAATGCCTCTCTTTATTGCAGATAGGAGTTTATTATAAACTTAATTTCATTGATCCATAATATCTGGACTTGAGGGCTCTGCTACGTAAATCTTGACTTTAGAAAAATCAATTCATCCTGGACTACCTCAATTTTCTCATCTGTAAGATGAGATGACTAAATGTTCCCTAAGCAAAGGTCCAATGCTAAAATTTCATGATTTACCTCACAAAGATAATAGATATTGTGCTTTGTTACCATAAACACTATAAATTCTAGCTTGATTTACTCCCTATGATGCAACTTTTTACCAACTAATAAATAAAAAAAATTTCCTTTGAGCATATTGTAGTTTATCCTAAGTGAAGATGGTAATGATAAAGTATAGGAATAGAAAAAGAAAACTTAAAAAAAGGGAACTGAAATAACACTTTTGAAACTTTGTCTTTCCCCCTTCAAGTTATTTAACAGCTTCTAATGATCATTTTTATTTCATTTAACATAGCCTTTTTTCTATTTGTAATAGTCTATGGGCTACAGGTATTTCTACAAGACCATGAAATAAAGACTAGATTTTTGTTTGTTTTATTTATTTTTTCTTTTAAAGGGGGTAGAGGCCATTGAGATTCCTGTGCATTTATTAAATCCCTCCCCCTCCATAAACTGTTTAAATAGAAGAAACCCCAAGTCTAAAAAGGGTGACCTGGAATAAGCCAGCATCGTATCACAATTTACAAAGATTATAGTTGGATTTATTGCCTGAAATGAAGCTTGCTAACTGGAACCGTGACAAAGTGCACGTGTTTAAAACCCAGTTAGTAAGAGTGAAATATTTATTATACTTTTCAAACAAAATAGGACAAGGAATTGGGGAGGGGAGTCCTAGAAAGGATTGATGCAGGGCGTCACATTCCCAAAGGGAGAGGGAGGAATTTCAAGTATCAGAGTGGTGGCCCTTTGATAGATCAGAAGGCCTTCCTAGTGATAAGCAGCTTTCACAGGGACTTGAGCACATATAGTAAGATAAGGGGATGTCTCCCCAAACCATCAAATAGCATGTGTCTAAGAGCCTAAGGTCTGTAAATCCCCAAATGACTCAAGGCCTGCTTCATAGCTGGTATGAACTTAATTGGCTTCAAAGTTACTGATTTTCTACATGTCTAGCTGGGTCTTTTCTCAGTCACTTGACATTGCAAGTCCTCTTGATTGGCTATTATGCGGTTTCATTTTCTAGTTTCTCTGTCACAAAGGAAAGCTCTAACATATTTAATTGGTTATTATAAGCATTACAGAGCCCATGTTCATACCTGTAAGCAGCCTAACCATTTTGCATGTTTGATCTCAAGATTAACATCACAACTTCAATGTTGTCCCTTTATTTGCCTATAATGGCTTCCTAGGATTTGAGTTTTGATACAGAAAAAGACATTGCTCTCTAAAATTTTATAAATTGAAAGGCTATATATGGTATAATGCTTAGTTTATAAATTAATGAATTCAACTTAGATTACAACTTTTTAATTAAGTGTAATGCTTTTGAGTGCTTCTTGTTTATTTCTGAAAAATGAAGAGTAAAAAAAAAGATTATCAGTTTACTCCCCCATATAGCTTCTTAAAAAGACCTTAGTCATACAAATTATTTTCCAAAAACCTTCTTGTTATAATATATAAAGTAAAATTAAATGTTAAATTCTTATTAGAGTTACTATATTTTTTTTTTTAGAAATTTTATTCTTGCACAGCAACTGTTTTATATTCAGTTCTGATTGTCATATTTTGTGAAGAACACCAATAAGTCTGGAATGTTTCTGGAAGATGATAGCACTGATTGGAAGAGTCTTAAGACATAGGACTGGTTGAAGTAGCTTGTGATATTTATCCTGGGAAAGAAAAAATTAGCAGAATTCTGATACTTGTCTACAAATTACTTGAATAGCAGTAAAGTAAGAATAATGTTGCATTTAGCCACACACTCAAAATTCTTCACAGTTTTGAACTATCATTTCTTTTTAGCCTTATCTCACATTATTATTAACTTGCTTATAGTTTGTGCTCTAGTGAAAAATGACTATTTACACTCTCCATTTTATGCCCTTTGATTTTATACCTCTGAGCCTTTGCTCAAGTCCTTCCCAGTGCTTGGATGTCCTCCTTTAAACATACTTACAGCCATTTAAAAAAATAATTCATTTTTCAATTTCCATTTTGAATGTCATGTTCATGTCATGTTATTCAATGTCATGAAGTATTTCCCAATAACCTTCCCTATCTGGAAATAAACTTTCCATATTTGTACATCTTTTCATTATACAGTTATGAATTTTATTTTAGTATTCATTCAAGTGTTCTATTTCCCTAAGAGAATTCAAGTTTCATGTAGGTAGAGACTTTGCTTATGTAGTCTTTATATTTCTCCCAGAACCTTACATAATTCTTTGCATTCACTACATACTTTAAGGTTTTTTTAAACCAAATTATTTTTAATGTGTGGTATTTAAGCAAAATTGTTTTTCCATCTACTCGATACAAGTTCCTGATTTCCCTCCCCCACCCCCCACCCCCAATGATATAATTTTTGTATCTTCAATCTGTTAAGAGAAACAGTTCTTTTTTTTTTTTAATTATTATTATTATTATTTAAAAATTTATTTATTTTATTTTATAATAACTTTTTATTGACAGAATCCATGCTAGGGTAATTTTTTTTACAACATTATCCCTTCCACTCGCTTCTGTTCCGATTTTTCCCCTCCCTCCCGCCACTCCCTCCCCTAGATGGCAAGCAGTCCTATATATGTTAAATATGTTGCAGTATATCCTAGATACAATATATGTTTGCAGAACCGAACAGTTCTCTTCTTGCACAGGAAGAATTGGATTCAGAAGGTAAAAATAACCCGGGAAGAAAAACAAAAATGCAAATAGTTCACATTCATTTCCCAGTGTTCTTTCTTTGGGTGTAGCTGCTTCTGTCCATCATTTATCAAGTGACACTGAGTTAGGTCTCTTTGTCAAAGAAATCCACTTCCATCAGAATACATCCTCATACAATATCGTTGTCGAAATGTATAATGATCTTCTGGTTCTACTCATTTCACTTAGCATCAGTTCATGTAAGTCTCTCTAAGGCTCTCTGTATTCATCCTGCTGATCATTTCTTACAGAACAATAATATTCCATAACGTTCATATACCACAATTTACCCAGCCATTCTTCAATTGATGGGCATCCATTCAATTTCCAGTTTCTAGCCACTACAAACAGGGCTGCCACAAACATTTTGGCACATACAGGTCCCTTTCCCTTCTTTAGTATTTCTTTGGGATATAAGCCCAGAAGTAACACTGCTGGATCAAAGGGTATGCCCAGTTTGATAACTTTTTGGACATAATTCCAGATTGCTCTCCAGAATGGTTGGATTCGTTCACAACTCCACCAACAATGCATCAATGTCCCAGTTTTCCCACATCCCCTCCAACATTCATCATTATTTTTTCCTGTCATCTTAGCCAATCTGACAGGTGTGTAGTGGTATCTCAGAGTTGTCTTAATTTGCATTTCTCTCATCAATAGTGATTTGAAGAGAAACAGTTCTTAAATGTCTGTGTCTGTGTCTGATGACACACACTTTGGCAATCTGGGGAAGCTTGTGAAGACCTTTTCAGAGTACTTTTTTTAAGTGCATAAAATAAAATACATGGTTTATTGGTTGTTGTCCTTTTTTTTTGGAAGAGGACCAAAATAATTGCTGTGTGCTAGAGTCAAGTTACAGTATGCCTGACTGGCTGATCAGACCATTATGAGCTCCGAAAGTTCTACCACAGATTAAGTACAAATAGTCCATTTGAATATTTAGGGTAGGTTCAGAGAGGACAGCACCTTTTCTGATGATGGCATACCATGCTGTTTCAATATCTCCCATGTGATACAATCATTCCAAAGTTTTTAAGAGAGACCTTGAGAGTGTCCTTATATTGCTTTTTTCTGACTATTTTTGCACTTGCCAGGTGTGAGTACTCCAAAAGTAGTTGTTTTTTTGGCAAACATATGTTGGGTATTCAAATCATGTGGCTAGCCCATTGGAGTTGTACTTTCTGCAATAGAGTTTGAATGCTTGGTATTTTAGATTGAGAAACGCTCAATCTATAGGCTGATGGGGCACCTATGTTTTCTTAGTGCTAATTGTTAGACCAAAATTACCACACAGCAGAGAATTGATCCACACTTTTCTTCCACTCGGCTTCAGAGACTGCATTGAGCACAGTCATCTGCAAACAAAAAAGTCATATACCAACACTTTCATCTTGGCTTGTAGTCTTTTCAAGTTGAAGAATTTACTGTCTGTGAGGTAGCTAACCTTAATGTTGTGTTTCACTTCATTGAAGACATTTGACAACATGGCTGAAAACATCATGCTAAAAAGCACTGTAGCAAACATATATGCTTATTTTACTCCATTGGTAATTGGGAAAGTGAAGGAGCATTGTCCATTACCTAGAACTCTGGCTAGCATGCCATTATAAAATTGACCAACAATACTGATGAATTTCTCTGGGCAACCAAATTTTCAGTTTTTGATGATCCCTTGCCTATTGAGAGCATCAGAGGCCTTGAGTGATTCTACATATATTATATACAGACTTGTTCTGCTCCTGGCATTTCTTCTGGAGTTGTCAGCCAGCAAACATCATATCAACCATTTCTCAGCCCTTTCTGAAACCATAAAATAAAATACAAAAGATTACAAAGGAAACCAATTCTATTGAAATATAGTTATTAAAATATATTTTTTAAATTTCACAAAGCCCAAATAAAAAAACCTTTAATTTAGAGAATAATAGGTAGTCATAGGAATATGTGCTAACAGTGGGATGGGGGAATTAGTGAAAAACACTATATTTTTTCCTATTCCTTCATTTTTAAACATCAGTAATTTAGAGGATCAAGGAAGAGGAATTGAAACCATGTAACTAAAAGAAATACTTTAAATCCACAAAAGTTACAATCTGTCCTTAAGGTTAATATCTTGTAATTTCCAATTTGCTGTGCTAGGACATCTTAAATTCTCTTTTGTTTCCTAGGAGAAAGTGAAGAGGAAAATGAAGTGATTTGTGGTGTTAGATAAAAGTACTGTTGTACTTGTAATTTTTGTAAACCTAACACATTAATAGATGCTTGTTTAAGTAACTGTAGGTACTTATGAGTTATAAAGTTCCTATGATTATCATTGGGTAAGTTTTCTATTTAGAACTTTAATGTTTTTCTGAAGTAGTATTATTTTGGAACACTAGTTACTTTCGAATTACATTTTAAAAATTTCAGCTAGGTGGCAGCACACATTCACCAACTGGTGTGCCTTAGCTGATTATTTTATCCTGTGTTCTCTGTGTATGATTTTACTTGTTACTCATAAAAAATATGAATATAATACTTCATTAAAGATGCATAAAATTACCAGTTGACATTTAAATAGTATTGGGTACACAGGGCTCTGCCCACAGGAAGTACTTAATAAATTGTGATTGAATGAATGAGTTCTTCTATTACTAGTATAAATTAACTGTCCAAAGTTTGGAAAGTTACTATTAGAGTCACACCTGTTTTTTAATCTTTGACTATTTCCCCTCCTATCCTCTTCCCTATTTTAGCCTTATTTCAGAAACTTGAATTGTTCAAGACCTTGACACCAGTGGCTCCAAATTTGTTAGTACCCCTTTAGTAACATCATTTTTATGAACTACTTTCACCGCAATAGAATAATAGTTGTATGTTAATATCCTTTGCTTAAGAAAACTCATAGTGACAAAGGTATTGCAAGTGTAGTTTCCTTTTAGGTAAATTTGTATTTTTTTGGTCATACCAGATATATATGTATAGTATATTTGAAGAATAGTAATAAGGATATATACAAAACATTTAGATCACAAAAGATATGCTTCCTTACTGGATTTATAATCTGTAGCCTGAAATTTGGGAGAGATAGCCTTAGATTACTTATTATAAGAATAAAACAATATAACTGTCTCATAGAGGAGGAAAATAGCAGTATATCTGTGATTTAAGAGATAAATAGTTGTTAGTGGTCTGTAGAAATAAGATGAGCTGAAATTATTTAGCTTTTGTGGGAGGAACAGAAGAAAAGGGACTTGAACTGACTGAGCTGAAAAACAGCCAAGACACATAAATTTAAAGGAGACAAAAGTCACAAAAGGAGCCTGTAGTAAAACCCATAACACAAATTATCTAAAGTTTAGGCAATAAACCACCAGAACTGGAAGACTTAAAGTTGAATGGGTAGAAGAAGAAAGAAAATGAAAATTTGGATCTTATAGATTGAGACTTGATAGGATGTATTGGACTATAAATAGATAGATCTTATTCCAAAGAAAAAGGATAGGTAAAAGCACTTGGGAAAGCTGACTACATTTTATTTTTAGATAATTCTGTTTGTGTACTATCCTTAGACCATGCATCATAATCCTTCAGATACTTGAACACAATTATCATGTCCCATTTGCTCAAATCTTATCTTTTCTAGGTTAAATATTCCCTTTTCCTTCAGTAAGTCTTCAGAGAACATGTACCCTACAACATATTCTAGCAAAACTATCATCTTCCTCTTTCTGTACACCATGCCTGTGGTGTTCTCTTCTTTTTTATAATATAATTGTTCTCTCTGGGAGCAGATTTCTTGGGGAGGTTTCTGGAGGCAGCCTTAGTTTCAGTTTCAAGTAATAATCACTCCAAATGCAGCCAAGTGTTAAAAGTTCAGATCTTTTATTGTCACCAATATAGCCCGGTTAGTTTTCTTAGAGGCCTATCTCCCTCCTTGGTTCCAAGAGCTCTTGCAGCTTGTCTGCCAGCTTCTGCCTCTAACTCTCTCTGAATCTTCTCAACTGATGCCTCCACTCATTCCTGGCTCTCAATCTCCCAGAGTGTTCTTTGGCCCTGAGAGCTTCTTGCTTATATGCTGTACACTAAGTACACACCAATCATTATATCACTGGGAAACCATTATTTGTTGTAGGATTAAATCAATTCTAAACTAGATTTAAACATTGTCTCCTCAATTCCACTTAGTACCTTGTTTCAAGTTCTGGTCGGTAACATCTCCTTGTGGGATCCAATCAATTGTACTGAACCATGTTAAATTAGATAATTATTGTCTCTTATCAATTCTAATGACTTAACACTTTGTAAGGATTCCAACACATGCCTTTTCTAAATATATCTTCATGGTGAGGTTTAGATTTGGGGAACTCAAATGAAATTCGGGTTTCTGGTGGTCAGGGAGTTAAATGAGGTCTAGTGGCAGGTTTGGGGTTCAAGGTAGATTTGGTTCCCCTGCACCCCCTCAGGATTCAGCGCAAGGATAGGGAGTTTGGGGGAACTCCCTTTTGGCGGCGCAGGAAGTTCCCTGTAAAAATTTACAGGCCCCAAAACCTAGATTGATAAAAGAGATTTATTGTGGGGATTGGAAGTAAGGTGAAAGTCCGGTTAAGGAAATAGGTGAGGGTAAAGAGAAGATGACACTGGAAAAGAGTATTCCAGTGGGCAGTGGGATGCCAAGCACGTTATAGCTAGCATGTTTGGAATCTCTGCAAAGAGAGAATTTTAGTTTGGCTCTTTTTATAATGAGAGATTTAGCTAATGGGGGCCCGTGGGTGGAATCCCAAGTTGGCTCCTTGATGGATTTTAGCTAGGGCTAGAATTTGGTTGGTGGGGGTTGGGAAACCCAAGCAGATCATCAGAATGGGGGCTGGGATGGCTGAAGCTGGCTCAAATCCAATAGGGACTGGGACAAGCCTGGATCTCCTATTGGAATGCAAAGGGATGCTTTTGACCAGGATTTGTGAATCAAAGTCCTGGCTTCCTGAACTGATAATGCATCAGCTAAGAGGGGCTGGGAGTAATCTGAAAAGGAATCACAAATGCAGTTTCTTAAAGGGACCACAACCTGCTTCATTCAGATCACATTAATTTTTTTTTTTTAATCATTTACTGGAATTGTATGTATGAAAACCCTTAGATCTTTTTCAAATGGATTGCTATTATTTAATCATGTCTCCTCTCATAGTTTGCTCTGTACAAACAGAGAATTTACTCATACCTGAAAGGCTACCACAGTGGCTGGTAGTTGTCCCACTTTGCATAAAGAATATATTCAACATTCTGGATTAAACTAGGATTTCCATTTGACCTATCATGCTGACATTTGGCTTCTACTCTACCATTGTGGTAATAGAGAACTGAACTTGGAATCAAAAAGATCTCTGGATTAAGATCTGGCTTTGACACTATATTTCACTTTGTGGTTATAAAATTTCTAAGCCTAAATTACATATTTTTTCTGCAAGAGTGAAAAGGTATTTCTACCCTGGGAATTCTGCACCCTGGTGAAATTACAGGTCTGGATTCTTGATCAAACAAAACTAAAAACAGTAACAAAGAAAACCACTTTATACCAAACCAACAATAAAAGAAATATGCATAGCCTTTGGGCAGCTAGGTGGCATAGTGGACAGAGCACTGAGCCTGAAGTCAGGAAGACTTATCTTCCTGAGTTCAAATCTACTTTCAGATACTCAGTAATTATGTGACTCTAGACAAGTTATTTAACCTTTTGTTTGCCTCAATTTCCTTATCTGTAAAATGAGCTGGAGAAGAAAATGACACACCATCCTAGTATCTTTGCCAAGCAAAACCCAAACAGGATCAGAAAGATCAGGCATGCCTAAAACAACTGAATAACAACAATGATCCTTTATAGTCACAGAATAACAAGGAAAAGTAGGAATAAATGTTTGCATTAAGGCAATCTTTCTGGTGATATAGATTCAAATAGAAAAGTATCTCTTTTCCATCTTTTCTCCATTAAGTTCTGCCATATTATAAGTACAATTGTATCACTATTAAAGAGTGCTTATCCCTCTAAAGCCTTGTTGATGGAATTGTGAACCGATCCAGCTATTTTGGAGAGCAATTTGGAATTATGTCCAAGGAAAATCAAACTGTGCATACCTTTTGATCCAGCAAAATCGCTGCTAAGTACATAGCCCAAAGAGATTATAAAAAAAAAAAAAAGAGAGAGAGAAAAGGACCAACATGTACAAAAATATTTAGAGCAGCTATTTTATGGGGATGCCCATCAATTGGAGAATGTAGTTATAGTACACTAATGTAATTGAATACTGTTGTGCTATAAGAAATGATAAGCAGGTAGACTTCAGAAAAACCTTGAAAGATTTATATGAACTGATGAAAAGTAAAGTGAGCAGAACCAGGAGAACATTGTACATAATATCAGCAACATTTGGGTGATCTACTATGATAGACTTAACTCTTCTTAGCAATACAAATGCTCTGCAACAATTCCAAAGGATTCATGATGGAACATATTACCCACATTCAGAGAAAGATCTAATGGAATCTAAATGCAGATCAAAACATCAAAACAATTTTCACATTTTTTTCCCATGGTTCTTTTGGTCTACTGCTTTCACAGTGTTATTAAAATGGAAATGTTTTACTTATTCCATATTAAATTGCTTACCATCAGAGTGAGTGAGAGGACAATATTTAGAACTCAGAATTTTTTAAAATAAATTTTATAAATTGCTTTTATATCTAATTGAAAAAAATACTATTTTTAAAAGAGAAGGCTTGTCTCTTTAAAAGGGTCTGTCTTTAAAAAATTAGCTGGGTGGTGGGAAGTATGTGAAAGGAACCATATTCTTCTCTAGGCAAAGCTTTGACTCAGCCCATACTACTGCACAATAAGGAGTGAAGCACTTATTCATGTGAAACACAGATGGAGGAAAAAGTGGCAGAAGGCACCTGATTGATGTGCAATAAGGAAGGAGGGAAGCAAGAGAACTCACTGTGAATCACTTCAATTTTTTTTCTGTAAAATGAGGCAAGTTTCTTAGCTGAGAACATAGGAGAGCCATAGAAAATTTTAGGACAAATGAAAAATTTATAGGTGCTGCTATGGAGAGAGGAATAGGCCATGTATAGAAAGATTATCTAGCATCAGGAAGAAATCAGTTGAACAACAAAAAGCATATTAACCAAGTCCAAAAATACATATCTTATTCTCAATATTAGTCCACCATATTTCTTATGGTTTGCAGTATTCTTTATCAACTTCTGGAATTATAGTTGGTTATAATACTTCAGTCTTGCAATATTCATTTTTGACAGGATTGATGTTATACCACAAAATATTTTGCCAGTTCTGCTTATTTCACCTTGCATTAATTAGTTCATACAAGCATTCCTAGTTTTTTTTGAAACCATTTATTTTTTCACAATAGGATTATGTTAAATTCATATACAATAATTTGTCTAACTACCATTTTGATGGGTATCCTTCTTATTTTCCACTTCTTTTTCACCACAAATTAAAGAGCTATAAATATTTAATAGTATTTTATTTTTCAGAATACACGCAAAGATCATTTTCAATATTTACTTTTGTAAAACCTCCCGCTCCAATTTTTTCTTCCACTCACCTCCCTCAGCTCTTTTCAAAATAGCAAATAATATAATATAGATTAAACATGTGCAGTTCTTCTAAACATTTACATATTTGTCATAATGTGCCCCCCAAAAAAAATTAAAAGGGGAAAAAAGCATGACAAAGAGAAACAACAACAAAAAAAAAGTGAAAATATTAGAGCTATAAATATTTTTGTACATATAGGATCTTTAATTCTTCAGTTATAGAATTTTGTCAAAGGGTATTTGTTTATATTTTAGTAGCACAGTTCTACCAACGATGTTTCATCGTGCTTTTCCTGAATTTCCTCCAACATTTGTCATTTTCCTTTTTATGTTAAGTTTATCAATTTAATGGATGCAAGGGGGAATGTCAGGGTTAACTTTAATTTCGAATTCTCTCTTTTCTTATGAAGCATTTTTTTCCATGTGATTATAAATCTAGCTTTGATTTCTTCCATTCAAAACTTATTGTTCACATATTCTTATCATATGTCAGTTATTGAATGACTTTTATGTGCTCTCAATTGTCTATTTTATTTTTATGATTTTTCTCTATCCTTTGCTCATATACCTTGTTCCTCTAATAATTTATTATGTATTTCATATATAAGTCCTATATCTATTTAAAGCTTGTTGAAATGAAAAGTGGTCTAAACCTAATTTCTACTCCACTACTACCCACTTTCCCCAGTGGTTTTATTGTTATTGTCATTGGCAGAATTCAATTTGAAGCATTATTTTAAAGTTTGGTGGGAAGGTCTCAGCTTAGTGCTTTCTTTATTCTGTCATCTTGACTCCGCCCCCAGAAGTCCCAGGAGGAAGTTTTAAAGAAAAGTGATGTTTACTTTCTCTGAGTCAGAATTAAACCATGACTGGGTTGCTTTTTAAATTTATACTCTGATGCCATCCTAGCCCCAGTTCTAAGCATCTTCCATCTAAGCATATTTTCCTTGGATTCTTTTTTGTCTTTTAAACCTTTCCATAATCTAGCCCCTTCCTACCATTCCATTCTACTTTTCCCTTCTATGTGTTCTGTGATGTAGTGACACTGGCTTCCTTCCTTGCAGCAAACACTCCATCTCCTAATTGCAGTCATTTTCACTTAATACCCATTCCTAGTACTTTTTCCCTCTTTCCAACCTCCTAATTTCCCAGGATTCTTTAAATCCCAGCTAAACTATCACTTTTTTTGAAAGAAATCTTTTTCAATCTCCCTTAATTCTAATGTCATTTCTCTGTTGATTATCTCTGATTTATATAGTTGTATATAATTGTTTATATGTAACTCTCCCCTGTTAAGACTGTAAACTCTGAGAGCAGGGACTGTTTCACTATCCTTTGTATCACCAATGTTTGGTGTAGTGCCTGACCTATGGTAGGCACTTAATAAATTGTATACTGATTAACTGATGTTTTGATCTTTAGGGCATTTCAGCTACCAAAAATTGGGTTTCACTCTATTTTCCCCTTTAAGGCATGTAAATAAATACCTTCAAGTAATGTGTTCTAGGTATGACTTTGGCAGTGTTCATTCATTAACACTGAATGTTAATTCATTTTCAGACATAGTTAATTTGATACTTCTTTTACAGAGCACAAAACTCCCTCTATTCTTTTCTGCTCTTTTTCTTCTGCATCTTTTGTTAAGCCGAAAAAACTATTCCAATTAGGAAAGCTATTTCCCTTGAATGTAGACTTCTGTGTTACTTCTTCCTAAAGACATTTATTCTTTATCAGTATTGAGTAAGTCTAGTTTTAGCCAAGATACTATCTATATTTTAGTAATTTATCTACATTTTAATAAGGATTTACTTTTTTCCTTTAAAAATTTTAAATGCAACAGAAATTAGTTTTAAACATAAGTATATGGTGATGTTCTAAGTTATTTTCAGTTTTCATGCATGGATTTTTACTCAGTATTGACCAGTCCTTTTTTATCTGGGAGAAGGGAAGTATTTTGAGATTTCTAATCTTTCCTTTACACTTTTCTATTTAATTCAGTTAACACCTTATTGTAAATGGAAAGCCATTATCTGGGAAACAAAGACAAAAAAAACCAAAATGTTTTCTGACTTCAAGGGGGGAATTCTTTTAGAGAGAATTTGAGAGGAGAGAATACTTCAGGTACTGGGGAAATTGGAATCTTTAAGGAGGTGGTAACCTAATGAATGATGTCCCTTGTATCAAAAATTTGATATCTTAGGCACAGGAGCAAAATCCCTATTCATTTTCATCAAATTTTAGAAGATTTAGTGTTTAGGCTTCTTAAGGTACAGGATTAAAATGAGGAATAAAAATTTTTGAATTTCCATTAAGCTAGATTTTCAGATGCAATAAATTCTAGATTAACTAAAATCTTCCAGGAATGAGATATATGGGGCTTTGTTTTTGTTTTGTTTTGTTTCATTTTTGGTTAATAGGAATAGGATAATTTTTCATTCTATTACTTACTCCCATGGACTAAAACGTTTGCATTTTCAGTTGTTTTGGATAGAAATCTTTCTAAAATGCATCACAACCTTCCTATATTCAATAGAGTATATGCTAAACATAATTTAACTTTTTTTTTCAATGACTCTCAGCCATACAATTATTTGTGGCTATACAGTGTTCCAAAATGGTTAGTTTTTATTTTGGTTCTTATATTTTCATAATTTTTCTCTTTTCATTTCTGCTATCAGTTTTCCGCTTTCCATGTTGTCATTTTATATAATTTTTGTCAATATGCAGAATAGACACAATCCTGTAAAGCTGCCCATAAATTTAGCAAATCTTTCTATTTTGCTGTTTATAGTTTGCTGTCTGTCATCCTGAAAACCAAAAGAGCAAAATTGTTAGAACTGGTGAAATGTGAAAGTAAATGGATGATTCTAAGATTAGAAAATATTTTTGTTGTTACATCTATTTTAATTGTCATTTTTTTCCGTAAGCTTTCTGGTTCTCTATTTTGTTCTATATTGGTAAAGTTGCCAGAGAGCTAAATTCCAGATGGGTGAAGTGTTTCGTGGTTACATTTAGGAAGTACAGGATACCCTGATTTACCATAAGTAAATATTTTATTCATAGCCTCTGGAACACTGCTGGGTAAATGGTTAGATCTCTTCAGAATTATAGTGCTGTTAAAAAGAGAATCAAAAACTGAACAGATATTTAAAACTAAAAGAAACATTAGAGACCTAATTCCTCTTCCTCAGAAAAGAAAACTGACATTAGAAAACTAAATGATCCATTCATAGTTCACCAGCTATTAAGTGGAAGATCTGGTATTAGAATCCATACTTTTGATTCCAGATATTGTGACCTTTCTATAATGAAATAATCATCAATAAAGCACAAAGATTTGGGCAAAAATGTGATTGAAGAAAAGAAATCGGTCACAATACATTTAGCAAGTAAAATACAGTTCTCTTGTTTTCATTTACGGAATGAAGATACATTGGAAAATAGGATTTTATAAACAAATTTTCACTTTATGGGCCACTTTACAGGACTTTGTATTCTGTATATTAATAACAATCATAGTATGTAATGTTAAAAAGGTATCTTATTACAGTTATTCCTTATAAAATTAATATATTTTATGCCATATTTCATTCTATTTTTTTAAGCTGTTATTCTATACTCTATTCAAATAAAGCCTGGGGTCCAAAAAAGTCTTAGGCCAAAACAATAAAATTGGACTTAATATAGTGAAATATTTAGGCAAAAGTAATCAAAGGGGGAAAGACTTAGTAAGTATAGTTAAATGACATTTCATATTTGTGAAATCTCTAGATTTTAGTAAATTGCAAATTTACTTTTAGTTAACCTTGTGATGTAGTAGCAAAAAAAAAAAATGTTCATAGAATTGTAGATTTAGAGCTAAGATAAACCTTGGAGATCATCTAATCTGGCTAAGCATTTCATTTAACTAATGAGAAAACTGAGGTCCAAAAAAATTAATAACCTACCCAGTAAGTGGCAGAACTTATATTTGAATCCAGATTCTCTGATTATAAATGCAGTGCTCTTTCCATTGCATTATTGATCTTTGCCAGCCTTTGTTCAATGTTAATATTCAAAATTAGGGAATTGTTGAAACAAGTGTATTTGGTTCAGTCCTTGTCAAAACTCATTTAGAGGACTTTATTCACCTTGGGGTACATCTTAGGAGAGAATTTGCCAAGGAAAGGCAAGCCAGCATGATAAATGAAGAACAGTTAAAGAACTGAAGATGTCTATTGTTGGGAGAATACTAAGGAAGAGACATTTTCACAGTAAATTGAAAAGTCATCTTGTAAGAGAGACATTTACAACTTTTCTAATAATTAGTCTTTAAAGAGAACTAATATGGATCCAAGTTTTTGTTCAATATGAGGGAAAATCTTGGAAGGGATTTCATATTGATGAGAAAATAGATCTTTCAGTATTAGAACATCCTAACAAAGTGTAACTGTATGAAATTGGAATTCTCTTAATAGGTGGTAGTTTTTCATTAATGTGTTTGTTTAAAGGGAATCTGGATCAGTAGAGGTTGTTCATGTAGCCCAGGTAGGTAGTAGACCAGATAGATGATCTCTAAAATCCCTTTCAATTTTTAATATTCCAAATGAGCAATACATTTCTTTCCTTTTTATGTATCTTCATAATAACTCTGTTGACATAAGCAGGATTGCACATTTTTAAGGTACTAGGTTATATTGATCCTTTTTAGAAAAGTAAGTTTTTCCAAAGCTTTTTCCTAACTTTCAATTGTCTTCCATTTAAAATTAGGAAATTGCTCATATTTATGTAATTTTTCTCTTTGAAAACAATTCATTTTCTATCTATATTTTTTGCCCCATCTTTCTCTGTCAGAGAAGAAAGAGAAACCAAATATTATCTTTTTATAGCAGTAGTTCTTAAATTATGGTCCTGGGACCCTCGAGGGTTTCCAAGACCTTTGCAGAGAGTCCTTGAGATCATAACTATTTTCTTAATAATGTTGATATATTTTAATTTCTAATGTGGTAAATCTGGATAGTATAACCTACATAAATAAGTTCTTTGAGAGATTCTCAGTTTTTAAAAAGGGGAAAGAGGTTTTGAGATCCAAAAGTTTTAAAACTCTGTTCTTCATAAGAACCTCTTTTTTATGAAAGAGACGAACAAAAGTCATACTTTTTCTCTTGTGGTAGGTGGAAGGAATCAGGGGAGAATTGTAAAATGTTGTGCTTTGAAAGAAGCCAGAGAGTCTTAAGTGACAGAGGAGGGTCAGTACCTTCTAGACTATGGTAGAGCACACTAAAATATCTATTTTTAATGTCAATGCTATCTTTCCATTATGAATGTGCAGCTTGAGTTTTTCTTTGTTCTTTTACTGTTAAGATATGCTTTAAATGTGTGCAATGTTATATAGATGAACATTTACTTTTTGACCTGTATCATTTGAAAATTATTATTTTGGGGTCTGGAAAATGATATAGAAATTTCACTTTTGCATTAAATCTTGTGAAACATGATAGTTTCTGAGAAGAATAATTCAGTATGATTTCTGTCTAAAATTACTCAAATATTGAAAATATTCATATTCCTCTACCGATCATGTAAATGTTCTAGTAAGAATTCTTTTAAAACATATAAAATTCCAGATTATGTGTTGCAAGGCATAATTCTGAGAAGAAATATTTCTAGGAACCTTTCCAGTACTTTTAAAGTTTCTAGAGTTGCCACATCATCATTTGTGCTGTATGAAATGCAAATCATGAGATGTCCACAAAGCTTTCATACAGAAAAATACAAAAACAAATCAAAGATATGAAATATACAGGTGACTGCCATACAAAAACAAATCAAAAATATAAAATATACAGGTGACTGCTGTAGTTTTTTTCCTTATTAATATAATATCTACTACTGTTGTTTATTTAAACCTGTAAAGTGACTTATTCCTAACTCAAAATAATTCATGTGAAAATGTGGTAATAGGCCCTGTATACTAGTCAAATGCTCCCATAAATAAAACATCTGGTTTGTAGTTTTGGTGGTATATTGTAATGAAGAAAACTTATATCCTAAATCAAGCCTTATTTTAAAGAAAACTGCAGTATTGTCAGTGCTTAAAAAAGTTATTTTCCACTATACTGATTTTTTTTAAACTTTGTATAGAACTTTATTTCTTCCTTTCTTTGTTCAAATAATTCAGCAAATTCTAAGCTATGTTGAATCCTCAGTTGAATTTAGACCTGTTTTTAAATTTTACTGTTTTATTACTTAAGTGTAATAATACACTGAATAAGAAATGTTATATTCTAAACAAAAACACAAACTTTTTCACAGTAGAAAATGATCTTACTGATAGTGTTATTTTAAATAGGACTAAAACGATTGTTGTATATTGGTGTAGGCTTTTTACTTTATTCTTGTCCTTTTTTATATAGTGCATTTATCACAAATAAAAATATTAAGATTAATCTCAGTTGTTTTAGTTTTTATTCTTCATCAAAACTTAAAAGTTAGCTAACTTTTATTAATATGCTGCTATGAGCTAGGAACTGCAAATACAAAGATAATTTTGCATAAGAAGTTAAGGTGGATCTGTTTCATCAAGGTGGGATGATGGTGGATCCCAGAGGCACAGCAGTCTGGTATCATACTTTAGGGATGTAGAATGTTTGCATTGTAATAGCTGCAATTTTCCAGAGCTCTGACTGCCAAAGAGGAGAAAAGATGTCAGCTGATTGAAGGGAGATTGCATAGGACCTTTTGTTGGTGCTGGCTTCAGAACCCTATTACATTGACTATATGCAGTTCCTGGTCACAGTCCCAGGGCCAAAAAGACTGACATAGAAAAGGACCCAGGTTGCAGTTATGAAGCAGAGGTCAGGTGTGTTATTGGGGGAGTAGGGCCCCTAGTCTGAATTCCAAGATAATTCAGAAGGTTGGCAGGAATGGTCTGTCTGGTTAGTTTGGTGGTGGGCACCAGGAGCATATTACAGGCAGCAGAATCTATGTGATATGGGTAGCTGTATTGGCTGTAGCAACAGCTATGGTAGCTTTCAACCCACAGTAGCAGTTGCAGGAAAATGAGGAACCTGGTCCCAGTCCCAAGACCAGGAGGAGTGGTTATATTAAAGACCAAAGCAGTAATCATACCTCTCATTAGAGAGATAGCTCTGAAAATAGCAGCAAGGAAGTCCTGAAACTTGGAACAGTGTCCTATGGCTTTAAAAGGTTTGAGAAATATAATTTCTGAGTAATTAATCATTTTATTAATAATGCATTTTAATTTTTTTAAAAAAAGGTTTGTAATACTCTCAAATGTCAAAGATCTTTATGGCTTAGGCTCAAGGCTTATAAGTCCTTGGAAGAGTGGGTGTTTTGGGGGGGTGGTGGCAATCCAACCTGTTTAACAATAATAGAAGAAAATGAATATTATATAGGACTATTTTAATAAATGTTGATTATATCATTTACTTTTAAATTAACCTCTAATCAAAGAATCCAATCAATTTAATCAAAGAATTTATCCCCCCTCAAACCTGAGTAGAGCATTATGGGCTTTCATACCTTAGATTATATTCTGAATAAGATTGTAGAGGGGTCTGACCCCCATTGAGCAAAAAGTTAATTCAACTTCTGAGACTGAATTTTAAAATGATGACTATTTTTTTTTAGCTTTTTATTTTCAAGATATATGCAAAAGATAGTTTTTACTATTTACCCTTGTATTCCAAATTGTTCTCCCTCTCTATCCCCCATCTCCTGCCCTAGATAGCAAGTATCTCTATCTCTCTCTCTCTCTCTCTCTCTCTCTCTCTCTCTGTGTGTATATGTATGTATATATATATATATATATATATATATATATATATATATATATATATATATAAAACATGTTCAATTCTTCTCTACATATTTCCACATTTCTCATACTGCACAAGAAAAATCAGATCAAAAAGGAAAGAAAAAAGCAAACATTATCTTTTTATAGCAGTAGTTCTTAAATTATGGTCCTGGGACCCTCGAGGGTTTCCAAGACCTTTGCAGAGAGTCCTTGAGATCATAACTATTTTCTTAATAATGTTGATATATTTTAATTTCTAATGTGGTAAATCTGGATAGTATAACCTACATAAATAAGTTCTTTGAGAGATTCTCAGTTTTTAAAAAGGGGAAAGAGGTTTTGAGATCCAAAAGTTTTAAAACTCTGTTCTTCATAAGAACCTCTTTTTTATGAAAGAGACGAACAAAAGTCATACTTTTTCTCTTGTGGTAGATGGAAGGAATCAGGGGAGAGTTGTAAAATGTTGTGCTTTGAAAGAAGCCAGAGAGTCTTAAGTGACAGAGGAGGGTCAGTACCTTCTAGACTATGGTAGAGCACACTAAAATATCTATTTTTAATGTCAATGCTATCTTTCCATTATGAATGTGCAGCTTGAGTTTTTCTTTGTTCTTTTACTGTTAAGATATGCTTTAAATGTGTGCAATGTTATATAGATGAACATTTACTTTTTGACCTGTATCATTTGAAAATTATTATTTTGGGGTCTGGAAAATGATATAGAAATTTCACTTTTGCATTAAATCTTGTGAAACATGATAGTTTCTGAGAAGAATAATTCAGTATGATTTCTGTCTAAAATTACTCAAATATTGAAAATATTCATATTCCTCTACCGATCATGTAAATGTTCTAGTAAGGAATTCTTTAAAAACATATAAAATTCCAGATTATGTGTTGCAAGGCATAATTCTGAGAAGAAATATTTCTAGGAACCTTTCCAGTACTTTTAAAGTTTCTAGAGTTGCCACATCATCATTTGTGCTGTATGAAATGCAAATCATGAGATGTCCACAAAGCTTTCATACAGAAAAATACAAAAACAAATCAAAGATATGAAATATACAGGTGACTGCCATACAAAAACAAATCAAAAATATAAAATATACAGGTGACTGCTGTAGTTTTTTTCCTTATTAATATAATATCTACTACTGTTGTTTATTTAAACCTGTAAAGTGACTTATTCCTAACTCAAAATAATTCATGTGAAAATGTGGTAATAGGCCCTGTGTACTAGTCAAATGCTCCCATAAATAAAACATCTGGTTTGTAGTTTTGGTGGTATATTGTAATGAAGAAAACTTATATCCTAAATCAAGCCTTATTTTAAAGAAAACTGCAGTATTGTCAGTGCTTAAAAAAGTTATTTTCCACTATACTGATTTTTTTTAAACTTTGTATAGAACTTTATTTCTTCCTTTCTTTGTTCAAATAATTCAAGCAAATTCTAAGCTATGTTGAATCCTCAGTTGAATTTAGACCTGTTTTTAAATTTTACTGTTTTATTACTTAAGTGTAATAATACACTGAATAAGAAATGTTATATTCTAAACAAAAACACAAACTTTTTCATAGTAGAAAATGATCTTACTGATAGTGTTATTTTAAATAGGACTAAAACGATTGTTGTATATTGGTGTAGTCTTTTTACTTTATTCTTGTCCTTTTTTATATAGTGCATTTATCACAAATAAAAATATTAAGATTAATCTCAGTTGTTTTAGTTTTTATTCTTCATCAAAACTTAAAAGTTAGCTAACTTTTATTAATATGCTGCTATGAGCTAGGAACTGCAAATACAAAGATAATTTTGCATAAGAAGTTAAGGTGGATCTGTTTCATCAAGGTGGGATGATGGTGGATCCCAGAGGCACAGCAGTCTGGTATCATACTTTAGGGATGTAGAATGTTTGCATTGTAATAGCTGCAATTTTCCAGAGCTCTGACTGCCAAAGAGGAGAAAAGATGTCAGCTGATTGAAGGGAGATTGCATAGGACCTTTTGTTGGTGCTGGCTTCAGAACCCTATTACATTGACTATATGCAGTTCCTGGTCACAGTCCCAGGGCCAAAAAGACTGACATAGAAAAGGACCCAGGTTGCAGTTATGAAGCAGAGGTCAGGTGTGTTATTGGGGGAGTAGGGCCCCTAGTCTGAATTCCAAGATAATTCAGAAGGTTGGCAGGAATGGTCTGTCTGGTTAGTTTGGTGGTGGGCACCAGGAGCATATTACAGGCAGCAGAATCTATGTGATATGGGTAGCTGTATTGGCTGTAGCAACAGCTATGGTAGCTTTCAACCCACAGTAGCAGTTGCAGGAAAATGAGGAACCTGGTCCCAGTCCCAAGACCAGGAGGAGTGGTTATATTAAAGACCAAAGCAGTAATCATACCTCTCATTAGAGAGATAGCTCTGAAAATAGCAGCAAGGAAGTCCTGAAACTTGGAACAGTGTCCTATGGCTTTAAAAGGTTTGAGAAATATAATTTCTGAGTAATTAATCATTTTATTAATAATGCATTTTAATTTTTTTAAAAAAAGGTTTGTAATACTCTCAAATGTCAAAGATCTTTATGGCTTAGGCTCAAGGCTTATAAGTCCTTGGAAGAGTGGGTGTTTTGGGGGGGGGGGGTGGCAATCCAACCTGTTTAACAATAATAGAAAAAAATGAATATTATATAGGACTATTTTAATAAATGTTGATTATATCATTTACTTTTAAATTAACCTCTAATCAAAGAATCCAATCAATTTAATCAAAGAATTTATCCCCCCTCAAACCTGAGTAGAGCATTATGGGCTTTCATACCTTAGATTATATTCTGAATAAGATTGTAGAGGGGTCTGACCCCCATTGAGCAAAAAGTTAATTCAACTTCTGAGACTGAATTTTAAAATGATGACTATTTTTTTTTAGCTTTTTATTTTCAAGATATATGCAAAAGATAGTTTTTACTATTTACCCTTGTATTCCAAATTGTTCTCCCTCTCTATCCCCCATCTCCTGCCCTAGACAGCAAGTACCTCTCTCTCTCTCTCTCTCTCTCTCTCTCTCTCTCTCTCTCTCTGTGTGTGTGTGTGTGTGTATATATATATATATATATATATATATATATATATATATATATATATAACATGTTCAATTCTTCTCTACATATTTCCACATTTCTCATACTGCACAAGAAAAATCAGATCAAAAAGGAAAGAAAAAAGCAAACAACAACAACAAAAAAGGTGAAAAAATTTTGTTGTAATCTACACTCAGTCCTACAGTGCTCTTTCTGGGTTCAGAAGGTATCACAAGTCTATTGGAATTGACCTAAATCACCTCATTCTTAAAAAGAGCTATGTCCTTCAGAATTGATCTTCACCTAGTCTTGTTGTTGTGTACAATGTTCTCCAGGTTCTGCTCATTTCATTTAGCATTAGTTCATGTAAGTTTCTCCAGGCCTCTCTAAAATCATTCTGCTGATCATTTCTTATAAAACAAGAATATTCTGTAACATTCATATACCGTAACTTATTCGCCATTCTCCAACTGATGGGCATCCACTCAGTTTCCAGTTCCTTCCCACTACAAAAATGGCTGCTACACACATTTTTGCACATAAGGGGCCTTTTTCCTCCTTTATGATCTCTTTGGAATACAGATCCTGTAGAGACACTGCTGTATCAAATGATATGCACAGTTTGATAGCCCTTTGGGCCTAGTTCCAAATTGTATAACAATAAAAAAAAAACTAAAAGGAATTCAAGGAATTAGAATGGTCAGAAAAAAAAAAAAACTATCCCTTCTTGCAGATGATATGATGGTCTACTTAGATAATCGTCAAGAACCAACTGAAAAATAATTGAATAATTAACTTCTTCAGAATTGCAGGATATAAAATAAACCCAAGAAATTATTGTCTTTTCTGTATATTGCCAACAAAATGCAGTAGGAATAGAAAGAAAAGAAAATTTAATTTAAAATAACTGTAGACAAAATAAAGTTTTTGGAAGTTCTGTCTGCCTAGTTAAACTCAAGAACACAACTTCACACAAACACTCTTTACACAAACACTTCACACAAATAAAGCAAGCTCTAAATAATTGGAAAAACATTAATTGCTCATGTGTTTGGCCCAGACAACATAACAAAAATAACAGGTCTGCCTAGATTAATGCATTGATTAATGCTATAGCAATCAAATTTCCAAAAAATTATAAAACATGAAAAAAAATGATAAAATTCATCTGGAAGAACATAAAGTTAAGACTATCAAGGGAATCAGTGAAAAAAAAAAGTGATAGAAGGCACATTAACCAGACCAGATTTCTGTTTATAAAGCAATAATCATTAAAACAATTTGGTATTGGCTAAGAAATAAACTGGTGGATCAGTGGAATAAATTAAGTACACAGTAATAAATGATCATAGTAATCCATTATTTGATAAACTCAAAAGATAGAAGATTTTTGGACAAGAAATCACTATTTGACAAAAGTTTCCAGGAAAACTGGAAAGCTGTTTAACAGAAACTAGTTCAAAACTAGTATCTCACATTGTATACCAAAATGAGGTCAAATTACTTACATCATTTGGACATAAAAGATAATAATATAAACAAATTAGGGAAACATGCAATATTTTATCTGCCAGGCCTTTGGATAAGGGAAGAATTTATGACCAAACAAGAGAGAAAGCATTATGAGATCTAAAATGGATAATTTTGATTACCTCAAATTAAAAAGCTTTTGCATAAACCTATATAGTTAAAATTAGGAGGGGATCAGGAAATTGGGGAAAATATTTTCTAGTAATTTTATCTGATAAAGGCTTCATTTATCAAATATATAAATAATTGAGTCAAGTATACAAGAATACAAGTCATCCCCCGGTTGATAAATGGTTAAAGGATATGTTTTCAGAAGGTAGTTTTCAGAAGAAGAAATGGAAAGCTGTTATCTATCATCATGTGAAAAACAGTTCTAAATCACTATCAATTAGAGAAATGCTAATTAAAGCAGCTCCAAGATTTCTTGAAAAGTATTGGGGTCTCTGCTTTTATTGGGGTTTCTGTACCACATCAGTAGGGAAACTCTAAGGTTTTTTTATTCAAAAAGTTAATCAACAGACCTTTGTTTGTAAGATATCACTTTGGCATGGAGAGGAGGAGAGACTAATAAAGAGGCTTTGCCAAAGGACCTGAATTGTAGTATTAGCTATGTGAATATTAACAAAACCATGGAATGGTGATAGAATCTAAAGTATAAATGACAAGACTTGGCTGCTGAATATATGGCAGAATGAGGAGTCAGGGGCCTCTTTAAGGTTATAAATCTAGGATTCCTTAGAAAGGATGTTGAGCTTCTCATGACCATTTACCTCCCATATCATATTGCATTTTTCTCCAAGCCTCATCCCCAACCATCCGGAAGTCATGCCTTCTGCTTTATGAGGAACTTTCTGACACGTGGCCATATTTTTCCTAGCTCAGTAACCTAACCACTGTATGTCATCACCTATTGCAAAGGGACAAGGACAGAAGAAAAGAGTCATGTTTAAGAGAGAAGGTCACATTCAACAGTAGATTATGAACAAACAGTAATATATGATGCTGCTGTAAATTTAGGTTATAAAGAGCTTTAAAAACCAAACATGTTATGGATCAAAACTCTTGTATTTAAAACAAGGATCTTACAAGGTGCTAACTCAGTGGAATTGATAAAGACAATGGTTATCTAGGTTAGCATGGTGCTTAATGGTTCTCTAGTTCATTACATGTACTTAGTACTTAATACAGTTCCACAAGATTCACACCTATGATAATGTAATTGTAATAGTGTTTATAATAACCAGCAGGGACTGAGCGAGAGATTTATTCCATCTTCATCAGCCTCGTGGTGGCTGGCTTGGCCTCCTGCACTTTTCCACTGAAATCAAGACTCCTGAAGGACTACCAGAAAGCTAGCTGAAGCCCTAGGAAAGGAGACAATACTTTGAAGGAGACAATAAAGAATTTGGACTTTAATATCTGGCTATTCTTGTGGTGATTAATCTGCTGAAAAGAATGCTGCTCCAAGACCTCCAGAAAACCACCAAGAACTTTATAAACAGAGGAGTTTTATTTTTTTAGCCAGTAGGGATTCACTGGCTTATGAGTAGAAGAGTGACATGGTCCAATCTATGCTTAAGGAAAACCATTTTGGCAACTTTGTGAGAAGGGATAAGTTTAGAGAGACTTGAGGGAGGGTGGACCATTTAGGAAGCTATTGCACCAATCTGGGGGAGAAATAATGAAGGCCTGAGTATAGTGGTGGCTGTCTGAATAGAGAGAAAGAATCCGATGAGAAAGGCTTGGAAGTAGAAATAGCAGTATTTTAGCAATTGATTGTATATGTGAGATAAAGAAAAGTAAGTTATTCAGAGTGATATTCAGGTTGCTAACTTGATAAACTGGAAGAATGGTTACCTTTAACAGAAATAGAGAAATTTGAAAAAGGAATGCTTCGGGGGGAGGAAATAATTAATTCATTTTTGGATCTATAAAATTTGAAATGTCTCAAGGACATCCACTTTGAAATTATTCAATAGATAAAGGGTAAAATAGCCCTGAAGCACGAAGGAAAGACTGGAACTAGGCACTGATGTGCTTACCAAGAAAGAGAAAAGAGAATAGTGTCCTGGACAAGTATTCTTTGGGAAACACGATACTAATAATAAGTCCGCAAAAGAGACTAAGAAGGAACTGTTAAACAGAAGAGGAAGAGCCAGGAGATGGCATTGTCTTGAAAACCTGGAGAAGAAAAAATATCTGGTAAAAATGGGTGGTCAGTTATGTCAAAATAGATAAAGAATAATGAAGATTAAAGAAAGATCATCAGGATTGGCAAATAAATGACAGTATCAATAAGGCAGATTTATATTGTATTATAAGTTTCAAAAAATATTTGAGGTGTCTAAAGTGTATCAGTTAATGTAGTTGTGATATATGTACTTCCAAAGAGGAAAAAAAAAGGTTTTTTTCTAGTTTGTTCCCATCACTGAAATATAATCATTAAAATATTTACAAACTAAGAAAGAATTCTTGTTTTTTACATGCAGGAAAATAGATCATGAGGCTTTCCTTTATTCAGTAATGACACAACGTAATACTTTTTAAATCTTTCCCATAATTGGAATGTTACTGTAAACTAGCTCTATTAATGAACAATACATATTATGTTTAGTTTGGCAAAGCAGCAGTATTTGCCAAGTGATACATAAATTATAGAATCATAAATCGAGTTGGAAGATACCTAAGATGCCATCTATCTCTTCTTTCTCCCCTATCTTTTTTTTTAATAGATGAGGAAACTGAGGCCCAAAGAAGTTAAGTGACTTGCCATATCTAATAAGGCAAAAAATAGCAGAAATATGAATGCCCAGATATTTGATGACTTTAGAGCTGGTATTCTTCCTATTTAATTATATTGCTTTCCCATTAGATTATTGAATCTGCATAATCAATAAGTGAAAATACAACATTTGCTAATGTGTTTCAGTAATGATGTTCACTTGGTATTATATTAGCATATTATTCATGTTTTTTGCCTTTAAAAAAAGTCTACTGGGATTATAAAGTTTCCTGTGAAATACACTTTTTATTTTGAATTTAAAGTTAATACAGATTGCTTTTTAGCAGATATGATTACATCAACACTTGAGTGTATAAAACAGAATTCCAAAGGAATAATTTGGGGGCAGCAAGGCAGTGTAATCGACAGAGTTCTAGATTTGGAGTCAGGAAGCCCAAGTTCAAATGCTGCCTCAACACTTCCTAGCTGTATGACTTTGGGCACTTAACCCATTTGCCTCCATTTCTGCATCTATAAAATGGGCATAATAATAACATCTGCTTCCCCTGGTTGTTGTGAAGATCAAAAGAAATAATAATTGTTAAGTGCCTTGTACAGGGCCTGGCACATAATAAAATTCTGTGTAAATGTTAGTTATTATTTATTATTTAGAAAATATTATTTAAACAGAATATTTATGTCCTCTTTTATTAGAGGATATTTTGATAACTTTTTTTACTATAAAAGAAGTTTGTGAGTCACTAAAAATTATTTTGACTTTTAGTCTATAAAATAGACTAGTTATTTGAGAGAACATGTCCTTACAATAGGTTTTTTTTTTTTTTTTTTTTTTTTGAGGGGAGTGGAGGGTAGAAGGAGTTATCAAAGAAAAATAGCTCTGTTTGTCTAACAGATGTTCTATTCCCTGGAAGGGATGGTAATGCTGTTCTATACGGTTTCTTTCTGCGTAAAAAAAAAAAAAAATGATCACTACTAATGGATATCACTGAGACATGAACTTGCCATATCCTCACTTTTTCAGTTAAAATTAATCTCTAAGTTGATTGTTGCAGCTTTTGGATATAGTCTGAAGAGACTTCATTTTTTCTGAAAGCTTATGCTCATTGCTGCATATATGAGACTCTTATATGTGGAGACTTTCCACATATTCTTTCTTAATTGCTAATCACTATATAAGAAAACAGAGGTTAAGATACCATTTTAAAATAGTTAATCTTTAATTTCTTTTCACAACTTGAAATTTTTATTAATAACTTTTCTTTTTAACTTTATTTCTGAATATATCCATCCCTTTCATTTCATAATGAACCATTTGTCACACATAGCCACAACAGAAAAATAAGAGGAATGATAGTTCAGAAAACTAAATTTATCTGACAAATAGCATATACAGTATTCAAAATCTATATGCCTTTACCTCTGCTAAGAAGGGATGGAGGCTCATTTTCCCATTGTTTATTTGGTTACAAACTTGACCAGTATAACTAAACATTGTTTATCTTGTGATTTAGGATTTTTTTTCTTTCTGTTTACATTGTTTTACTTACACACACACACACACACACACACACACACACACACACACACACACATACACCATTATAGTGCTTTGATGTTTACTTCATTTTGCATCTGTTCATTTAGCTCTTTCCAGTTCTTCATGGTCATTCTTTATTATGTCACAGTAATATTTCATTATATTCATATGCCACAATTTGTTTAGTAGGTCTTGTTAATGGACACAAAGCTCCTTGTGTCCATCTATAAATATGTTGTTGTATATAAGATCTTTCTTTCTGCCTTTGATAATAGTGCAGTTCCCTGCATTACCTACACTACCAATAGAGGGTTTTCTGGATCAATGGTTTGAGGGAATTAGGACAGCAAGTGGTTAACTGTGAGTGACCCACATTTTCTCCATCTTATGACTCCATTATGGAGTCTCTTTAATTATGGATCTAATCCACATTCCATCAAGTGAGAAAAGTTTATTCCATTGTAGGAATTGTGGGAAAAAACTTATTGTATTGTTTGAATCTAGATCTATATGGTTGGGAAACTAGACTGCCTGATACTTAGAAACCCTTTACTAAGAACCTAGATTATTTTGATCTGAAGCCTAGTCATGTTAAGGATAAATTAAAGGAGCTTTCTTACAGTTGTACATGTCAACTAACTCATATATCTTATCTGAAAACTGGCTTTGTACTAATCAATCAGATATTTTTTCCTTATTTCTTTGATTGTTTACAGTTGGGAGAAGTCAAACACCTCTTTTTCTTATTTTAGGGAATTTGTTCACTCTCCCCCTCCCAATTTGTAAAGTCTCTAACTTTTCCTCCAATTAGAAATCACAGAAATCATTGTTTTAGATATTTTAATATCTCCCCCTCTATTTAGAGACCAGTCCTAGACTGAGGAGGAATCCCAATTTGTTAGGTAAATGGGGATTCATTGCTTAAAAAATCAAAGTATTCAAAAGATTGAACTTTTATTTCCTCAGTTGTTTCATATTTCACCAACTATGAGGTGTTTTTATTTTAGTCATTTTCTTAGCACAATTATAGATGTCTAGAATGTTAAGCTTCATTACTTCACCATTAATGTGTCACTGTGCCTATCATTCTATTGTCTTTCCAGAACTGACTGTTCTCAATAAATTGGAACCTTGTGATGGTTTAGATGTGCTTTTTTCTTATTATTGGTAATTTGGAGCAGTCTTTCATATAACTGCCCGTACCTTGCAGTTAACTCATGAGAAGTGTAGGTTAATATCCTTTTGCCAGTTATGAATTAGGGGAATTACTTTTGGCCTCAACTCTTATGTCTTAACTCTGTGGTTCCTAGATAGCAGACCTTTTTCAGAGATAGAAATTAAAAGATTTTTTTTCTCCAATTGAAAGATTCTCCCTTGTCCTGGTTGTATTGAGTTTGTTGTTGCCAATTTCATTACTTAGATTGTCTTTTGACACATACTGACCCTCATTCATACAAATTTATTTTACTTAACCTTATTCATTTTTTACAGTTAGAGGATTTTAAATTTGTACCTCCCTAACAAACTCACTATCCCACTCTCCACATCAGCATTTCCATATTTTTTTATATTAAATCCCCCATGGTTCCCCTTTCTCCCACTTTCCCCACTGAGAATTTTGCTTTGTATTTTACTGAAGAAATCAAGGTTCTTCATTGAGTACTTACTTTCTCTTCTTTCCTCTAATTTATTTCACAGATGCCTTCTGCCACTTCTACCAGTATCTTTTTCTCTACCCATCTCACATAAAAAGATGGCCCTTTTTGCCAGTGCAAACGCCTTTACGTGCATAAATGTTCCCGTTCTATCTCTCCTTTTTTTCCCCCCAGCAGAGTGCCTCTTCTGACATTCTTGCTCTTTTGCTCTCTCTTCTAGGTCCATAATCCCATATTACTCCTTTCTTTTGTGGCTAAATTCCCTTGAGAAGATTGTCCACAATAGGTGCCTCCATTTCCTTTCCTCTCTTTTCTTAACTTCAGTCTAGCTTCTGACTTTATCATTCAACTATTGCTTTTTCCAAAGTCACTAATTTTTTACTTATCAAATCTAATGGCTTTTTCTCAATCCCCATCATTTTATCCTCACAACAATCCTGAAACATGGATGCTATTATTATCTCTATTTAACAGATGAGGAAACAGGCAAAGAGAAGTAACATGACTTGCCCAGGGTAACACTCATGGTGTTCAGTTTGAGGCTGAATTTAAACTCATTTCTTCTTGATTTAAACCCAGCCCTCTAACTACTACGCCTCCTGGCTGTCCCCATTGACTCTTATCAAATATCCTCTTCCCCTTTCCCCCTAATGTCTTCTTTCCCAGTTTTTGAGACAGTATTCTCTCCTCATTTTCCAGTTGTCTTTTTGACTACTCAGTCTCCACTGCTAGATTTTCATCTAGTTTATTCCTGCTATCCAAGAGAGCTCTCATGGGTCCCTCTCTTGGGTCTCTTCTCCCTCTATACCATGTCCCTTGGTGATCTCATCTGCTTCCATGGATTCCCGTTATGTTTTCTGTACTAATAATTTTCACATCTCATTTGACCCTAACCTTTCTGACCTTCAGAGTCTTTCATGTCTAACTGCTTATTGAATATCTCAAATTAGATATATCAATGTAGATATCATTGTCTTCCTCTCAAACCCTCCCTCCTTCTCTCCCTAATTTCACAGGCACACTATCCCTCCATTTACTTAGGCTTGAAAGCAACTACTCTTCATTCAGCTACATGTACAATATGTGACTGGAGCATGTTGATTTGACCTTCATATCATCTCTGAGAATCCTCTGATCCTCCCCCTGACCCCAACAATATTTGTGTCCTGGTGCAGGGGTTCATTACCTCATTCCTGAACTCTTAGGAAATATGTAGTAGACAAGATTTTTGTTTGGATGTCAGACAGGTCAGTAGCTTCTCATTGAAATTCTATGATTCTTTTGGATTTGGGGGAGCAAATGCAAACAGTATTCTTACTTGATAACACATTAGAAATATTTTATTATAGAAGTAATAATAGTACTTATATAGCACTTGAAAATTTGAAAAGCATTTTTTAAGTGTTACCTCATTTTATCCTCCAGCCATCTAGCTGAATTGAAAGTTTTTGTTTTGTTTTTGTTAAAAGAAAATCACTTGTAATTTCATTGTACTTAGGATAATAAATCAGGAAAAAGATATTTCTGAGATTCTAAAGTAACCTATAACTAATTTGGAATGTTTCTGACTTTTTTTGCAACTTGTTTGTTCTCAGACCTGACACATTTTTAGGCTGTTCGTTTTATTCTCTGCTCGTGTTTATAGAAATAATTTTATCCTATCAGTTCAGTCAGTATGTTTTTTTTTTTAATTTTTTATTTAATAATTACATTATATTGACACTCGTTTCTGTTCCGATTTTTTTCCCCCTCCCTCCCTCCACCCCCTCCCCTAGATGGCAAGCAGTCCTTTATATGTTGGATATGTTGCAGTATATCCTAGATACAATATATGTTTGCAGAACCGAACAGTTCTCTTGTTGCGTAGGGAGAATTGGATTCAGAAGGTATAAATAATCCGGGAAGAAAAACAAAAATGCAGATAGTTTACATTCGTTTCCCAGTGTTCTTTCTTTGGGTGTAGCTGCCAGTCAGTATGTTTTTTAAAATGTGTTACACCATATATTTTACTTACCCTTAAAATAAGTGTGTTTTTGTTTTTTAAATAAGTGTCTCCCATTTTGGTTTCATTCCTAAAGGTTGTGAAGATGAGAAAAGAAGTGAAGAGGACTCGAGTTTTGGTTATTCGTAGACTTACCAGACATCTCGCCAAACTGAAGTCAAAAAAGTTAGTCATTTTATTAATAATTATGTACCATCTAGTCACAAATCAAGAATTGTGCTTATCCATTGTTTATACTATTTGGTGGTGGTGGTGGTGGAGGGTGACTGTAGACTGTCGATAAGAATTTCGGCAGCTAAATTCTATACGGAAAATAATTGTTACTCTAAGTGTGTTTTGTGAACCTTTCTCTTGGGTTTGAGACCAAATGAGTAATTTCTTTGTGAATTCTTCTAGTTACAATTTTCCTTTAAGTGACTACAAGTACTATGACCCCTATGGAAAAGAAATAAAGCCTTTTTTTTCCCCCCTAGCTAAATATTTGTAACTTGTTTTTCTTGAAAGTTATTTCCTTTTATAACAAGTAACTTTGATATTGTAGTTTTTTTAAAGTTAAAGTATTCTGAATCAGTCATTTACTTTGAATAATTATCTTCAACTATTGTGGGATAATATTTCTTGGAAATTAGCACTGAACATTGAACCTGTAGGAAATAGGGGATTAGCTTTCTATGATTACCAAAAATGGTTATCTTTTGCTTCAGATTGCTGAAAATACATTTTCTGCATACAATTCTTTATAACAAACCATGAATTCTGATAATATGTACTTTGTCCAACATAGTAACCATGAAATAAGTCTAAGCCATAAAATGCAGTACATAAAATAAAATTGGCAACATGCAAAACATTTTTTCTCACTTGTAAATCCTAGAATTTTGTGACCTTTTGTGCTAACACCCTAATTAAAAAATTGACTTCAGACAACATTCACTTGAAACATATAGCTCCATAAATACAACAAGCCAATAAAATTCTTAAATTTAAAACATTTTTTAACCTGAATCTTAACCTTCCATTGTGTCAAATGAAAGTGTGAGAGTATTATATTGTATATTATAATGCTAAAAACCTCTCTACCTTGGCTACCCTCTGAAAACCAAGAAAGAGGTTGCTGGGATTTTTGTCACTCAACCAGCACCCCAGAATGGTCAGTTCCATGTTCTCCCATCTTTAACTTCTTTTAAAGGATGGTCCAGTAGGCCTGCGGTAGAGCCATGGCTTACCAAAACCTTCCCAAGAAGAGTTCCCTTCCCCTCCTTGCTAAACACCCCAAGCTGATCCTTCTTTTCTTCTTTCCCAGAATAGTGAAGAGTTTGACTTCAGGCTAAATTCAGAGGAGCCCCTGAAGGCAGCCTAGTTTTGCCTGTAACAACTTCCACATTTGAAGCCTCCACATCATACTTAGATATTCTGCTTTTACTACACATGGCCAAGAATGTGGTAGATTGTCAATGTGAAAGTGAAAATATAGATTACTAATAAAGTCATGGGGATGCTTGAAGTTTTGACTGTTGAAGATCGACTGTAGTTTCATTTTTTTAAATTAGATTTGCTTCAAATTTAAAACATTTAATAACAGTTCTGTGTGCATTAAATAATGTTTTCAGAGAATTTGTACAAGTAGGATCTCACTTGATTTGCTATTTTTCATTTTGTTGCCAAAAAGTTTTATCATTTTATCATTGTCAAAATTACATTCATGGTGCTTTACATAGCACCTCCCACATTAGACTTACTTTTTTTTTTCTTTATTACTTCTCCATATCTTCCTTCAATTTTTATGTATCTTTTCTCCCATAAGAAGCATGTCTTAATGATATTTCATGTTTCTGTAGTTTTTAAGGTATATCAGAGCACTTTATTTACAAGAACTCCAAGAGATGAAGTATGCAAATGTAATACTCATTTTATCTATAAGGAAACTGTTTTTCAAGTATTTCAGAAATATAAAAGGAAAAAATTCAGCCAAAAAATGGGAGAAATTACATATACTCGGGCAGTCATGTATAAATCCTTATTTACCAATTAAGAAAGTTGACTAAAAGTATTTTCAGGATACAAATAGAAGAGGTATATTTTTTCCTTTTTTTTTAAATTCCATTTTTTTATAAGAAAATTTAATAGAGGATACTTCCATTAAGAAAGTTAGAGAATATGAACATAGAAAGTAGGCCCTCTGCAAGGGATTAAATTAATCATTGTATTTAAATGTTCTTCAGTAGTCATTCCAATAATTAATCTTCTTTTATGGTTTTCCATTAATGTTTGAGATTTATTTTATTTAAACTTTTAACAGAATTTTCTATATATTAGTAAATTATGTATATACATATCTGTAATGAATGGCTTATTTTATTAAAATAAATGTATTATTAAAATAATGTATTTTCTACAGGGGTACTGAAGATATATTATCAAAAAATCAAAGACGAATACAACGATTACTTGAGGAAATACATGCCATGAAGGTAACAATGTGTATTGATTTTGCAGTTTTGGTTTTTTCCTCCCTGTGGTATTAACTAATTTAAAAATTTCACGGATGCTTCTAGAGTCTTCACCAAAATATTGCAAATCAGCTTGACTAAAAAAGCATATACATGGAAATTATAAAACATTTAAGATTTCATTTTTCCATATTTTTTGCTGTCTCCAAGATTCTTAGAATAGTTTGAGTTGTGATCTGCTGAACTAAGCATGTTGTGCCACAGTTTTCTTTTATTTATTTCCTTGTAGTCAGGAAACCTGACTCGGTTTCCCTAAACTAGTTCTGCCTCAGTTTCCCTAATTGGTCCTGCCTCAATTTCCTTAATTGTTCTGCCTCAATCCCCTTAGCTGCAAACTCCCCCTCCTTCCCCCCCCAACCCCATCCAGTTCATGAAGACTGATATAACTCAGGGCTATTTGCTCTAAGGTTATAAATTGTCAATGTGTAAACTCAGAAAGGGGGATTCCAGACTTTGTGTCTATAGTCAGACACTTTCTTAACTCTCAGTTTGTTAGAATTTGTGGTCCTGCCTCCCAACCTATTGGAACCAGATTTATGGTTCCTGCCTGAACATTCCCACTCACCAAAGTTTGGACTCCACCCCCCTGCCTTTGTTTAGCTACTGTGTACAAATATGTCATTGGAAACGCGCATGGGCTGCTGGGGAGCTGTCTGCATGGTGGCTGGATCCTGGATTCTTGGAGACGATAGTCTCATTCAGCCCTGGCACCAAACCATAGATCCATTTGGTCCCAATAAATCTTTCCCTTTCAAAAAAATATTAAAAACTCTCTAGTCTCTCTTGCCTCAGTTTCTCTGACATTACAAGCACACATTTAGTAGTTTCATGCTATGATGTTGTGCTATGGTCAGGACTAGTACAAAAATTGATGTAGGTAGGTTATTTAGAATAGTAACATCATACTTTATTCACAGCTAGCTCAGTAAATGTTTGGGTGGTGACATCAGTTTTTCAGTTCAATTCTGTAGTCAATAGAAGTTCTAATGTCCTAGCAAGAACCCCATCTACCTCTTGTGCCCTCAGTCGTACTCTTCACTGGCATAAAGATCTCTCATTCTTTAAGTTGTAGAACTCTCATTTTCTAAATAACATACCATCAAATGTCTAGGAAACTTTCATTACAAACTTAAAACAACATTTGGTGGCAGCAATTATCTTAATTATGAGGTATATTTTGTATACATAGATGAATATTGCATGGTACTTTGGGCTGAGATATGGTAAAACAGTTATGAAATAAAAACCGTAAATGTAGCAAAGGAAATAGAGTGAATATCATACATTAAAAAGAAGTAAAGTTTTATTGTTTGTTTTTTAATTAAGGCATAGTACTTGATAGTTATTCCCAAAATATTTGAAGTGCTTCTTTGATTAACCATTGAAGTAAAATTACTTGACATGTGTTTCCTAGTTTTAATTGGCCTGTTGTTTTTTATTGTATATAACATTTTACTCATTAATCTTAATGGATTAAAATAGGGTCTCTGAATGTAGCAGAAAAGAGGTTTCTGTGTGTGTGTCTGTGTGTCTGTGTGTGTGTGTGTGTGTGTGTGTGTGTGTGTGTGTGTGTGTGTGTGTTAAACCAACATTCTAACCAACTTGCCTTGCCTTTCTATAACTTAACCCTGTAATTTCTACTGGATAGTCATTTTCATAGTTTTAAATTATTCAGAGGCTTTGAAATACTATATAATTGCTACGTTTATTTTACTTGGAAAGAGTGCAATGTGTTGAATATGGACAGATTTGGAAATGAAAGATATTATGAGTAACACAGACTTTGCCATGTAACAGCTATTTTCATTTACATAGAGAATTTTCGGTGCTTGTAAATTTGTATTCATAAACTGAGTACATCATACCTTTTTATTATCAGAGATAAGTTAGATTTTGTGATAATTTAAGTTTCTAAGATGTTCATGTAAACTTATTCATTTATATATTACTATAAGTTTTGTTTAACTTTTTGTATCCAGTAGCTAAGCTTCTAAAGACTCTTATAAAATTCTGCTTCCTGAGAGTCTCCAGTTCATTACAGGTGGAGTTATAACTTTATTACAACATACCTGTCGTTATAAAGTTAAGTTGTCTTGATCCATCTTTTTTTCTTAGGCTTTTTTGAAAATTGGATTAAGCTGAACAAAAACATAGTGGAAAAAAAACAAACACTCTGGGCAGTTAATTCTTGAGTGCAAAGTACCGGTCCTCAGATACTTATTTTGAAAATTGATGATTTTCTCTTAAAAGAAAATCAATACTAAGAGCAGTTTTCGACACTGAAAAAATCTCTTCTCAAGGATATGTCTATTATGTATTAAAAATGAGAGTATCAAAGAAATAGGACAATGCAGAAAGCACACCATTTCAATTAAATTTAATGAAAGATTTCTAGCCATCCCCCCTTCTAGAAGAATTTTTTTCCTTGGCTCAAACTATATTTTGATTTATTTTCTTGCTCGTGGAATACCAGCCTGTATTTGCTTTCTATGATAATAGGATATTTTATTGCATTATAACTTTTTAAATGAAGATTTAAGATATTTTTAGAAATGAAAGTGCCCATTTTTCTATCCAAGAAAAATATACTAATTTTTATGATATCATAAAATCATAATGTTCCAATTTAATAGACTTTATTAATGTGACAAATCCTGCCTTTATTGTTCTTTTGAATTGAACCAACATTTGTAGCATGAGGATATTGAATATGTTATGATTTATGAAACTTTCTGATACTATTAGAAGTTACTTATAGAGTCCCAACAGTTTAATACTCCAATTTTATATATGAGTGATGGTTGAGTGTAGGTTATTGCTTTAAATACTCCACATTTGCAGGAAATCTTTCATAGATCTTTTAATGCTCCACTACAGAGGCATCTGAAATTTTGCAATCTACAATATATAGCAAAGATTCTTCTCCAGTTTCATTAGCATTAACTATGAATTTTGAACAAAAATTTAGTAAGTAATATACTTCTGGATGGTTTGTGAATGATGTACATCTCTCCAAAGTATAATTTTTTTTCATTTTTAGCTTTATGCTGTTTAGCTGAGAATGAAGAATTCTCTACTTCTTGGTCAGAATTGACTTAAAATACAACAAAAACTGACTTAACTGCTCCCTTTGAAGTGATGTAACAGAAACTTTACAGGTCCTTATCAAAATTACTTAGAGGGCTTTCTTTAAAACCATTGCCAACAAGTTTTGATATAACCCTGTTTTCTTCTTTGATCTTGTTTTGCTCTTTTCCCAGTTGCAATGATAAAAAAAAAAAGAGCTTCTCAGGCTTTAGCTTTTGCCAAAAGAGAAAAGGTTTGAGTTGATAGGGGTTTTGTTAAAAAGAATTTATGGCAGAATCAGCCTTTAGAGAAAGGTAAAGAAACCTGAAATTAGCTTTTTACTGATTCTCCATTCTTTACATACTTTTTTACTCCTTTTCTAATGTAGAGGGAGAAGAATATTCCCTTTGTTATTGAGATTTGATCACCTGCCTGCTGGTACTTCCAAACATTGAAATATATTTTCCTATCCTCTACTTCTGTTAAGTGAAGCAGATAGCATATAAAGCAGTCATATATCGGCAACCTGTTCTCTCTCCTGCTTAACCTACTATAATGGAAAGGTCATTCCACTCCCTAATAATCTCTCCCCTAAATAATTTCTAATGCTGCACTTTGAATTTTGTATTTACATGACTTCACTAGCTCTGTCCTGAGATGTTGTAAGATCCAAATTATATAACTGGATGTAAAGCATTTTGCAAACTTTAAAGGGCTATATAAATGCCAGTTATTATTTTTAGCCTGCAGTCACCAGCCTTCCATTCTGGTAAAGACTTTATTCCTTGAGCATTTTACTGCACTTCTACTGAGCTTAGACAGTGTTTCTTTCTTTTTTTTTTTTTATATTTTATTTTATTTTATTTAATAATAACTTTATATTGACAGAATCCATGCCAGGGTAATTTTTTTTACAACATTATCCCTTGCACTCATTTCTGTTCCGATTTTTCCCTTCCCTCCCTCCACCCTCTCTCCTAGATGGCAAGCAGTCCTATATATGTTAGATATGTTACAGTATATCCTAGACATAATATATGTTTGCAGAACTGAACAGTTCTCTTGTTGCACAGGGAGAATTGGATTCAGAAGGTAAAAATAACCCGGGAAGAAAAACAAAAATGCAGATAGTTCACATTCGTTTCCCAGTGTTCTTTCTTTGGGTGTAGCTGCTTCTGTCCATCATTTATCAATTGAAACTCAGTTAGGTCTCTTTGTTAGACAGTGTTTCTAGAGCAACAGAGTGATGTGCTGATAAATGTTGAGGGAAGGGAAGATGCAAGTACACATACTTTTAAATGCATTATTAATACTTTGTAAGTCTAGAAAATCAATGAAATGGCAAATCAGGCCCTAATTTGTAGTGATTGCTCATTTCTGAGGTATAAATGCTCACTCTGAAAGTTTAATAATAGACTCTAAATAAGTAATAGATTCTCCACATTCATTAATCTGAAACAATTATCAGGACCTCATGAAGAAAACATAATGATTCTTGCTAAAAATCTGTTTTCTCCTTAACCTCAAAACATTGTTTTACTCTGGGAAAAGAAAGGGAGAAAGCAAAAAATGACCATGTATGTCTAATGTACTAGATGCCATGCAAAATACATATACTATAGAAGGGAGAATTGTCCCAAATTCATAGTAGACAAATCCAAGAGCCAGCAGTCATCTGGGATCTCAGCTGAACTAAGTTTGAATAATAAGAAGGGTAAACTAGAAAGCTCTCTAGTATAATCATCTAATATAATATCTTAAGTGTACTGAAACTCAGTGCCATAAAAGTGACAGGGAATGTGTTTTTAGAGGTATATTTGTTTTTCAGAAGGTTCCCAAAATGGAAATAACAGAATTATCAATATATATTAAGATTTTTTTATGTGAAAGAATCCAGGAATTAAAGGAATAATTTAGTGAGTAGGTTGTTTGGGCAGAGCTATTATAGGCAGAAACAGAAGCCATATTATTCAATTTAACAAATAATAAGCACCTAATGCAAAGGAAAAATAAGCGAATCTTGTCCTAAGGAATCTTTCATTTATGCTAAGATGTGGGAAGGATATAGATAACAACTTATAAACTCACTTGACTGAAATAGATAATGTGTAAAAGAGATTGATATGAAATAATGCTGAAAAGATAGGTAGAAATTAGTTTGTGGAGAGCTTTAAATGCCAGGTTAAGTCAAAAGGGAACCATTGAATATGTTTGAGAAAGGGAAGTGATATAGATCTCTGGGGAAATTCACTTTGATAATTGGTTATGTGTAGGAAGAATTGGAAATGCAAGATACTAGAAGCAGGAAAGCCAATTTGAAAGTTACTGCAATATCCTTGGCAAGAATTTGTAGCTTTGAGCTAGTTTAATAAACTGAGAAAATATGGAGTAAACTGGTAGCAGGAATGAAAAAAAAATTTAAACATTATTAAATATTTTAGTGTAGGTAAAACACTGTGCTGAGTATACTGAAAAAGTGAGCCAGCCCTTACTCTTAAGAGGCTTAAATTCTAGATCGCACCTAGGGAAGGATTTAACTATAAGTCAGATTGAAAGTTTTCATGACCTTGAGTTTTTGTGGCAAAGCAAATAATATCTTTTCTTTAAAGTAATTCCCAGTGATAAACTATGTATCAGATATTCAACAAATATTCAAAGAAACCACTTTGGAGATTTCTTTTCTGGGTCTTCAGTAGCTGTGGCTATAGCCCCTAAAGGAACAATTGTTAGGCTTTACTGCCACAGGGAGCACTAGTCTGGAAGCATTATCATTATCAAAGCTCTTGGATCCTAGAGCTGTCTCCTTAGAGATAGCTAGAGGGTCCTAGACTGTCTCCCTTCAATTTGAGGGGAAAATGCTAGACAAAGTGGCGGTGCTTAGACTTACCGGGCATGTGCTCCTCACAGCCTTAGAGTGCTTTACTGTTTCAGCTCTTCTGCCTTGCCTGCCTTTGAGTGCAGTTGTTTGGCATTTGGTGGAAATGGTAGCCTGTTCTCCACAGGATTACTTTTCCGGATGAAGGCTTTGAATTCCTGGTTTTAAGTAGGAAAAGTGAATGTTGCCATAACCAGGGTTTTTGGCCCAAGTTAAGTCTTATTAAACAAAGTTAGTTGTTGCTGGTGTTGGTGAGGAAGATGAGTCTCCCTTCTCTATAATGATTTTCCCCTTTAGTGATGGCTTTAGAAAGCATTGCCATTTTCAAGACCCCTAAAGGGGTCCTAGACTGTCTCCACTGGGTTCTGAGGGTGCATGGTGGCCAAGGTAGTGGTGGGTACTTTGACATACCTGGCCCATGCTCCTAATCAGAAGAATAAAGGATAGGAGGTAAAAGAAATGGTAAATGAATATAAGATTGTAAACTGAGAGAGGAATTTCAAAGTTCTATATATACTGTATACAGCAGCACAATTAGAGATTATAGGATGATTTAAAAGATATGACTGTTTTGGGGGTGGCAGAAATGGAGTGAACTAAAGGTGCAGATTTTGCACCTTGAGGAAACTTGTAAATTGGAAGGTTAGAGCGAGGGGTCAGAAATGAATATTGAAGTTTCCAAGTCTGGTTACAAAAACTATGGTCCAGGTGCTTATTTTCTTGAAAAAAAAGTAGGGGTCCAGTGGATGGTCTTAGTAAGATTTGAATCAGATGACGTAGATGAATAAAATGAACCTCAGAGGAGAGATGATTCAATGATGGTAGCAATAGAAAGAAAGACTATACCTCTTATTGGCCCCATCTGTAAGAGATGATTAGAGAGCTGACCATGAATATAAGGGAGTTAAGTTTCTGTGAGCTGGAAAAAGATATCTAGAGCAAAGAAAAGTTTGCTTACAATAGACTAGGGTTTCAGAGATCATGATAGCTTTTTTGTTGTCAGTCCTTTCAGTTGTGTCCAATTCTTCATGACCCCATTTGGAGCTTTATTGGCAAAGATACCAAAGAGATTTGCCATTTCCTTAAGTTCATATTACAGATTAGGAAACTGAGGCAGAGAGGGTTCTGTCACACAGGGTCACAGAGCTATTAAGTATCTAAGATCAGATTTAAACTGGATCTTTCACTGTGTCACCTTGCAATCCCACTGGGTAAATGAGGGACTTGATAACGCCAAAGTAGATGGGAACTGGTGAGTGGGAAGTAGAAATAGGTGAAAATGTTTTTCTCCTTGGCAGTTATTGTCTTTTAATCACAGGGGTAAAGGGAGAACAAAGTAGGAGTATATTGATTGGTAGAGAATTGTGGGGCTCCCAGTTACCAAGGAAGAAAGGAGATTGGTTTTCTGAGAGAGTAAATACTGGACAGTAAGTAGAGGCAACTAGGTAGCATAGTGGCAAATGTTAGACTTTGAATTAGGAAAATCTGAGTTCAAATTTTACCTCAGATACTGAATAGTTGTGTAACCCTGGGCACATCACTTAACTTTGTTTGCTTCAATTTCTTCATTTGTAAAATGAGCTATAGAAAGAAATGGCATACCACTCCAGCGTGTTTGCCAAGGAAATCTCAAGTAGTGTCATAAAGAGCTGGATGATTGAAATGACTAAACAGCAACAAAATCTTGGATATCACAGATCTCTGATGATTTTGTTCTCCAAAGATGTAAGTCTTCACGTGCTTCTTGGTGCCTGAAGTTGGGACTACTGGTGTTTCTGTGATTAGCAGTAGAGATTTTTGGTTTTGTTGTTGTTATTGTTATCAGAGAATATGTTAGACTGAAAGAATCAAAGAGAAAATAAAATAGATAAGGAAAGATCATAAGCTTAGAATGGGAGCTTCAGTTATCCATTTTTTGGAGATTCTCATTCTCTTCTCTCTCCTACAGAGCAAACTGGTTAATAATGTCTTGGTTTGCCTCATTTATTATCAATTAAAAAGTAGAAGAATCAACAGTGGGAACTTTTATTTTGTTATCTGGTTCTTACTAAAAGGTACTGATTGTTAGGATTGTTTCAAACTATGAGGAAAGTGTCCACATTGTCTTAGAATTTATTATAGGAATAGGAATAGAGGTTAGATCTGTGATTTAATTGGAAAAGAGAACTCACAGGTGAGAAAACTTTTTAGGATATATAATAGAAAAAAAAATTAATCATTCATCATCATAAAATTGGAAAACCTGAATTTTATTCTGAATTTGGAGATAAGATTTTGAAAGGTTTAAAGAAAGATTAAGAAGGATGCTATGGATTAAAATTCATCAGAAATATCACAAGAATAGGCAAGTCACAAGAATAAAATGAAGACTCAAAATGAACCATTTGATTGAGAAGGGAAGGAAGAGTTGCCTAAAGAGAATTTTTCAGTATGTGGGAACAAATCAGTAACTTACATTTTACAAACATATTTTTTTAAATTTCAAAGGGAGATTATAATAGTGGTTTTGTTTCTATTTAATTAAATTTGACATCTACGTAGCAAGAAACTGGAAACTGAATGGATGCCCATCAGTTGGAGAATGGCTGAATAAATTATGGTATATGAATGTTTTGGACTATTATTGCAGTGTAAGAAACAACCAGCAGGATGATTTCAGAGAGGCCTGGAGAGACTTACATGAATTGATGCTAAGTGAAATGAGCAGAACTGGGAGATCATGTACACAGCAAAAAGAAGATTATACAATGATCAGTTCTTATGGATATGGCTGTCTTCCACAATGAGATAATTCAAACCAGTTCCAATTGTCGGCAGCCTGGGTTTGATTCCCAGTCAGGGAACCAAATGAGGAGATTCGACTCCCCTTGATTCAGTCAGGGAGCCAAATGATGAGGTTTATTATTGCTAGTGGGAAGTCAGCCTTTGCTAGAAAGACTGAATTCCTTGGTGGGCAGATCCTGACAGAGAAATAAAGCAAAGATGTTGAAGAATTATACATGCATATGTTTTGAAAGATAAAAAAGCTTTAATAATAAAAAAAGGAAAAAAAATTGACATCTACTTTTTAAAAAACAAGAAATGTTTAACAAGTTCAGAATTTCAAATATTCCACTTTGTTCTTCACAACATGTTCATTGATGATTAAGTTTCAATAAAAGCAATTTTAAAAGATGTAAATGTGAATGAATAAAGTGTCCCTTAAAAATTCAAAGTGAGATGAATCAGCATCAAAACAGGGTCTGGACTGAGCCCAACTCTCCAGTTCCCTAATAGTTCCCAATAGTTCCCCAATAGACTAAACAAAATAAGACACTTGTAAGTCACTCAGCAATTAACAACAAAAGCTGTATTTAGTCATATGAAGAAAAGGATATTCAGCAAGAGTAAGAATTCAGGGATTCCTTGAGTTGTTTCTTCACAGCTCCTTTGCCCATATTATCCATCACCCAAGCCTCAGAGTGCCCCCTGGATTTTTCTGAGATTGTTTTATAGGCTATGAGGAAGTGACTTCAATAGTCTTAAGTTCCTGTGCCAGTCAAGTCTCAAGAAATGTCTTGGTACCATTTAAGGAAAAATTAGCCTAACTTGTCAGGAGAGGGAGGAGTTATGTACCACTGGTCTTTAGAGTTTTATTTGGGAAAAAGGGAGCATCAGATAGAAAATAATAGTCCTGTTGCCCAAGGTGGGTTGGAATCATAAAAAGAGAAGGAAGGCATTGCAGCTGAATTTTTATTTTGCTTCTCTTTTCTTTGCCAAGGAGAATTTTAGAGAAGAAGAAAATAAAAATAAGGAATTAAAATCCTAGATAAGTGGGGAGATAGGAAGAATGCATTCTGCTTCCCTGTTTTGAATTCAAGTTAGCAGGGCAAGAAAACCTGCATCCCAAGATACTGAAATATTGGTAAATGTGATTGTTGCCACTGTCATTGTTGTTTAAAATAACATGGACAAAGTCAGAAGGAGAACAGGATTTTAAAAGGAAAAAATATTTTTTAAATGATAACTCTTGTCTTTATATCACATTAATTTCTAACTCTTCATTTATCCTGTTGCAAACCCTTGAAGTAAAGATTTTAAAAGAAAGAAAAGTAATTGAACTAAAACTAATCAACATATCTGTCAAACCTGGCAGTATTTGCAATACTCCATACCCAAAGTCCCTCATTTCAACAATGACAGAAAGAAAATACATTCTCTCAACTCTTCTCCAAGGCCTGGTCATTATAACTTTGTAGCATTCAGATTCTGTGTGTTGTTCTTTTTATGTTGTTGTGATGATCTTTTGTATTGTTGTTCTGATTCTGCTTGTTTTATTCTTTATCCAATAAGTGTTTCAGTACTTTCCTGTATTCTTCACATGTAACACTCCATCTCCTGTCAGTAGTTTTGCATACCTGGAATGCATCTTTCTTTACTTTGACCTCAGAGAGTTCCTGTCTTCTTTGAAGATACAAGTTGATCCTTCTCTTCACATGAAGCCCCTTCCAGGTCCCTCCCTACTGCTAATTGTAATGACTGCGTATTTAAAATCAGCCGGAGTCAGGAATTCAGGTTAAGGGAAAAATCTTCAATCTTTATTGAAGTGAAGAGGTGAATAAGGATTGTGATAGCAATATGGGCAAGAAAGATTGCGATAGCAATATGGGCAAGAAAGATTGCGATAGCAATATGGGCAGCTGCAACAGGAAGCCAGCTAACAGAGGGGATCTGAGGCTGAAAAACCATCGAATGGCAATGCAAGCAGTCTCTCCTTCCCCTTCCTTTTCCACTCCCCTGCCTCCACTCACCAAAATCGTCATTTCCTATATAACACATCAGGACTTGCACAAAGAGTGGGCGGGGGCCATTCTTTCTCCAAGCTTATATATTAATAGAGTATGGTCCAATTACTATTTAGCCTCATGTGCTTGGGACCTCAGTGCATCAACTCAAACCTCAGCCCATTACAGCTAATGATCTCCTTTACAAACTACTTTAACAACTTTGTATATAAAATGGATAAGTACAGTTACTTTGCAAGTATATTTTAAAATCATTTTACTTTTGTGCGATTGATATACTTATCTATATAATAAGTATATCTCTTCCATCTGAACATAAATTTCTTTCAAGTAGAAATTCATTCTTTTTTTGTACTGGTACATAATAGTGACTTAAAAAATACCTGTTGACTGATAAGTGATACTTGAGTTGTGTTCATCTTTGTGCGACTATTTTTTTTCCTCCCTTTTCCATAAGATTGCTCAACAAAAATTTATTAAGATCATAGGATCTAGATCTAGAAAGTATCTTAGAGACTCTCTAAGTAACAGAATACTGTTCCTGATTCCAAAGCCATTATTCTTTACACTCTACCTTGCTGGATTATAGAATGCTAGAACTAGAATTGATTTTAGAAATCATCTAGCACAGTTGGAACCAGAAGAATGACAGCAGCATACAAAATCTTAACATTCTGTAGTGCACTCTACTTTAATAGAGATCTTTTAAATGCTGAAATTCAGACATTGAACATGCAGCAATATGATTTGGTCATCACAAAATCAGTATTTCAGTTTTTCAAAAGCATTCCAGAACTTTAACATGTAGCTTTGTCTTGTCTTTTTCTCTTTAATAACCAACAATTGTTAAAATTTTTAAAGTTTTTCCATCAAAATAAATATTTTTACTAGATTGTTTCCTTTTTGTATAAAAAAGAAATAGAGAAATTTTCTCAAAATAAAGAGGGAAGGAAGAAAACAAGAATTTATTAAGCAGCTACTGTGTGCTACACATGTGCTTTTACAACTATTTGATTCTCACAACAACTCTGAGAAGATTGTTGTCATTGTTGACTCATATTTTATTCTTCATAACCCGTTTGGGATTTTTTTGGCAAAAATACTGAAGTAGTTTGCCACTTCCTTCTCCAGCTCATTTTACAAATGAAGAAACTGAAACAAAATGGGATGATTGACTGGCCCAGAATTATACAGCTACTCAGTGTCTGAGATCATATTGAATTTAAATCTTCTATGACTTTTATGAATTTTTTGTTGTTGTTACCACCCTGTGCAGAATGATATGATAATTTCTAAGAAGAAATTTTTTTAAAGTTTCTCTCATAGAATTATACCTCCTAGCAGCTATAGGAGAAATATAATCTGCAAAACCTGTGTTTTCTAGTTTTTTAGGTTTTAGAACTGATTGATTTTACTAATGATTAAACTCAGATCTCTTGGAAATGATTGCCCAGTAAAATGCTGACTATCTGTGTACAGAGGACTGTGCTAAGTGAAAGACAAAATTAGATAAAATATGGTCATCTTCTTCATTGTTCTTTTCCTAGTTCCTCGTGTGTATGCGCACGCGCGCATACACTCTCACACACACACACATTCATGTATGTATAATATACTCAAATAACTACAAAATACTAAGTACAAGTAGAATGTTTTGTGGGATTCCCAGGTGAAAAGGTCACTACTCCTTGGGGTCATTGGCAGTTTGATTTCCACCAAGGATTAAATAGTAATCCTTATGTCATATTATTCTAGTACTGTCATTGCTGAATCACTCTGGAGAATCAAAATCTATGAAATTTAAGTTTAAGACTCATCAGACTAGAGTGGATCAGTGAACTTCATTCTTACTAATTCGTGAGAATTATAATTATATTCATCATGTAGTTATATTGTGAAAATGGGTTTCTCTCCTTACATATACAGATTTTGAAGGCAGAAGAACCCACATTTATACAATTGTATTGCTGTGGACCTCAAGGTATATAAACTTTTTCTACTAATCTATAATTATCTTAAAGAGTTGCCTAGGGCCCTGAAAGGTTAAACAATTTAATTTGTATCATATGTAGTACATGAAAATATATTTTTATTATTATAAGGAATTTTTATTATAAAAACAAAGTACTGCATATGAAATTTGAGGAGTGTCTTTACAGATTTGGTAGTTGTTGGAAGATTTCTGACATGAGACATTTATGTGATTATGATATTAGATTTGTACTTGCAAATGAATGTAGTAGGAATCTAGTAGGAAAAGACAAAGAACTATTTACACTAAACTGTTGTTATTAATAGTATCAAGCAAAGCATAAAATAATAGGGATATATGTACTTTCCAGAGGTATTGATCAGTATTGCCTGATTTTATCTGCAGAATACAAATAGCAGAAACATTTCCTATTTATGGAAAAATATAAAAGGTGTTTCTGTTTGCAGGTGACAAGATATATAGAATCTTGGTACATACCAACCCCATCTCAAAAAGTTCTTTACTCCCATAGAGGAAGAACAGATGGTGTCATGAAGTTGGATAGACAACCTATTTACCTTAGATAGTGAGCTGAGGGAGCTGAGGGAGCTATCCATTCTCCAAACTCATATGACCTAGATTCAAGTCACATCTCTAATACTATTTCTGTGATCCTGATCAAGTCACTTAATTTCTTGATACCCTAGGCAACTCACTAAGACTCTGTAAGATTTCTGTAAATGGCTATCTTTATATTAGTGAAATCACTTATTTTTGGCCTTAATTTCCTCATCTGTTAAAGAAAGAGTTGGAAATAAAAAACAAATCCCATTTGTCTCAGTCATGCTAATATTATTTGACAAGGTTAGTATGCAGTTTTTGTATTGTTTTAGTGAGTTTTCTTTCTTACTGCTTAAAACAATGTTATATGTGATTTCATAATTTAGGGAACCTTTGACACTTATCATAGGCTGCATATGACCCACAAAAGTCCTAAATGTGACCCTCATCAGATTAAATTATAAGTGGAAAATATTAAACAAATATTTTTAATATATAAATAAATAATATTACATTTTAAAACTAAATATGTTAATCACATGGATTTAAATATGATTTACTAGCTTCCATTTCTATTGAAATTCCATTGAATTTAACTCCATTGGATTAGATCTTTTTGTACCAGAACATTATTCTTTTTTCACTGAAATTGTAATTATAAAGTGCCCTCATTTTTCTTTTTGAAAGCTTGTGATGACAAAGTATTTTAAAATCAGCCAGCATCAGGAATTCAGGTTAGGGGAAAATCCTCGATCTTTATTCTTAGTGAAGGTGAAGGAGAATCAGAGGTGAAGGAGAGGGGGTCGCTATAGCAATGTGTGCAGCTGCAACAAGACGCCAGCCAGCAGTCTCTCCTTCCGCTTCCCTTTCTACTCCCCTGCTTCCACCCACCAAAATCGTCATTTCCTATACAACACATCAGGACTTGCACAAAGAGTGGGCAGAGTCCATTCTTCTTCTAAGCATATATATTAATAGAATATGGCCCAATTACTATTTAGCCTCACGTCTTAGGAATCTCAATGCATCAACTCAAGCCTCAGCCCATTACAAAAGCCAAAATGAGTAGAACATATCTTTTAGATGTATTATTTTTAATAATCTCATGGTACCATTCCATACAATAAAAGAGGTCATTTATTAAGTACAATAACATCTTAATTAAATCCTGAATTATTCATCTTTCAGTACTGATGGTACGATGATATTTTATTACTCTTATTGTTATATGGAAACATGTTATTTGAGTCTTAAAAATTTGCAGAGTGGAACATTATTGCAAGAGCTAATGGCAACAATGTATAATATTCAGAACAGAGCAAACAATCAAGCAAAGTGCTATATTTGACTTAGAATCACCTTTGGGAAAAATTGATTCTCTTAATTATTCATAGAAAAGCAAATAAAAGAAAGCAAATATAATGAAAACATGACAGCATCTTTTCTAATCCATGTTATTTAAAATCACATTTAATGAAATGCTATACTTTGATGTATGATGTCAGGGGTATAAAGAAAACTTTTTTCATGATAAAAAATAATTTCATCAAATACATATATGTTGCTTAGATCTGGATCAAAGATATGGACACCTTTATCATAATTTTCCCACATGTGGGACATATGTCACTTTTTTCACCCTCCCACAAAGAGCCCCAGGAAAATGGTTATAGAAACTGGAGACATTTGTACCATTTTGGGGGAATGTCTTATAATGTGCAGACTAGCTTTCTGGAGGATCTCTGGACGGGCCTTAGTCTTTAGGTGGAGAAAAGTGAAGAAGGCAGGAGAGCCACCATAAGGATAGTCATAGATGGAATCCGGAGTGTCGAGTTTTCTCTGTGTCTGAGACTCCTCTGTGACTGTGTCTGAGATCCTTCTTCCTCTCCCTTTTGGGCCCATACCTTTTCCTCTGATGGCCCCCCTCATTCCAGATTCCATCAGAATTGATCTTCATATAATCTTGTTGTTGTGATCTCCTGATTCTGTTCATTTCACTTAGCATCATGTAGGTCTCACCAGGCCTCTTTGAAATCATCCTGCTGGCCATTTCTTACAGAAAAATAATATTCCATAACATTGATATACCACAATTTATTCAACCATTCTCCACTTGATGGGCATTCATTCAGTTTCCAGTTTCTTGCCACTGCAAAAATTGTTATTCATTTTTGAACAAAGGACTCCTTTTCCAGAATCAACACCTTTTGGGGCTTTTTTTTTTTTTTTTTTAAAGGAAGGAATTCTTTAAATGTTCAAATTAGCCCACGTAGAAGGGTATCAAAATGGTTCCCTATATGATGAACATCTGCTGCCATCTACTGGCCCAATATGTCAATGCAGATAACTTTCCAGAACCAATAGCCATCTGCTTCCATCTACTCAGGTCAGGTATTTATCTTTTTAGCAACTTAACTTGGAAAATCAAGTTTGCATTGCCTTGTGACGTGAGAAATTTGTTTCCAAGCCAAAGTCATTTTTTTTTTTTTTTGCTAATTTGGTTTAGATGCTTGCATCTAAATTTTTTTTTTAAAGAGTAAAATGTTCTTTTTTTCTAAACTGCAGTGGAAAGACAATGTGTCCTTTTTTAAACTTTTTTTTTAAAATATGTGAAATGAAGAAGTTGATCATAAACATGAGTTTTCCAGTTTCATAGTAATGAAAAAATAAAAAATACCTCCAGCAGTTTTGATATTATTAAGTTTTTCTATTAGTGAATTAACATTCCAGAAGTTTTCATCTCTCCTTTTCATCTATCAAGTGAGGGGACTAGACTAAGTGATACCAAAGGACCTGTCCAGTTCTAAAGAATTCTGCCTTTCATCATTTAGCTATGAGACCATAAGTCAAGGAAGGTCTTTATATTTAAAATTACAAACTTCTTTCATTAAATACACAGTGAAATGCTATCCTGTGATGATAGTGGGAACTTTTCTAGTGTTTTGTAATGTTACTCCACTCTGTTAAAGAGTGGAATAAATTCAACAGTGATGTGACCTCTATCTCTCTGCAGTCATGTTGCAAATAAACTAAATAGTTTTTAATGATAGAGGGCTTTGATTGTTCATTTGACAACACATCTCATAGGAACTGACAATATACTATGTTTTTCCATTTCACTTTTTTTCCTTCTTGTAGTCACATTTGATATGAAGTAAATTTGCTAATAAGATATAGATTCTTCCATGATAAAATATCACTAGTATATGAAATACCAAAATAATGTGCTTTAACATATTCTTTGACAGCAGAAGGTCCACTTATGAAATGGAAATGTCAGTGAAATTAGACATTGGGACCACAAAATTTCACTTATAAATAATGGGCATTTCAGGACCCCTGATAAGAATGGTCATTTGATATTTGAGAGATAATGTTGGGTTCTTCCACAAAGCCAAATGACTGGAATCATACAAAACAGCTGGAAAAAACTACTATTGCTTCTTGGGCAAAATAGCAACTAATACAATAATTTTACTGCGTATACTAGATTACTATGCAAAAGCTATAATACTTTGAAAGAATTTTGTGAGGACAGTCTTTTGGATTCCATACTTATCAGTTTCAGTTAACAGTATCCCAAATATAATTAATCCTTATTAAAACAAATTTTGTTTTTGTAAGAAAAGATGGAATAGTACAATGATTCTCAGCTTTTTGTTCTCCAGAGCCTTGTAATTCATAAAATTTACTGCAAATCAGTGTTTGCCATGCTGGAAATGAAGATGACTTAATATTTTGAAAATAGTTTTGATCTCACCGATCTTTTCTGAAAGGGCCTTAAAAATTCTTAGATCATATTTTGAGAACTACTAGTTCGGTGATTAAAAAGCCATCATGAGAATCAATAAGATCTGGGTTTAAGTTTCAATAGACACATATTGTTTCTTTCTTGGCAAAAGTGTACTTACCCTCTCCGTGCTTTAAGCAGTTCTCTGAAGTTTCAGAGAAAATTCCCACCTGAATTGATAAAGGGAGTTTTCTCTTTCAAGACATTCCCTATGCCTTTGAAATTATAGATTCAGTCCACGTTCCTATCATATCCATCATGTTTTGTTTTTGTTTTTATTTTATTATCATCTACTGAAATAAATGTGAAATATAATGAAATACTAAGTATTTGAATATTTTATTAATATGTAGTTTCATAAATGCTCTCAAATAGTCATTATATATGACTATTTGCCCCTATGATCTATAACCTAAAACTAATGTGTTTTTTTCCATTATTTTTTTCTGCCAATTACATCGCTTTCAATTATCACTTTTCATTGCTATGGTTATTTCATAGCTGTTTCAAAAACTAATGTTTTATTTGATTCACAAATTATCTGAGAAGGTTGCTGCTATAGATCTTTTCTAGAGAATAAAGTAAGTTGACAAGAATATTTAAAGGAAAAAAAAAGTCAAAATGAAAGCAGAAGAGCTTTCTCATGTTTCAATATCCTGCTACCAGTTTAATTTCACATTAAGACAGGAACATATTACCACTTCCATTAGGAGCAGAATACTCTGATTAATAGCTCTCTTTGTTCAACTTGTGAACTTTAAAAACTATAAACAGGAAATCATTTTGATATTTTAAGATAGCAGAGTATACCCTGCTTTTGAGTGTTGCACATGCAACAACATTCAAAAACAGATCATCACACTGGAATTCGATTTTGCTTATTGGCATGTAGTTTCTTCAACTTCAGTCCAAAACTTGATTAAGTCAAATTCTTAAGGAAACGTTAGAGTCTCATTTTAATATGTAAATGGCATGATTTTCATTGTTGTCTATAGGAAGAGTTGGTATACAAATCATAAAAGACTCAAAACATATAATTTCTTATTAAAGATATAAGAGAAATTGTTGCAGAAGTTAAATTCATTAGTATGCTTCAATTTTTCCGACTTTTTTTTTTTTTTTGAGTCTACTGTTTCCTACTACTAAACAAAAGCTAAATTCACTTGTTGGCAATGAAGAAAATGCCATTACTACTAACTGAGTCATAACACACACCTAATTTTTGAATGAGAAATTGAAGCTGGAATTACTTAAGCCTACATAAACCTAGTTCAAAGGCCTGTGAATGTGTAAACAGGATTGAAGAGTGGGAGGTAAGGAAGCAGTGTCACATGAGCTTTAAAAAAAAAAAGTTTTGTTTTTTATTTTTTTTGTTTGTGTTTTTTTAAAGTTTTGACATTTTGGAAATTTGAGCTGGAGTCCTTGGCAGGACATTTCCTACCGGCTGTGAAAGCACCAGGAGCCCCAAACTTTTAGACAGCTATTTTCAAAAATTTTGGAAACAACTATTACTATTGAAATAACGTGCCTCAGAGAAGGCAAACATTACAACATATTTTTTGGAAATAAATGAAGGGAGACAAAAAGCCCTAGGGAAAAGCAGTAAGAATAGTGAGTGTCTGATCTTGGAAAATGTTGCTTCTTTAACTGAAATGTCACCTGAATTGTAAGTTAAATGGGAACATATTTCTCCCTAGACACTTAAACTCTTGAACTCTAGTTTAGCCATATTTCTCATTTTCATCAAATATTTCATTGATATATTCTTTTAAAATTCATTTTCATTTATATCTTTTTTCCTTTAGTTCAATTACATTTCACAGTATATTTCTGCCTTTCCATGTAACAGTGAATTTTTATGAAAGGGGGAAAGAGTTTCTCCAATAATAATCAGCATATAAACATTTAAGCTAAGTTCAAGATTATTTATATAATATTTCACATCCATAATCTTCCATTTCTGCAAAGAAAAAAGGGAGGTCTATTCTCATAGTTCTTTTTTGTAATTAAGATTGGTTGATATAATTGCATAGAATTCAGTTTTTATTGTTTTGTTTGTTGTTATCCTTTCTATTTATATTGTTTCAAGCTGTGTATATTGTTGTCCAGTTTCTGCTTACTTCATTTTGCATTCAATTCACATAAATCTTTCCATATAATTACAAAATGCTCCTTTAAAAAAGAGCAGTAAATAAGTATAAGATACTCAGTAGTTTGGGCTGGGTTATTACATTTAAAAGATATTATCTAAATAAATAAGCAGAAATAAAATCAATAAACTTACCAAGGAGTAGCTTTATACTGTATTATAACATTTTATACATACATTATATATATCATGAAGTTTTTTGCGTGTGTGTGTGTGTGTGTGTGTGTGTGTGTGTGTGTGTGTGTGTAGGAGGAACAATAGAGCTACAATTTAAAAGGAAGTAATAAAAAAAGTAGGAATGAAAGATAAATAGTATTTCCAGACCTCAAATTATACCATAAAGCAGCTTGGGCCTGACCCGTCAAATCTCGTGTGTGAAGAATTTGCCATATGACAGGAATTGCTGGAAAAACTAGAATGTAATTTGGCAGAAATTAGAATAGACCACATATATATAAATATATGCCACACAAGCTCCAAATGGATATGTGACCTGAATATTAAAAGTTATAACATTAAAAAAAAAAAAAAAAAAAAAAGGAGAAAAACAAGTCAGTTGCCTTCTACAACTATGGCTTAGAAATAAATTCTTAACTAAACAGGGAGGTAGAAGATAAAATGATAATTTCATTTGCAGGAAATTGAAACACTTGCATGAAGAAAATTAACAATTTGTACAACAAGAAAAATGGTTCATTGAGGGGAAAATCTCTGTTAAATATGTTTTTATCAGGTACTAACACAAATATATGAGATTAAATATATATATGCACATATATAGATATATGTATACATATTATATTTTGCATGCGTGTATACACACAGACACACACACATACACACATGTATTTGTATATGTGCTTCAAATTTATAATACTCAGAGCCATTCTCCAATAGAGAATTAGGTAAAGAATAAGGAAGAAATCTTAAGTTATCAACAACCATATGGAAAAAAATTTCTAAATCACTACTAATTAGAAAAATTCATATTAAAACAACTCTAAAGTTCTCTCAACAGATAATAATAAATGTTGGAGGGGCATGGGGAAAACATTCACACTGCAATACTGTTGGTAGATCTGTGAATTAGTCTAACAGTTCTAGAAATTAATTGGAACTATAATCAAAAAGTTTTGTAATTATTTGTTCCAAGGTAGGAAAGTTAGAGAGAAGTGAGAAGATGAAGAAAAACAAACAGTAAAATACAAAAAATACACAGTAAGACACCCCCCTCCCCCAAAAAAATAATCATACAGGAAACATAAAGACATAGCACTTTTTTTTATTATCATATATAATTTTAATCATATATAGAAATATAAATATAGATATTTGTGTGTGTGTACATTCACGTGTGTGTGTGTGTGTGTGTGTGTGTGTGTGTGTGTGTGTATCACTTATATGTATTTTTTAAATAACTTTTTATTGATAAAACCCATGCCAGGGTAATTTTTTACAACATTATCCCTTGCACTCACTTCTGTTCCAATTTTTCCCCTTCCTCCCTCCACCCCCTCCCCCAGATGGCAAGCAGTCCTTTACATGTTGAATAGGTTACAGTATAGCCTAGATACAATATATGTGTGCAGAACCGAACAGTTTTCTTGTTGCACAGGGAGAATTGGATTCAGAAGGTATAAATAACCCGGGAAGAAAAACAAAAATGCAAGCAGTTTATATTCATCTCCCAGTGTTCTTTCTTTGGGTGTAGCTGCTTCTGTCCATCCTTGATCAATTGACACTGAGTTAGGTGTCTTTGTCAAAGAAATCCACTTCCATCAAAATACATCCTCAAACAGTATCATTGTTGAAGTATATAATGATCTCCTGGTTCTGCTCATTTCACTTAGCATCAGTTCATGTAAGTCTTGCCAGTCCTCTCTATATTCATCCTGCTGGTCATTCCTTACAGAACAATAATATTCCATAATGTTCATGTACCACAATTTACTCAACCATTCTCCAATTGATGGGCATCCATTCATTTTCCAGCTTCTAGCCACTACAAACAGGGCTGCCACAAACATTTTGGCACATGCAGGTCCCTTTCCCTTCTTTAGTGTCTCTTTGGGGTATAAGCCCAATAGAAACACTGCTGGATCAAAGGGTATGCACAGTTTGATAACTTTTTGAGCATAGTTCCAAATTGCTCTCCAGAGTGGCTGGATGTGTTCACAATTCCACCAACAATGTATCAGTGTCCCTGTTTTCCCACATCCCCTCCAACATTCCACATCATCTTTCCCTGTCACTCTAGCCAATCTGACAGGTGTGTAGTGGTATCTCAGAGTTGTCTTAATTTGCATTTCTCTGATTAATAATGATTTGGAACATATTTTCATATGTCTATAAATAGTTTCAATTTCTTCATCTGAGAATTGTCTGTTCATATCCTTTGACCATTTATCAATTGGAGAATGGTTTGATTTCTTATAAATTAGAGTTAATTCTCTATATATTTTGGAAATGAGGCCTTTATCAGAACCTTTGACTGTAAAAATGTTTTCCCAGTTTATTGTTTCCCTTCTAATCTTGTCTGCATTTGTTTTGTTTGTACAAAAACTTTTCAATTTGATATAATCAAAATTTTCTATTTTGTGGTCAGTAGTGATCTCTAGTTCTTCTTTGGTCATAAATTCCTCCCTCTTCCACAGGTCTGAGAGGTAAACTATCCTATGCTCTTCCAATTTATTTATAATCTCATTCTTTATGCTTAGGTTATGAACCCATTTTGACCTTATCTTGGTGTACAGTGTTAAGTATGGGTCAATGCCTAGTTTCTGCCATACTAATTTCCAATTTTCCCAGCAATTTTTGTCAAATAATGCGTTCTTATCCCAAAAACTGGGGTCTTTGGGTTTGTCAAACACTAGATTATTAAAGTTATTGGCTGTTTTGTCCTTTGAACCTAACCTATTCCATTGATCAACTAGTCTGTTTTAATACCAAATGGTTTGGGGTAACTGCTGCTTTATAATATAATTTTAGATCTGGTACAGCTAGGCCATCTTCATTTGATTTTTTTTTTCCATTAGTTCCCTTAAAATTCTTGACCTTTTGTTTTTCCATATGAATTTTGTTGTTAATTTTTCTAAGTCATTTAAATAGTTTTTTGGGAGTCTAATTGGTATAGCGCTAAATAAATAGATTAGTTTAGATAGTATTGTCATCTTTATTATATTCGCTCGCCCTATCCAAGAACATTTAATATTTTTCCAATTGGTTAGATCAGACTTAATTTGTGTCGAAAGTGTTTTGTAGTTTTGCTCATAAAGTTTCCGATTTCCGTTAGGATATTCCTAAATATTTTATACAATCAGTAGTTACTTTAAATGGAATTTCTTTTTGTAACTCTGTTGAGTTTTGTTACTTATATGCATTTTTAAAACTATAGCAGATTCCGTTTCATAAATTTTTTTTGCTTGGAAATTAAATTTAAAGTAAAAGTAAACTTAAATTTAAAGAAAAAGGTTGCAACTAAAAATTTATGACACCCTAGGGAATTGTTGTAACAAAATTTTAATTGATTACTTCTGAAGAATTTTAGAGATTTTAGCTGATTTGTTATTGTTTTCAGAGATACTTAGACCTTCCTAAAATTAAAATATAACTTCTAAGATAATCAATTTGTTGGATTCTAGGATTGGTTAATAGCAAGACTTCAAGAAAAGTATTTTTTTGCATTTTTTGACACTATTATCAACGATAGTCTTTTTGTATAGATTAGAGCTTTCTTATCATTATTATAGCTCATTTGTATATTTCCCTACTCCTAATCAGTTTCACTACTCCTAAATAGTTCCTATCTATTCTATGTCATGTGGAAATCTAATTCAGAGAAGAACCTATTGCTGAATTATATATGTTCTTTGAAGTTAATTCTGTTTCTGGCTTAAAGTACAGATCCAAAGGAAATCAGTTCATTTGAATGTAAGTAAGTAAACTAAATCTTATGATGGCAAGATTTTTCCTGTAATATTTCTGAAGAATTATAACCTTATTCAATCATTTTAAAATCAATGAAAATGTTGAAACTTGCCCCTTTGGGTTACTATTAACTATGATCATAGCCTTGATTAGGCCAAATTTCTAATAGTTCAAATAACTAGCACTTTTTTTTTTTTTTAAGATTTTGATCATGTGATTCACTGTTTCCTCACAGAGAAACATTCTGCAGTTCCATATGCAGTCATTAAGGTGATTTAAGTTTTTGAAAGGCTAGAGGGAAGATTTCTCTTTTGTTCTTTTTGTTTTTGTTTTGTTTTTTGTTTTTTTGGCAAGGCAATTGGAGTTAATTGATTTGGCCAGGATTACACAGTTAGGAAGTATTAAGTGTCTGAGATTGGATTTGAACTCAGGTCCTCCTGACATCAGGACCAGTGTTCTATCCACTGTGCCATCTGACTGTCCCAGGGAAGATTTCTCTTTAAACCAAAAAAAAAAAAAAAAAAACAGGGGTGAGGAGAGGACTTACATCCAGTTTGCGCACGTAGATTATAAATACCATGATCAAATGTGTTTGTAGAAAAAAAATTCATATTACATAAAATTTTGTTTTCATATTTCATCTGCTTAATAATGCCAAAAGATATAATATGTTTGGTTGTTCATTCTTTGCATTTGTTATTTCCAGAGCTTAAATTATTGTCCCAAAGCTTCAAAGGCACAAAATAATTGACTGGTTATATCTCCCCCTTTAAAAAATTTCAGTAAAACTTTGTCTTTTATTTAGAGCTTGATTCATAGACAGGAGCTTTGCATCTCAAGTATGACTATTTAGTCATGTAGGAACCTGTTAGAGAAAAAAATTTCTCTGATCTAAATGATTCATTAGGATGTTAAGATTTGAGAAGTTCTTTAGTTTAGCTCGTTCTGTTTAGACTGCAATTCCTGGCACTTACCTGACATAGCTCTCAAAATATTAAAACAGTCTACAAATGTGGCAAGGAGAACAGTTTCTATATGCCAAGTAAAATTTAGATATTTTAAGTGTCTTAAGTAAAGTCTCAGTTATTTTAATCGAGATGATACTTAAGAGGGACATGGTTATGGCCTTCATATATTTTAAGGACTGTAATATTGGAATGAAATATTATATATTATATCATATTCTAATCCTTATGATAAGGATTAAATTTAATGTTTCTATTTTCCAAAGTCAGAACTGGGACCCATGAGTAAACTTTTAGGAAGACATCTTTCTTCAGTATGAAAAGGAGCTTCCTTTTGATTAAATCAGGATAAGAACTGCATCTACTATTTTAGCTTTAGAGGGAACAGGTAAAGAAATGCCCTCTTCCAGTTTTATGCATGTCATTTTATTGTGTCAAAAATGTAAAATATTTCACATTCTTTGTGGGTCATTACAGAATTCTCTATCATATTTGAAAAGAATGAGATCTTCATTCCTTTGTTGTTGGGTAATAACTTCCATGATGAATTTTCATAATTATTTGCAGAACCTATTCACATAGGTCATTATTGCTAAGGCTTCCTGCTTCTACCGCTTCTATCCCATTATTTCCTAAGTGTTAGAATTCTTCATCAAGCTTCTGGAATTGAGTGAATTTCAGCTTGTCTTCTATGCTGATGATGTCTAGGCCTGGAAATCTTAAATTACTTTTCTGTCTTAACAATTGTTAAAATGTGTGTTTGTGCTGAATTGTGGATGAATAATAAAATCTTATCCAACTCTAAAATTTTGTGATTCTGTGAACATAAATTTCGTTTCACTTTTTTTGTGTTTTTTTGTATCTTACTATGTTTAGTTTCATTTTACTTTATTGTTTTCATATTTTATTTGTATTTCCAGATATGTCTTTTACTGCTTTACCCAGTAATTCAATCTGTGAAACAGAGAGGGGAAAGAAAGAAAAAGTATTGAGCTAAACTAAGACATCAGTGGAGTCTGATAGTGTATGTGTGCATATGTATGTGCACATGTGTGCACTAAATATTCTATACTTGTAATTTCTCACTTTTCCAAAGAAGGTTCATTTTTTATTTTCTTCTTAAAGAATGCATTTGTGATATGCAAGCTTATGGTTTCTTTATAGTATATAAGCTAAGCCTTTGAACTTTTGCTTTTCTTGACCCTGGCCATATTTTCCAATGTATTTTTCATCATTTACCCTTGTTCAATCTTTACATTAGAGTTTATCAGTAGTCTAAAAAAAAATTGTGCTTCTCCACCCCACCTTTTCATTCAAAGGAATACAAAGGAGCTACATAGGACCCAGAAGCATTTTGGGTTTTGTTGTTTCACAAATTGCTAGGAGCAATTTTGTTATACAAAAGAATATGTCACTTACTGGTGATGAGCTTTGCAGTACTAGTTATGTTGGTCGTCAAATTTTAGACTTAATAGTATCATAATCAGCTTGGTATAGAGCCTGTCATAGCTTTTTGAAAATCAATGTTTCATGGTGACATGGAGTTCAAATTGATTTTCATAGGTAAGAAATTACAAGTATAAGGGCGAAACCAAGATGGCGGAGAAGACACACACAGCTTTCTAAGCTCTTCTCATAACTTCACGACCTATTATTGAAATCAGCCTCAAAAATAGCGCTTGACTAGTAAAACCCACGAAGATTAGAAGTATGACAATTTACCAGTCAAAGGTAATCTGGAAAATCGCCAGGAAAGGTTTGTCCTGAGGGACAAGAAAAGACCAGTGCAGGTATGGATAGAACTAGAGGCTAGCAGATTGAGCAGACCTGGAGGGGGTGGCCTCACAGTAGCGACTCTGGCATAGGCTGATTGCTCTGCTTTGATTGCAAAATAGCAGATCAGCCGAGAAAGTAAAGCCAAAGGCAGATAGTAAGCTTAAAAAAAAGCCAGAACCTAATAGGATCTGATTATATCCACCCAAAACTGGAAGTGAAGGACTCAGCACAGACCATAACACAGCTCAGCAGTAACATTCTGCAGTACAGGGCTTGCTCGGGACAGTTAACTGCATGACAGGGGAGTACAGCTTGGGACAGCCTCTAATCTGCACAGTGCGGGGCTCGGCCTGGGGCAGTGCGACCATGCTTCCCTGGGTAGAGACACTTCTAGTCCGATCTGGTCCATGTGGGGAGGCTATTCCCTAGTCAGCTGCTAATACCCACAGCATAGGCGTGCGCTGCCCCTCCCCCCTTTGGCCTGGGGTAGTGACACTTTCACTCCTCAGCCTCTAACCTCAGGGGCAATCACTAATCCACACAGTGGGTTCATCACTGGGCACTTCTGCAACTCAGCCCATGCTAACTGGTTAGCACTTCCAATGGGGAACTTATTCCCAGAGCACTCCCTTACCTCGCTGCTCTTTGCAGCCCATTTAAACCTATCCCTGTTTTGCAGGGAAAGTTGGTAACCTCCTTGCCCTAAAGGCAGACCCTACAAGCTTTAGAAAATGAGTTAAAAAATCAAAAGGATCATCGATAGCTTCTATACAGAAAGAGAGCAGGTTTGCAATCCCAAGAAGACTAATACCAAACAGTCTCCAGACAATATCCCAAAGGGGAATGTTACCTGACCCCCATCACATAATGCTCTCCTAGAAGAGACCATTAAAAGTCTTAAAAGAGAATTAGAAGAAAAATGGGGAAAGGAAAGAGAAGCTCTGCAAGAAAGTAACAACTTTATGAAATGTGACTTCGAAAAGGTAAAGAATTCCCAAGAAGTGCAGGGAAAAAGAATTTATGAATTGGAAAAGGTAAAAAAAAAAAATCCCAGGAAAGTAGGATTTGTGAATTGTAAAAAATAAAGAATTTTCAAGAAAGTAGGATTTGTGAATTGGAAAAAGAAAATAACTCACTTAAAAAAAAAAATAGTGAAATGGAGAAAAATTCCATAGAGCAAAACAACTCATTTAAAAGTTCAATTGAACATATATAAAAAGAAGTAAAAAAAAAGCTAACGAAGAAAATAACTCATTAAAAACCAGAACTGAACAAATAGAAATCAATGATTCATTGAGACATCACAAATCAGTCAAGCAAAACCAAAAAAATGAAAAATTAGAAAAAAGCATAAAATGTCTACTTGGAAAACAGTCAGACTTGGAAAATAGATCTAGGAGAGATAATCTGAGGATTATTGGACCTCCCGAAAATTATGATGAAAAAAAGCGTCTAGATACTATTTTACAGGAAATCATCAAAGAGAACTGTCCATATGTAATAGAATCAGAAGGTAAAATAGGCATTGAAAGAATTCATTGAACACCTTCTGAAAAAGACCCTAAAATAAGAACTCCAAGGAATATTGTTGCCAAATTTCAGAACTATCAAATTAAGGAAAAAAATATTACAAGCAGCCAGAAAAAAAAAAAAATTCAAATACCGAGGTGCCACAATAAGGATCACCCAAGATCTGGCTGGCTCCACATTAAAAGATCGAAGGGCCTGGAATCTGTTATTCCAAAAGGCAAAAGAACTTGGAATGCAGCCAAGAATAAACTACTCAGCCAAGCTGAGCATTTTCTTCTTGGGAAGAAGATGGACATTTAATGAAACAGATGAATTCCATGTGTTTCTAAGGAAAAAAAACAGAACTAAACAAAAAAATTTATCTCCAACTATAGGACTCAAGAGAAGCAGAAAAAGGTAAAAGGAATTCTTGAGAGTTGTATTTATGTTTGGACATACATAAAGACTACATGTATAATTTGATTTTACTGATATAAAAAAAGGGGAAGTAGAAATGGAAAGGGAATAGTGACAGAAAAAGGGGAAAGGGGGAATAAAAAGAGGGAAACTACTTCCCACGAAGAGGCAAAGGAAACCTATCATATCTGAGGGAATTTAGAGAGGGGCAGGAACATTGTGTGAATCTTACTCTCATCAGAGTTGGCTCAAGGAGAAAATAATTGATATATTTGTTTTACAGAGAATCTTCTCTCACCTCATTAAAAAGGGGAGAGGAAAAGCGTAATAAGGGAAGGGTAGAAGAAAGGGGAAGAGATTCAAAGGGGGGAGAGAGGGATCTTAAAGAGGGTGAGCAGTGTGACACAAGTGGATCCCCTAAGTTTAAAACTGGGAAGGGGGGGGCAAAAAAAAAAAGAAAAGCATAATCTGGGGATATTAAGGTGGCAGGAAATACAGAATTAGTCATTTTTAACCATAAATGTGAATGGGATGAACTCTCCCATTAAGTGGAGGTTGAGAGCAGACTGGATCAAAAGTCAGAACCCTACAATATGTTGTTTACAGGAAACACATTTAAAGCAGGAAGATAAATACAGAGTAAAGGTAAAAGTCTGGAGCAGAATCTATATGCTTCAAGGGAAGTCAAAAAAGCAGGGGTAGATCAAGCAAAAGCAAAAATTGATCTAATTAAAAGAGATAAGGAAGGAAACTATATCTTGCTAAAGGGTAGCAGAGTATCAGTACTAAACATATATGCACCAAGTGGTATAGCATCTAACTTCCTAAAAGAGAAGTTAAGAGAGTGGCAAGAAGAAATAGACAGCAAAAGTATAATGGGGGAGATCTCAACCTTGCACTCTCAGAATTACATAAATCAAACCGCAAAACAAATAAGAAAAAAATTAAAGAGATAAATAGAATATTAGAAAAATTAAGTATGATAGATCTTTGGAGAAAACTGAATGGAGACAGAAAGGAATATACTTTCTTCTCAGCAGTTCATGGAACCTATACAAAAATTGACTATATAGTAAGACATAAAGACCTCAAAATTAAATGCAGGAAGGCAGAAATAGTAAATGCTTTCTTTTCAGATCACAATGCAATAAAAACTACATTCAACCAAAAGTTAGGGGTAAATAGACCAAAAAGTAATTGGAAACTTAATAATCTCATCCTAAAGAATGATTGAGTGAAACAGCAAATTATAGACACAATCATTTCACTCAAGATAATGACAATGATGAGACATCATACCAAAATTTGTGGGATGCAGCCAAAGTGGTAATAAGGGGAAATTTTATATCCTTAGAGGCTTATGTGAATAAAATGGAGAAAGAGAAGATCAACAAATTGGACTTGCAACTTAAAAAGCTAGAAAAAGACCAAATTCAAAACCCCAAACAATTACTAAACTTGAAATTCTAAAATTAAAAGGAGAAATTAATAATATTGAAAGTAAAAAACTATTGAACTAATAAATAAAACTAAGTTGGTTTTATGAAAAAACCAATAAAATAGATAAACCTTTGGTAAATCTGATTAGAAAAGGAGAGAGGAAAATCAAATTAATAGTCTTAAAAATGAAAAGGGAGAACTTGCCACTAAGGAAGAGGAAATTTGAGCAAAAATTAGTTGTTATTTTGCCCAACTTTATGACAATAAATTTGATAACCTAAATGAAATGGATGAATACCTTCAAAAATATAGGTTGCCCAAAATTAACAGAGGAATAAGTAAATTGGTTAAACAGTCCCATTTTAGAAAAAATAAATAGAACAAGCTATTAATCAACTCCCTAAGAAAAAGTCCCCAGGATCAGATGGATTTGCATGTGAATTCTACCAAACATTTAAAGAACAATTAATTCTAATGCTATATGAACTATTTGAAAAAAATAGGTATTGAAGGAGTCCTACCAAATTCCTTTTGTGACACAAAAATGGTACTGATACCTAAACCAGGTAGGTTGAAAACAGAGAAAGAAAATTATAGACCAATCTTCCTAATTAATATTGATGCAAAAATCTTAAATAAAATATTAGCAAAAAGATTACAGAAAATCATCCCCAGGATAATACACCATGACCAAGTAGGATTTATACCAGGAATGCAGGGCTAGTTCAATATTAGGAAAACTATCAGCATAATTGGCTACATCAATAACCAAATTAACAAAAACCATATGATCTTCTCAATAGATGCAGAAAAAGCATTTGATAAAATCCAACATCCATTCCTATTAAAAAACATTTGAGAGTATAGGAATAAATGGACTTTTCCTTAAAATAATCAGTAGCATCTATTCAAAACCATCAGTAAGAATCATATATAATGGGGATAAACTGCAACCATTCTCAATAAGATCAGGAGTGAAACAAGGTTGCCCACTATCACCATTACTATTCAATATTGTATTAGAAATTCTAGCTTTGGCATTTGACTTGAGAAAGAGATTAAAGGAATTACAGTAGATAATGAAGAAATCAAAGTATCACTCTTTGCTGATGATATGATGGTATACTTAGAGAACCCCAGAGATTCTACTAAAAAGCTATTAGAAAGAATCCTCACTGTTAGCAAAGTTACAGGATACAAAATAAACCCACATAAGTCATCAGCATTCTTATATATCACTAACAAAATCCAACAGTTAGAGTTACAAAGAGAAATTCCATTTAAAGTAACTACCGATAGTATAAAATATTTAGGAAGCTATCTGCCAACAGAAAATCAGAAAGCTTATGAGCAAAACTACAAAACACTTTCCACACAAATTAAGTCTAATCTAACCAATTGGAAAAATATTAAATGTTCTTGGATAGGGCAAGCAAATATAATAAAGATGACAATACTTAAACTAATCTATTTATTTAGCGCTATACCAATTAGACTCCCAAAAAACGATTTAAATGACTTAGAAAAATTAACAATAAAGTTCATATGGAAAAACAAAAGGTCAAGAATTTCAAGGGAACTAATGGAAAAAAAAATCAAATGAAGATGGCCTAGCTGTACCAAATCTAAAATTATATTATAAAGCAGCAGTTACCCCAAATAATTTGGTATTAGCTAAGAAATAGACTAGTTGATCAGTGGAATAGGTTAGGTTCAAAGGACAAAATAGTCAATAACTTTAATACTCCAGTGTTTGACAAACCCAAAGACCCCAGTTTTGGGGATAAGAACTCACTGTTTGACAAAAATTACTGGGAAAATTGAAAACTAGTATGGCAGAAACTAGGCATTGACCCACACTTAACACCATATACACCAAGATAAGGTCAAAATGGGTTCATGATGTAGGTATAAAGAATGAGATTATAACTAAATTAGAGGAACATAAGTTAGTTTACCTCTCAGACCTGTGGAAGAGGAAGGAATTTATGACCAAAGAAGAACAGGAGATCATTATTGATCACAAAATAGAAACATTTGGCTATATCAAATTGACAAGTTTTTGTGTAAACAAAAGTAATGCAGACAAGATTAGAAGGGAAGCAATAAATTGGGAAAACATTTTTACAACAAAGGTTCTGATAAAGACCTCATTTCCAAAATATATAAATAATTGGCTCTAATTTATAAGAAATCAAGCCGTTCTCCAATTTCTTCAATGAAGAAATTGAAACTATTTCTAGCCATATGAAAATATGCTCCAAATCATTATTAATCAGAGAAATGCAAATTAAGACAACTCTGAGATACCACTACACACCTGTCAGATTGTCTAGAATGACAGGGAAAGATAATGCGGAATGTTGAAGGGGATGTGGGAAAACAGGGACACTGATACATTGTTGGTGGAATTGTGAATATATCCAGCCATTCTGGAGAGCAATTTGGAACTATGCTCAAAAAGTTATCAAACTATGCATACCCTTTGATTCAGCAGTGTTACTACTGGGCTTATATCCCAAAGAGACTTTCAAAAAGGGAAATGCACCTGTATGTGCAAGAATATTTGTGGCAGTCCTCTTTGTAGTGGCCAGAAACTGGAAACTGAGTAGATGTCCATCAATTGGAGAATGGCTGAATAAATTGTGGTATATGAATATTATAGAATATTATTGTTCTGTAAGAAAAGACCAGCAGGATGATTTCAGAAAGGCTGAGAGGGACTTACATGAACTGATGCTGAGCGAAATGAGCAGGATCAGGAGATCATTATATACTTGAACAACAATACTATATGATGAGCAATCCTGGTGGATGTGGCCCTCTTCAATAATGAGATAAACCAAATCAGTTCCAATAGAGCAGTAATGAATTGAACCAGCTACACCCAGGGAAAGAACTCGGAGATGACTATGAACCATTCCGTAGAATTCCCAATCCCTCTAATTTTGTCCGCCTGCATTTTTGATTTCCTTTACAGGCTAATTGTACACTCTTTCAAAGTCCGATTCTTTTTGTACAGTAAAATAACTGTTTAGACATGTATACTTATATTGTATTTAATTTATACTTTAACATATTTAACATGTATTGGTCAACCTGCCATCTGGGGGAGGGAGTGGGAAGGAGGGGCAATATTGGAACACAAGGTTTGACAGTTGTCAATGCTGTAAAATTACCCATGCATATAACTTGTAAATAAAAACTATAATAAAAAAAGAAAAGAAAAGAAAAGAAATTACAAGTATAGTATATACTGCTTCAAGGACTTCCCACTGTAAGAACAATAATCTGTCTGATTCTAAACAGACCACTACTCAATTCATTACTGACTGATAATCTTGTTAATGATAATCAAAATCAGAAAATCATTCCTCTGGGCCATAGATTAGCTTGTCAATTGTAGAAAGCTGGGTAAAGAAGTCTCTTCTGTCTTAGGACTTTTCTAATTTCTTTTGGAACTTAGACTGCTTATAATAGCATTACAATTATAATAAACTTTGCCCCTTGACTAGGAAAGGGGTTCACGCCTGAAATTCTTTTGAGACACCTTGCAACATTGGTCTATGATCCCAAACTTTTGGGGTCCTCTTCCCAACCTCAATAGCAGGTTTTAAGGAACAGAAAGCAGTTTGTTTTGAATGGAAGATAGAATGGACAAAAGAGAATAATGTAAAATAGGCTTAGAAAGGTTGGGACCAGATTATATTTTCTTCTACAGGCAGTAATGTGCTTCAGAGTTTTATTGATCAAGAAAATGCTGTAGTCAAACTTGTTGAGTCTTAGGAACTTATTTTGTTAACTATAAAAAAGATGACCGAGAGAAGAAAGTTTGGTTGGTTGGAGACTATTTATTAATTGTCCTGGTGAAAAGAGATAAAGACTGAACTAGTATCTTAACTACAAATGGAAAGCAAGCATAGAAATGTTAGCTAATACTAACATGGCTTGGCAGCTTTTTAGAATTTGGGAAGTCAGGGTGATAGATTAGAATAATTTAGAGGTTATTTGGAAGTGAAAACCCTGGGTGACTGGGAGAATGGCAATATCCTAATCAAAAATGAAAAAATGTGGCATCCATTTTTGAGAAGGGTTTTGGTTAATGAGTTTGATTTGACCATGTTGAGTGTATGTACTATAAAGATAACCAACAGATAGAAAAGCACAATATACCTCACCCTCAATTTATAATCCAGGATTAAAATTCATGAGAGATTATAGCTGATTTGTGCATATCCAAATAATTTACTATTGGCCATCACAATTTAATGGTCATTTTTCTGGAAGAAATTGTTGAACAGTTGTATACAGCAATTTTGTTTTAAGAACTTTAAGCATATAAGTCATTTTAACTATTATAAATACAAAATGACATGAAGATTCTCCCTGCATCCAGAGAAAGAACTGATAAATAGAAATATGTATAGAATAATTTTACATATATATGTCTATCTTTGTGTAATAGTAACTATGGAGGAGAGAGGGGGAAATAAATTTACATGACAATTTTATTACATATTTAAAAGGAATAGAAAGTTGTACATAATTTGCAATTTCATGTACAATTATCTATGTTATACTATGTTATGGAAGTACTTGTGGTATTCATAAATTTAAAATAAAATAATTTTTTTTAAAGAATTCTTTCTTAATTTGCTACTGCTTCTTTGCTAACATAATCCCATTTGAATGAGAAAATAGTATGAAGTCTGTGTAAGGGTTAAACCCATTTAAATTATTCTATTTGCCCTGCAGAGTCTAGCTATTAAGATTATAGTAAGAGTGGTGAGAATTTTGAAGACATGGAAAAGAATCTTATGAATGAAATTTACCTATCAATAAAAGACCTCCTTAGAGATTAAAAAGCTTAATTTCTTTGTAATTTTTGAAATGAGAAGTGTTTTTAGTGTATAACTTGTGTACAAAAGATTAGTATTCTAAAACTACCTGGTTAAATAACATTTTTAGAAAGAAAACTTTTGAATTTGAAAAAAATACTGTCAATCTTTTGCTGTCAACTTAATCATATGAAACATTGATTTCATTCCACATAGTTTTGAAATATTCCATTTTCTATTTATTAATATTGAACTATAAAGTATCAAAACTTCATTCAGGTTGTTGAAAGGCTCACTTTGTCATTTCATTTCAGTGATTTGCTCATAAACAGTTTTTAAGTATCCATATGAATTGCAACATGGTAGCATACATTTTTGTTCCAGATGCCAATAACTTTGATTGTAATGGATTGTAGGAGAGCAAAATTTTTATGGCCTTAATTCATATTATTGATGAAGTTCAGGAAGTCATGAAGATGAAATATCTGGAAAGAATTCACAGATCAATAATGTGGGAATACTTCAGAGAGAGCAATCCATCTATGGCTTAATTAGAAAAGCATCCAGAGTTGCTGTGTTTAAAAAGTTATAAAGAAGTCTTAGTTTTCCTAGGATGCTTTTCTGCACTTCTTTCTGGGTCCATCAGAATAGGACAGTAATAGATATTAAAGATATATTTGAGTGAAATAGGAAACTGAGGACTTTTCAGAATAATAACCTTGGGTAATTCAAGACTCAGTACCAAGAATCTGTTAATCATTAAGGCTATGGGAAGAAGAGGCAAGATTTACTTTTCCAGCAGAAAATATCTAACCTTTACTCAACTGCTTAGATAAGAACCTGACTAATTATTTAATAGCTTGGAGATTTTCGAGAAGCCTTCAAACTGACTATTTCTGTTTGTTCATTGAAAAAACCTGAGGTAAACCAAGTCACTTTAGTTATTTTAGAAACCTTTAATCCCTCTTAATCAATTACTTACCTCTAAATAAATATCCTTATTGTGAGGGATTATGTGGTTTCTCATAAATCATTAACTAAGATAGATTGAACCTATAACCTAAATTTTAATTTAGGAAGGTCTGATGGGTTTGGGAAAAATGAAATTCTTTGTACAAACATTACAATAGAGTGCTCATATCAACTCAAACAAGCATTTGCAAACATTGTAACAAGCTGACCACAATAAATTGAGGAAAACACACTTGCAACAAGTCAACTAAATCAGCTTGACTAGAATTTAGCAAGTCTTTGTTACTTCCACTTGAGCAAACAGTGAAAATTAACTGAATAAGGGGAGGAGGTCTTGAGTTCCTATGACTAATCACTTCTAACTCTGTAATCAGTGGCCTCCTCTCTCTCTGAGACCTCAGTGAGTGGACTGCCCATTTCTTGGGAGATTCTAATAAAGCTTCTGATCTTCACTTTGAGAAATCTCTGAGTAATCATTTTGAGTTAGGGGTTGTGTTGCTGTTCCACACATATTGATGCAGCATAAAAGTAAATTTCATTGTGGTTTTTGATATAGAATGATGTGGCATCACATATGTATGTGATTAAAGTATCAAAGTTTACTTTGCCTTTTCCTGATAGAACTCTTATCTGAGTTTCAACTCCAGTAGATGTTTTTTTCTTTTTTTTTTTTAACTAAAATTAACAATCTCTCTGTTTAAAAATCTTCATGAATGTTGTCTTTAATCATTTATGTCATTATTTTCATAAAATGCAAAATTTAAATTTGAATCCCAAACTTCAACTTAAAAAATGTAAACTAAAATATAAAATTATAAACTATTTTAAAAATTGGTTGGAGAAATCATATCTTTTATTTAGAAATTCCTTTGGCAATTTTATGAGAAAACAATTTTGTTAAAGTCCCATCTGGTAGATCAGTTTTTAGGAATGGAATTTTTGTTTTTACTGAAGAGAAACTGTAATGAGATTCCCGGGTACAGAATATATCACAAAGGTTTGGATCACAGTAACTATCTCTTGAGTTACTGCTACTTCAAATTCTTCATTGCAGGAAAATCTTTCTCATGTCTTTTCCAGCCATTTAAGCCAAGAAAATTCCAAGCAACCAGACTTTTCTTGGACTTTTCTTATTCTTGGGAACTTATAGTTAGACCACTTAGAAAAAAATCTAATCCATATTATAACAGTTTGGAAAGTACAGAACCACTTTATATGAATTGAATAAGAAGAATAATCTTACTTGGATACTTTTAAAATCTAAACTGCCAATATGTATACAACTTCTAAATAAGTGTTCAATGCCCTCCTTGAAAAATGACATATTATAGCTTTCCATCGTAAAGAATTTTGATTCTGACACACTGAGTCATCATTTAGACTATTAGACTTGATCCTTTGAAATGATAGAAACAGAAGCAGAAAAGGTATTAGATGAATTTCTCTTCATAGAATTATGGAATATTAGAAGTTTTATACAAATCATTGAGTTCAATCCTCTTGTTTTGCTTTTGAGGAAACAAAAACCTGAAAGAATATTGTAACAGTTCCAATTGGCAAAACTTGATTTCAAATCTAAATTCTCTGACTTCATCTTCGTTGCTCATTTGGCTGCATTATATTACCTATGGTTTTGCACACAAGAGGGTCAGAATTATTCTTTCTGAATCCGATTTAATAATTTTAAAAGACTTTAACATTTTAGTAACTTTCATAGACATTCACAATATGGTATATTAAGGCTAGAACAACAGACTGTGAGTTGACATCTGATTCTAGAGTTGGCTTTGCTACCACCTGTGGAGCTTTAATCAGTACCTAATTTCTCCAGGTTTCAATTTCTTCATTCATAAATTGAGAGTATTGGAGCAGATGATACCTACTTTGCCAACTCTAAAATTCTCTGATTTTAACTTTAAAAATCTTTATTTAGTTTTTAAAATTTCAGTTTCTGAAGGTACATATTAAAAAATTTGTAAAAAATTTGACCTTTGCCTTTAACCTTTTAAGTTAAGTGTTTTTTCAAAATAAAAAAGTTCTATCATAGTATTATATCTTGATACAATATAGAAAGAAAAAGTATATATTGCCTCATAGTATTATATCTTGATAAAATGTAGAAAAGTATATATTGACTGGATATGAAGAAAATATTTTTTAAATCATTGAATTCTTCAGAATGGATTGACAGTAGGAATACCAACCTATGAGTATGGCTTCTGGACCTAACTACCATTAACTAGGCATGCAAATCTGCATGTATGCATATACATATATAGATATCTGTGTATGTTGGATATTAACCAGTAAGGTGGCAGGGGTATGTGTATGTGTATATGTATGTGTATATGTATGTGTATGGCTTTGGATGAATCATATTACTCCTTTGAGCTTCAGCTTTCTCCTCTATAAAGGAAACAACATGATATAATGAGAAAAAACAGAATTGGACACATGGAATCTGTTTAATTCCAGTTATGCTGTATGTGACCATGGGAAACAAATATTTATCAAAAGATACTTATTAAGCACTTCTTATATTTTAGCCACTGTGCTAGGGATAATATATGTTTATTTTTATTTGTGAGTATGTATCTGTCTCTCTCACACACACACACATACATGATAGTTAAATGCAAGGAAGTTTTAGAGGGAAGGCACTAGCATTTGGTTGGATTAGGAAGGGCTTCATTTTGCATCTTAAAGAAGGGACAGCTAGATGGTGCAGTGGTTAGAGCACCAGCCTTGAAGTTAGGAGTATCTGAGTTCAAATCTGGCCTCAAACCCTTAACACTTCCTATGGTGTGACCCTGGGCAAGTCACTTAACCTCAGTTGCCTCAGCAAAAAAAGAAAGGGACAAACTATCAACAGTTCTCACTTCATACAAATTCATCTTTATGTAAAGAAATACTTATCTAAAATAAATTTAAAAAAAAAAAAAAAAAACTTTTACATTACTGTATCCTCTCTTCTTTCCTTTCCCCTTTACTTAATGTTTCTCCGTCTGATCTTTCCTCCCCACCCTCATCCCCTATCATTCCCCCCATTCCCCTTATTTAAAAAAAAAAAAAAAAAAGCCTTAAAAACACATATACAGAAAACAACACTCCAAGTATAAAAGCAGAAGTCATTGGAACAGGAATTTGGTGTGAGGTCTCCCATGTTGAGAGAGTACACCAGGCACCAAGTGTTGCCTGTCATTTACTACATACCATGTGTCTGTCCTCAGCCCCAGGTGGCTGACCCTGAGTTGTGTGTTCTTCCTCTTGCCTGGCTTCTCTGTCCTTGGTTCTCTTTCTTTCTCTCCCTTCCCCATTTCCATCAGACAAATTTACATTAAGTAAAAATAGCTTTTTGTAGAGGTCTGTGGAACAATCCATTTATGTAAAGAAATGGAGTTAAAGAAAGAGAGTACATTTCAGGTATATACAAGCATTTATTAAAGATCTAGATACCAAATACTGCTAATAGCTCTGAGTAACAAGAAAAAAATGAAATAGAATATACTGTCAGAGCATATAATTTCATTACAATATTTTGATCTATAGTTCTTCAGTTTTTTGGAGCTCAGTATTGATATCTTAATGCACACAAGATCTTTCCATATAATTGAGCCAAAAGATTCTAGGGTATTTAAAAAGAATGTGCTATACAATCATTTCATGTATTTTTTCTTAAATAATACATTTAAGGCACGAAAAAGTATGGTAATATTCCTTAATGGAGTTAAAATTTTTGTAGATCATTTTTCAAACACTACAGATATTTGCATATAATCATATACATTCAACTTTTCTTTAGAAGTTTATTTTTTTATTGTTGACAAGTCTTCCCCAAAAATTATGTTAATTAAATCTATTTCTTGGCTATTTCCCTTGGATCTTAGTGAGTTAATTTAATAGTGGTTATTCTTTTTCCCTGTGTAAATTCCAATCCACCCATGTCTTCTTATAACATGATTTTGTCTATGTCCTGCCATAAATTCTCCATGGAATATGTGATCAGTGAACTGGGGACCTTTTCTTAAGATTTTATTTTATTTTAATATTTCATGGGTAATGACTGAAATGTGTCCTATTCCTTCATAATACCTTTTGCAAGATGTTGCAAGCCATTTTTCCTAATCAGTAGCTTATGCACCAAATATCCATTTTTCTTGGGTTATCTGTAATATTGATTCTGTAGATAATTGTTGGTGTTCCTTGACTTAGAACATTATAAATTAAATCATTTTTAACTATACTAGAAAAACTTAAATTTAAAGAATCCTAGAGATGTTTCCCTTAGCAATGTGAAGAATCTTATTGTGATATGAATCCATTCCCCTATAATTTATATACTGGTTTGTCTGCTCCTACAAAAAAGTTAGGAGTTTAACTTTAGAGGGTTTTTTGCTTGTTTTTAAAGTATTAGTAGTTTTTAAACTGAGACCTATTTATGGAAAAAACTTAATTCAACTAGAAAAAGTAAACTGTTTCTCTTATGATACTTTCACAGGATGTAAAGCCTGATGAAGTAACTAAATCTGCTCTTGACGATGATATCAACTTTGAAAAAATCTGCAAAAAGGTAATTTGTATTATAGATTCTTCCATTTCATCATTTTCTTTGTTAATGTGATTTACATATTTGTCTATCATATTTTACTGTCAATAAGTAATTAAGAATCTAGTACATTTGTCTTTTTTTATGCTTTTGAGACTTAAGTACTCAATGCAAAACAGATTTTAAAGATAATATGGCATTTGGATTGTAACTGCAGCATAGCTCTAACATTCTTAAAAGCCAGTTATACTTTATATAACATGAACATGGTGAGTAAATCTGAGTTCATTTATGAAAAATTTCCTTATATAGATCACACATTTGATTGATCAAAAAGAATTGAACCAAATTATACTTGCATGCATTTAGAGAAGGAAAATTTCTCTTTCTTCTCAGTCTTCCTCTTCTCCTTTCCTATTTTGTCATATTCCCTGTTTATATCATTCTATACATTAAAAAAAAGTGTAAAAAAGTGCTAAATTCCCTATAGGAGACCTGAATTTTTAAAATATCAGAAGTTTTTAAACTGAAGCATACTTGGGGGAAAAAGTTCATTCAGTTAGGAAAAGTTTTATGCTATTTTATGATTCTTTCACAGAATATAAAGCCTGATGAAGTAACTAAAACTGCTTTTGACATTTGTGTCTCTATGAGAGAACAGTTCTTCCACTGACTGTGACTTTGAGCAAATCACTTTGACCTCTGGGCCTCAGTTTCCTCACTTTGATAATTTACTTTCACTCTTTATAGCAATTATTCAAGGAAGTTAACTCCAAAATGCTACTCAACAAGCCGTAATACATATATTGAAATTTTTTTTGGAGATACCAATAATTGCTATTTTCTTACTGAATTTAATATTTGATTAGAGAGTAGTAAAGATGGAAATCAGCTGTGGAAGTGAATTCCATTAGTTATAGTACAATTTCAATTCTGAGTCTTAAAATTAATCTAGAATTTTTTTTCCCCTGGAGTAGATACTTCCAAGAAACTTGAATTGTTTTTATATTTCCACCATAACAAGATGTTAGGCTACTATTAATCATGGAATAATGAAGGTTTTGAGGTCTTCCAAAATTAATGGGCTTTTCTGAAACTTAAGTGTACAAAATAGAATGATTAGAGCTCTGTTTATATGTATTATAATACCTTCTTCATGCTGATATAGGAAGTGAATTTTCTATATAATTCCGTTTTTCAGACAACTATACCAAAGCTTTCTCTCTTCATCATCATTTTTACATTTTATTTTAACTATTTTGGATATTATTTTTTATAAAACACACATACACACACACACGTGCACACACACGCGCACACACACACACAAAGCCCTGTAAAGATTATGTATGGGCATTATACTTTGTGCTTTGCTGTAGAAAACTAATGCTTCCAGGGGGATATTGAATCTATAAGGTATTTGCTTCCTTATAGAGTAAATCCCCAGACTCAATACTTTTTGGATTCTGTTTTATGCCTTTTAGTTTTATTCCTTCTTTGCTTGAAAATTAACTTGTCATTTCTCATTTTTATCAGTGTCCCTCTCTTTATAGCAATCTCATCACTCTCATAATTAGTTGCTTCTCTTCTGCTTGTGGCCAGGAAAATCAGATGACCAAATTTATTGGAATTGTGAGTAAATTAAGAGTAAATAGGTACTGAGAAAAGACTTAAAGGAATTTTCTTTGAATAAAGCAAATGAAATCAAGTCCATATGATTTAGTGGATAGAAAACCTGGATATAAACATTGGGTCTTATCACCTACTGAATCTATAACTGGGAAGTCATTTATTCTCTTACCTACCCCAGGTTGTTTATAGTGTGAGACTATAATTAGAAATGTTAGTAATCTTAATCCTTATCTTAATCCTTTTTCTTTTTGCCTTTTCTGCAACACTGTTGATCTTCTCTTCTTTGTAGGTTATTATGACCCCATTCTCTTCCCACTTGTTTGATTGTTCTTTTGTAGTCTCCTGGATTTTCATAAATCCAGATCTTGAATTAGACCAAGGTTTAGTTTTAGTCCCTTTTTTCATCTCCCTTTTATATTGTTTTCATTTGCTTATCTCTTCGGCTCCAACTTTGTAATAATTGTCTCTCTGTGGCAAGTCTAAGATCTTTTTGTTGAATTCTAATCACCATCCTGACCTTCAGTCTCATAGTCTATTATATCCCTGACCCAGTGTCCATCTTCCTTCTTGCCCCACTCTCTTTTCTAATTTCCCTTTTATCAATAAAAATACTACCATATTCCCATGATTGAAACCTAGATGTTATGCTGGACTTCGGAGGGGATGTGGAAAAACTGAGACACTAATTCACTGTCGGTGCATTTGTAAATTAATTCAGCCATTTTGAAGAGCGTTCTGAAATTATGCCCAAAGTGTTATTAAACTGTCTGTATTCTTTGACCCAGCAATATCCCAACAAGGTCTCTTTCCAGAGATGATTAGAGGGAAAAGCTGTATGTTCTAAACTATTTAGAGTAACTGTTTTTGTGGTGACAAAGAACTGGAAATTCCAGAGATATCCATCAGTTGGGGAATAGCTAAACAAGTTGTGGCATATGATTATAATGAAATACTACTGTTCTATAAGAAATGATGAGTTGATTGATTTTAGAAAAACATGGAAAGACTTGCATAAAATAATGAAGAGAAAAATGAGTAGAACCAAGAAAACATTGTATATAGTTACAGCAATATTGTTCTAAGAACAACTTTTACTACATTTGAAGGAAGAAGGTATCTGCCTCCAGAGAAAGAACTGATTAATAAAAGTATACAGATTGGTTTTACGTATAACATTTGTGTTTAATGGTAGACCCCTCTATAGGATGGGATATAGGTAGGAAAAAAAAAGTGGGGAAATTAAATTACATATTTAAAGAGAATACAAAGTTAAAGTTAAGGAACGGCATGAATAAAACCTTATGATTTTTTAAGTTATGAGAAACTGATTTGAGGGTGCTTGTCCCAGTCCTTAACATCACTTATAGAAAGATTAGTTTTCAGATAAGTGTATCTGGTTAGTCTACCTTCTCATGTCATAAACAGGTAGACATTAAGTTTGACCAGAGAAAGGATGACTGAATCCAATAGAGAGTACAAACACAAAGTACAGAAATTTCCAGAAAAGGTCAGTCCAAAGATATTAGGCAGAAAGAGAGATTTGCCCAATCTTTGTGGTCAGAGAATCTGCTGTAGTTGATCCATGTAAGTCTCAGAAAGACCAACTCATACATAGGCATTTGATTGTGGCGGGGAGGGGTTGGAGGTGAGTGGGCTACTACTTGATAAGAAGCTTGACTCCTAAAGGAAATGCTAATGAGCTGACTTAGGCTAATTCGTGGGAAAAAAATAGTGAAGTTTTAGAATTCAATAACCTAATGTTTTAGAGTTTAAAAAAAAAGTTTAAGTAGGTGGACACTGTCATATAATATGTAAACAGAAAATTTTACTTTGTTTAAGTGAGGTTGTTGCATGAAAAAGGAATATTCCACATGAAATGCTTTGGTGATGAATATTTGGTTGACAGTAAAATATGAAGCATAGGAATTCATTTAAATTTATTTTTTAATTGAGAGAAAAGAAATTTGGTGTCTTCTATTAAATAAAATCCTTAACATTAGCATAGAATACTGAGAAGAGGCACATGATAAATATTTTAAAGTCAGTATAACAGAACATCCAGTACTAGTGCTGTATTTTGTTAGAATATAATTAACATACTGATAGTATATTAGAATAAATAAAACTGAACTTTAAATCTACTTCGTAGTTGGCAATTCTTCAACACAATTAAGGTCTACTCTATATATCTATAACCTTCATTTTAATCTGGAATTTTGTCTAATGATTGTTTTAATCAGTTGAAAAGAATTATAATACCCTAACATCTTTCCTTTATTTTTTTCAGCATCTGAATGTAAAATACTGCCCACAAAACCTTTGTGCTAGGCTTATGGAACTAGAAACCCATTTGTAAATTGAACTTTTTTGATTCTTTAAAAAACTGAAACACAATTGCATATAAGGGATTTCTTCTTTTTCCTCTCTACATGCCTTTAAAAATAATAATTTGGAGAAAAAATACTAGTGTGCTTTTACTAAATACCTGTTTAAAAAAACTAAATTTACCATTTGAACAATGACTACTAAGTTTTTTTTTAATATATAAAAATAAATAAAAATTTAAAAAAAAGAAAAATGATTACTTTTTTCTCCTTTGAACCTATTTGTAATGTAAGTGACTTTAAATATATGAAAACCACAATTTCTTTTGAATTTTCCATGGTAAACATCATATGTAAACCAGATAAAACTGTAGTTTCCTCTTCCAGTGTGGTAAAGAATTTTTCATACAGGTGTAAAAAGTTTTATTGACTTAAAAGTTCAGTACTATGAGCTGTACTTTCCTTATTATATGCCTGTTACTTAAAATACAAACTAAAAATCTTTCAACAGATACGAATCTGTTTTCCTATTAAATCTCATTTTTCATAGTTTATTACTTAAAATTTTTCTGAAGTATGTGACAGTATTCAAGAAAAAATTTTAAAAATAGTACAATGAAAGGCAATGAAAGGTTCAATGGATAGAATGCTGGTCAGGAAAACCTATATTCATGAGTTCAAATGTGGCTTCAGACTCTTACTAGTGTGATCCTGGGCAAGTCATTTAACCTTGTTTACTTCTGTTTTTTATCTGTAAAATGAACTGAAGAAGAATTACTCAAATATCTTTTCCAAATAGGGTCATGAAGAATCAGACATTAACAAATAAAATATAAAACTGAACTTCACAAACTATAAAACTTTGCCTAAATAAAATTAACAGAAAATTAGGAAGGAAATAAAGTAAGAAAAATACTCAGATATCACTTATAGATCATCTAAAATAAATACACACGAAAATGAAGTGTTTGTGTGTATTTTCAACCTTAAGTGGTCAAAAGATGTGAAGAGTTTTCCAAACTGTTAATCACTGTGCTTCAAATCTGTTAAAATCATGAAAAATTTACATTAAAACAGTTCTAAGGTTTTATCTCATTCCATGCAAACTTGCAAAGATTGGGGAAGAAAGTTGGAAGGCAGTCATACTCTATCATTGCTCAATTACCCTTCTCTTCTTATTATGCCACAACCCATCTTTTACGTTTTGGAAGACTATATTTCAATATTCATCTTGGTAATAATAATTTCTAATTCTTGTGCCTTTCTGGCTGTGTATTTTTGATTTCTGAACTCTTTATAGCTACTCACATTATTCTTTCTTTTACCTTAGAGGTCTTTTCTTTTACTTCAAAATCTACAACATTTTGGGAAGTTTTCATTTTGAAGTTTCAGGATATGTGGATTCTTTCTCATTATACTATGTATTCTTATTCTGATAGAATTTGACAATTTTCACATATAGTTTATTGAAATGTGGCATCTAGCCTTTTTTGAGGAGAGAGGTTGTAGTTTTGGTGAAAGTCTGATGACCTCACTTCAATCTTTTTTTTAGTTCATTTTTTTCCCCTAATAGATGTCTTAGGTTTTCTGATTTTTAAAAAAATTTTGATTTGTTTTAATTCATGTCTCACAGAATCATTGTGCTTTCTAATTTTTATAGACTCTATTGCTTGGGTAAGATTTGGCATCTCCTGTTTTAAGCTATTTAATCATACAATTTTTTGCACCAGATTTCAGAAATGGACTGTTAGTCCATTTCTCTCCTAAGATCCTTGTGGTCAGGTTATGTTTTTTTTTTTTTTTGTTTTGTTTTGTTTTGTTTTTTTTCTAGTGGTTGTGGAGCCACTTTTTTCTTATGAGTTAGACTCTTAATTATTTCTGAATCTTATGTTATTTCTTTTTATTGGATGGTATCTTCTGTTTGTCCATATCTCCAGCCTCAGTTACTCAGTGATGATAATTTTTTAGTCTTTATTTTAATCAAGTTTTAATTTTTGTTGCTATGCTCTTCTGAGACTGTTAGGCTATCTCTTAAATAGAATGTATTGGAAATCCAAAAGTTGTCAGATCTCTTAAACCTGATTGTTTTGTCTAGAGCAATTAAATAGCAATCAGAAAGTATTTAATTGTTTTCTGATGTATTAGGCATTGTGCTAAGCTCTATTGATTCAAAGAAAAGAAAAAAGGTACACTTCCATGTTTTAAAAATAAATAATGGTGAACTTCACTTCATAATTCAATAAATTTGTGATTTCATTGATGTAGTTTTGATAAAGTGCAGATTACTGCCTGTCCATGGATTTTTATTCTTTGTTGTTCTTGTTCAGATCTTCCCATAAATGTACCTCTTCTAATAGTAATTGAGTTGCACAGCGGTTGGGGATCTTGGCTTAAAGATCATTGGCAAGTTATTTAACATCTTTCAGCCTCAGTTTTCTCCTCTGTAAAATGGAGACAATAATAAACCTCACAGGGTCATTGTGAGGACCAAATAAGAACATATATAAAAGTGTTTTGAAAACTTGAAAATGCTACAGAAATAGCTAGTTATTGTTATTGCTGTTCTATTGTTACATAGAGGAAAATATTTCATTATAGCTGTTAATAAAAATAACATGGAAAAAAGCTTAATAATGTCTTGTTAAGAAGATTATAAAAAATCAGATATATAAACTAGAAAAAATGATGTAAAATTAGAGTTTCATTGCAATGTTTCTTGTCTTTTATATAATTTGTTGACATAATGATTCACTTATTTTTAATCTAGTCATAAAAATTACATCTAAATGTCTTATTTTTAAAATGTTTTCATTTAAGAAAAGTAATTGAATTTCCTGGGAAATAAAAAAAAGGATGATTAATACATATCGCATTATCTTGGTAGACATAGGTAATTTTTCCCAGTAGAATTTCTCTCCAGAAACAAGTCTGCCCAGAATTACCAGCTGTTATAATGTTAACCAGAAAAAAAGTAAAATTAAACTTGTTAACAGCTAAACATAAGGAATTGGGAAGTTTAGAATTTAACCTTATGATGATATTAACTTTCTTTGGCAATATATGCCGTGTTAATGACCAGAATTCAATAAAATAACTCATATTATTGGGGTTATGGGGATTGAACCTCAAAAATATATTAGGGTTATGGGCTCGTGTCACAAGGTGTCTCAAAAGAATTTGTAGGTTTAGACCATCTTCAAATTAAGAGGTAAGAATTCTTATCCTTACATCATTGATTTATGGGTTAAGTTCCAAAAGGGGATTTAGTGATTAACAAAGGGAAAGATGCAGACTATCTTCCCTAGTGAAATTCTCCATTAATAAGGCAGATTAAGTCTCATTGAAGGAATTAGCTATAACAAAGAGACTCCATAAGTCAGGCAAAGTTCCTAGAGAACTTGCTGCCATAAGATGAGCAGTTCCTAATTAACCTGCAGTGCTATAAGGTGGGCTAAATTCCTAATGAAGTTAGCCATTGTGACATTTTGAAAGCCAGCAAACCCTAAAAGGAGTTAGTGAAGAAATGTATCAGTAGTTTCTTTTATAGGAAAAAAAATTTAACCTCAGGGATTGACATCATAACTTCTGATTGGATACAGTAACTGTGGACTCATGATAATGTGTGTGTATTCAAGGCATTGATAAGAAATTCAACTAGAGGCTACTGCAATAAAAACCCACTTAATGATAATACAAAGTCCTTAAAGAGAGAGAATCATGTCTCTGCTTGCCAGAGAGCCCACTCCCAACAAAGGCTCACTTAAATTTTAAAAAAGCCTTCTCCTATCTAGCCCCTCCCTAGGCCCACCTATATCATACAGCTATACATTGCATTTCTTCAGTTATCCAGCCAAAAAACAAAGGAACAGAATCCCTCTCAAGTTTTCTGTGTCAAGACTGTGATCATTCAAGAGATTGTTTACTTTGAATTAGACGTGTGATTTCAGTGGTGTTTGATTGTGCAAAGTTAAGGAACTTCCTCTGGCAATATAAATCTGCGGTTTTTTCTACACTTCATTTGGTGCACTGAGAGCTTTAGAGACTTACTCAGTAGCACACACTTATAACTACTCTTACCTCTATCAAGGCTAGTTGACAAATTTAATTTGCTGGCAAACTGGATTTTTATTTGCCATTAAAAGTATTCTGTTTATCTAGATAAATAGGTTCAAGACTTTATAGTTACTTGTAAACTCAGATTACTTTGAGATTTATCTCTTAAAACCTGTTTCTTACATTATTGAAATTTCTGTCTTAAGATTGCAAAGTACTGACAGTTTTTCAGAGATGATTTGATGTTACTTTATTTTAAATTGACTACTTCATAATTCAGCCACTGTAAAAATCTATCAGTCTTCTCATTCATCTATGCTAAATACTTAATGGAATCTTAGCGTGATAACAGATGATTCTACTTTTAAATTATCCTGTTGAAATCGAAGGTCTAATTCAGTGTTTTAAAGTGTGATTAAAATATTTTGCTTTTCAAGTAGCATTTGCTTAAAAGACTGAAGCCCTAGTAGGCTATACTGTATAAATGGAAATGAAGCAAGTTGTGGTCCCTTCAAGGAATTGTATTTCCTATTGATTTGTAAGGCATTTCAGTCCAGGAAGCCAGGGCCTTTGATTCACAAATTCTGTTCAAAAGCACTCCTTTGAATTCCAATAGGAGATCCAGGCTTGTCCCAGCCCCCATTCTGATGATCTGCTTAGGTTTCCCAACACCCACCAATACAACCAATATAATGAGCTTCCATCAACTAAGGTCTTTGCAGATGGACCTCAGTGGCTTGCTTAGCTACCAGGACTTTCTGCCCACTGAGAACTGCATTCTTAGTGCAAAACTCCATTTTCCATAGATCTGCCCACTGGAATAATATTCTTTTCCAATGCCATCCTCTCTTTATCCTCACCTATTTCCCTAACCAGACTTTACAGCTTCCAATTCCCATAATAAATCCTTTTATCAATCTAGGTTTTCAGGTCTGTAAATTCCTTTACAGAGAAACTCTGCGCCACCAGAAGGCCGTCCCCAAAACTCCCTACCCTTGTGCCAAATCCCAAGGGGGCAGGGGAGCCACACCCTTCCATTTGGTTCCCTGAACCCTCAATGTGCCACTAGACCTTATCATTTAACTCCCTGACCACCAGAAACCTTAATTCCATCTTGCTTCCCTAAATCTAAATTTCATCAGAAAGTATTAGAATCTTTACAAACTGTTGTCATTAGAATTGATAGAGACAATAATTATCTAATTTAGCGGTTCAGTATGATTGATCTGATTCTGCAAGGAAATGTTATGAGTCAGAAGAAACAAGGTGCTAAGTGGAACTGAGAAACAATGCTTGTGTTCACACCTCTGCTCATTGGACTTCACACGTTTGGGAGCTTTCAGGGTTTAGTATGAGATATCCGAATTCACACCTCTCTTGAAGCTCTCAGGGCCAGATAGCACTCTGGGAGAAACCCATAATCCTACTCTCTCTCAGAGGAGATCATATATAAGAAACAGAGAGGCTGTCTGGGTGAGTTCAGCTGAAAAGACTTGAGAGGGGAGCGTCAAGTCAGTTCAGGAGAAGCCCTCTCTCGGAGGCGCAACCAGATTCACTTCATCTTACACCACTGTGGTGACTGGGCTTTTGCACTTCCCCCATTGAGACCAAGCTGATCTGAAAAGCTCTCCAGAAAGCTGCCCAGCCTTAGGCAAGGAGATGCTGGCTGGAGGCTGAAGAAAGCAGAGGCAGAAGCAAGGAACAATCTGCAAGAGCTCTTGCAACCAAGCAGAGAGATAGGCTCTGAGCTAACTGGGCCCAAGGAAAGAGATAAGAAATAAAGATCTGAACTTTTAACACCTGGCTGCATTTGAGGTAATTATTAGTTTTAACTGAAACGAAGGCTGCTCCCAGAAGCCCCCCCAAGAAACCTGCTCTCCCCCCAGAGAGAACTATTATATTTTAAAGAAGAAAAACATCACAAGAAAGATTGCTGAAAATAAACCTATTTAGAAAACCAATGATGGTAGTACCATTCATAGTAGATTGAGATAGGTGGTAGAACAGAAATTTGCAAGTGGCAGATTAAAATGCCTTATATAATGTCAGATATCGATTCTATATTGGCTGTTTGCATACTTATGTTTTATAAGTATATCATTAAAAAAAAAAAAAACAAAAAAAAACCTGAATGACAGTCTCCAAGAAATTACATTGAACTACAATATAAATACTTTAAAAAATTTGTTTTAATCCAAGATTAGTGAATTCTTCAAATCCTCAAAAGAACCAATCAGAAATGTATGGCAAATCTGTTGTTACAGGAAAAAAAATTGGAGTATGATATTCTAGAGAATAATACAAATAGTTGGCTGGCCAAAGTAATGTGCTGCAACTAACCATTCAGTAAAAGGGAAGGATTCAGATCCTTCCTTTAAAAGTTCCAAGTGGTGAACAGAGTTTTTGGAATACAAACTGACAAAATAGCAGAAAGTTAAATATTTTCAAATAATAATGAAAGAATAAGGAAACAAAATATATTTTCATGAAGCTAGTGTTTTTGACAGGGACATGAATATGGGCTAATAGAATCTGCAAATATATTTTATATATATATTTCTGAATTATACAGGGAAGACAAATATCAGTGGACTAAAGAATCAAGGAATGAAAGGTAAAATAGGAAAAATCAGGAGCAGAATAGTTGGAGACAGTAAATTGATGAGGAAAAATTATTCTTTTGTTGGTAGATCACTAATATAAGTGATAGGATAACATAAAAAATTGCTCTACTTTTGAGAAGAGCATGTAAGATAGAGGTGTGGTTATTGGTTTCAATAAGCATTTGATAAATGCTAGCTGAGCAGATCTTTAGTCTTTAGATTATCTATTGTCATTCAAAGTACACCAGGCTTTTCCATCTGACTCCTATATGGTTAATTCCTATTATTTTGATATGTAGTCTTAAGAACAGAAACTGAGGCAAGATAGAGATTAGAGAGTATTTAATAATTTATTTGAAAGAGAGAGATTTACTGGGACCAAATGGATTCATGGTTTGGTCCCAGGCTGAATGAGACTATCACAGGGGTCCTCATAGGGGGCCAGTTTACTGTCCCTCAGACTGTTGGAGGGCTGGACTTATAGTAAAAACAAAAACTATGAACAAATTCCTATGCACGCTGCTTATATCTTATTTTGAAGTGAAGAAACAAAACGGGAACAAATACAATATTTAAAATGAAGTAAAGTTAAATCAATAAACTTACCAACATTTCAATGGGAATTATGGGCCTGCTTTTGGCTAATGAGATGGTCAACGTCTGGTTCCATATTTGTCACTGCTAGTCGTAACAAGTGATGCAAGTATGTATCTGTTAGTCTTGATCTGGTTGGAGATTTCAAATGTTTCCTTCTAGATGGTTGCTATTTTGAATGCATGGTTCCTAAGATGAGGATATGTCTCAGAGGGGAGAGATGCATAGAAATTATGAAGGCTGCTTGACTTGAATACGTTTTTCAGAGAGTCACAATTGTGCAGTTCAGCCAGTTCCACTTGGTAAATTGTATCCACATTTTCAATGTCAATAGAAAATGGATTACGGAAAAGCTGTATGTCCTGTTCATGGAGATGAAACTCTTTAAATCTAAATTGGAACTCCTTTTGCAATTTTTCCAGTGAATCCACACATGTTTTGTTTGGGAATGCAATCAGCAGTTTTTCCGCTAACAGATTTTGAGTTGTGGGGAGATGGCAGAAGTTTTTCTCCTTCACTTGTTTGATGAGGAGGCCTAATTTTACTTCAAATGCTTTGACATGTGATTGCATATCACAGATGAGCTTCCCCTTTCCTTGGAGTTGCATATTGAAATTGTTAGCTCTGTTACATCTGTCAGAAAGGCAAGGTGCCATTTCCATTCTGCATCATAGAGCTCTGGTACTTCTTTGTTTTTTGAAAGCAGAAAAGTTGTAATCTGTGGAAGTAAGTCATAGAAACGTTTCAAAACTTTCCCTCGACTCAGCCAATCGACTTCTGTCATTTAGCTCAGACAGAAATTCCTGAAATTGTCTATGATTTAGTACATTAGCTCTAATGAAGTTAACACAAGATACCACAGTTTTCATAACAGAGTCCCACTTCAGTGATTTACTACATAGTGCTTGTTGGTGGATGAGGCAGTATGTGGCTATTAGATGAGAATGGTTATGTTTGTCCATCTCTTGGTTAATGTGAGCAATTACTCCTTTCTTAGACCCCACCATGTTAGGAGCACCATCAGTTGTCACCCTGACTAGTTTAGCCCAGTCCAGTTCCAAACTATTCATAGTTTGACAAACCTTTTCATAGATGTCCTCTCCTGTAGTTGTTCCTTTGATGCTTTGCAGTGCAGCAAGCTCCAAAATAATCATTCGTCCCACGAATAAAAATTAGAAGTTGTGTAGAATCACAAACATCATTGCTTTCATCCAGTGCCAAGGAAAAATAGGAAATTTTTTTAATGGAGTTTTGCAAATGCTAATGCAGATTGTCTCCCATTTCTTCAATCCTCCATGTAATTGTAGGTCCTGAAAGACTCACTGTACTAAATAAATCAGCTTTCTCTGGACACGTCTCTTTGGCAACAGAAAGAAGGCATTCTTTAACAAATTCTCCCTCCACGAATGGTCTGCCAGTGCATGCTATTACTTGGCAACTTGAAAACTTGCTCGCAGTGAGGAAATATTTAGCTGTTTCTGCTTCACAAAAGTATTTTGCTGAATTGTCAATGTATTTTTCAGTTTTAATATTTTATCTTTTCTCACTTTTCCAACCAAACAACCATATTTATCTTTATGATAAGTTCCATAATGTCGACGCAAATTATATTCTTTGAACACAGACACATTCTGGCATATCAGACATACAGCTCTTTCCTTGTATTGCATGAAAAAGTAATCATAAGTCCACTGTTCTTTGAATATCCTACACTCCGAATCAATTTTTCTTTTTCTTGACATCATAATTTCCTAGGGATTCCAAATTGCTATTAGTAAAACACCAGTGTGTATGTGTGTGTGTGTGTGTGTGTGTGTGTGTGTGTGTGTGTATATATATATATATATATATATATATATATATATATATATATATATATATATATACATACACACACATACATATAGCGCTACAAAAACAATATACCAGCAATAACTTTGCCCACACAGAGACATACAAACCGCAATGCCCAATTTCCTCCAAGCTGCCTCTGTGCTGTGATGCCTCCGTTTCCCACACACTCTCTCCCGTTCTTCGTGCTCCCACTTCCGACCTTCACTGCTGCAGTGAATTCCCCCTACAGCGGCTGTGACATGCGCAGCACGCACTGTACATCCCCCGCGCCTATCTGTGGTGGTGGCTGCCATTACTGTACAAGGCCACGGGCTATCAGTTCTCCATCTTCTGCATCTCTCTCCCTTCCCCACACCACACACCTTGGCCTGGGAACTCACCTCACCTCAGTCTCTCCTCACACTCAGTCTCCGCCGCCTCAACTCAGTGCTGGAAGTGTGCATTGCTAATGTGAGTTTAGGTCGCACATCACTTCCGGTCGGATTTTGCCATAACCCGGCGGGTCACATTAAACATCCTCAGCAGGGCGCATCTGGCCTGCAGGCTATAGTTTGAGGACCCCTGGACTATCATCTCCAAGAATCCAGTAAACAGTGTGAGTTCTCAATGACATATATACACGTGGCTCAAACACAGGGGATAGACTGAGGCAGGGACAGAGTCAGGGTGCTGAGAGTGGGAACAGGACTCTAACAGGATAGGGGGAGCTGGGGATGACATAATGAGAGGAGGCACCCCGCAGATGGGGAGTGGTGTCTTGATAAAACAGTGCCTGACATTCTGATAGATTGGGATGGGGAGAGGCATTCTGATATTCTAAAATATAAGATCTTTTATCCTTATCAAATATTCTGATGATTAAGAGAGATGGGTGGTTGCAAGATTGATCAGAACAATTAGGTCACAATTCACGGAAACTGAGGCAGGACAAGTTAGGAAAATGAGTCAGGATAATTAGGGAAACTGAGTCAGGATAATAAAAGAGAACTGTGGCATAACAACTTTGCTTTTCTGTTTGTATCCTTAGTGCTTAGCGTAGTGTTTAAAAGTACTTAAATGCATGTTCATTCATTCATTCTTTATCCTATCAACAAATTCACTTTATTTTTGTAGAACTCTCATGTGTTCTTCCAAACTTTTGTTTTATTCAATTAATGTTCCTTTTGTCTTTGTATTTTTCTCATTCAGATTCAAAGATTATCCTTTTCAGAGAATCTGCTTTTATGGAGCGTGTCTTTGTCATTTCTTTTAAATTCTTTGGTTCCTGATTAGATTTCTTTATTTCTTCCTTAAGAGTTCCAATTTCTCCTTTTATTTTGACTTAATTCTTTGATCTGAACCATTTGAAAGTTTCTCAAATTTGCTTTACTGTCATTGAGTACCTTTTAGAATATTATCACCTTTCTCATGGGATTTTTGACTCATCTTCCTTTGAAAATCATCCCTGTTGACATGGTTTTCTTCTTACATTGTTGATTTATATTCTTCTTTGGTCAGGTTTTTGCATCTTTGTTGATCATTTTTTATTATGTGTTTGCTAATAACTTGGTTTTTTTTTTTTTTTATTCCATTCTCTTGGGAAGTACCATCTGCTATATGTGCTCCTTCTCCAATTCTTAATTTCCTATTTTCTCTTCAAGATAACCAGTTCAAACACCACTTCAGGAACACTATTGTAAAAGAGTATATTCTGTACCTTTTACAATTTCATTTTTCCAAACTCCATAGTGTTCTTAGCATCTAATTTTCTAAAGTCCTGGGGCTGTTCCCAAGAGACTTGTTGCAAAAGAGTCAGAGGTAAATAGATACCCTGAAAAACTGATGAAAGTATTATTTACTTGGTTATTACTTATTCTTCTTTTCCACCTTTCTTTCACTCATTATCTTGGTAATCCATTTCTTCCTGTGCTTTGTTAAGTAGTTGTACACAATTTAACATTTCTATTCTCTTTTATTCTTGTTTTTTTATACTCAATATTCTATAACTACTATTCCTTCTTTCAAGCAATTGAATGATTGATTGGCCCCAAATTGTGTTGATAATATAGTTTCCTCCAATGTACTATCAGTTTATAGTCAAATGCCTAAAATTGCTTAACATATGTTTATGGGAGAAGAGAAATGCCTGAAAAAATTGTGGTTTCTGCCACCTTGGGAAACTGCCAAATAGTTAACTCTTAAAGTTATTTCCTGAAATTGCCCAAGGCATTGCAATTTCTGGGGTGATCTGGGGCTAGAGGAGACCTATGGAGAGGGGGTGGTATGTATCAATAGAATAGTGATTTGGTCTTTATTTTTTCTGTAAGACTTGTGACAAATTCTTTTTGCTTTTTTTCATTGCTTAATTTTCTATACCTGGGGGTTCTTAACTTGTATTATTTGATATGGGAGGTTACTCAAATTCCCATTATATTTTTTTTTCATTAAAAGAAACTAAATGTTTTCAAAGAAGCAACTGTATTTTTTGAAGTTTACAATAGAATTTTTTTTAACCCATAGGAAGTAACTTGAGAAAAAAATAAATTAAGTTTTAAAAGTATGCCTAATAGTGATGTGGAGAAAAAAAAACATCCAAAGAAAATACTTTTGATCTTTAGAAATTTAATATTGACTGAACAGACAGTCTCATGTCAGCATGTTGAATATCACACCAGGAGGATCCTAGATCCTAGTTCAGATCCTAATTGTTGAGGTTTTTGTTTGGTTTGGGATTTTTTTTTTTTTTTTTGAGGGGGGGGGGGTGGGCGGGTAATATTGGTCAACACTAGTTGGGAATGAGCCAGTTAAAGACCTTGAGGTAAAAGGCTGTGTGGGATAGAGCTATAGTAAACTCCTCCTACCCAATTTGACTACTTGAAGGCATTACTAGATACAACAGAAAGTTTTAATTCAGTTCTTGCAGAACATATTATCTGAGCAGTTCAGAATACAGGGGGCTTTTGTTGAGAGCAGAAGGATATCTCTGTAACACTAAGATAGAAGTACACTTCCCCCTTTTCTGTTAGTTTTAAAATTCATTGAATGAACTGGAAAGGAAGCAGCTATTGATCAATGGTCAGAGATGCTGTCTGCTTCCTATGGGTCTTGTGACTTCCTGAGGCTCAGCCCTAGGGTTAAAAAAACCTTCTGAGAGCAGGGATCATGTGACTTAGACCTAGAGTCTGATCCATTCCATCTCATAGTCTTTTTGAGAAATAATCATTTATTTCAGTCAATCCCTCTTATTAATGTTCATCTGAAGATTTCTCATACCAGTCCTGATGCATTTCTTCTGTGAAGGGTTCTATGCTATCCCCATACTTTTCAGTTCATTTCTTTCTTCAGTATCTATGGAACTAGCATTCTTATGTCAGTAGAGGTCTTTACTGAGACCATTTTAATTAAAGAAGTTTTAACTACCCTAGTGAATAGTTGTATTATACAAACAAATGGGTAGGACAACAGTGACAGCTAAAATGACAAGCAAAAACCAAAGGACTTGGTTCTGCCAGCTCCCACCATATTAGGACCACCAGGACGTTAAAGGGGGGAGGACCAAGCTATACAGGGACATGAGTATTTTCCTAATATCTTTGGTGATTTCCTTTACTGCTTTCCCATTATCATCGATTTTTATACAGCAAATTGACAGATTTAATTTTCCACAGACCTCACCTCTTTCTGCTAGGAGATAATCTAGCACTAGACTGTGATATAATATGGATTCCCTAATTTGAATAGCCTGGTCTACTAGTAGACCTACTACTACTACTACCCTACTAGTAGGTTCAAGTTTGGTTAGTGATAATCTCAACTACAGCTTGTAACCTTATTAACCTGTTCAGAATATATAAAGGAATTCTATACCCCTTTCATTCTGGGCCCAAGTGGACTGTCCATATATCTGAATTATTCTTTCAGGTGGCCAGGTGAGCCCCATCATTTTCATCTTCCATGTTAGTGAGAGATGTATCTATACTCTTTTTACTTCTCTTTAAATCATCATATAATTGGATACCCAAATGGCCTTCCAACCCTAGTAAAAACTTGGGCCGTATTAATCCTATGTAACAGAATCCTGTCTATTTATAGGAAGGTGCATGTAGGCAATCAGGCCACAAACCCAGTAAGGTTTATTATTGGAAATGGTCAGTAAATACCTACCATTAACAATTGGATAGTTCTTCATGGGTAGGAGGAGCATAGTAAGAAGTTGTGTTTAGTGATAGTGAAACACACATACACACACACACAAAATGTCAATAAAATATTTTAAAGATACCCAGAAAAGAGCAGAAAGAATTCCAGAAAGCAGCAAACATGGTGACTCTTCATTGTGTTAAATTTAAGTTACACTTTTAAAAAATTGTTTTCTATTCTTTGCATAGCAATGTTTGATACCTGAATTCATACTTTAAAAAAAAAAAAAAAAAAAACCGATTATTTTCAATAAATGATGGAAGAAACAGTAAAGAAGATTTTACTGCTCGTGTATTTAAGTCTTTATTTTGCAAATGAAAAAACCAAAGTCTCCAGGTAGATTAAATGTACTTGTCCACAAATAGGAAGTAGCAGAGTGTAATGTTCGGGCTAGCTTTCTGGAGGACCTCGGGACCAGCCTTGATCTTAGTGGAGGAGTGCAGGAGGCAGGAGAGCCACCAGGAGGTTGGTCAAAGATGGAATATCTCATTTCCAGTCCTCTCAGCCCTTGTATACCTTAGTCCAATTACATCACTACAGCACACTGAGTATGTGTGAACTAGAGAACCTTCATCTCATTAATCACACTGAGTTAACACCCTGCTGTATCTTTGCTTCAAGTATACTTTTCTCAGAGTTCCTCAATATCTGCTGTCCTTTACAGCAGAGCAGGCACTTTCCACTTCTTTCCACTGCAATCCCTTATCTTCATACTGAATCTTATGTATGTGTTATGAGTTATCTAAATTTCTATCCTTGACCTCTCACCTCCAATATATGTTGACAAATTTCTATCAGTTACTTTCACTAAAATGTTCCATTATCACCTCTGATGTTTTATTTCTATTGTTTTCAAATACAAACTGTATCCCATTCCCTATTCTATTATTTTTATCACTTCTTCCCTTTCTCACTTTAAAAAAAAAAATGTTACTGATGCCTTTTATTTTTAAAATCACAAAGAAAAGCCAAAGGACTGAACAACTGCATCTGATGTTACATATAATATTCTGCTCTAAAACATTCACATATCAAGAGGAAAACATTATCTTGTCATCCATTTTATTTTACTCATTTTTATTTATTTGATTTTAGTTGCATTTATGTTATTTCAACTTTATTATTTTGGGGGTAGGTAAAGGACTGTTTGAGTGTGTGTGTCTGTGTCTGTGTTCATTCCTCTCCTTTTTTGTTTTCTTCATCTGTATCTTGTATTTCTCTGAATCCCTTGAACTAGTCACTTCTTAAGCTATAATAGTATTCCATTACATTCAACCTTTTTGTTTACATTACTTAAACAATGAACACTCTCTCTGATACAAAATTTTGTTAGGTGGTATTATAAGGGCAGCTAGGTGGCGAAGTGGATAGAGTACCAGCCCTGAAGTCAAGATGACCTGGGTTCTAATCTGGTCTCAGACACTTAACACTTCCTAGCTGTGTGACCCTGGGCAAGTCACTTAAACCCATTTGCCTTGGAGGTGTGGGGGTGGGGTGGGGAAGTGGTACTATAAATGTGTCTTCGTCATTCTTCAGGTATATTCCTATTACAGGATATGAACAGTTACTGATTTTTCCTCATCATTAAAGATTATTTTGAAAAACTATTGAACTAGTTCACAACTTTACTAATAGCCTAGTCCAATGAGACAAGTATTTTTCAGTACCTGTGTATAAGGTACTGTGTCTAGTACTAGGGATACAAAGAGTCATTTGATCAGGGACACAAAAGATTATCTCCTGTAGCATCAAATCCAAAGTTTCCTTCCTCCCTTTCAAGTCCCTTCCTAATCTGTCTCCAGGATGTCTTCTCCAAATGTTATAAAACTAATTCTTCTTTGAATAAATCTTGCATTTACAGTGAGTATCATACTCACTTTCTCATTATTGAATATCACTTGGTCTTATCTTCTTGTGTCCTATTACAAACCAGGCTCCATGTCTTTATACTTAATTTGTATTTCCATTGTTTCCAGGTACAGTCCAATTAAGTGTAATAGACATCTGACAATTGTTTATTTTAGATTATTTTTAAGGCCTATATTTAATATTTATCTTGGATTATGTGGATTTCTTTTGAATTAATTTCTGTATATACTATCAATGAATATGATTTAGTTTCTCAATAAATAGATCAGTTCATTGGTTAAACAGAAATTGTCTTCTTATTAAAGCAGCAGTTAAATTAATAGCCTTAAAACTATGATTCTTAATATATTTTATTCCATTTTTCATTATTCTTACTGGAGAAGAAAAAAAGAGTCACTTGAGATTGGAGGAAATGGTCTACTTTTGCCTATTTCATATTTGTCCATTGCTATAAATAAGTAAGTGTTTGAATGAATAAATAAAAGAATGAATGATCATCTCTTAGGTTAGTATTCTGATCATGACCATTTTATGTGAATGATAACCCCAGAATTGGGGAAAATCTCATCTGGATTATTTTGGGAAAATGTAATGCTTAAAGTAATTTTTATCTGGCAAAATTCCTTCTCATTCCCAGTTAAGATGTTGGCACAATGAAAGATGGCTTGACTAATGGGGAGAACATAGACCAAGTTTGCGTAATGTGTTTAATGAGCTTTAAACTCACTGTTATAGAATTTGGTAGATTTTATTTTGGTTTTATTAGTTTATTTTGATCCTCATACAATCATCATCATATGGTTAACAGTGCACTTTTTAAAACTATACAGCCAGATTCTACGGCAACTGAGAGAGCAATTGCTAGACTAGCTACACATCCATTACTGAAGAAAAAAATAGATGCGCTAAAAGGTATGAATTATATTATTTCACAGTTCATATGCATGCATGTATAGTCATGTTCTATTTGGAAATATTTTCCCTTTAATAAATTTTATGATTTATTCTAAATCAGATATGAATTTTATGTTTATTTCAAATTAAATTTTTCCAAATTGATTGTAATAGCTAATTTTTACTAATAGAATAGTGATTGATAGTTATGTTCATTGAGCAGCTTTTTTTTGTTTAATATGAGTGTGAATAATGTACTATTGCTTTTGATTATCATAATTACATCATTTTATATGTATCAGTCATATGTTGAGTTTGTAAAATGTGTTTTTCTTATTAAAAAATTGAAAAAATATGATATCTCACACTGACTTTAATGGTTGAGGAATTGATATTTTTCTATGTTATTCAGTTATATAGATTTAAATGCTCTTTCTTTTTGATTTAAACTCTAAATCAAGTTTGAACCGTTCGCTTGTATCTATTTAAACAGAATTGTAGACTTTTTTCCTGTAAAATTTAAAGATTTCCTTAGGATGAATATTCTGTGTATAAAAGAGTTTTCATAATTCAAGAATCTTACTTTCTGCCTCATTTCCGTCCTATATTATATGTGTTAATATAATGCCCTGCCCTAAGTAATGTAAAAAGTACTTGACCTTTAAAGTTTATATGTATTGCAAATTATTTGTTCTATTTTTCTGTAGCTGCTGTCCAAGCATTTAAAGATGCAAGACAGACTGTTACTGAAGTTGAATCATTGAAGGATTCTTCAGAAGAAAATTACAATGAAGAGACAGAGATAAAGCTAAACTCTTCTGACAGTGTTAATAAATTCAAACACCAAGAAAATACAGTAAAAAAGGAAGAAAATGTTAAGACATTATCAAAGAAGCCAAATACACTTGAAAAAAAAATGAATAAAATGGAAGACAAACAAAAAACAGAAATTCCTTCAAAGGTGCCATTAAAACCTTCTCAAGAGCCTTCTATGATTGCTTTTCAAACTGAAAAAACAGAAGAAAAAAAGTTTGCTATCACCAACAAGATAAATAGAACAAAAATTTCTACCATCATCACTAATGATGACAGTGATGAAGAAGAACAGAGTGAAGGAGAGAAAGAATATTTTGATGATAGCACAGAAGAAAGGTTTTACAAACAGTCTTCACTGTCTGAAGATAGTGAGAGTGATGATGATTTCTTCATTGGGAAAGTTAAGAGGACCAGAAAGAAGGAAAATAGCTGCCATTCTTCAGTTAAGGAACAAAAACTTTCCAAAAAACTATCACCTGAAAAAGAAAAACTTGAGAGATTGGAGAGTATGGAGAAAATGAAGCCAACCTCAAAAGCCATGAGGCTAGAATCAACATTTTTTTCTTCTTTATCTGAAAACAGAAGAATAAGAAGGTAAAGTCATTTTTCTATAATGAAATAACAATCAAAATTCTCCTTGTTTTATTTAGACACAGCTGCACAAATAAATAGTATTAGTAAGTTGTATGGATGTGAAAAGTCATGGAAGTTTTTGTTTTAGGCACCTTGTAACAAATGTATACTAGCACATCCCCTTTGTAGAATTTTTCTCTGAGGTTTACCTGTCGTTTTTAATGCACTGTTTATATTATAATAATGTATGCAGATATGTATTCACTAGTGTCTCTTTTATTCAAAATCATATGAATTAATTTTTCAGATTACTAAACTCTAGCCCTTTAAATATCCAAACTTTCAAATTCTCCTTATAATAAAAACTTTTGTAAAATGTGTTAAATGTTTACTTTGCCAAGAGCATATCATGAGCAGAATTTAAATATTTTTTGTAAATCTTGATCTTCATATCAACATCAGTTAATGCAAGTATGTTATGAGAAAGGGCCTAATGGAAAGGTCTACATCTTTGCTTCATTGTGGCATTGACATTACCCTGCATGGAATCATATTTATCATAGAAAGTGATCTTATCATGTTTTGGTGATACTTTGCCTACAGTCATGTGTTTGTTTTTTTTAATGCCTCATGGAATGAAGGTAGCCTTGGATTCTTTAGGTCATCAAAGCACATGCTCTGGCAACTGCTTCTGGAAAAGCTTCTACTGTATGATGACAGGCAACAGGTCTTATACATCAGTGAAAATATAGCTCTTGTAAAAGTAATTCAAAGATGAGAAACTGTTGAGTTAATGAGTAAGGTTTGCCCTTACCACATTAAATGACCTCTGGGAACACCAAATAACATTTATTACATCATTGACTTTTCCATCCAGCAACATGGCCCTCTCAAGAATCATGGGGGTAATGCTATTCTTCCCTGCATATGAGCTTTGTTGGAGCTGTTTTTCTCAGGAGTTTTGTTTCTCTTAGTTCAAGGTTTTGTTTCTCTTAATTCAAAGTTTAAGAGTGTTCTCTGAATGGGAAAGATCCCTAAAATGGAAAAGTGTGTGGTATGACACACTGCATGTGACTATCTCTTGATTTTTCTAGTGGAAGGGAGAAGTAGGGTATTCACTATACCCTCAGACCAGGAAAATTCAACTTCAAACTCAGTTCTGATACTTATTAGCTATGTAACTTTGTTGGACAACTCAAATAGTCTCTCATATTTTAATTTTTTCATTTCTAATATGTCAGAATTATATTTGCTGGTCTTCTAACATTTCTTTCAGCTTCAAATCTATAATCCATTTATTATGAAAAATATCTTTGCCTTCCATTTATCTCATAAAACTGTCTCACTTTTGAAACAAGTAGGAAGACAGAATTCCAAAGACATAACTTCAAAATTATTTTCTTAACTGAAAATAGCATATGACTTAGAATTGTTTGTTGGTATTAGTTGTGACCAATCATGCTCTCTCCCTCCTATATTCTCTCAAATTCCCCAAAATATGAACACTAACTTAGGAATGTCCTTTACATATGAACAACTTCCCTAACAACTTCCTGCTATGGCAGGGGACCTTGCTTTTTGCCAAGATAATGTCTGACTGTAAAGGGAGATACAGTGCTGGCATGTTATTATAAATTAGAACTCAAAACATATGTTCCCCTTTTAAAAAAATAAATAAAATTACTATGAACTATACTCTTTTTTAAGTATAGAGCGTACACACACACACACATACACACACACACACACACACACACAAACAAAACAACAATAACCTATATTGTAGATGAAATGCTATACATTTGCAGTATTGTTGCTTTTCTTATTTATTGTTTTTTTTTTTAATGGGAAACAGTGCTAGACATAGTATTTCAGCTAAAACCTATTATTTATATAGAACTAAATACAAGTATTTCAGTTATCATATATCAGTATTACAGCTGTAATATAGTGATAGTATATGTTTTGAATGCTATAAACCTAAATGCTATGCATGCCTGTATGGAAAAATGAATTTCATGTTGCCAATTGTGCTGTACCATATAAAAACTGCTGATCTAAGAGTGAGACTTAGATTTGTTTCCTGGCTCTGACACATACACAGTTTATGTGATTACCCGCAAATCCCTTAACCTCATAGATTCATTACCTATATATGCAAAAATAAGGGTAATGATACTTGTCTTACCTGACTCCCAGGCTCTATATGCCTACTTCAGTACTAAATGCTTTAAGATATGGGAAAGCTTTTTCATTTTTTTAAGAACATATGAAAAACAAAATATAATTTAATACTAGAAAGGAAAAAAAAGCTGATTTTCTCCCCCAAATCTTTCCATAACAATCAAAGTTTTTTCGTTGAACAAACATCATCTGAAAGTCTTAAAATTCCTTGGTACTCTCCACGTTTAACTTTGAAGAGTTTTTAAAGACACAGAACGTAGCCTTACGTTCAGTATTTTATGATCATTTTTATTACAAATATCTTTTAAAATTTTAATCTCATTTTTCTTTTAAAAATGACATTATATGTTTTTTTTTTCCTTTTAGAAATGCCAGAGAACAGCTTCCTAAAAATAGAATTCCAGGTATGTATACATTGTCTGCCTCAAAGGAAAATGACAAAAAAAGTTTCAGGGGCTATAAAGTCAAACTGGGATTTTTTTGTTTGTTTCACGTTATCATTTTCCTTTTTTGTCATATTAGTCAGTCTGACAAGTTTGATCTGGTTTGAGTTGTTTTAATTTGTGTTTCTCTAATCAATAGTGATTTAGAACTTTTTATTCATCACTATAGATAGCTTTGATTTCTGTGTCTGAAAACTTCCTTTTTATATACTTTGACTATTGGACAATTACTTTTATGTTTTTATAAATTAATCTCAAGAATTTCTCAAGTCTCTCATTCTCAAGAAATGAGGCTTTTATCAGAAATATTTGTTGTGAAATTTTTCCCCCAGTTTTCTGCTTTTCTTTTAATTTTGATTGCATTGGTATTATTGTCTATTTTACATTTTGTAATGTTCAGTTTTCTTTATTCTATATTCTTCCCCCTGCCCATAAATCTGACAAATAAGCCATTCCATGCTCTCTTTAATTTGCTTAATTAGTCCTAATTATTCCATGTTCAAATGTCATCTTCTATTCCAAAAGGAAAATTTCCAATCCTCTATTGAAATACTTTTCCTTCATAGTTGAGGTGTACCTCCTATCCTGACTCTTCCATATAAGCAATCTTTTTCTCCATCTCTCTTTAATCTTTTCTTAGCCTTTACTACATTACTTTAGAAAAATTACTTTGAAATTGATGTTGGATTGGAAAGAGGAAAGATTTGAGCAGGGAGTTGTTAGGAAACCATTGTAATAATACAGATAAGAGGTAATGAGGATCTTAACTAGAATCCTCATCTGAGAAGGTAAAAAAATGACAGCAGAAATATTGTGGAAGTAGAATGGAAAAGAGTTAGCATATGTGATTATATATGGGATGTAAAAGAGAAAAGAATCAGGGATGATTTGGGGATAATACAGCTGGTGACTGAAAGGCTGATAGTGTCTCATAAGAAATGGGAACATCACAGGAAGGATGGTTTTGTGAATAATAATAATGGGTTCTGTTTTGTAGAGTTTTAAGATGCCTTTAGCACATCTAATCACAAATGTAGACAAGATAGTTGTTAATAGAAAACCAGACCATAAGAGAGAGAGACTAAGACTGGATATATTGATTTGCTAGAATGTTGAATCCATAGTAACCAGTGAAGTCACAAAGAGGATTGGAGTATTATTATGTGCTAGTAAATGTTTGATAATGACTCAAAAAAAAACCCACATTTTTAAATTTAAATTTTTTATTACTAATGTTTCTTCCTCACTTTCTAGACAATCAAACCAATAGATTAAGTTCTGAATTTTAACATTTGCTAGTTTCTAATTGGCTCCAGCACACTCTGATGTAGAAGTAGGAGAGGAAGCAACCTAAAAGCCTTGGGGATATGTCTACAGTTAGAGAGCTAAGCATGGTTAAGTTTATATGTAAGGAGGCATCAGATGTAGGAGAACCAAGAAAGAGCAGAATCAAGAAAACTGAGAAAGTGAGTGCCATCCCAGTGTCAGATATGGCAGAGGGTCAAGAAGGATACAGAATGAGAAACAGCCATAGGCTTTAATAAGTTCATTAACAAGTTCATAAGTTTAAGAGTTCATTGCTAACTTTGGATAGAAAAATTTTAGTTGAATGATACTGTAGGAAGACAAAATGCAAAGGATTGAGATGTGAGGAAAAAGGAAGTGTCGAAGTGACCATTATACACATTTTTCCCTTAATGTCTGACTCTGGCTCTGAAAAGGAGGAGAATGGCCGGGAGGTCAGAACTGTTCTAGTTATATCTGTATATGTCTTCTCTCCTTACTGAATTGCAGCCACTTTGAAAGCAGAGACTGTGTGTGTGTGTGTGTGTGTGTGTGTGGTATGCATATATACATATTTGTGTATTACATACACAGGTATACTTACCATATTCAAGTAGTATATATAAAACCATGCGTGTATGAAGTGTATGTATACATCTGTGTTACATATGTATGCACTATGTTATATGCCTCCATGAGCCTCCATACACATGTGCCTTCCTTTGGATTATCATTAGTCAATGTGTTGAATTTACTTAACTTCTTTCTTTCTTTTTTTTTTTTTTTTGGACTCTTCCTCACTCTTCCCTTACCTAGCTTTTCAACAAAATGAACCTCAGATCAAGAATCACCTTGACAGGAGTATATTTACCAGGCCTGAAAATAAGAAGCAGCAATTGCAGCAGCCCCTTCATCCTTCTTGGGAAGCAAGCCGGAAACGAAAAGAACAGATGTCTAAAATTACAGTATTTCAAGGGAAAAAAATTACATTTGATGATGACTAGTAATGATTCCTTTTGGTGAATTTTTACATTAGTTAAGAAGCTTTCCCTATTTGTTTGATCTATTTTTCTCTTTTTATTTTTGTCTCTTTTTCTTTTGATAATTTTTAGGACGCAAGAGATTTTTTTTTCTATTTTGTTTTAATTCCAGTAGTTTTATAAATTGAATTTGTATGTATATGGTGTACATCTGCTAACTAAATTACATTTTAAAATAGTAATTACTATAATAATGCCTGTAAGAAAATTATATATCATGTTCTTGAAAAGTTTTCATCACATAACATTTTGCTGTTTCATATTTAAAGATATTTTTGCATTGTACTTTTGATCCCAGATTATGCTGGTTTTGTTTATTATGGACAGTGTTTCACCTGTTCAGCTATCTCTTAAAAGCAAGTATGGAGATATATTGAAAAACAATATAAGACTTTGGAAAATAAATTCACTTCTTAAGATAAAAGCCATAAAACAGTTTTCAAAAGTTATTCCTGCTATCAAAATTGAAAATATCAAAGTTGCCATATTCATGTAAGTAATATTAATATGCTGTATTTTGAGAAAGTTAAAAATGTTATCCATATTTTTATTTTCTTTGGTTTTCTATGATAGTCAGGTTGAACTCTTGTGGTGTTCAGGATTGCCAGATACTTTTTTTTTTTTAATTCAGAAATTCATTGCATATAACTATTAGACCATATCTTCTTAGGAAAAAAAAAAAATCCCCAAGAAACAATATATAATTGGAGGTAAATTTCAGAACAGATCAAAACTGGATAATTGCTTTCACTTTCAAGTTGACTAAGGACAAAATACTGAGATGTATTCATGAAGAAAGGTACTACTACTGAATATGCTACAAGTTTCATTATTTAATAGGGAACCCACCATCCCCCAAAAAAAGCCTTAAGACTTTTTTTTCTTCTCTCAGCTGGGATAAATTAAAGGTTTTTGGTCAACTAAATAATAAGCATGATCAATTCCATATGTACTAAGAGTTTACACTGCACTAATGGCAGGAAAAGCCATTTGGTTAGCAGGAAATTCATAAGCTCTGAAAAGTTATTTCTACTTTTCATTATGGACTTAAACAACTAAGAACATAGGGTCTATAGAAATGTTCCAGAAAATGGAAGTTCTAATAAGCTACCTTTGAGGATTTGTTACATTGAGATGCCAAAGCATGAGGTTAAAAAGGCCATTGATGGAAGAGGAAAAAAAAAAATGCTAAGAATTTCCTAGCTTTAAAAAACCTGTTATACTGTGCCTTCTTCCCTTTGTCACCATTCCCAAATGTTCTCTCTTTCACCTCTCTTTTCCCTTCCTCTGTCTAAAAGGTCACTATTTAAATGGACAAGTTTTAAGTATTTGTACTAAAAGGAACTTTTTATTTGGAGTTTGGAATGCGTGGGATTTGGGGACATCTACTGTTCTCTAAAGTATGGTATTGTTTAACAAAGAATTCTATTCACTTAAGCCTAAAATTACCACAACCATTTGTTTTGGTCTGTAGCATTATTATTCCCTTTTTTTAGTTAATGTGCCTGAATTTAATATCATGAATACACAAATCTGGGAGACAATTATTTACAGTAATTTTTTGCATCTACAAGTATCATTCACAATTAGAAATGTCTAGTATTCAATTTATACAGACATAGGACAGATTTTGATTTTTCCAGCTCACTGAATGAAACAATGAACCTGTCCCTTTTAGTGGGTCTATATGAAGATAATTGTAAAAGTTCTGAAAAATTCAGAGCACGTTTAGGATATTATTATCGAAGTATTATGCAATGCCTAAGTACCCCATAACCGTACATGGTAATCCTCTTTGAGTTTTGGAACATGTGTTTCTCTTCTAACAAAACTTGTTTTGAGAAAAAGCCATCCTTCTGTATATTCATTACAAAATAAAATTTTGTTTTGTTGTTTTTCAGAAAAGATAGCCAAAATTTTGTGCATGGAAAAGAGCTGTTTGTTATTTTTACAAACCCATTAATACTCCTCTCCCAAATAATTGTTTTTTTTCCAATTTTAACAAATAAAGAGCAATAATGTAGTAATTGTCATTAGTTCCATGAATTGGAAGTATCTTTTGTGTTTTGTGTTGGAAAGGCTACTCCTCAATACTTTTTTATTTGTATTTTTAATGACTTGAGTTGGTGTTCTTTAAAAACATTCCTTTACATGTTCATGTTTGTCAAATGTAGACAATGTTCTGGCCGTTCAAAACATTGAAAACTCACAATTGAACTATGAAATGTGTTCCAGTGTGATATGCAAAAAATAGCTATCTGTTTAACAAAATGCCTTTTTAATTCTTCCTTTAAATTGTAGTAGGATTTTTGAAATATGTATTAAATTAATTTCACATGCTTTTGAGTTTTTAATAAATATATTGAGAGGCACTAGCAAAGTCAAGTTCCTTTAACCTATAGTTATGTGAATATGTTTGCATAAGATATATATTTCATATAGTCTTTTCATTGAATGTGACATTAAATATATTAATTTTAAAAAATATTTACAGAAGAGATACAGTGGATAGAGAGTTAGCCTTGGAGTCAGAAAGACCTGAATTCAAGTCCTATATCTGACACATAAGCCTTTGTTCCCACAGATAATTCACTTAAGTTCTACTCCTTGTCCTGTCTGGGTGTATAACTCTAAGACTGTCTGTTGAAGAGAAAGTCCTGTTGATGGACTGCACCTTCTAGGGGAAATATAGCAGTAATCTTGAAGCCCCTAACACTTAGGAGTGCTATTGTTCTAACAATTTGTCAATGAACCTAAACATTCCTAGCCCTAGGAATATTACAGTATAGTCCTACAAACATTGCTGATTGCCAGATAACAACTTGTTGGGTCTGTGATACAGGGTTTTTGAGACAAATGGTGAGGTGCATACCAGACTAGTCCTCAGTTCTATCTCTAAGCCATAAAATTAGCCTGTCAGTGACATGAAGAATTGGATCTCTCTATCTTTTCCTGTCACTTTAACTTCTTGCTCTTGGTTCTTTGCTAAATTCTTATGGAACTTAGATCACTTCAATTGGTGTTATAATTATAATAAACTTTGCCCCTTGACTTGGAGATAGGTTCAAGCCTACAAATTATTTTGAGACATCTCATGACACCAGTCTGCAACCCCAACCTTTTGGGGTCTCCTTTGAACCTCAACATTTGGTGGTCTGTATGGAGAGAGTCTGGCTTCCCCTGGGTTTCACTCCCTCCCTGTCAAGGTAAGCCCCCCATTCTTTTCTCTCTCGATCTTCTACCTGGGACATTTCAAGCAACTGGGAGAAGGCTTGTCTGGGTCATCTTGAGCTCCACTCTCAGCAAGTTTTCCTTGACTGGGGATGCCCAAGCTTGGAAATTCTTGCAATTCTTGACAAATTAACCTTTGCCACCTTTTCACTCTCCCTGGAATGTTGGAGGAGGAGGAGGTGATGTGTTATAGCATGGCTTTTGGCAAAATTTGATGGTTTATGGCAAAGATGGGACAGTTCTCTTCCTTTTCATGTTTGTCTGTGTGTCTATGCAGAATGCCTGTGTCATGATTGCTCTGTGAGCTAGATTTTGTTACTTTGAAAGATTTAACTTGCAACCAGCAAGAAAAAAAAAATTCCTATGCTGTAGTAAAAACACTAGGAAATAGTTTACATTCTTAACTCCCACTTTAAAAAAGGAAAAAATCCCGACTTTTTCTTGTGGACCCCAGTTCTGGGCCAAACTGGGAGCTACAGTAAAATTATAGAATAGCTAAAATATTAGCAGATTTTCAAAGTTTTGAGAGCAGTGATTAAGGAATTTGGCAATTAGTTATTTTAAGATTTCCAAAAAAATTCCTGAGACATTGGAGATAATTCCAGGAATTTACTCCATTCTGAAAGAAGGAGGAAAAAAAGAAAAAAACAAACTAGGTAAATAGCAACTTTTTGCTAACCCTTCTTTGACTCTTATCTTGTCGAGTCCCCTTATGCTCCATTGGGTAAGCAGCCCAAAAGGCATTAAGGGATCCTTCTCCACAATCCTGATCACTCAGTGTGCTCTACAACCTGGAGTTGTGAGTGTATCTCAGTTGTGGGGATTACTAACAAAATCAATATAACCCAAATATAGCCCCTCTCATTTCAGATCAGATTAAGAAAAGAGAATATTGAAGAACTGAAAGGAAACTCAAATTCTGCCCCAGTTGTAAGAAATGGGGGAATCAACAACAGCTGTGGGGACTCCACACAATCTTACACAAATATCTCCCCAACCCAGCTTGGGGGTGGCATGGGAATGAAGAGTCAGCATTCCCTGAGCCCTGTCACCTGAAACTATTCTCAAAGGAAGATTGTGGCATCAATTACCTTAGCTTTTAGCAGATTCTTTCCAGCAACTGCCTGGAAATAATCTGGGTGCCCCTGGTAGCTCCATTATGGCAGTGTGAGATGAGAAAGTCAGGCTCTGCATTTGGTAAGCCCACTATTCTCTGTTTCAGTTGTAGATATGTATTAGCTATGTAATTTATGCCAAATTATTTTATCCCTGCCCAGTTTTCTGGTTTGTACAGAAAAATAATGATTCTTATGAAGATCACATGATTGCAAAAGTGCTTTGCATAAAACATGCTATACGAATATTAATTACATTATTGGATATAATTGTTTTATATGGGTTTTTAGATGTGACCAGCATACAATGCCAATGTTGAGATAAATGAAATTAAATGTGTTTAAGGTAATTTGGAAGCAAATTGAACTAAACTAAAGTTGTTATTTTGCCTGGCCTCCCCAAGACTAGGAGGATAGTGCATAGAAGAAAGAGTCTTTTTCTCTTTCTTCCTCCTTCCCTCTTTACCTATTGCCAGTAGGGATACATGGACAAAGGGGTGAGAGGGAGAAAAAGAAAATATATTCAGTTCAGTTAAATTTGTTATTTGAGATATGATAGTAAAAACAGTTTTAAAAGAACTCTAATCAAAGCCCACTGAAGGGATATATAAATTGTAATCTATTTACACTATAGTGTTAACAGAAGATTTTAAAAAGTTTGGGAACTTTAAGAAAACAAAAGCAGTTCTCTGTTACTTTCAAAACTCCTGCAGCAAACTTTGAGTTATCAAGAGTCACACTTCTGAGGCTTTTGTAAGTAAAAACTGATACTTAACCCTTTCCTGGCTCACAAAAGAAAAATGATTTGTGTGAATTGGAAAATAACCAAATGACAATTCAGTTTGCCTGGATCATTAAATTAAAATTTAAAGAATCTCATAAACTAAAGTTGTCAATATGTATATAAAGTGGTATGTATATAAAAATTGGAAACATGGCTGTAAATTATATGAGATGCCTATTCATTTTTGCCATAGATTTTGTTGTATTTTAATTTTATGAATTGTCTTATTTTCTTTCTGTAACAGAAAGGAAACTTATTTAAGGGAGCAGGAGAGGAAGCTGAAGCCCTCCCTGAGAACTTGTAAAGTTGCAACAGCTTGGGGAGAGAATAAACTGAACAACTAAAAGAAGGTGGAAAGTTTATTTAGCCTTCCTAATCCTGTTTTGTAAATGTAATTTAGGGAATTAGGTATTTCCACCTTTGCTAGAAAATTAAGAGGAAAGCTAATTCTATTTGGATATTAGAAAAATTCTAAAATTTCTGAATTCTAATTATGTCTTCTACTATCCACTTGCTCTGATTATAAAAATTTGCTATAAGAAGAAAAAGGACAAGGTTATAATAGTATTGACAACATAAAATTTCTAAATCTAAATTCTAAAGTTATTTGGAGTTATTGTCATCATATTAAACCTAAAATTGGTGATTACTGTGTATGGAATAAGAGGGTTAAGGTGGAAAACCTTATCCGTTCACCTTCAAATATGAGGCTATGTGGCACATTTTTCCCCTTTCACAAAGAATAGAGAAGTATCAAACAGCACAGGCCCTTGGAAGTCAATTAGTTGGGATAAGAAGCAGCAAGCTCAGCCTTTCCTGGTGTCTCTGTCAACTCCCCTTAATTTTTAAGCTTGTCGGTTTTCTTGAAACCATCGGGGGCAAGCAAGGTCATCAGTCCTGAGAAATGAGCCTATTTAGGAACTTAACAAGGAATATGTTTACTAAGAATCTATAAGCTTGTTTAATGATTGGCCCGTGCACCAAGATGAATTTAAACTCCAGAAGAAGAAAAGAAAAACATGTTAAACAAAGTCTTCTATATGTCTGAGTCCCAGTAAACTTTTTATCTAGCTCTAAACTATGATTAATAGAATTTACTATTAGAGATAAAATCTCTTGGGACTGTAACTGATATTCTTTTGAGTTTTGAATTTAGGTGTGATTGCCTGATGGATTGTTAAGTCAGTAACCCACTATTTGAGAGAAATGCCGTAAGTTACTTGGGGAGATGCCTTCCTGAGCTATCACAGGTATATCTTTTATCTGGGCAAGAGCTGGGATCTGTTCAAAGTGGGATCCTTCTGACTCAGTTTCCCAGTTTTATTTTTTTCTTTCTCACTTGATTATTCCCAAGTCTGGCGAAGAGGTGAAATTGTTACTGCGTGAGTGTTGTCAACACTATTATAATCTTGTCCTTGCTTTTTCTTCTTATAGCAAATTTCTATAATCAGAGCAAGTGGACAGTAGAAGCCGTAAGCCCAATACAAGTATGTAAATGCTATCTTGATCTGCAGCCCAACCCAAGAGCCTTCTCTGACTGCAGCCATAAAAAAAAAAAAAAAAAAAAAAAACTTTAACTTTCTAGCTTCCTGGGGGCTATGAACTTTCTATGTCTAAGGCCCACATTGCCCATCAGTCTGTTAAGTATTTGGACCATGAATTAATTCCCACCTCCCTTAGCTCATAGCAGAGAGGAAGCAGACAATCTTATAACTCCCTGAACCTGTCTCAAAGAAACAACTACGTACTTTCCTGGGCATGGCTAGATTATGTAGACTTCTTTAAGAAATTTGGTGTCTTTGGGGCAACCCTTCTGCCTTAGAGCAGTGGCCGCCATAGCCTTTCTGAGTGAGGAAGTCTCCAAGCTCACCCTAGACTAATCTTTCCACCATGTTCAGAGCAATTTTTTTAAGTCAAAGGTCATCAGTGGATTGCTAGTGGGAGGTTTGCCAGGTATCAGGCTCTCCTATTAGACAATCTCTCCCCACCCCCCCTTTTGACATTCCAGGTGCCCCACAGTCTCAACTCTGCCACCCTGCACGCTTGATAGGGCTCAGTTGGGGACATCATTCCCAATATGGAGGAAGCTTCAATTTCTGTGTACTCTAGTCTGACTGACTTGAGGGACATTCCTCTCCAAACCCAGGTGGTAAATGGTTTATTGATAGGTCCAGTTTTTTTGAAAATGTAAAAGAAAGGCAGATCATTTTGTGGTGACTTTCAATAGTACCTTGGAGACTAAGTCACTACCCCTCTCCTTCCCCCCCACCCCTCCCCAAACCTCTGCTCTCATTAGAGCTTTAGAATTGGGGAAAGAACCCCCCCCTCCAATCTCTTGTGAAAAATCCTGAATGAATTGTTAATCCTTCCTCTTCCCTGTCTTCCCTTCCCTTCCTCCCCCCCCCCCCCAAAGACATCCAGAGAAGGGATACATACTCAGGGGAGGACAGGAAGATAGATTTTACATATTATGCCCCTTGCAGGGGCTTCAAATCACTTTGGGTTTTTGTTGGAACCTTTACTAATTGGATAAAAGCTTTCTCTTGCAAGACTAAAAAATGTCAAGACTTTTTGCTAAAGATCATACCTTGTTTTGGCCTGCCCGGCTCTTTACAGAGTAACAGTGGCTGAGCCTTCACTTCTCAAATAACCCAAGCTGTGGCTGAAACACTCAAGATTAATTATCATCTCCACTCTGCCTGTCATCCTCTCTACCCAGTACTTAACACCTTTTAAACAGAATACTTGCACCCTAGGCCATCTGAGCACTCCTTTCTCTGTGTATAATGCCACTGATCCACCATTGCCCCTACTTCTTTGAGTAGACAAAAGCAGGGATTTGGGGAAAATGTTATTTGGTATATATCTTAGGGAAAATTGTTATCATGATAATTTTATCTCTCTCCTTCCCTCCACACTCTCTTCCATCTTCCTCTGGTTGGTTAGTGCCTAGTAACTCCTATACTGACTTCAATTTTGTTTATTTTTTTTTTTTTTTACTCATATTTGGCCCCTGCATTTTAAAAATCTATGTGTGAGAATTGTTTTTTCCAGACTCTAAGCCATGAACTTATACCACCTTGATCAATCTGAATGTCACCTGCTATCTGATTCTGACACTCAGCACCCCGTGGATGCTGTTGTCACCACCTGTGTCTCTCCTCCTCATTCTGGACCCCACTAGATAGGGACAGCTCCACGTCCCTTATCAGCCTGAAGCAGCTCCAGACAAAGCATCTCCCTGGTCCTAAGTGAATTTGGGTTTCAAATTGTTTGAGAGGGGAATGATGAAGTCCAGTGTCCAGGAGAAATATAGCAGTAATCCTGAGGCCCCCTGATCTTAGGAGCACTATTATTCTAATAGTCTGTTTTGTCAATAACAAATTGACCTTGGGAATACTATGGTATAGTCCTACAAACATTGCTGACTGTCAGATAACAATCTGCTGGTCAATGATAACAGGGTTTCTGAGATAAATGGTGAGGTGCATACCAAACTACTACTCAACCCCACCTCTAAACTATAAAATTCAATATTGAGGTGCATAGCAGACACTCCTCAGTTATACCTCTAAACTATAAAATTAGCATATCAGTGACATGAAGATCTCTCTCTTTTCCTATAAATTTATTTTCTTGCTTCTGATTCTTTGCTAAATTCTTTTGGCACTTAGCCTGTTTAATTGGCATTACAATTATAATAAACTTTGCCCCTTGACGTGGAGATGGGTTCAAGTCTTCAAATTCTTTTAAGGCACCTCACGATACTCTTCTACAACCCCAATCTTTTGCAGTCTCCTTTGAACCTCAACACTGTCCTATATTAAAAAAGGGAGTTTCTTATGCCTGTGATATCACTGGTCCATTCTGTTTTTTATTTCCATATAGAATACAAAATATGCACCAATCCCATAAATATGTATATTTCAAACATTCTGTTTGATTCAAAAAATTTGTCAATGGTACACACATTAACAATTGTAGTTATTTTCTATCCTAACGATTCCTTTCTGCCATCTTACCCTTTTAGTGCAGTCGAGGTAGTAAGAGAAGAGAAAAGGAAAAAGTAATAGAATGGAATAGTAAAGTTGAATAAGACTCCTAAAGTCCTCTAGTCCAATCCTCTTATTTTACAGATGAAAAAATTGACTTCTCCCTTCTCCCAACCTTCTAGGTTAAGTGAATTATCCAAGGTCATATGGATAATAGGTATAATTTAGCAGCACCTATAATTTTTAATCTTGGGATGTTGCCTAGGACACAGAGGCTTTCTGACCATGGTCATATAACCAGTATAAGTCAATCAATTATATTTGTGTGTGCACACATGTTCATGTGTATTTAGATATACATGTCTAATTATTTTCCAGGTTGTCTCCCCCATTAAAATGTTAACTTCTTGAAGGCAGAAACAGACAGATTTTGATGGCAGTTTTTTTTTTTTTAATTATAGCTCTTAGCACTACATCTAAAACATAGCAAACACTTAAAATTGCAAACTTTTCGCTTCCTCAGGATCATTTTAAGAAAAGTATTGATTGAATTTGAAATGTCCCGTAAAGTGTTTTTTTAATGTGTACTTTTCTACTTGATTTCTCTCTAGTTAAATGATTTTACTTAATGTAAAGTAGAGCCATATAATGACAGTTTATTCCATGCAGTTATACTAAAAATAACTCTCAAATGATCCAGTTAATTCCATCTTTAATAATCATTGTGCAATGTATTAAAAAAAATCTATTCTGTAGAGGACAAAAATTACATTATTGCTTCCATAACAGGTTGAAAGATGAAAATTCTGTGCAGGTTCTATGTTGTCATTAACATATGGTCTTAAACTTTTTTTTTATGCTTTGATGTATATTTCCTAGAAATCATTCTCCCTTAGCTAAACAGGCATATATCAATTCCTCCAAGTTTTTCTCTTGTTCCTCCCCTTAAGATATTCCTTATAAGGCAATTTCAGAATGAAAATATTATACTATCAATCTAGAGACTTAAATTTATAATCACCCTTATCTAGCCATGAAATGTTCAATAAACTTTTTAAATTTTATTTTTTTAATTCACAATTTAAACAACTAAAAGCATTTCCAAAACACAAAAAGATTCCTGTAGAAAACTGAATTTTCATTTCATTTTCCCTGTTTTTTAGAAAATATATAATTTCTGTACATGACTTCAAAACAGCTTTGTTTATCTGTTTCTTTTCAAACTTCTGTTCTCTGTGCATTTTACAGTAGACTTTGGCAGAGGGTGTATCACTATTGCTGACCTTTCCTCCTCCCCCACCATTAGAAATCAAGAGAAGAAAAAGAAAATAAAGTCTTGTAACAAATAAACAAAATCAAGCAAAACAAGTTTGTGTCATGGGCACGTTTATAAATATGTATCTTCATCTTGTGTCTATCACCTTTCTGTCAGGAGCTAGATTTACTTTGCCATAAATCCTCTAAAGATGTGGTTGGTCTCTTTATTCATTAAGTTCTTATGTATTTTTTTGTCCCTTAAATTGTTTTTCTTTACAATGTTGTTGTCTATTATTGTTTTCCTGATCCATTTTACTTACTCTGCATCTGCATCGGGATTGTCTGAAATCATCTCTTCCAGTTTTTTGTTTTTTGTTTTTTGGGGGGGGGGGAGGTTCAGTTATATTCCAATTTGTTCAAATGCCACAATTTGTTCACACATTCCTCAAGGATCTAAGATGCAAGTAAAAAACCGGTATTATATATATAAAATATTGTATTATAGTCTTCTATTTTCTTTTCTCCTTTTATTGCTCCCTTCATCATAGGAAATTTGTTTTACTTGTGACTATTCCTTGCCTAATATTATTTTCCTTCTTAACTACTTTTCCATCCTCTATCTCAGCTTTTTTCTTTGTCAAGACTGATGTATTTCTATACTAGACTCTGTGTGTGTGTGTGTGTGTTCATATTCAAACTTCCTTTGTCCATTACTGTTAAGTGATAAGTTCACTTCTCTCAGTCTTTTATAATTGTATCCTCTACTCATATATTCAATTGTAAAATAGCAAATCATACCTCCTTTTCTGTACTGGTATACTTTTAACCTTCCCTCCTTCCCTTGTCTTTCCAATTCATGAAGACCTCAAAATAAATCAATCTAACCCTAGGATCTCTTTTTCTGATTTAAATCCCTTAAACCCTTTGAAAATATTAAAGGAAATTTTTTTTCTCCCTCTTAATAGAATGCTGACCCTACATCATCATCTGTCATCCACTTGCTCAGATGTTTTTCATTTTTCTATGTTTCCCTTGACTTATGTTTGAATTTCAAAGTTCCTACTTCTGTTCTTTTCATCAAAAATAATTGAAATTATCTCATGGTCTACTTTTTTCCCTGTGGGATTATTCTCAATTTACAGTAGAAGCTGTCAGCTCTATGATCCCTTGGTACTTCTCTCAATGTTGTCGGTATTTTTTCTTTTTTGATTTACAACTGTGGATTTTGGCTGTGATATCCTTGGATTTTCCTTTACAGGTTCTTTGAGGAGATGAGTAATGAATTCTTTCTATGTTCATTTTGTCCTCTAATTCTAATAGAGCTGGACAATTTTCATTTATGATTCTTTGGAACACACACACATATACATACATACATACACACACACACATATATGTATATGCTTTTTTATTTTTTGATCATGGTTTTCAGGGAGTTGGATAATTGTTATATCACCTGACCCTGACTTGTTTTTATAAATCAGTTGGTTTTTATATATTATCTTCTAATTTTTTAATCTTTTAATTCTGTTTTAATATTTCTTGCTATCTCATGGAGTCATTAATTTCTATTTTGTCCATTTTAATTTTCAGGGAATCTATTATTTGATCAAGGTGCACAGTTTTCTGTTCTAAGCTATTCTACTTCTAGTTCTTCCAGAATTTTTTTTTTTTTAATCTCCTGCATTATTTCCTTTGTACTCATGTACTGATGGAAAGTCTTTTTGCCCTCCTTGGGGTTTTTGCTAAGAGTTTTTATGAGTTTATTTTGTTCCTTTTTGGAAATCTAGATCTTCAATAATTTTTGATACTTTTCAGTGTTTTGCTAATTATTTGATTTATTTATCTCTCTAGTTTTGTTTTAGTTCATGAAGTGGGATTTTTGTCCCAAGGCCAGGTAGCACTTTTAGATGGGGTGGTTGGCCCCTCTTGTTCTCATCCAGGTCACCTGATTTCTTATGTAAACCACTATATTCTGGAATTAGACTTCTTCAACCCTCTCTTTCCTTCCTCCTCAAGATAATTTGGGTTTATAGTTCTGGTCTTTAGGGCCATTTCTGGTGTCCAATGTTGGAATACACGGGAGCCACCTAACGGTAGCTGTTGGAGATCCAACCCAGACCTGCAGAATGGATCTCCTCTTGTGAAAAGATGATACAAGGAGACTGAGAGACAGTTGCTGTTCTCTGACCTCTCTGATTAGGAGTCCGTTGTGCTTTGTCTGACCTCTCTCCTCTTCCCTTTGCCTCCAGTTTATCTCATTCCCAGTCTGCAATATCTGTGTCAGCAAAGGCTACTTTGAAACTCCTTTAGATGTTATAATTCACAGCTGTGGGTGGCAGCTCTAGGAGAATTGACCTGTTCCTTAACAGTCCAAGGACACTGTTAGGAATCTGGAATCTTTGGGCCTGTAATATTCTGGTCTGAACGCTTGCTGTGCTGGTACTCTCAAGAACTCTTGAAGTCACCACTCTAGGGCGTTAGAGGATGGGGGTGTGGGATGGCTTACTTTCTCTAAAAATGTAGCCCTTTGGGCATCGCTTTGATCATACTTGGAGGCTACTCTCTCTTGGTACTGGCACAGGGTTTGCTGGGAATCCCATTTCTTATTGCCCTTGGACTTTTGGATAGGGTAGAAGTAATTTTATTAATAGAGTTTCTCATTAGATTTTTTTAAAATTTATTTTTAGCATTTTTTGTTACAAATTCTTGCCCATTGAAAATACTAGCAAAATTATATCAATTATACATTTTAAGTCATGAAAACTATTTCCATGTTAACCCTCATTGGATTTCTTGACAATTAATCAATTTGGTTGTGAACTTCATGGTTTTACTACAATAAATATGCATAGGTTAATTAGTCTGCCTCTCATACCTTCCTTGATTGTAAGATCTCAGTAAAAAAAGTTTTCTTTAAAAGGATTATAAGACAGAAGCAGTGAATTAACAAAGAAAAAATAAATTTATAAAATTTTGGCAAGAGTTAGGCCAAGCCTCCTTTCCAGAAGTTATGATTTGATAATATTTGATTGTGTGCCATTATTCCACCAGATTAATTCTTTGAGGAGACAACTCTGAACATCCTATTCAACATGACTATGCAGTGGTACCTGAGATGGCAATGTCTGAGAGAAGGGTATTTATTTGTTTATTGTTTAAAAGACAGAATTAGAGAATATTGAAAAGATTATTGCTTGGAGAATCCTTTCAAAGCATTAGACTTTCAGGAGAAGAAGTGGAAAACATTATGTCTAATCTCATCTCCATCTCCTGTTTTTCCTGACTTTCTTCAGATCTCAATTAAAATCCCACCTTCTATAAGAAACCTTTCCCAATACTATTTTTAAAAAAGTCTGTTGATGCTTTCTGCTTCTTATATCATCATTGTATCATATCTATCCTCCCCCACTTTTCCCTGAAAGCCATCCCATGTAGCAAATAGTTTTTTTTTTTTTTTGAAAGAAAGAAAACAGCACAAATATTAGGAAAATCTTAAAACATAGGCAGTGTATATGTAATGCACCTGTGAAGGATAGTATAGAGATATCTTCTCATATTGCCTCGTTCAAATCCCACTTAATTTTTTAATTATTTTGTTAGTTTTGATTTTTTTGGTGTGCTGTTCTTTCTATTTACATTGTGGTTATTGTTTATATTGTTTTCTTGCTACTTCATTACTTTGCATCGGTTCATACGGATTTTTCCATGTTTCTCTGTATTCATCATATACATTTTCTTACAGCACAATAGTATTCCATTTCATTTATGTGCTACAATTTGTTTAGCCTTTTCCTAACTGATGGATATTTATGTTGTCTCCAGTTCACCTATCACAAAAAGTGCTTCTAGAAATATTTTGGCATATTTTGAGGATTTTTTTTTCTTAAATCAGTGGTTTCTTTGATGTATAAGTTCAGTAATAGTCTCTCATGCTCAGAATATAGATATGTTAGCCATTTTGTTTCCATTACCAAATTGTTTTCCAAAATGGTTGTACCATTTCACAATTCCACCTACAATGTATTAGTGTATGTATCCTCTCACAACCTCTCCAAAAGTGACTATTGATTGTTACTTTTGCCTAACTTGCAGACTATAAAGTGAAATGTCATCTTTGTTTTGCTTTTTATTTATTATTATTATTAAAGATTTGGAGCATTTTTAAATGTGGCTTGAATATTTTGTACTAGCAGTTGAGAGCCTGCTTTCCTTGGCACTATCAGGTCAGAGTTTTGCAGTTCTGCAGGTTATAGCCCTCAGTAGGCTTTTGTTCTGAAGGTCAAATTGGCTTTCTTAGGACTATGAAAACTTTCATATCCTGGAGCCATTATCTCTGTGGCACTATAAGGGCTCTTCCCACTAGAATAAAGAGGAACCAGTGTAAAGGGATGAGTTTTGATGTAGATCTGTACTATGTCCCTAGGTCTGTTAATGAAGTTTCACTGCCAATAGCATGAGAAGTGGGGTGCAGAGTGAGTACTGGGTTAGCGAACATCAGTTCCTGGCTCTAGAATTGTTGGGGTTTTGCTGAAAATTTTCAGTCCCTCAGAAAATCCTTAATTCATCATCACCATATGTGATAGGACTACAGTTCAGTTTTCTCCTAAAAAGCAACAAAGCTGTCTGGAAGATAGGATTGGCCTTTGTTTCTCATGAGTATTATCCCTAACAAGCAGGAATACTAAAAAGTCACCATAATATAAAGAACAATTTTTTTAAAAAAAATGTTTAAAATAGGAAATAATCATTTCTTTAGAAAATACAAATATTCAAAAAATGTATGCCTCATTTTGTTTTATGGAGTAGTATGACATGTTTTACAGAGGATATTTTTTCTAGTATATGTGGGGCAAATGTCTTCTTGGAATTCCTTTTAACTCTGAAATTCTGTGATTTTGGTATATTTGCTCTAAAATTTGATAAAAATTCAAATACAGTAGAGGTAGGTTTGGTTCCATGCTAAGTTCTCTGGCCAAAGGATCTTCTGCTTTCTTAGAAGATGGCTAGAGCTTGACATGATAGAGCATGTCTATAATCTCAGCTACCAATAAAGATGATGCTGGCAACATACTTAGAACTTGAGAATTCTAAGCTGCATTGGGTGGGTTATGTGGATCAAGTGTCCTAACTTATGCATCAGTATAGCAAGTCCACGGGTGCAAAGGTTGCCTAAGAGGATGTTAACTTGTTCAGTTCAGAAATGGAATAAGTCAAAGCTCCTATGTATATGTAGCAGGGATAGGTCTGTGAATCACCCCTGGATCTCTAGCCTGGGACAAAAGGAGAGACCCGTATTTTTAAAAGTAAAGAAGATGGCTTAGGACAAAAAAAAAAAAAAAAAAAGAACAAATGAGAGCCCAATCAGGTAAAATAACAGTCACTTTTAAATGACTTATTTTAAATGTTTATCTATCAACCAAAGGTCTACAGGGTTGTTATGCTGACCTCATTGTAAATTTATGAACCTGGACAGTGTATCAGTGTCATGCCAGGAAACTGAACTGCTTCCATTTGAATTATCTTAGAAAGGTTCTGAAGATCAGATGACAGAATAAAATACCAGTAACTGAAATCCTTTCTTGAGCTAAATTGCCAAACATTCAAATTCTGCTGTAGAGAGCAAGTTCTCATGTTGGCTGGCCACATTGTTAAAATGTTAAAAGTAAGCTTGCCAAAAAGACCATTTTATAGAGAACTCACCCAGGACAAGCACTCACATGGTGATCAGAAAAAATGAGACAAGGACACTTTCAAGGGCTCTCTTAAGAACTTTAGAATCGTTTGCATTTCAATGAAGACATTGGCACAGGACCACTCAGCTCTTATCAGAAAAGATATTGTGCTTTATGAGCAAAGCAGAAATGCAGTAGCTCACAAGAAACTCAAGATGCATAAAGTTAAAGAATCCACTGCAAATGTTCTCAGGGACTATTTGTGCCCGACCTGTGGCAGAGCATTCTGCACTCATAGTGGTCTGATCAGCCACAGTTGGACATACTGTAATTTGACTCTTAACGAAGTGATGTCATTTTGGTCATCTTTAAGAACTAAGGACAACCACCAACCAACCAACCATCTATTTAAAAGTCATCTAGGGAATCATTTTGAAATTCAGATTCTCTATTCATGAGCAGAACATTTAGACAACCCCAATACTTGAAACTGTTTATTCAAGTCATTTTGTATAAACTTTGCGATCGTAATATGGACATACAAGAAAAGAATATGAAAGTGCACTAAAGAATATGATGCATCAGAATATTTTAAATAAAAACTTTCAAATAAAGTTATAAAGATTTTAAAGACAAATCCTAAAGAAAGAGGGAGATACTAAAAACTCAAAACATTGAAAAGGGACTTTTCTCTGAGTTAAACTTTAAATGCTCATTTCCCATTAGCATGAAATCCTATGGTTTACATTCATGTTGAAATAATTCAGCACCATTTAAAAACAAGCATTATCTATGGACATATCTTAATTGCAAGTAGTAGTATAGAGAAAGTTAGACCAATTTTGGATGCTTGTGAATGAAACTTGCTTTTTGATTGAATAGATAACAATTCTTCATTAAAAAAAAAAAAAAAAAAGTTTGACAGAAAGGAATTGAAAGTAAATTACATGCCAGCTGACATACACAATAAACTTCGGTGCAAAATAAAAATGAAGCTTTTTTTTTTGCTCCACTTATATTTCATTTTGTCAGATCCTTATTTTATAATTATCAAAGAATATCCAGCAGCACTTTGAAAGGAACTATACCCTTTAAAGATAACTGATATATGGTTAATCTCTTAGCTCCAAACAGTTGTTTTCTATAGATTGGATTTCCTCTAAAATCTGAAATTTGGAGAACATTATTTCTAGAATAATTCTCAGATAAATTTCCAAGGGAAAAATTTCAATGTATTTGAGACCATAGTTCTTATAGTTTCATTTTTAAAATAATTCCTAGTAAATTGATCACATAATATATATTTTAATGAAACTCTTACATCAAAAATATGAAGATTTTTCTAAAATATATAAATCTTTTCTTTGATTCATTAGCATAAAATAAAAGAAACAGTGATGATTTTAGGGGAATCTGGATCTTATGCCCCAGTAAAGAATTTTTTAATTTAGTTGTAAGATACCTGAATTATCAGATTATCTGAAAGAATGTATATAAAATTAAATTATATGTAAAAATGATGAGTTTAAAAGTTAATTTTCCCCCCTGGCCTAGACTTTTCAGAATTCCTTTATTTTTATTCAACTTTTCTTTCTATTCATTTTTCAATTTATTTAGAGCTTTATTGATTAATATCTGTCATCAGTGATATATACTGTTATTATTTGGGGTTGGGTGATCATTAGAATTAATTTCTCCAGAGCTCAAAATTGAAATTATAGGGGAAGGAGAGAGGTAGAGCTCCCTTAAATAATACAAATGAAGTTTGCTGAAAAAAATCTAGTAATTTAATATTAAATTTAAAATGCAGCCATTTTTGAGGTGTTGGGGAAATGCTTATGAATATTAGTAGCATCTGCTTGCATGACTTTAAAAATGGTCTTCGTAACACAAACTTTTCCTCACATTGGAAAATTGGAACAGTTGGTCTATAAGGTCCCTTTCAGCTAGATCTTTGATCTGCTGAAAGATGGTAATGTACACAAATATTAGAAGCATGGTAACTTGGTCACTTCAGCCTATATCATTCCTACATCTTGTAATAAGTTTTTCACATAAAGTGGTTATGACAAGATGGCATAGTCAGTATAGCATTTGTGACTTTTATGTATCTAAAAACTGATCAAAGTTTTTAAATGACAGTTATGTGAAGAAGCAGAGGTGTTTGGAGAAAAGGCCTTTACTTCAAATCTTCACTTTGGACAAATCATCCAATCTCTTGGGTCCCAATTTCCTTATCTATAAAATTATATGAGAATGATTCATTTATTGCATTGAAATTAACTAGATTCTCAGAGATCCCTTTCAGCTCTAAATCAATATGCTCTTAACAAAAAGATATGTATCTTTAAATGCCAGTCTGGCTCAATAATAATACTGACAGTAGTTCAAAAATGTTTTAAGATCATTTCTACTAGAAAAAATCACAATTAGAGAAATAATTCCATAGCCCAGATACAGATTCTTTAAAAGCTTTGTGACTATTTCAGTGTCATAATATATATACTACTAAATATTGGTAAATATTTGCATTTGGAGGACAATATGTATATTGTAAACTATGTTTTCACCTATGATAGGACCTTTTATAGAACTATATACACAACAGATGCTTAGTAAGTATCAATAATTATGCCTTTTGGTTTTATAAGCCATGTAGATGTCAGTTCACTTTTCTATGTGACATTTTGTGGAATTATTTAAAAGCATGTTAGAATTTAGATTTTTTTAATATTGTTTAATTTATGATCATTTCTGCTTAAGCACCACTAACTTTAAAATAATTTTATTTCAAGTGTAGACAACTTAAACTGCATCTTCAGCTTTTCAGGAAAAACAGAAGCTATCCAAATTCTATTGTGACAAATTATTTCACAGTTTAAAAGTAATATCACAGCTGTCTTATTATACAGTACAGCTTGTCACTTTACAGAAAATATCCTTCTCCTTTGTCCCCTTTCTTATGCTAACAATTAATGCCATATACTAATTTGGGCTAAACTTTTCAGAAAAAAATATTAATGATTAGCTCCTTATTGGCCTAATTTGATTATCCATTATTACATAGACATAATAAGTCATATATCCATAGTACTTAAAATGTTTTAATTGTAGTTTTATATATTTCAATGAATCCATGATGTTATTGATATGAATAATCTCTTCAACAATAAAATGTGCTAGTGATTCTTATGTGTAAAAAATATCAAGTATGAAAGATAAAAAAATATACTAGGGACAAAAAAAATGTGTCTTCCATTCATATAAAAAAGATTTTCAATATGCAGTAATGCTTTGGGCTACCTACTTTTTTGTTGTGACCTGAGAAGGTGGTAAGTATTGGTAATATAGTATTTAAATTTCTATTAGCTTGATAATTACCCATATTACAAGAATTGTATCTTACTTGGATGGTAACTTATTCACATTGTCCCCTGACTTGTCATTTTAAGAATGTAATTTTGAATATCCTAGTCATAGACAAGATCAAAGAGACAAACAAGGCATCATAAAAAATAATTAGATTTGGATTATGTAGTTCAATTTCTTAATTCATTTGAAAACTAAACCTGATTTGTGTCAGAATTGAGCTATGTATTTGGAAGAAAGAAAAGGGTTTATCTACTACTGTTAAAAATGTAAACAAAATTTTATATAGGAATGTAACTATCTTAATACATATACTGACATTTCTCTGCTATATATTAATATTTCTTGAAATCAATAATGTGTATTCTTTCCTCAGCACCAATATTTCCATATTTATTTGTAGGACTAATGATAGGATTAACATTTTCAAATTAATTTTTGCTAGAATTTACAAATTGTTCACTATTATATTTTGTTGTAATTTAGCACAGTAAAATTTTTTGCACAAAACAGTTTCAGCTCATTCACTAATAGTTCAATGAAACAAATATTTTGCTGGCTTGTACTGCAAATTCCCAGGGCAATACAAAGACAAGTTTCTTTGAAGTAGCAAATGCTCTTAACTGTGGAATTTGAAACACTTTACATAATTCACCACAACTATATCGTAAGTATAAATGAAATTATCCCAATCTTAAAATCCAGTTATGTTTTGTTGTTAAGCAGTCCAAATAATAATTCCTTTTGTATTTTCTGTGCTCTTTCCCATTCACATCCTACTGAAGTTAATCTAGGTTGCTTTTCTTTCTTTTTTTCAGTTTAAAACATCAGGCACTGGTTCATCCTTTTATTTTTTTTATTTTACTTTTTGTTTTGTCTCTTAGTACCTAAATGAAAAAAGAGAGAGGGAGAAAAGAAAAGTTGGTACACATGATACATTCTGTAGAAATGTAGTCATTAAAATTTTCCTATTTTGCTTTTCCTGTTATGGAAGCAAGATCCTTCTTCCAAATAATAAAAACCATATACTTAAAGTACTTAGTAAATGATCACTAATGTTTAAGAAAAGTAGTTATATATCTGATAAGTGCAATTTCAGCTTCGAAATATTAAAACCTATGAAAAATTAGTAAAATTGTTTAAGTAGGAAAAGAGCCTAGTTGACACAGTGGATAGATCTCTTCCTGTATTCAAATCCAGCCTCAGACACTTACTAGCAGTATGATCTTAAGCAAATCACTTAACCTTGTTTGCCCCCATTTCCTCATCTATAAAATAAGCTAAAGAAGGAAATGACAAACCACTCCAGTATTTTCGCTAAGAAAATCCTAAAAGGGATCACACTCACAATGAATCAGACAAGAGAAAAACAATTAAACTATTAAAAAGTAAAACTGTATGTCTTGAGTAGACAAATTCACACTGAGATGTGAAAAATTACAATTCTGTAAATAATTATAATTGTAAGACTGGCAATAGTACAATCACACTGGTAAATTAATTATTGTAAATAGAAGGTAGGCTAAAAGTTATTGTCATGAACTGAATATGTGACTTCTTATGTCATGGAATCCAAATGGTAAGTTGTAAATTTTCTAACAATAAATTTTATCCAGGGATGAGAAATTAACTTTGAATAATAGAATTTTAGATCAAGAAGGTTTGTAGGAGTCCTCATTTCTTATGAGAGGCAGCCTTGTATCATGGATAGAAAGCTGACTTTAATGTCAGGATGACCCTGACTTAAGATCCACCATTTGAATCAGTGGTGTATGATCAAAGAGGTTTCTTCTATCAATGAAATAACAGTACAAAACAAAAGTAAATACTACGTGTTCCCCCTTTTAGTCCATATATATTGTGTGAAAATTCTAAAAAAAATTATTTCATATTAAAATAAAATATTACGGTTTTATTTCTAGGTAACTTACTACTAATCAACATGGCCTAATAGCCATACATCCTGAGTAAATTCTGAAAATATCTCTTGAAATGTTAATTTCATTAATTACAATTTAATTTTAATTTAATTACAATTAAAATTTCAAAAAAGTCCACCACAAAAGTTGTATCTAGGGATGAAAATTCAGTATAGAATAATAGCATTTCAGATTGACCTTAGTGACTCTTTGAGTCTGATCCATATCCTCATTTTATAGGTGAGGAAATTGAAGTATAAAAACATTATGACTTGTTCCAAATCACACAGTTGGATAAACTTATGCAAATTGAATTTTGCCAAATTATCTACATGTAAAGTTCCCTTTGTATATTGTCACTAACTGTATGTGTGATTCTGGGCAAGTCACTTAACCTCTGCCTCAGTTTCTTGATCTATAAAACAGGAATAATAATAGTACTCCCTTACAGGGCTGTTGGGAGAATTAAATAAAATAATTAGTGTAAACCACTTATCATGATTCCTAGCATATAGTAAGCACTATTTAATGTTAATTACAATTAGTAATAGGAGGAAGAGGAGTAGATATCATTATAGAAAAACAAATCTAATATGTACATGACATAAGACACTCACAAACATTTACAGAAATTAAATTCAGTTATTTCATTCTGCCACATTTATTATTTTCATTAAAGAAACCCTCAGGTTAATGCTGCTTTTTATGGGCATCAACTAACTAAATTAGCAAAATATACTTTAAGCTTTCCTTTTCAGAACTATCCCACCCAATTTCTGTGAAATGGTTCATTTGTTGGTATTGCTCCACTAAACCAAGTTAATAATAACATAAAATCTATAGTTAGAAGTCTTCGTTATCTAGGATTCTCTCAGCTGGAAATTTGTGTTACCCAGTCTACAGATATTTTTCCAGCATTTTTGACATGGAGGTACTGTATGGCCATGGATATCTTCTTGAGTTATGTTTAATATAATTCAAATATGAAGTATATGCACATTATTTGGAAGATGTGGTAAATGAGAGCCTTATACTTTTTTTTTAAACAAAACACTTTATTCTACAACCATACCTGGTAACAGTTACTGCACTTTATAACACCTGTGGTGTTATTTTGGTCCTAAGTAGAGAAATAAGAACTCTTTACACACCCACCATTTTGTACTGTCACGCTTACTATCAGTGCAAAAAGGATGGATCTTAATTATGTAATCATTCTACTCCTGTAATATTTTCTATCTTTACAGTTTAAGAGAAAATTTAGGGAAAGGGAGAAACACTCATAGTGATTAATAAATGTTATGATAGACCAAGGAGTAACACATTTGTAAAGAAAACTAAAAAGTACAAGGAACTTACGGTGAAATTGTACAACCAGAGGCATATGCATGATGTCCTGTGTATCGGATGTCACAGCGTACAACATTGTTTGAATAATCAGACTCAGGCACTAAATAGCTGGGATTCACACTGACCTAATAGAAACAAATAATATTTATTTTTCAGATGTCATCATTATACATTAGCTAGCTGTTCTTTGTTAACATGTAGACTAGAACAAGAGGAAATAGTCTTAAACTAAAGCTTGAGCAACTTAATTAGATGGGTTTATTAAACTTTGAATGAGTGACAAGGAAAGTTATGCAAACAAGACAATTTTTCATCTGTCTGGGTTGGCTAAAGTATGGTCTCAAATGACCTCTCTAAATCATGGCAAGTCCTGTGATGATTTAATATCTGAATCCATAGATGTTTTCACAGAGGTTTGCAATCTAAATACATATTCAGGTCCACTACCTTCAGAATGTAGTTTCCAGGTTTTACATCTGTAATATCAATCCACTGACAATCTATATCTGCATTATAGGTATCGTAGCACCCAGGGCTCAGTCCCTAAAAAATGAGAATAAAATTTGATTAGCATACTCTTAGGGCTATAATCACATGATACATAATATTGTAATAATAGAATTCTGTTAGCAAACTAAATCTTAGTTAGCTAAAACTTTGACACCATACCAAGTTTAACTTATTGTTCCAATGTTAGGGAAAACAAAAGTGCACACAACTTAGACCTCTGACATTTCCCAGTTAAAATGAAAAGACTCAGATCAACAAACATTTCATCTGGCTTCTGTCTTTTATGAGTCAACTAAGAAAGTTACAATTTAAAATGATGAAACCAAATTCATTCAAAATTTTCTAAAATGCAACTAATCACTAAAATAAAAGTATTTGTTGGAAAATCTTTCTTTTAGGTTGAATGTTTGTGAAGAAAATGATAGATCAAGACCAGCATGTTATTATGTGATGACATGGAATGACTCTCAGTAGCCTAGGATGTAGGGATTCTATAAATATACACTAAGGCACAACTTCAAACAGGACTTCAGATTTGTGACCATCTTGTATAGGCACAAGAAATGGAGCAGCTTTCTTTAAGTAAAAGGACTCTATAACTCTTAGGATAAAGAGAGAGAACCACAAACAAACCCAGGCTTTACAGAAGATACAATTAGATGTCACCTAAAGGACATTATGAAATTATACACAATATAGAATGGGTTCCAGGTCATTTTTTATTCATCTGCATACAGAGATAACATTGGCACCAACACCCTACAATGTAAATATATATAATAAAATCTTACTAGACCATATACCTGCTTATAGATGTGCAGCTTATTCTTCTAGGGAATAAATATTTGTCCAGCAATACATGGACTTTATATATTTTTCTCTATTTGCTGTGATGTTTTGAGTTCAGAAAAAGATATAACATAAATTTACATCTCTAAAAAGTTCTCTATTCTAGCATACAGATTTACTTTGCAAGATCCCAGCTGCTGATCAGCTTTGGACTGGATTATGTTGATTTACTTTTTTTCCTGCCAAAATTCATGCTGGAGTGAAACTATATTGTCCACTTACAAATTGGGGCTCCTTATGGAAATACTGACACAGCTTTAACTATGGAAGCACACATTTTCCAACTATAAAACATATGTAAACTGCTTAATTCAGCAGTATTTTTTTTAAAAAACAGTCCCGGATCTCTGCATCTGACATCAATTATCTTTGAAATTTTGAATGTGTACACATTTATGCATGGGAGAGTAACTATACCCTTCTCTTCTTAAATGTATCATTGAAAAGGCAGACTTTTTGGAAATAACCTTATAAGGAGCTTGCTTTCCCTTTTCCCCTTCAATTACCTTTTCCAATTATCATCATATTCTTATAATAATGTATTAACAAGGTGAAAAGGATAGATAGTTTTAAATAATCATGCGTAGTTCAAATGACATCTAAATCACTTAGCAAGTTGGCTAAACAACATAAAAAATTGTCCCCCTACCAATCCATATCACCTATCTATTCAAGAAGCTATTAAAAGACTATATTAACTCTTATAGCCTTAATTATGATATGAGAAGTAGCTGTCGTAAAGGATAAGGATTCTATACAAACATATACAGAGATAATGGAAATGAATGAATTGTACTTTGACTTTTTCTTTCTGTCTTTGTCCCTTTGTCTCTTCATAGTAATAATGGAAATAAATGAATAGACTTGCTTTTACTATATATGTATACTATGTATCACATATATCTGTATATGTATATATTATAAATATATCCATATAAATGTATCCATATCATAAGAATTTATATATTATATATATCTATAAAAACAACTACATTCATTCCATTTCCCATGTATTTTTATCTTTGACAAGATGACTTATTAAATAAAATAACTCAAAGAGAAAAAACTGCAAGAATAAAAATAGAATATGTCATTTCTTTCTGAAACCTGTAAGGTTGGGGTATAGAAGGAACTTACTTGTGTGTGTGCTGTACAGGCATATCGTCTATAGTATCCATAATCACAAGAAGTATCCTCAAGGCAAAAACTTGCTTTATGGCCTTCAGCCACTCTCCTCTGAGTACTGGCATCAAGTAAGTCATAGTGGCTGAATTCATCCATACTGTGGTAATGTCTGATAGTCCATTCAAAAAAGGCATATTAGTTAATTAAAAACTGGATTATACATCAAACCATTCATAGAAAACATATCATAAAACATGTCTTCTATCAAAACATTGCTTGGACCAAAATCTCTTCACATTAAAATTGTGATTATATATTTTAAGGATGAAAAAAATATATATTAGATTTATTTTTTTCTTCCATGTATAAAAACATCTATTGAGGACATGCATGTTAATACTTTTACTTCTGAAAGGAGGCTTATGATTTTGGTTAATATTGTTTTTGTATTATATTAAGTGTCTTGATAATTAACAACTTCTGAATTTTAAGTGGAAGTAGCTGACACTTGATCTTGGAATAGGTTAATAAATTTAGATCCAGAGGAGATCTTCCTCCTTTTGAGGCAAAAAAACTGAGAACCAGAAAAATGAAGTGGCTTTTCCAAAGTCACACAAATAGTAAGCAGCACACCTAAAGTCTAATGATTCAGGTCTAATGATTCCAAATCCAGTTAACTCTTCCATTATTTTGTCTGGGTACAACTGTCTTTCAAGGAGCAGTGATTAATATTTCCTTTTCATAAGAATATTGGTGACCATTCAAAGTTTTGATTTGTTTTATTTTGTTTTTAAATATAACCCTCCTGTAGCCAAACTTACTAATATCTATCTACAGCAAAGGTTTAATTCCTGAAATGACAGAAAGGGGGATAATACTAAACCATCAATTGTCACTAGGCTAAGAAAGACCTTTTGCAAGTGAGCTGTTAAGTGGAAATAAAATTTTTATATTTTGTCAGCATTTAAATAAAGGATGAGATAAGGAATTTACACAATGTTTTTCCATTCATCATCACTATAAAAGTAAATACTTTCTCAAATTACAGGAACAGAAATCAGGTTGACATTGACAAATTAAAGGCATAGTCATTTAAAATGATAATCAAGTTCAAATAGGGATAGCCGGAAGGGAGAACAAAGAAAACATGCTCAGAAAAATAAAAATAAAGAATTATTATTCACAATGGCATCCAAAAAAGATTGTATATCCAAGTGGACCACAAAGTAAGCACAATCTGGAATACATATTAAATGACTAAGTAACCTCAAGAAACTGTAAGGCAATCTTCCCTTTAGGCTCAATACTTAGCTTCAAATACATAATGGAGAGAAAATTTGGAAAGACAAAAGAAAAGATAATATCTTTAAGTTAAAAAATGGAAGGATGGCATGATATGAGTTGGCAGTGCAGCAAACTATTGTTTTCTGCTTTTCTGGAAATAAATAATTTTATAATATTAAGGTGACTAAAAATGTAACAAGATAGCATACATTTTTTGGTTCAGATTTATTGCATTGATACAGAAAACTCTTAGTGTGGAAACTCTACCAGTGTTGGTCTCAGCAATTGTTCTGCAATTTACAGTCTTAGAAAATTGCCTGGGACCCTCTTGTGTCAAATGAATTGCATATGGTCAGTCAAATAGATAAATATATATGCAGATATGTATATGTGTGTGTGTGTGTGTACACATATATATATATGGAAAGACAAGTCATTCAAAAATAGTCTTCTTGAGTGCAAGGCCAGCTCTCTATCCAAGGGAATATATTTTTGTGGAATAACTTTGCTATCTACCCTTTCCATGAAAAAAGTGGAACTTTATTGTAACTTCTTAAATAATTAAGAAGCCTTTGAACAAGATATTAAGTTACTCAAGTGTGGAGAGAACACAAAGAATATTTTAAATTGCTGAAAACTATTGGGTGAAGATAATAATTCCTAGAGAGCTTTAAAAATATGACCGACTAGTATCTATTTGGGACAGTTTTGCTGTAGTTCTTTTAAGTGAGGATTAGTTTAAGTAATTTTTCAAGATCTCTTTTAAAAGTTTTCTGATTATGTAATTTGTATTGCCCTTTAAGAAATATTTAAAATTATCTTTTATAACACAATATTAAAACTTCAAAGTTAGTTTTACAAGAATATCATACTTATTCAGACTCTATTCCAATAGAAATGTCCTTTCCTCTACAAGTGTCATTTTGGAAATAGAACTCCTTTCTAGTGGACAAGACTTAATACCTTCAATTCAAAACATACTAATATACAGTTTCAAACATTATCAAGCAATTTAAAGATTGTAATAATTAGGGAGATATATTACCTCATTTTTACTTTTTTTCCTAATGACTTGGGAAGAAGTGAACAATTACTACAGTGAGAAAGCATCATACCTCCATTTTATAGAATATTGAAGGTTATTCACCATTATAAAAACCAAGTAAAAATAGAAAGAGAGATTTAAGAGTACTGTACAATAATCAGCACACTCACTGGTGACAGCTGTGCCACTCCCATGAATATCTTGGTCTGCTTGGTAAAAAATCTGATGTCCCTTGATTTTTCACTCGTTGGGGAAATCTTAGCAGCACTCGGTTATCATAATCTCTGACATCGGACCTGTATGCTGAACTGCAGTTGTGGAAAAAAGATAGTCACAACATAGCTATAGTGGCTTCCTACTCGACCTTCTCCTTACCCTTCCTTCTCATGGGAAAATAAAGATATGACACTTAAAAGCCAGGTGAATAAAAGGACAATCATTACCCATCCCCATTTTTTTGTGTAATATCCCCAGTCAATTAAAAACTAAAATCAATGAATGAAGTTTAGGCAAGGAATTATCCTGAACCATGGGTAAAAGAGGAATATAAGTATTTTTCAGGGAATTCCCCCCAACAAGGCATTTGTTGTAACATTATGATTTAGTAAATAAGTCTTAAAAAATTATCCAAAGCAAACAGGTCACATCTGGTAAAGGTCAAAAGTAAGGATTTGAATCCCATTCTTCCTGATACTATTACCAATCCATGCTGCTTCTCAGTATCAGATAAATAAATGCGTAATAAAGACTCCTATTTGGGTGATACTTTATATGTTTATAAAATAATTCAAGAACTCTATGAAATAGGTAAGGCAAGTATTATAATTACTAATGCTCAGATAAATTCTTGTCAATGGTCATAAAACTAGCAAGTGTTAGTTACTTCTAGGACTTAAGAGCAAGTGTTTAGATAATGGATCTAAGTCTCTGTGTCATTAAAATAAAATTCAAATTAAACAGCTAGTTAATCAAATAAATGATATGTAAATATGTTCAGTCCATGAGAAAGCACTAAGATTATACAATATTGTAAAAAGATATTGCAGTACTGCTCTTAGAGGGTCACTTCTTTTTCCTTTAGTAGAAGGAAGAAGCACTAGCAGAAAGGCCAAAATCGGCCAAAACAAAAGAATAAACATAAAGAGGCATGAAGCCCAGGATCCCCAAATACTTATGACTACCATAAGTAATAAATAGACAGGCAGTGTTAAGCAATGAATGGGAAATTTCCTCCAATCTGAAGGATTAAGGTTACAGTGCAACCTCTGACATACACAAGCTATGTGTATGTCTCAGTACCTCTGGGAACTTGCTACATAGAGGAATTTCCTCTGAAATACAAACAATATAGTTGCACTATGCTGGTTTTTTAAAAGCACATTTTTAAGCCTGTTAAGGTTTGACCTACTTTACAGAGTTATAATCCTAAATACATTTTTGGACTTGTCTTGGAGTATGTTACCATTCTCTGAAATGCCAAGGAATTTCTTCTCAATGTTAACTTTTTTTTTCCTTTTTTTTTTTTTGGTGGCACCTTCCAAAACATCTTGGGCTCCCTCTATTGGCTGTTCAGTATCAAAACCTAACAATTTCTATTCAAGTTAAGGATCCTTCTTTTAAAGCTGTTGAAAAAGCAAAGGCTTCAAGGCTTGTTAAAGTAAAGCCAGAACATGTTAATTACAGTTACAACCAAAAGAGGAAAAAACTTTTGCCAAGTGAATAAGACCACAGTAGCAAACATACTTTTCAGTCTTCTAAGAGGTCATTAACGTTCTCTATAATTTCTTTTTTTGGGTAGGTTTTTTTTTTTTTTCCTGGAGGGTCAAATTACAGATGTTTTATTCAATTTACTGGGAATGGCTGTTTCCCATAGAAGTATGTGGGCTCTTCTTTTATGAGGTCGAGTACAATTTCTTTTTCTTTAATCATGATAACGAGAACCCATTGCTTTTGAAACTTGAATATAAATAAGCCTGGGGCTCCAAAGATTCAGAAGGAAATAAACACTGTCTTAATCCAAGCCATTCTCTTCATCTTCTACACAACAGTTGGAATGGTCATGAGCAGGGGCCAAAACAAACAAACAAAAAAAAGTATTCTTATCATCCCCAACTATCCTGTTCTCTTCACTTCCCATCTCCCACCTGTCCAGGACCCCAGCTGCCATAGACAAGACTCCAGGAGGAGAAGAGCAGCGCAGAGAGGAAGAGTCCACATTAGGATCAGGAGAAGACCCCGGCCCCTACCTGGCAAGACAGTTTTCCTCCGCAGCACATCTCAAGTTGTACATGGACATCCTCTGCACGTACGTGGACGCCTGAATGTAGTAGGGATCTGGCACCAGGTCTGGGAGACCTACAAGTCGGCCAAGAATAATCAGAAAGCCACCAGCATCTTGAAACCCTGTTACTAACCCCAGCTTCCTGTCTAGCCTTTCTACCCATTCTTTTCTCCAAATCCTTCCCTTCTTTAACCGAATCCTTTTACTAAGATCCCTGCTTGTATTGAGACTAGATAGAAGGAGCAGTGGGGACGAGAGAAAAGAAGACAATAAAAGAATTTTCGGGAATGATTATGTGGCAGTCTCTTATGTAGGTCAGGAAGACATACACGGGTGCAGAGTTTTGGTTGAATCCGATCTTTGGGCTTCCTCTTAGAAGGAGCAGCAAGGTGGCCCTTTTTTGGGGGGGAAGGGGAGGCGGAGTAAGGAGAGTGGCGGAAGAGAAGTAGATATCTCTAATTTTTTGCACCTCTGATTGTGATTGCCACTTACCATACTGGAAGTATCCAGTCCCATAGCCAGGTCTGTGCCTACTTCCTGGACGTGGTCTTTCGTAAGTGTCATAGTAATTGTAATAGGGGTTGTCGTCTGCGTACTTGTAAGGATTGTAGGGGTCATCGCCCACCATACCATCCACTCGGCTAGGAGCTCTGAGATTGCTTAGAGTGGGGTGACTAGCCGCAGGGGTCCGGTTGCGGTCCTGGGAGGCAGGACTGGAGCCCCGAGCACGGCCCCCAGGGCTGCTGCTGGTGGTGGAGGTGACAGCAGGGAGGGTGGAAGCCGATGGTCCGGCCTGGTGCCGTTGCCCAGACGGCTGATAACCAGCCTGGAACCAGTGCCGCGCCGCAGGCTGCCGCCTGCTGTTGTGCACCGGGGCTCCCACAGACGGCAGCGGACGAGAGCGCTGTGAAGTGCTATTATTTCTGAGCAGCAAGACTGGCGTCTGGGGCAGCGAGGAGGAGACTGAGGAGACTGCGGAGGAACTAGCGGCTGGAGCCCTTCGGCGCGGAGGCTGGTACTCAGAGCCCAGACTCAGAAGACTGAACACCTGCCCGTTGTTCTCCCACTGAATCTTTTGCCTCCATACTGCTGGAGGAGGAGGGTCCCGTCGGGGCTGCTGGCAAGCCACTTGCAAAATATAGCCCAAGTGTACGCACAGATGCAACCGAAGAAGAATAACTGCGGGTGAAGGGAAATGCATCTTTCTCTCTCCTTTAATCCTCACAGACACGAAAAGCGTTGTTTTAAAAATAATAATAAAAATAGGAGGAAAAAATCACTTGTGGGGAAGGAAAAACCGTCTACCAAAGTATTTCAATAGTTACCTAGGAGCGCCAAAGATTGTGTAGATTGAAAAAATAAAAGAAAACGAGAATGTGGCGTCTTACCCGTTCCCCCCCTTCCCAGTGTTTATAGAAGAATGATGGGGAGAAGAGCAGAAGCAATAGCGAGAGGGCAGCCTCTCATCGTCGTCGTCGTCCTGCTTTTGCTGGTGTCTGGAGTGAAGGAAGGAGGAGGGATGCGAGATTTTAAACTTTCTGGCACATTTGCAAAGTTACACAAGCGTTTCTTGGCAGTGCTGCTCCTATGCTATTTGTTCACGTAATGCGATTGGAAACGTGCAAGTCTGACAGTTCCTCACATCTGCCCCCTCCCTCTTAACCACCTCCCCCCAAGACACGTTGCACATAGAGAGGTTTCTTTAAGGGGAAAGAACAAAAAAAAGGATACACATCCAGCGAGAGACACACGCGACCCACATCTTAATCTTGGGCGAACATGCAGGAATTTCAGTGGATTCAGACACACTCAAGCAGCCAGACCAGGCGAGTGTGCCAAAGTATGCAGAAGGAAAAATGCTATTAGGTCATCAAACACAGGAAGACTGGAAAGGGGGAGGTAGGAAGACTTAGACTTGACGGGAGTGGAGGGAACATGTTTTGGGGAAAATATTCTGGTTAAGAATTCCATGTTCAGGAGGGGGAACAAAGCATATTTCCCAATACACTCTGACTTATGGGAAATCCTCTCATCCTGTAAACTCTGAGCTATCGAATTTTGTTTTTCTGGGTATAGGTAACATGAGAAATGGGTTACAAATTCATCTCCTGCAGTGAAATTTCTAAGTGAAATTTCACATGGGAGAAGGACGGTTGACCCAGGTTCATAACCAGAATAAATAAATCCATTTCCCCGTTTCAAAAACTAAACCCAGAGGTCTACTTTTATCGGAACGTGAAAAAATAATCTTTCAGCTTGACAATGCATCTTAGAAAAAGGTTGTTAAACAGATTGTTCAGAATTCGGCTGTAAATTAACATCTGAACTAAGAATCCCTTGCCTCCTTCCTCTACTCCCTCTCCTCCTATAAGAGAGAAGGTTTTTGTTTTATTTTTATCACTGTTTATTAAATACGTAATACCACTAATATATCACTGATAAATAATAGGCGGCATCAAGATTTCTGTCTGAAAAACTTCCCAACCAAATAAGATTTTCCTGAGGGCTAGGGAGTGTCCTTAGTAGAAAGGAGAATGGGAAGAAGGGTCAGCAATTCTGACTGGAATTAGTTGGCAAATATAGTATAGCTGTTCCCATGTCACTTTTATATTTTAGCAGTGCTGGAAACTTTTCTAAAAAAAAGTTGACACTAAAAAAGTGAATACCTGCAAAGTATTGATCAAAATAAGATTTTTAAAATAGCTCATTTTTTGGTGTTTTTTATTTATATGTCACACATTTATTTCTATATATATTCCAAATCTGCCTTTTCTCTAGTAAGTCTTTTATGACATAGATTTTAAAAAGAAAGAGGATGATTTATTATTTTTTGTTGGCAAAACGAGGATATGGTTTCCCACTTCAAAGAAGGGAAATGTGTTTTCTTAATTTTTCTGGGGCCAGGTTTGGTCATTGTCATTCCACGTCTTTTAGAACTTATTTGGTGGTTGTTCTTTCCACTTTGTGAAGAGTGGGGCTAGAACCCCCTTCCCTCCCCCTCCAAAAAAAAGGTAATGAAACCATCCTCCATACTTAAGTGGTCCAACAGACAAATTCTTTAACTATTACATGGGCTTCCTGGTCACCTAAGTACAAAAACAGAATCTTGAGCTTCATACATGCTTCTCACCCCTAAAGGTGATCATGAAAAATATGGAATCAAAGAAACTGTGCCCAACTAAGACAATGCTATATCTTTACTGAGTATCTTTCCATGCAAAATTTTCTTTTGTTAACTGCTAGTGTTATACAAAGTTTCATTTTGTTCCAAACCTTAATCATGGAATGAGTTTGTATTATTTTTCTGGTTCTGCTTATTTCAGTTTATACCAGTTCATTTGAGTCTTCTAAATGCTTTTCTGAATTATTTCATATTTATAGTTTATTTTTTATTCTGTTATTTTCATGTTATCACAATTTATTTCTAGTTAATTGCTATAAAAATTGTGTATGAATATTTAGGGTGATATTGGATCTTTTTTTTCTTTCTGTTTTTGACCAGATGTGGTGGGGATCTCTAGGGCAAAAGATCTTTTAGTCACCTAACCTGAGTTTTCAATAACCTTTTAAATGATGTCCCTCATTTCTCTCTCCCTTCTCTATCCCATTACCTACACAGATGCCAAAATGATCTCCTTAAAGCACAACTATGACCAAGTCACTCACTTCTTGCTCAAGAAGCTTCCCATTGGCTTCCCATCACCAATTTTCAAGTTTTTTGGTGTGTACCTCTAACAGTAAACACACTCATTTGTATATAGACACATATGTATGTATGCATATACAATATATTTATCATATATCTTTAATAATTTATATTTATTACAAATTACATGTATATACTACTATACTAAAATGTACCTTATATGGATGCCCATCAATTGGAGAATGGCTGAATAAATTGTGGTATATGAATATTATGGAATATTATTGTTCTGTAAGAAATGATCAGCAAGAGGATTTCAGAAAGATCTGGAGAGACTTACATGAACTGATGCTGAGTGAAATGAGCAGGACCAGGAGAGCATTATATACTTCAACAACAATACTATATGATCATCAATTCTGATGGATGTGGCCCTCTTCAACAATGAGATGAACCAAATCAGTTCCAATAGAGCAGTAATGAATTGAACCAGCTACACCCAGCAAAAGAACTCTGGGAGATGACTATGAACCACTACATAGAATTCCCAATCCTCTATTTTTGTCCACCTGCATTTTTTATTTCCTTCACAGGTTAATTGTACACTATTTTGAAGTCCGATTCTTTTTGTACAGCAAAATAACTGTAAGGACATGTATACATATATTGTATTTAACTTATACTTGAACATATTTAACATGTATTGGTCAATATGCTATCTAGGGCAGGGGGTGGGGGGAAGAAGGGGAATAAAAATGGAACAAAAGGTTTTGCAAGGTTTTGCAATTGTCAGTGCTGAAAAATTACCCATGGATATATCTTGTAAATAAAAAGCTTTAATAAAAAAGAAATAATCATCCCCCCCCAAAAAAAAAACCTCATAAAACAAACAGGAAATAGGAATTTTTAGAAGATGAGATCAAGATAAAAAATTAAGATTTATGTTATATTATTTCTTAATGGTACAAACCACTTTTGCTCACTAAAATCAATGTGATGGAATGTTCTTCCTTTTTTAAAAAAAATCCTCATATGTGTTCTCCGGGATAGAGAGGACTTATGGGTTTTATTAGTCTTTAATTATTCAGTTAATTTGACCATTATGAAGTAGACCAAGCAGGTGAATATTTTTTAATCTTATATTTATTTTATTATTGTTATATTTTGAGTTCTGAGAATATAATTTATAACATAATTTTAAAGATATACACAAGACAACAAGCAACTTGCTAACAAAAATAGGTCTTAATAGTGAATATAACAGATTTTCATCAGGAGTCATATTTCTTTATTTATAGATGTTCCTCACATGCCATGTAAAAATAAGAAGCAAAAATGAATTGTTTCTAATTTTAGCTGTTGAACAATTTTAATTTAAATCCATTCCTTTTTCTTTATGTGATTTATTAATTTATGATATCATAACATAAATTTACTTATATTTTTATATGCATGTAATGATCAGCAAAAAAAGCTAAATTGACTGGCCCATAAAGTGGAGGAAGTGGAGTAATATAAAATAGGTATGAAAAGATATCTGTTGGACTTTAAATGCTAAAAAGAAAAGTCAGTCCTAGAGACAACATCCACAGGAAGTTTTTGATGTGACATAGCCAGATATACATTTCTGAAAAAATCACTTTGGAAGATATATGAAGGATGGATTGGGAAAAAAAGAGACTTGAGAAAGAGAGGCCAATTAGGGGGCAATTGCAGGATTCCAGGAGAAAGATGTTGAGGTCCTCAGTTAGGGTAGTAACTATATGAATGGCGAGAAGATGTATCAAAAAATGCTGTGAAGATAAAAAGTACAAGTTGACAACTGTTTGAATATGTGGAATGAGTGAAGGTAATTAGTCAAAAATGACACACAGCTTTTGAACCTCAGTGATTGAAAGGATGATGGTGTTCTTGAGAGAAATAGGGAAATTTGGAAGAGGATAGCTTTGGTGGGAAAAGAGAATGTGATAAGATCTGTGATGCAGATCATAACTCATTCATGCCTATTCAGTCACTGTGCCTCACATTGTCCTACTTAAAATGAAGGGGCAATTCTTTTCGAGTGGTCACTGCCCCAGCACAGAGTCCATCTTCCATAATATGCCTTTCATAACAATTAAGTTATAGGAAGGTAGAATTTGCTAATGACATCAGCTTAGTGACTCATGTGAGCCCTCAGTTCATGGTTAGGTTTTAATTGCCCCAAGGGAGCAAAACCTGTCTCAGAAGAAATTAGACTGGAAATTTTCACAACTTTATGTGAGGTTAGAGTAGGGATGTATTGGGAGATAGCAGGTAAAAGGGAGGTGTGATTGTGTTTGAGACATACTCTGGTTATCCTGGATAAGATATAACCCATCTTCTTATCTATTAGATGACTGATTACAAATTCCTTTAGGTCCATATGATGGTTGCTTATTGGGCTAAAGCTTCTACTTTGGAGGCCACTGCCCTATAGGATAAAATAACAAACTTCACCTTGATATTTAAAGCCCTTCATAATTTGAATCCAGAATAAATTTCCAGATTTATTTTTCCTTACTCCTCTATCACAAATTTTACATTCCAGACAAACTTACTTATGCCTTATTTCATAAAATCAGCATTCTATTTCCTTTCTTAGCACCTTTTCAATAGTCTGTCTTTCAGATCTGGAATACATTTCCTTTTCACCCTTTACCCTTTGAATCCTTTGCTTCTTTCAAGGACAATTCATTGATCAGTCACCTGATTCCACTAATTACAGTTGCTTTCTTTCTTCTCAAACTATTTTGCCCATAAATGTCTATTTCATGTCCAAAGGTATTTTGGTGAATGTTTTGTAACCTGTTGTAGAGGCAGAGAGAGGGATAGAGAAATGCACAACACACTTTTATGATTAATCTGCATTATTAACATTTTCTTCTTCATTTAATTTAGCTGCTTCTTAATTCTAGACAATCAACAAAACAATAAATCAAATCCTATTTTGTAGCTTTCAACAATTTCTGAGATGTAAATACTAATGCTGAAAATTTAACAATCTTTTTTTTTTTGGTAGTTTTTAGCACATCCCTAGTTGTATAAGCTTCCTGAGCTCATGTAATTTCTCTTCTTCCTCCTCTTCCTCCTGCTGTTTTTTTTTTGTTCTTTCCCTTCTACTAATTCTCCTTTTCTTTCTCTTTCTCCTCCTCTTTTCTTCCTCCTCTTCCTGTTCTTCATCTTCTCTCTCTTCCTCCTCCCTCCTTTCTTCTCCCCTCTATTCTTTTTTTTTCCTTTTCCCTTCTTCATAACATGGTGCCTTGATATGATAGATGATTAATAAATTCGAATTGAACTTATTTGAATTGATTAATACTAATGGATTTGAGACAAAGTGAGTCAATTAAGTTTACTCTGTTTCATTGCTTTGGGGGAAATTTGTACCATTGATCACAATGGGTTTCAGATGGAACAACAAATTGCCATAATCTTTATTTGGCTTAAAGAGCATGTTCTAATAAGATTAAGTCAGTGTTATTAGTCATTTTTGTATAGGACAATTTCTATTGTGCTATTTTTCTTTAAAAGAAGTTCAAAGTGCTATAGATAGAATACAGTCACATGGATTTTCACTCCCTAGCCCATCCTACTTTGGGTCAACCTACTAAGGTAAATACCAGAAAAGTACATTGATTAAACTGTAAATTCTTAGTTATTCACTGTATCATTTTCTATTTTTATTTCATTTTATGAATACTCAACATGTTGAAATTCCTAAATCTTTATTCACTTCACTATATGATTATTTTGTTTTCTAACAAATCTAAAAACAAAATCTTACAAATTCATTTACCAGTTGTTTTCTTCAAAGTGGTAGCCTCGAACAAGAAATTGAGTAGATGCCCACCATTTGGGGAAGAGCTTAATAAATTATAGTATATGAAGGTAATGGAATATTGTTGTTCTATAAGAAATGATGAGCAGGTTGATTTCAGAAAAGCTTGGACTTATATGAACTGATACTAAGTGAAGTGAGCAGAACCAAGAGAATATCATACAAAGTAACAAGATTATGTGATAATCAACTATGATGGATTTGGCTCTTCTCAACAAAGAGATAATTCAATAGAAAGCAATGGAATGGAATGGAAAATCCATCTGGATCCAGAGAGAGAACTATGAAGACTGAATATGGATCAAAACATGTTTTCACTTTGTTTTTTGTTTGTTTTCTTTCTGCCTTGGGAAGGGGGGGAACACAAAACTTTACAAAAATGAATGTTGAAAACTATCTTACAAGTATTTAGAAAAATGAAATACTATTGAACAAATAGTAGCCTTGATTGGCCATATATTTATTCAAATTGTGCTTTGGAATTCTTTGGAAGTTGCTTTCAAAGTTAAGGCCAACGTACTTAAAAACGGACATTTATGGTTATTGAAGATGTTTATTAAATAATGTGCCACAAATTGTAAAAAGTAGTGTCCAAAGAGGAATTTTGAGTAATGAAGCATTATTAGAATAAATATGTGACCTCTCAAGTCCTTTTAAATTTATTCCTAATGCCTCATTTTAAAAGGGAAAACACTTATTTGGCTTTGCATTTTCTATTATATCTATTGAAATTGCATTCATAATATGCTATATATACCCTATATATAACTTATTCAGTAATTCATAATGATAGAAAAATCTACTTGAATCCTTGCCATGTAGTCTGGACTAAACTTTCCCTAAAAAGCAGTGAAGCTATCCTTGAGATTTGATTGGTAAAGAGACTGGATCTGAAGTGATTGAAGAACTGTCTTGACTCATCCTAGACATAATAAGTCCAGCCCATAGGAAGTCAGAGCCCTTGAGACTTGATGTATATCCTACAGCCATGTGAAACGACTCAACCTTCTGATGCAACATACCCTTTAATCTAACGTATTCTTCTGATTTGACACATTTCCATAAAGGGTAGAGGAAGGCAATATCTACCTGATTTACCATTGTAGCTTTTCTGAATATCCTATCCATAATATTGTTCTTTTTTTCTGTTACATTCTGGGCAATCCATCTCATTCTTGAATGACTGGATCAGTCTGAATAAGGCTTGTCTCAGTACACTTGTCTTGAGACATTTTCAAATGCCAACACACATATTTTTTTAAATTTTTAATCTTTGCATTGCTTGTATCATTCTTTTCCTCTTTAAGCTTAGGAAGATCATTTCACTTTTCTGAGTTTCAGTTTTTTAATCTGTGTTAAGGACCATACCTAAGAGAAAGGGCAGGTCAATTCTTCAAGAGCCTCCACAGCTATGAATCATAACACTTGAAGGAGTTACAAAGCAGCCTTTTCTGACACAGATGTTCCTTGTGGATTGGGAATGAAGTAAATTAGAGACAAGAGGGAAGAGGAGAGAGGTCAGACAACCCAATTGCCTCTCAGTCGGGAGGTCAGAGAATGCAACTGCCTCTCAGTCTCCTTGTATCATCATCATCCTCTCACATGAAGAGATCCATTCTACAGGTCTGAGTTAGACCTCTAGCAGTCACTGGCAGGTGGCTCCCATAGCACAACAAATCTGTAAAATAAAAAGATTGCATCCTTTCATTCAATGAAATGTGAAAATAATCTTAGCTAAGTTGAATTCCCATTCAGTGATTTCTTTTGAATATTAATATTTTATCAGAAATCAAGTTTATAATTGTTTTATTTCTACCTTTTCTCCTTACCAAATTGCACTATACTCAGATTTTAAAATGATATTTTATAGTACCTACCTATAGTAGTTCTTTTTCTTAAAAAAAAAAAAAACCCACAAACGTATTAGTAAATGAACGGGAAACCCCAACATATCATGACTATCTTAAGTCAAATGATTTGATGAGACAATGTTTTTTGCTGATTGGGGGTTTTGGTTTTTTCTTCTATATCATCACTCATTATGAATTCCCTTCTGGCCTAAAATTTTCAAAAAATATGTTGCCTCCACAGTGAAGGGAATAGAAAGTGTTTCCATTCACCAGGCATTGTGCCAAGCCACACATTGTGCTCTTTTGTTTGTTGAAAAAATAGTTAATAATATTAATCCTGAAGAAATCAGAGGTTCTTTTTATATAATACATATGTTTTAAAATATTATATATGTACTTCATTAAACATTTCCCAATTATATGTAAAAATAACAATCATTTAAAAACTTTGAATTCCAAATTCTTTCCTTCTTTGCCATTTCTGCAAGAAAGCAAGCAATTTGATATTGATTATTCATGTGAAGTAATGTAAAACATATTTCCATATTAGTCATCTTATGAAAGAAGACACAGACAAAAAAGAAAAGGAAAAAAGAAAGTAATGCTTTAATCTGTATTCAGAGTTCTTTCTCTGGAGTTGAATAGCATTCTTCATCATGAGTCCTTTGGAATCGTCTAGGATCATTGTTTTGATCAGAGTAGCTAAGTCTTTCACAGTTGTTCATCCTTACAATATTGGTGTTACTAGGTATACTGTTCTGATTGTGTTCATTTCACTTTGCTAGCAGTTCATGTAAGTCTTCCCATTTGAAACCACCTTGTTTGTCTTTTCTTATAGTACAGGGGTATTCTATCACTATATACCACAATAATATTCCATCACCACAATACCACAACTTTTTCAGCCATTCCCCAATTAATATAAATTCTCTTAATTTCTAATTTTTGCCATTAGAAAAAGAATTGCTAGAAATATATTTGGATATATAGGTCCTTTCCCCTTTTCTTTGATGTCTTTGGGATACAAACCTAGTGGTGATATTGCTGGATAAAAGGATATGATGCTTATACTAGTTCACAGCTCTCCCAATATTCATTAGTGTCTCAGTTTTTCCACATGCCCTCCAGAACTTGCAATTTTCCTTTTCTGTCATGTTTGCCAATCTGATTGATATGAGGTGCTATCTCAGAACCAGTTTAATTCACATTTCTCTAATTGGTAGTAATTTAGAACATTTTTGATAGTTTTGATTTCTTCTTCTAAAACTGCCTGTTCATGTTCTTTAATTATTTATCAGCTGGGGAAAAGCTCTTATTGATATACATATAAAGAGAGGTAGATATGTTTATGTCTATATATACACACTTTCCCCAGTTCTTTACATATTAGAGAAATGAGGTCTTTGTCAGAGAAACTTGCTATAAATTTGTTTCCTATATTTTCTGTTTAGCTTCAAATTTTGGCTGCACTAGTTTTGTTTGTGAAAATCAAATTTGTAATCAAAAATATCCATTTTACTTCCTATTATCCTTTCTGTGTCTTGTTTGGACATAAACTCTTCCCTTATCCATTGATATGACAGACACATTTTGTCATCTTCTCCTAACTGACTTATAATATTACCCTTTATATCCAAATTGTTTATCCATTTTGACCTTGTCTTGGTCATGATACTATATAATGTGAGATGTTTATATCTACTTTTTTACAAATTGCTTTTTTTTTTCCCCCAGGAATTTTTGTCGAATAGTGAGTACTTATCTCAAAAGCTTATTTACTGCTATGTATTGTATACTGTATATTGGGGCAATTGGGTGATACAGTGAATAAAGTACTAGACCTGAAGTCATAAAGACTTATGATTTAAATCCAGCTTCAGACCCTTTAATAGCTGTGTGATTCTGAGCAAGTTCTTTAACTCTCTTCACCAAAGTTTCCTCATATGTAAAATGAGCTGGAGAAGGAAATGGCAAGTCACCATAGTACCTTTGCCAAGGAAATCCCAAATACAGTCCTCCTGAAGAGTCACAAACAATTGAAATGACCAAAAAACAATTTTGTGCCTAAACTATTTCACTGATCTGCTATTCTATTTCTTAGCCCAAACCAGGTTGATTACCACTTTGTAATACAGTTTGAAATCTGATACTGCTAGGTTGTCTTCCTTCACATGGTACATATTTAAATAAATAATAGATCCACTTTAATTTCTAGGACACAGATTTATAACTTAGATTTTTATGGACCCTAAAAGAATCTGTGGGTAGATTTCAAAATATCTGTGAAATTAGATAGGAAATAAACCCAAATATATCTTTATTTTCCGTAATTTATTTTGTATTTTTTTTAGTTAATTAAAACTATTCTGAGAAAGGGTCTAAAGGCTTCACAGATACTGTTTTCAAATGAATACAAATGAAATGGACATAGTGACGCTATTCCACTGATGGGGACTTAGTGGGAACTTGCTATTTTCACCAATATTTCTTGCTAACTAGATGCTAAGTCCAGTTGATTTTAAGCAGCTGAAAGAATGTAAGTATTGTCAGCTCCTTTTAATTTTGGTGCATTGGGGCAAGTATCCAGACACCCCACCATAGTTATGGCTTTGATTTCTAACTTCTGGTAAGGATAGTAATTAGTATCACTTCAGACAGTTGGTATTTATTTCATTTTTTGGGTTGCTTTTTTGTTTTGTCATTTATTGGCATCTGTTCTTCTGGGAAATGACTGAAAAATGCTAGTTCATTTTCTGTGAATTGCAAAATGTTATGCTATAAATTGTAAAGTTACAATTTATCTCTAAATGATATAAAAGAGAAATCTTAAAAGACATTAAAAAATAAGGTTCAAAATAGAATATTAGAACTATAAGCAACATAGAAGTAATATAATAATAATTTTGTCCTTTCTAATTTGCAGATGATAAACTAAGCTGAAGGTTAAATGACTTTCTACCTGCAATTATACAGGTATTGAATAGCAGAACTATTCCAAGAAATCTTGGAATCTGTGTCTTGTACTCTTTCCATACATAAGTGGGATCAGTAGCATTCTATTTCATTCTTTTTATTCAATTGTATTTTTCAATTATTATATATTTTTCCCTTCCCACTGTATAAAAATAGAAAAACAAAATGCTTGCCGCAAATATGCATAGTAAAACAAAACAAATTCTCATACTGCCCAATATCCAAAAATGTGCATCTCACTTTGCATATTAGTTTATCACCTCTTTGTTCATCATCAGTCCATGATTGATTAGCATTGATCAAAGTTCTTAAGCCTTTCAAAATAGTTTATTTTAACAATTTTGGTGCTATAGTATAAATTTTGTTCCTCGGATTTGTTTTATCCATTTAATTTTGCATCAGTTAATAAAAGTCTTTTCAGATTTCTCTGAAACTATTTCCCCATTTCCTATAATAAAATATTGTCCTTTCATATGCCTTTGCTATAATTTGTTCAATCATTCCACAGTTGATGGAAACCCTCTACTTTCCAATTCTTTGCCACCATGAAAAGAGTTGTTATAAATGGTTTTGTATGTGTATACATATAGGTCCCTTTCCCCCTTTTTTCATCTCCTTGTATATAAGACTAGTATTAGAATTGCTAAGTCAAATAGTATACAAAGCTTTATTGCTTTGAGGGCAGAAATTCAAATTGCTTTCTAGTATGGCTGCAGCAATTCCCAGCTTCATCAACAGTGCATTAATCCAATTTTAGTAGTATTATATTAAAAATCAAATAACAAACCTCTTTTCCCCTTCAAATACAGATTTTGGAAAGTTACCTGCTCTTCATTTCTGTCTGCCTCTTTAGAAACAATTAAGTGGTATAATGAGACTGAATGCTGATCCTCAAGTCAGGAAGACCTAAGATCAAATTCAGCCTTAGATATTCCTGAGTTGTATGACCTTGGGTTAGTCACTTAATCATTGTTTGCCTTAGTTTTCTCAACTTTCAAATGACCATCTTGGGTCTGGGGGCCACTATGAGACTGTAAGCAATAAATTTCTGTAACTCATCTTTATTCACCTCAAAACAACCAAATATAGCACCCCTAAACAGATCCTGAAATAGAAAAACCAACAAAAAGATGGGGTGAAATTATTTTAGCCCTGGCACAAGAAGCCTGAGACAATGCCCTTTTCAGCCCATAAGCAAAGCTCAAATTTAAAAGGAAAAAAAAGGCAAAAAAGATTTTTGAGCCAAAAAAAAAACCTTAAAATGAATCTGAGCATAGAAAGCTTTTATGGGGACAGGGAAGATGACACAAATACAAAAGATGACAACAATATCAAAACACCTATGGGCAAAATCTCAAAAAAAAAAAAAAAAAAAAAGGTAACTCATCTCAGGCCCAGAAAAATTCATGAAAAAGCTCAAAAGGAAGCTTAAAAACCATATAAGACAGGTAGAAGAAAAATTGAGAAAAAAAATGAGTGATACAAGAGAATTAAGGAAAAACGAGTCAACGATTGAAAAAGAAAACAATTGCTTAAAAAATAGAACTTGATAAATGAAAAAGGAGATACAAAAATCCATCGGAAAAAAAACAACTCCCTAACAAGTACATTTGGTCAAGTGAAAATGGAAATATAAAAGCTAACTAAAAGTTACAATTGGACCAAGTGGAAGCTAATGACTCTTTGAGACATCAAGAATCAATCAAATTCAAAGGAATTAGAAGAAAAGAAAATGTAAAATATCTCATTATAAAAACAACTCATCTAGAAAATAGATCCAGAAGAGATATCAGAATCACTGCTTAAATAAGAAATGAAAAAGAGATTAAAGGAATCAGAGTAGGTAATGAGAAAACCAAATTATCACTCTTTGAAGCTGATATGATGGTATACTTAGGGAACCCCAGAGAATTTACTAAAAAGCTATTAGAAATAATCTACAACTTTAGCAATGTTGTAGGATACAAAATAAATCTTCATAAATCATCAGCATTTTTATACATCTCTAACAAAATCCAACAGCAGGAGATACAAAGTGAAATTCCATTCAAAATAACTGCCGATAGTATAAAATATTTGGGAATTTATCTGCCAAGGGAAAGTCAGGAACTATATGAGCAAAATTACAAAATACTTTTCACACAAATAAAGTCAGATCTATTTGGAAAAATATTAAGTGCTCTTGGATTGGGCAAGCAAATATAATAAAGATGACAATGCTACCTAAACTAATCTATTTATTTAGTGCTATACCAATCAAACTCCCAAGAAACTATTTTACTAACCTAGAAAAAATAACAATAAAATTCATCTGGAAGAACAAAATGTCAAGAATTTCAAGGGAACTAATGAAAAAAAACATCAAATGAAGGTGGCCTAGCTGTACCAGATCTAAAACTATATTATAAAGCAGTGGTCACCAAAACCATTTGGTATTAGATAAGAAATAAATTAATTGATCAGTAGAATAGATTAGATTCACAGGACAAAATAGTCAATAACTATAACAATCTAGTGTTTGACAAACCCAAAGACCCCAGCTTTTGGTATAAAAATTCACTATTTGATAAAAACTGCTGGGAAAATTGGGAACTAGTATAGCTGAAACTAGGCATTGACCTACACACCAAGATAAGGTCAAAATGGGTTCGTGATTTAAGCATAAAGAATGAGATTATAAATAAATTAAAATAACATAGGATAATTTACCTCTCAGACCATGGAGGAAGAAGGAATTTGTGACCAAAGAAGAACTAGAGATTATTATTGATCACAAAATAGAAAATTTTGATTATAGTAAGTTAAAAAGGGTTTGTACAAACAAAACTAATGCAGACAAGATTAGAAGGGAAGCAATAAACTGGGAAAACTTTTTTTTATAGTCAAAGGTTCTGATAAAAGCCTCATTTCCAAAATATATAGAGAATTGACTCAAATTCATAAGAAATCAAGCTATTCTCCAATTGATAAATGATCAAAGGACATAAACAGACAATTTTCAGATGAAGAAATTAAAACTATTTCTAGTCATATCAAAAGGTGCTCCAAATCACTATTGATCAGAGAAATGCAAGTTAAGACAACTCTGAGATTAGCTAAGATGACAGGAAAAGATAATAACGAATATTGGAGGGGATGTGGGAAAAGTGGGACACTGATACATTGTTGCTGGAATTATGAACAGATACAACCATTCTGGAGAGCAATTTGGAACTATGCTCAAAAAGTTATCAAACTGTCTATACCCTTTGATCCAGCAGTGTTTTTAATGGAATTATATCCCAAAGAGATTTTAAAGAAGGGAAAAGGGCCTGTATGTGTAAAAATGTTTGTGGCAGCCCTTTTTGTAGTGGCTAGAAATTGGAAATTGAATGGATGCCCATCAGTTGGAGAATGGCTGAATAAACTGTGGTATATGAATGTTATGGAATATTATTGTTCTGTAAGAAATGATCAGCAGCAGGATTTCAGAAAGGCCTGGAGAGACTTACATGAACTGATGCTAAGCGAAATGAGCAGAACCAAGAGATCATTATACACTTATATAGCAATACTATATGATGATCAATTTTGATAGACATGGCTCTCTTCAACAATGAGAGGATCCAAATTAGTTGCAATTGATCAGTAATGAACAGAACCAGCTACACTGAGCTACGCTGGGAAATGAGTGTGGACTACAACATAGCATTTCCACTCTTTGTGGAATTTTTTGCATGTATTTTTGGTTTTTTTTAATCTTCTTTCTAGATTTGATCTTTCTTGAGCAGCAAGATATCTATATAAATATGTATACATATATTGCATTTAACACATACTTTAACATATTTAACATATATTGGACTACCTGCCATCTAGAGGAGAGGGTGGGGGAAAGGAGGAGAAAAGTTGGAACAGGAGGTGTTGAAAAACTAATCATGCATATGTTTTGTAAATAAAAAGCTATAATATATAAAAAAAGAACCACTGCCTAAAAGCCATAATCAAAAGGAGGAGCTGGACAACATCTTTCAAGACATCATCAAGGAAAATTGCCCCCAATATCCTGGAACAACAGGACAAAAAGACATTAAAAGAATCCACAAATCATCTCAGGAAAGAGATCCTAAAATAAAAGCTCCAAGGAACATTATAACCAATTTACAGAGCTATCAGGTCAAGGAAAAACACGGCAATTGGCCAGAAAGAAATAATTCAAATATCAGGGAACCACAATCGGGATTATACAGGATTTAGCAGTTGCAACATTAAAGAATCAAAGGTCATAGAACATGATATTCCAGAAGGCAAAGGAGCTAGGATTACAACCAAGAATCATCTTTCCAGTGAAACTAATCATAATGTCTCAAGGGAAAAAAAGTTATTCAAAGAAATAGAAGAATTTCTAACTTTCAGAAAGAGAAAACCAGAAATGAACAAAAAAACCTGATCTTCAATATCAGGATCCAAGAAAAGCCTAAAAAGAGGAAAGGGGGGGAGAGAAACACTTAAGAGATTCACTGGAGCCAAACAATTTACATTCCTATATAGGAAGATATTTCTTGTAATTTATAAAAAATGTACCACTAATAGTATAGCTAGAAGGAATATATATATATATAGACAAAGGGTCTACTAATTAAAAAAATATTCTGGTATGAGCCATGTGATAGTTTGTTGTTTTTCAGGTCTGGAGAGGTGGTTTATCATCACTAAAAGGATGACCAGCAGGTAATTAATTCTTCTGACATAGCAGCTAATGAAACTACGTATTAGACAAAGCTATGCTATGTTCTGCATTGCACATACCAATGAAATAATGTGTCTTTAGAAATATTAGAAAGTATTAGAATTAGCATTAGGAAGTATTAGAAAAAAGCCTTATTTCTGTTTTTCTCTCCTTTTTTCCTCATCTCAAAGCTGTCTGATATGCCATATCCAAGCAGAATTACATGCAAAAAAACCTAATCAACTGGACCCTAGGATCACAGAAGTATCGCAAGATTATAAGATTTAGAGCTTAAAAGGATGTTAGAGATTATCTAGTTCAAGTCTTCAAGAAGGGATGACTTGTTCCACCTAATTAATCAATCAGTAAGCATTTATTAAATATCTACTATATGTCAATTGTGCTAGATACTGGATGAGAAGAGTAATTGATTCTGTATCACTTGTTATTGATTCTATTTACAATTGATTGTTTTTTGTTCTATAACTGCCTAGTCATAATTCTCTGTCTTTTACTTAGTGTAAAAATTCACCTGATCTATAATGGAGTTAATTTCAGAAATCCAGCTCTCCAAGCTAATCACTGTTCTCTTCTTGTATCAAAGAATTCTGCTATCCTTTTGGGATGTGGGTGGATATTCCTCCAGAGTAGGGGAAGTTCTGGTCTAGTATCTTTATACCACCAAGCTATCTTTCAAGGATTTCTGGTTTTAGACCTAAAATTATATTATAAAGCAGTAGTCATCAAAACCATTTGGTACAACTAAAGAACAGAGTAGTCAATCAGTAGAATAGGTTAGGGTCACAAAATATAATAGTTTGATAAACCTAAAGATGCCAGCTTCTGGGATAAGAACACACTATTTGGCAAAAATTGTTGCATATATTTTGAAAATAAAACCTTTAATAAAAAAAAGTACTTCTGGTTTTGTAATCCAAAGAAGTTTGGCCCATTATCTTTCAAACTATAACCTTTCAGGTAGACTCAAACATTGAATATTTCTGAATCACATGAGGAAAGGAGAGGATTATTGTTAGCTTTTTAAATCCCCAATGTCTGACCAATCATATTGTTTTACTTGCCTCAGCTATGTAACTAATCATGTTGTTCTCAATCCCATATTGCCACCTATCTTGTTCTGTTTTTTGTTCTAATTTTATAGAAATGAGTTAAGTCTCCACCTTAGGGTCTTTGGCTAGAAAGTGAAGCAAAGCCACTGACTCATTCTTACTGGCAGATTCATGCCTTATTAATAAAATGTTATCTTGCTTGGAAAGAATGTGCCACAGTCTACTTTTGTTGAATTTTATTTGCAACATGGGGAATAAAAAAAAAAGACAAAAAAAATAAAATCCCTGCCCCCACAACTGGTGAACAAGAAAAACAACATATGTACAAAGGCATGGAAATAGATGTTAAAATATTGTGTATAAGGAATAGGAGATAAGTCAGTTTGGCAGAAATGAAATGCATTAAGTATGTCTAAATAGGCTAGAGCTAAATTGTGTAGTTTTAAATAATAAAACAGATCTATATTTTATCTGAGTGACAAGGAAATACTGGCGGGGGAGGGAGTTTGAGCAGATGAACAAAGTGGTCAATTTTAGGAATATCACATTAGTAGCTCAGTGGAGGAAGGACTGAGGAGAGAGACCAATTAGCAGACAATTGCAATAATCCAAGAGAGAGATGATGAGGGCCTGACAAAAGGTGGAGAAGGGAATGAATGTGAGTGATATTGTGGAAATGCAATCAGCACAATGTAGAGGCTGAAAGAGAGGAAATAATGTAGGATAACTTTGAGCTTGTGAACTTGGGTGACTAGAAACATAATGATGTCCTCAAGAGAAATAGAGAAGTATGGAAATTGGGTGGGTTTTGAGGGAAAGATATTGAGTACTGTTTTGGACATATTGAGTTTTAGAATGTCAAGGTCAGATATTGTTATTATGATAGATAGCAGAGAATAATCTTGGCGAAGGAAGAGATATAAGGAGAATATCAATTGCAAACTCAGGGAAATTAAAGAGGATCAAACATTAGATAAGGAAAGCTAACAAAACTTACTCCAGTTAATCATTGTGAGGGCTCTTTCCAGTAGTGGAGATTATAACACATTCTGTATTATTTTATTCACATTCTCTCATAAATATTTCATAGAGGATCCATACAGTGTTCTTCCTCTAAATCTCTTGATATTACATGAGTACCAATGGAGCTTATGGTCTGTTTATTTTTCCCTCTTGTTTGGTGGGAAATGCATCTTTTCCCTCTTTAATTCTTCAGTAATTTGTTGCAACTTATTCATATTGTCTGTACAAAAAGGAGGATGGAGACTTCAAAGCCAATTTCTACTTAAACAGATTCTCTGATATTTGTAAAAAATGTTAATTATCTTATCAAATGAAGAGTACTGTATAAGGAAGTTGGGGTTAATGGTAATATTGAGCAGGTTGGGGAATTATATTACTTTTCCATCATTTCCTTTTGCTTTGCCCACTGTCCTTATTCAATTATCATTTTTTTCATATAATTTAGATCCTTTTCCCAAGGATTCCTAATCCTTAAGAAAATATACTTTAATATGCTCATGAAAATCAATAATAGCTTATTGGATTTTATATTCCATACAATGAAAAAAAAATCACAGAGATCAAAATAAAGGACAATATAGAAATAAGGAACTTAGAAGAATAAAATTATTAATGAAAAATTGGTATGGAATTGGTAGGAAATAATGGAATATGAAGAGAATACGATGAGTACCAGGATGAAACATAGAACCAAAAGTTTCAGAATTCAAAATAGCAAATTAAGAAGCTAAAGAAGTTAATTTTAAGATTAATATTATATCTTTGCTCCTATGTACTACTTTTCTTGGGATTTCCTTCTGCCAAATATTATTTCTAGATATTCTACCAAATATAAAAATAGGGCACATACTTCTTTATATGTGTCAAGGCCAAATCAAAAGACACTGAAAACAAAACATGTTGAAGTAACCCAAAAATTTGTTATTTAAATGCTAAATTTAAGAGTATTAATTTAAAAATCTTTTTTTCCCCATTTGAACTGTGCTATAATCATATCATTACATACCATTATAGTGGTGAATATTTGGGGCAAATGAAAAGTCCCTTTCTTTTTTGTCTTGCCTGATAATCTTAAAAAGGTTCTTATTACAAAGCTCTGTATTATTTCTTTCATAGCATCTGAAATACTTTTTTATACATGTGGGAAACACTTTGATGGTAGAAAACCTTTAAAGCAGAGATTTTCAACATTTTTGTCTGTGTCATGGACCCTCATGGCAGTCTAGACTTTTGCCATGACCCTTTCTCAGAATTATGTTTTTGAAGGTATAAAATACACAAGACTACAAAAGGGCATCAATTACATTGAAATAGTTATGAATATTTTCTTTAAAAGAAAAAGTTCACAGGCTCTAGTATGAACTCCTACTTTAAAGTATTACTTTATCCTACAGAATGATACGCTCTTTTAAAATACCTATACATAAGCCAAAATGGCAAAGAAAAGGCATCAATTCACCTGAATTTTCCCCAAGAACTCTCTGAATATTGAATGCTGTAAAATATTTCCTAGACCAACAGAATTCATAAAATAATGTGGTGAAATAATTTTCTAGCTAAAGACAACTAGGAAAAGTCTGTCACATCTGGATGAGAGTGGAGCACAGTCCAGTACAAACCATGCCAGAAAAGCTCCAGCAAATCAGAAGCAGACCTTGGGAGCTACTGAATCAGCAGCATCAGGCAGTGGCTACTGCTGCTGCTTCTAGAGCTCTCTGTCCACAGATGGTAAGTCAGAAGGAGACTACAGGACCCTCTTTGTTAGCACCGAGGCAGGACTCTGTTGATTTGCTCATACTCAGATTCAAGTTGCGGTCTTGAGTGGCAGTCCCCGCCTGAGGAGGAACACTAGCACACCAAAACTTGCAACTACCATAGAAAAGAAACCCTTCTCACAGTTCTAGGGCAGAACATAATGTTTGTGGTGGCTCTCATACCAGAGTACAGATGAGGAGAATAGTAAGCATACATTTCCTTAGATCATACTATTTAGGAAGAACTGAAAACTTACAGGTCCCTAGAAGTATCTCTGAAAATAGCTGCAGAAAAACCCTAAAACTTGGAATAGTGCACCCTTTACCCTGCAAGCAGAGTCCTACTTTAATAAAGAGTTAAAAATCAAGAAGCAAACTGGGGAAATGAGAAAACAACAGAAAAAAATTCTGACTATAGAAAGTTATTATGGTAATAAGGAAGATCAAGATACACATTCAGATGAACATATGAATTGTTTTCAGCCCAGGGAAGAACTCAAAAAGGACTTTGAAAATCAAATGAAAGAAGTAGAGGAAAAATTAGGAAGAGAAAGAGAGTGATGCAAGAAAATAATTTAAAATGAGTTAACAGCTTAGTATAAGATACCAAAAAATACTGAAGAAAATAATACCTTAAAAAAAGACTAGGACAAATGGCAAAAGAGCTAGAAAAAGGCCAGTGAGGAGGACAATGTCTTGTAAAATGTAATTGCTTAAGTGAAAAAAGAAACCCAAAAATTCACTGAAGAGAAAAAGTATCTTAAAATTAGAACTGGCCAAATGGAAAAGGAGGTACAAAATCTTACTGAAGAAAATAATTTCTTAAAAATTAGAATTGAGCAAATGGAGGGTAATGATTTTATGAGAAATCAAGAAACAATAAAACAAAACCAAAGAATGGGAAAAAAGAAGACAATTTCAATTATCTCATTAGGAAAACAACTGACCTGGGAAAATAGATCTAGGAAAGATCATTTAAAAATTAATTTTACTACCTAGAGCCTAGACATCATCTTTTAAAAAATTATCAATGAAAACTTTGCTGATATTCTATAACTGGATGGTAAAACATAAATTTAAAAAAATCTACTGATCACCTCCTGAAAGAGATCCCAAGATGAAAACTCCCAGGATTGGTATAGCCAAATTTCAGAACTCCCAGGTAAAGTAGAAAGTATTGCAAGGCCCCAGAAAGAAACAAGTCAAGTATCATGGAGACACAATCTGAATAACACAGAATTTAGCAGCTTCAGTATTAAAGGATCAGAAGCTTTGGAATATGATATTATGTAGAGCAAAAGAGCTAAGATTATAACCAAGATTCACCTATCCTGAAAAACTGATGAAATTACCAGAGCTGAATACAAAATTTGACTTTTAAATCAAGACTCAAGGGAAGCATAAAGAGCTAAACAGGAAAGGGAAATTTGAGAAACTTAATAAAGTTAAACTGTTTATATTCCTACTTGGGAAGATGATACTTGTAATTCATAAGGATTTTCTAATTATTGGAATAGTTAGAAGGAGACAGAAGGCACAGGTATGAGTTCAATATGAAGGGATAACATCTAAAATATATAATTAAGAAAAGAGGAATGTACTGAGAGAAAGAGAAAGAGGATAGTAGAATGGGATAAATTATATCATATAAAAAGGCAAGAAAAAACTCTTACAGTGGAATGTAAGATGGGGAGATGAGAAGTGAGTGAATTTTATTCTCATCAGAATTGGCTCAAAGAGGAAATACTATGCACATATAGAAATCTATCTTGCCTTACAAAAAAGTTAGAAGGAAAAGAAGTTAAGAGAAGAAAAGTGGTGATAGAAGGAAGGGCAGGTGGGAGAGGGGATAGTCAGAAGCAAAACACTTTTGAAAAGGGACAAGGTAAAAAGAGAGAATAAATAAATGGGGGGTAGGATCGAGGGAAATATAGTTATTAATAGTAACTGAAAAAAATTTCTCAAGCATATACAGAACTGAATCAAATTTATAAAAATAAGATCCATTCTCCAATTGATAAATGATCAAAAGATAGGAAGGTTTAGGAAGTTTTCAGATGAAGTAATCAATGCTAACTATAGACATATGAGAAAAAATGATGTTACTCATTATGAAGTAGAGAAATGGAAATTAAACCAATTCTGAGATACTATCTCATACCTATTAATTTGACTAATAGAACAGAAAAGAAAATGGCAAATATTGGAGGGGATGTGGGGAAAATGAGAAATGAATTGTTAGTAAAGTTCTGAACTGATTCAACCATTCTGTAGAGCAATTGGGAACTATGCCTAAAAGATTATAAAACCATGCATACTGGGTCTGTATCCCCCAAAAGGTTAAAAAGCAAAAAGGAAAAGGACATATATTTAAAAATATATTTATATCAGCTCTTTTCTGATGGCAGAGTTTTGAAGATCGAAGGGATACCCATCAATTGGGAAATGGCTGAACAAATTGTGGTATGTAATGATGGAATATTGTTGTGCTATAAGAAATGATAAGCAGATATTTTCAGAAAAACCTAGAAAGATTTACATGAGTTGATATAAAGTGAAATGTATTGTGTACAAAGTAACGTAGTATTTTAGGATGATCACCTGTGAATGACTTAAGCGATTCTCAGCATTATAATGATCAAGACAACTTGGAGGAATTTATGAAGAAAGATGCTATTCATACTTAGAGAAAGAAATGATGGTGTCTGAATACAGATTGAAACATGCTTTTTAAATTTTAATTTCTTGAGGGTTTTTTTATCCATGGTTTCTTTCACAATGTGACTATTATGGAAATGTTTTGCATGACTACCCATGTATAATGTAAATGAAATTGCTCACCTGTTTAATTAAGGGAGGAAGGTGGGAGAAAGGGAGAGAATTTGAAATTCAAAGTTTTTTAAACAAATTTTAAAAATTATTTTTCATGTAATTAGAGAAAAATAAGATAATTAGTAAAATTTTTAAAATACCTGTATGTGTGGATTTTTTCCTATAGATTTCAGTTAAGTTGTATGATGATTAAAATGCCATCTACATGGAATATTGTAGGTTGGAATTCACTTTTCCTCCTAATGCCCTTATTGAACATGCCCTTATCTCATAGGTAGATTATTCTCATAAAATTTTATATAGACGAGCAAATAGGAATATTAATCAATCGGTACTTTTCTCATAATTCTCTTCTTTTAGTATTCCAGAAAATAAAAATTTCAAAATGTCTGACAATTTATCTATCTTCAGATGCTTTGCAAACAGATCTGCAACACTTGTGTTAGCATTTGTGTTAGCTCTCAGTATAGTTTGACTATATGTATTTTTTGAATTATCAATGGCTATTCTTTGAGTGTGGCCATAGAACAGGTGATGGATTTCATTAGGTTATATTATCTCCTAGCTCTCCCTCTATACTCCCTACCTCCAAAAAGTAGTATAGAATATTTTGTTAAAAGTTTCACAAAAATCTAGTATATAATTTCTATAGAATTCTTCTGACATAAAAGTCTAGTAAACTTATTATTATTAATTTTTGATAAAGCCATACGAACCCATGCAAATCTTATACAAAAACATGGGGAAAGAGAAAATGTAGGTATATGTAATATAATATAAATAAATTTCATATTTTGAAACCATAGATGTTGTTATTGTATCTATTTCTATAGAATATAACTCAACTATATCTTTTTATCCTGTGAGATTCTAGTGCTATAGTTTCCCCATTCTTGTGTCTTTTACATTTTTTATTTGTTTGTTTGTTACTGATTTCAGTGAAATACTTGGGATGGCCATTTTTCACCTTTACTTCATACCATACTCATCTTTTTTTTTTTTTTTAAACCATACATGTATATAATGTCTTTTAGATTTCTAAGAGCTTTTCTTCGGCATAATCTAATTAAAAGATTTTTAAAGTGTGGCCCAGCAGGGCTTGGAAATCTCTATGATCCTTCCTTCCAGAGAGTCTGTGAGGTAAAAAACCACTTTTCAAAAAGATGTTATTTGTCCAATATTTTTTTCCTTTTTTAGTTGCATATCTTTGCAGGGCTGGATTTTCTTCATATGCTTCAACCAAAATAATATTCTAGGCTATACTATGATTTACTATGATAGATTGAATACAGAAGCAGATAAAAGAATCACTACCTTCTATTCATCCAGATTATAAAAAGATTTACAAATATTTGTAAAAGGACGCTATTATTCTAAGTTTTTTTATTTTGGAAAATGTAGTTATTTTTCATAAAATAGATTTTGTTAACATGTCAAAGATTCATTATTGCCATTTAAAATTAATTAGTAAATATCTTGAAATGTTATTATTACTTTCTAAAGTAAATATCCATTGATAGATAGAACCCATTAAAACAAAAGCTCTTTGGGAGCCTCAATAATTTGAAAGTTTATAAACTAGTCTTGAGATGAAAGAGTTCAAAAATTTTGTTCTAGCTCACATTCTTTTAGTGTCATATCTCAAATGTTATCTTGCCATATAGCAACATTAGCACAATGTTTCCAGAAATAAATACTATTCTATCTATATCTAGATTATTTTAACTCAATAAATCATTTTGAGAGTCAGGAGCCCTATTGAAAAGAAGAGGAATAACTGTATTCCAAATTGGAAGGAAAAAAAAAAAAAGATAGGCTTTCAAGATACCAAATAGCCATTTTTGTATTTTCCCTATTATCTTTGATTTGATTTCAATAAGATGCTCTCAAAATGTAAAATTTGACATTTTCTATATTCATTTTTTCAAAATATGCCAGCACATTAGCTAGTTGTGTAGAAAGTGACTCTTTCCTTGATCATTTTAAACAAATACTAGTATTTATATTTGGGAGAAAAGAGGAGCTATGCACACAGTGGCTGGCACATAGTAGGTTTTTAATTAATGCTTGTTTCTTCCCTTCCTTTATAGCAAACTAACCAAGATTTAAGAAACAGAAGGGTGAGAAAACTAATTCTATACTCTGCCCTTTAGTAATTGAGTAAATTATAAATATCTTATTTCTATATGTCTAAGTTGTTGATCCTGTGGCTAGAGTGATGATTTTCTTTATATGTCAAATACAATAGCTGCACTTGGTGCATGTGAAAAAAAATGGCAAAAAAAAATCTAGCTTCAGCCAAATATAGGTTGAACAAACATGTATTACACTCCCTAAATCAAAGTGTGCCAAGTGAAGTCATTTCAGTTCTCTCAGAATGAGAACTTGTGATTATTTATTCACATCTTAAAATCACCGGGGAAAGAAATGGGCATAATTCAAAGTAAATGGCAGAGTCTCTGCTCAGGAGAGGTCTGGGTCGAGAAAAACTAGAATCTTAACAGTGTTAAGATTATGAAAGATTGGCAAAGTTGAATGGAAATCTGCCCAGCACTTGACCACACCATAACTGACTACATAATATTTTGTATTCATTAAATCTATGTTCTTATACCTAAAAGGGAAAATAAATTGAATTTCATAAATAAATCACTTTTATGACTTGATCTAAACAGGTTGAGGGTTATTTTACTTTGAATGTAAACTTAATATGCTCTTGTGAAGTTAGAATCTCTCAATGTACTCATTTTCTGAACAGGATATGTATGGAAGATCACAGAGAGCTGAATATTCCAGCAGCTGTGGAATATCTATGAATGAGAAGGGCAGAGGAAACACTTTAAAGATTGTCTGAAACAGAATTTCAGATAGTGAGTTTCCTGACAAACCAAATAAGAAAGAACCTTGCTAGCCATAATCAGAAATGGAGTGGCTTTTTTTTTTCTTTTAAATTCAAAATTTTGAAAAAGCAATGAGGTAATTCAATACTAGGTTCTATAAACAGTTGCAAACCAAAGAATACTTTTATTTTTATGGATGTAATGTGGAAAAAATACTTAGTGGTCTTTTCAAGTACACAATATACAGATGAATGAATCATTATAGTAAATTGTGCTTAGGTTGACATTGTGGTCAAATGCTTTATTTAACTGTCTTCAGAACGGACTTTAAAAGTAATTTTTTAGAGAAATCCCAAACAATTAGAATTGGAAATGAAAGAATAAACACAAGCAGTATGTCTTGGCTTTTTAAAAAATACAAATTTGTTTGTCAAAATCAGCAGACACCATTTTGACGGTGTAAATACTAACATCAGCCTTTTAAACTTCTCAAATTAGGTGTCCCATAGATATCTAAAACTATGTGCTTCAAGAGAATTCATAATTTTTACATTCAAATTCTCCTTAGAAACCTCTGTATCATGCTTGGCTCCTTAGTCTTACTTATTCTACATACATAATCAATCATCGAATCCTATCATTCCTACCTTTATAACAAAATTTCACATATAAATTTTCTCTCTCCATTCACATAGCCATCACCTCCCCCTACAGTTGAAGTTTTCGTCATATCTTGCACAGAACACGCTATAATAGTCAAATTGAATCAAATCAACAAGTGTTTTAATACTTACAGTGTGACAGTGCTAAATTCTGAATAGCCTATTAATTGGTTTTTCCCCATTCTGATCCATCATCTACTCAGCTGCCAAAGTGATTTTCCTAAAGTCATCCCATTCCCAACCCCTACACAAACGCCAGCAGCTCTCTATTGCCAATGAGATAAAATATAAAATTTTATAATTGGAATTTTAAGTTGCTTCCTACATTTTTAATTTTCTTAGTGCCTTTCATGAATTATACAATCTAACTACACTGCAGTTTCTTGAACACAACATGCCCATTTCCCTTCTCCTTGCCTTTGTCTGTCCTTTATGCTTGCTCTCCCTCCTCACTTTTGTCTTTAAATTTCACTGGCTTCCTTCATGTTTCAGTTCAAATATGTTCCATGTTGCATTAAATTAATACCTTATTAGACATAAAATTTTAGCCAAACTAATAAATTCACTGGGTGACTTCTCAGATACTTTGCTTCCAAACTGTTTCTCTGCTTACCTTGACTTCAATAGTAATTATAGCATCTATCACTTTCAGCTTATCTGAGACAGTTCTAAAATTAGTCTTTTTTATGTCTGTCTCCTGCCTCTTTGTCTCTGGATACTTTTGTTTTTTTATGTGTGTCTGTGTCTGTCTCTGTCTCTCTATCTCTATTTCTGTCTGTCACTATCCTCGTCTCTATCTCTTTCTCTTTCTGTCTCTCATATCTCCCTAGATTCAGACTAGAAATTCTGTTTGTAAATAACTCCATCTTAGCTTATGATTAGTATTGAACTTTTTTCTTCTATTTGAAATCATGCAAGTTGTATTTGTCCCTTAAAAAAGAAAACAATTTTGATGTCCATATCTCTCCAGGATAATGCAGCTTATCACATTAAAAAAAAAAATTAGTGGCAAACTGTCTCTAGATTCGAAGTCAGAGTAGTTGTGATAGCAATTGTTTCTCTTAGAACTCTGAGAAAAGCAGACTTGACTCAGCAACAAATCATTCTATTTGAAAGAATAGAATCTTAAAGAGATAGTACCTTTCATTTATATATTATCTCCTGTTTTTACCTTTCTTTGTACCCAAATTTCTTAGCACAGGTTTGACACTTCTAAGAAACTAATAAAAGTTTTTGGATTGATTGAGAACAACCAAAAAATCCCACTCTGACATGTTCATAAGAAGAATATAAAAGAAATGGCATAACCTTCTAAAAAAGTCAGAAACTGAATATATACTTTTCTCATTTTTCTAACACTTTTAATTAACAAGATACTGACTAGATTGTAAAGTTCTTGAAGGCAGGGATTATGACATATATCTTTATAATTCCTGTCAGTGGCTATCACTAGTGCTTTGTACATAGGAATTATTTAATGTGTTTGTATATTTATTTTTATGGGGAGGGGATAGAAAAATAATATCTAATTAGTGAAGGTAGGGTTTCATTTGTCCTTAAGTTGCTTGTTGTATCTTCTTTGACAAGAATCAAAAGAAAAAGAAAGGGATGTGAAGTCCTGTGAGAGTAGGTGCAGGGTCCAGTAATAAGAGCACCATGGAATATTGAACTGTGAAATGCCACAACTTTCTGTCAGCATAAATTCCTGGGAACATTTTTTTACTACACAGTAATCCCTTTTTGGTTCTCCCCAGTAATCTCTTCTTCTTGGGGCCCTAGGAAGTGAATTACTTATTACTCTTTCCAATATTATCATCTATTGTACACAACCCAAATCTCTCTCCTCTCAGGCCCAGATCATGGTCTCATAGCTTCTCCCTTATGTTCATATTTGAGAATTTCATTTTTATTTTTTTACAATAACTAGTACAAGCCATAGGCAAAAATAACAAGGAAATGAACATAATTCAAAAATACATAAAATAGGAAGTACCTGTAATTGTTTTATAAGGAAGAGGATGGAGAGTTTAAGTTTTTTTTCTGTGTCTTTTCAGGACATGAGTTTTTATAGTTTAGCCTTTTCACCATTACTAAAATAGCTGGGTCAAATTCCATTAAGCATAGCTTCACATAGGAAACTGCTTAACAAAACAGAAATATATTGGGCTCAAGTCTCAGCCAGATCCATGAGGTACACGACTAAATCTTCAACATTCATTCCTGATCATTAGTAAGTCTTACTAATAATTTATTTATTTTAAATTAAATTTAAATTTATTAGAATACTTCTCATTTTATATTCTCCCCAAATAATAGAATAATTAATTGGTAGAGAATGAAGAAAATAACTGAGAGTTACATTCTTCAAGCCCAAATAAGGAAGTTTGATTGCAAACGTGTCAGTCTATTTGATCTATAAATTTAGATTGCCTTACCAAAATGCCAGGAACATTTTACTTCAATACTTATAAGAATCTGTGATCTCATTCCAATAGACTTGTGTTGGAAAGAGACATTTGCATCCAGAGAGAGGACTATGGGGATTGAATGTGGATCACAACATAGTATTTTCATTTTTTTGTTGTTGTTTGCTTGCTTGTTTTTTTCTCTCTCTCATTTTTTCCTTTTTGATCAAACTTTTCTTGTACAGCAAGATAAATGTGGAAATTTGTTTAGTAGAATTGCACGTGTTTAACCTATATTGTACTACTTGCTGTCTAGGGAGGAGGGAGGTGAGGAGAGAAGATATGGGGAGGAAGGGAGAAAAATATCTTGCAAAGATGAATGTCTTACTGAATCAAAGTCATACTAGGTGTAAATCTAGTAATTGCATTACTGAATCAAAGAGTGCGCACAGTTTAATGACTTCTTGACTTTACTTTCAAGTTGCTTTCTGGAAAGTATGGATAAATTCACACCTCCACCAAAAGTATATGAATGTCTCTGTGCCCTGATGATCCTTATAGTGGGTATGAAGGAGAACCTATAAGTTGATTCAATTTGCCTTTGTGTTTTAATTAGTGCTTGGAACATCCTATTATATAGTTGTTAATAACTTATATGTCTTTTGGAAATGGACCATTTATATACTTAAGCCATTTATCACTGGGAAAATGACTCTTGTTCACATATGTGTCTCACACACTTGGAGTATAATGGCAATGTACCACATATGTAGGGAACACATATGACCAAGGCAACTCATGATTTTTTTTTAATGCAGAACTCTCCTGTCCTAGCTCACCTTGTAAAGTCTCTTGGAAGTATCTTCTTTGTATATGGAAATATTTGTGGATTTTGCTATTTGTCAAGTTCAGAATAACAGAAAACAAAAATTATTTTTGGAAAAAGTTTTTTTTTATTGAGTAGTTGGAGAAATTAATTTCCTTGTACAATTTCCAAGGATTAATTCCTTATAGAAAGTAGAAGCAATATAATTCAAGGGGAGAACTTTTGTTTTGAAAATTCATATTGGAGAGAAGACTAGCTTGGATTCAAGACAACCTGAGACTTTCCTTGTTTCATAATCCTAAAGACATTTAACCTCTCAATGTCTCAGAAAATTTTCTAAAATGTTAAGTTGCATGACAATTGTTGATTTGCATTGGTAAAAGGAATGTCCCACCTGGAGCTTGAAAGACTGATAAAATCAAAAATCTGATTTTTAAAAAAAATTTCCTTCAATCCTTGAGTGTTTAACTTTGGATGAACTTTATTTGTGGAGGGAGAGAAGAATAAATTAATCCGAGGATTAAACAGAATTGAATTTCTTTTCCCAGGAAAATAAATGAAGCTCAAAGGTGCCTAAGTGTTATTTTAGGTCCTGTGCAGACATAAACAACAATAAATTGGCTTACTGGAGTCTTAAGGCATATAATTTTCTTCTTTTTTTCCTGAAGTGGGAACTCCCTTTAAAAAGTCAGAATAACTACTCATTTCAAAGTCTGAATACAAAAAAAAAGAGAGTGTTGCCTTGACCAGAGCAAAATATAATTTCTCAAGAAAGCAGTGAAATGAATAACTCATTAGCCACAGGTGAAAACATGGTCAGAATTTGACACTGTCTTCTGTTGTTTTACCAGTTTATTAAAGTTCATTCTAAAATTCTGTGATTCACTTGGGAAGAATTTATTGATGCAATGTTATTCTCTCTGTAGCTTAAAAAAGTGCTTGAACATGAAGCAAAGACAATCTCAAGTTCTCCAGTAAACTAATTAAATTATTGTTGTTTATGTCTGTAGTGGATCTAAAATAACACAAACACCAAAGAACATAAATAACAGAAAGGACTGCATATTAATTGTGACTTTCAAGTTATATAATAATTTCAACATATTAGTTTTAAAGCTATTCTACTTGTTGGTATTTTCTTTGCTATTTAATGACTCTTTTCTTCTTTTTCCTTTCTTTTGACATCACTGTCACTAATCTCCTTCCCCTTCCAAATTCCCTTTCATCATTAAAAACTAAACAAAAAACCCTTATAAATAACAAATAAATATAATCAAGAATGATAAATTCACGTAAAAAAGTCCATCAATTGACACCTGAAGTTCATCACTCCTGTGTTAGGAGGTAAGTAGTTTGTTACATTATTAGACATTTGGTCATTTTGTTGATCAGAGTTATTAATGCTTTTCAAAATATTTTTCTTTAAAATGTGGTAATCATTGTGTAAATCATTTATCTAGTCACCCTCACTTCATTCTTCATCAATTCATACATGTTCTGATTCCAATTTTCTCTGAATATATCCCCTTTTGCAATTTCTTCCAGCACAAAAAATTTTATTGCATTCATATACCATAATTTGCTTAGACATTTTACAGTTAATGAATTCTCATTTTTTTCTTCTACTTTCTACAACTAAAGATGCTGCTATAAATATTTTTGTATAAAATATATTCATTCCTTCTCTCTGTCTTTGCTCTCTTTTGAGCATAAACCTATTTATTATTGGGTCACAAGATATGAACATTGTAGTGACATTTTTCAATAATATTAACTTAGAGAGAAAAACGCTTCCTCTTTTATATATGAATCTGTTCTCTATATATCTTGGATATTAGTTCTTTATCAGAGTAATTTCCCAGGAGATTTTACCCAATTTAACTATTTCTTTTAACTATGGGGTTTAATGGATATAAGCATAAATTATTATAAATTATTTAATAAAACAAGCATTTCCATAACAGTAGAATAGAAAAAAAAAGATAATTGTAATATGAAACTGCAAATCTGTTATGCACAATTGGCTATTGTTTTTAAATATATTATAAAATTATCATGTAAATTTCCTTTGTTTCCCCTTTCTTTTTTTCTTTTCTTACCTCCCCCCCAACCCAGAGATGGCTATCATTATACACAAATATGCACAGACATACATGTATATAAAAATATATTTGTTATGTAAACATATACACATATATGTGTAAAACCATATTATATGTGCTTCTATTTATCAGTTCTTTCTCTGGATATAGATAGTATCTTCCCTCATATGTTCTTTGTAGTTCATTTGGGTATTTATACTAGTCAAAATGGCGGTCATTCAAAGTTTTTTTTTTTTTTTTTTTTTTTTTTAATGAATATTGCCATTACTATATACAACATTCTACTTGTTGTAGTCTCTATACAATATACATATATATGTATGTATTCTATACACAATATCTACATGCAACTGTTCTCATTTTGTTCATTATTTCATGCAAGTCAATGCATGTTTTTCTAAGATTATCAAGGTCATCCAGTTCTATGCTTTTGAGACCCTGCTTCATTTTTCATTCATCATAGACTGATGGCTATTGCTCAGAAATAAGTGAAAATGAAGATCTTCTCTACCTTATTCTTTAAGACATGTTAGTCATGCTGGAGCTCAACCAACTGGAGCATTTGCCAGAATCCCTAAGGTATCTTCTGTTATAAGATTAGGATTTGTTGAAGTCTAGTTGTGTGTGTCTCTCCTCAAGGGAATGGAACCCATAAGTTAACCAGACCCATGTTCTTCAGGAGCCAGGGCCTTATAAATGGAAGCTCATTGGGCTAGTAAAAAAAAGTTCCAAGTGTGAACTTCAATTGCTGACAAAAAAAAAAGCAGACCAAAGAAGAATTATTTCTAACATCCACTTATGTGAAGTCTGGGTTAGCATCCTGGATGCCTTAGAATCAGCCAGAGTCAGGATAAGCAAAAGTCCTTGGTTTTTGGGGGGAGAAGTGAAGGGAATGGACACAAGCTCTCCACAACCTCCCTTCTCTTCATCCACCACAAAAGTGACTCTGGCTTGTCTTACTCCACCCCCTAATCCCTCCTACAATTCTTTGTAAACACCAAAAGATCGAGCCAGCACAGAATAGTGGGAAGGTCCATTTTCTGAGCATATGCTAATAGGTTATTATCCAATAAATAATTAGCCTTAAGTGTTCTGTTGTCCAATTCCAGTGCACCTATTCAGAGTTTCAGCCCTTTACCCAGGGATCCTCAAACTACGGCCCGCGGGCCAGATGCAGCAGCCGAGGCCCACAAAACAAAGTTTTTGTTTTTACTATAGCCCAGCCTGCCAACAGTCTGAGGGACAGTGAACTGGCCCCCTATTTAAAAAGTTTGAGGACCCCTGCCCCTTAGAAAGAAAAGCCTCCTGTGCCCTACCCACCTTGCTAAAGGAACAATTTTGCATTAACCAAACCAGAGTACGCAAAGGATAGTTATATGACCCAGTGTCATCTATTCAGTAGAAATTAAGACCCAGCAAGCAGCAAACAACTGCTTTTAAAAAGCAGTATAGTAACTGACTTCTCTAGGGAACTTCAAATTCTAGATGCCTAATGGTGGCTCATTCTGGCTTACATTTAATACCTTCCAAAGACTCAACCCAGCCCATTTTTTGTAAGCAGAAATCTCCATAAATGCAGAGTTTTGCAGAGTCGGAAGGGCCCAAGAGGGCAAATTGTTGTATATCTTGCTTTATCCCTTACACTAATGAGGTCCATTCTGGGCCCTACTTGAAAGACAGAGACTTGTAAGTGATGCAATAACAGAAACAATGAGGATATTCAGGCAGGAATTGTGGGTCTTTTTTGCATGAGGGGAAGCAAATGTCAACAGCTAATTCTATATTCCAGCATTATTCCAAATTAACTTGATTGAGTGGGTTGGACTCTGGATTTTCTTGAGGTTAATAATTTCCTATCCTTTGTCTCTCATATAGGCACCTGACTATGCCAACCATTGTAGACATGTCTCTAAGGGCAGCATCTTCTTATTTCAGGTTTGAATTTGGGATGAAATGAAGTACATGTAAGTCACTAAACGCTTAAAAAAAATTTAATATCTCTACCAGGTGCCAGCAAGCCTTCTTTTTTTAGGTTTTCTTCTTTTTTTTAATTAAAGTTTTTATTTTCAAAACATATGCAATGGATAATTTTTCAACATTGATCCTTGCACAGCCTTGTGTTCCAAATTTTCCCCTCCTTCCCCCTACCTCCTCTCCAGATGGCAATCCAATATATGTTATAAATGTTAAAATATATGATAGATCCAATATATGTAAACATATTTATACAATTATCTTGCTGCATAAGAAAAATCAGATCAAAAAGGAAAAAAAATGAATAAGAAAACAAAATGCAAGCGAACAACAACAAAAAGAGTGAGGATGTTATCTTGTGGTCCACATTCAGTTCCCACAATCCTCTCTCTGGGTCTAGATGGTCTTTTCATAACAAGATAATTGAAGCTAGCCTCAATCACCTCATTGTTGGAAAGAGTCACGTTCATCAGAATTGATCATCATATAATATTGTTGTTGCTGAGTCACTAAAAATTTCACAAAGAAGGAGATTTACTTTGCACTAACCCAGCAAGAATATACAATAAGAATCCTAGTACAAAGAGCTGGGACTCATTGTGCCCCCAAATTAGGAAAATGAGTCAGAGAAACTGGAGCCAATCCAATAGGAGTAATCTAAGACTGAGGGTTGGCAAAGTATAATTGGGGATAAGATGTAAGCACTTAATTAGAGCCAAAATTCCAAGGGAGTAAAGAGGGTTGAGGACAGTGTAGCATTGAATTGTCTTTCTAAAGAGTGACTATGAATGGAAGAGAAGAGAGTGGCTGATGTAGGAGAGATGGCCTTGGAGAGAACTGACATGTGAAGGAATTGGAGACCATGATGAAGATGAAGAAGAAGGAAAGGTGAAAAACAAAAGATTATGGTCAGATAAGGCGATTTGGGAATTTTTGAATATGGAACTGGTTGGTGATGGAAAGATCAAGAACATAACTATATTTGTGTGACTGAGGTAGGAAGGAGTAGGTCATGAGAAGTGAACAGACTGAGAAACTGAATAATTAGGACATTTGAAGGCAAATTAATATGTATGTTGAAGTTACCTAGTATAGGAGCAAGAGTTAAGGAGAGAAAAAATCGTTGTCATGTGCCAAACTCATTGAGGAAGAAAGAAGAGTGACCTGGAGGTCTTTAGACAATAGCTACCAGGATTTTGATTGAATGGTAAATATAAATCGCAAAGGAGTGATTACTGAGTGATGGAGTTTGGGGGATAGGGAATATCGTGGAAGTGGTAATGGGGAACAAGGAGTAATCCAAATCCCCTACCTCAACCAGTGAGCCGGAGGAATGAACAAAAGTCTAACCCGTCCTGTAAAAGGATGCCAGGTAGGCTGTCATTAGGGAAGAACCAGGTTTCATTGAAAGCAAGTAGATGGAAGGAGTGGGAGGGAGAAAAAAGAGTTAGGATAAAAGGAAGTTTATTGCCTATGAAACAAGTATTGCATAGGGCACAGTGAAAATAATAGGTAGTTTTTGCTACTTAGCTTATGCTAAGGAATTAGATGGTGGGGTGAGGTAAGAGGTTTGGATGATGACCTACAGGAGTTCAGAATGACTTCATTATGAAAGGTATGATCAATTTTGTAGTTAGTAAAGACTTTTTAATACTCTGGTTTTTCTGCATTTGCTTCTGTTTTGATGTTGTAGCAAATGACTAATTTTTGTCACATTATGCACACCTAAAAATATGTGTATTTCTTTCAATTCTCACTCAGTAACCCCCAAAAAACTATCATATCTAACTTTCCTAATAATCTATTCAGATTTTTAATTTTTTTCTTCTTTTTTGTTAGATTTTGGTCTTGCTCTGAAAGGTGTATTTTGAAGTCCTTAGCTCTCACAATTTATCTTTCTATTTCTTCCTGTAATATGAGTAATTATTTCTTTACTTATTTAAATGCTATTTCATTTGAGGCATATATTTTAAACTGATATTACTTTTTCATAGCTAGTCTTTTTAAACATAGATAAATCTCTTTGTTTATCCTTTTTGATCATGTCTCTTTTTATTGGTGCCTAATTCAGATTAGGCAGGTAATGATTGTCACTTCTGCTTTTCCCACTTTGCTCAAAACATAATATATTTTAACAAAGCAAAATGTATTTAATTTTACTTTTTGTCAAGTCTGTTCTTAAGTTCAATATATTATTGGATTCTGTATTTTAATGCACTTTGCTATCCTGTTCCTTTTTGAAAATTATTTCATCTCATGGTTATGATCGTTATGATGTTATTGATTCATGTGCATATCTACAACCCCAGATGATGACAGAGGATCTGAGGCTAGTGGAACTCTCAAGTTTGAGAAATTCGGCCACTCCTGTCTGTGCATACTAAGTGCTTAATAGATGCTTATTGACTTGATTTAGCTTGGTGAGTTGTTGCAGTCTTCTGGAGCCATTAGAATGGTGTGTCCCAAGCTTTGGGAAAAATCAGTATCTACAGATAGTATTTTTTAAACCTAGATATGTGCTAGTTTTTCTGTATCACGTGCTCTCTCTCTCTCTCTCTCTCTCTCTCTCTCTCTCTCTCTCTGCCTTTATCTCTCTCTGTCTCCTGTCTCTTCTCTCTCTGTCTCTCTCTTTCCTTCTTTCTCTCTCTCTGTCTCTATGTCTGTATCCCTCTCTATCTATTTGACTGTCTGTCTCTGTCTCTTTGTCTCTCTCTCATTTTTCTATTTATTTAAAAATTAAATCTCACCTTACTCATTAAGGCTGGAATATCAGAATTTTGAACTGCTATGCTTCTGATCTGGTTCTGTTTAGCCCTCCTGAAGACAGTTTTGGGGGGCATTCCTTGGTTGGTGACAGCACTTGATCATTTTTTGGTCTTCTGCTTTTTTTAGATTTTTGTTGGAATAATTCTAAGAGAGAGAGGCTCCTCATCAACCATTCATGTGGTCATCTTAACGAGAAGTTTCTCTGTAAAAAACAAACAAACAACTTGAATTATATCTATTGTCTATCCATCATCTAGAAAAATCATTATCAACAACTAGTACTTATATTTTAAGATTGTTACACATAATGAAATGTAAATTATACTATCTCTATTGAGTCTAAATTCTGGCATATTATAGGCATGACAAAACAAATTGGCAGAGTAAATTAGAGTTACTGTTGTTTGAGGAAAAAAGCATCTCAGCACACCCATCACAGGATAATGAAGTGACTTCATTCACTTGTGCTAAGTGCCCTCTACTGGTCATTTTTGGTAACTTTTAGTCATTGTTTACTCATTTTTTCTACCATTTTTTTTTTTTTGGCAGAAACACAGAAGATTATACATACTACATAACAATCAAGTAGCATATCTGGCGTGATAATTGGTAAATGCTATATAACTAACAGATATATTTTACTGGTATTGTTGATACCACAATTACTAACTAAGACATTGGGAATACAACCATTTGGCTATGAGTAACTTCTTAATAGAACCAAAATTTCAGTCAAAACAGGCTTCTGATCATGATGCAATAAAAATCAGATACAATACAATTCCAGAAGAAAATAGACCAGAAATTAATTGGAAATTAAATAATCTAATCCTAAAGAATGAATAGGTGAAACAGCAAATCATAGACACAGTCAACAACCTCACCCAAGAGAATGACAATAAGAAGACAACATACCAAAATTTGTGGAATACAGCCAAACTGGTTATTAGGGGAAATTTTATATCTCTAGATGCTTACTTGTATAAAATAGAGAAAGAGAAGATCAATGAATTGGGCTTACAACTAAAAAAGCTAGAAAAAGAATAAATTAAAAATTCTTAATTAAATACCAAATTTGAAATTCTGAAAATAAAAGGATAGATTTAAAAATTGAAAATAAGAAAAATAATTGAATTAATAAATAAAACTAAGAGTTGGTTTTATAAAAAAAAGTCAACAAAATAGATAAGGCTTTAGTTAATTTGATTAGAAAAAGGAAAGAAGAAAATCTATTTGTTAGTCTTAAAAATGAAAGGGGAGAATTTTCCACCAATGAAGAGGAAATTAGAGCAATAATTAGGAGTTATTTTGCCCAACTATGTGCCAATAAACTTGATAATCTAAGTCAAATGGAGGAATATCTACAAAATATAGGTTGCTCAGGTTAACAGAAGAGGAAATTATTTAAATAGTCCCATTTTAGAAAAAGAAATAGAACAAGTTATTAATCAATTCCCTAAAAAAAAATCTCCAGGGCCATATGAATGTACATATGAATTCTACCAAACATTTAAAGAACAATTAATTCCAATACTATATAAACTATCTGAAAAAATAGGGAAAGAAGTCCTACCAAATTTCTTTTATGACACAGATATAATGCTGATAACTAAACTAGGTAAGGTGATAACAGAGAAAAAAAATTATAGATCTATTTCTCTAATGAATATTGATGCAAAAATCCTAAATAAAATATTAGGCAATGAGAATACAGAAAGTCATTCCCAGGATAATACACTATGACCAAGTAGGATTTATATTAGGAATGCAGGGTTGGTTCAATATCAAGAAAACTATTAGCATAATTAACTATATCAATAACCAAACTGACAAAAATCACATGATTATCTCAATAGACACAGAAAAAAGCATTGAATAAAATCCAACACCCATTCCTATTAAAAACACTAGAAAGTATAGGAATAAATGGATTTTTCCTTAACATGACCAGTAGCATCTATTTAAAACCATCAGCAAGCATCATATGTAATGGGGACAAACTGGAGCCATTCCCAATAAAATCAGGAGTGAAACAAGGTTGCTTACTATCATTATTACTATTCAATATTGTATTAGAAATGTTAGCTTTGGTAATAAGAGAAGAAAAAGAGATTAAAGAAAATAGAGTAGGTAATGAGGAAACCAAATTATCACTTTGCAGATGATAGGATGGTATACTTAGAAAACCTTAGAGAATCAACTAAAAAAATACTAGAAACAATTCACAACTTTAACAAAGTTACAAGATACAAAATAAATCCACATTAATCATCAGTATTTTTGTATATTACCAACAAAGTCCAACAGCAAGAAATACAAAAAGAAATTCCATTCAAAATAACTGTTGATAGTGTAAAATATTTAGCAATCTATCTGCCAAGGGAAAGTCAGGAACTATATGAACACAACCACAAAATACTTTCTACAAAAATAAAGTCATATCTAATCAGTTAGAAAATTATCAAGTGCTCATAGGCAGGCCTAGTGAATATAATAAAAATGACAATACTACATAAATTAATCTACTTATTCAATGACATAACAATGAAATGCCAAGAAATTTTTTCACAGATCCAGAAAAAATAATAAACAAACTTCATCTGGAAGAACAAAAGGTCAAAAATTTCAAGGGGAAAAAAAGCCAATGAAGGTGGCCTAGCTGTGCCAGACCTAAAACTATATTATAAAGCAACAGTCATCAAAACATTTGGTACTGGCTAAGAAATAGAGTAGTTGATCAATGGAATAGATTAGGATCACAGGATGAAATAGTCAATAACTATAGCAATCTAGTATTTGACAAACCCAAAGACCCCAGATTTTGGGATAAGAACACATTATTTGAACAAAAACTACTGGAAAAATTAGAAACCTTATAGAAGAAACTAGGCATTGACCCACACCTAATATCACATAGCAAGATAAGGTCAAAATGGATTCATAATTTAGACATAAAGAGTGATATTATAAGAAAATGAGAAGAACATAGGATTGTTCACCTCTCAGATCTGTGGAGAAGAAAGGAATTTGTGTCCAAAGAACTAGAACTCATAACTGAACACAAAATAGATTATTTTGATTATGTTAAATCAAAAAAGTTTTGTACAAACAAAATTAATGCAGACAACATTATAAGAGAAGCAATAAAACATTTTAAGAATTCTGATAAAGGCCTCATTTCTAAAACATAGAGAATTGACTCAAATTTATAAGAATTCAAGCTATTCTCTAATTGATAAATGGTCAAAGGATATGAACAGATAATTTTCAGAAGAAGAAATTAAAATCATTTCTATTCACATGAAAAGGTGTTCTAAATCACCATTGATCAGAGAAATGCAAATTAAGAGAACTCTGAGATACCACTAGACACCTGTCAGATTGGCTAAGATGACAGGAAAAGATAATGATGAATGTTAGAGGGGATGTGGGATAACTGAGACACTGATATATTGTTGGTGGAACTATGAATGGATCCAACCATTCTGGAGAGCAATTTGGAACTATGTCCAAACAGTTATCAAACTGTTTTGATCCAGCAATGTTTCTATTGAACTTATATCCCAAAGATATTTTAAAGGAAAGAAAGGGACCCATGTGTACAAAATGTTTGTGGCAGCCCTTTTTCATAGCGGCAAGAAACTGGAAACTGAGTGTATGCCCATCAGTTGGAGAATGGCTGAATAAGTTATGGCATATGAATGTTATGGAATATTATTGTTCTATAAGAAATGATCAGGAGGATGATTATAGAGAGGCCTGGAAAGACTTATATGAACTGATGCTAAGTGAAATGAACAGCACCAGGAGATCATTGTATATGGTAACATCAATATTATAGAACAGTCAATTCTGATGAACATGACTCTTTCCAACAATGATATGATTGATGACATTTCCAATGATCTTGTAATGAAGAAAGCCATCTACACCCAGAGAGAAAACTGGGGGAACTGAATGTGGATTACAACATAGCATTCTCATTTTTTGTTGTTGTTGTTTGCTTGCATTTTTTCTTACTCATTTTCTTTCCTTTTTGATCTGATTTTTTTATGCAGCAATAGAATTGTATAAATATATTTATATAAATTGAATTTAACATACATTTTAACATGTATAACATATATTGGATTGCTTGCTATCTAGGGGAGGGGATGGGGGGAAAGAGAGGAAAATCTGAAACACAAGGCTATTCAAGGCAATATTGAAAAATTATCCATGCATATATTTTGAAAATAAAAAGCTTTAAAAAACAGTCCTTTCAAAATGTAAAAGATGCAATATTCTACAAAGAAAGAGGCATAGGATAAGGAACTCAATTTTTCATCAATGGTAATAGCAGTAGCATTTCTTTTGCTTTTCATGATAGAAATAAAGAAATGCTTGGTTAATCTCACCTGAGAACAACTGACATCTGCAGAGATGTCACTGATGAAGACCAAAAGCAGAGAAGTAAATCACTTCAGCTGAAATCAGAAACTGACTGCTTTGATAAAACTTAGAAATCATTTGGTCCAAACCCTGCATTTTATAGATGAAGAAACTGATACTTACAGAGTTTTAGTGATTTACACAAAGTCACACAACCAGAAAGAATTCTGGTTTCCCTACCTGTTCAGGGCTCTTTCTTATATACCAGTTAATAAAATTTTATTGATATGTTTTGATTTTATAATGCCTAAATTTTCTCCTACTTATCCCCCTCTCCAAGTACAATCAATATTACAATGAATTTTGAAAAAGAAAAAAATCAGCAAAATTGATCTATATATTGAAAAATTATGAAAATATGTGCAATGTTTCACAGCTATAGACTCCTAACTAACTCTCTGAAGGCAGTTGTCTTACTCTATAAGAAAGTAGAAGGGGAAAAGAATAAGATAGAGGGGGCTGGGAAAAGGAAGAGCAAATTGAGGATTAGTGTTGATCAGAAGCAGTGAAGAGGGAAAGAATGAAAGGAAAAAGAAAAGCATAATTGGGGAAAATAGGGTAGTGGAAAATACAGTTAGTAATCTTAACAGTGAATATGAATGAGATGAACTCTTCCATAAAACAGAATCAGGTAAGTGGATTAAAAGCCAGAATCCTACAATGTGTTGTTTATTAAAAAACACATTTAAAGCAGAGAGATACATAGAGAGTTATTAAAAAAAAAAAAAAAAAAGGCTGGGGCAGAATCTATTATGCTTCAGCTGAAGTTAAAAAAAAAAAAAAAAAGAGCAACCCTGATCTCAGATCAAGCAAAAGCAAAAATAGATCTAATTAAAAGAGGTAAGGAAGGAAACTACATCTTATAAAAGGGTACCATAGATAATGAAGTAATATCAATATTAAACATATATGCATTGAGTAGTACAGCATCCAAATTCTTAGAAAAGAAATTGAATGAGTTGCAAGAAGAAATAGATGTCAAAACTATAATGGGGGTGAGGAAGAGCTCAACCTCCCTCTATCAGAACTCGATAAATCTAACCATAAAATAAACAAAAAAGAAGTTAAGGAGCTGAATAGAATTTTAGAAAAGTTAGGTATGATAGACTTTGGAGAAAACTGAATGTGGATAGAAATGAATATACTTTCTTCTCAATGTTATATGGCACCTACACAAAAATTGACTCAGTATTAGGATATAAAAACCTCACAATCAAATAAAGTAGTTTTTCCTCTCAATTCCATTATTTTAATTAGCATGTAAATTGTTTTGGTGGCACTGCTTACTTTGCATTAGATTATGTAAGTGTTTCCATATTCTATGTTACGCAAATGTTTTTCCATTATATTCATGTACCACAATTTGTTTAGCCATTATCCAATCTTTAAGTATCTACTTGTTTCAAATTCTTTGCTTCCATAAAAAAAAAAAAAATGCTGCTATAAATATCTTGGTCAATATAGAGACTTTCTTCTTATCAATGACCTCCTTGCAATTATAAGCCTCTGGGTGTCTGAGAACTGACTAATTTGCATAATTCCAAATTGTTATCCAGAATCATTTTACTTGTTCACAGCCCACCAACAATGCTCTAATGTGTTTATTTTCCCATAGCCCCTCTAAAATTAACTGTTTCCTTCTTTTGTCATCTTTGCTCAATTTTCAGGGTAGGCAATGAAATCTCAGGGTTGTTTTTGGTTTACATTTCTCTTATCACTGATTGGAGCATTATTTTATATGGTTGCTAATAGTTTGCGATTCTTCTTTTGAGAACTGCATGTTTATATCCTTCATCCACTTGTCTATTGGAAAGTTACAGCTTGATACCCAATGTTTTATACATTTTGTAGTTATTTCAATGGATGTTCCTTTCTTTTCTCTTGGATTTTGTTTTTGTTATAGAGAAATGTTGGTGATACTTGTAAGTTTACTTTATAGCCTATAACTTTGCTGAAACTCAGTATCTTTACTGATTCCCTAGGATTTTCTAAGATATATTGTCATCAAAAAAGCAAAGTTCTATCTCATCAAGTATCTTTTATCTTATTGCTATTGCTAACATTTCTAGAATTATGACAAATAATAATGGATAGAATGGTCTTACTTTACTGCTGTTTTTTTTTTTTTTGAAAAGCTAGTGTGTTCTCATTGTGTATGATTTGTTGTACTCACTGCTCTAACATTAGCATCCTCTTAGTTCAGATTTGATATGGAGACAAATAAGGTACTGGCAAATCACTGAATAGTAAATAGAAGAAGAGGTTTATTTTTCCTTAATACAGCAACCCTTATGCAACAAAGATACAATGGTACTTAGATTATATGGTCATCTACCCCACCCCACTCTGACCCTGGACTCCGTCTGGCAAAGCATTTAGTTAGTCAGTTATCAGGTATTGTGACTCATATGTTCTTGGGTCAAGTCTGAGAGTTGCTTATTGCACACAACTGAGATCTTTAATTTCCCAGACCAGGAAGCTGAATCAGGGAAAGTGGAGCCAATTAGGTTCTGGGAGGAGGCAGGGAGAAGCTATATCAGGGTCAGGAAAGTTGCCTCAAGAAATCACTGGACCTATCACATGATTCTTGCTTTTGGATTAAGATACTTATTTCTTGTAATATTTTTAGAAGGCTCTTTTTGGGGGGAGGTTGTTTTGTTTTGTTTTGTTTTTTGTTTTTTGGCAAGGCAGATGGGGTTAAGTGATTTGCCTAAGGTCACACAATTAGTGTTAAGTGTCTGAAGTCAAATTTTAACTCAGATCCTCCTAATACCAGGGTTGGTGCTCTATACTTTGTGCCATCTAGTTGCTCCCTAAAGTTATATTTGTTAATGATATTTGTCTATATTTTTCCTTTGTTTTATCTTTCCCTGGCTTAGTTATTAGGACAATATTTGTCTCATAGAAACAGTCTGGAAGAGTACTTTCTTTTTAAATTTTTGACAATAATCTGTGCAGTATTAGTACTATTTGCTATTTAAAAGTTTAATGTGTAAGTCCAGCAGAACCAGGAGATACTTCCCCACTCTTCATTCCACTTTGGTAGCACCTTAACAATTAGTTCTACTTCCTTTTCTGAGGTTAGGTAATCAGCGATTTTAACTTGGATAAAATGCTGTTATAAATATCTTGATGAACATAGGAATTTTCTTTTTATCAATGACCTCCTTGCAGTGTCTGGGTCTCTGAGGACTGACATTTTAGATACTTCACTTGCATAATTCAAAATTGCTAACTAGAATCATTTTTCTTATTCAAGGACCTCCAACAATGCCTTAGTGTATTTATTTTCTCATAACCCCTCTAATATTAAATCTTTCCTTCTTTTGTCATATTTGCCAATTTGCAGTGTGTGAAATGAAACCTCAGTATTTTAGCAGCATTTTACTTGGTTGCTTTGCTTCTGAAGGTATTAATCTATTTCTTTTTTGTTCTCAAGTCCTTAAGTATCTATCTGCTTTATGGATTTTGGCCATTCTTTTAACTTCTGATTTGTTGTGATTTCACCTTGCCCATTTTCTGTTTTGTTGATTTGATTTTCTGCCCTCTTCATTTAAATTAGGTTGGCTAATGGGCTATCAGTATGATTATTATTTTTTTTTGAGAACTATTTCTAATTTTGTTCATGATTTCTATGGTCTCTTTGATTTCCAGTTTATATATCTTTTACTTTTTTATGGCTCTATTTCTTTTGGGCTTCTTGTTGGCTTTCAAATGCATACACAGTTCATTCGTCCTCTTTTTTATTTTATTAATTGTGTTGATAGGGATATAAATAATTCACTGAAAACTGCTTTAGTTAAATCCCAAAAATGTTGTTTTATCATAATTTTCACATAATTATTGTTTCTGTGATTTATTCTTTGACATACTCATTATTTAGAATTTTATTGTCATTATTTGGTTTATTGTTTTTGTTTGTGCTGCCTAAACTGATTATTTTTAATTTTTTGGTATTATGGTTTATTAAAGATCAAATTATTGTTTCTCCCCTTATACATCTATTTTTGATATCTTTGTGCTAGTTAATGGCATAGAGAGAGCATACAGTTAGCAAGGAAAAGGGTTTTTAACAATTAGCAAGGAAAAAGACAAGAACTCTCAATTAACCAGAAAGAAGGGAATACATCATAAGATTAAGAGTATGCCATTAACTGAGAAGCTAAATCCATAGAGAAGTTTAGCAGACTAACCCCAAAAGTTGTTAGCAAAAGAAGGGGAATACACCACTTATTGGCAAACTAACCTTCAAAGGGATTTAGCACTCTAAATGAGCTAGCTATTACAAGGATAAAGACACCAGGAGGCATGGAGGGAAGGAGGAAGAGAAAGACACCATGAGGCAATGCATGGCTAGCTAAAAAAGACTTCTAGCAAAGATGGCTTAGGCCATAAGCACATTTATAGGGGAAAAATTTAACCTTGGGGATTTGACATCGTAACTTGACTTTTTGATTAGATACAGTAATGCGATTTCCAAAGACCTCCACCAGGGTAAAACTGTAAGAGGGCCAGAAAAAAAAAAAAAAAAGCAGTAAAGTAAGACCATTCTATCCATTATTAGTTGTCATAATTCTAGAAATGTTACCTCTCTCCTCAGGGAGTATTATAATTTTATTAGTACTTCAAGCTTTCTCACCAACCACTCCTAGTAACCCAGGACCTCATCTTTGGATGCTATAGCATCTTCATATGTTCTTTATAGTTAATTTGGATTTTCATAGTAGTTAAATAAGTTGTTTGTTCAAAGTCACTCAAATTAATATTGCTCTTACATATGCAATGTTTTTTTTTTTTGGTTCTGCTCATCTCACTCTTTATTATTTTATGCAAGTCTTTCTATGTTTTTCTAAAATCATTGAATGTAGAGGGCCAGAAGTTTGAAGACTTCTACCTGAAACAAGGATACTTACAACAAGGTGTTAACTCAGTGGAATTGATGAGATGATGGTTCTTTAGTATCCATATACTTACTACTTAGCCTGGTGATGCAATGGTTCTCTAGTTCACACTTACATGATGTGCCATAATGATGTAATCCTACCAAAATATTTAAGGGCTGAGAAGGACTAGAAATGAGACATTCGATTTTTGACCAGCCCCATGGGGGCTCTCCTGCCTCCTGCACTCCTCCACTAAGATCAAGGCTGGTTCTGAGGTCCTCCAGAAAGCTAGTCGGAACATTACAAATGAGCTCATCATTTCTTATAGCACAACAGCATTCCATTACAATTATATGCTACAACTTATCTAGTTATTTCCCAATTGATGGGCCTTCCTGCAATTTCCAGTTCTTTCCCAAAGTGAACTGCCCTAGTTTCTTTCCACACTATTCTTCTATTTCTGTCTAGATTACTTTTAATCTGTAATTCATAGTTCTCATATTTATTTATTCCTTTGTTAGTTTCTTTATTCCTCGTGGAATTAAGTGCCTAATTACCCATTTTGAGTTCCCTCCTTTAAACAATTCCTATTATTGCCTTACAGTTCTGGCCACTGCTTATTCCTTACTCTTATAAGTATTAATTCTTGAAGGAGCTAGAGAACAGAAAAGGGTTGTCCCATTGTAGAAGTTTTCATTAATTCTTTCATTATTAATTCTTTCTTTCCTTGTTTTCATTTTTCTTCCCAGTTTGCCATTAAATCTTTCGGAGTCACCTTTTGGGACATCAGATTTCACTAGGAACTCTGATCCCCCTTATCTTAAGGCAGGATGCTTTTAATAGAAGCACATGAGTCTCTCAGAAGTAGTACTTTTTATAAGCAAAGAATTCCTATAGATTATATCCACTGTAAAGTTCCCATCTCCCATTACAGAATACCTCTCCTCCCACAGGAATATTTCTTGCTGGGAACTGTTACTCAATGGAAATTTGTCTTTTTCTTTCTTTCAGTTTCAGTGCCTCACTTTAATGTCTCACCCATTTCCCCAAAGTTTTTCTTCTTCCTGAGAAGTTATAGGAGATATTCCCAATTCATTATTTATCATTGACTTTCTTGAGTACTTCACATATTCTCATTTTCTTCTGTCTTCCTTCTCCCCCTGATCTTTTGTGATTTCTCTCATTGTACAATTTAGTTTCACAAACAAAAATTAATTCATTTATTGATAGGATATTGTGAGGTTTAATTCACGATTTTTCCAGATGATCATCAATTTTATTTAAATTCGGCTTTCTTCACCTTTTTTGTTTTTGGGTACTTTTAGAGAGAAGTCTCTTAATTATCTCCCTATTGTTATTTTATTGTTTTTTTTTTTTATTTTCAACCTAATAGATTTCTCTTTTGCCTTTTCTCCATTGTAATTTATTCCATTACTTATGCTTTCCTTTATAGTGTTGTTTGGTCATTGTTGTTGTTTAGTCCTGTTTGACTCTTCATGACCACATTTGGGGTTTTCTTAGCAAAAATACTGAAAATGTTTGCCATTTCCTTCTCCAGTTCATTTTACACAAGATGACACTGAGATAAAACAGGTTTAAGTAATTTACCCATATTCAGAAAGTTAATAAGTGTTTGAGGTCATATTCTAATTTAGGAAGATTTAAGAAAGAGTCCTTCTGACTCTAGACCCTCACTCTAACCATTGAGCAACCTAGCTGCCCATTTTATTTGCCTTTCTTTTATTTCTTTGCTAGGAGTGTCTGCAAAGTAATTTATCACATTTGTCTTTCCTTTTTTGGTAGAAATCCTTCAAATTTACTTCTTTTATTGAATGTTCATCTCTTTCATTAATGACTAAGGCTTTCATGGTGAACTTCTTTAATCTTTGAAATACATTATTTTATTCCTTTCCATGATTTCAGATGGATACAGAATAGCCCCTGTTATTTGAATTTGTTTTTCTTTATATTTTAATGTCTTTCTCTTGATCATTTAAAGAATTTGGTTTTGATCTTTAGAATTGTTGGATTTAACTATTTTGTGTCTAGTAATATACAGTATAGGTCTTTTTTTTTTAGAGGTGTTTGATTCTTTTGATGGGCATCCAGAAGTTTTGGGCAATTATCTTTTTTTATTTCTTGCATTACAATGTTCAGATTTTTTGGACTTGCCCTGTCTTTCTGGGAGACCCATCATCCTTCTCTATACATTATATCTTTTAAAATTTCATATTGCATATGTATAGACATTATGTATTCTTTTAATACTGCAGCTTTTTCCCTTCTCTTCTTCCAGATAATCCTTCACTCCTATTTGTGTGTATTTCCATACACACATGTTCTCTCTGTTGTTTCTATGAAGAAATTTGCCATCATAGAATCAAGTCTTTCTATTCTACCAATTATTTATCCTTTATAGACCAGAAATTCTACTTCTTTGATTTTTATTTCTTTTTAAATATCGGAGAACATCTTATTATGATTTCATTACTTCTTTAGAATACACAAACTATTTTCTCATCATGTGTTAATTAATTTTCCTTTGTTTTGCAATCTTTATTTTGAGATATTTGAACATTTTTATTTCATCTGGAGGCTATCTCCACCTTTGTTTTTAATAGTTTTTCTCTCTTTATTTATATGTTTGTATTCAAGATTTGCAACTGTATTTTCTTTCTTCTGAGATTGTTTAAAATTTTACTTCTTTTTTCTTACATTTCCCTATCTTTACCTTCTGACTTCTTCACATTTGATTATGGATATCTCAGGGCTGGACCTCAAAGCTCTCTCAAATGCTTCCTTTGTTGTAGAGCTTACTTTTCATCTACATCATTCTCTGCCTTAAAACACAACTGGTCCTGACAGCATTCCAACCCCCTTTCATTCAGACATGGTAGAGACTAACATATGTTGCCCATCTTCCTGAGTTTTCTATTTCCTTAGATCTCTAAGTGTTATAGCATTGTAGTGCACTGTTATTCTTGATTGAGAAGGGCTTTTTTCTATATAGACTATAAAAGGTGACTATATAGAAAAAATCTTTCTCAGATGGAAAAAATTGGGCATAGCTGTGTGAATTCATCAGGTTTTTATATCAATAGATTTCTTGGTGTTTTTGCCTGTGGAGACCATTGCAATTACTTTACTTCTTATTCATATTTCCTTTTGAGGGGAAGGGAGGATTTTGAGAGTTTGGGAGGATCAAAGAAAATGTCTAATCATTCATTTTATTGTCCACAAGACCCAGAAATCTTTTAAAAAGAAAAGCTAGACAAGCCTGACTGAGGTAAGACCTTAGGAAAAACTAGCTCTAGCTATGTATTAGGGCCCTAGGAAATACTGTTCCTATCAATAATCAATCATCTATTAATTCCAAGATATTTTAAAAAGTGATCTCTACATTGTACATACTAACAAGATTATGATCAACTTTGATGAATTTGTCTCAACTATGAGGTGATTCAAGGCAATTCCAATAGACTAATGATGGAAAGTGCCATCAGCATCCAGAGAAAAGTATGGAGACTGAATATGGATCAAAGCATAGTATTTTCATCTTTTTTGTGTTATTTGCTTCTTTTTTTCCTTTCTCGTGTTTTTCCCCTTTTGATCTGATTTTTCTTGTGCAATATAATATATATAGAAATATGTTTAGAGCATTGCACATTTTACTTATATTGGACGACTTACTATCTTGGGGAGAAGGGAAGGAGGAAAGGAGAGAGAAAAAATTGAAACAAAAGATGAATGTTGAAAACTACCTTTGCATGCATTTGAAAAAAAAAAGATACTATTTTTTTAAAAAAGGAAAAAAATGTTCTCCAGAGAAAGGATCTAACATGAAACCATGTTAACTTACTATAATGCCATGAAACTTACTATAATGGTTGCTTCTATTCCACTATCTTGGCTCTGTTCCATGAGATACTTAGACATCGTATTTGCAAAGGGAAGGAAGTTGCTTCTTTAGCAACCTCAAGTTTGATTTCCATCTTTGAATAGAGGCTGCAGAGTTGAACTAAGAGACTATATGGGACACTGCAAGAAAGTTGTGACTCATTGCAGAGAAAAATAATATCAATTATTAGGAAACTACTGTGAATTTTTTATATATATTCACTATGTTATGTGGATGAATTAAAGCCTGTCTCCTGATAAGTATTATTACCTTGAGTATTTACATTAACACTATGACCCAATAGTCTGAGATTTCCCGAATGAAACTCCAGGTGGCAGCAAAATGAACTGATGAGAGAATGCTTTGGGGGAGCTACCCTTTTTTTTTTTTTTTTTTTTTTTTTTTTTTTAATAACTTTTTATTGACAGAACCCATGCCAGGGTAATTTTTTACAACATTATCCCTTGCACTCACTTCTGTTCCGATTTTTCCCCTCCCTCCCTCCACCCCCTCCCCAAGATGGCAAGCAGTCCTTTACATGTTAAATAGGTTACAGTATATCCTAGACACAATATATGTGTGCAGGAGCTACCCTTAAAATAGAATATACCAATTCTCCATGAAGAAAAAAAAAATTAAGTTTTGCTTTGATATCAACATGAATTATGTTTTGCTACCAAATGAAGCTATTAAAATTTTACAAATGTAATTGAGTTTGATAAATATTTTAGTTTATTCCATGAACTATATAAATTCAAGCTTTTTTTTTTTTAACAAAGAATTTTTTTAAATCAGTTTGAGCAATTAATGTTACTCATTTCTTTCCACTCTGTGTTTGTAGGTCTCTTAGAAGTTAAGCAGGAAAAAAAAAAAAAGAATTGAAAGGAAAAAAAAATAGATTTGTATTTTGTTTTAAATATGTTTAAAGTAGTTCCAAAGGACTACAGGTTTCTTTCCTAAGGGTATAGCAATAAAGGATTGGATTGGAGCTGGTCCTATGATTGCTTTGCTTTAGGGGAAGTCCTGGGTGAAGAGACTCTGAAATTACTTGGCTCTGTGTCAGACATTCAGCTCCACACAGAGGAACACACCCAACTTCAGTGGCTCAACTATGCAAAGTTGGTTCATCACAAACTCACTCTGTGAGGCTTAGATCCCAAAGGAGGTCAACTTGTATGGAATATCTTTGTCCTTTCTACCCTGTACAAACCTAGTCCTTTTTGTCCCTTATTAACATGTTTTCTCTCTCCTGTGTGTGTGTGTGTGTGTGTGTATGTTTATACACACTGTTTTTTATATTTAAATATTTCTTACTGCAACTTATAGTTAAAAGCATTGTTTTGTTTTGTTTGATTTTTCTAGAACACTGAAATATTGATTTGAGCAAGGTTTAGAAGCAAAATCTTCTGGCTTTAAAGCTAGTTTTCTATCCACTGCACCACACTACTTCAAAAACAGTAATAGCCAAGTGAAACAAAAAGAAAGAGAAACACTTTTTATTTAGGGGTGGGAAATAGTTTTTGGATACTTAATGATTTGGTATTACATACTTTAAAAAATTTGGTTCTTTAAAAAAGAGAGATGGTTCAATTATAACCTTTTTCTTTCAATTAAAAGTGGTACATGGCCAGAAATAGCATTTGACTACTCAAGATATTTTATGTCTCATCATTATGTCTAATCATCATCTGGTGACTTGGAGAAGTAATCATTTTAAAACATCATCTGTTCTCTGTTTTGCCTAAGTTGATGAATTTCTGATCATTGGCAGTAATTGTTGTTATTATTTTATTGCCAGAATGTAATTGCTACTTCATCCCTGAAATTGTTGGATTTCATCAAGGGATGTGATTTGTGCATTGAATGAGTAGATCTCTGTGCCTGAACATTGACATCCATCTGGATAATTTGATAAAGAAAGCCTAACTTACCCTCTTTTTAATCTCCTTTGTTCATAGTATAGAAAGAAAGAAAATAGTGCCACAGATAAATAATTTCCTCAAAATTATGACAGTCACTTTGAGTCTTTTTCAAGTATCTAGAGAAGCAGAGGGTAAAGATAGTGGGAAAATGACATTTTGAGGACCTTGAATAGTATAGAACTGTAATGTATCTATAGAAATATAAGCCAGTATATTTACCTTCCTTCATTTTATGTCAGGTTTTATTTTGTTTTTCCTATTCATTATCTTATAATCTTGGTTCCTTTTAGTGGTTTTTGCCAGAGATATTATGATCTATTAACTATAAGGATATCATTTAATAAATAGAATGAAGCAATCATATAATTGTTAGAAATTTTAAAAATTGACTATCTTATGATTTTTCAGAGAGAAAAAAAAAGTAATTTAAGTCCTAAGTAAGAAAGAATGAACAGTGAAAACAATATACTTTATTTTAACATATGCTCATAGGAGCCTTCTTCATAGGTTTAGCCATTTTTTCTTTTATTATTTTTAAAAGTATTTTATTTTCCTCCAGTTATATGTGTCAAGAAAATTTTTAGTATTTATTTTTATAAGATTTTGAGTTTCAAAATTTTCTCCTCTTCCACACCTCTCCTATTCCAAAGTTGGTGGGCAGTTTGATATAGTTTATACATATTTAGCCACTCTTTAAAAAAAATAGTAACTTCTTATTTTATGAACTGTTCCAAAGAAATGCATTTCCAGATAACTGAAGTTTATTCCTATAAATGTGAGAACTTTCAATAATTTTATTTGAAAATCTTTCTAAAATGTATTACATGCTTCCTTCACTGCTTCTTGAACTTCATGAAGGTTAATTTCACTTTTTTTTTGGGGGGGGTGACAATTTTTTCTGGAGAGACAGCATGAATAGCAGATGATTTCTGGTCCTAGAGTCAGGAAAATATAACTTTAAATCCTTCAGATATTTAATACTTGTGTGATCCTGGGACTTAAATTCTCTGAATCTAGACCCCCTTGTCTACAAAATAAGGAGCTCTGAAAACATGGTGCCATCTAAAATCCCTTCTGCCTCCAAATCTGTGGTTTAGACTCATAAATCAGTTCAGCTATTTTTTCAGTTGTGGCTGGCTCTTTGCAATCTCATTTATGATTTTCTTGGCAAAGAAGGCACTCCAAAGTGGTCTGCCATTTCCTTCCCCAGTTCGTTTTACAAATGAGGAACTTGAGGGAAATAAGATTAAGGGACTTGCCCAGGATCACACAGCTAGTAAGTGTCTAAAGCCACATTTGAACTCAGGAAGAGAGGTCTTCCTGACTTCAGGTCCAGTACTCTCTTCACTGAATCACCTAGCTGCTTAGACTCATGATTATAAATATTAAATATCAAACCATGGCTTCCATGACTTTGAGATTTATAGGTTTATTTGACCATGAACAAAATGGTCTAGCCATGTGTGCTTTAATAGTTTCTCTGTTTGCTTTCAGTCTCTGTCTCATTCAATATTATGAGTTTGTCTAACTCTAATAGCAAACCTTTACCCACTGGTGCTTCTAAATATACTGTTTCAACAGCAGAGGTAGGAAGAATTAAGTTTTCAAGGGAAACCAGCAATTAAGTTTATTAAATTAATAATCCCATTTTAAACACAGTTCTGAGTCAATAGCCTCTGGATTAAGTCCTGAAAGTGGTTTTGTGTTTTTTTTTAATATGGCATAAAATCTGAAAGCACCAATTTCCTGTGTGAACTTGCACTTGTGCAAGTCTTTTAATTCTGGTTTTTGATCCCTACTTTTCAGTTTTCTCATGTGACAAAGAGGTATCTGGACTAGGTATACTCTAAAATTCCTTCCAATTTTAAGAGCCATACGTCAATTCATTCATTCACTTGACTAAGATTTATTAAATATTTATTTGGTACAGAAACTGAGCTGGCATTGAAAGTTATATAAAATGTAAATGATATAATTCTTGCTCTCATGAAGACTATAACATAGGATGAGCTAATACATAAACACAGATAACTGTAATGCTAAATATTACATTATACAAAGTACTTTAGAGAATGGTAAAACCAAGCACTGGTTCAGTGAAAGCTGAAGGGGAAGCCAACTACTGATTAGAGAAGTAAAACTGAAATGATGGAAATAAATTTTATGTTTTAAGTTCTACAGTCTTATCTAGGTGTTTTCTTTGTCATCCAGATGCCTTTAACCTTTCGTTTTCATAGCTATGTTGTTGACTAGAAGTTTCATTACTATGTCATTTCCATGTTCCCATAATTTAATACAGGTGGGCATTAACATTCCTTTTAGATACTATATGAATGAGCTTCATAAATGAACAACTATGAAGACTACATATAAGTTTTTTAGTTTGTGGTCATTAATCAATTTAAACTTTCCAGGCTAATCAAACATACTTAATGATATACATAATTATAATTGTGATAAATGATAATTAGACATAATCAGTCAGCCAAGAAAAGATTTATTAAGTGCTCACTGTGCTATTATATATATATATATATATATAATATATATATATATATATATATATAGTATATTTTGTACACAGAGTAAATGGGTGGATAAATGACCTCATGGGGAAGAAAGTAGCAGCTGGGGAGAACAGGAAAGGTCTCCAGAAAAATCCGGCATTGGAACTAAGTCTTGAAAGAAGCCTGAGAGTTTAAGGAGGAAAGAATTGAAGAGGGAGAACATTTCAAGAATGGAGGACAACCAGTAGAAAAGGAGTTTATTGAATAATAGGTTGACAGAGGCATGCCTAAGGTTTAGGAAAATCATTCTGGCAGTAGTGTGGAGGATGAATTGGAATGAGAAGAGACTAGAGGCAGAAAGAGCACACAGAAGGCTATTGAGCAAAGTATGACTGATAAAGGCCTGCACTGGGTGGGCCCCACTTAAAAGAGATACTTTGAAAGTAAAACAATAGGATTTGTCAACAGATTAGATGTGTAAGATGAGTGAGAGAAGTAAAGAATAACACCTAAGAACCTGGGAAGATTAGTTCATATGATAGTAATGGGGAAGTCTGGAAGAGGGATGAGTTTGGGAGGATCAAAGAGCTAATGAGTGTTCTTTTGGACCCATTGAGGTTATTTATTTATTTATAGCTAATCCTCATTCATTGATTTGTAAACTTTTTTCTTTTTAAAAAAATTTTATTTACTATTTTATTTTTTCCCCAATCACATGTAAAAATAATTCTTAACATTTTCTTTTCAAATTTTGAGTTCCAAGTTCTCTCCCTTCTTCTTCTTCCCCATCTCATTGGGAAGGTAAGCGATACATGAGCAGTCATCCAAAATACATTTCCATATTATATTTCTATGAAAAAAAATACAAAAACAAAACCAAGAAAAATAAAGTAAAGGAAAAAGTATCTTCCATTTAGATTTTTTATTTAGATTTTACCAGTTCTTTCTCTGGAGAGGGACAAAACCTTCCATCCTAAATCCTATGAAATTGTCTTGGATCATTGTATTATTGAGAATGGTCTCTCTTTTACTGTTGTGCAACAGATCTTTCTCATTGATCTTCTAAGTTGTCTTGACCTGGAAAATTGTTTCACTCTGTCTTTTTTTGTAGGTTCTATCACTCTAGAACTTATTTAGAGATTTTTTAAAAGGTATATGTAGGGGATGGAGGAGAGCTCAATAGAGTTCCCACCTTTACTCTGCCATCTTGGTTTTGTCTCTGACCTATTAAATTTTGATGTGTCTATAAGACATGCAGTTCAAAATGTACAAAAAGGCAGTTGGCGATACAAAACTATAGCTCAGGAGAGAGCAGTTATGGCTGGATAATTAGATCTGATAATCACTTGCATACAATAATACTTGGACTCAGGAAAAGTGAGATCACCAAGTCACCTAGGACATCTTGATAAAAGAAAAGGGCCTAAGACAAACTTTTGAGAGACACTCATGGTTAATAGTAGTATGAAGATAAAGCAAAGGAGGCTTTTAAAAGTAGTGGTCAAATGGTTAGGAAAAGAGCTGAGAATGAGCAATATCATGAAAAACTCGAGAAGAGAAAGTATACAGGAGGAGAAAATGATGGGTAGTGTCAAAGATTACAGAAACGTTAAAACAGGTGAGAATTAAGAAAAGGACATTATATTGGATATTAAAAGATCATTGGTTATTTTAGAGAGAGCAATTTCAGTTGAATAATAAAATTGGAGGCTAGATTGCAGAAAGTTTACAGAGAAGTGAAGCTCTCAGTGTAGAATACTTTCTCAAGAAGTTTAGCTGAAAAGGAGAGGAGTAGAGATAGTATTCCCGACCATAAATATTAAGATCAGGTGAGTGTTTTTTAAAGGAACATCAGCACGGATGTAGGCAGTGGAAAAATGAGACAGGAGATAGAGACAAAAAAAAAAAAACTGAAAAGGGAGGGGGGATGATAAAGGGAACAGTCTTCTGGAAAAGACAGAAAGAAAGTAGAAAAAAGGGAGAAAATTGGGGAGTAAATGTTATAGACAGTTTCTCCAATAAAAGTCTCATATCTTAAACATATAAAGAAGTTTGTCAGATTTATAAGAACATGAATCATTCTCAATTGATAAATGGTCAAAGGCTATGAATAGGAAGGTTTTGATGAAGAAATAATATCTATATGTAGTCATATGAAAAAAATGCTCTAAATCATTATTGCTAGAAAAATGTAAATTAAAACAACTTTAAGGTATCATTTTATACCTATCAGATTGACTAAAATGATTGAAAGAGAAAGTAACAAATGTTGGAGGGAATGCGGAAAAATTGAAATACTAATTCATTATGGGAGGAACTGTGAACTGAACTAACCATTTTAGAAAGCAATTTGGAATTATGCCCAAAGAGTTATAAAACCCTCTATCTCCTTTACCTTAGCAATACCACTAGGTATTAGGTCTATTTCCCAAGATTATTATGAACAAAAGAAAAGAACTTACATGTTCTAAAATTTGTATAGCAGTTCTCTTTGTGATAGCAAAGAACTGGAAATTGTGGGAATGTCTATCAATTGGAGAATCACTGAACAAATTATGTATATGATGCTGATGAAATACTACTGTGCTATAAGAAATAATAAGAAATTTTAGAAAAATATGGGAAGATTTGTGTGAACCAAGAGAACCTCAAATACAGTAACAGCAATATTATTCTAAAAACAACTTTGAATGACTAAGTCATTTTGAGTATTATAAATTCTCAAATCAACTACAAAGGACCTATGAAGGAAGATGCCTTCAAAGAAAGAATTGATAAATAGAAATATGTATAGTACAGTTTTACATATATGTGTATGTGTGTGTGTATATATATATATGTATAGTACAGTTTTACATATATGTGTATGTGTGTGTGTATACACACACACACACACACACACACACACACACATATATATATATAGACTTGGTAAGAAGGACTACTTTTTCATGATAGCAGAATTGGGAGCAATTTTACACAGGATCATAGGATCATAGGTTAAGAGCTAAAAAAGGATCTTTAGAAGCCATCTAATGAGGTGTTCAGGGAGAATGAGCATCTCTGGTGTGAGGGCCAGCTAAGCCCTTTTCAGGACTGCTCATCCCACCTGTTCTTTAATTCTCACCTGTAGCTCTAAGAAGGTATTGCACACACTGTGGCCATACCCCAGTGACAATTAACAGGTCTCAAACCTGTTGATGAGTTAGGAAAATGCCTTTTGCAAGCATTTGAAGCCTTTCCCTAGTTGAATGGGTGAATAGCATTTGTTTTAATGACCATAGAGTTTATCAATAGAACAAATTGCAGGCTTTGGGGGTTGTTAGAGTTTGGTCAAACAATAAAGACCCCAAGATCATCCAATGTCTCACTAGTTAACCTGACTTCTGTCTTGCTACTGCACTTCAATGACTCTAGATGAGAAAGTGAAACATTTAAATCCAATTCACAAGCAAATCAAGACATTACCCTATTACATCTTTGGTCTGCTTCAAAAACAAAAAAACAATAACAACAATCCAACAATCCAATTCTCTTCATTTTACAGAAAAAGAAATTGAGATCCATTGAAGTTAGATGACTTGTACAATATCACACAGGTAGTGAGAGAAGCTGGATTTATACTCTAAAGCTTCCTGTCTCCAGAGCCAACATCCTGTCCACTGTGCTACCTACCTGACTAAAAGAATGCTAGCCTTCGAGTTAGAAGACCTGAGTTTATATATTTGACATAAATCATCTAAGGACACTTAGATAAGGTTCTTATATCAAATTTTTATAGTAGACCTCGAACTTTTTTAGTAGACAATTCACTAATTGTTTACCAGTCATGAGACTTACTTGCACAACTCTAAGAATGCTGCCAAAAATACCTTCATCTTGTTTTGCTCAAATTCCATGTCCAAGTCTAGGAAACTTGGTACAGTATGGAAAGTGATATGGTATCTTTGTACCAACCATATCACTTCCTTTTGCTTAACATAAGGAGGAACCCATCTATCCTATGACCAATTAGTGGAGATAGCCTGTGCTTTACCCAATCCATTATGCTGATACATAATTTTGGGTCCTCAAAACAAGATTTTTTAATCAATGGGTTTTTGTATTTTGCTTTATACTCTCTTGTCTCCCTCCCTCCCTTCCTCTTTTCTTTCTCCCTCCTTTCCTTTCTTCTTTCCTTTTCTTCCTTCCTTCCCTTATTTTCTCCCTCTGTCCACATAGAATATCATATCCTTACCTATAGATCCCAAGCTGGAATTTGAGTCTCCTACAGGTAATGACTTGTTATGGATTCTTCTCACTTGTATCCAAATGAATTCTCCATAGTTCCTAATGGAAAAGATTTAGAAAGTGTCTTCACACTTGTAAGTTATACAAAGATTGAGGCTAGGGAGCACTTGAGGCAAAGAACCTCCTCTTTCACTTAGTTAAATCTCCCCCCCCAAAAAAAAAATCTAAATAAATAAATCTGGGAGGGGAAGACCCTCAGAATTTCTAATCAAAGCATAAATGATTACTATTTATCTTCAATCTGAATCAATCTGGGCCTAAACAATGACCAAATGAGGCTTGGCTTAGGACCTGTTGGGGGCCAATGAGAATCGGAATGGTATTGGTTTAAAGCCTCAGTCAAACTGAAACTTGTCAAAGACTGTAGGTTAAAAAGGCCAAGGTCTCACATTCAATCCAAGGCCATCTCCAGTCATCCTGATTTATACTTGGTCCCTGGACCCAGATGGCTCTGGAGAGAAAAGTGGCCTTGCCCAGCCCTCCCTCACTTAAGTCCAATTCACTTGCGTGTCATGGCGTCATCTCCCTGATGTCACAGTCCTCTTCCAGAAGGAAAGACAAACAACAACAGCCTCTGTGAGTAAAGCTGGCCCACAAACTGGAGTTAGTCCTTTGGAACACACCTCCTTCTCTTTTTCTTTCTTTCCCTTTTCCCTTCCTTTCTTCCTGTTCCTTTCCCATCCTTCCTTCCTTTTCCTGTCACTTCCTAGCATCACCTCTCTAAAGTCACAAGCCTTTTTCAGAGCAAAGGACAAACAATACAGTGAGCAAATCCAAATTATTACTCTATACTTTTCTTTGCCAAATTATCTTAGCCTTTCATCACTTGAACAAATCACCATGTTAGTTGCCAATCCCAGCTCCAAAAATCCTAGCTTCCTCATAAAATTACCCACCTTTAAGTGTTTTGCCACCCAACTTCCTAACTTCTTTTCTTTAATTAAAACTTTTGATTTTCAAAACATACGCATGGATAATTTTCAACATTCATCCTTGCTAAACCTTGTGTTCCAAATTTTTTCCTTCCCTTCTCCCATCCTCTCCCCTAGATGCCAAGTAATCCAATATATGCTAAACATGTGCTGCACCAGAAATATCAGATCAAAAAGGAAAACAATGAGAAAGAAAACAAAATGCTAAGAAACAACAACAGAGAGTCTGAGAATGTTATGTTGTGATCCAACTCAGTCCCCATAGCTCTCTCTGGGTGTACATGTCTTCATCATAAGATTATTGGAAGTGGCCTGGATCATCTTATTCTTGATAAAAGCCACGTCCATCATAATTGATCATCGTATAGTCTTCTTGTTGCTGTGTACAATAATCTCCTGATTCTACTCACTTCACTTATCATCAGTACATGAAAGTCTCTCCAGGCATCTCTGAAATTATCCTGCCTTAGCATCTTTTAGTAGAAAACTGTTTTTTTTTTTGCTAGTTACTATTTGTTTTTGAAAAATCTCTCATGTACACAATGCTGATTGTTCTGAACTATTATCAGAGAATATGTTTGCAAATGTTTTTGAGAGATATCAAAAAGAAAAAGAGAGTAATTTAGCCTGAAGAAAGTGTAGTCAGTAGTCTTATTTTAATATTCAGTTCCTCCAATTCAATGTGGAACCTTTAGATCAGAGTCTTAATTTTTTTGTGTCATGATCCCTCTCCACAGTGTGATAAACTCTGTAGATGCCTTCTGAGAATATTGTTTTTAAAGATATAAATAAAATACTTAGGATCACAAAGGAAAAGTCATATTTAAGTATAATTATATATGCATGTATATATACATGTATGTATCTATTCACACAAAAGTATTTATGTTTGTAATATACATATGTGTATATATACATACATATATATTTATAAACACTTTTTGTTGGAGAAGGGAAAGTTTTCATAAATGCTATAGAAGGGGCAGCTATGTGGCACAGTGGATAGAACACCAGCCCTGAAATCAGGAGGACCTGAGTTCAAATTTGATCTCAGACACTTAATACTTCCTAGCTGTGTGACCCTGGGCAAGTCATTTAACCCTAATTGCCTCAGGGGAAAAAAAAGAAAAAGAAAGAATAAAAAAAGAATTATTGAACTACCTGAAAAAAACCATGATTAAAAAAAAAAAAAAAAAAAAAGAGCTTAGACCCACAAATGCTATAGATTTGAGCTGGTGTGGCTATTAAGAGTGTGCCGGAGCCAGGTCAAACTGGCTCAGGAGAACTGATTATTAAATTTTTGGTGTGATTGTTTATAGCTCAGAAATTTGCAAATACTACAAATTCAGACTTAGGACTGATTTACTGTCTTGTCTGGACTTAAGAAAGTGATAGAGAAAATCCTAATGATGGAGATTAAATTTAAAAATGTGTCTTGGGTACAATTTCTTTTTTGGAGAACCGGGTATTAAAACAATTACCAGCACCCTAAAGGTAACAATCACCAAGTGACTAGGCCCACTAGAAGACCTTATTACTTGTAGTAGTTAAATGAACCTTGTGTTGAGATCCTGTATGTCTCGGGAGGGAACCCTGCCAGAAATAAGCATGGCTTTGTTAGAGAAGATTATCTTCCTTTAATAGTTAGTTGTCATTCTCTGTGTGGTCATTGTGAAAAAAATAAACCACATCTTATTTTATGTAGAGTTGACACTATGCAAGGTACTATTCAAAATTCTGGGAACTCTTAGGAGGTCCATGCCAAAAATAGCAAATATTTCAGTATATTTGTAGAACTCTGTGTTGAAGCACCTGTGCCCACAGCGTCGGGATATGATTATTAGTCCTGCACTTTTCTGAGGAGTAAACTTGTTCACAGATGTTATTGGAGGAGTAAAAAAAAAGTGTCCTATTTATTTAGTAGACTCACTCTGAAGAAACCATTATGCTCAGCCATGGAAATACTTTAGCTGCTTTGGTATTTCTTTAATTTTGGAAACTTTTATTATTTGCAGTGTGGACCAAAATAGCCCATGTCGCAGGCACAAATAAACATCAAATTCCCCTTTAATACCATGGATCTTAATAGTTCTGGGAGAGAAAAAGAGGAAGGAAACCTGCACGCACAGTCAATCTAACATTATTGGCAAAAGGAGATAAATTGGCTAACCTGAAAACTAGTGTCTTTTCCTGCATCTGCAACACAAATATTACAGGAAATGTAGTTGGAATGAAGTTTGGATTCATCCCCAAGTTATAATACACCTGCAAAAGGTTCATGCTCAGTATTCATACTCATTTTATACTAGATATTTCTGAGAGTCACAAAAAAGTCCTAACAAGAACTTTCAGGAATTGGAATAGCTACAGACGTGAACCTATATTTAAGCTCCTTTTCTGGCAACGGAGAGGGAGATTTAATTGACTGAAGGGGAGTAGTAAATGAGAGTGACCATGGGTTTCCTTTTCATAGAGTAATTGCTGCACTTCTGTGTATAGTATAGTGCAGTAAAAGTGGGTATCTCGTGTGTAATGCCTGTTTGGTCTCCCATTGCATCTAGGGCCATCTCTAATCATGCTAATTTACATTGGCCACTGGACCTAAATGGCTCTGGAAGGGAAAGTCAAACAGGTGATTTTGCACTGCCCTCCCTCATTCAAATCTAACTCCCTTGCGTGTGACGACATCACCTCCCTGATGTCATGGTCCAGTTTGAGGACAAAGGACAAACAAAAATAATGATATTGTAGGAGAGGATGAGCATGTTTGGCTTATAAGGGTAGTGAAGGCCTCAATACCAGGAAGTACTAACACCCTGTCTGAGGCTGGTTTTACCTGGGCTCAGTTCACATTTACCTTATTTCTGTTAATCCTAGAGGAATATATGTATATGTGAGTACACACACAAACACTCCTACACACACACACACACATACACACACACACACACACAGATAATGGCTATCTCCTCTTTTGCTCATGTGGAACCTTTGTTTGCCTCTGTTTGTACAGTTCCGTTCCTAAAAGTGCTACTCTAACATCCTAATGCTGTTTTGTGCTTCCTTGTGAAAGTCTCCAAAACCAAGTTCAAAGAAATATTATGAAAGTTGTAAATTCTGGAATAATATTTGTCTGAGTCTTTTGTTTTTTAGCAATATTCAAAATCTAAGGTGTTAGGTTTCCATTTACCATCTCTTTTTTCCTTTTTTTTTCCTTTTTCTTGATATTACACTATGGGCATGACTTTCCATGCCCATGGACTTTTCTGACTTTATCTGGCTTTTGTGTTGCTTATTGAATTTCATGAGGTTTGTTGTTATTGTTTTCCCCATAGAAATACCTCTAATACACTCTCAATTAATACATTAGCATAAATTGTTTATTAATTAATTAGTAGAAACAAAGGTCTTAAAAATATTGAATGATGGATATATGAAATTAAATGGAAAACTTTAGGAGAGGGATGTTTATGAGAAATTTTGCCTATCCAGGGAGGGCTGCTTAGATGAAGTACCAAAGGGAGTAGGCTGAGATGACTAGTTAGAAGGCAGAGACCTTGTAACCATGTAAAGGGAGCATCAAAAAGGAAGAGGAATGATCCAATAGAATTATAAATTGGTACCAAAAAGGACTTAGTTTTGCATCATGCTATCCCTAGCCAAAGTAAAGATTCTAAAGGAAAACATCATTTACATATTAAAAATAGCTTCTTCCAACCTTTAGTTTTGAAGCCCTCTTTCTAAGTCCAGTAAGACCATAAAGAAACGAATTAATATTTAAAGCACCTGCCTCTCAGATGGTTAATGAGATACCTATATGAAACCAGATTGAAGTCAGACAAAACATTGGAGGGAGGCAAAAAGTGAATGAGAGACTTTCAGGAGGCAGTGTAATCAGTTTGAAAAATTGGCTTTCAGTGAAAACAAGACAGTATATATTTAAAATGCATTCACTTTATGACTGACTAAAGGGAGAATAGTACCTCCAAAGCTGACATCAGTTCTAGGTAATTATTTTCTGTCCCTTGTCCATTTTACTTGGGAGCTATTTTTGCTGGTTCATATTTGGAGAAATTTCAACCCTTGTGGTGAGCTTATAGCAAAAGTTTTCCAGAGTTAGCTCATCTGGGCTTACAAAAGTCAATTGCTAAATTTCAGTGTGAGGATTTATACTTCAGAAATCAGCAATAGTTAGAAATTGACTTAATTTATTATCATTGATTATCTAGAATTTTTAAAGTGATGAAGAAAATGTTTATAATATAGATTAAATTTAAAAGTGTATATATCTAGAGATTGGGGAAAACTACTTGTTAAACATTTACCAGCACACATCTGGCTAATGGCTACTAAACCATTTCCCTGCCTCTCCTCCAAACTTTTTAAGAACAAAGTTCCAGAACCTCTAGAAGATGCATGTGGATTTTTTGTGTGTAAATGAATGTTAGGAAAACTCTAACTGCAAATCAGTTGTTTGTAGATTGGGAACTAAAATTTCCCCCCAAAATCATTTTATTTCAAGCCTGTGTGTTTGATAAAATGTATGTACCTGATTTTAAAGAGAAAAATGTGTATCTGATGGAATAAATGCCATCTACCAAGACATGCTATCGCCATCATTCTAATCTCCCTGAGTTTACAAGAGATTCGTTTTGGTACAGAAGCTAGAGAACACTCTTAAAAATAATAACTGATTTATGCTTGCAGTATAACCACATGAAATCAAGATTTCTTGTAACACATTTGGCTAAAATAAAAAGAGGTGATATTTGAGTATTATTTTAAGGTTTGCAAAACTCTATATTCATTATCTCATTTGATTATCACCATTTTTACAGAAGACCTCAGCAGACATATAGTCCAAACCAAGACTGAAATATTTGCTATAACATACCTGACAAGTGATCATACAGCATCTCCTTGAAGACCTCTGAGAGTGAATCTACTCTCTCTTGAAACAGCCCATTATTCTGTGGACAACTTTAATTTTTAGAAAGTTTTTTCCTAATACTAAGCTTCAATTTGCTTCTTTATGACTCCTACCTATTCCTCCTGGTTCTTTCTTCCTGAGGAATCAGGAGCTCTCCCTTTTTCTAGATGTAGAGACTGAGATTCAGAGTGGTTATGATTTGCATATAGTGATGCAGCAAAGTGTTTTAGATGGGATTAAAACTTTGTTCTCCTGTAACTCATGGCACTCAAACAGTATACTATACTGCTTCATAGTTCTTTATGTGAGCTATATACGTATATAATGTATATATGTGATATGTATATATGCATAGTAGATATATGTATATGATGTGATACATAATATATAATAATATATATTCATGATCTATATGTGTATATGACAAAGATTGACAAAGCACTTATTTCATTTGATCTTCATTACAATCCTATTTATCAGTGGAATAGATTAAATACACAACATATAAAAATAAATGTTTCTAATGTCTGAATATTTTATAAATACAAAGAATTCAACTACTAGGATAAGATAAAGTTGATAATTTTGATTATATAATGTTAAAGAGTTTTGCACAAATACATTTAATAAATCTAAGATCAAAAGGGAAAATAACTGTGGAAAAATCTTTGTAGCAAAAGTCTCATTTCCAAGATATAAAAGGAAATGGTTGAAATGTATAAGAAAAAGAGTCATCTTTCAATTAACAAATGGTCTAAAGATATAAACCAACAGTTCTCAAGGGAAGAAATAAAGTCTTTCCATAGCCATATAAAAACAAATACTACAAATCATTACTAATTAAAAAATGAAAATTATTGTTTTGATTTAATTTGTCATCTCAGAGTAGAAGAAAAGCTGATGCTTTCTTTAAGGTTATTGAGAGGAGCTAGGCACTAGCTCACTAGCACACAGATCAAAGATAATCTACCTACTTATTGTAGTAATAAATCTAGTCTAAACACATTTTACAAAAAGAAAAAATGAGTCTTTTTTAATACCCAGACAATATGGACCACATCTATTTGATTTTGAAGAGTACACATTATGGTACAATAAATCAATGGGTAATTAATTAACAATTATTATTTGCTGTTAATCTGAATGATAATAATCATGTTGACAGAGCTTCACAAAAGAGCCACAAGGTCCAGAAAACTTGTATGACAGCAATATTTCTGTGTATGAATGATGAAATACACTCATACACACACGTGTACACACATATATTCAGAACTTTTTATTGAGGATTTACTAATATGACATATTGAATAGTAATATAGAGTAAAAAGAAGCAAAAAACAGCATGGGATAAGAATTTTATATTAAGAGACAGTCTCTATTCCTGGTTCTGCTGCTAACTTTTCTTTGACAAATTACACATCTTTTCAAGCCTTAGTTTTCTTACCTCTAAAATTAAGAATGATTAGATGACTCTTTAATCTCCTTTTTAGTATCATATCCATGATTCTCATTTGAACTGTGAATCTGTCATTTTTTTAAAAAACAGAAAAGGGAAAAAGACAATTACATATATATATATATATATATATATATATATATATTATATATATATGTAATATATATACATATATATATGTGTGTGTGTATGTGTGTATGTATGTGTATATATATGTATATATATATATATATACACATATATATATATACATGTCCATAGTTATTTTGCTGTACAAAAGGAATCAGACTTTGAAATAGTGTACAATTAACCTGTGAAGGAAATCAAAAATTCAGGCAGACAAAAATAGAGGGACTGGGAATTCTACGTAATGGTTCATAGTCATCTCCCAGAGTTCTTTCACTGGGTGTAGCTGGTTCAATTCATTACTGCTCTATTAGAACTGATTTGTTTCATTACATTGGTTAAGAGGGCTACATCCATCAGAATTGATCATCATATAGTATTATTGTTGAAATATATAATGATCTCCTGGTTCTGCTCATTTCACTCAGCACTAGTTCATGTAAGTCCCTCCAGGCCTTTCTGAAATCATCTTAAGAAATCCTGTCATTTCTTAAAGAACAATAATATTCCATAACATTCATATACCACAATTTATTCAGCCATTTCCAATTGAATTCCATTCAATTTCCAGGTTCTAGCACTACAAAAAGAGCCACCACAAACATTTGTACACATATGGGTCCCTTTTCCTCCTTTAAGATGTCTTTGGGATATAATTGCATTAGAAACACTGCTGGATCAAAGGGTATACACAGTTTGATAACTTTTTGAGCATAGTTCTAAATTGCTCTCCAGAATGATTGTATCTGTTCACAATTCCACCAACAATGTATCAGTGTCCCAGTTTTCCCACATCCCCTCCAACATTCGCCATTATCTTTTCCTGTCATCTTAGCCAATCTGACAGGTGTATAGTGGTATCTCAGAGTTGTCTTAATTTGCATTTCTTTGATCAATAGTGATTTGGAGCACTTTTTCATATGACTAGAAATAGTTTCAATTTCTTCATCTTATAATTGTCTGTTCATATCCTTTGACCATTTATCAATTGGAGAATATCTTGACTTCTTATAAATTTTAGTCAATTCTCTACATATTTTGGAAATTAGTCCTTTATCAGAACCTTTGACTGTAAAAATATTTTCCTAGTTTATTGCTTCCCTTCTAATCTTGTCTGCATTAGTTTTGTTTGTACAAAAACTTTTTAACTTACTATAATCAAAATTTTCTGTTTTGTGATCAATAATGATCTCTAGTTCTATGTTAATGGAGATGTCAATAAATATCTATTAAACACTTACTAGGTGTCAGACACTGTAGATACAAAAGGAGCTGTATAATTCAATGGATCTATGATCTCTTTGATGTGGGCCTTCTCTCCAGTGTCTCAGATTGCTTTCTCATCCTGAAGGACTCTTGCCAGTGAGATTTATTTTGTTTGAAAAATCATTGTCAATTTATGTGAGCAAAGAAAGCCAGAAGTAATCATAGCTTAACTCCAGTCCAGTCATTTCCTAATAGCAGAAATATTCTCAGACAGGAATTAGTAAATACACAATGTCTGTTGAACCTGAATCCACAACACCATCACTGACTACTCACAAATGGCATTTTCTGTGGGCTATGCAGAGGCATTCCCAACCTAACCACAAGCAGACAACACACATTATAGGGGAAATACTCACACTGCCTATTTGTCTGGCTGCCTCTCTATGAGATTTAGGCATACAAGCAAAACATAGTAATGCATACAGAGAAGGGTGGACCTGATAAAGAATCAAATTTAATAGCAGTCAAGCTGTCCTCTAACGATCTCCTTCTCCCTTGTATTCTTGAGCACTGAATAGTAAAGGAGCTAATTCACAAACTACTCAAATATGCTTAAAGGCAGCTATCCCAAGAAAAGTAACCTGATATACTCCCCTATTCTCTTTTAATTATAGCAGTTCTCTTTCCCATAGGGAATAGCTATAGCTCAAAAATTATCTACCCTAGTCCAAGCAATATCCTGCTACACTGATTTTTTTTGCTATACCAATCCACTAATAATGGATTAATTATCAGCAAAGGGGGAAATAGCACAGATTTTAGAAAAACAGAAAAGATAAAATATTCACACAAAATTTCCAGATATTTCAACAATATATAAAGTTATAGCATAGTATAATGGAAGAGTGCTAGCACTAGAGTCAGGAAACATTCAGATTAAATTCCTAGCTCAAATGTATACTACCTAACTCATCTGTCTGTCTCTCTCTGTCTAACTATCATCTACAGATAGCCATGGTGAGCAAGTCATGTAACTTTTTAAAGTCTCAGGTTCTTTATTTATAAAATGTAGATAATCACTTCCATAGTACAAATATCATGTGGTTGATGTAAAGAGCAAATGAAATAATATATGTAAGACATTAAAACATTGTTTACGCAGCAAATCCTAAAAGATTAAATTACATGAAGACTTCTTGGTTAATTCATTTCAATAGTGTCTGATTCTTTGTGTCCCCATTTGGGACTTTCTTGGTAAAAATACTGGAGGGGTTTGCTATTTTCTTCTCTAGTTCATTTTACAGATGAGGAAACTAAGGCAAAGAGGGTTAAGTGACTTGCCCAGGATCATATAGTTAATAAATGTCTGAGGTTAGATTAGAACTCAGCTCTCCCTGACTCCAAGTGTGAAGTCCACTTACTGCACCAGACATCCTGGACACCCTGTATATTAGGTATTCTTGGCTGACAGGACTTTGGTTTATGTCATATGCAATAAAGTAAACAAGATGATTTCTTCAATCAATTAAAACTCATACAATTTAATTTTAATTGTTTACCCATTGCCTCAAAACTTGAGTACCAAAGGCTAGCTTTCACTGTTAGTTTTTTCAACAATAAACTTTACTATAGTAATTTTAGTACTCTTTTGCCATGCATGATTCTATGTATGGTACAGTGAAAAGAGCACTAGATCTGGAATCAGAAGACCAGGGTTCAACCATTTAGTATCTATTTGATTTTGAATAAGTCATTTATTTTCTCAAGACCTCAGGTTTTTTTTATCATATTATAAGAGGATGTGACTAATTGGTTTTTATCAGTTCTGATCCTATTATCCTATTACATTGTCTAGACAAGAAAAGAAATAATAATGATGAACCATAAGCACCTACTATATACTAAACACTGTGCTAAGCATTTTATAAAAATATCTCATTTAATCCTTATAACAATCTTAGAAAATCTAGTACTATTATTAAACCCATTTAATAGTTAAAGAAACTGAGACAGACAGAAGTCAAGTGACTTGCTCAGCATAACATAGAAGTAGTCAGTGCTAAGGCTAGATTCTCCCAAGCCAGTTTGAACTGATACCAATACATTTCTGGATGAGATAGCCCACACAGATTATTCTCTGACTGTTTAGGAGTAGATGACTCTTTCATTCCATGGGTTGCTCTAGACATTGTGTATAATCTGTGGTATGTTAGCAGTTACTATGACCTTTTTCAGGGAAGAGGATTCAGAGACAATGGACCTATGTAGGTCACTGACTACTGGTCAATGCTTTGACACAAAGGATGAAATTCTATCTCATTTAACTTATCCTGAGTCCAGGCGAGTAAAGTAGAATGGGTACAAAAGATATCCTCTTCCCTTTTATAGTCAGAGAATTACATTTTCTTTTACACAATGAGCTGTTGAACTCTGAGAATTAAATAGTCCTTGGAACTTTTTCAGAACATGAAGAGTAGACTTCGTCAGTGGTATTGTTAATGCTAGGTTGAGACTTTCTGCATGTAATTTTGGTAGAGGTTCCTGTTTATAATAATCTTGAGGTTTAAGGATTGTCTGACTCAGGGGAATTCAAAGGAAAAACATTAAAGTCAATATAATTGAAGGGAAGGTGCAGGTTGTAAAATAGCAAATTTCTGACTCAGTTCTGGTTGGTATGAAACATTTCTTTTACTGGAGCAGCTAATAAAATTCTATTTTCATGGGCAGTTTTTCTCTATTATGTATTACTTTTCCTGTTTAGTGAAACTTTATTATGAAAGCTGTTTATTTAAAAAAGGAAGAAAAAAAGAAAGAAAGAAAAGAAGAAGAAATAACTTTAAAAAAAGAATTTTGGAAGCATTTTTCAAAGTGCAAATTCTTTTCTCTTTGAGGTTTGAGAGAATAAAAAGCAAGGAGTTCTCATTTAATGGCATCAGAAACCCAAACTTTTAACATACTTTTTTGCATTTGACAGTGGTGATAGATCTCTGGGGTTTAGTAAATGTACAAATATATATAGTTAGACCATAAAGGAAAGTAGTTTATTAGTGAAGGATTATATCATACTAAAGGAAGAACAAAATGTGTTGTAGAATGTTAGTTCAATATCCTTCCTTTTTATTTCATTATAAGATAGTGTAAGTATACTTCTACCTTCACTCAGGATAAGTATAACTTAGTGATAAAATTAATCCTTTGTCATTGTTTTAGACATAGCAGATTTTCCCTTTATCTTGAACTAAGATACAACTGAGAATTCTATTCTCGTAATGACAACATGGTGAACTTTTAGAAGTTAGAACATGAACTCATTAACAATGTTGAGGTTCAAAAGGAGACCCCAAAAGGTAGGGATCACAGATTGGTATGGTGAGGTGTCTCAAAAGAATTTGCAGCCTTGAAACCATTTTCAAGTCAAGGGGCTATTGTAATTGTAAGGCTAAAAAAGTAAAAATTCCAAAAGGATTTAGCAAAGAACCAGGAGCTAGGAGACAAATTATCCAGTTCTTCATGTCACTGATATGCTCATTTTAAAGATAAAAAACTAAGGAATAGTCTATTCACTATTGTCTCAAGAATTTGGTTATCACTGACCAGCAGATTATTTATCTTACAGTTAACACTGTTGTAGGACTATCCTAAAACAAGAAGATTTTAGAATCATTGACAGACAAATTGTTAGAACAAAAGTACTCAGGGAATCTCATCACTGTTGTTTCCTCTAGAAGCCTACCCCATCAAGAACAAGAACTATTTCATATTCTTCTTTGTAGCCCCAACTCCTAACACAGTGTGTGCCATAAATCTTAGCAAGCACTCAATAAATATTTATTGAACTGAATTTGACTGGAATTTCTTTGCTTTTTAATCTGTCAAATTGATAGTACCTGTCCTACAGGATTGATGCAAGGATCAAATGAGAATATGTGTAAAAAGTGCTTTATAAATGTCAAGTAATATAATTTAGAATCTTCCTAAATGGGAGATCTTATTGATTCATAGAATTTTAAAAATAGAAAGGATTTTAGATACTACCTAGGTCAACTTCTCATTTTCTTAGATAAGAAAACTGAGACTCAGAAACCAAAGTCCCTTTATATTTCTGGAACTCTAATCCTAGACTCTTCATTCCCATCCCAGCTTTCTTTGTATTACATCATGCTTTCCAAATGGCAAGTCCAAAAGAAGATAGGGTCACACAAAAAAATCCTTATTTAGTCTTCTTGCAGGAAGCATATCTGCTTATGCCGGGCTATCTTCCTGTATGGGATAGCCGCAACCACAAAAACAATAAGAGACTCTCAGAATAAGAAAAAGCAAAAAAGTTGTTTATTATGATCTCATGATAAAGGTAATCTCTCATCTAACAAGGTGTTTGTCATCTAATAAGGTACAGAGTACAAACTGCAAAGTACAAGATTAAATAAAGTCCTCCTTTGACCTTTTCTGCCATTGTTTGGGAGAGTTCAGGCTTACACTCCAAACCCAGAAATCTATACAAGTCAATAAAAAACTTTTAATTTAAATTTCCCTAGAGAACTGCTATACAAGCAGATATCCTCAAATGAGAAATTCAAAGCCACCATTACCTTTAAAAGTACTTAAATGCTAATCAAGAGTTAGTGGGAAACAGGAGAGGAATGTTCATTCAAGACAATAGAACACCTGCAACTTTTTAGCTATAGCTCAACTTATTGCAAAAGTCTCAAGTCATAATTAGAGAACAGTTTAAGGCCATATTCCCATGAGAGAGTTTTCACTCAATTCATTCCACACAATCTCTCCTCTTTATTCTTTGAAGACTTCTCACTCCATTCTTGATACATTTCTTCAATCATCTTGTTCTCAGTTTCCAATCCCTCTGGATCTGGTTTGTCCTTTTTCTCTACTGGGGTCCACCCCTTGACTGGGGTCATCCACTTTCCTCTCCCGATTGCTCAATCTTTCCTTGTGGAAATCCCAGTCATGTCCCTAAAGTATAAATTTTCCCTATAAAACTTGTGGGCCATCCCATGGCTGCCACCCTCCTCTGAATCAGCCCATCACGGTACCGTTTTGTAGTGTCTTTTCCCTTCCCCCATACCATGTGGTATCTCTCCTAACTGCACTATGCTTTCTGATCCTACTTCTCTTCTACTGGGAAATTGTGAGTTCCATCGAGGAATTTGTAAAAGCCCTTTCCTTGTTAATTATATGGTCTTTCAAATCTATAACAAGTCCAGTGCCTTTATTGTCTAGTTGGTAATTATTTTGATCATGGCCTGGAGTTTAATGAGCCTATTCAGCATACAAATTGGGTTCCCATATAAGGTCATCACCCCACCATTTGTGTTCCCACTAATTAGAGTAGATAATCTTTCACAAATAAAAATGCCTATCACAAAAGATACAAAACAGTAAAACAACAAAAATACTAAAAGCTAAAAGACACAGACAAATATATGCATCTAGCAACAGATAGATGACTAGACCAAATACTCACTTATTTAGGCTATAACGACCACATATTTTCAGATTGGAAACTGCAAGATTCTACTTGTACTGAACACTTGCCCTGATTAAGGAAATTTTCTATAAGAGGAAGAAGCAGGGACATGATTATAATCAAAAATTGGTCCTTCAGGCCTCAGCCTGAAAGCACATATATGACAGGATAAAGCATCCTTGGGTTAGCTTAACAATTCCATCTTATATCCAGTCTTAGGAATAATTAGGTTCTTATTCAAAGTAACACTAATGGGAAACTGAGTCAGAAGGATCTCACCTTAAGCAGAGACTAATGTTATTTTCCCAACTCTTGCCCAGATATTAACCTCTACCTGTAACAATTCAGCATCACATTCATCTGAGTGACTTGTGGCATATTCTTTTCAGATGGTGTATTACTGGCTTGATGATCCATCAGACAATCATATCTGAAATAAAAAAAATCAGTTACAATACCAAGAGATTTTATGTCAAATATGAAGTCTTCTTAATCAAAGTTTCAGGTGAATTAGCTCTCAAGGAAGGGTCACATACCCTAAATAAGTATTGACTATACCTACTTACATTGATAACAGTAAGAGATTCATCCTAAAAAGTTCACAGCTTATCTTCATATCTAAATAGGTTTTAAATTTAACATTACACAAATAATTTTATTTTAATATGCTCAATAACCAATTGATACCAAAACATGTTTAGGTATTAACCTGTTCAAAGGGACAATAAACATAGACCATTGTTCTCAGAATCTAAACAATGGGAACAGCTTTAAAATGACTCAATACAACCAATTAAAACTCATATAGAATATAGAATATATTAATTTCACATTAAAGAACCTTATTAGAATTAACATTAATGATTCCTTCAGCCTAAAAAATGTTAATTCAGCTTTCTCCAATCAAGGAGTTCCTATAAACTTTTTCTGGAAATATAAATACCAGGTGCAACATCAATATTGTTAAAATTCCTCTAAGCACAAGCTCCCCTCCCACCAAAACATTCCTAATTGCAAAGTAAATTTTAGAGATTATAAATTGTCTTTAACAGTCCATTCTTCAGGTTCCTCTAAGGTCCTTTAAACCTGGTGTTCTCAGCCTCTGGGCTTCAGTCTCAGTCATATGTAACATCTGGTAAGGTCCTTCCCACTTTACTTCTTCCACAACTCTTGGAACTGCAGACTCCAAAGGTGTTGTATGGATCAGCAATCCTTGTTTCCTAAGAGCTAAAAAGGGATGAGGACATGGCCAGTATGAAATTTTTAAAAAACTTATCCTTTGTTTCAAAAGAGGGTATTTCCCTTTTTCCTCCCAAATGAAATAAATCAATCTCATATAGAGAAAGTCTCAAATCACTTCCCAGGACATTTCTAATTCTTTTAACAAAGCATAAGCAAACATTTGGTCCAAGGCAATTTTGTCTCTAACATCAGTTTTTAGTAATTTGTTTCTTAAGAATCTGATTCATTCTTTACACTTTCCCTGATGAAAGCAGATGCTCAAGTGTATGGAATCGCCACTCAATTTGCAATCTTTCCCCATTAATTCTTATAAAATTTTAGAAATAAAGTATGTTCCATTATAAGAATCAATAGTCTCTACCAATCCATACTTAGATACAATATGTTCCAATGTTATTCCACTAACCCCTCTTGAAATAGTAGAGTCCAGGGGGAAAGCTTCCACCCATCCCCATTTCATTTCATTAAAATCTATATTTTAGAGCCAGGCTCCCTTCTCCAGAAGGACACCACCTCAATACCTTCTTATTTATGTTTAGACATATTATACACCTTTCATATATACACCAAATTTTCTTGCTTTTACTTCTTTGTTAAAAGGAGAAAACAAGACAAAGCGTAAGATTAATATTCTAAATATCTTTGGCTTGAATTTCATAAAATTTATACCACATATCCAGCTGGACTGACAAAATGTTAAAGCACAGTTCATAAAATTTTTATAAATTACCCAATATACAATTTAGCAAGCAACATAGTGGCTTAAAAATATATTTCATCTAACTATGAGATATAAACGTGAGCTCTTTAGGTTAGTTACCAGAGAACCAAAATTTTTAATTTTGAATCAAATAAAAGATTTAAATTTCAAATATTCGATAACAATGCACACATATTTCTTAACTCTTATACCAGACTAAGCAAATTCACAATATTAGTAAATATTAGTAATTATCTCATACAATTTGAGAATCAGAATTCCAATTTTAACACACATAGCCCCAAAATTTAAGGTGGCAGAAAATTGCCTTTTCAAGTCTGTTCATAGCGTTTAAAGCAATTGGCAGATTTTAGGAACCTGGGAAAGAGAATTGGAGACCCAGGTATTCAACTACAGGTCTGTAGTCTGGTAACTACCCCATACCCCATGACAGAAATGGGGGGGAGGGGAATAGGACATGTCAAAGATATTGGAGCACCAGCACAAACCCCAGAAGAATTCAGGCCAGCCAGAGACACCATTCTGAAGGATAGATTCTACAGGAGCTTGGAAAATCCCAGAGAGGACAGTTTTTTGTTTTTTTTTTTTTTTCTATAAGTTTCAGTTCCAACCCTCAGAAGGTTTTTAATTTGTAAATTAGTCCTACTTAAAAATACAACAGACTAACTCAATTTAGCTGATAGACAGTACCAGGCAATTTGAAACAGTCTCAAAAACCCCAGAATCTGCTAAAATATTTTAATGGTTCTGTAACTTTAATTATTTTTGTAGACTCAAATTGGTCAGTTTTAGGTCCACGGAAATGTCAGGTTTTGTTGTTGTTGTTGTTGTTGTTGTTGTTTTGTTTTTGGTGTGGCAGTTAAAAACTTTCCCTATTTCAGAACTAGTCCTTCTTCTCTCTAGCTAAAAGCTATTTGCATAAGTCCAACTATGTACAAAACAAGCACTTTTAAAATCCTAAATAGCCATATTTTTCCTTTGTAATTTGGCTAAGAAAAACATTGAAGACAAATACAGTTATACACACACACACACACACACACACACACACACACACACACACACTGTTTTTCTAAATCATTCAAGTTCCCATTCTTGGCCCCACCTAGAAGTGGATTGAAGAGGGGAGTTCTGAAGCCCTTAGGAACTGTCTGGCTGGTATTGAAGGCTCCTTTGAATTTACACCCAACCCTTTGGGGAGAGACAATTCAAACAAAATGACAGTATTTTCTCATAACTTTGGTACTTCATTCCAATTTTTCCTGAAGAGCTTTCTTCCAGAACACCAGATAGGTTTAGACCCAGCTACCTTCCTTCTCCAAGGTTTATAGTATTTTGTCCAGAGGACTCATCTGATTTTATCAAAGGAAAATTGGAAAATCCTTACAGACTCGAACCATCTAGGATTTTCCCAATATCAAAGGGAAATAGGAGCCTTTTACAGACTTCTGCCTAAATCCTCCCAGTCCCAATCCAGTCATACAGGTGGCTCACCAGTTATTGGGCAGAGGAAAGTCCTTTTACAGATAGAGTCTCTCTTCCCCTTCCCCACGGAAAAATTCTTGCTCATCTGGACTGTGCTACATAACTTAGCTGACTGATTTCAAACTTTTCTCAGCTGGTTTATCTCCTAGGCCTAATTAATTCTCTATCTTTGCTAGTCTACTTCTGTTTTTGCTCTCTCAAAGTGTGCCTCTTAGGGACTTTACCCCTGAGTTTCTGAGTCCAAGAATCATTAGGAAACTCTCCAAAGGATATCTGCCCAAGGATTCAGTTGTGGGAAAGACCCCTCATGAACAGGAAATATTCTGGAACGAGCCCCCAAACTGTGAGGGACAATAGTGACCACAAAAACAGAGTAAGAAAAAGCAAAAAGGGTAGTTTTTTTTTACAATCTGGCAAGAAAGGGCATTTCCCATCTGACAAGATGCTTGTCAGTAAAGGAATGAAGAGCACAAACTACAAACAACAAAATTAAATGGACCAGAAGCCCCCCTTCCTCTCATTGTTTGGGGAAGCACAGGCTTATACCCTAAATCTGGAAATCTATACAAGTCAATATAAAGTCTTACTTTGAATTTCCTTAGAGAACTGCTATCTAAGCAGAGAGAATGCAAAGGTATCATCACCTTTAAAAAAAAAAAATACTTAAATGCTAATTAAGAAGTCGTGAGAAACAATAGGGGAATGGTCATTCCCCTCTTGAACACCGGTAGCGTTTTAGCTATAGCGCAACTTGTTATTGCAAAAGACTCAAGTCATAATTAGGGAATAGTTTAAGGCCATATTCCCATGAGATGAACTTCACTCAGTTCATCCCACACTTGCCTACTATTGCCCTGTTTAATTTGAAAAAATAAGTATGAGTGAGAAGCTTTCTCAAGAAGTCTATGAGACTAGGCCTAAGTCACATGATCCCTATTCCCAGAGGTCTGCAGAGCTGGAAGATCAGGCCTTGGGCCCAGGTTGCAGGAAGTCACATGATTGCTAGGCCTAGAGGTCTCTAAAGGCCAAGGCCCTAGATCAGTGACAGGAAGTGATGTAACCACAGGAAGCAGACAACATCGTTGACCATTGGTCAATGAGGGTTACTTCCTTTTTGTCTATCCAATGAAAAGGCTTGGGTCTTTTGCTGGTTAACCAGCTGTTGTTTCCTGTTGATCAGGTGGATGAGCACAGGTTGGGACTGGGATGCTTCCTGGACGTGCTGGGCTCCTCCCTGCAGGGACTAAATAAATGCTTTCTCTTGGTACCTGAAGATGTCTCTGATCAGTTAATTTGGGGAAGGGGGTCTAGCACCCGTCCCACACAGGTAATCCCAGAATAATTTTAAAGTTCTAAAAGGGGAATTAAATTGAACTCTAGCAGTCGAGTGGTCTGGTCTGTTCATTCGTCAGATAACAGACATTATCAGCATGCTTAATTAAATGTGGAGATGGGTTAACGGCTGTGTACAGCCAGTATTATATATAGTAAGATGAATGTGTGTGTGGAAAAAAATTAAGGTAGAGAGGGTAAATCATGCCTTACAAGCACTCCTGCCATCTTTTGACCTGTTTACATGTACAGAGTTCTCACTGATTTGGGCAAAAGGTCCCTACTCTTCTCAGCTGGCAAACTGTGGCACCATCTAAAACAACTGTGACTTTCAGTAAAATCCATGGTGGGGGCCAAAACAAACGTGAAAATTGTTCACTTTTATACAGCACCAGAAAAGTCTATAAGAATGCTGAAATCACCATTTAAAAGAATTTCCCTAAGTGCTAAAAGAACTGTGTTTTTGATGCATTTGAACGGAGATTCTCCTAAATAGTAAAAGTATTCAGAGACAAATTTGCATTTCTTATCTGGAACTTAGACTTAGACTGTTGGAGCCAGAGAAAACAATGAAGACTCCCTGCCTTATGCTCTAAGAAAGAAGTGTGAATGATAATTGTAGGAATGTGGGAAGGTAATTCTTGGTCATTTGTTAAGGCGTCTTAAAAAAAAATAAAAATAAAAACACATACATGATGCAGAAAACAAATAAGATTATTAAAATAATCTTTTTTAACTTTAGGAAACCATTTGGGGGGGATGTCTTCTTTCCCCCCCTAAACTTCAGTTTAGGAATTCCCTTCCCTGTGAGTTTTAATAGGATAGTTTATTGTTAAATCAAAATGTCATCACTGACCTTGGCAATGTCACCTGGTAATAAGGATGAAAGTTACATGGAACAATTTGTATCATAAGTGAACAACCCAGTTTTCCTTCAACAGCAAGAATGTGTCATATGTTTTGTCATTCTTGAACTATTGCTCAAGCAAAAGTCTATTTGCTCTTCTAAATTTAGTCCTAGGTAAATTGTGAACAATATGATTTGGAAAATTTTTATCTCCAATTCAATGAAACAAACTTTTTTTTTTTTAATTATCTACTATGGGAAGAGTCAGTGTATTGTAAGAAAACAGACTTCTTTAGGGAATAGGAGATTTAGGTCCTAATTCTGAGTTTGTTTTCAATATTATAACATGATATAATATAATAGGACATACATGTATATAATCACAGACACACATACCATATATATGCATGTCTGTATATATGCATACACTGCCTGTATGTGTATACATGTGTGTTACATGTATGTGTATATGTACACACCTGTAATTTAATCAGTGTAAGGAAATGCCAGTGAAGAGTTTCCTTTACTAATTCAAATTGACACATGCTCTGCAATTTATGGTGTTGGAGACTTGACTGGAACACTGAGAGGTTAAGGAAAATTAATCAGGGTCATATGCTAGGTTTGTGTCAGAGACAAGATTGAACTAAAGTCTTCTGACTTTGTAACTATTTTCTATCCATTACAAAAGATTTAAGAAACAGAGTGTAGGAAACCTGCTCTCAAAAGTGCTTGGTATCTAGTTGGATAAACTGGACATAGCATCAAGATACAGTTAATCACATGATGCCTTGAATTATTAATTAAGTTATAACTATCAGTTCTTTGTGTTCAAAAAAGGGTGAAATCGATGTAGAGTGAAATGATTGTAAAGATTTCTTAAAGAAGGTGGAATTTAAATAGACATTGAATATTGGATAAGAAATATATGGGAAAATACAGGATCACAAGACAAAATTTGAACCTTGGAAGATGACTAACCCACTGCCCACCTTTGTTTGACAATGAAGACAAGATTAAGAGCTTTGCCCAAGGTCATATAAATAACAAGTAGCAGAGCCAAGAGCTGACCTCAGAATCTTCTCCATTTGTATCTAATATTACTTCCAATGTACTACATGCTGCTTTTTTGTTCTAGGTATAAATAAGTGGGAGCATGACATATTAAGGGAACAGTTGACTAAACCACCTACATTGGAATAGAGGTTTTGTCTTGGGAATAATGAAAGGTAAGACTGTGAGATGCCTTGAAAGATGTTCAGGCAGTGATCAGTTGTGATTTCACAGGGCTGCTAAGGAAGCAGACTTCTCACCATTCAGTTTAGAGAGTGGTATAGATGATGGTATAGAGATGGTTTAGAGAGTATAGAATGATGGAGACATTAGATATGACTAATGTGCCATTTTATTTTACTTAACTATGTTTCTTTTTTATGAATAAGGGTTTTATGGTATGGGGCAGGAAGTCCTTGAAAAATCACAGGATTAAAAAATGTGAGTATTAAAGTGAATTTTTTTAAAGGAAAAAAAGGTATAATCTAAGGAGTTGGATTTATAGTGAAGGAAAGATCAGTGAGTAAGAATGATGTGACAATAGAATTAAAGAATCTTTAAGTCAGAAAAGAAATCAAAGATAATCTAATTCATTTGCTCCTTAAATATGAGACAAGTCTTCAACATTTATAACTGATGGTCTTCCACTTGAAAACCAATGGAGACTGAGACCACATAGTAATAACACTTGAATAAGAATGGTAACAAGAGGAATGGGGGGGGGGGGAAGGTATGGATAACAAGAATTATTATGAAGAGAAACTTAACAGACATTCAGGCAAGATTTGAAATGGAGATGAGTTAGGCAGTGATGAATTAGGGAAACAGTGATTCTGTTGACAGAAATAGACACATCAGAGGAAGAGCTGATTTGAGAGGATGGAAGAAGCCTCAATTTTCAATCTATTGAATTTGAGAATATGATGAGTTCTAAATATAAACATATGGCAGACAGTTGAAGATATGGAATTGTAAACCCAGAGAAAAATCAGAATTTTACGCATGCATATATGCATGCATATGAATCTATAATTTCATATACATATGTACATTTATATTATTCTTGATTCCAGTTCCTAATTATATGTAGTCTGACCTAATTGGTGACAAGCAATGTGATGGTTAGGGACCCTACTTCTAAAAAAGTGGAACAGAGGACCCTGCCCTCAATCTTAGAGTGGATACAGATATTTTGTGACTTTTCTGTTGCCTTACTATATGAGAATAGAAATCATTTTGTCTATTGAATCAGAAATGAGCATACATCCAAAAAATTGTCAAAAAGAAATTCTTTTTTCCTTCCTGCTAGTCATGAAGTGTAAGGACTCTAAGTACTGGAAGGTCAGTTACTGCCCTTCTTTCTCCAAACAGCCAACTCTATAACTGTATAAAACAATACATGGTTTTCTAAGAAAACCTTTGGAGTGATTCTACTTTCTCTTTGTATTTCCTTCAATACAGGGCTTTGTAAGATCACAGAATGTGGAAAGAACCACTAGAAGTCCAGCAGGCAAGCCTTGTGAGCCCAGCTCTGAGGATTGTAACTATGTGTGTAAGAACTGTGACCTAGTCTATCAGGGGCACCCAGGTTGCTGAGATATTTCAAGGTTCTTTTTCTGTGTTAGTTTCTTTATATCATGTTCAACTGATCTTTCTCTGATTATATAATTTAAATTATTTCTTATTTTATTAATATGGTTTATATGTATATATATTTTTGGTAAATATTTCATTTTATTTTGGTTGTTGGTTTTGTTGTCCTATTGGGCTTATGATTAAGTGCAATAGTTTCTGACAATTTCTGTTTCTTCTTCCTTTGTCAATTCTTTTTCTTTTTCAATATAAGCAATTTGGTCTTCCTCGCTTTTAATCAGATTAGTTTACTTTTTTTTTCTATTTTATTAGGTTTTTTGTTTTTTGGAAATCAGTTCCAAATTATATTTTACAATTCAATGATATTTTTGCTTTCAATTTGCTTTACTTATTTGATTTATTTTTTGAATTTTTTATTTTGGCATTTAGTAGGGGATTTTTGCAGCTTTGTCTTTCTACTTGCCTGTTCAATTTATTGAATTTTTTTGTCTCTCATGCTTTTTTATTTATATTTATATTTAGAGATATGTTTTTATAATGATATAAAAAATTCTCTTTGCATCTCAAAGTTCCCCATGTTGTCTCATTGTCCTTCCCTTTAATAAAATTATCTAATTTTTCATGATGTATTCTTGTCTTCATCAAAACCCGAGATCTCAAATTCTTATATATTCTTCCTTCTTAATCTTGATTTTATGATCAATCTTCTGAATTTGAACTTTGTTTTGTTTGTGACTTTTCTTTTCCCAACACTACTCTTCTTTCCTCCCCAACAAGAATGTGCTTAAGCTAAGGAGAATCTATTAGTAAAATTTCAATGTGAAATTTTATACCGCAGAAATCAACAAATTTTACAAATCAGGTCCTGATTTATTGGTTGGCCAGACTTTAAGAAAGTATTGGAGAAAATGTTAATGTTGCAGATTACAACTGTACTTCAAAGCACATCATGTACACATTTCTTGCCCCTCCCCTCCAATACTATCTGTCAAACATTTACCATCGTGCTTTCTTCTTCCTTTCCTTTTTCTAAATTTTTTCCTTCCTAGTTTAATGGTTTTCTATATTATATTTTTCTCTTTTTCAGATAAGAATGAAAAATGCTGAACTGAGAGTCAGGAAGACTTGAGTGTGACCCTGGGCAAATTACTAATCTTAGTTTTTTTCTCTCTACCTTAGTTTTTTCTTCTATAAAATGGGAATAATACTATCACCCACTTCAAAGGGCTATTGTTAGGACCAAATGTGATAACATATGTAAAGCACTTTTCAAATGTCAAAATGCAATATAAATGCTATTATCATTACTAAAAAACTGTAAAATGTCTATTCCTCCTACCCCCTTTCTTCTTGTTTATGTACTCTCCCCACACACATCCTTTATGTGAAATAATATTCTACTTCTTTTATTCTTTCCCAAATGTATTTTATTCCTCCATTTTATTTCTTCTCTTAAAAAGAACAACAAAATGACACCTATAAAGTATTTATGTTACTGAAGTTCCTCTGTCATCTTTAAAGATAACATGATTCTGAAGTGTCTCTTCTCTACTCATTTGAATAGAAATACTCATAATCATTTACCCCTTTCTAAGGACTCAAAAATATTTACCTTACTACAATTTTTTTTGGATACCTTAGTTTTTGTCTCATTTTTTTCCCTCATGTCTGTTCTTTTCACCTAAAATGCTGGATAAGATTCATTATACTAAGGATTAATTTTTCCCTTATATTATTATACTCAGTGTTGCAGAGTAAGTTATTCTTGAGTGTAAATCTTTATGTTTTGACTTTTGGAATATATTACAAGATCTCCTTTGCTTTCAAGTTGTTGCTGCCACATATTTTGTGATCCTTATTGTGGTACTTGAATTCTTATTAGCTACTTACATCACTTTTTTTATTTGTTCTTGTTTGCTCTGGATTTTGACTTTGATATTTCTGGATATTTCCATCTGGACATAACTTCTGGTCCCTAATTTTTGGAGTTTGTGCTGATAATTGTTCCCTCTTCTCAGATATATTTATGACTTCACACTTATTTGCATGAATTCACAATAGCTTACCTAATATGACTCCTCCCCTCACTCCTAACTGCTCATGTGTATGTGTGTATGTGTGTGTGTATTTTTCTTGAGCTGTATGGCTGGTTTCCTTAGTGTGACAGCTCTACTAACCACTGTAGTTTTTTTAGCTATCTTTGGAAAGTTTTTTTTTGAATAAGGGATTTTAATTTTAATTTTCATTTTTATTTATAATTTATATTTCTGTGATCCCTTCCAGATAGTTGCTAGGAGAATAAAATAGTTTATATAGGGAGATAAGACTTCTCCAAGAACTTTACTGTGTACATTTTATGCAGAAAAGATTTGTTCTATTTCTACCCTAACAGTATATCTCAAATCTATCCTCTTTTCTCTAATTAAATAATCACCTATTTTAGGTTCTGATCACCTTTTGCTGTGATATTGCAGTAACCTCCTAATTGGTCACCTTGTTTGAAATATCTCCTCTTAAAAATCTGTCCTTCCACAGATACAGATACCAAAGTGATTTTCTTAAAGTGCAAGTCTATATCCTTCTTGATAAACCTATAGTGGCTTCCTAGAGTTTGTAGGATCAAATATGAATTCCTTTGTAAGTTTTCAGATCTCTTCATTTTGGGGGCTCAACTGTATCATATATTACTTTCCTTCCCACCTCCATGGTCCAGTCAAACTGGCCTTCTTGTTCCTCACACGAGATGCCATCTCTCAGTTTTGTGCCTTTACATTAGTTGGATGCCTCCTCTGCTTGGAATTTCCACCTCACTCTTACTTCATATAATCCATTGTTTCTTTCAAAATTCCATTTAAAGGGCATCTTCTATATGAAGTTTTCCTTATCCTTCCAGCTTTTAGTGTCCTTTTCCCCCCATTTGTGTTTATTTTGAACATTTTCTTCAACATAATTTATGTTCCTTGAAGAACTATTTCATTTTTGTTTCTGAATCTCCAGTGACTATCATAGTGTCTAGAACATAGTAGGTTTTTAATAAATGTTTGATTTATTGACTTGTAATAATACAAGCAAGAAATAATACATTAAAAGATTTGGTTGCAGTATAAAGAGAACACGGGGCTAGATATGAGAGATATTGAGGAACACCCATAGGATGTGACAATTGATTGAATTTGGATATGGGGAAGTGAGGAAGTGAGCAGTGTTATAGAAAACTGAGGTTTCAACCATAGTGATGCCATTAAAAGAAGGAAGGAGTAACAGAGGTTTTTTTTGGGGGGGGAGCTCATGAGGTTAATTTTTGATATGAGTTTTAAACATTTGGCAGACTATGAAGGTAGAGATGGCCAGTAATTGATAAATATTGGCTTGACCTTGGGAGAGAATTGAGTATAGAGTCACTCATATAGAAATCACAAATGAGGTCAATAGAAATGGATAAGTTCACCCTAATAGTATAATGAGAAAAGAAGAAAGTTAAAGATTGCCTAAGATAACACCTGTCTTTATGGTGACAGAAAACCTGAAAAAGAGATGAAATAGGGGAGATGGTGTGGTACTGCAGAAAGAGAAATAAAGTAAGCATTTTAAAGTAGATTTATTGTCTTTTATTTTACTGAAACGTGATCTATACAATGGTACAGACTTTTGAATACATTGGAGTTTAAAGGCAGTAAACTTTATTTTTTTAAAGTCATATTGTAGATATTTCAGAATTGGCCCAAAGATCGCCTCTTGGAAAATCAACTACTTTGTTAGGTGGAAAACTTCTCATGAATGTTTAATATATTGAATATCATTTTATATAGGTAAGAAGGAGAAATTACACGATTCTTTTCAAATCTAAAATGGCATAATTCTCTGTAATTATTTTGAAGAGATCAACTACCCTGTCAATTGGTTTTTATTAAACCTCAATAATGTCAACTTTGTACTTCTGCTATGGCCACTGGAGGGAAAACAATGTGAGCACTGCTTTGTGTAAGCTCAGAACAGAATCATGTAATAAGACAAGTAGCACTGCATCAATGAGATAGAAAAATAACAACAACAATAATAGCATGTCTTTTATTCCATAAAATCAATGTGATTTCTACTCCTTTAATGAAAAGTTTAGTGTGGAAATAGATACAAGAATCATAATTTTGTGAAAAGTAAAATAGCCTGGAATTTCCCAATGAGAATAAAGGTACATCTGTGAGTCAAAATGTGGGTTTTTATGTATTGATGAGATGCTTTGTCTTTGTTGGGCTCTTCAGATTATTGTTTGGAGTCAAAAGATTCTTCATAGTACTTTAGGAAGCAGAAGAAATTATGGATTGTTTTACAAATGATACAAAGATTATTAAGTGAACTCCTTTTTCTTAAAAAAATTAGATGAATAAAATAAAATAAAATACATAGAATTACAAAGGAAGCTAATTGTATTGAAACAGTTATCAAAATACTTTTAAAAACAAGTTCACAGGTCTCAAGTTAAAAATCCCTGGTAGGAAATCTCTAAGAACCCTTCCAGCTCTAATAACCATGGATTTTATCAGCAGTAGTAAATAAAATCAGTTCCACTGGGGAACTGATTGAACAAGGGCTGTGGGTCTTGTTTTCAGATTGAGCTCAGAAAGACCTGAGCAGAGTTATCTTGGAAGCTGCTGCTGTTTGTTGCCTAACCAACAGATGTGAGCTACTTAGAAGCCTTCGTGAATCAAGGGCATTTTGCCAGTTTTATAAATAGAGATGGGTAAATATACTGGATTCATCAACTTCCAACTCTTCCTCTGATGTTTGGGCCTCCACAACACCCAGAAGACATCGTACTAAGCACATTTTCCCTTAATTTGGGTAACCATGTGTAATTTCTGGAAATGGAATCCATATGTTTCTGTTTCATTTATACTGAAATCATCAAAAGGTTGTGTTGTAAGAGCTATTTGATGTCTAAGATGCCTTTTGAGCTTTTCTTAAAAAAAAAAAAAAGGAAGAAGAAGAAATCTTTAAAGTCTTTTCTCCCTTGAAAACAGGAAGACATGCTTGCCAAGACCAAGTAAACTTGAAGCAAAAGCTTCAACTTATGCTGAAACTCCAAACCTATGAGTTTCAACTGGGTTCTCAGAGAAATACAAAGGCCATTTTCCCAAAGCTAGTTACTGAGACATACTTGAGGGAATATAGAGAGGCCCGTAGTTTGGCAGCTAGTCAGAAGGGACAGCAAGAGCTCTGAAGTATCCCTTGTTACCAAACTAACAAATGCTTAGGTTACTCTAAGCCTGTGTTATTTTCTAAAGGCCTGAAAACAGTCATTCCAGGTCAGGGTTAAGAGCTCTTGGTAGGAGCCTTATGTGGGTGAAGCTTTAAATACAACTACCTGCCTTTGTGTGGAACTTCATGATCAAGTGATGTTTTTCTGAGGATAGTCTTTGGGTCCAGGACATATTTTTTTCTCTGTATACTATTACACATTCTTATTTTCAATATCTGAGTAGATTGTATCTGGGTGAAAGTGTGCAAAAGCTTTTAAAAATTTAATAAACAATTGATTCTAAGGAATCTTTCATCTCATAGTTTGTTAAAAATAATGGAGTGCTTTGATGAACTCACAAGAAAGAAGTCTTTCTAACCAGATGGTCTGATTCAATTAAAAGTCAATTAAAAACATTTTAAAGTGTATATTATGTGGAAAATACTAAACTAGATATTACTAGATTGGGAAAGGGTATATCTTATATTCACAACTATACCTAAAATGTAATCAAAGCAAAATGAGTTATAAATTTTTGTTTTGAGGCTAACCTTGAAGGCATTTGCTCAATTTGATAATCCACCCATCGCCTTAAAGAGATTACAGAAGGAGAAAAACATATAGAGCAGAAAAGATGGGATGAGCTCCTTTGGTTGCCAGTAGTTGGGGCTGCCTCCTGATGATTTAGTCAGTTTGATCAGAAAATTCACCTCCTCTGAAGTTTATCAGAGAAAGTTGGGAAATATTGTGGCTCTTTTGCCTACTTTATTTTCTCCTATAGACTTAAGGCCAGAAAAGGAGGAAAAGAACCCCACAGAGAAGCATGCACTTTTCAGCTAATGGATGAAAGCCATTCTGAGAGCCAAGTGCTTAAATGAAACAAACTCAAAGTGAATGGAAAATACTTTTTTTTTAGTAGTTCCACAAAAGAATTTTATCTTCCTGAAGGAGTATAAAGGATATGATACACTATTTAAATATTGTATATTTCTGCATGTATTCATTGGCTTCAGTAAGTCTTTGTGGGTTGTTTTTTTGATCCTCTCTGTGTTAGAGGAAGTAAAAAAAAAATTATTCCATATGTGATACCCACATTATATGTTGATCACTTGTGGGAAGAACCTCTGATGCTCAGGAGATAGGGAAAGTTTTAGGGATAGACAGATGGCATGATACAGCCCCTTACCTTCAAAGCACTTACTTTGTAGGAAAGAATATGTTATATTCCAGTAACAGTAAGACAAGACAGGCAATGATGAGGATAAAGGAGAGATCCAGGCAAAATATTTTTTGGAAAATTGAGAAGGAATTTAGTGTTTTCAGATGGGGAAATCAGGAAGGATTTCATTGAACCTTAAATAGGTTTCTGAAAGCTGGAGGTGAATATGGAACACATGAACACAAAGATTTTTAATAAGGTATCTTACCAACTCTACACACTGGCAAAGCAATATAGGGTTGTGGCTGACTTTGAGTTGGTGTTGAAGCTAGGAAAATCTAGGTTCAAGTCCTACCTGTACTGTCTAATAGCTGTGTCATAATTGGACAAGTAAATTAATCTCAGTGTTCTTGGTAACTTTATAAGACCCTAGTTTTCAGAGAATGTACTGACCTAAACTGATAAAGTTTCCTATTATCAGTGAATTCATTCTCCCAGATCAACCTCACCTGAAGATATATTGTGAACTTTTTAATATAACAAATCTTAAAGTTAGAAAATCCTTCAGAGATCATCTAGTTTAGTAAATCTATATGTTTCAAGAATTACTTAAAAGAGAATTAACAGTCTTACAAATGGCCTCTTGTCATCCATTTTTAGTGGGCATAAAAGGAAAAAAAACAATGAACTTATGTATCACTTTGTGGATATTTTTAAAAATATTCTTTTGCTTAACAGATTCAGATTTATAATTAAAATATACATTTTCAAAAACCCTCTATTTTGGTGTGACAAGTTCTTGACAAAGGAGAATTTTTAATGATTTTTTTCTAGAGATAAGGAGATTCAGTAAACAATAGAAACAACACAAAAGAAATCAATTGATTAAAGGAGCATGGCCTATCTGTTCTTTTCCCCCACTAAATAAAGAGCCTCTAGTATTTTATTTTCCTTCTATTCCTTTTGGGCAGAAAATTGCTGCCTCTACCTATTTTCACTGCCTGTTGGTGAGTTTCTTCATTTTTGTTTTAAACCTGTCCAATCAGCTACTGCAAAACCCAGTCACCTTCTGTTTGTTGCCAGGTTGCCAGGTTACATCCAGAGGACAAAGAGCTTAAATTCCTGTTACTCAGGCAGTATCAAATGCTAATATTCTAAAATCTTTAGGGAGAGGAGACTTCAACCTGGGTAGTTTTGTTCCTATCTCTCACCAACTCTACCCAGGGCTTGGTGTGTATATTATGGCAAAGGGCTAAAACTAAAAGGTAAGAGAGAGAATGCCACAAGCCAAAATTGTCAGAATGTTATTTTTGTGTAGTTTTTTTTTTTTTTTTCAGTCTTAATTTTTCCTTTTAACTTAAAGAGAGACTAGTTTTCTTTCTAGTCAAGGCTTGGACCTCATCTTGTCATTTGATAACAATTAATCTTCAATATTCTTTGCTATAGTCAAGAAAACCAAAGTAAAGTAATAAACTATATAAGATGATATTTTAAAATTCCAATAACTTCATTGTTTGAAGCTGGTAATGTGAGCCATTATTAAATTACACTAATGCATAAAATGGAAAATCAATTTTTATGTTGAAAGAGAAATTTTTATCATGTTCCTGGGCTGGGGGAAGATTGTAAATTGAGAATGTTTTTGACAGATGTTTATAAATTGTTATCTGTAAAAGAAAAAGGACTATTAGGGCAAAATGTACTTATTTAAAAATTTTTTAGATGATTTGATAGTCTTCATTTATGAATTTTCAATAATTTATATCATTGTTTTTAGTATTTATATCTGGGATAAGCATTAAAAACAGATGTATAGAATGATACCTCTTTTTATTCTGTTCTTGTGGAGCTGTAAAGGACTAAATCAGGCAGTACAGATTTTCTCCACATATTGCGTACTTACATTTACTTTTCCCTGTATTCTGATGCCAAAAAGATTCTGGGGTTAGCCAGAGTCAAAGACATAAAAGGTTTAAAATTTTCTTTCAAGCAAGATAATATTATAATAGAGAATTATTTTCAAATATGCTATATATGATCAAGTTAAGACCTCAAATTTGTTAGACAAGAGATGTTTTATATGCAGCATATATATGTGAATATACATTTTATGTATGAACATGCATGTATAGTGTTGCTTATTAACAAGTTAGTTTCTCTAAATAAGAACAAATAAATAAATCCTTTTTTAAAAAAATTGGAGGAAAATAAAATATATCATATTTTTACAGCCAATTTACAAATCAACAAAAAATTGAAACTTTTGCTAACCTGTTATTATAATAAAGCAACATATTTCTTTATATTTCATAAGTTTAAGAAAATAGTCTTATATTTCTATAGTATTCTACACCAAAATGCTTGTAGTATTTCATTTTATCCTACCACAAACCTATGAGGTAAGGAAATAGATTTTACTGTACTATACAATATTGTTTCTATGAATCATATTTTCTAACTTCTTGATAGAAAGTATGACTCTTCCAGAATGTCTTTCTGAGGGACTGACTATTGAAATCACCTCTCTGAAAGTTTTTTTTAAAGCTATATATTCATGAAAATACATTAAAAAGCATTTTCTCAATCATACACAAATAGAAATTCAAAAGTGTGTGTATATATACACATATATATATATATAAATACAAACATTTTATTGTAAAATTTATATCTTTGTACATATTGGTAAATGAATTAAGTTGATATTTAATGGAATACAAATCAAATTTTTTTTTCCAGAGGACTTTCTCTCCTAAAGTACATTAAAAAAGCAACTTCAGAGTGAGCAGTCATACAGTCTCAAACAACTTTCCTGTCTGGATACAATTCCTTTCACAAGTTCTGTAATTCCACTATTTTATTAATCCCTAAAATTTCAGTAAATTACACAAGCTGTTAGAAAAAGTTGAGTTGCTTCTTCATAAGAGAAGGGATAACAATAGCTATTTTGCAGTATGGCCAAATCATCCATGTCATAGAACCCAGCTTCAAAGGAAGATTATGTTACAAATAGTGAAAGAAAGTTTAAGAGTGATACAGGAAAAAGCTCTAAAAATTGTTTGATTCTCAGTTTTGATGTTTGAAAATACATATGGAGCTTAATCAAAGACTTGGGCCATTTAATATGAAATAGTTAGTTTTACCATTTTTATACATGACAAAAAGGCTCTTTGGTTTAATTATGGAAAGCAGAGTCATTGAAGGAAGAATACCAGGGCAGTGTTTATACTCCAACCTAGGGCATCATCCAAGATGTCCAATAAAACCATGAAGTTGCCAAAATCTTTGAACCATGATAGAAGAGGACAATAGGGATACTGCCAGAACTTTGATCATAATGGTCTTCAGGCAATATAGGAGGAGAAAGTCCATCATTGTCCAGTAAAAGACTGACCTCTTTTAGTATAATTAGTATAATTTAGTATAAATAATTTTAGTATAATTACCACAAACTATAACTATTTTACTTAGATTTATTATACTTAACAAAAGTGAGGTAATGCTCTGAAAACACCATCTTCTCTTTTCCTCCTCGTCTCACATTACTTCTCACATCTTCTCTCACTAGCTCTTTTCCTCTATTCCTTTTTTGAATGAAGAGAGGTACTCTTTCTCCTTAACAAGACAAATCTCTCTGCATTCACTCATTATCCCATTCCCTAACATATCCATCAGATTACCTCCACTCTTCAATATTTTTTGAAATATCTTCAAATATTTTTTCAAATATTTGAATATTATTCAAATATTCAAAATATCTTCAATATTTTCTTCTCTGTTGTCTTCTCTGTTTCTTACAAACACATCATGTCTCATCTATCCTTAATAAAACTTTCTCTTTATCACAATTAGTTTCCATTTTCTATCTCTCTTCTTCTAGCAAAAATTACATAAAGTCATCTATATCTGGTGACTTCTTCCTCCCTCACTCAGTTCTAAACTCTCTGAAAGCTAGATTCCAACCTTATTCAACTGACAAGACTCTCTCCAAATTTACCATAAAGTCTCTTATTTCTCTAATGGTCTTTTCTTAATTCTCTTTCTTGACTCTCAGTAGCCTTCCACCATTCTTTCCCCTCTAGGTTTCTATGCCTCTGCTCTCTCTCCTGCTGCTTCCATCTGTTGTTCCTTCTCAGGATTCTTATAAATTCTGTTCTTTTCCCTGCATATCTCTCAATTCTAATTTCATTATATTAAAGCGTTTGCTTCATTTTAATCACTCTTAGAGATTGTACTATAAAGTCATTTTTCTTTTCCTTTGAGAGATTGCTTCTTATATCTCCTCAACTTCTTTCAACACATGGAAATTCTTGCTTATTCATATTTTCAACTTCAATACTTGTAGTTTGACTTTTACAACAGGTCTAGTGTCTGATACTTTAGGATTTGATCCTGCTCCCATGTACTCTTGATATGCCATCTGCCTTGTTCCCTTTATTCTGACTCAATATCCTGATGGCACAATACAGATGCTGACCTCAGCCCATCTCTTTCTCTTTCCCAATCCCCCAATAACTAGCTGGTTCTATCCACTGCTCTTCCACTAAAAAGTCCTAATTAGTAGTTGAATATTGCACTGATCCCTGATCTCTTGTAAACAACATTCTCCTTCCCTAATAAAATAACATATGAGTGATGAAAAATTGAATTGGTCCCACTATGACTCCCATTGCTCCAAGGAGTGCATAGGAAGGCCCTATCTCCCTGAACAGTGATTTTTGGGGACAATTTTTATCTTCCACTCATGTTTTAACAAGCCAATGCTGGAATCTGGTTTCAGATCTCAATGTACATATAACAAGTACAACAATATCAAGGAAAAACCATAAAAAATGGAATTCAGTCCAAGGGAATAGTCCCCAAAGAAGAGATTTGGGTATTCATCACTTTATATATTTATATACACATATATAAACATATATGTTTATATTTAGATATGCATACATATATATATAGAGAGAGAGAGAGAGAGACAGAGAGACAGAGGAGAGAGAGAGAGAGGAAGAGAGAGGAGAGAGAGGAGAAGCTCAAACTGACTTTTGGCCCCTTCCAGTCCTGATCCTGAGCAAGTTCTTTTTTAGAAGGCCTGCTGATTTCAGTACTTTTTTGCAGTTTTCTGCTAAATAACCCAACACAGAAAGAGAGAGGAACATTATTATCAATTTCATAGGAAGCTATAGTTATTATTCACAAATACTCAGGAAAGGAAGTGTCTGATTATATCTAAAGTTTCTGGGTGAGCTGAAAGGATTCTGTTCAACAATGGGATGGATAAGATTAAAATAAATACAATTAAAAATTTATGGGAAAGATACCATGATGCCCAAATGTTTGTTTCTTTAACTATTTCTCTAAATAGATATCATATTTTGATAATGCTTATGAATATTCATAACTACTTTAAAAATAATAAAGTAGAAAAGCAGGTCAATAAAGTTCTTAATCATTACAAATGACTTTTCATTCTGTTTAGCTATATACATTACATTACAGTTTAATAATCTAGGCTTTAGCAGAGAATCCAAAGAAATTATGAATTTCTCAAGCACTAAGTCTGTAAAACCTAACTTTACAAAGTGATAGCAGTGTTACAGAGAAACTCTTCTAAATTAAGAGAGTAAAATAAGTGCAGGAGGGAATTATATAGTAGATAGATTTCATTTAGTACCAAAAAAACCATAACTGAGGAGAAGCTCCAAAAGAAGCATGAAGGGGAAATCATTGAAGACTTCAGAATAACGATAACACTGACTATTCTCCCATACTTGGAATATTTCCACCTTTTTCTCCATCTCTCAGAATCCTTTGTTTCCTTTAAGGAGCAATTTTTTGAAATTGAAAGAAAAAAGAAAGCCATTTTTTAAAACTTTACAAAATCTGAGACAATAAACTAAAGACCTAAAGACCCACAGGTGGTATTTTCATCACTACTAACCCATCAGATATTAAAAAGATTTTAAAAAGAAAGACAGATTTGTTGTGTTCAAAGTGTTGATGAATTTTAAGAATGAGATTTAGATTTCTAGACTTTTACAGCATAGGAATAAATGACTCCTGACTATGAATGAAGTGCATCTACTCCTGCCTGATAAGAATATATTTTCCTGGATTCTTGCAAATATAATTAGAAAGATTTTAACTGAAAAGGGCAAAGGACAAACTGTCTAGAAGTTGAAAAAATAGCAATTAAGAAATCCAGAGATTCATATAAGACAAAATGATACTAATTTTACTAATGATACTAATGATAAAATTAATGGCGTTAAATGCACAAAGTCTGAGTAACAAAGAAAACAGAGATAATAAGAAAACACCTACCAAATAATAAATCCTTAATCAGTTTCCTTCTCTAATCATTGTGAATAAAGTTGTGTATAATCCAATAATCCAATTCAACAATTAATTACTCTTGGTATTACTTAAATAAAGTTGGGTGATCTCTTATTTTACTGAAATGTTGCAGGACATCCACTATGAATGTCTTCATCATCTTTTCTCCATACATAAATTTTCCATACATTTGGCTTTACCGATTTTTTACTTTCTTTTTTTTTTTTTTTTTTTTGCTTAAAGTAGAAATGCCTCTCCTTTCCAGGGTTAATTTCTACTATTTTATCCTTGATTCTATCCCATCTCCTAAGAATTCAGCTCCATAAATCATTTTCTCTTAAAAATCCAGATATAATTGTTCTCTACTGACTCTTTCCTCTCCAAGAGCAAAAATGCTCTGATCTTCTCTAATCTCAACTTTCTATCTTAATCTAGGTATTGTTTTATTTCAGGTCCTTCCATTTACCACCAAATTTCTAGCAAGATAAGTCTAAACTAGATGGCATACTACCCATTCAGTAAATTAACTAAGTTGAGCAACAATTAAAAGTACGTATTTATTAAATGTGTACTATATATCAGAAATTCTGCTTGTTGTTTTCTATACAAATACTAAAATGAGACATTCCATTTAAGAATCTTTTAAAAAATTTTTTATCCATTTTAAACTTTAAATACAAAATGAGAAAATAAAAAAGAGAATATTTCCATGTATACAATAAAACATAGAAGATTCAACATAAAAGCCACAAATTTCTATTTAAGACGATGTTTTTTGAAAAACTATGTAATTAGTACTATACATTGTTTTCAAAGCTATCAAGCTTCTTTGTGCTTTCTTCTATGCTTTATTTTCTGATGTGCAGTTTTTTTTTCTCTTATCCCACCTCAGGCTAATATTAAACACATACACACATATTTATGTATTTACATAAATTTACATACTTCTATATGTACACACATACACACATGCACACACATACATATATATGTGTGTGTGTGTGTGTGTGTGTGTGTATATATAAAAAACCATATGATATATACTTCTATTTATTAGTTCTTTGTCAGGAGATGTGTAATATTTTCTTAGGTTCCAAGTCTTTCCATGTTTTTGTAAAATCCACTAGCTTATCATTTCTTATAAGCAGTTCTATCACAAATTCCATCACAATTTGTTTAGCTATTCTTCAATTAAAAGGCATTTATCATTTTAACCAATAGGATAAGTGTAAAATGATATCTCATTGTTGTTTTCATTAGCATTTCTCTCATAAATAATAATTTAGAGCATTTTTTTTCATATAACCAAATATAATTTTGATTTCTTCATTGAAAACTGCTTGTTCATATCCTTGACTATTTATCAATTTGGGGGAATAACTCACATTTTTATAAATTTGACAAAGTTCTTTATAATTTGAGAAATGAGACCTCTATTTGAGAGACTATGAAAATTTTCCCCCTAATTTTCTGCTTTCTTTCTAATATTGATTACATTGGTTTTATTTGTTCAAGAATAATACATTTTGCTCTAGTCCTTTATTTTGATTCTGTGTGTATCTCTCATTTTTAATTGTGGGGTCTTGTAAACAACATACCATCAGGTTCTGATTTTTAACTCATTCTGCTATCCATTTCCATTTTGTGGTTAAATTCATCCCATTCACGTTCAAAATTATAATTACTATTACTATATTACCTTCCATCCTATTTTCCCCCACTTTTCTTCTTACCCTATTTATCCAATCCCTCCTCATATATCTAAGTTACTTATTACCTGTACCCTTCTATTCCTTAATCTATCAATCCTTCTAAGAGTTCTTTTCTTGTCTTTTCCTCTGAAACTCCTAAGTTTTAATCTACATGCATTTCTATAAGTCTATTCTTATAAATTTAGAAAACTTCTATACCTTTCTAGCTGTATATGTTGTTTCCTCTTTAACCCAGTATTGATGAGGGTAAGGTTCCAGCATTACTAGTTCTATCCCAACTTGCTTCTTCTGTATCATCTTCCTTTCAAGCCTCATTTGTATGAGATAATTGCTTCTTTACCACTCCCTACTCAGTTTTATTAATTTTTTTTAGGATCAACCTATTATACTTAGCTTGGGCCCAAAGCTTTCTTTCAAACTACCCAAGTAATAATGATAGTCATAAGATTTTATTAAGATTTATAATAATTTATGTGTTATATGACATAGCATAATATAATTTATAAAAATATAATAAAATAAATATTTTATTATTAAAATAATTTCACATATTAAAAGTAAACAGTTTGACCTTATTTAGTCACTTATTATTTGTCTTTAATGTTTACCTTATGTTTCTCCTGAATCTTATATGTTGAATTTTTCCACTGAGTTCTGGGGTGGGCTTTTTTGGTTTGTTTTGAATTTTTTTGGTTACAAATAGTTGAAAGTCTTTCATTTCATTAAAAATATATTTTCCCATTTATAATCAACTTTGCTAGGTAAGAGCTCTTTTGCTCTTTGAAGTATTATGTTCCAAGATCTTTGGTTTTTGATGCTGCTAGGTGTTGTGTGATCCTGATTTTACTCCACACCATTTAAATTGTAGCTTTTGTAGTATTTTTATTTTCTTGTAGCTTTTGTAGTATTTTCACCTTAAATCTTGGGAGCTTTGAAACTTGACTATGATAATCCTATAATTTTCAATCCTGGGATCACTTTCAGGTGATAACTGGTAGATTTTTTCTATTACTACTTTACCTTCTCATTCTCAATCTTCAGGGCAATTTTCCTGAAAAAAATTTTGCAATATTTTATCAAGATTTTTTTGATCTTAACTTTCAGATAGAACAACAATTTTTAATGCATATAATATCATATATATATATTTGTATACATAAGTATTTATATTTTCTCCTCAATCTGTTAATTTTCCAGATAAGTTCTTTTTCTAATTTATTTTTCTAATAAGATGTTTCACATTTTATATTCTATTTTTTTCATTATTTTATTTAATTTTATTTATGTGTGTGTATATTCTCTTCTCAATCTGTTAATTTTCCAAATGTTATTTTTCTAATAAGATATTTCACATTTTCTTCTATTTTTTCTTTATTATTTTTTGGTGTTTTATAACATTAGCTTCCCCTTGCCCAATTTTAATTTTCAAAGTGTATTTTCTTGTTTTTGGATTTTTTCCAGTTGGTTGATTTTTTTCATATTTTCTTGACTTCTTGTATTGCTCCTCCCTCCCCAATTTTTCCTCAGTTTCTCTTATTTGATTTTTCATTCCTCTTTTTGGGCTTGTGACAATTTGATATTTCTTTTTGGATTGGGAGTGGCTTTAAAAAAAAATTACTATTTCACTCTTAAATGTGAATCCAGATTTCTATCCCCACAGTACCTATTTATGGTTTGATTCTTTTCAATTAGCTTACTCATTCTTACTTTTGTTTTGTTTTTTAGTAATTTATTTTTGTTATCAAATCTAGTCCCAGGATATGGGAAAGGGTGCCCCAGATTTTAGGGCATTCTTTAGTGTTATTTTCTGAGTTCTGTCCAGGGGAACCCATCTTGGCTCTCCACCCCCAAGCAGCAACTAGGGGCCCCAGCCAATGCCATTCAGTATAGATCTTCCACCACTGCCAACCTGCCTCCTGTGACCAACTGACTTCTGGAAATGAAACCAGGACCTTCACTCTCCTACAAATGCCCACAGCTAGTAGGGTCCCTGCTCCTTTTCTATAACCACACGTTGTAATCTTTTGTTCTCTCCCACAGCTGCAGTCCTGGGACCATGTTTGGTCAACGCAGCTGAGCCTGGTGTCCTATGACAGTGGAGGACCCTTCAATCTTTGCCTGCTCTGTTGTCTGACCATCACACTGTCCCGGAAGTAGAAGTACCCGAGAAGCTGTTTTCCATCTCAGCTGGCAACAGGTTTTTGTTTGTTTATTCTACAAAATAGTGTTTGCACTTCATGCAGGCAGAATCTCTGCCCCTGGAAAATAGATCTTTCTTGAGGTCCTCTCAAGTTGTCTTAAAAGAACAACTGATTTACTTTCACTTTCATGTTTCCTGCGATTTTGCATTTAGTTTGTTTTTTTAGGGGGGAATTTGAAGAGTCTGGAATTTTTTGATCTACTCTTCCATCTTCCCAGAATCCTCACACCCTAAAAAATCTTACATTTTGCCTATTAGAAGCAACATAATTTAGAGAGCTGGATTTGTATTCTCAGAACCCCGTGTTCAAATATTGCTTTTCACTTAATTTGTCGTGATCCCAGGCAAATCACTTCCATTTCTACATATCTTTCACGTCTCTCAGTATACTCCTTTGCAAAATGAGGATTGCAAAATTTATTTCATAAGTAGGATCAGATATTTAGAGTTGGAAGGGACCTTAGTTAAACTGCCTTATTTTATAGGTAGCATAAGGCATGGTGCTATCTTATCTCCCTTTTCCTAACTTTTTCTCTCTTTCTCTTGGGGGTCAGACCCATTTATTTCACATATGCTCATTCTGGTCAAAGTTAGTTTCCCTGATGGGGTTATAACACATTGCTACAACTCACTTTTAGAGTTTTAAGGGTAACACTGTTGTAATGAGGGAGGAACAATGCATCTCTAACTCATAAGTATAGATTCTAAACCTGAACCAGTGTTTTTTACATTTAAAAAAAAGTAGTCATTATGACACTTTCAACTCTCTTTTGTTTGTTTATTTGAGGCAAATGGGGTTAAGTGACTTGTCAGGGTCTCACAGCTAGTAAGAGTTAAGTGTCTGAGGCTGTATTTGAACTCAGGTCTACTTGACTTCAGCACCAATACTCTTATCTAGTACACCATCTAGTTGCTCTAACACCTAAATTAAGAAATTACTTGATAAACCAAAGGCAAAAATATTAATCATAACATGTCAAGTCATAAACTTGGGTCCTACTCTTCTATTGATGTATGGGAGATGTATGGAATAAGCACAAACATGCATACATCCAGAGTAGGTAAGGTACATGAATTTAAAAAAAAATCTGCCTGCAGTAACACTTATACCTTAATATCTTATTTCCTTAGAGAATAGTCTGTATTATGTGTCACCTCATGATCTGTGAGACTGATCCTTTTTTTAGGATCTTATTTCCTCTCTTGCTGGACAAAACACTTTCTCTGCCAGGAGCTAATATTGGGACACCCAAATCATTATGCTTTTACTCTCTTAAAATAAGAGATTCAAAACAGAACTATTGGAGTCTGTTCCTTTGCTTGGGAAACAGAAACAGTTTTCCTAAGTCTGGAATTTGGAGAGTTAATTAAGTCAGTTCATTGGAATTGGGGAGGGAGGATTCTCCATCTTAAGCTTTGACAGTAAAGGTAACCAAACCTCTGAGGGATTTCCACCTTTCAAACTGCAGGTAGCAGTAAAGAGTAAAGTCATGCCTTTCCTTTCTCCAACCAGCTCTTCACACAATAGAGGATTCTCCTAATCAGCTTTTTCAAATAGCATGGTTTTTGTCCAATCAGATTAGATCCTGGAGGCATCCAGAAGTGTCCTATCTTTTTTAAATCTCATAATAGCAATAATAACTTGAATCTATATGACATTTTAAAGTTTGCAAATTGTTTTGCAAATATTTCATTTTTCCCCTTATAGTAATCTTTACATGCTGCTATTATACCCATTTTACAGATGAGGAAACAGAGGTCTTGTAGTTAAATGACTTGTGTTGAATCACAAGGCTATTAAATGTCTAAAATCAGGAGCTTCAAAAATTGTCTTCTTCAGTTCAACAGATCTCAGCTGGGTTTGGGTTAAACTTTTCAGGAAAACTCCCTGGTATTAAGTGACTCACTTCTATCTCAGAATGAGAAAAAAAATAACAATTCTATCAGAAACCACAAAATAGGCCATATACAATTTTCACAGTGATTACAAAGATCCTAGGGTTTTTCCTAGCCTAGGTTATGTTAGCTTCCTCAAAATTCTTTATAGTTATGTAAATTTGCTGCTCATACTTAGGCCATCTGTGCTGAAAAGTAAATGTTTCCTTCTGAGGAGCTATCAAGTACCCATTTATCTGAGTTGTTACTTTCTTTCAGCTCTAACCGTTGTAACAATTGCTTTTCTGCTTATTTCTCAAATGTACCTTTTCCTTTCACCTTTTCAATAAAAAAAAATGTCCAAATGAAGATGATGCACTTCTCATACAGAGAAGAAAATCCATGGTTTATGTAGCTAAAGTGATGTGCTAGATCTGGAAATTTGAATGCTTTTTTTCTCTAATTTCAAATCCAATCTCCTTTCCATGTTGTTTTGTGAAAATCAAGAATATTTTAAAAGTTGTTCAAAGATATTATGCCTGTGTTTGTCGAATTGAATTTTGAGGAATGGGGAGAATCTAGCTGCTGTAGTTCCTGCCCTTCTTTGAAAGCTACTCTTTTTTATGATTATCAGTTTATGGGTATATATCAATTCATTGCTTGAGGCAATTGTTAAATTTTCACTGTGAGAATTTATACCTCAAAAGTCAGCAAATGCTATAAATCAGATCTTAATATGTTGATGGTCTAGATTTAAGAAGACAATATAGTGTTAATAGTGCAGATGAAACTTAAAAGTGAGTCAGATAATACTTTTTTTCCCCAGAGTGCCTCAGAAACTTAACTTGCTGTGTGATTACTGTCTAAACAACAACAAAATGGCCTGCTCCTGGTCTTCACCATTTTCGATCTTTCTATTATTTTTGGTGATAAACCACCTCTTTCTCCTTGATAACCTTCTCCTATTTTGGCTTGCATGATAAGATACTCTTCCTAATTCACTTTCATAGTGGTCAATTAGCTCCTTATCTACTTTATTTGTTCACCTTCATCTATGGATTCCATAAATGTTGGCATTCTATTTGCCTGGTTGGGTTATGAATGTCAGTGGGCTAATGACAAGAAATAGCACAAATAGGAACTCTGCTTTCTTTGTTTGGCAGGAATATTTATTCAATAATATAATGGAAAGATATACATTTCTTTTAAGAACATTCTATACCATAGTTCATTTAGGTTTATGTGATACATACTAAAAGTTAATTTATATCTCAAGTAAATGTATTGTCTCAAAAGACAACAAAAAAGTGTAACACAACTGGATAAATTAATTTTAGGATAATTTTAGTGCTCACTTCTTGGTGACTCTTATATGTGAACATGAAATTTCATTTAGCTTAAAGTAAAAATAAAGTTGTCAATAAATAGTTTTCTTTAAAAGTGCAGTTACTAGAGTATAATTCTCAGGTAAAATTGCAAGATGATAGGGAGATTCCAGATAAAAGTTTCTTCTAGAGATTCCTGGAATAATTTATCATACTGACAAATGGGAAATGGATCCCAATCTTTCTAAAAGTTTTTGGAGTGACCCCAACCCTTGTTTTCCTATATGAAATTAATTTATTAGTGATTCATTAATGATGAAATAATATTTAATAAAAATTTAATAAAATATTTAATAAAATTTAATAAAAATAAAATCAACTTTATTGCATCCTTAGTTTTTTCATTTAAACTGGCACCTTTAATTTATTATGACATTTGAGATTCATAAATCTTTTGATTTATCTATCCAGGCAAAACCTTGAAGATTTTATATGTCCAGAATGGATTGATCTTAGGTATATGTATTTTAAAAGCATATTGATTGCACAGTGTCTAGAGAGATTTCTTCCTGTCCTGTATACTTTTTCCATACAATCATAAAACTTAATAAAATCCTGGTATTTGAAGAATTATAAATAAGACTTGGAACAAGATGGTGTAAACAAATAAATGAAAACCAGTTCCCAATACTTAAAAGGAAGTTAAAAGAAAACTGGAAGGAAGATCAGTAACTAATGGAAAGTAACAAATTGTGAAATCACCAAAGTACAGCGAGAGCAAATAAGAACTTGATTTCTTATATATCATCCGTGGTTTCCCACACTGTGGAATGCTATAAATCTTGATCTCAAGAGGATACCCAAATTGACCCAAACAGACTTCTTCTTTTTCTTCCCTGAGGCAATGGGGTTAAGTGACTTGCCTAGGGTCATACAGCTACGAAGTGTTAAGTGTCTGAGACCATATTTTGAACTCGGGTCCTCCTGACTTCAGTGCTGGTGCTCTATCCACTGCACCACCTAGCTACCCCTATACTGACAAAATTCTAAATATTTGAAGTCTGAATGTCTCTTGAACTGTGTTAGTCTTACCTATAAGAGACTGCATATTCTCCAAGGTCCTTTCTAGATGTAAGACTCTATGCTGTCTAATAAGCTATAAACAAGCTAGGTGAATTTTTCAGAGAAGAAATTAAAAGTCAGAGAAAATAATAATAGGATTTATATAGTGCCTTAATGTTTACAAAATGCTTTGCTTATATTTTCTAATTTAATTCTCACATCCCTATGAGGTAGATATTATTGTCCCCACTTTATAGAAAAGAAAATTAAAACTGAAAGAAATTAAATTCTACTTAATTTCTACTAAGAATGAGGCAAGATTAAAACTCCAATTGTCCTGACATGAGATCTAATATCCCATTTACTATAACACTCAGTTGCTTTTTTTGCTGATGAGATTTGAAATAGACTCATCTAAGAGTAGGATTGTTATCTTTGTTGATAAAATTTCTAGACTTAGATAAATTGAAAAAGAGAAAGGAATAAAAAGAAGAGAGAAAATTAATAAAATATATTTCTGGAATCTCCTCTACCTTAAGTTTTATGGAACTCCATAGTAAAAAAAAATCTAGGAACTCCTTTTATTCAAAGACCAGAAAAACAGGAGGAGCTCCTAAAGAAATCTTAGGACAGAACCTGATTGTACAACATTGGAATTCCATTCTAGACATAAGAGATTGAGGTGCAGGTCATTTGACATAAACTGGAAAATGGCAAAGCCTTAAAATTAGCTGGGCCTAGGGACATCAGTATATAGGACAGTGGGTAGAACTGAGGTGGCTATTAGTAAAACCATCAGAAGTGATCCTCATGACTTGGATTCCATACTTCTTTCACCAAACTATTACATAATTCTTCTTCTTCTTCTAGAATCAGTTTAGCTGTGTTTAAGAGGTTTATCACTTGGTTAATTACAGGATACCAAATAAAGATTATCTACTCAATTATAGAGAGGAGGTTTTCACCTGTAGTGGAGAGGATACACAAACTGACAAAATTCTAAATATTTGAAGACTTCTAAATGTCTCTTGACTCGTCTTACCTATAAGGGACTGGATTTCTCTAACATCCTATGTAGCCCTTAGGACTCTATGATACCTAGGCAACCATACAACAACCAAATGTGCCCTAGATATTTTTTAAATGAATTCCTGCTTAAGCCAGAGTCTGGTAAACCCAACATCAGAGAGTGACACTTTTAGGCTCACAGAAATTCCAGTGATGTCTTGCAAAATTGCTACTAGGCAAAACCTATCTTTTTTTCTATGGCACTCTCCCATTTACTGTTGTCATCCATTTCATTCCTCCATTTTATTCTATTCAACACTAAATTCTCCAGATCTAGTCTTGTAACCCAAGCTCATGAATCTCTGCTAAATTATCATGATAATTTAGATGATAATAATAATCCAGCATTTATATATTGCTTTAGGGGCAGCTAGATTGATTGCTAGGCTTGGAGTAAGGAGGACTCAATCTTCCTGAATTCAGATCTGACTTACTATGTGATCTTTAGCAAGCCTCTTAACCCTGTTTCCCTCAATTTCCTCACCTGTAAAATAAGCTAGAGAAGGAAATGGCAAACTATTCCAATATCTTTGCAAAGAAAACCCCAAATGGGGTCCCATAGGATTAGACAAGACTGAAAAGTGATTGAACAATAAATGTATTGCTTTAAGTTTTAATAAGTGCTTTAAACATATTACCAAGTTTGATCTTGGCAGCAACCCTATTTTCCCTGTTTTAGAGATGAGGAGACCATAGGATTAAAATCCTTGTCCAGTGATATACAGCTAGGAAAAGTCTAAGGCACTTTTTGACACCCTAATCCAACTCTCCATCTATTGTCACATAGCTACCCCAAAGTACTAGCATTTTTTCCTGAAAGTTAATTTAATTTCATTTTAAAATTAATTTTTAATCAACAAATTCTGCCTATCCTCTCATCCACCATCCTTCCCTATTAATTTGAGAAGGAAAGTAAAACAAAATTCCTCTTACAAACTTGTTCATATTTCTACATTAATTATATCTTTCTGCACCCTGACTCTTCACCTCTCAACAGGTGCCTTCTAAGTATAACTTTTGGGAAAAAATTGTAGTAGAAATATTAATCATGCTTCATATTTTTAATAGATTTCATTTGAAAATCCATATGCTCCATTATTTTATGGTCCCCTTCCCTTTGTCAATTTATTTATGGCTTACTGATTTTTCTTCAAGATTGAGTTAAGATACTTATTTTTTGTTAGATTGAGTGCCTTATATTTTTATAGATACTTGAACTACTTCTTAGAATTTTGTTTTACCTATGTATAAAGTAAAAAGGAAAGGCAAAGTAGTTTCATATTATCATTTTATTTTTCAATTGCTCTGAACTCACTTTATTTATTTTTATAATTGAGTTTTCCTCTTTTTCTTTACCTGAGTTTCCTAATAGTTTGTTTTATTATTCTTTTAAAAATCTCTTAATTTTGCTTATCAGTCTGTTAAGTCAGTATTTTCAAGTTTCTCTATTTCTACTCTAATTTGGAGACATCTGTACATTTTTTAAGATCGATAGTTTATATTTCTCAATCTTCTTGCATCCTCAACATAATTTTCATTGTTTTAATTTTGTTCTTTGTCTCATTTATTCATGATGTTGTTATTTTGTTTCCATTTAAGTCTATATCTATTGCAAATATTTCATCTATTAATTGTAATTTTGTATTATAGTCTGAAAATAATGTTCATTTTCTCTTTTAAAGTTTTTTCATGATTTATCTCTTATAACTTGATTTTTTTGTAAAAGAACCATAATATATTAACAATTAATTGTATTCTTTGATTTTTCCCATTCAGAAGTCTCTAATTTAATCTGTTAAATTTGTTTTCTGACATTTTCTTTAGCTCTATACTACTTTTCTTCATCATCTTTCTTAGATCTTTCCAGCTTTGAGAACATCTTTTTCTATTATTAATGTTATTATTGTAATTCATTTTCTTTTAAGAATAATATTATCACTTTATATATATGCCACAATTTTTAAAAGTTATTTCATGTGCAATGGGCATCTACTTTGTTTCTAATTCTTTGTTATTTTTATGATAGGTTCTTTCACTTTTTCTCTTCTAGTCATCATTGTTTTTTTCCATTTGGGTGTTTTTCTATTTGATTTGGTGTGGTGAAGGGGAAAAGGATTTCCAAGTACAGTCAGTTCTGTTATGTGTTTCAAAAATGTGAATTCATTCAAACATGATTGATGTATTAAGCAACAATTTGATCATATTTCAAGTTTGCTTCTGCTCAATTTCTTTCTCAAAAACAAGAGCATTCAGAAAACTGCTCCACTACATAATAAGTCACAAACTTCAACTCAAACACTCATTCCCACATATGCAGTCTTTATGTCTTTGTCAAGATGTGTGTTATAGTTATTGTATATTTTTGGTGCAGTCAGAAGTGTGAGCAGAGGATGACTAGTACACCCTATTTCCTTTATTACATCTACAACCCATATTTGCAGCAGACTACCCGATTTGCTTGAGAAGCCAAGGGTATATACTGGGAAATATCAGAGGCCACTATTTATTATGCTATTTATGTATTTCTTAACCATTTAACATATATAAAACTGTTACTGATTTTATTAGGTTCCTATCTTTTTTATGTGTCTGACAAAGTTCTTGAGTGTTGTACCCCTAACGCTCAAAAGCTCTTTATTTTTACCGTGCAGTTTTGTGTAGAAGGTGGTTTGGGGGAATGATTATGTCTCATAACAGAATGCTTGGAAGTTTCTAGCCTGCAATAGAATTCAGTAAGAAGGCATCAAAAGAAAATAAGTTGACCAGAGTAGTGTTAGAAGAAAAATTTAATATGGAAGTTGGGAGGGTGAGGGTTAATGATAGGAGAAATCATGATTTATAGAGAACTGCTTTTAAATTGAATGCTTTCAGTGGAAGGTTACAGTCTTCAAATCTTATGAATGTTTTAAAATAAAAATATTGAATTGCTTTCTTGTTTACCAAAAGCAAAAATGAAAAGGGCAGCTGATAATACTCTTCTTATTTGTTGCCTCAAATTCACAGATGTTCTTTTTTTTGATAGCTAAGGGCATACCAAGAATTTTCAATAAACATTTAACAACCACAAAATTTTGGCTAGAAATAGTCAGGGTTAAGAGGTTACAAAGAGCTGTCACCATGGTTCACATTTTGTCTGGGGGACACTAAGAACCAACATGTTCCTTCTAGTTGGCAGGAGACCAACACTATTCTTTTATGACTCTACAAGATAAACACTTAGATTAATTTTTGCATCACAGGATTTTCTAAAAGGGATCTTGAAAAAAAATGAAAAGACTGTATGATAGAAGCTTCAGAATTGTCAGCCAATTTCAACTTTTAGCCAATGAAAAAATATCCTTTTGCATAGGATTCCAAAGTATCAGAGCAACAATAACTTTTTGAGGAGTTATTTACTTAGGAGGACCCAGAAAAATGGAAAGATATAAAGACTCTTTGTTCAGGAAAAAAATTGGATTAATTAGGAAGGTATGCTTCCAATGCACCAGCAAAGAAGTCATGATGAACATGCCAAAACAATTAGCATCAATTAAAGGAAGGTCTAAAACATATATATTAGCACCACACCTATGGGTTCTACTCTATTTGAACCTCCCTCTTAGCATTATGCTGGTGAAACAGCTTAGGGTAGAAAGTGTTATTAAGAGTGTTAATATCATTGCAATAAATTGTGATGAAGATCCATTGAAACCATTTCCAGGCTCCAGGTGGCCTTGACATAAGTAAAAAGCTCAAAAAGACTTTGGGACCAATATACCATGGAGTTGGTAGTAATTCAAAATGCACTCCCAGTGTACAGAGGCTCCTTTTCTGCTGTGCCAGTCCAGCCTTGGCAACACAATCCTTCTGAGACATGTGTGTTAACCACTGTGTTCCATTTGCTATAACCTGGCCTCTCCCCTTCTCCTGATTTTAGATCTCTGTCTGCCAGGCTGTGGTTTAGAAATTAATACTGTTATATATCACTATTGTGGTAAGATAAGCAGTAACAGCTAGGATTCTAGACAGTGAGAGCTTAACGGATGTATATCATGAAACTGGACCTATTTAAAAAAAAAAACCCTCATTCAGCTGAATTTTTTCCAATTTAAGAAAAATACATCAGTGGGTTGCAATGGGACTATTTTTTAAAGTGCTTTTCATCATAATAAATGAATTCTAGGAACTCAATTCATATTCAATATTTTATCCAAGGTTGAAAGAGGGTTGCTGAACCATTCCTATATATTTTTATTTCTTCCTGATTTATAGGCATTGTCCAACAAAACATTCTACTTGGCAGGAAGAAAAGCCAACCAAGTAGTGTAATTCCCAAAAGGAGAGATAATTCTGTTATGAAGTATTTCCAGCCACAATCTTGGAAATCTAACAATAGACTATATTGTTAATAGATTGCTTAAGGGTTCTTTTATTGACTGATTCATTCTTTCAACTAATAGCTTGAGTCACCCAACATTCTGCATGTGGAGAATCAGTGACTGTTTAATGAAAAATCAAGTTCCATTTAGCAGAAGGGAAGGATAGCATTAGGTAAATTAGCAACTAATTTATAATGGGAATACCTTCAAAAGGTTCACGAAGCTATTTCCCACCCTGCCCTCTGCTTCATCTAGTCATCTTTTTATACTTTGTCATCTACTTCTATTGAAATATGTCCCATTTCTGATATCCTCCAATATAAAGGTGATTAACCTGGAATGTGCTAGATATATATATGCATACATATATATATATATATATATATATATATACATACACACACACATCAAGTGAAATAGTTATACAAATACCTACATATATATGTTGGTATAATGAGGCTATATATATATATTTTATAGACACACATACATACATTTTAATGTAGATTTGGATGTAGTAGAACTTTAGAGCATAGTCAGATTATCTAACATAGAGGAAGCCTTAAAATATAGGTAGCCTCCTTTGATTGATTGCATAGCCAGAACAAGCTGTGTTTTTAAAAACTTCCAGATTTGAATAGTCTGTCTTCCTGCACATTCTTTCTTGCTATGTCCACAAAATGAAAAATCACATTTTGTCACTGTACAGGTGTCATAAACTGAACCAGCAAAAGAGGAAGAACTTCCTTTCTCTGCTTTCCCTTTTAGTGATTGGCTCTGACAAATGGATCTAGGATTTCTTTTTCTGTTCTGTATTGTTTTCTTCAGTTTCAGGGATTGGTGGCAATTCCCACTGGACTGTGGAGTTCAACTCGTAGTGAACTTAGAGCCAGGATTCCAGGAGAAATATCTCAGCCAATAAGTCTAACAGGGAAAGATAAATAACACAGAAAATACTCAGAACTTCAGGCCCATTTCTTTGAACCAAGCAATAAAAAAGAGAGCAAGGGAAAAAAGTTCTTTCCCTCTCATCATGCCTTCTATTCCACTCATATAAGAGATCTTCACAGCCCTGAGTCATATTACAATGAAGGTCAGGCAAGTTAAGACTGCTAGTGTCAGGAAAACTCCTAGAATATTTATATCCTAGTTTAGGATTTCTAAGGGACACCCATTGACTTCACCAGACTACTAAAGGGGCATTAAAAAGGTTTAAGAATTCTTAATGGCTATCTTAATGGTTGGTGGAGATTCTTTCTAATGAGTCTATCTTTTTTCCTTTGCCTCTCCCTACCCTAGAACTAGACTAGCTGATATATCTTTATCTTTTTCTACTTGCTTCACTAGATTAGCATTGTTGACAGAATGTTAATGAGAAAGGTCCTCATCAATCAATCACCAGTTACAGGCAATTATTTCGAAGAGGGTAGAGAGGAGAACCTGAAAGGGAAATGAAAGAAGTTGTGACTTGGGGAGAATATCTCTTTAATTGTTTGTTACTCTGCTCAGTCAAATTTGATTCTCTATGACCCCATGGACCATAACATGCCAGACCCTTTTATCCTCTACAGTCTCTTGAAGTCTATCCAAGTTCATATGTACTATTTCCTTGATACTATCTAACCATCTGATCCTCTTCATCCCATTCTCCTTTTGCCTTCAATCTTTCCCAACATCAGGTCTTTTCCAATGAGTTCCATTTTCTCATCATGTGGCCAAAATATTTAAGCTTCAGCTCCAGTATTTAACCTTCCAGTACACAAACTGAATTAATTTCTTTAAGCATTAACTGTTTTAACCACCTTGTTGTCCAAAGGACTCTTAAAAGTTTTCTCTAGCATTACAATTTGAAAGTATTGATTCTGAGGTATTCAGCTTTCCTAATAGTATAATTCTTACAGCTCTATATTGCTCTGGAAAAAAAACAAAACAAAACAAAACAAAACATGGTTTTGACTATATGGACCTTTTATTGGCAAGGTAATGTTTCTTCTTTTTGGTATTCTGTCCAGATTTGCCATAGCTTTCCTTCTAAGGAGCAAGCTCCAGTCACCATCTATAGTGCTTTGAATCCAACAATATAAAATCTGACACTACTTCCATTTCTTCTTCCTCTATTTGCCGGGAAGTAAAGAGACCTGTTGACAAGATCTTAGTTACTCTAAATTCACTTTTTTTATTAAAGGTTTTTAATTTTCAAAAGATATGAATGGACAGTTTTTCAACATTAACCCTTTTAAAACCTTGTGTTCATATTTCCCCTTTTCTTCCCCCACCCCTTTTCTTCCCCCAACCCCTCCCCTAAGTAGCAAGTGATCCAATATATGTTAAAACATGGTAAAATATATATGTTAAATCCAACATATGCATACATATTTATACAATTATCTTGCTGCACTAGAAAAATCAAAAAGAAAACAAAATAAGAAAACAAAGTGTAAACAACAACAAAATGAGTGAAAATGCTATGTTGTGATCCACACTCAGTTCCCACAGTCCTTTCTCTGAGTGTAGATGGCTTTCTTCATCACAAGATCATTGGAACTGGCTTCAATCATCTCATTTTTTGAAAATAGCAAGATGGGGCCTCACACAATCCCCTTTCAATATGCCTATACTTTTACTCTAACATCATTGCTTTGTTTTTGAAATATCACCTGTTCTTCCGTTCCACCTTAGGAATAGCAGGTGCTGAGCTCTGAATCATTACCTTTCTATTTTTCCAAGCCTAATATAGAGAGAACTATTTACTCTTATCATGACACAAGTGTGTGAGAGGGGAGAGAGGCAGAGAGCCTAATAATATACTTTCAATAAAGATCTCTTTGAGTCCTTTAAAAAGCCCTTAAACAATGAAACAGGTCATTTAGAATGAGGCCATTTCTAATATTTTGTTGGTGGATTGTGAACTGACCCAGTCATTCTGGAGAGCAGTTTGGAACTATGCCCAAAGAGTTTTAAAATTGTGCCTACCCTTTGATCCAGCAGTGTGTCTATTGGGTGGTCTATATCACAAAGAGATCTTAAAAAAGGGAAAAACCACTTGTGCAAAAATGTTTGTAGCAGGCCTTTTTTGTAATGGTAATGAATTAGAAACTGAATGAAAGCCTATTAGGTGAAGAATGGCTGAATAAATTATGGTAGATGAATGTTCTATAAGAAATGATGGACAGGCTGATTTCAGAAAAGCCTGGAAAGACTTATATGAACTGATACTAAGTGAAGTGAGTAGAACCAAGAAAACATTGTACACAGCAACAAGATTATGTGATGATCAATTATGATGAACTTTGCTCTTTTCAACAATGAGGTGATTCAAGGCAATTCTAATAGATTTGTAATGAAAAGAGCCATTTGCTTTCAGGGAGAAAACTATGAAGACTGAATGTGGATCATAACATAGTACTTTCATTTTTTTTTCTTGCTATTTGTTTCTTTTTGGGGACAAAAAAGCATGAAAACCAAAATTATGAAAGGTCAATAGAGCTCTCTCATGCCTTCTCTTCCACTCATATAAGAGATCTTCATAGCCCTGAGTCATATTACAATGAAGGTCAGGCAAGTAAGACTGCTAGTGTCAGAAAACTCCTAGAATATTTACTTCCTAGTTTAGAATTTGAGTTGTAATTGTAATTCCTTTCCTTTGATTTCCTCTCTGAAAATAGCAACACTCTGGCTTGGTTATGTGTAGGCAGAAAATAGCATGTGTGATTTACTAAGTTTATAAATAACTACACAAAATTATAGCATTCCCTCCATGATTTAATTTAGTTAGTGGGTAAAGGAAAGAAGTTATAGTTCTTAGAGTTTGCCTCAAGTGTAAAAAATAATTGATTATGAATATCAGTGATGAAGAGCAAAACTTCAACTATATTGGGGCTTTTGTAGGACACTGGCCAATTTAGAAATGCATAGGTCCCAGTTGAATTTTAACTTTTCCCATCACCCCCAAACTATGGTATCAGAGGAAGGCCCCTAAGTCATCATCTAAAGATTATAAGAATTAAATATTGGTTTCTGACATTTTAGTTGGATTCGTATGTCCTGATGATGGATTTTTTATTAGTGGTGATCAACACTGTCCTTAATCCAGGAGAAAGAGAAAAAGAAAAGGAACATATCTAGTATTTCTGTGACCCTTGTTTTACTGGCTAGTATAACTGTTAATCAATGTCCTAAAACTGCTGTTGACTGAATAATTAACAAGTCACAGCTAACTAATAACATTGGTAAGAAAAACGTGGTCCTAAATTTATAGTTTCGTAAAATTTCATGTGTGAAAAGACCTTTGAAAGGATAATTTAACGCATAAAAGAAGCTAAAACAGAGAAATGAGATTTGGCCAAGATAACACAGATAGTAAGTAAAATAGATAGTAGTCTTTTTCTAGTTATATTTTCATATAACCCATAAGTATGGGGCTCTGGTAGTACAATTCCACATACACACACAGTTTTACTATGGATTTTTTGTCCTTTGAATATTATTTTTCCAAAATACACATAAAAACAATTTTTAACATTTGTTTTTTAAAACTTTATATTCTAAATTCTTTTCTTCCCTTCCTCTTTTTCCCTTTCCCTGAAACATAAAGCAATTTAATATATGTTATACACGAGCAGTCATGCAAAAAATCTTTCCATTAGTCATTTTATGAAAGAAGAAACAGGCAAAAAAATTAAAAAGTAAAAAACAGTATGTTTCAATCTGCTTTTAGCCTCTTGTCAATTCTTTCTCAGGAAGTGGATGGTATTTTTCTTCATGAGTCCTTTGAAATTGTATTTGATCGTTTTATCACTAAGAAAAGCTAAAAAATTCTCATCCGATAATCCTACAGTATTGCTGTATATAATATGTTCCTGGTTCTGAACTTAGTATCAATTCATTTAAGTATTTTCAGATTTTTTTTTTCCTGGAATCATCCTGCTTGTCATTTCTTATGGCACAATAGATAGAATTCCATCACAATCACATACCTCAGTTTGTTTAATCATTCCACAACTGATGGATATTCCCTCAATTTCCAATTCTCTGCCTTCACAAAAAGAGATGCTATAAATATTTGTGTACAAATATATCCTTTCCTCCTTTTGGGAGGGCACTATAATGGCCACTTAATTGAGTTAGAAAACATAAACACACAAATGCACACCAACCACACAGTTATCACCTTTCATATTGGGGTCCTCCCAAATTTTACATTTTAATAATTAAATCCCATTTTTATTGTTAAATCAATTCTGTGTTGTAAGGTCATAGGACTACCCATCAGTTATTACTATAGCATGATTAATCTTTTAATTCATTTTCCTAAATTTCAGTCTTTTCAATAAATAAATTGGGACATCAGCCTACCCATCAGCATTTGATATTTTTTCACTTGTTTAGATCTGACATTGCTCATGATACTACTCCTGCTTTTTTTTTTTTTAATGTCAATTAAAGTATAATAAATTCTGTTTCAGTCTCTTATCTTTAATTTCTCTATCTGGCTCTGCTTCATATTTGTCTGTTGTAAACAATACATTGTAGGAGTCTGAATTTTAATCCATTCTGTTAATTACTTCCATTTTATGGATGAGTTCATCCTATTCACATTCACAAGTATGATTACTGTATATTTCCCTTCTTTCTCTTTCCTCCTTTTTTTACCTTTCTCCCTCTCTTTTTCCTTTAACTCCCTTCTTCTCAAGTGCTTTGTTTCTGACCCTTCTTTGCCCCAATTTTTTCTCCCTTCTATCACTCCACTCCTTTCTCTAATTCACTTCCCCTCCTACTTTCCTAGAGAATAGAATTTTTATATATAATTGAATACACTATGCATATTATTTCCTCTTTAAACAAATTCTTATAAAAGTAAACTCACTACCTCCTCCTTCATCCCCTTCACTGTAAATCTTTTTCTTGCATCTTTTATGTGAGATCATTTCCAACTTTCTCTTTCGCTTTCTCCCAGTATACTCAGTATACATTAGTGTTAATTTTATTTTTTAAAAAATATCCTTTCATATTCAACTCACATCTGTGTTATCTGTCAATACATACTCTTCCTAACTGCCCTAATAAGAAGAAAGTTCTTATGAGTTACAAATATTATTTTCCGGTGTGGGAATGTTTAACCTAAAGTTCTTTATGATCTCCCTTTCCTGTTTATCTTTTTATGATTCTCTTGAGTCTTGTATTTGGAGGTCAATTTTCTGTTCAACTCTAATCTTTTCACCAAAAATGCTTAAATGTCCTCCATTTCATTGAATATTCATTTTTCGCTGAAAAGAGTATTATACACAGTTTTGCTGGATAGTTGAGTTTTCATTGTAATTCTACCAGAATGTTAGATCTTTTTGTACAAGCCCTTGGATATTTTTGTACAAGCTGCTAAATTCTACGTTTTCCTGAATGATTCCATGATATTTTTTTTCTGGGTCTTTGCAATATTTTCTCCTTGATTTTGGAGCTCTGGAATTTGGCTGTGATATTCCTGGAAGTTTTCTTTTTGGATTTCTTTCAGGAGGTGATTGGTAATTTTTTTCAATTTCTATTTTATCATCTGATTCTAGAATATCAGAACAGTTTTTCTTTTCTTTTTTTTCCTTTCTTTTTTTTAATATTTTATTTTATTTTATAATAACTCTATATTGACAGAATCCATGTCAGGGTAATTTTTTTACAACATTATCCCTTGCACTCGCTTCTGTTCCGATTTTTCCCCTCCCTCCCTCCACCCCCTCCCCTAGATGGCAAGCAGTCCTATATATGTTAGATATGTTGCAGTATAACCTAGATACAATATATGTTTGCAGAACTGAACAGTTCTCTTGTTGCACAGGGAGAATTGGATTCAGAAGGTAAAAATAACAAACAAAAAAAACAAAAAAACAAAAATGCAAATAGTTCACATTCATTCCCAGTGTTCTTTCTTTGGGTGTAGTGCTTCTGTCCATCATTTATCAATTGAAACTGAGTTAGGTCTCTTTGTCAAAGAAATCCACTTCCTCATACAATATCGTTGTCGAAGTGTATAATGATTTCCTGGTTCTGCTCATTTCACTTAGCATCAGTTCATGTAAGTCTCTCCAAGCCTCTCTGTATTCATCCTGCTGGTCATCAGAACAGTTTTTCTTGATAATTTTCTAAAAGATGATGTCCACGATCTTTTTTTAATCATAACTGGATGCAGATGACTCTTTCCATCACGAGTTTATTGTGATGAAAAAAAAAAATTGCTGTCTACAATCTTCTCTTTGTTCTACTCATTTTACTTAACATCGCTTCATGTAAATCTTTTCAGGCTTTTCTAAAATCTCTCTGTCCCTTATTTCTTGTAAAATAATAATATTCTATTATATTCATATACCATAACTTATTCAGCTATTACCCACCTATGAGTATCCACTCAATTTCCAGTTCCCTGCCACTACATAAAAGGATGCTATAAACATCTTTGTATATATTGGTTCTTTTCTTTATTTTTAATGATCTCTTTGGGAATATAGACCCAGTAGAGTGACTGCTAGATCAAAGGGTGTGTACAATTTGATAGCCCTTTGAGCATAGTTCCAAATTACTCTTCAAAATGGTTGAATTGGTTCACAACTCCACCAAAAATGCATTAATGTTCCAACTTTCCCACATCTCCTCCAACATTTATTGTCTTTTCCAGTCATGTTAGCCAATCTGAGCAGTGTGTAGTGGTACCTCAGAGTTGTCTTAATTTGCATTTTTCCAATTAATAGTGATTTAGAGTATTTTTTCAATTGACTAGAAATGGCTTTAATTTAATCATCTGAAAATTGTCTATTCATATTTTTTTACCTTTTAGCAATTGGGAGAATGGCTTATATTCTTATAAATTTGAATTCTTCATATTTTTTAGAAACGAGGCCTTTATCAGAAATACTGGATGTAAAATTTGTCCCAACTTATTTCCCTTCTAATTTTGGCTGTATTGGTTTTGTTTGTCTAAAAATTTTTAAATTCAATGTCATCAAAATTTTTGAATTTGCATTTCATAATGTCTCTAGTTCATCTTTAACCATAAATTCCTTCCTTCCCCACAGATTTGAGAGGTAGATTATTATCCCTTATTCTCCTAATTTGCTTTATAGTATTATTTTTTATGTCTAAATAATGAACTCATTTTGACCTTATCTTGGTATAAGGTGTTAAATGTTGGTCACTGCCTAGTTTCTTACATCCTGCTTTCCATTTTCCCAGACATTTTTGTCAGTGAGTTGTCTCAGAAGTTGGAGTCTTTGTATCAAACACTAGATTTGCTATTGTCATTGATTATTGTGTCTTGTGAACCTAGCCTATCCCACTGATCCACTACTTTATTTCTTAGTCAGTACCACATGGTTTTGATGATCATTGTTTTTCATAATAGTTTTAGATCTGGTACAGCTAGGCCGCCTAGCTTTGCATTTTTTTTTTCATTAATTCCCTTGAAATTCTTAAACTTTTGTTCTTCCAAATGAATTTTGTCATTATTTTTTTCTGGTTGTATAAAGTAATTTTCTTGGCTGTTTGTTTGGTATGGTACTGAATAAATAGATTAATTTAGGTAGAACTGTCATTTTTATTATATTAGCTTGACCTACCCATGAGCACTTGAAATATTTGCAGTTATTTAGATCTTATTTGTGTGAAAAGTGTTTTGTAATTGTGTTCATATAGTTTCTGGCTTTCTCTTGGCAAGTAGACTCCCAAATATTTTATATTAAATTAAATTAAATGAAATTTCTCCTTCTATCTCTTATTGTGGGACTTCATTGGTAACATTTAGAAATGCCAATGTGAGTTTACTTTATATCCTGCCACTGCTAAAGTTAATTATTTTTAAATGTTTTCATTGGTTCCTTAGGATTCTCTTAAGTATATCATCATGTCATCTGCAAAGAGTGATAATTTTGTTTCCCTGTCACATACTGTAATTCCTTCAATTTCTTTTTCTTCTCTTATTGCTAAAACTAACATTTCTAGTACAATATTGAATAGTAGTGGTATAATGGGCAAACTTATTACATTCCTGATCTCACTGGGAATGCTTCTAATTTATCTCTGTTATATATAATGCTTGATGATGGTTTTGGATAGATGCTACTTATTATTTTAAGGAAAACTTCATTTTCCTTTAATAATCTTTAGTGATTATTAATAGGAATTGGTGTTGTATTTTGTCAAATTCTTTTTCTGCATTTGTTGAGATAACTATATGATTTTTACTAGTTTGGTTATTGATATTGTCAAGTATGCTGGTAGTTTTCCTGATGTTGAACCAGTCTTGTATTCCTGATATTAAGTCTATTTAGTAATAGTGTATTATCCTGGAGATAAGCTGCTATAATCTCTTTGCTAATATTTTATTTAAGAGTTTTACATACAATTCATTAGGGAAGTTGGTCTATAACCAGCCTTGTATTCCTGATATTAAGTCTATTTAGTAATAGTGTATTATCCTAGAGATAAGCTGCTATAATCTCTTTGCTAATATTTTATTTGAGTTTTACATACAATTCATTAGGGAAGTTGGTCTATAATTTTCTCTGTTTTGGATTTTGCTAGTTTAGGTATCATCACCATATACTGTGTCATTAAAGGCATTTAGTGTAGGACTCTTTCTCCTATTTTTTTGAATAGTTTATATAATATTGGAATTAATTGTTCTTTAAATGTTTGGTTGAATTCATTTGTAAGGTGATCTGACCCTGAAGAGCTTTTCTTAGAAAGTTCACTGAGGGTTTGTTCAATTTCTTTTTCAAAAATGGGACAATTTAAGTAATTTATTTCTTCATCTGTTAATCTGAGCAATCTATATTTTTGTAAGTATTCATCCATTTCAGTTAGACTGTCAGATTTATTGGCATAAAATTGTGTAAAATAGTTACTAATTATTGCTTTAATTAATTAATTATGGGAGAGTTCATCCCATCTAATTCACAGTTAAGATGACTAATTCTGTATTTCCCATCATCCTATTTTTTAAGTTATATTTTTCTCTCTCCTTTTACCTTTTCTCTTCTTATTTCTGTATTAATTATGACCTTCACCTCTGTCAATCTATCCATCTTTTTTTCAGCCCTCCTTTCTTATCCCTTTCCCCTTTTACTTTTGCTCTTCCTTCTATTAGCTTCCCTCTTTTCTTTCCCCTTTCCTTTCTTATCACCTTACAGAGTAAAATAAATTTCTATACCAAACAACATAATTTCCTTTTTGAGCCAAATCTAATAAGATTAAAATTCAAATAATGCTCATTCCCCTCCCTTCTTTCCCTCAATTATATAATAAGTTCTTCATGCCTCTTCACGTGGCTTAATTTACCCCATTTTACCTCCACTTCTCTTTTCTCCCAGTACAATCCCTTTTCCATGCCTATTTTTTTTTAATATCATCACATTTAAGTCAACTTATAGCTATATCTTCTTAAGTATACCCATTCTAACTGCCCTGACAAAGATACAGTTCTCAAGAGCTATATGTATCTTCTCATATAGGGATGTAAACATTTTAACCTTAATTTTTTTTTCCATTTATCTTTTAGTGCTTCTTTTGAGTGTTGTATTTGGAAATCAAATTTTCTGTTCAGCTCTGGTCTTTTCATCAGAAATGATTGAAAATGCTCTATTTCATTGAATGCCCATCTTTTCCCCTGAAAGATAATGCATAATTTTACTGAGTTGTTGATTCTTTATAGTCCAAGCTTTTTTAACTTCTGGAATATCATATTATAAGCCTTCAAGTCCTTTAATGTAGAAGCTGTTAAATCTTGTGTTATTCTGACTGTGGCTCCACTATATTTGAATTGTTTCTTTCCAAATGCTTTGTGTTTTTTCCTTGACCTGGGAGATCTGGAATTTGGCTGGAATAAATTCCTGGAATTTATCATTTTGGGATCTCTTTTTGGGAGATGATTGGTGGATACTTTCAATCTCTATTTTACTCTCTGATTCTTGAATATTAGGATAGTTTTCCTTGACAATTTCTTGAAAGATAATGTCCAGGATCTTTTTTTTGATCATGACTTCAGATAGGCCAGTAATTTTAAAATGATCTCTCCTGAATCTATTTTCTAGGTCAGTTATTTTTCCAGTGAGGCATTTTCCAGTGAGCAAATACTTGCTTTACCAGTATTTTCTCATAAGGTCATTAGCTTCCATTTGCTCAATTCTAATTTTTTAGGGATTATTTTTCTCAGTAAGCCTTTGTACTTCCTTTCTCAATTGGCTAATTTTGCCTTTTAAGGCAATCTTTTCCTCATTAGCTTTTTGTATTTCTTTTTTGCACCACTCTCAATTCTTTTCCTAATTTTTCTTCTATCTCTTTTGCTTGATTTTCAAAATCCCAAAATCAAAATAAGCTCTTCCATAGCCTGAGATCAATTTATATTTTTCTTGGAGGCTTTGGATGCAGAAGCTTTGACTTTATCTTCTGAGTGTGTGGTTTGATCTTCCTTGTCACAATAGTAACTATGATCAGAAACTTTTTTCTGTTTTCTGCTCATTTTCCTAGCCTATTACTCAGTTTTTAATTCTTTGTTAAAGTATAGCTTTATTTCCAGATTGGAGGATGCACTGTCCCAAGATTCAGGTTTTGTGCATTTGTTTTCAAAGAGTCTTCTAAGGGCCTAACCACAAGCACTCTTTAATGCCTTGGAGTTGTTAGGAGTGTTTCCCCACTTTTTCCCCTCCTCCCCCCATAGCTGTATATTCTAATGTACTAATGCAACAGAGTCCTGCTTTACTGGTACTGGTGCTGGTGCTGAACCTGAGGTTGAGGCTGTGCTGGCTTGGCCTGCACTGGGATTGCATGATAGACTCCCACCCTAGTTCCACAACCTTTTCTGCTTATCTTTTAAGTCCTTTTTGGTATATCTAGGTTGAGAAGTCTAGAAACCACTAGTACTGATTCACAAGTCCTTAGACCCTTTCTTGCTTTACCGGTATGGAGCCAGGACTGGGACCCAGGCCAGGACTGTGCTGGCACAACATGCACCAAAATGACATGCTGGACTCCCACACTGGTGTCACAGATTTTTCCTGCTTACCTTCTTAGTTGCTTTTGATGAAAAATGTTCTACTTCTTCTTTTGGGGTATTTCTGATAGTTTAAAAAATTTAGAGTCATTATTTAAAGGAACTTGGAGCTGTTTGGGGGACAGGTTGGGCCTTTACTCTGCTCTTCTTGTCTCCACCTCCCTATTCTATTTTTAAGGTGTTATTTTCTTCAGTATTTTTTTTTGTAGCTCCTTTACCAAGTTGTTGACTTTTTTCATGATTTTCTTGTACCCCTCTCATTTGTCTTCCCAAGTTTTCTAATACTTCTCTTTCTTGATAATCAAAACCCTTTGAGATTTTTGATAGCCTGAGACAAATTCATATTTTTATTTGAGGCTCTAGATGCAGGTGTTTTGACTTTGTTGTCTTCTTCTGTGTAGTTTTTTAATCTTCCTTGTCACCATAGTAACTTTCTATAGTCAGAATTTTCTGTTGTTTTATCATTTTCTCAGCCTATTTCTTGACTTTGCTAAAGTAGGGATCTGCTTTTAAGGTATACTGTCCCAAGATTTAGGGGTTTTGTGTAGCTGTTTTTAGAGATACTTTTTAGAGATTTGTAAGTTTTCAGTTCTTCCAAGTAGTATGATCTAAGGAAAGATCTAAAATAACATAATCTCCTGGACTATATACTCTGGCCTGTGAGTGACCACAAATACTATTTTCTGCCCTGGAACTTTGAGGAGGAATTAGCTCCACTGTGGCTACAAGCTCTGGTGTGTGAATATTCCTCCTTGCCCTGGGACTGACACTTAGGACTGCAACCTGAATCTAAGCAGGGGCAGAGCAACAAGGTTCAGCCCCTAGTGCCAGCAATGAGATCCCTGTAATATCCTTTTGACCACTTGTTCAATGCCTTTAACACCTGTGGCCCTTGAACTCCAGAAGCAGCCTCTGCCAATGCTGATTTAGTAATTTCCAAGGCCAACTCAAAGTTTGCTGAGATATAGTCTACATTAATGTGGCATGCACTAGACTGTGATCCACTCTCTCCATAGTGAGACAAACTTTTTTCCCTGACCTTCTATCTTATCTTGAACTCTATCCTTTTGTGGGTTCTGCTGCTCTAGAATTTGCTTTAAGACATCATTTTTAAAAATTTTTGGAAGGGTCATGGGAGAGCTCAGGTGATTTCCCTGCCTCTTCTCTGCCATTTTGGCCTCTTTCCTACCCCACTCCCCCCACCACACACAAACACTTTATTTTTGAATTGTTTTCTTTAGCGAATTTTTGTACATCTTTTCCCCTTTTGTAGTGCTTCTTTTACCAAATTTTGTTGATTCTTTTATCATGATTCTCTTGCATCACTCTAGTTTCTTTTTCCAATTTTCTCCTTACTTCTCATTGATTTTTAAAATCTGTTTTGAACTTTTCCAGGAGTTTTTTTTGGCCTGAGACCAATTCACATTTTTCTCTGAGGCTTATCTTATAGCCATTTTGATGACAGTGTTTGTCCTCTTCTCAGTTTGTGTTTTGAACTTAACTGTCATCATTGTAAATTTCTATGGTCAAATGGTGATGGTTGTTGCTCATTTTCCAGACTACTTTGTGACTTTTTAACTTTGTGTTAAAGTTGGTCTGTTCCTTGGGTAGAAGAGACACTGTCCCTAGCTTATTGCTCTGTGAGTGCAGGATCTCTCTGCTGGCATCCTTTTACAGCTGCAGGGTTTTATTATTTGCCTGTCCTGGGCTTGGAACTTGCTGTTGGCCTATCTCATGGAATAGGACCTCACTGCTGATTTGTTGGGCATGGCCTATTGCTGGCTTACCCAGATGCTGTCTGTTCTAAATTGTTTTCCTCTTTTACTCTAGTGAGAAAGAGCTTTCCTATCAACCTTCTAAGTTGTCTTGGGCTGGAAAATTTTTTCACCTCATCCTGTTATTGGTTCTGCAACTTCAGAATTCATTTTGAAATATTATTTTACAGATATTTGGAGGTGAATTTGGTAAAGTTCAGATGAATTCCTGCCTTATTCCACCATCTTGGCTTTATCCTCAAGCATCTTTACTGTATTTTTATTGAAATAATACCCATTTTATATTTACTTTCCAGGACTCTGATACAACTTTTGTTTCAAAATTTATTTTAATAGATATAACATAGATTTTAATTTCTTATAATCTAAGTGATGCACAAGCTCTTAAGGAAACAAAATACCAAAAGCCAATGAATGACTACCAAAAAAACCCAACTTTCCTCAGCATCATGTGAGGAAAAACACCACATAATTTTATTTTAAAATAAAACATGTCATTTCATTACCTCTGGTAGAGAAATTCATTTTTTTTCATACTTTGGGAGTCTATATATTTTCAAATTTTTTATTTGCAAAACAAAAAGATTACTAAGATTTCCTATTCTGTACTAATTCAAACTTTATAAGTTCTGAGAACTTTTCATAGAAAGATGGTTAGTAAGAGCCAATGGTAGAAACAAATCTAAATTTCACCACACTCCATCTACAGATGACCTTCCAGAAGTCAACCTCATCATCATCATCATCTTCTTCTCCTTGCCCTTGTCCTTGCCCTCCTCCTCCTTCTTCCTATTGTTCCTCCCTCCTTTTCCCTCCTCTTCCTCCTTCATATTCTTCTTCGTCATTATCTTCAGTTTCTTGTCTTTTGTCTCCTTTGTCTCCTTTATCTTCTCCTCTCCCTCCTTCTCCTCCTTCCTCTCCTTTGCCTCCTCTTCCTCCTTCCCCTCCTCCCCTTCCTCTTCTTCCTTCCCCTCCTTTCCCTCCTTCCCCTCCTTCCCCTCCTCTTCCTCTCCTCCTCCTCCTCCTCCTTCTTCCTTTGCACTGCTGAGATTTTTTCTTCCATTCCACTTCAATTTTCTTCTTTCTTTTAGGTTACTTTACAGACAAAAAGTGTCAAGACTGATATGATTTAGCTCATCCAGCATTCTTTGGTTATTGTAATTCTAAATTACATTTAGAATACCAATAGTCAAATTAAAATTGGTTGATGGTTTAAAATTGTTGATTTTTGGATCGGTTTTCCTCTTTACCACTTTTCTCATGATCCCTGTAGAAGTGGAAGAGGTGGTTATAGGGTCAAAAATAATTTTGTATTTTTCTTTGTGTCATATGTTGCCATGGTCAATACATTCATCACCAGTCAGCCTAGTGGTGGTGAACCTTTCCATACTTAGTTGGGCTGGTCTTTAAAAAATAGACTGTCTGTTCCCAGGGCCTTACTTTTGAAGACTTTCTAGTAAAGTAGAATCTTTCAGAGTTTATACTATACTGGTATAGATTTTGAGTACTCAGAGTGATTTCTGTGTCACAATGAGGCATCAAGTATGATTTTGTGGAGAATTTTTAAATTATCCAGAACCAAAATTCATGCTGATTATTTAATATAAATATTAGCTAACTAGCTAGATATGAAACTCTACCAAAGTAGCTTTTATGGATTAGAAATTTACTCTTTAAATAATAAAGCTTAAAATTCTAGACTATATAGAGGTACTTACAGTAAGGATTTTGTTGGATTAGTATGTATTGAATTCAGTCTGCAGAGACTTACCCTAGTCCTTTATAGCCTTTTTCTAGTGATGAGTGTGAAATCTATTAATTATAGCCAACTCAACAGTCACCATGAACTTCTCTAATCTCTAGATTATTCCTAGAAGAGAGATAAAGACCAAAAAAACTTCTAGAAATCAGTGATCCAAGTAGAAAAAGAAATTCTTAGCTATTTTCCCCTTCTTGTGCTTACCACCTTTTCTGAGGCAGTGAGATGCCAAATTCAAGAGAGACCATTGAAAGTCACAACTCTCATTATCCCTGAGTCTCAATAGTTCTCAAATGTCACCAACCCTTCCAGAGTGCTACCCAGCATGATTTTGAGTCAATTTTATTTGCCTGTGTTTATCCTCTAGCTTCTAAAAGTTTCAGAGAGAACTTGCACTTTCTATATTAGAAGCCAAACCTGGTAATCAGCATCTTTATGGTGTGCTATTACTTAGGGAAATAGCTAATTGAGAATAATAGATCTTTGATCCCTATAAACACCCCTAACTATGTACATCCTTTTCTTAGAAATTATATTCTGACAGAAGCTGGTCCTTAAGGTCCTCATTAAACAGCTAATATAAAGTGATAAAATTAGTTAAAAGTCAGCAGGCTTTTTAAAGAGAAAATTTCTGGAAAGGGAAAAGAATAAAGTCAAACATCTTTTATTCATTTTACTTATGGTTAGTTCTGACCCTTTTCTTTAATTTGTATTGTCATTTGTAGGCATATTTATCCTCTATCTGCTGATATGTATCAACATATTATTAGTATTTGTACTAATGAGATATGATTTGTAGGCATATTTATCCTCTATCTGCTGATATGTATCAACATATTATTAGTATTTGTACTAATGAGATATGATTAGTATTTCTAATACTATATGTATAATGCTAATACATATATTTTTTATTTACTAGTAGAAAGTATTTTTGAAGTATTAAATCAATATTTAATTTGTTTCTTCTCCATTCCCCAATCCCACTTCACCTTTACAGAGCTATTATTTATTAACAACATGCAGTCTGGATTTATACATCCCTTCCATCTGTGGATACATGAAGTTTTCTCCCCAGTCCCAGGAAAAGAAGAATTTGGGAATATGGTGTCACATGGATTCAAAAATAAGGTATTTCAAAGGCATTTTTGAAAAGTCCTATTTGTAGAAATATCCAAAATGAACCATTTTAGCCCAAAGGAGTTTGTGTCTATGTATCCTTGATCAGAGCATGGATATATTTATATCTCTTTAAATGCTAACCTAATTGCTTTTATTGACATGTTTGGGTAATAGGCCATGGTAAGCCTTTTAAGTGCATGAATTTGATACTTTCTAACATAGTCACTTAATTTAAGTTGTCTTAACCTTTTTTCAAATCAAACTTTATTCTTATTTTCTAACATTAAACTCCAGCAGCATACAAAGTACTGAATAGATTATCTTTAGCTACCAATCAAGCAGATTTCAATTCAAGGTGAGGAAAGTCAAAGTGAAATGGTTACCAAAGGTGATAGTGGGTTTCCTGATCACTGCAGGTCTTCACACAAGGGCAACCTGACAAGTTGTTTGCACTTTTATATAGGAGTTGAAGACCTTAGAAGCAGTTGGAGCTCTCAGATGTTCCTTCCAACTCTTTATTCTTTAGGTTTTTGAGAGCATGGAACTTAAGATAGCATTCTTTGCAGGTAGGTGGTACAGTGCATAGAGCACAGGACCTGAAGTCAGAAGACCTGAATTCAAATCCAGTCTCAAACACTTAATAACACTGAGGCCCCAGAGTAATACTTAACTTCTGTTGTCTTCATTTTTCCTCATTTGTAAAATGGGAATAATGATTTCCATGGTAGTTTTTGGCTAAGACCTAATTCTTCTCTGTCCCATTCATTACCACCCTTACTATACATTAGCATTAAGAGGATCAAAGGAGTACAACACTTAAGTTAGGCCTACAGCTTTGTGCATCTTAGGGCTAGATTAAACAGAAGTTTTCATAATTTCTCTAGTACTTCATCTTTAGCTATTGAAAGCTATGCTTCAAACTGACAGTGTAGGACATACAAACAGCATGAGATGGTGGATAAAAAGTTAGCTTTGGATTTAAGGGGACCTGAGTTCATGCCCTAACTATGATATTTAGAAACTTTATGACCATGGATAAATCACTTAATTTTTCAGCGCCCCCAGAATACCTATTGTCTGTGAGTAGCGATCTGTTTTGGTGGGGAGAGTTACAATTTTAGGAATTCCTCACACTGATAGAATCACAATCAGGAATCTTATCTTACCATCAAGAAAATAAATAGAATAAAATGATGCAGGATATTTGTTTGACTGGAAGGTTTTTTAGCTGCCGAATCAAAAATGTATCTACTCTTTATGATCGTGCCTCCAATTTTTTTTCTTTCTTAATGGTTCGTGATAAAGTGAAGGGATCAAGATAAATTATTAGTGTTGGCCCAAAACCTGAGCTGACTTTGTGAAATGTTAAGGGAAAAGGCTTTTGAAAAGAACATGCTTAATTTCAATACTAAACAGAGAGGGGAGATCATTGAAAAGAAAGTTGTGGCCCATTCACAATAGGAGCTTGTCAGGAGAAAATGTAAATTGGAGAGAGAATTGGATTAAAAGCTTCAGAAGGCCAAAGATGTATTCTTACTCAGGAATAATAGAGATGGAAAGGAGACAGATTGATGAGGAGAAAGAATACTGATTTTGTGAAAACCCAAGTAGGAAGGCAGCCTGAATTAAGATGACACCTTGACTTACTGAAATATGCAATTATCCCATCCACATATATAAATTTCCCCAATACTGGCTTCAATATATCGCAAGTCAGCATAAGAAATTATATGGGAATTTTGAGGGAACTTTGCAGAAGTCACAGATGACACATGAAAGCCAGCAGATGATACAGAAATTATTTAGAAACTCAGAAATATATTATATATTTATTTATGTGTGTGTATAGTATTGTGTAATATCAATGTATTTTATCTTTTAATACCATGATAATTCAGACTTCTCTGGTATAGAGAGCCAAAAATTTTTACATAACTTTTCCATATCATGGGGATGCCATGCCTCTAATTCTGATGATGTGAAAAGGATAAATAACTGTACATGCAAGGAAATCTTTTTTGTAATCTATCTAATTCTATACAGACTTTCTGAATCAGTGTCCATAAGAGACCATTAATTCTTACCCACATACAAATCATGGTTCCCTCTACAATATTCCAATTTTCTTAAACAGATCCCTTGTCTCTACCATTCTATTATTTTCTTCTATTTCTTATCATTGCTCATGTAAGAAAATCTCTCTTTACTATTTTCTGGAATTCTGAATCCAGTTGGATATACCTTTCCTTTTTTGCTTTTTTCCCCAGCTGCTTGTAAAGCCTCATCAGATAGACATTTTGCTTTCTTGCTTTTCTTTTCCTTTGCAAAATTGGCTCCTTTACAATATTATAAACTTCTATCCATAGTAAATCAGGCACTCTATCTATAAGATCTCCTTTAAATATAATCTTCAACTCCACTTCATATTCATATGACATGTTATTGAGGTCATACTAATATGGCCCGGCGAATTTGACCCTATATGTATCTACATCTTTACAGAATTAAGCAACTTTGGCCCCTTTAGCACCAGTGGTTGAAGCACAGACTATGATGCTGAATACTTTTCCATGTATTCAAAGAGATATTTTTCTGCCATTTTTGAAATGATAGCCTCTTTTCTTACCCTCTTATTGACTATGAGTGATACTCTATTTCTTCTAAGGGATTCTTGCCTACAGTAGTAAATGCAATGATCACCTGAATTAAAATCACCCATTCCCATCTATTTAAATTTGCTTATACCCAAAATATTATTGTATAATCTTCCTATCTCCTGTTTGACCACATTCAGCTTATCTTGTTCCATAGATTTTAAATTCTAGATTCCTATACATTATTCATCTTTCTTTATAGCATTGTATTTTCCTTTCATCATCAGATATATCCACATATGAGCTGCTTTAAGCTTTAGCCCAGGATCCTCATTCTTTCTAAGGATATTTGTAGTTATTCTCTGCTCTTTCTCAGTAATATGTGCAACCTTCCTACTTAAGAGGTTTATCTTCTGATGTCATATCTTTTATTGTTTTAAAACTTGCCTTTGGGTTTTCTTGACAGAGCCACTAGAGTGGCTTACTATTTCTTTCTTCAGTGCATCACCTTTTGTCAGAACTTCCTACTATGATCTGTCTTGGGTAACTCTGCATATCATTTTTCATAGTTTCTTTGAGCTATGTAAGCCCTTCTACCATTGTCTAGGAGGATTCAGACTATATAGCATTTAACAAAAGGGAATGTTTGCTTAACAATATCATGGAAACTATATTCAGAAAGGATAACATTTCAGATGACTACAGCTTCCCACCTCCAAATTTGTACTGTATGTAAGTAGGATATGTCTAACTTGAAGATCCCCCAAATTCTCATGAGCTGAGCTTTTATTCTTAGGAAGCCAGGAAATTATGACAATAGGTTGAAGATTTCAATTTTTTTTTTAAGGGAAGAACTAGTCTTACCTACATGAAGTAGATATATATTTTTTTAACCACAGGTAGTGGTAATATTTTAGTCTTTGTTTTTTCTTCAAGAGTTCAAAGCTCTGAAAAGCCATATATTTCCCTAGAGCTGAAGTTTTGCTGTTTTGCTATATAATTATAAACATTTGGTCTATATTTTCTTTTAGGTCTCAAAGACTTCTGAGGGTTTAATGGAAACTTTACAATACTCCAGACTGCTTCCTTGCAATGAAGATTTGGATACTAGATTTTTGGGACCACAGTATTTGCAACAACATGGGGCTTCAGGAAAACCAGCATCATACTAAGAAACCACCCATCTTAAGCCCTGCCTTATGGGAAGAAAGATCATCCTGAATGGAAAAATCAAAGAAGAAAAAGAATACCAGTAGCTTACCCCACAGTATAAATAGCTCATCAGGGTCGAAACAGGGAACATTTTCTAGTGATTCCAGCTTTGATTGCACTTCACTAGAAACAGAATGGCTTAATCCTAAAATCATAAAAAAAAAACCTCAGTTAAAGAGCCCAAGTATTGTCACCCTACTGAAAAGATCCAATAGGGGAAGCATGTCTGATGGTCCAACCCATTCCCCTATAATACCACCTAGAAGACCAAAACTTAGATTGTGCTACATTTGTGGAAGAGAATTTGGTTCTCAATCCATTTCCATTCACGAACCCCAGTGCTTACAGAAGTGGCATATTGAAAACAACAAGTTACCCAGAAATCTCAGAAGTCCAGAGCCTCAGAAACCAAAACCTCTCAGTGATTCAAGTAGTTCTTATGATTCGCAATCGAGCGACAGGGCTCCCTTCGGGGGTGCTCAAGTCCAACAGTTGCCTTGTGAATACTGTGGTGGGACTTTTCTACCTGACCATCTTATTGTTCACCTAAGAAGCTGCAATCCAAAATCTAACTTCTCTGAGAGTCTCCTTGGCAAGAAGAAAACACTTGGTGGATTTGTGTCTCCTCCAACAACTCTCCTCTGTTATATCTGTGGCAAAGAGTTTGCCGGCCAGGCCCTTTCTGCCCATGAATCTGAGTGCCTGGAGAAATGGAAAGTAGAAAATGAGAGACTCCCCAAAGTACACCGCCAGGTACCCCCTCAAAAGCCAAAGCATTATTCAGCCAAGCCACCCAAGCCTGAGAAGCAACAAACTTCGACCGACAGTCATGAGGGTCAGGGTCAGGGCCAGCTCATGGTTTGCCCCAAGTGTAACAAGACCTTTAGAGCAGATCGTCTTCAAACGCATCAAAAGATCTGCCAAGTTCAAGTCTTTGGAAATGGTGGGAGGGAGTTAGTCAAAGTGCAGCAACAAAAGAGCAAGGCAGGACCCTCAAGATCTGAAAAGGTAATCTCTTGCACAAAAGATTTACTACAAGGGCCATGACTCTAAAAGAAACTTTTCTCCTGAACAGTTTCTTTAAGTGTCTAACTTCTTTCTTTGGGAACCCATGATGAATCCTGAGGGGAGGTGAACCTTTTTTTATATCAAAGAAACAAGATTTGTCCTATTGTTTTCTTCATTCTCTGAATCTTTGCTATCCAAAGGGAAGAAAAAGATGGACATACTATTCTTTGGTTCCTATGGGTTTTATCTTTGGGAGGGGCTGTTACTTGCAAATGAGTCATTAATGCTGTGTCTGTGTTTCAGTGTTATAACTCTCATTTCAATAGCCTGTATTCATTGTGGTTTATTTCACTCATCTGCATTAGGAATTTGTTTCTGGCAATACTGAGTTATGCTGAGTTTATTTGACTGAAATAGAATCTGTGTCAAAAATCCCACATGACTAAAGCAGTACACATTAGAGTACTTTTTGGTAACTCACAGACCTCCTATTGCAAACTTTTTCTTTAAAAAAAAAAAAAAATCAATGGATAGCTAATAAGATGAAAAAAATACCCTGACAGCTGTTATCCCACTTTGAAAGGGGAACAAAATAAACATCTAAATGATCCTATGTGCCAGATACTGTATGCTATATTTAATATTATCTCATTTAATCCTCACAATAACCTTTTGAGGTTTCATTATAAACTGAGGCAGATAGAAGTTAAGTGTCTGCCCAGAGTCCCCCAGCTAATAAGATTCTGTGGTTGGTTTGGAACTCAGGTCTTCCTTATTCTAGACCCAGCACACTATCCAGTTTGCCACTGGCTTCCAGGATAATAAATAAGCATTTCTTAAGCACATTCTGTGTTAGCTAAGTGCTATTCTTTGCTTTGACATGGCAATGTCCTCCATCTGTACTGAATCCCATAGAAATAGCCATTGGCTTAGGGCTCCCCTGGATACCATGTCTGGGGCTTATTATATCCTTTCATCACTAACTTTTGGGAGCTACTATGCTTTTTAACCAAAAGCTTTTATGATTGACTGGGGTACAAAATTAGATTGTTAGAATAGTAGGGGTGAAAAACAGAAAGACTCTGCCCTTATTTAATGTGAGAGGTGAGCCTAGATCAATATATGCCTCCTTCTCAGGCTTGCTTTCTGAAATTCTGATTAATCAAACAAATAGGACTGGTTTGAGTGATTGGGGAATCTTGCAATGTACAAGTTATTTTTCAGGACAAAATAGGAATGATTTATGATTTGTTCATTTGTGATTTCTGTTTTCCTTTACTAGTTTTTTTTTTTTTTTTGGGACAAATGTATTCCTTTTCTTTCATTTTTTTCTTGTTTAACATGTATATATGTATATGCATATATATACTTATATATCTATGTATATATGTGTGTATACATATATGTTGTATATATACATAAATATATATGTGTGTATGCATGTATGTGTATTTGAATTTTAAAATACCCAAAGAATTACATTGAAACACCAGAAAAATTACTATATTGGGTAATTTCACAGTGAATATTTACAAAAGAACTCAAGAGACAACAAGGTGATAAAATGGATAGTGTTGGGCCCCATATCAAGAAGTTCTCAGTTTAAATCTAGCCTCAAATACCAGCTATGTGATCTTGGGCAAGTTACTTCACCTGTTTGCCTCAGTCTCTTCATCTATAAAATAAGGATAATTATAGCATCTATTTTTTAAAGTTGTGAGGATCAAATGGGATAATAAGCACAGTGTCTGCCACACATTTGTGCTATATAAATATTAGCTAAGTTGTTATTATTAATTTTCTCATATAATGAAAATTCCAAATTTTTAAGTGTGGAACAAAAAGGGGCACTATATTAGTCTAAAAAGTTTTTTCCCCGCCTTTAAAAATTTCTTTAAAATCATCCAAGATAATCTGAATTAATTGAGAGAAAGAGACAGAGAGAAGAGGAAGAAAGATCAAGAAACCAAGAAACAGTGAAGAGAGAGAAAGAGAGAAAGAGAGAGAGCGAGAGAGAGAGAGGAGGGAGGAGAGATAGAAGAGAAGATTCCTCGTAAGGATATTCTCTGTATTTGTGTCCCCAGTATCTAGTCGAGTGCCTAGCATAGAATAAGCATTTAGAAAATATTTTTTCATTGATTGAATGTGTGTTTGTGTGTGTGCCATAAATTGGATTCCTTGGTATTCTGACTTAAAACATTGTTTCTTAATTGGATGCATTTCCCCCCAGACATTTTTAGTACAGATCATGTATATGGAACACTTTGTTTAGGATTTTTTAACTTTCTTCTATGCTCCCAAGAATGGAGCCAAAAAGCAAGATGCTGCATATACACCTATGTAGACAAACTTGCTAAAACAAGTACTTTAGATGGATGTTTTAAAATATTTTGTTGATTTAGGCTGAAGGCAAATAAGCCCTAATTTAGGTCCATTTATGGCACACACCTCCACTAAGCTTGAAGGAATCCCAAGAACCAAACCAGAACTTTTCAGAAGATGCTATAATTTGTGTATGTCAGGGTACAAGTGTCACAACTCCCATCCTGGAGTAAGTATGTCAACAGGAAACTGGTATTGCTCTCCAGCATGTTCTTACTCTTCCTAGGACTGCTCATATTTTCAGATAGACTATAGAAAAGCCATCCAAGATGCATCCCTTAGCTGCATGATTAAAAAAAAAAAACTTTTAAGAGAATTATTTCTAAAGCAATTCAGTCTTTAACTACACTGTTTTTCGTTGCAATAAAATTCTTCAGCCTTTTCCCTTTCATTTCCTCTTTGATGCAATCTATTGAATTTCCTTCCTTTTTTCTTTCTTTCTTTCTTCTTCTTCTTTTTCTTCTTCTTCTTCTTCTTCTTCTTCTTCTTCTTCTTCTTCTTCTTCTTCTCTTCTTCTTCTTCTTTTTGGTCATTCTGTTACCTACTAACTCTTAGTCTCTGCTCAAACTCTCCTATTCTTCTTTCTAAACAATGAGGCCATCAGTTATACTTTTAAATACTCTTTACTTTCTCAATATTATTCTAGCAAAGCATTCTAGTATGGCAAATTCTAGCATAGTATTCTAGAATGATAAAGTCACCCATTTCACAGTTTGAATCCCCAAATTGGTAACTACTCTTGGGATCTAGGACTTAATATGAAGGTGCTGCTGTATAACACTGTAGCTCAAGAGCCCTCACTGATATATATCCCATTAATAAAAAGTCAATAGACTCAGCTTTTAGCAAATTATTTTCCTAAGTTGGCATTATAAAAACAATAATTGCAATCCCTTCCAAAATAAACATATGCATACACACACATACACATTTACAAAAGCTTCAGGTATATTCTCCAAAAAATACACATGGAATTCATGAGAAGATTAAGTTAAGTTCACATTTAGAATATAGTGGAAAATATGGCTCATATGTAAAAAATATCATGCTAAAGATACCATGATTCCTCACATTGGAAGTTCTTTCTCTCTTTGTAAAATCCATATATAATTACTTTGGAGTATGATATCAGTGCCAGATAAATGCTTAGCTATTAGTTTGGATTGACTATAAAAATTTGAAACTTTCCTGAATCGTTATTCAATACTTCTCTCTGTTATATGAAGTCCCATTACTTGAAGCTATTTTCTCCCTCTTTCTCTATCTATCCTCAGCATGTGTCTCTGCTCTCAGATGGATGTATTGTCTCTTATTGCCAGTTTCTCTGATGACATAGTCAGTGAGACTAGTGACTATGTCACTTTTCCTCTCTCCTTGTTGCTATTTTATATAAAAGTAAGGATCTGATATCATAAAGTGCTTTTAATCCTAGAAGCTTCTACTGGCTAACCTGGCTAAACTCATAAAATTCATTTCCTGTTTTTAAACATAGGCCAAAAGGGGGGTGAATTTTTTTTAGCCAATAAAATTGCTTTCTTTCTTGTCTCTCTTAAAGAGATGTTTGCACATAAGAAAGGAATCAAGACATAGAAAATTGGGCTTATATATTAAAAATCTGCATTGTTATTGTATTATGAAATTTTAGGAAAATTCCCCCAAACCTAATACTTTTGTGATTAGATTCAGTTGATTAATTCATTAATTTATTCATTTGAAGTGCTTAGGCCTTTTGTAGTTACATGAGTTAAAGTAGGATTGGAATATTTCTCTATGTTCCCTTAGTAAACATTTGATGTTTCCAACGAATCAACCAGAATGCTTCGGCAAAATATGTGTTCACAAATTTTGGACTTGGGAAATTCACTCTCCATTTGCTAGTGACTTGGGAACATTTAAATGTGTTATCCTTCCCTAATACTTTATACTAAAAGAGTACTGAAATATATATTGTCATGGTTCACAAACAAATGTAGAAATTATCATTTTGTCATATTTCCAAATACGTAAAGACATAATTTTGCTAATAAATACTATTTTATAAAGTTCTTGTAGATTATCACCAATCTTAGTGCTTACAAAGGTCTTCCCCCAAAGACAATAAAGAAAAGAAAAAGAGAAAGTCAAATATGTTCTCTCTTAGAGGAAAAATCTTACCTCTCTACAGAAATATTAAAATATGTTGAGCCCTATGAATAGGAAATGGACCTCAGGTTTAACGAAAGTCAATCTCTAATCCTTCAGATGAGAAATTAAAGCACTTTGATTTGGTGTTTGGATAATAGCTCTGGGCCTGGCATATTTACTATTTTCTTTCCCATTGAGGTCACTCTCTGCATTGGGTTCATTTAGGTATCAAGTGCCATAATAAACTGGCATAGGTCCTGGGCGGGTGTGTACCACTTATTCTCTAAGTAATCACCCCTAAATCTTTTTCCCTTCTTTTTAAGGGGCCTCTCTGTTCTGGCCCCCTACATACAGCCTGGATTTAATCCTGTGAAATTCATCTGGGTCTGATCATAAGCCATCAAAAATTTCTCTAGAGATCCTTAAAGCATATGGGGGGAATCTAACCTGAAGGTCTAGACAAAATATTTCCAGGTGTCTTATCACATATAAAGCACAGCAAAATGTCTAAGGATTTTTTTATAAGGCAATCCCACTAGAGATTTCAGATATAAATTATCTCTTGAGTTTCTGTACCATGCATCATCCAAAATTTCTCCAGAAATCCCTGAAATTCATAGGCTCCAAATTCACCCTTTACTAGGCAAGTAGAATAATTTGAAGAGAAAGAAGGCAAACTAGAAAACTTTTAAAGTGTTTTTTTTTTGGGGGGGGGGTCCTCAAAGGGCTGATTATTTTTTAGAAAAGGGCTAATAAGGATTTCTAGTTTAGAAAGCATATTTTATTCCTAGTAATCCATAATGTGGTATTTAAAAAGGTAAAGAGATATAATTTCTGGGTAATTTAATCATTTTATTAATAATGCCACTAGTGTGACACTCTTGAATGCCAAAGATCATTATGGCAATGGACTCAGGGCTTATATATAAAGGCCCTTGGAAGAGAGGTATTACTGAGAGTGGCAATAACCCTTATTAGTTAGCAATAAATGAAAGAATGAATATTACAGATAAGTGAGGTCATTCACATAAGAAGCTGAGAATGGCCAGAAGGATAACCCTATTTCTAGACTACTCCCAGCCTTGGGCAATCTTGACAAGAATCTACACTCCCCCTCCCAAGTTTGAAATAGTTGATGAAGTAATACCTATAAGAAGAAAAATGTTAGTCTTATCATCCATCAATATTGTCCTTGTGGAAATTGGACCAGGAAAAAAACCTTGGGTCTCCCCAAATTTAATAATTGTCTATTAATATGAAAGAGGATTCAATACACAAATATTAAAACAAAAAAGTTATCTCAAAGGAATTGGTTTTACTTGTAAAGAAAATACACTGGAAAAGTGACTGTCCAACTATAATCTAAAACAAAATGGAGAATAAATTGTTTTTCTTCATTAAATCTTGGCAGATTTTAGTACATAGAGTCCTGGATGGAGACTCTCTCCAGTAGTTCTCTTCTGTTGTAGCAATAGAGAGAGAAAGGGAAGGACTTGTATTTGAATTTCATATTTGAATTTCATAGAATTAAACCCAGGGAATAGGAAGCCCCCTTAAACAGAGAGGGAATGAACTTAAGGGTGATTATTCACATAGAACAGAAGTGCTCCAGTGACCAATGCCCAATTTGTTAAAGCACCCATATCCAAATTTATATTTCCTGAGCAAGGCTCCACAGAAATATTCATTCAACTTGTACAATTATATTACAATCTCTAGCAGGTCAACTGTTAATGGGATAACTTTGTGGAGTTTTACTCTTAACAGTATAGTTCTCAATACCCCCCACCTATGTGCTTCCTATTAAAAATTAGATAATTAGCATTTAGCAAAGGCATTTGCACTGATGATATGGTAAAAACAATTTCTACAAAATAGTTTCTTCCAAAGTCTGGAAAATACTTTCCCACAAATACATAGTGTCATTGGGAAAATTAGGCTCACATGTACCCAAAAGGAAATTCAAAATCCCTAGTTCTGAAAGTCCTGAAAGTCCCTTCTGATCCTCATATTTGTACTATACAAGTTTCCCAATTACTAGGCTGAATTGGTTACCAGGAGTTGTTCTTTTCTTGGATCCATAGCTAGAATTGTCTTTAAATTGATGCCTCCATAATTTTCTCTATAACACAATGATGATTTTCTCTATGACACACTTCCTTTCCAGATGGTTCTTAACATCTGTGCCCCTCTGCTCCCAAATGGATGTATTATCTCCTATAGACTCTCCAATGGCAATGGTCACTGTTAGATGGAGAAGTAGGAAACATCTTTTATGGACTCAGTCCCCTTTCCATGTACCTCCCTCCCTTGCTGGACTCTAGTACAGGTACTAGGATCTATATCAATAGAGTTCATGAGCCATTGGAATCTTAGATCATTGGAGTAGTTGAACTGGAATAATTTGCTGTTTTTATACATAAGCCCAATGGTTTAAGAAATTGTCTCAGCCAATCATGTTGCTTTCTTGACCTCAAGAGAGAGAATTTTGTATTGGTTCAAGGAATCAGAACTTAGATGAATCTTGTTTTTACACTAAAATCTAATCCTGTATTATTTTATTACTGTGAGGTTGTAGGAAAATTCCTTAATACTCACTACTCTTTGATTATATTCTGGGATTAACTGCTTCAACTAGGTATCTAGTCCTGTGTTTCTAATTAATTGAAGTATGTTGGGGAGAAGGGATAAATGGAGGAGTGAAACAAAATCCCCTTACACGAGATTACACAATTTGAGACCATACTGGAACCTTAGAATACAAGATCAGATTTGCCAGGCATCCTTAGCCCATAATCAATCATAACTGAGGAACATATTTTCCAGAACTCTGACCCGCTTATTCCTTTAAAATGAATCATAATATGTTCCCTTACTAATGCATCAATTCCTTTCTCTTCCATTGACTCATGTAGAATCCAGTGATTCAATGTAGAGTCAAGAAGCTTCTGTTACCTTTACCCAAGTCAAAAGGACTCCTTGAAAACTTTATAGGAGTCATATTGTAGCTTGATTTTGGCCATGAATCAATCGTGTTGGAGCAAGTTACACTGGGCTTTTGTTTCTGCATTTGTAAGACAACTTTGAAATAATCTGTTATAAAAATGCTGTTAATTTTTATATGGGGGGAGGGGAAGGAGAAGTCAATACCTTCTTACAAAGAATTAAATCTTCGAAGTCACTTTTACTCCTCCTACTCTTCTACCCCCACTCCAAAAAAAGAACAAGACATAGGAGCATAACATGCAAGCCAGATTATCTTCTTAATTATAAATATTCTCCATACTAAAACAGTATCTTTAATATGTTTTTAGAAGAATAAAATAATTTTAAATAGAATAAAACTTGTTCAAATATTTTAATTTTCACCCTTAGAATTGTCTGTTAAATTCTTATGTAGATAATCCAGATGGAAATCCATTTATTTAGTGCTAGCAATTTAATTTCTGGCAAAGTCTTTGTCCTTTCTTGAAAGGGGCTGATTTTTTTTTTTATTCTGCTGGCTTTATGCTCTTTTAGACCATTTGGAGCAAAGATAAAGTTAATAACATTTAACAAGAAAGCCTTTGTTTAACTTTTAATAATTACATGCTATTTGGATAATTATATTATTGTATGATGTAATATAATGTGAAACATTCTTTCTAATATCTTTTAAGAAAAAATCTTTTACATTTTTATATTAGACATTGAATATAATTTTATGACTGATTTTGGAAGATGTAATGCATTTAATTCTAAAACCTTGTCACACATATTTTTAGCATCTGGTGCTGCCATCTGGTGTTTTTCTCCTAATGTAACTTTCTTTTACAGCTTTTTTTTTTTTTTACTCCTTTCTCATTGTTATTTTACAAGTATAATCTCCATTAAAGGATCACTTTTTATGAACTCTCAAATTTACAAATAGATATACCTATGTCAAAAAAAGTTTGTAGATTTTATCAAAGCATTTCACAGATACTAACATACTATTCTTATGGAAAAGATATGAGCTAAAAGTGAGTCTAGAAAACCTCTTCACATGAATACTACAGCCAAACGGGACTATTCACTATTCCCTTCTCTCTCCTTCATACTTATGAAGTCTTTCACATCTGGAATGGACTTCCTCACATTTCTACCCTTTCCTTCAAGGCTCAATTCAGATGCCAATTTTTTCCAGAAAGTATTTCCTTGATCTTTTTAGCTAAAAGTGATTCCTTCCTCTTCAGATTTTTTAGGCATTTAAATCTATATGTAGACATGGATTTTAATTATTTGTGTATCTATTTCATCCCTGTGTGTGCACACACACACATATACACAGATTATAAACTCCCTATTGATAAGATTGTTTTTCATCTTTGAATCTCCAGCCCATAACACAGTGCCTTATACATAACAGATGTCTAATAAGTGATTATTGAATAAATCAGTGATCTGAGAGTAGGAAGCAATCAGAAGTTATAAAAGATGTCTAGAGATCTTTGAGTCCATTTGCCCTTGTCCAGAACAGACAATACCAGAATTATTTTATGTAACTAAGTGGTAACTGTTCTTAAGCAATTTTCTCAAGATTTCCCCCTATTAAACATATTCAAATGTGTTTTGCTAGAGAGGCAGTCTAGGAAGCCCTTATTATAAATTAACCATTCATTTAGCAAAGAATTAAGTAAAATTCTGCAAAAAAATTTAGGTCTATAGAATGTCTGTCTAATGTATGTCTATGTCTAAAGTAATGGGGATTTGAAACATGTGTAGAACACCTGGAATGAGATTTTTTTCACCTCAAAAACCTGGAAAGCCTTGTTTTTAGGACAGCTCTAATCACATACAAAGGAGGTAGCTTGGAGAGACAGACTGTGGAAGAAGTGAAGACATTTCTTTAACTAATTCCAGGTGGCTAGCCACATATTGGAGAGGAGGCTTGAGGCATCCAAAAAGGTTTATCAGCTTTCAGCTACCATCTCTCTGCCTTAATGATCCTTAATGCTCTGTGCCTAGTGAAAAAAAAACTTAGAACTCTGAGTTCAAAAGATGCAGAGGGTTCCTTGACCTCCCATAATTTCAGTCAGGATTTTCAGCCAGTGAAACATTGATGCCTCATGGAACAAGGAGTGATCTTTTATACCTTAGCCCAGTGAGCCCAGACTTCACTGATCCTTGATGACACCTCCGAACATGAACTTGGTGAGACTAATATTTTTTAGGAATTAAAATGAGCCTACTATCTCCAGACACTAAGATGATGTAGGAAAGAATATAACTTTGAGTTATGGATAAGAGAAATGTTTGTACTTTGTCTTCTCTCTGTCTTTGAAGTAAATATTACTTTGTAAAAAACTACGTTAAGGGATTAATGGAACTGGGAATCTAGTTACAGCTCCCCAACAAATTGGGGGAACAAAGCTGGTGGAGACTTGAGACAATGATACTAAAAGAGAAACAGCCTCCTTGGAATAGTCTGAAAACATGAAAACGAGATCTAGCTTGCTTTGCTCTGAGATCAAGGGGACTAGCGCACTGGATACATTTATAATGCACTGTAAGGTTTATGTAACACTTCAAAATATCTCCTATGAAGTAGACAGTACAAATAAAATGATCTCCATTTGCAGATGAAAAAAATTTGAGGGGTGAGATGACTTTCTGATATCATACAGTAAATATTGATAGAACCATTATTCAAACACATATCCTCAGATACCAAGACCATTGTTCTTTCCACTGCCCTCAAATTTAATTCATGGCCTCCCAACCCTCACTGTCTTTAAAAATTGATGGCAACTGCTCTTATAGACATGTATTGAGTTGACATTCTTGGGACATCCAATTAAATGCTTTATATATGTCCATGGATGTTCATAATTCATCACCTTCAAAGGATGATAGTTATTGTCTGAAAAATAAGATTTTCTAGCATAGTGACATATCTAGGCAAGAATGGAAATTTCTTAACAATCTCTGAAATGTCTGCACTAATACTTTTAGTTCACCTGTCCTGCCTCAATTGTTGTTCTATGATCTTTTCTACCTGTATATGATCTTGCAGAGGGCAGCAACTTGATTGAAGGCAGTCTGGATCACTGACATTCATATATTAATACCAAACAATAAGAAATGTCTCCAGACTCAGTATCTGCAAAGAAAAGTTATTGGAGCCAAAAGGAAGGTTGAGAAAAAGTTTAATCAAAGCCATTCCCTGACCCCTCCCTCTACTTTACCACTGCCAACCAATATCCTGCTAGGGGATGAATCAACTGAGCAACTCTTTTTTTTTTTTTAAAAGGAAAAAAAGAAGTGAAACTTTAGAACATCTTATAGACTGTGTTCCTTCAGCAACATGGATTTTTAATTTAGAAATTGTACTTGGACATGCATTTTTTTAAAAGCTTGTCTCTCAGTGTGAGCTGTTAGAATGATTAAAGTCATTGTCACATACATTTAAATGCCAATAGATATTATTTTCAGATATAGAGATGTTTTCAAGTGAATGACATTTCCAATTAATGGGCAAAAACATGGGCTTTCCTGTTAAGTCTCTCTCAAAAAGAGCAAAACAAAACACCAAGCAATAACAGTCTAGTTACTGTCCAATAAGCAGTCTGAATTGGAAAATTCCTTTACATGGAATCCAGTGATTTCCAAAAATAATTTAATTTTGAACAATGATCCTTCCAGATGTGACATTTGGGTAGAATAGTTAGTGAATGCCAGAAACAAATGTTAAATTCTAGTGGTGTCTATAATATTGAGGAACCTCTACTGTCCTTGAGATTTTCAAACTTAAGAATCTGATTTATTTTACTCTTTATATGAAAATGTTTTTGTATTTATTGTGTGAACATATATAAGCACATGGAAAGATGGGAGGGGAGGACAGAATTGCTAAGTGTATTTTCAAGCTATGTATTTTATTTCAATTGTGTTACTTAAACACTTTCTCTTTTTTTTTCCTTCTCCCATGGAAACTCATGGTTTTTCATTCTGATAACCGGGAACATAGGTGGGTGACTAGAACAAATTAAATAGAGATCTTTGATCTTCTGAACATATTCACAAGTAGAATACAATTAGGACCAGGTGACCAAAACTTTGCCTCCAAGGTGCTGACATCTGGAAAACCATGCTCACTCCCCAGAGTGGTCCTCTTGACCTATTATCTTTTTCCCTTGTGTTCCATATCATATGACACAACTATATTCACTACAGGATACGACCATTATGGAACCCTTTGAGGAACCTTTTTTTTTTTTCCTTATCATGTCTTGTCTGACAGAGAACTCCCTCTTCCTCCTTCCTGCTAGGCATACAAAAACTGTAGATACAAGTTAAAGTGCCTTGGGAGGGACACATTGCTTTCTTTCCCAGTGTGACTACACTGGACATTGGTGGACTGTCCTCTATGCCATTCCAATTCCCTAATTGAAGTGCTCCATGTCCAATAATTTCTTTATGTCTTTGTCCAGGAGAGGTAAAGTTAAATGAATCGTAGTTGGCTATTATCAGAATTTGGAAATACCCAGTAACAACAATAAGCCAGACATTTAAGGGAAAGGACTTTTATGAAGTCCTATCAGGTCTGCTTAATTTGAAAAGTTCTAAGGCCAACCTTAGTGTAACTTGCTGTAAAAGTAAAATTTTGGATTTAGAGTCCAAAGACTAGTTCCCTATCCCAGCTCTACCATTTTCTGAGTCATTTAATTTCACTGGGCTTTAGCTATAAAATAAGGAAACTGGACTAGATTATCATTAAAATACTTGTAGCTTCAAATCTGAAGAGCATCATCTCAGAACATTGGATCTGTAGTCAGAGGTCTAGGTTCAAATGTTTCCTCTAATGTTTACTATTTTGTAACTTTGGTCAAATCATTTAATTATAGTGTCCTTAGGTTTCCTCATACATAAAAGTATTAGAATAGGTGGTCTCTGAAGTGCCTTGCAGATCTATATCTATGATTTCATTCTCGCTTTATCACTTACCTGTCTTATAATCCTATGATTTTGAGGGTTTATTGATCTGGAATTCAGACTTTCATATCACTCAAAAATTATATAACTTGAGAGATCCATCTCAGCTCCCACTCAATTCTACAATCTTAATAAGTAGTCATTACACTTCAAGTGATGAACTCACAACCTCACAAAGCAGCTCATTACAGTTCTTTTGAGGTAAATATAAGATGCGGAAGCTTTTCCATATAGTGAGAACAGCCCTATTTCCTTGGAACTTCAGACTAACTGTAGAACTGAGCAGTAGAAAAAATATTGAATCTGGATTCAGGAGTCTCAAATTTGAATTATGAATTGTAAACTATCTAGTTCAAGTCCTTACACATTTACCAACATTGTAACTTTGAACAAGATTTTTTACTCCCTTTCTCAAGGAAAACCCTTTATACCTTTAAATAAGTTGTAAACAAGAGTAGTAGTGGGATTGGTGATTCCATTCTTAAGTTTTAGTTTTGGTACCTAGAACAATAATTTCTAATCTAATTTCTCTAATGTTTCATAGTCTTTTAAGTATTTGAAGATATGACCTGTTTAAATCCAAAAGTGAACTTTATGAATTAATCAATAGTCATTTAATAAGCATCTATTTGTGATAAGCAATGAAGAGTATCTTATGAATTTTGAATTTGTAAGATATCCTTGGCCACTCACATGAAGTTCTCAAATTGAAGATTAATAGCAATTCAATTTATGTTTACAGATAATCTAAAAAGAATGATTCCTAATACTCTTTGCCACCCCTCTCCCATTATCACTATTTAAGCAGAAAGATACAACACGAAGTTGAAGCCATTTTATATTCTTTGTTGCACTGATTGCCATGACCACAGAACTGATTACCTAGTAACTAGCACAGATAAGCCTTTGAACTAAATTGTTTCTCAGGCAAAATAAAATATATAGTCTCTTGATTAGACTATGTTTTAGAAGCCTTAGAATCACAAGAACTTGCATCCTCTTGACATAGCCTTCAAAAATGCAGAGCCAGCTTTATGCCATGATGATCCAATTGCATCATTAAGTAGTCAGTTAATAAACATTTGTAGTTTTTTTTTTTTTAATTTAAAAAAAGATAGGAAAAAAAGACAGAAAAGGAAAACAGAACAGAACATTTTCATATGCCTAGCAGATCAAGGAGGATTCAAAATATATAACAAGAAATCTCCAGATTTCAAGAAAGGATATGTAATAGTAGAATGATTTATATTCAAGAGTCCATCTTTGCTTTCTTGCATATTGCTTTGTTCTCTTCTGTATAGTTTTTTTGTTACTCTCTCCCATTCATTCCCCCCTACTTTCCTTAAGCAGGCTATAGTTAAGCACAGACATATTTTCATATACATATATAGATATATACATACATACACATATATGTATACATTCACACTCATCCACAGACCTACACACATATACATATATCTATATCGATATACAGAGCAATATACATACATATCTACACACAAATTTTGTGTATGTATATATGTACATATATGCATTTATCCATATGTAAACATGCCACATGATTGATATATAATGTTGATTTTTCTCTTGATTGAATCTTAAGTTGTTCTTTGTAAGAGATCCTTGGCCATTTTGTCATACCTCCTACTCATTAAACTCCAATGGTTCCTTGTCATCTCCAGGATAAAATAAATTCTCTTTTTGGTGTTCAAAGACTTTTACAACTTACCTTTCCTTACACACTGCTTTCTGGTCATCTTCCATTTTCATTCCCAATACTTTAATAGCTGCAAGTTCATTGAATGTCCATTATTTTTCATTCAGTATTATGGATAATTTTGCTGGATGTGATATTTTTGGCAGCAGTCCTAGTTCTTTTGATTGTTGGTAAATACGATTCCAAGACTTGTGGTCTTTTATTGTAACTGCTATTAAGTCCTTAGAATTCTACTTGTAGCTCCAGCATATTTGAATTGTTTTTTGTTCTATTTTGTTTTGTTTCTTGCAAAATTTTCTCTTTGATCTGGGGTTTTTGAAATTTGGCAATAATTTTAAGTGTTTTCCACAAAGAATCTCAATGAGATGATGATTGGTGAACTTAATTTTCTACTTTCCCCTCATGTTCTATCACTCCAGGACAACGTTCTTGGATTGTTTCTTGAATTATTGTGTCAAGGTTCTTTTTTTGGTCATGGCTTTCAAGTAGTCCAATTATTCTTATATTTTCTCTTGATCTGTTCTCCAGATCTGTTGTTTCTTATAAGATATTTCACATTCCATTTTTTCATTTTTTATATTGTTTTGTTATTTCTTGATCTCTTATAGCTTCACTGGTTTCTTTTTGCACAATTCTAATTTTCAAAGTAAATTTCATCTTTATGACACTGCATTTTCTTTCCCAGTTGATTGGGTTTTTTCCACAATCTTCTTGTTTTTCTTGAATGATTTTTATTTAGTTAGTTTTTCCTCAATGTGTTTCATTTGATTTTTAAATTTTTTTTCTAAAAATTTTTTCTATAAATTCTTTCTAGTCAGGAAACTATTTAACATTATTACTCTTTGGGGTTAGAAGAAGCTTTCTTTTTTTACTTCAGTAGTGTCTTCTGAATTGAACTTTGGTCTTTCCTATTCCCATGGTAAGATTCTATGGTTGAGTTGTTTCCCATAGTAAGTTTCTGTGGTTGAGTTATTTCTTCTTTGCCTGTTCATTTTTTTTTTTTTGAAATGAGGAGTATTAGTGTAAGCACCTCTAATCATGAGGGTGGAAGATATCTATCTCTAGTTTCATTTCAGTTCTCCCCTCTGACTTGGAATCCCAAAGCAAGAGCTCCCCTCTCCTGCAAATATCTACAGCCAGCAACTTCCTTGCCCCAATGTTTCTACACTCACTAGGGATGCTGGTTCCTTCTCACCCAGGGCTGCATCTCTGCAGCAGAGCTGGGCCTGGTTATCCTAATCAGCAGAGATTTCTTTCATCTACCTAGACTCAGACCCCTGACTTCAATCTTCAATCAGGGAGGTGAAAGTTTCTGTGACTACTGCTAAGGTTACAGCCAAATTCAGTTCTCCCTAGGGTATCCCCACAAAGTGTTTCTGAAGAGCTAGCCTGAAGTTATTCTCACTTCATACTGGTTAGGGCTCTTTCTTCAGAGGGTTGTGCCAGGAGGATCCCTCTTCTGCCCCAAGTCTTTTTGATTTTTCAGCAGTTTGTTTTCTCTGAGGAGAAAATTTGTTCTGTTTGTGGAGAAATCTAGAGAGCTTGAAATTTACCAACCTACTCTCCTCTATCTTTGCAGAATCCCCCTGATAAGTATTTATTAAGTTCCTATTGTATGCCAAATATTGTGTTAAGCTCTGGGAATATAGAGAAATATTGAAAATAGTTACTAAACTCAGGTTGATCACAATATAAACAACTGTGTACAAACAAATCTATGTATAAGATAAATAGGAAATAAGTAACAGAGAAAATACATTAGAATTAAAAGGGATTAGGAAAGACTTCCTATAGAAGATGGGATTTTAAGGAAACAAGGAAATTAAAAGGCAGAAAGGAAGGAGAACTTTTCAAACATGGGAGACAAGCCAGTAAAAGTGTCTGCAGCTGAGAGCCATTGTATCTTGTTTGTAGAACAGCAAGAAAGCTATTATCTGAGCACAACCAGGAGATCATTATACACTTTGACAACGATATTGTATGAGGATATATTCTGATGGAAGTGGATTTCTTTGACAAAGAGACCTAACTGAGTTTCAATTGATAAATGATAGACAGAAAAGAAAGAACACTTGGGAAACGCATGTGAACTATCTGCATTTTTGTTTTTCTTCCCGGGTTATTTTTACCTTCTGAATCCAGTTCTCCCTGTACAACAAGAGAACTGTTCAGTTCTGCAAACATATATTGTATCTAGGAGATACTGCAACATATCTAACATATATAAGACTGCTTGCCATCTAGGGGAGGGGGTGAAGGGAGGAAGGAGAAAAATCGGAATAGAAACGAGTGCAAGGGATAATGTTGTTTAAAAAAATTACCCTGGCATAGATTCTGTCAATATAAAGTTATTATAAAATAAAATATATAAAAAAAAGAAAGCTATTATCACCAGATTGAAAAGTACAAAGGATGAAAAATGGAAGAATGAAAAGGAGTATGGGAGGAAGGGGTAGATTGTAAAAGACTTTTAGCACTAAGAAAAGAATTTATCTTGGAGATGACAGGGAACTCTTGGAGACAGGTGGGATGAGACAACAGTGAGAAGAGGCAGCAATAAAAGGCTACAGAGAGTCAAGAAGGATGAGGTTTAAGAAAAGGCAATTGGATTTGGCAACTGAGAGATAAGTGGTTGCCTTATGTTTCATTCAGAAGCCAGATTATAGAATTAAAAAAAAAAGATGGGGAGAAGAAATGGAGACACCTATTGTACATTGAGTCAGTGGAAATGGCACTTATATAGACTAAATTGTGAAGAAAATATCTTGTACAAAAGAAATTTATACTGAAAGTAATATAAACTTGCAAAGATTGAGAGATTAGTTTTCTAGATAGCTGAAAGAGTGGAAAATATTAAATAATTTGAAAAAACCACAGATAATTGTGTTACTGTGAAAAGGTGTGACCAAGATGGCATTGGTTAAAACCCAAATGCCTACTTTCTCATCTCTATTAAAATATTCATAGGAATGCTTTATTACACACAAAGGACATCTGAATAAATGTAAAATGCTTTTTTAAAAAGAAAAATAGCAGACCAAATAGTCATTGTCACAAAATTGAAGGAAATATATCAAAGATATACACTATCTCTTATATTTTTGTTAATTATAAAATAGTATTTTACTTGACGAAATAAAAATGTATGATTAATTCTCTTCTAAAAAGTTGTCTCCCTAAATTATCTAAGCTAGGATGTCTTACCCTTGGTTTGCTGGTCAAAGAGATCACTAAGTACATAGCTTTATAAGCTCCTTTTATCCTATAACTTTTATAGAGAACTCTCAAAGGCAAAAAGAAACTGGGAATTTCTCTGTTCTCCTGAGACTATGAAACTGTCACTTCAGGTCACCTGGATTAGCTCCCCATGTGGCTGGCTGTCAGCCTTAAGGCTAGGCAATTCCTCTGTAGTATGCTGAGAGTGCGGAGAGGAGAAAGAGTGAGGGAAGTTGATTAGAGGAGAGAGATTCTCCCCTGAAAACCCAATAGAAAGATATAGGGTGTTTTGGAAGTTTTCCACCCTTTCTCTTATAGGGAGAGGCAAGAGATTAGATGACCACTATATCCAAATGGGCTAACACGTTTACAAGTGTTTTCTTTCCCTATTGAAATGTAATAAGAGACAATGTCAAATCTTTTTATTGCCAACTCAACCTAAAAAAGTGCAAAAAGCAGGGGAAGCAGGAAAATGCCAGGCACTTGTGCTATAAGTATTTTACAAATATTATGTCATAGTATATACTTAATAAGTATTTGTTAAATGAATAGATGAATATATTTTATCTATTGGAATTCTTATTAAAATGCAAATATTCTTGGTACTAATAATAGCTGACATTTATATGGCAATTTTACAAGTATTGTCTCATTTAATTTTCATAAGGACCCTGGGAGGAAAGATACTATAAATATTATCATCGTCATACAAGGGAAGAATCCGAAGAAAAAAGAGGTAGGTAAAGTCCCCCACTTAAACTATTAAGTTTACAGAATATATTAAGTATATAACTATTAAGTATAAGACGTGGGATTCAAACTTAGATTTTTTTCTGACTTCAGGCCTAATGCTTTCTTCACAATACTATTCTGCCTCTTCTAAAAGTAAATTTTTTTTTTGTTCATCCATGTCTTTATTGAATTAGGAAGTTCCCAGGGCAAAGATTCTCTGTAAATTATAATGGTAGAGGATTGCCTGGGGCACAGAAGAGTAAAAAGGATTGCAATGGGTCAAAGGACCAATATGTGTTAAAAATAGAGATTTTAAAATACCAGGAATCTGGTCTTCCTGATTCCAAGGCCAGCTCTCCATCCACTATGCCATGGTGCATATTATCAGTTTTAATATGGTGTTAGTTTATCAATAGTAGTCCACTGACCTCAAAATGGGCCATAGGACAAGTAGACAAGGGAGTTAGGAAAAGGAGTCTATGCTGCCAGAGCATAGAACTGCTTAAGAGAAAAGGAATCTAGTCTCTTGTCAAGTCAAGCTCAGAGAAATAAGAGTCCCTCTGCATCTAAGGGAACTTGAAGACTTGGAAAGGATGAATAGCAGGATATTAGGGACAAACACAATCCAAATCATAATTTTGTCTTGGTCTGATCCATATGCAAAATATTTTTATTTCCTGATATTTGAAAAAAATGCCATTAACAGTGACTCATTTACACATTTAGTTTTTGGGTTCATCCCTTCTTATTTCCTGATATTTGAAAAAAATGCCATTAATAGTAACTCATTTACACATTTAGTTTTTGGGTTCATCCCTTCTTATTTCCTGATATTTGAAAAAATGCCATTAATAGTAACTCATTTATACATTTAGTTTTTGGGTTCATCCCTTCTTATTTCCTGATATTTAAAAAAATGCCATTAATAGTGATTCATTTGCACACTTAGGTTTTGGGTTCATCCCTCGCCTTTTGGCGGATACATGAATAATAGATAAATGCAGCAAGATATCTGGGAATTTTACTATTTAAGCATTTTGAAGTTCTGGGGGGAGAGGAAGGAATGGTCCTAGTTTCTAGAGGATTCCAAAGATTTCCCCTCCAGCCAGAGCTCGAATAAGGCACTCCTCCACTTGGCAACAGGTTTTCAAGTCTCTATTTCCTACTCCCCTTTAACTTCTCAATTCCACTCTTAGTTTGAATTGTCCAACCATCTTAATTTCCCCTTTCCCTGCTCAAGGACTCTGTTTCATGTAATCCAGACAGATATATGGCAATTTTATTCAATGGTCCAGTAAAGGAGCTTTAAAAAAATGAATTGGTCAGACTCAAGGCAAAAGAATAGAGGCAGCAATTCAGCTGAACTCTTCCAAGATTCCCTTCAAAAAACTTTAAAATAATATCTCAAATTGGATTCTGGCCTGCAAAGTCAACAAAACATCAGAGTAAGAAATTTTTCCAGTTGAAGACAATTTAGGAGATTGACCAGATAGATCTGTGACACCAAAGTGGTAGTTGGTCTGGAGTGCAGTCCATGTCATGACAAAACACCAGCAACAGCCTTTAGAAGCAGCAGCAACAATGGCAGCATCATATTTGGGGCTTCTCAGCCCAAAGACAGTTAAGAGGTCAGACAAATGGTCAGAAATAGATTACAGGGGACCATTTGTTAGTACTGGATGCAAGACTTTAATAAAATTATTTATAAGGAATTTCAAAGAGTAGTTCTAGGTGAAAAGAAGGCCCTAATCATAGTTTCAGGGCAGAGAAAGACTTATGGTCCTTTGCAAGGGAATAGGCCCCTTGACTTCAGTTTAAAAGTTAAAAAACAAACAAAAACAATAGTGCTTAGAGTCACAGGAGAGTTGGGGTCCAAGTTACAGTAGCAAAGGCAAAAGGAGATAGCATTTGTGACTATAGGAGACCTGATCACAATTCCAGACCAAAATGGAACACTGATACTTGTAGTTGTGGGGGGAACAAGGACTCTTCCTAAGTGAAGACTACAGCACAGGTCAGGAGAGAAGTGACCACACCTCTTCTTTTTATTATGCTATATTGGAAGCACCAAAAACTTCAAAACTCACAGAACCAACTCTAAAAATAGCATGAAAAACCTAAAGCTTAGGACAGTGTTGCCTGTACACCAAGAGAAGAGCCTAACTTTAACATAAAGTTAAAAGTCAAATAGTCTTGAAAAATAAGCAAACAAAAACCTGACTATAAAAAGCTACTACTGTGGCAAAGATAGAGAAACAAACTCATAAGAAGACAAGATTAAAACAGCCATAAGTGAAGTCTCAAAGAAAAAATGTGACCCAAACACAAGTCTAATAAGAATTACTAGAAGAGTTCAAAAAGGATTTTAAAAACTAAATTCACAGTTTTAATTTTTTAAAAATAATAAAATGGGTAAACCAATTTTTTAAACATTGATTAATTACTAAAAGAAAGGGGAAAAAAAACAAATTACCAGTATTAAAAATGCAAAGGATGAATGTACCACCAATGAAGACAAAATTAAAGTATTTGTTAGAAGCTATTTTTTCCAAATATATAACAATTAAATTGGCAAACTAAGTGAAATAGATGTATATTTACAAAACATAAATTATGAAGATTAACAGAAGAGGAAACAGAATACTTTAAAGAAGACCATCTTAAAAAAGGAAATGGAATTAGCCATATGTGAATTGCCCTAAGGAAAAAAAAACACCCAGGATTCATAAGTGAATTATACCAAACATTTAAACAATTATTTTAACACTATAGAAACTATTTGGAAAAAATAGAGGAGGAGTTCTATCAAATTCCTTTGACAACACAAATGTAGTACTGATACCTATGAAAACATTTCTCTAATGAATATTAATGCGAAAATTTTAAGTGAAATATTAGGAGATTTGTTACAATATGCCACAAAGATCATACATTATGACCCAGTGGGGTTTATACCAGGAATGCAGGGTTGGTTCAATATGAGAGAAATTATCAACATTAATAGACTATATCAATATTAAAATAATCAAAAATCATATGATTTTCAAGCAATATCTATCTAAAACCATATGCAACTATTATTTGTAATGGGGATGAACTACAAGTTTTTCAGATAAAATTAGGGTGAAGCAAGTATACCCATTATCATCATTATTTAATAATATATTAGAAATGCTAGCTATAGTAATAAGGGAAGAAAAATAAAGGAATCAGAATAGGCAAAGAAGAAGCAATTTTCATTCTTTGAAGTTGATATAATGACAATACTTTCTAATTTTGGCTGCATTGCTTTTGTTTGTGCAAACAATTTTCACTCTTTGAAGATGCTATAATGACATACTTAGAAAATCAATTAAACATCTAGTTAAAACACTGATTTTAGCAAAATTGCAGGATATTAAATAAACCCACATAAAATCATTTTTATATACCACCACCAATTTCCAACAGAGAAAGAAAAATTCTATTTAAAATAACTGCAGACAATATAAAATACACAATTACAAAATATTTTCCACACAAATACAGATCTTAAAACCTGGAGAAATATTCATTGCTGAGCTAATGTAATAAAAAATATACCTAAGTTAATTTACTTCTTCAGTTCCCTATCAGACTACCAAAATATTTTATAGAGCCAGAAAAAAAATTATAACAAAATTCATGTGGACAAATAAAAGGTCAAAAATATCAAAGGAATTAATGAGAAAAAAAATTGAAAGTATATGGCCTAGCAATATCTAATCTCAAAATGTATTAAAAAACAGTGATCTTTAAAAAAAAATTCTGGTACTGGCTAAGAAGAGTGGAGTATCAAGTAGGTATATAACACTCAGTAAATTAGGTATATAACACTCAGTAAATTACCAAGTATTCTAATGTTTAAGAAACCTAAAGAACAGATCCTTTGGGGACAAGAACACACTATTTGACAAAAATTGCTGGGCAAACTGGAAAGTTTGGAAAATATTAGGTACTGATCAACATATCTTATAGGATATACCAAGAAAACATTACAAATGAGTACATAAGTTAGACATAAAAGGTGATATCAGCAAATTGGGGGAGCATGGACAATTTTATCTATGGATTAAGGGGAAAATTTATTGAGGAAACAATAAAGAAAATCACAGGAAGTAAAACGGACAGTTTTGATTAAGTTAAAAAAAGGTTTGCACTAACAAAAACAATGCAGCCAAAATTAGAAAACAGGAAATTGAGGGAAAATTTGCATCATTTCTCAAATATTGAGGGAACTGAGTCAAATTTGTAAAAATACAAATCATTATTCAAGTGATATGTGATCAGAGGATCTGAAACAGGCTATTTTCAGAAGAAAAATAAAAGTTATGTTAAAAAAGCTCTGAATCACTATTGATTATGCAAATTAAAACAATTCTGAGATACACTTCATATGTATCACATTGACTAATATCACAGAAAAGGAAAAATGACAAATGTTGGGAGCAAGGAGATGTGAAAAAATTGGGACACTAATGCACTATTAGTGAAATTTTGAGCTGATCCAACCATACTGGAGAACAATTTGGAACTATACCCAGAGGGCAATATTGTAAATACTCTTTAACCCACCAATACCACTACTAAGTCTATAGCCAAAGAAATCAAAAGAAAAAAAAAAAAGGACCTATATGAACAAGATTACAGCAGCCTTTTCTGGTGGCAAAGAATTTGGAATCAAATGGTTGAACAAGTAGTTGTATATGATTGTGGTGTAATAATATTGTGCTATGATAATCAGGATGGTTTCAGAAAAACCTGGGAAAACAATATGAACTCATGCAAAGTGAAGTGAACAGAATCTGAATAGTGTGTACAGTAATAGCCATGTTGAATATCCATGGAATGACTAAACTAATTCCAATTAATGATCCAAAATAATTCCAAAGGACTTTGATGATAAATGCTATCAGGGAACAAAATAATAGAGCCTGAATGTGAATTGAAGCTTTTTTTTTCATTTTATATTATTTATTGCAACATGATTAATATGGAATTTTTTTACATTATTTCAAATATAATTTATATTATATTACTTGCTGTCACAGTGGTTGGGGGATATAAGAGGAGGAGAATTCAAAACCAAAAAAAAAAAAAAATTGTAGTGAATGCTAAAAAGAAATAAATAATGAATTAAAGAAAAAAAATTAAATTCAGCCTAAGGAAAATAAAAATAATAATTTTTTATTTAGAAAAACTAGATAGCATTGATATTGGGGCAGGCAGATGGCATAGTGGATGCTGTGATAGGAGGGAAGTCAGGAAGACCTGAGTTCAAATTCAACTTCAGACACTAATTGCATGACCTTGGGCAAGTCACTTAATGTTATTTGCCTCAATTTTCTCATCTGTAAAATTTGCTGAAGAAGGCAATAGCAAACCACTCCAGTATCATTGCAAGGGGATCACAGAAAGTCAGATAAGGCTGAAACAACTAAACAACAAAATATAATTTTAAAAGCCCTTGAAGTAGCCATAAAACAGATTTAACCATCTTATATGCACATATATGTACTATTTATAGACAAATACATACACAGATGCTACAGTCAAAAGTATGACAACTATGATGATTTTCTTCGGTGCCTGAGGATATGACCTGGCATTTAAGAATAGAGGGGGATGCACCCTCTTTAAGGCGTTTGCCAGCCAACAAATAAGTATTGTTTTCCCCAGAAGTCTACTTTCAGGTGCTCATTGTTCATACTGTCTTTTAGGATTTTTATTCCTTTCCTCCCAACTATCAATAAGAGATATAAGTTGAACTTTGGCGTATGGGCTTCCCAAATTATTACCATACCACTTCCCTCCTTGCCTTTACTGAATTGTCTTAGGCACAAAAGTTTCTAGTTACAAAAATTTTGAGTACTACTGTTTTCCTTGCTCTACTTCATCCCATATCCCTTCAATCACTCATCCAGCTCAATATCCCTTGCTTTAAAGCTGTTCTGTCTGATTTAATCCCCACCCCTTTTTAATGTAGTCCTCTTATTAATCAGCTTCCCTCAGACAAGGGTCTACCTTAGTCCTGCCCTACCTTTCCTAAATACCGTCCTTTTTGATATATCTGCCCTCAGGCCTACTAAAAAGCTTTCATAGTCATAATCTATTTCTATAGAGCCTTTCATTGAAATTTTGTTTTGAATTATCTTATTCCATAAAGGCTAAAGTCTCTTTTATGCCTTCTAAAGTAAAAATTATTTAATCTGATTGATCATCTCCATTATACTATTGTAATGGGAAGGAAAGGGCCTTACTCTGTTTACTAGTTTAATATTCATTATCAACTTTTTCTTTACCTCAGGAATGGTGGGAATTTTAAATCTGAGAAAAGAGAAAGGAGAAAGGATGTTGAGGAAAACTCTAAATAAAGGCTTCCCACAAATAGCCTAAATTAATCAGTAAACATTTATTAAACAATGCCTATATGCCCTCTAGGCAATATAGGGATACAGAAAAGTCAAAAAATAATCCCTTCCTTGCAGGAGTTTACAATCCAAAGGGAAAGAAAACATTAAAAAAATGGACAAAACAAGTTACATACAGAATAAATTGGAAATAATTAACAGTAGGAATGCACTGGAATTATGAGGGATTGGGAAAGACTTCCTGTAAAAGTTGGGATTTTAGTTGAGATTTAAGCTAAGGCAGGAGAATATTCCAAATAAAAACTTTTTAAAACTGTATGCATATATGTTACATGGATATACATGTATACATAATGTTAAAAAATTATAAGCCATAACCAGGAATAGCTGAGCTTGGGGGGAGGGGGATAGGGTGATATAGAGAAGTAGGGTAGGAAGTACAAATTACAAACTGACTAATACTATTATTTTAGGGAAGATAGAATTTTGTGGTAACCTTCAAATGACAATAGATGGGCCTACTTTACCTAAGCTATGAGTGTACAATACATGTATAAACATATAAGCATTATGATATCAGCATATTTCTTATCTGGAAGTTAAGTTGTTTACAAAAGAATGATTGCTACTTGGTTGTGTGGGGGTATATCTGAGAAGGCTGATATCAGTGATTCAGTCTTCTCACTAAACATCTACACATGAAGGAGCTTTCTTTGGGTCCTTGGCTACAAGAAGTTATTTACCATTCTCTTACTCTTTGGTAATTTCTTCCTAGCCTCAAAATCATCCTGAAGCTCCCCTGACATCACAACATGACTGAAAGCTATATATCCCAGACTGGACTCCCATTGCTCTTTTGCAATAGGACACAGCTGTAGTTCATTGTCTGAAGATGTGCTTTTCCCATGCCCTCCTTGTTGTGGCTGCCTTACTTACTCCTCATGTGGAAGCTGCTTAAATATACTGCTGTCATCTATTCCCCACATGTATTCCACCCAAGAAAATTATGTTTGGGACAAGCATTTTTCAGTGCTGGTAAGGCCAATTCCATTATGGAGCTTGATTTTTCATAATTCTGGCTCACCATTTATTTAATAATTAGATTCAGAAGTGATGTGCACAAGTACAAACATGCACTTGAGACAAAAAGGTGATGTACATTGTTACCATGCTTCTCTTTAGAGGCATAAGTTTTATAAGCCTATATTATATTTTTAAAATTTTCTTTAATTTGTTAAATGCCTCTTCTACCAGGTAGCATGTAATTCTTTGTAGTATATATTAAAATTAAAAATTCTGCATAGAAAGGTTATATGCTATTTTCAGGGAATAATGACTTAAGAGCTATTGTTACTGTACCATCTCTTGGGTGGTAGGGAGCCCAGGAAGTTAAGGGAAATGGTGGCACAAAATATCCTTAAGAAATCTAATTCCAAGAGACTCATGATGGAAAATGCTGACCATATCCAGAGAAAGAACTATGGATTCTGAATGCAGATTGTTTTTTTTTTCTTTCTCGTGGCTTTTCCCTTTTGATCTGAGTCTTTTTTCACACTATATTTACCATGACTATACATGTATAACCTATATCATATTTCTTGCTCTCTTGGAGAAGGGGGAGGAGGCAAGGGAGAGAGGGAAAAAAATTTGAAACTTCAAAAACTTACAAAGATGAATGTTGAAAACTATTTTTATGTGTAATTGGAAAAAAATACTATTAAGTAAAAAAAAAAGAAGAAGAAGAAAAGAAATGTCATCAAAGCAAGTTCTGAGGCTTGTTGGTAGAATAAGAGTGATATTCCCTGGGGCCTCACCATTGAACTATCTTTGGTGTTTAAGCAATGGCTTGTTTCCATAGTGATTTTTAGCAGACAGTGAAGTAAAGTGGATAGAGTTCTAGACTTGAAGTCAGGAAGACAACATTAACTATGTGACTGTTAGCAGATCATTTAATGTTTTTTCAGCTTCAGTTGCCTCATCTGTATACAAAGAAAGATAATAATGGCACCTATTTCCCAGGGTGATTTTGTATCTCAAACAACATATTCTAATGTTTTGCAAAATTTAAAAATCTATGTAAATGTCAGTTATTATTAGTGTTACTATACAGTGCTTTAGTTTATTCAACCCAAAATATGGGGAGTTAACAATGAGTGTTTTGGGGGTAGCAGAGATAGTCAAACTGGATAATTCAGTACAAACTAAATTTGCTAGAAAATTACTGAATGTCCTCTTTGTTTTACATTGCACAGCCCTTATAAAAGAGAGTGAATTCCAGCATTTCTTAGCAGTATAAAACAGGACAACTAACAGCAAGAAAAATATTGTTTAGATAATATATATGATAAATATTAGCAGTGGCTAAAGAATTAAAACCATATGAAAAATGGGTCCAAGTTTATAGCAGTACATATATGTATATACATATGTATATATAACTATATATACATATATACACATATATGTATATGTGTGTATGTGTATATATATGTATATGTGTATATATATGTATATATATATATATATATATATATATATATATATATATATACTCGTCCTAGAATTTTTAGGTCCCTCTTTTCATATTCTGGCTAACCAGGACAATACCTAGTAGTTAGTAGAAGAAAAAAGAAACTGTGAGCGTAATAGACTTCTTTTTTTAAGGGGGATCATGTTTCATCTATTGGACCTGTGATGAAGGAAATTAAGTTTATATATATATATATATATATATATATATATTGGAATAATGATATTTTCAGTCATTCTTATCCCTGTCATAAAAGCTGCATACAGCTTCTTAAATGAAATCTGCAATTTTGACAATTTCAATCTAATCCTTTGCTCTGCAGTAATGTTACATTAGCTAAATTAAAACCTTCCCTTCCACCTTCTTTGGATTGTACTTTCTATGCCTTGGCAAGCTATGGCCAAAGCACAGTAAAGACCTATTCCCTTGTTCTTATCAACTTCTGCCACATCCCAAACTTTCATTTCCCTTGGGCCCTATTTGTGATGATATATCCCAAAGAATCAGGAGACTGCATATTAGAAGAAAAAGGCTTGATGTGGTTTTCTGGCTAGAGTTTCAATCTCTCCCAGGCTTCCCTTGTTCCCTGTTCATACACATCCATGTGTTTTTGAAAGTACTGGAGGGACAGGCTAGAGATAAAACCCTGACATCTGGCAAAGTCACAATAGCCCCAAATTAAAAATGGCTGAGCCTTCTGCCTGACAGTGGTGAAGTTGATGAGAAATCCAAAGTGCTCTTACCTTAGTTCAGACTGGATGGGTTGTGTTCTCTACAGTAGTTGGGAATGAATTCCATATAGTTCCCTAGAGCATGAATTAGGAGTTAGGGTGTTCAGAGCTCAAAAATATGGGACAGGTTCCAAGTTCAACTGCAGTTCAACTAATATAATGCATGGATCTAGGCTTGGAAAATTTAACATAGAACACATTAGCCTTTTATGTTATTACTTTTCTTTCACATCCACTTTTATTTTTCTGTATAAGTTTTCTGGGCACTGTGCTTATTCTCTTTTTTTAACTTTTTCTAACAAAGCATCTTTTACAATATGGCATAAATGTTATTTTTATTCTCCAAAAAGAAAGTTGCTTCTTCATTTTAAGGGACTTTTCTATACCTAAATAATCTTGCAAGCAAATTAACACGTAAAAAATTGTAAGATTATTGTTACAAAAAATAATTTTTAAAGAATAAAAACTTTTAACATTTTCTCTCTTTGGGTCTTAGTTTTACAATTCTTTTCCTTTTACCCCACTCCTGTTTTCACAATTTTTATCACTGGATTTTTAATTTTTTTTCAAATTCATTTTTGGAAGACCTAAATCTGCAGGGGGAAAGGAAGGTGGGAGAGTGGATAGTTTTCCAATTTGGTTTCTGTATTGAAATAATTAAGTAGGGATTTTTTTCCCATTCAATTTTTTCCTACAATATGTGACAATTAATTTTGCTCTCCATTTGACTTGGCCTGCTTTGACATGTAAGCATATCAAAAAGTCAAAAGCTATGGTGATTCTGCTTGGGTGAGCAGAGGTTATACACTGTTAATTGTTGCCTCTGTAATTGACCTTGTACAGCAGTAATATCAATCTCTTTAAGACTCTGTATCTCCTTTTCCAGTTGACTAACTTTTTTTCCCCCCATAATCTTCCTGTTTTTCTCGGATGGTTTTTATTTTTTATTTTTTCCTCAATCTCTCTCACTTGATTTTTAAAGTCTTCTGAATTCTTCTATAAATTCTTTCTGGGCAGGTAGCCATTTAACGTTACTCTTTGGGGTAGAAGAGGCTTTTTTTACTTCACTCTGAAGATGAGCCCCGGTCTCCTCTGTTCCCATTGTAAGTTTCTATGGTTGGGTGGGTTCTTCTTTACCTGTTATTAATTTTTTAAATTTTTAATTTTTTTTCAAATTCATTTTTGGAAGACCTAAATCTGCAGGGGGAAAGGAAGGTGGGAGAGTGGATAGTTTTCCAATTTGGTTTCTGTATTGAAATAATTAAGTAGGGATTTTTTTCCCATTCAATTTTTTCCTACAATATGTGACAATTAATTTTGCTCTCCATTTGACTTGGCCTGCTTTGACATGTAAGCATATCAAAAAGTCAAAAGCTATGGTGATTCTGCTTGGGTGAGCAGAGGTTATACACTGTTAATTGTTGCCTCTGTAATTGACCTTGTACAGCAGTAATATCAATCTCTTTAAGACTCTGTATCTCCTTTTCCAGTTGACTAACTTTTTTTCCCCCCATAATCTTCCTGTTTTTCTCGGATGGTTTTTATTTTTTATTTTTTCCTCAATCTCTCTCACTTGATTTTTAAAGTCTTCTGAATTCTTCTATAAATTCTTTCTGGGCAGGTAGCCATTTAACGTTACTCTTTGGGGTAGAAGAGGCTTTTTTTACTTCACTCTGAAGATGAGCCCCGGTCTCCTCTGTTCCCATTGTAAGTTTCTATGGTTGGGTGGGTTCTTCTTTACCTGTTATTAATTTTTTAAATTTTTAAATTTTTAAATTTTTTTAATTTTTTAAAAAATAAGAACCATTAGTGTAAGTACCTCTAATCCTGGGTCGGGAGGGATGATGCCTCTAGCTTCACTTCAGCTCTCCCCTCTGTCCTGGAACCCCAAACTAAAAGCTCCACCCTCCACAACCAGCACTGTCCCTGCCCCACTGCTTCTGCACTCACTGGGTGTGCTGGTTCCTTCTCGCCCAGGGCCGCAACTCTGCACCACAACTGGGCCTGATGTTTCTACCCACCAGAGGTGTCCACAGACCCCTGACTCCTCACGTTGTCTGGGAGATGAAAATTTCGGTGGTTCCTGCTGAGGCTCCAACCAAAACCAGCTAGTCCTAGGGGTCCCCTCAAGCTGTTTCCGTGGAGCTAGCCTGGAGGTATTTACACTTCACACTGGTTAATCCCATCCTGAGGTCTTTCTTCTATTGTCCTAGGAGGACCCCTGTTCTGCCCCAAATCTTCTTTATTTTCCAATAGTCTATGTTCACCCTGAGGCAAATTTTGTTCTGTTATTGAGGGAAATCTGGAGAACTTGAAATTTTCTAACCTCCTCCACAGTCCTCCCAGAATCCTCCCAGTAGTATCTATCTCAAAAAAGAAATGGGGGTCACTAATCTGTATGTAAAGATCCTTGCAGCTTAGTTTTAAAATGCAATATTAGCTATGTTTTAGTGTATATTTTTATTTATTTCATAAGACATTTCCCAATTACATTTTAATCTGATTCAGGAATAGGCTGCACATGTCTATTGTAAAAGTCTCTATTCCAGATATCACCTGGAATTTGGAATTCCAAGCAAGGTCAGCTTGACAGAATAGCAATTAGCCAGATAATTTAGATGAAATTATTCTACCTTTCTCTAGCCCATTTTTTTTTGTTGGTGTTACACAGGTCTTTATTATCTAAATTATTCAAGCTGATTCAAATCCCCCAGATAACCTTTGCTTATATTGTGTTCTTTGTTTACCTTCAAAGAAACCACAAATATAAATGATTTGAGAGACAGATTCTATATATTTATTCTTGGTGTTGAATTGTCTATTGCCTTTTATAGTAAAAAAGAAAAGAAAACTTAGCTTTTTTTAATCTCTGGGAACTCTTTTGCCAACTTTCTTCTACTGAAAGAGAATGAAATTTAATCTGTTTATTAACTTCTACGGATTAGTTTATTAAACATTTTCTTATGTTAAATTTTAACATATCCCAAAGTTTTACTTAATTCATAAAACCTTGGCTCTGTACTTCCATGCTCCTTGGTTTTAAATGGTTTTTATGCATATATATGTAACAAACTCACTAATATAAAACATTGATGCCATACCTAAAATAGCTATGTCCATCTCTAATCCCTATTCTCCTCTGCCTGCTCCCTAAATCTTCACCCTTATTTCCTCCCACATTCTATGGTTAGCAAAATACTCTTTGTCTGAAGTCTCTTTCTCTTATATTCCTGCCATCTTATGGTACAAACTAAAATCTGCCACTTTTCAAGAGATGTAACATTCCATCATTATCCATTGCAATGCTGTCCATTCCTCTGCTCATGACTCTAAATCAATCCATAAGAACAGGCAAGCTTTCCTTTTTACGTATCACTTTACCTCATAATCACTCATTAGTGTATCCTCTTCCCTGATTATCAGATGACATCATTTAGCCTGCCAGACCTAAATAGCTTTTTAAAATAGGTATTTATTAGGAGAGCACAATTTGTACAGTATATGTAAAATGTCCCCCCAAAAGTCTGTGATGCATTCTTCTACTAGTAATTAATTACTTCAGGGGAAAGTGGGCTCCAACTTAGAACACATATGTATCTGATCCTGGAATTCCTTTTGCTGAAGTCTTCAAGATATTTCCCTTAGGGACGCTACAACTTTTCTCCTGGATTCTTTAGAGAGTTTTTTAGAAATGAATCTTCTCATTTTATAAAGTCGTCTCATGTGGATGGAGACACTGACATTCATTATTTAGGACACCAATAGGAACTTTAAATTCCAAAACTCTCTGGACTATTTGAAACTCACAAGATATCCTCCTCCAGCTAAAATCAAATGTGGTAACAGATTTTCACCTTGCCCTAAATCTCCTAAGCAATTCCTTCTTAGAGGGTTGGCTGGAAGCCTCCTGTGATAGACTCCCAAGTATTTTGAGTTCCAAACTATTTTTCTGTCTTTTAGACAAAAGCTGCTTAAACTGTGGATTGCAACCCCATATAGGGTCACATAACTGAACATAGGAGTCACAAAAAATTGGCAATAATAAAAGGTTTCTGAATCCAATGACCAAAAATTTATTCAGAATCAAATTAGTAATGAATTTGAGGTGTTTTCACAGCACATGCCCATGTTGCATAGCATGACTTCATTGCAGCCTTGGTTCTGAACATACAATATGTGCAATTTCCATTGCAAATGCATGAATACTGGCAGAAACACCTCGGCCCAGATTCAAGACCAAGGTCATATAAAAATTTTCTCAGGTGAAAAGGAGTCATGAGTGGAAATAGTTTAAGAAGCCTTGTTTAGACAATCACAAAGAATGATGAACTTTGTTTTATCCGTACAATACTTTCTACACAATATACCTTTAGTTCATCCAATAGCTTTCAAAATCATCTAAATTGGTCAAGATTTTCCCCACTTAGACAATGACTGATAGACCATGGAAATGACTCTATGAATCTTCATTTTAAGATAGAGATCCAGGTCAATCATGTCTTCATTATAGCTCAGGGTGCATCTCCATAGATTTTTCTTTACCATAAAAATATAAGCTCTTCACCCTGGAAGTTCACTTCATCCCTAGATTTCTTCTAATATCGAAAGTACAGTCAATTTCGCTATAATATTTGTGTTGAAAATTCCAAATTTGTTCCAATACAACTGATACATTAGGAAACAATTGCAACATAATGCAAATTTTGAATCTGTTGATATTGGCTTATGTTCAATTTCTTTCTTGAGAAACAATGAGAATAAAGAAAACTGCCCCAATTCACAATTGCTCACAAGCTGCAACCTTTCTGATGTCCACTTCTACAAATGAACTTTGGATCTTTTTAAAAGTTATATTTATTGCATATCTTTTGGTACATCAAATATCTATAGGCTGAAGGCGGCTAATTCAAACCACATACACACATACACACACATACACACACGCACGCACACACACACACACACACACACACACACACACACACCCTTCTACCTGGCCTTTGAGGCTCAGAGTTTTCAGCCTGTTCCACTTGAACGTAGATATTTCCAACCTGGGTCCTGTGGGAACCAGAACTCAGGCTTAGGCACTAGAAGAAGGTGATAGAGGCAACCACTACTTCTTGTAGTATTTATGTATTTGCCACTATTTATAGTAGTGTTTATGTATTTAACCATACAACATGTATAAAACTGTGCTATCATTTTATTAGATTTCAATATTTTTTAACATGTCATTGATGAAGTTTTTGAGTGTTGTGCCTCTAGTCCTATATTCACCATAAATAATTCCTGTGGTTTTAATTGACCTTGTTGGTATAGCACAGTTCTTTTAGAGAACATATATCTTGTTATAGCAGAACTGACTGCATTCTCCATCCATTAGTCTCTCCCTCTAATCAGATGATTACTTCCAATACCTCAATTTAAAGGAAGAGGTCAAAACCAACCATAATTTCATTCCTTTCTAGACTGCATGTCCAATTCATCTCCACAGGATATTCTCTATCATCTCTACCCTAACCTGGTACCTTCATTCTTCCTCACATCAATTTTCAGCTTCCATTATGTCCTATCTTCCCCATTAGAATTAAAGCTCCTTCATGGAAGAAAATGTCTTTTTTTCTGTTGGTATTTATATATTTAGCACTTAGCACAATACCTGGCACATAGCAATTCTTTAATAAATACTTGGGGACTAAGATTGTGGTTTCAGTGACTAACTGGTCTCATTTGGGTAAGATCTTAGAGGATAACATATTAATATTATACTCATTCCCTAGTTATCCCATTTACTGTCCTCTGAAAAGCTGCTGGAGTATTGCCAAATATGCAATTCCAAATTAGAGAGAATTTAGGCAGTTCTTCATTTTTTTTGCATGCTTTCCCTAGTGATTTCTACTAAAGAGTCTTGGGAAAAGTGTATGATACAATTTGTAATCAAATTCAATAATTAATATCCTTCCATACTTCTAAATATTTGGTGACAGTTTAACAAACAATTAGTTCTAATAGGTCATAGACAGAAAAAAAAAAAAGGAAGGAAAATGAAACTTCCCTTCTCAGAGGGAATGCTTGATCACTTCAAAATTCTCTGGCCAGGAAAGTCTATCTTCACAAGGATTAGAGAACTGTCATCAACTGAAAGTTGCTCCCTCACTATATGAGTGAGAAATCAAACTGTCCTGAGGGGAAAAAAACTCTTCCATGATTTTCTCAGCATAAAATCATTCAACCAGCAACTGAATAAATTTTTTACATGATCTTTTGAGAGGCATACCCAAAGTTCTCCAGATGTCTCTATGTCATTGTCTTGGAGATCCAGACCAATTTCTTTTGGATCCTTACATGAAAGGGCACCTGAAAGTTTGTTTCCCCAAAGTACTCTTGCCTATTCAAGAATAAGCCAAGTAAAAATTTAAACCTCTTATTGGTACAAACAAGCTAACTTTAAAAATTGTCAGGAAAATCTTCACAGAGGTATTGGGACTCTTCCCAGGACTCTGCACACTTCGAGTTGCTAATTCAAAATTTTTGTCCTATGGATCTATAAAAATAAAAAATTAACCTTTTGAACTTACTGCCACTGTGGTAGAATTATCAATGTTTGGAATTTCTTCTGAGTTTAATCTTAGAGAGGAGCATTGCCCATAATCTTTATTGAGGAGAGAATATTTCTGCCTGCATTATGGAGCCAGGCAACTAGAACTCCCATGTTAGAATATCTGCCCAAATTGGTCCAAGGCAACCCCATCATTGGCAATTAAAAATTTAGGCAGGCCTCTAATGAGCAGTTCTCTACTTTATTCTACCTATTTTTCCTCCTATTTTATTCCTATGACTGTCAATGCTTGGATGAAATGACTAGGGAATCCAAACAAAAAACACAGGCCATCTCATTTCTGACATTGCCAACAATGAAAAGCCCACTATAGTCAGCTGGCCCAATTACATAGGATTAATAATCTTTTGACTATCCATGAATACTCCCCAATTGTCAGTCCCTTTTCTGATATTCTAGTCTATCATTTACTTAGTATGAATAAGCTCTGTCTTTAAAAAAAACTCATATTTTCATGAAGAAGTGATATTTTGTAAACATCCCTTTAAGGGTGATTATAAATTGGAAAAGCTATTAAACATTATGTTCCACTAGAGAAAGGAAAAGGATTTGTCAAGCTGAAGAGTGATAAGAGGCCAATAACCAAGTCTTGAGCAGAGAAAGTTTTGTGCAGTGCAGATGTTCTTAAATGGACAAATAGCATCAAAGCCTGCAGCCTAAAGTAATGAGCTTCCCTGAGCATATGGGTTTTTCTCCTACATATGCTTCCTTACAGGTTCCTGTATAACCCCATTCTTTACCATCAATGTTGAATTCATTGATGGGAAAATATGATCCAGGTCTGTCTGTTAATATTGTATTATATTTTTATTTATGCATTGATTTTACATATTATCTATGATGATGCCTTTTTGTTAAGCAAATGGTTAAGTTCTAAAAGTATCATTATTGTGAATGGCTGGTTGCATAAATACCACCAATGAGATGATACAAAGTACCACATTACACTTACATACAAGTCTTACAAGCTCTGTGGAGCTATAAATAAAAATTATTTCCCTTGAATTGAGGATTAAGAGATACAGTATGAAAAATAGTGGAGAACTCCACAGAGAACAGTCTTAACTACTGGGGAAGTTCCAGAGTGAAGGAAGCAAATTCCCATTAGAAACCTACTTATGCTTATTCTTGGAGAAAGGAGGAAAGATGGGTACCTGGCAAAAAGATGCCTGACAGAGCTTAAAGTATGGATTTAGGAGAAGTAGGATGGAGCTGCTTAGTGCCAGCCAATGGAGTACTGTAAAACATGGAAAACTCTCCATAAAATCTCCATGAAGAACAGATAGAGATAAAGGTTTTCTCACCCACTATTATATAGCATCAGAGGCTCTATAATAAGACTCTAATTACACTTTCTCTTTCTTCTCAATTAAATCATGACTCTTTGAGGATAGGGATGAGGCCATTTTTTAATATTTGTATCATTGAATCAATGAACCCAGTTCAGTGCCCGCTGAATAATAACACTTCAATATTCTAATCTATGATTTCATCAATATGAGTGTTCTTTGAAAACAGGCAATCACAAAGGGTGATATCATAATCAAATTAGGAGAGAAAGTAATAGTTTCCCTGTCAAATCTATTAAGAAGTTAAATATTTATGACCAAACAAGAAATAAAGAGCATTATGAAATGTAAAATAAATAATTTGATAATATAAAATTAAAAATTATTTTACAGAAATGAAATCAATGCAACTAAGATTAGAAGAAAAACAGAAAATTGGGAAACAATTTTTACAGCAAGTGTTTCTGATAAAGGCCTCATTGCTCAAATATATAGAAAACTGAGTCAAATATACATTACCTAATTTATAAATGGTTAAAAGATATAAACAGGCAATTTTCAGATAAAGAAACCAAAACCATATGAAATATGTCTTAAATCACTATTGTATAGAGAAATGCAAATTGAAACTATTCTGAGGTATCACCTCACATCTATAAGATTGGCTTATATCAGGGCAAAAGGAAATGATAGATGTTGAAAGAGAAATTTGGGACATTAATGTACTATTGGTAGAGTTATGAACTGATTCAACCATTCTGAAGAGCAATTTGACATTATGTCCAAAAGGCAATCAAATTGTGCATATCTTTTGATCCAGCAATACCAATACTAGTTCAATATCCCAAAGAGATTTTTTTTAAAAAGGAAAAAGTATTTGTACAAAAATATGTATAGCTGATCTTTTTGTGTTAGCAAAGAATTGGAATTTGAGAGGGAGGGGATGCCCATCAATTAGAGAATAGCTAAATGAGTTGGTATATGATAATAATGAAATGATACTATAAATACTAGTGTTAAAAGATTTACATGAATTAATGCAAAGTGAAGTGAGCAGAACCAGGAGAACAGTATACAGAGTAACAGCAATATTATACAATAATCAACTGTGAATGATTTAGCTATTCTCAGTAATACAATGACCCAAGACAATTCCAAAGGATTTATGATGGAAAATGCTATTCACATACATAGAAAGAACTGATTGAATTTGAATGCATATCAAAGCATACCATTTTTTCACTTTATTTTTTTCTTTTTGGTCTACTTCTTTTGCAACATGACTAATATAGAAATACGTTTCGCATGATTGCACATATATAACCTATATCACATTGTTTATTATCTTATGAAGAAGGGAAGTAAGAAAGATAAAAAGGAAAATTTGGAACTCAAAATTTAAAAAGAATGAATGTCAAAAATTGTCTTTAAATGTAATTGGGAAAAAAAAAATTTTAAACTATGCAGTCACAATCAATCCATGCCCTTTCACACTGTGGAATTTTTGTCTTGCATTTAACAAATATTTACTCAAGTGAATTTAACTGAATGTATTCACAACTATTCAGTTTTTTAATCAAATTGTTTTTGTCCGAAGCAGGGTGCTTCAAACTAAATTGGTCACTGCCATAAATGAAAACATCCTTTTGAAGCAGTGTTTTTTCATCACTCAATTCAATTCAATGTGACTTGAAATTTCACAGTCTGAATATTTTATCTGAGAAATCCAACTGAGATCACAGAACTTATATTCTGTTAGGTTAGCACTTAGAATAGCTTAAAGAAAAGTGCTAAATAATCTACTTGGCCACGGTAAGGCAAAACATTAAAAAAAAAAATTACAACAAGTAAATGTATTTCAAAACCTGAATTGCAATTATAACAAGTTTCTATTCTTGCAGCCCTTAGTGATAAGACGACCACCAACAATTATTTGCTACATTTGTGGTCGTGAATATGGAACTATGTCCATCAGTATCCATGAGCCACAGTGTCTGAAAAAATGGCATAACGAAAACAATTTGTTGCCTAAAGAGTTTCGGAGACCTGAACCCAAAAAGCCAGAAGTCAGAAACATCGCAGGTAAGCTACTAGAGAAAACAAGAATGAAATTATATGGAAAACAGAGTTCTTTCTATCTTTCCTAAAATGTGAGAATGCTATTTATTCATATGTTCCTTTTATTTGTACATAATTCTAAAATCTAAAAAAATATATTTTAAATCTTGGATGCTGCTAAATGGAAAAACTGTCAAATTGCAATTTCAGAAAAAGTTTGTCTTAAAAAAAAAATAGACATATTTTTCCTCAAGGCTAAAATGAGAAGCAGGATATCTATCATCTAATCTACATGACCTTAATTAAGAATCATCTTTCATACAGCATTTAGAAGTGGCATCTAAAATATCAATCATCTTTAACTCAGACCCTAACTATGCAACCTCTCTAACCTAGAGTTCCTCATCTGAAAAAATGGAAAAAAAAAACTTTTTCTATGTCCCCAATAATATTATTATGAGAATAATAATACTTTACAAACCTTGAAGTATTATACAAATATTTTTTATTATGGTACTATATGGCAATCTTCAAACATGAAGATATACCTTAGTGCTCACCAAGAGACTCGCATTTATTTACGATAGTTAAGAACATATTTCTCTAGTATAAGTACAGAATTGTCTCATAACACTTCTGTAATGATATCATTGTCTGACTTTTAGTTTGATGCAGGGACTAGACTAATTCCTCAAACTCCTTCCAGGAATGGTGCAGAGAATTTTGTATCCTCTGTGGAACTGAGTATTGGCTGTCATGATAGGATTATAGACATTTCCAGAAAGAATTATGTAATAGTCCTTTCTTAGAGGACAAACATATACATATACATACACACACACACACACACACACACACACACATATATGTGTGTGTGTGTGTATATTGTATATATACATACACATTGTTGAGTCTTTTCAGTCACATCTGACTATGACCCCTTTTTGGGATTTCCTTGGCAAAGATAGTTGGAATTGTTTGCCATATCCTCCCCTGTGTCATTTTACAGATGGGCAACTGAGGCAAACAGGATTAAGTGATTTGCCTTGAGTCCCACATCTAGTAAGTGTCTGAGGACAGATTTGAATTCAAGATGAGACTTCCTGATTCCAAGCCCAGTGTTCTGTCCACTGCGCCATGTAGTTGTCCAGGTGTATGTGTATAAAAGGAGCTAAAAAGAGCAAAAGCCAATAATAGTACACATGGAAACTGTTTAGACTACTGATCCACCATTACACTTAGTAGCCTAATTTCCTAAGTCTTGTTTCTTTCTCTCTGCTTAACATTATATCTCCTTCTCCGCATGAGCAAAACTTTCATGTTTATGGGAACTGGGATGGAAATAATTTACCCAGTCTGTATTACTGTGAAAGCATTTGCATGCTGGTTGGACAGGATTATATTAATTTGATACAGTTGGAACAACTAGTCTTAGAATATCTATTATTAATACATCTGTGTTTTCTCCTTCATTTCTCTTTAGACTAAATTCTGAATATCTATCAATAACTGTTGTCACACATATGTAGCCTTAACAAAATAAGTTCTGAGAAAAGAACCAAGTCTGTCATAGTTGATCACCATACAATCAATCTTGCTATTTCCGTGTACATTTTTTTTTTAGTTCTGCTTGTTTCATTTAGCATTAGTTCATGTAAATCTTTCCAGGCCTTTTTACAATCAGCCTGTTCATCATTTTTATAGAATAATAATATTCTATTACTTTTGTGTACCATGATTTATTCAGCCATTCTCCAATTAATGGGCATCTACTCATTTTCCAACTCTTTGCCACCACAAAAAGAGCTATTACAAACATTTTTGTACAAGTGGGTCCTTTTCCCTCTTTTATGATTTCTTTGGGATACAGACCCAAGAGTGGCATTGCTGTATCAAAAGGGTATGCACAGTTTTATAGCTCTTTGGGCATAGTTCCAAATTTCTCTTCAGAATGGTTAGACCATTTTACAACTCTATCAATAATGCATTAGTGTCCCAGATTTACCACATCCCCTCCAACATATTTATTATATTTTCCTGTCATCTTAAACAATCTAAGAAATGTGAGGGTGGTACCTCAGAGTTTTTTTCATTTGCATTTCTCTAATCAACAGTGATTTAGAGTATTTTTTCACCTGACTATAGACATCTCTTTTTAATCAAAGAATCTTCACACTATAAACTCCCACCACTTTGACTTTAGTCTTAAAGTTGATGTAATTTCCTCATCCAGCCCCAATCACACACATAGTCCTAGTCTATTAAATCTATTCAAAGCCTTTTCCAAAATTATGTAAAACCTATTCAGTGATGCTTCTGCATAGTTTCACTGGACAGAACTGATTGTGCTGTTACAGGATGCTCTGTGTTTAGCATAAAACTGATCTGAGCAAAAAGAAAGTTAAACTCATTTTTTTTCCAAGAGGCTTTTCAAAGTACTCAGAAAACATATTCATTTTCTGCTTATAGCAAAGGCGATAAGAGAAAACCTGTGTTGTGCTGAAAGTTATTTGCTTATTGGGAACAGAGATATTAAGAAATCAAAAGCTTGTTATATATTCACATGAATTATTACATATGATTTATTTTTGAATTATCTGAAGCCATAATAAAGAAACATATGATGTATATGAGACAAAAAAACTATATGATATATGTGTGCATATATACATACATATATGTAGATAGATAGATAGATAGATATATGTTCCACATTAAAAATTTGTTTAAAATCATGCCATTTGTTTACCATTCCAGATTTCTCTTTTTTAAGGTTCTTTTGCTGAGGCAGATCCTATGCTGTTTCTCTAAAATAAAACTTTTTTATATTTTTTACCAATGAAGATTATATAATTTAGATACTATGTGTTGATGTGCATTTAAGGAAAGCTTCTATTTTAATAGCTTAACTATTCTGCTTAGAATGCTTCCACATTAATTTTTAGGAAAACTCACTTTCAAGGTAAAAGGGACTATGATTTTAGAGTGAAAACCAGTTTGAAACTAACTCTCAGTTGGAAATGCTGGTTTCCTCAAAATGTTAAGTAATATAATAGTAATATAATAGGGGAATAATCTGATGAGGAACTATGTTCCTTTCCTTTGGTAAGTTCATAAGAGCTTAGTAAGTATCTCCTGAAAGTAGGAATAAAACAGTATTTCCATGATTATGATGATGGTGGTGGTGGTGGTGGTGGTGGTGGTGTGTGTGTATGTGTGTGTGTGTGTGTGTGTGTGTGTGTGTGTGTGTAAAAAGAGAAAAAGAGTGAGAAAGAGAGGTGAGAGAAAAGGGAAAGAAAGAGAGAGAAATAGGTTCCCCCTTTAAGGCAGTTGAGTAATTGCTCTGTTCCACAACTTTACTCAGCCTTTGGGACATTTTGCAGAAGCAATATGATTTGGTTAAAAAGACCCAGTCAACAGGTATTTCCTGAAAATATTTTCCATAAAGTGTTGAATATGATTCTCCAGAATGAAAACTAATCCTGTTTTCTCCCCTTTTTTTATTTTTCAGCCAAAGGCTACTATGACCTCGATGGTATAAATGAAACTGACTGGACAAGTGCCCAGAGCCAGTTGGTTCCATGTGATAACTGTGGGCGTACCTTCCTGCCAGACAGACTAGCGGTCCACCAGCGGTCCTGTAAACCCAAACAAGCCAAGTAAAGCCCTCTCTCTGAATCAAAGTGTTACAAAATTTAATCTCATTTGAAAGTGATGGTAAGAAGGGGGAGGTAAATAAGAGATAAAATAAGTGGAATAACAGGTTCAGAGGCTGATAAAATAAGAGAGAATTGGGAGTGGTAAAGGAGAGTCAAGACTGAAGCCCATCAAGGCATAGCTCTATTCGTTAATGATTTTTATCAAGTTACCATGAATACTCTTTTTAGCTCTTAATTGATTACTTACATTTCCCTGACAATCCCTGATACAGGGATATTTGGGTTCTATATTTGTCATTCAATATTAGAAAAGTGCTGCTGTTCAGCAATAGAGCTGGCCTTAGCTTCCACAGGAAACATAGGAATCGAGACCTGTCATTTCTTTCATTGACTTTTTCATGAACAAAACTTTACATCATGAGTAAAGGCCATTATTCAGCTAAAAAGAGCTGTGTGGACACTAGTAGGGTTCCAGCACTCCTAGAGGCTGTTTCTCAGTCCCAGTGAAACTTGGATCCCTTCCTCTCCTAATCTCTCTTATTTCCCTGAATTCTGCTACTTTTCCTTTTTTGGGTCCAAGAACAAACGTTAATTGAACAGAAGAGGTATTCAGATGGGGCTGTGAATTCAAAGTATTGTATCCAATTTTCACTCAGCTTCTGTCCAACAAGTCAGCTGGGGAGAACACTTACTTAAGGTGTCTTCCGCCAAGGAAAGTCACAAAGAAATCATAGAACAAGTACCTCCCTCAAAGTTTAGGAGATTATCCAATATCCCTATGTCAGAAAAGGGTGGAGATTCTTCCTTTTAATAGAAATCGACCTCATCAGAGCTTTCAACTCCCTCATTATGGTTTATAGGTATTTAGTTACTGAGCTCCAATGGCTCTTCCAGAAAGCAGTATGCCTCTCCAGAGTTTTACACAAACTGCAAATTGTGAAGCTATCATAACTTCTGGAATCACGTGTGCATGGACGTGTACACACACACACACACACATATACCCCTTATCTTGGGAAGGGTCCAGGTCCTGCTAGGAGGTCACAGGAAAGCCTGCTACCCAGACAGCTTTACCACTCTCCAGCTGCAGGCTTTTTGCCCTGTGCCTTTGTTCATTGTATGTCTCCCTTCCAAGGCCACCCTAGATCAACTGATGTCCAGTACATCCCACATTCATGCTTTTCCATAGCATATACAATTCCATCGTAGAAAAAGCTGCAGCTATCTTGCCATTCTCACCCACATTTCTTTCTTCTAATGTGAAGCAAGCCAGGAGAATTAGGCCAACCATTCTAGTTAGATTCACTAATAAAAAGCAGGACAAAATAATTTTTTGTTTCTTACTATATCCTAGCAAGAAACATCCCTTTCAGAAAGAATGTTTAGAAATCAAAGTTCAATACTTGCTTCTGACACCTAGGCAGATGTGTCTGATCCTGGCCAAGTCAATTAACCTCTCAATGTTCTAGGCAACTCTGGAAGTTTATAAGTTGCAGATATCCTATTGATCTGTATTGTTAGAGGGAGTTCCTGAACCCGTATGTTCCCTAAAGTATGAAATCACAGGTCTATTCTCTATCCCTTCTTTACCTTATCTCTGTATGCTTATCTTATTCTTTTTGTATCATAGAACTCTAGTGACATCCTGAATCCCAGATTAAGATGTCTTTGGAAAGCCACAAAGTTGATTGTAAACAACATTTTCATTTGTATTTTGGGAGAGAGGGAGATAGTAAGTAGATTGATGTATGTTAATCACTTATGTGCTTTTAAAGCACAGCATCAGTAGATTTGACAAATGAAATAGCTAAAGACATTGACAAATACTAAAAGTTTACATAAAATATTTAGTAATTATATCAAATAAGGATTTTAATCATCAAATCCTTACTATTTAATTCTTGTGTGACCTTGGACACATCACTTAATTCTGGACCTCACTTTCCTTATCTGTAAAATAAGAATGTTACCTTAGATAACTCATAAACTCTCTTCTAATACTGTGAGAGTGTGTGGATCCTGAATCTGCCACTAATTAGTTGTGACTTTGGGCACATCAGTTAATTCTGGGTCTCAGTTTCCTCATTTGTGAAATTAAGGGAAAGGATTAGATGATAGTGAAGATTCCTCAGACCTCCAATGAATTAACTGCATGTGTGTTGCTGGTCATTTTGAAAGATTCATTTACCATGAAGTGAATGTACATAGGACTAGACTATGTTGTTTAATATTTCAAAGGTTTATGATGCGTGCTGCTAGGGCAAAGAAGCCAAAAGCAGCAACAAAAAACATCTGCTCTAGCTCAATGTATTTACTGCACTTGGTATAAGGGAAAGAATCTAAGGCACTTTGCTCCCAACAAATATTCAAACACAATTCTTAATTCTAACGTGTGAGAATTCTTGAAACAGCTGAAAGGTGTGAGTTTTATATGAATTTTTACAGAAAACCTTCAGCCTTGCTGAGTTTTGATGGCCCCTGTGGCACAGCTCAACCTGGGGTTTCTGCTGTGTGCCAGTGGCTTTAAGGAAGGGAGTCTCCAAGTTTATTATGTATTGAAATCTGGAACCAAGCAACCAATTATAATGACATCAATGTACAATTGTTGGCAGGGTATCAAAACAATACAATAGCATTTTATTAAGAGGAAACATATTTGCCTGTACCACCTCCTCCCAATTAATTGAGGGGGACAGAGAAAGGAAGAGAGAAAGAATGGAGGGAAATAGAAAGAGGGAGACTAAAAAGAAAAGGGAGACAGAGAGAGAAAAGGTGAGGAAAGACAAAGATGAGGGAGGTGTGAGAGAGAGAGAGCACCAAACAGAGAAGATGGATCTCATCTGAAGAGAACTTCTCACACAGTGGATGGTATCTCCAGGAGTTAGGAAGGCAAATCAGATCATCTGAGAAAAGAGCAGTAATAGTTTTGAAGATTACTTCCCATTGATAATACAAAACAGACTGAGGTTGAAATACTTGGCACTTCAGGACTGAGTTAAACTGTTACTGGCACTGAGTTTATTGTCATTATTATTATTGTTGGTACAGACCTGTGATTTCATCTGTTTGAGGGTACTTCTGCTGTGGAAAACAGCTGTAGAGTTGTTTAGGAAAATTGAGAAATTAAAGAATCTGTCCATAATCACATGACTAAAATGTGTCAAAGGAGGCACTTGAACTCAGATTCTCCTGACTCCACTCCACATTCTAGCCACTGTGCCCTGCTACCTCTCAGTAGTATTTTAGGTATCTAAAAACATCATAGCCCTGTAATCCCTATTAATTTGTGCTCAGCAAATTTGTAATTCCCCTTTCTAGTGTATGTAGTTGTTGGATTGGCACACATTACAGGATCTCTGATAATATCTACTTGAGTTGTCATCAAACAGGACAACTATTTAATGAGAAGGAATGATGGGGATTGGATGTAATTACTGTATAAGTTTGTTAGTTCTAATGAGAGAGAAACTTCTTTCTGTTTGGGAAGAAAGACAATCCACCCTCTGGTTTGACATGCATTTTTCTTAGAAATAGGTCATGTGAGCTCATCTGGCAATTTGGTAACAGCCACAGGAACCTCAGACTTGCAAATGGATATAAGCTGGCTATGGGGCAGAGGGAGCTGAATGTGAACTAAGAATATGGAGGTCAATGCAAATTCAAAGCCTCGAAGCTTTTAGAAGTGGCTGTGTAGGGGTGAGAAACTGGAGGGTAGGAGACAGTCGTTATCTCAGGAATATATTCTTATGAATATATCATGGCTGGGACCTTCTGCCTTCTGGGAAGAGCTGTTGAGCTGGCTATTTCTAGCACATAGGATGCTTTCTGAGACAGAAGGAAGAATGAGCCCTAGGGGCTCTGGGAATGAAATCAGATCATGATGTCTCTAAGTTTGACTCATTCTGGTGTGGAACCACTTCATGCCCTTTCATTCACCCCGCTTTATTATTTTTTTCCTTTGGCCTCATAGCCAGACAAGGAAAGGGAGAGAAACTTAAACCTTTTCTTTTACCTGTGCTCAAGGGGTACATTCTTTCCCTTGGCAACTATTTACTTTTCCTTATCAAAATGACTCATTGCCTAGATCACATAAATGGCTTTACCTGTTTCTGCTGGCACAGTACACTCCCTATGAATACAACAGAGAGAATTGAAAAATGTTTTCCTGAATTTGGTAAAAAAAAAAACAAAATTCACTGGAATGCTCATAGATTTGTAACATTTTAGAGCCATGAGAAAGAACCAATCCATTTTACAAATGAGAATATTGAGGTCCAGAAAAATGACAATACTTTCTGAACGTTAAACTAAGTAATAGCAGAAATGGAATTGGAAATAGGTTTCTTATGCTCATCCCACCATATGATGCTTTAATTGCTGATAGTTACTCAAAGAAGGGAACTATCTGGGGAAGTGGTGAGAAGGAAATAGAGCTATATCATCAAGGAAAACTGCAGTCTATTGTTAGGAGACCTGAGCGCTAGTCTTGCTTTTCCAACTAACTAGTTAAAATCCCTTTCAATCCAAAATACTCTTAAGATCTTTGGCAAGGGGAATCTATAGGTGGCTAAGTAGATAGAGCACCGGCCCTGAAGTCAGGAGGACCTGAGTTCAAATGTGATCTCAGACACTTAATATTTTCTAGCTGTGTGTGACCCTGGGCACAGGGTTTTGCCTCAGAAAAAAAAAAAAAAGAAAGAAAAAGAAAAAGAAAAAGAAAAGAAAAAATAGATCTTGGGCAAGAAAATCTTTAGATTTCAAGATCATCTGTAGATCATCTGTAGAATGAGGACTTGGAATTAAATTAATAGATTAGACCTTCAAATTCTATTTTATGTACATGAATGTGTACCCTAAAACATAACCCATGTTAAGCTCCCATTTTAAAATCCCATTGAAATTCAAGTTAATAAATTTATAAACTTTTAAGTCTTACAATTTACCAATCACTCTGGTAAATATGGGGGGAAACAAATACAAACTTAACAAATACAAACAGACTAAGGAATTTACATTCTAATGGGAGAAAACTTTTTAAGAGTAGGAACTGAAAAGACTTTTTGGGAGGGAGAAAGAAGATATTCATGTTGACACATGGTAGAAAAAATGGAATCCGCAAAGGAATGAAGACTCAACTGAACTGAACATTTGTCCTAAAATGGAAGTTCCAGAAAGAACCAGCTAATCAAAGGAAGAGGAACTGTTATGGATAGTACTACCAAGATGAGAAATCCAGAATGAAGTGAACTTCAGAAGTGAAGCCTTTTGTGAGAAAGTGTCAAGAATGGAGTTCAGAAAGGAAAGATTAATTTGAATAAGTCATAAGTTACTAGGGATTAAAGCTAGACAAGATCCTTAGAAATTAACTTGTACAATCCCTTTTTTTTTTAACAAATGATGAAACAAATTCAGAAATTGAATCAGAGGTAGTAAATCATAGAGTTGGGATCCCTGTGTAGATTCTAACAATTGCCCATTTCAAGCACTCAAAGAAGGGATTCAGAAGTCCTTGGACATCTACAGATTTTTAGTTTCATCTGATAATATCATTTACAAAACATTTATGGAATTATTAAATTCAAGTGAATGTGAGCAAGTGAAGATGTGCTAAAAGATGCTTGAGTAGGTCCCAAGAGGCACATTTCTACAGTAAATTGTGCTAGATTAGCCACTTCATAAAAGTGAATAGCATCTGTGTAAGTTGGAAGCACTGACTATATAAAACCCTTTACAATTTTATAAAAATGGCTTTCAAATACATACAGCAGGTGAACCATATGAGAAAAATCTCAGTATTCAGTTCTCCGGTAAAAGTACAATCACTAAGGCAGATTGGGTTTTAGCTATTAGGATCATAGTCTTTAGAGCAGGAAAGATCCTTCAAAATCATTTAGTTGAACACCTTCATTTTATAAATTAGATTATAAAATAAATTATAGAGAAGCAAAACAATTTAAGGTCATAAAGCTAGTATTATGAGAGAGCTAGGTCTTCAAATTCAGTATCATATTAGGATATACCAAAAGGCACTTAGACATTAAATATTGCTTTAGTTTCAATCAAGCAGATAACCATGATCTTGAACTGTATATACACTGTATAGAACAGACAAACTTTGGAGGTGATCTCTTTATGGATAAGAGCATTATTAAAAAAAATAAATCTCACTATTGAATTTGTCATGTGCTTTTTTTCTTCAAAAATAAAATGGATAAATAAAATTAAGACTACTTGGTGATTTTCTTTAGGCACAAATGATCCCCTTCTTCCTCCAACCCTGTCCTATAAAGACTAAGTCTTTAGTCACACTTTTTTAGGGAGTTGCTAAAAGGATTTAATTGTTTAATCTGAAATGTTAGATGGCTTAATTGTTTAAACAATCTACAAATAAGTCTTTAGTTGCAGTGTTTTGAGAGCCTTTGTCCTTGTACCTATAAATATATATTGTATAAAGCTCAAAACTCTTGTGAAGGTGATTTAGGGGTCAGATCCAGATATATAAAAAAAGAGAGGACAATGTCACTGATAAATATTCATTGGTTAAAACTAATGGTTGGATAAAAATAATTGGAAATAGGACTCAACCCCACTAAAATGACAAAATCTGTAGTTTCTTTGTTATTATCAGCCTACATTTTTGGTATCTTTTTCCTTCCTAAGGAACTCAGCTCCCAGGGTTCCAGTGGTATCATGCCCTCATCTGCCTCTCCAAAACATTGTACTACATCATCCTGCCCAAGTCTGTTGGCCCCAGGCAGTGTATAGGCTCCAAACCTTACACTCCTTCCCACCATGGAAATTTGCCTGTTCTGTGCCAAATTCTCAGAGTTCTATAATCAGCTATTCCACTGAGAAACACAAAAAAAAAAAAACACATTCATGATAAGGTTTTTATGATTTAGTGTATTGCGTCTCAAGGTTATTTTAATTTTTAACAAACACTGAAGGCAAAATGTCATGATCCAAAGGAATTTTAAACTCAAATCTAGAAGTTCAAGCCCTGTGACAGGGAAATATGAATAGAGACATTCCTACTGTGTTCTCAAATAAACTTCAGCCTTATTACCTCTGTTTATTCTCAGAATGTTAGTACCATTTCAGCCTCTAACTTACCCATTTCAACTTTCAAAAATCACAATCTATTTCACATCTGTAAAATGGAAGAATGAAATTAGATCTCTAAGATCCCTTCCAGATCTAAGGTCCTATATGATAACTAATTTGTAACATGGGTGAATTGGCTGATAGAGACCATTTCTTAGAGAGTGTTCAGATATCCCTTACTTGGTTGCAACAACCATGTGGAAACTTAGAGGGAAATTGTGTCCAGGCATGTGAGGATCCATTGCAGAAAAAAAGTTTTGGCATTTTAATGTGATGTAAGACACCCCAAACAATCTCTTGTTCCTCATCCCAAACTGTGACAGCAGTGAGGGGGCATCTATATAAAAGAAAAAAGTTTCTGGCTGTTGCTCTCTTGACACCACTCTCTAGGGAAAAAGATGTGACTATTGAGTAGTGGAAGGATATAATGACATAATGGCATGTAGCAGCTAATATGGACTTAGCAAGGTACTAAGTAGCCTTGTGATGCCTTTAGTTCCTTCTTTGTGATTGATCTTGAGTGATTTTAGGTAAATGAATACTCCAAGGTGGATGGACTCATGATCTTTGCTGATTGTAGGTAAATGAATACTCCAAAATGCATGGATTCATGCTTGTAATTAATCTTGTAAATTCATCTAGAGGTCTGTGATTAGCATGATGGTAGCAATAGTGTCCACTAGAGTAGATCATTACAAAAGAGAAGTCCTTATTCCACCACTAGAAGAAGGTTCAAGCCTGACTCTTTACCAGCTGAAGTAAAATTTAAAATGGCCATTTAGCAACCTGTTCCAATGTAGTTTAGCAACCAGCCTTTCAGAAAATAAGTTATACTGGATTCTGTTTAACTCATTCTGTTAATAAACACGCTGCATTTTTCTCTATGCAGAAATAAACTATATCTCTATATGGGATTAATGTTTGTACATTGAGTATCTTTATTACTACTCTGATGAAATTCAGACATGAATCTTCACCTAAGTCATGAGTAAAAAAGTTCCGTGGATCCCTGGGATTGAAGTTTGTCATATACCAATGAGAAGAACCTAATCTTGCTAATTAGAGGCCACATTTCCTCATAACTGAACTCAGACCCATCCTGTAATGACTGGTTATATTACAGAGAGTAAGTAGTCTAGGATTCCAGACCTTCTGGGCCCAGCTTCAGTGCTTTTGTGGTAGGTAAAATTACTGTTTAGTTCCACTGTCATTGCTGACTTCTTTAAGAAAGCAAAAAGACATATTACTCCTCTGTACTCCTCATCACCAATTAAAAATCAGACATCTATAGTATTGTATTATACAATGTTAAGCCGTATAAGGGGCAGATAAAACTCTCCTTCCTCCAGAAGTTTATCAATCAAAAATACAAAACTTTATGATTATTTTGGATAATGAACACCTGAACTAACCATTTATCATAAGCTATTGAGAGGTTGAGGCCCAACAAACTGATAATTGTCTTGTGTTATGACTAAATTTGTACTTACTCTAATATCTATGATTCAGAGTTGCTTTCTCCAGGCATAATCCTTGCACACTACTGCTACACCCACACTTTTCTATGCTATTACCATTCAATAATCTGTCTTCCTTTTAAAATTCACTGTTTTGATGAAATCATCTAAGATCCTTCTTGATGTAGTTCACTAGCTTTTTAGTGACTTTCCTAAAGAATTCAGGACTCAGCTTATAATCTTTGTTTACTCATATCCCCTATATTTAGAAGATTTTTATATATTTACTGATGTCCAATCACACCTAGGGCTCCTAATTGTTCCCATGGTTTGTATTGTCACTTTGACTCAGTCCCTCTTGGAGATAGTCATACCTTAAATCTCCTAACTCAACATTGTCTTACCTCCATGATTTTGAACTCTGAAATTCTCCTTTTGGATAAAAATCTCCCTTACCAACATTCATTTTTGCCCTTTTCATTCATCTATATTGTAACAGAAATCACATTGCTATATGTGTTCAGTGTAATGTTCAAATTATGCCCTCATCTGCTATATTCTCCACCATAGAAAACCAAAAATTCAGTAGCAGTGTATTTATTTAGGATGTAATATCAAATTAATGACACAATCAAAAAGCAAGAAATGGAGTCAGTTTCAGCACCTCATCTTCTCCAAGCCATTCTTTCCCATCCCTCCCAATTAAGTGCAATCAATCTTTAATAATTTCACGCACTTCAGGAAAGGAATTACCTGGAACCTCCACTAAGAAAAGGAAAGGTTTGTGGAGAACCGTTTGTCTTATGAGATAATGTGGTGTAATGAAGAAAAAGCTGCCTTCAAATCCAGAATGCCCTGGATTCAAAAACTGCCTTCGACACATACTGGTGCATAATCCTGGGAAAGTCATTTAAGTTCTTGGAGCTAGAGACATCTCTCTAAATGTTACAGAAAAGAGGGTGTCAATATGACAGGGTTCTTCACCCCCCCCCATTCCTCTATACCAATAAATCATAATGCCTATCCTACATGCCAAAAATGATACTTAGAATATTTATCCTGCTTATATCCACTTACAGTAATTGAATTTAGGTGCTACTTTTTTCAATGAATCTTTCCCTTATTCTTCCAATTGTTAGTATGGCTTTATTTCTCAGTTTACCTTGTACTATATTAATGTGAATGTAATAACACCTGGAAAAGGAAATGGCACACTGCCCCAATATCTTTCTAAGAAAAACCCAAATGGGGCCATGAAGAGTTGGACACAATTTAATCACTAAACAACAATGACACTTTGAATGACACTTATTCTCTGTCCCCTATACTTCCATCCCCTATACCTATTGAGAACTTTTATTGAGGATCCTTCTTTTTTTCTAGCCCACAAAAAGTTGGAAGGAAAATCTTTAGATGGAGGTACTAAACAGTGAGAGATTATGAAATCTCATTGAAAACTAAAACAAAGATGCTGAACAACACCCAGCAGGTGTGAAAATCAATGAGAAGAGACAGACATCCTATGGGAGAGTCAACTTAAATAAGGGTGAGGGCTCCTAGGTTCCACCAAAGTGGTTTGCATCATTTACTGCAGAACTTGTGATATTATTAATGTAGAAATTACCTTCAGTGTCAACATTTCATCCTCACCTGAGACACTAAAAAGTTTCCTGGGGACACTGACGAATTGGGATTTGCCTGTGGTTACTCAGTATGTTCTGAAATGAGGACTTAAATCTAAATTATCCTGACTGTAAGACTGACCCTCTATGTATGAAAATATATATTATGCCAATATTTATATTATGTAATTACTTGTGTTAATATTTAGGGACATTATGCAAATTGATATGCATTGTCAGAAAGAAACAAAATAAAATTCAGGAAGTCAGTTAACTTTTGGAGGCTTCAAATTCTTAAATTGGAAAATGAGGAATTAAGATTGAGGATCTTTTCCTATTCCAGTATTCTATGATATGATTCTAAACTTAAGGAAAAGAATAATAGCTAACATTTATATACTATACCTACTATGTGCCAGATACTATGCTAAGTGCTTTACAAATATTTAATCTGCACAACCACTATGGGAGGTTAAGTACTTTTATTATCTGCATTATTATTACTTACATTTGAGGAAATTGAAGTTCACAAAGGTTAGAGTCCAGTTTTAAACTCAGGTCTTCCTAACTCAAGGCTTACATCACTATCAACTGTGCCACTAGTTTTACTTTTTATATTTTCCTCTTTTATTTTTATAGAACTCTCTTATTTGCCTTTTTATTCTTTTCCTCTCTTATGAACTCCTCTCCCCACATTTCCCCTCCATATTCCATGTTTCCCATAGCTAATATAGATTAGAGTGTTCTACTCAGAAAAGAAGGTATCTGAAAGAAATAAACATTAAAAAGGCATACAGAAAATAGAAATCAGATTTTTCAAGATTTCCCAAGTCTCATTTACTTTGCCAGAAAAATGTAAGATGAAATATACATTGAATTCTGAGATTGTTTTTCGAGACCAAAGATTGGATGGAGGAGAAAATATAAGCTCATTTTCAACTTTTAGCTTTAATAAGCCAATAAAAATGGAGCATTTAAAAATTAAATTGTCAAATACATTTGAGATACATTATGATCACCCTAGCACAGCAATAAATATATATTTTATCTAGTTTTCCCCTGGAAAATTTAATTGGAGGCAAAACAATTACACAGTACTATCAAGGAACAAAAGTCTAAGTCACAGTGGGCGTTTTGTTTGTTATAACAATCTTACTTGTACACTTGGTATAAAATGTGTTTTCTGTCATTTCAAAATAACAATGCATAATGGAAACTCAAGAATTTAGCATAATGTTTAACACATAGTAAACACTTAAATGTTCAAATGCTTGAATGGTTTATAATATTGTGAGAGGAAAAATAATAATTTCATTTAAAAGTGTCAAGCCACAAAGATTTAAAACCCACACAGTCTGATTAGAAGTTTCTGGAACTTTAACACAAATTATCGTCATATAGTAGGTTTCATTTCCTTGTTTTTGTGCACCAAAAGAAAACTAATTAAAAATAAAATTAACAGTAAAGGTAATGAAAGTCAAGAATAATGTATGAAACTGAGCAATTAAACTCTTCATTAATTCCTTCTTAATTCTGGAAAATACATCTTTAATATGCTTCAGGTAATAATGATCTCAACAATGTTACTTAAGCAAACAATGTAATTATATAGTACCATTTTTTAATTTCAAAAAAATCTTGCTTTTAATTATCCCAGATTAGGTTGATCATTCATATTATATTACATGTTTGGGTAAAATCTCATTTTCAATATATAAACATTTGGAACCAAGATTTAACTATCTTAATATTCCAAGGATTCATGATCTCATGATTATGGTCTTATCACTGATGCATAGCATAACCCATCCATACTTATATGCATCTCTTTTCCAAGTCCTCCCAGATATTCCCCTCTGAATTAGGGTCATTCAGAATTAGAATTAGAATAAAGAATCAATTAGAATAAAGAGTTTCTGCATAAGTATGAGAAGTTTTAAAATGAGAAGAGGTGATCAGTTTCTTCTCCCCATTTCAATTCCCAAATTTGACAGCAGTTGCATCCCCAAGTCATTAATTATATGGTAAAACAACATGTGTACTACAAATAAAAAAGGAGAAAACCTATGTGCAGAACTTATGTATGCAAAAGAGAGTTTAGAGTAAACCACAGGAAGATGCTTTGTCTTCCATAACTCAATCAATCAACCAATACAAAATTTTTTTTAAGAACTTACAACATACCAGGCACTATGCTAAATACAAAAAGAAGACAGTGTCTGCCCTTAAGGAGTTTACAAACTAATGATACAGTCAAATATCTGCATCTAAATTGGAGTAATGTGATGGTTTGAAAATTTCTTTTCTGGACAGGAAATGTCTCATATCTGCCATATGTTACATGGTCAATATCCTTCCTTTGGGGGAGATGAGAGTATGGTAATAGAATGTTCCCAAATTACTGAAAGCTGGCTAACCAAGGGGATGGAGAGAATTTTTTATTTGATCCTAGATACTGTAGAGTTACTTGAGCCTGGATGGACACATCCATCAAGTAGAATTGGTTTTAAAGATAAAAACAAAGGAAGCAATAAACAATTATAAGTACATAGGTAGATGATGAATATGGGCATAGAATTTCTTGTGAAATTATCTGGCTAGTGCCAGGAGAATAATCCTGGATTATCCTCACATATTTATTGAAATGCTGCTTATGGCTTTCTCCCTAGAGATTCTACATATGAATGCTATCTCAGGTCCCATAGGTCAGAATAAATTTTCAATACATAAGGATCTTAACAAGGGGAGAAGGGCCTCGGTTCACATAATTATGTATAAATGTACATGTGCATATTGCTCTAGCATCAAAATCAATTTGTTTCTGTTTCTTAGAGGAAGGGTGAACTTACAGAGAATTTTAAGAAGCAAATATACATATATATATATATATATACATATATATATATATATATATAATATATATATAATTTGAAGCCCCATCAAAAACAAAGAAAACTACAACAAAAGGCAGTTTGAATGAATCATGGCAGTCAAATTGTAAGGGCCTCTCCAATGGACCCACATACAGATCTCTCTCATTTTTTCCTGAAATTGAAATGTTATATAGGCATATATACCTGGCACATGGGCCATTCATCAAGCTATTCCTTGCTTTCACTATTCTATTTCACTATTCTATGCTTTCACATAGTTTCTTTTTAAATCATGCATTTCTGTAATGACATCCTTTGAGCCATTGAAGTCAAACTCAAATAGAAAAGGAGCCACTAAACTTTACATGGGCATCTGGGGGTATAGTGGATGGAGAGCCAGGCCTGGAATCAAGAAGACAATTTCTTGAGTTCAGTGGTAGCCTTAGACACTTACAAGATGTTTGACCCTGGACAAGTCCTTCAATCTCATTTTCCTTCAGTTTCTTCATTTGCAAAATTAGCTAGAAAAGGAAATGACAAATCACTCCAGTATCTTTGCCAAGAAAATTCCAAATAGGGTCACAAAGAATCTGACATGACTGAAAAGGATGGCATGATGACAAACACTTTACATAAGAATACAAAATATTGACAAATATTGACTTCAAAAACCATATATTATTGTTATCTTTGTAATATTGAATTTTTATCTATTTTATTAAAATTTCCTAATTATATTTTAATGTGGTCAGATGCCTGCCTTTGTTTGACCTTTCTGCTTTAAGTTACTTCAGCAGTCCAATTTTGTTTATAAAGTGGTTCAACAACTAAATGTCCGCATGTTCCTTTTCACTGTTCTTTAGAAATCCTCAACTACAGTTCTTCAGAAGCTGTAGTTTTCCTCAACTTGCAACCATGTAAAATCATCACAAGAATATTTGTATTCAATAGATGTATCTTTGTGTCGTGGAATAGTTTCAAGTCTCTAAAAGAACTTATCTTTTTCCAAAAGGTAATTCACCCTGCTCCCCTTCTCTTCTTGGTCAGTTCTAGGCCTGATTCTGTTCCTTTAGCAGTGTCTCTAAAAGATTTATGTATTTAGTATCACACTTAGCACATAGTAGGTACTTAACAAATATTGATTGATGAATGGATGGATAGATAGGTAGATAGGTGATGGATAGCTATCTTACTCTACTATTTCACTATTCACTATTTATAAAAAGTGTCTCTGGCTTCTTGAAAACTCTGCCAGGAAAAATTAAGATCTGACATTGTAGGAAAGGCTTCAAACAATTGGGATAACAGATGACATCTGTTTTCAGAGGATTAGCCAGTAGTATTCTCATAAATGTGCAACAATATACTTTTAAGTTTAATCTACATTATTAACATTTTTCCTTCACTTCATCACAAGTTTAGACAATCAGCAAAACAATATATCCAGCCCTAATTTATAGTTTGCAGATTTTCCAGGTATAAATGCTCACACTCAAAATTTAACAGTGAACTCTTGCAAACTGATTCAAGCAGCATACCTCTGGGGCCAGCCCAACTACATACAAAGATCACTACAATAGATTCGCCATTTAGGGCTCAATTTTTTGACCATGGCAAACTATGAAAAATGTGAAGTTAATCAGCTTCCTTTATAATGTCCCCAAACTTATAGCAAGTCTATATTAGCAAAAGACAGACTGTGTGTATTTGGCATTCATTCAGCATTGCAGTAGACAGGATAACTAAAAAAAAAAATTCATTTGTATTCTTCATGTCATATCTACCAAAAAATTTGACTTAAGTTGGAAGAGGAAGTGTGGTTAATATTTATGATTAAATAATAGCAATACTGAACTCTATTGGCCAGTTCATCCCAAAGATTTTTAATCTATCTCAATCTCTCTACATCCTGGTTTACCCCTGTAAAAAAATCAAAAGACCATTAAAAAAAGAATATTAAAAGATAATCCTAAAGAGGTAAGAAGTGCAGCCAATTTAATATAATATTGATGTATAAGTGATAGAAACAATTTGCTTTTAAAGTTTTCTATTATGATATTTCTGCCCATCCTTTTAAATCTAGAATTGTTATCTGTATCTTTTCCTCTTTCCATAACCTTAAAATTGTTGAAGGATTATAAAAAGAAATTTTGAAGAATTATGAAAGAAATTTTGGATGTTATGGACTCTTGCCTTAAATATGATATCTATGTCACCATCTCCATTTTTAGGTAGTTAAAATCTGGAGTATGAAATCTAGATGTGAAGTATCAATCAATATTACAATTCAAACTGGAACAAAGCCCATTTTAATCCTCATATTTGAAAGTGAGTGGCAGTTTATCTTCAACAATGAGAGGATCCAAATCAGTTCCAATTGATCAGTAATGACAGAACCAGCTACCCAGCGAAAGAACACTGGGAAAAGAGTGTGGACCACAACATAGCATTTATACTCTTTCTGTTATTATTTGCTTGAATTTTTGTTTTTCTTCCTTTTTTAACCTTATTTCTAAATCCAATTTTTCTTGTGTAGCAAGACAACTGTATAAATATATTGTATTTAATATATACTTTAACACATTTAACATGTATGGAACTACCTGCCATCTAGGGGAAGGGGTAGAGGGAAGGAGGGGAAAAATTGGAACAGAAGTTTTTGCAAGGGTCAATGTTGAAAAATTACCCATGCATATGTTTTGTCAACAAATAGCTATAATTAAAAAAATAAAAAAATAATCTCTTTGAACCGAAAGGAAGGAAGGAAGGAAGGAAGGAAGGAAGGAAGGAAGGAAGGAAGGAAGGAAGGAAGGAAGGAAGGAAGGAAGGAAAAAAGAAAGAAAGAAAGAAAATGAGTGGCAGTAATGTGTTGTGACTGACTCAAGGGATTTGTAAAATCAGATTATTAAATTTTCAGTGTGAGCATTTATATCTTGGATGTTGCATATTAGATCTCAATTAATTGTTTTGTGAATCATCTAGACTTAATAAAGTGATGGAAAAACTGTTAATAATTCAGATTGAACTTAAAAGTGTATTGTATATACATTTTTCCTAAGAAACTATTTGTTTTTTTATTAAAGCTTTTTATTTTCAAAACATATGCATAAATAATTTTCAACATTCACTCTTGCAAAACCTTGTATTCCAAATTCTTTCTCTCCCTTCCCCTAACCCTCTCTCTTAGATAATAAGTAATCCAATATATGTTAAACATGTACAATTCTTCTATACATATTTCCACAAACATCATGCTGTACCAAAAAAATCAGATCAAAATGGGGGGGGGGGAATGAAAAAGAAAAAAAGCAAGCAAATAACAACAAAAAAGTGAAAATACTATGTTGTGATCCATATTCAGTCCCCACAGCCCTCTCTCAGATGCATTGGAACTGGCCTGAATCACCTAGCTGTTGAAAAGAGCCATGTCCAATAGAATTGATCACTGTATAATCTTGCTGTTGCTGTGTACAGTATTCTCCTTGTTCTACTCATTGCACTTAGCATCAGCATCTGAGAGACTAATTGTTAAAACATTGATCATGTCGCTGCTGTTAAAGAGTATCACAATGGAAAAGAAACAATAAACAAATGTTTGTAAAGCAATTTGCAAACAATTTATCTCAAAAACAATCCTTCATATCTATCCACTTCTCCCTTTCTGAAATCCACCAAGGCATATGATTAAAAACATTCTAATAAGAAGTGCATTTTGGGAAGTGGTCTTTCTTAGAATCTGATGAAAAACACATTGGGAGTGAGCTGAGGGCCATGGAGGAACACTTAGCTATTCCAATAGCTTTTTGTTTGTAGAACAGCTCAAACTTTAAAAAGTGCTAGTTGCTGGTTATAGAAGTAACTCCCAAAGGTTAAAGTTTTATTTTTTATTCACTATAATAATTCCATCCAACCCCAATAAGGAAACTGATCACTCTAAAGGTGTTTTTAATTCCAGAGAGGCGAGTTGCAAGTAGACACGATATAAATACATAGAGTCCAGCAGGTGGCGATATAAGCATTTCTCTCTTGCTTTATCTTCACTGAATTACTTGAATTACATCTGAATTTGCTAAATTTTTTTGAAAGCAAATAAATATTTTTTCAATTATCTCCTGTAACCTTTTTGTCATGAGAAGTAGGCAAGAGGTTGCAGGGATGAATCTGGAATAAAGGCATAAGAAAAGTCTGATTCGTAAAAAACAAAATTTGTTTGCTGGGAATGTGTGTGTTCATGGCTTCTATATATATATTCCCATTAAAAGTATATTTCATTAAGTTAGAAAGAAAGGTTAAATTTTATTTTTAAAAATGAAAGCTTTTTAGTTTCAAAATAAATACAAAGCTACTTTTCAATATTCACCCTTGAAAATCTTGTGTTCCAAATTTTTCTCCCTTCCTTCTCCATTCCCTCCTCTAGACAGCAAGTTATCCAATATATGTTAAACTTGTGCAATTCTTCTATACATATTTCCACATTTATCATGCTGCACAAGAAAAAATCAGATAAAAAAAGAAAAAAATGAGAAAAAAAACAAAAAATAAGCAAACATCAACAAAAAAGGTGAAAATACTATATTGTGATCTACATTCAGTCTCCATAGCTCTCTTTCTGGATACAGATGGCTCTGTCCATAACAAGTCTATTTAAATTGGCCTGAATCACTCAATGTTGGGAAAAAAAACCCATCCATCAGAATTGATCATTTTATAATCTTGTTATTATATATAACATTATCTTGTTTCAAATCACTTCACTTAGTGTCAGTTCATGTCAGTCTCTCCAGGCCTTTCTGAAATCATCTTGCTGATCATTTCTTATAGAACAGTAATATTTCATTACATTCATATATCATAATTTATTCAGCCATTCTCTAACTGATGGGCATCCACTCAGTTTCCATTCCTTGTCATTACATAAAAGGGCTGCTACAAACATTTTTGCACATGTGGGTCTTCCCTTTTTTGTGATCTCTTTAGGATACAGATCCATTAGAAACACTACTGTATCAAAGGGTATGCACAGTTTGATAGCTCTTTAGACATAATTCCAAATTGCTCTCCAGAATGGAGACCAGAACTCCACCAATTATGTATTAGTGTCCCATTTTTCCCACATTGCCTCCAAATTTAGCATTGTTTTTTTCCTGTGGTCTTAATCAATCTGAAAGAGGTAAGGCTAAGGTAATGGTAAGGTTAAATTTTAATAACCCATAGCTAAATTTAGTTTTTTTCCCCCTGAAGCTAACTTATGAGTAAATTATTTAATAAGTTTATTTTGTCTTCCTCAAACCACATATGGAGTCTTGGATTCAAGTCCAGACACATTTTTTAGGGGGATATTGAGAATCTAGAGAGTGTCCAAAATAGGGCAATCAGGATACAGAAGGATCATATGAAGACATGAGGATCAGGTTAAAAAAAAACAACTAGAGAAAGGAAAACTTAGTTGGAACATGATAGTTCACTTGTATGTAAAATTATTTATATTGTAACATAGCATACTAAAAAACAGAGACATTACCTTCTCAACAAAAGTCTGTGTAATCTAAGCTGTGGTTTTTCCAGTAACAATCTATGCTTGTGAGATTTGGATTATAAGGAAAGCTGAGCTCCTCACAATTAATGCTCTGAAATTGTGGTGTTAGAGAAGATTCTTTAGAGTCCTTTGGACAGCAAGGAGAACGATAAGCCAATACTTGAAGAAATTCAGGCTACTCACTGGAAGGTCAGATACTTAAGTTGAAGATTAAATACTTTGACTACATGATGAAAAAATGAGATTCATTAGAAAAGAGCCTGATGTTGACAAAGATTTGAAGGCAAAAGAAGAAGAGGATAGCAGAAGATGAGCTGGATGGATAATGTCTTGGAAACAAATTAATTGGGACAAACGTTAAGAAATAGACATGACAAAATGACTAGACAACAACAATGCAGAATAATATACAAAATACCATAGTATAGCATGTTATTGAGTTATTTCAGTCGTGTCCAATTCTCCATAATCCTATTTGGGGTTTTCTTGGCAAATATACTATAGTGGTTTGCCATATCCTTATTTAGCAGCAGCTTATTTAACAGATGAGGAATTGATTTAAACAGAGTTCAGCAATTTGCCCAGCCTCACACTGCTAGTGAATATCTGAGGCCAGATTTGAACTTAAGTCCTCTTTCTCTATATATAGGATAGGATAGGATAGCACAATGTATAATTTATATAGTATAACATAGCAAAGCATAGTATAGTATAGTATAATATACTAAAGTTGGGTATATAAAAGACTGTCTTTGAAATAGTGTTCTGATTGGCCATAGGCTATAGAATTAGAAGAAGGGAAAAGTTGAAATTTAGGCTTGATATAAACAAAAATAATAATGATAATAACAAACAGAGTTATCTTAAAATACGATAGCCTAACTTGAGAGGTAATAAGAAATTCCTCACTGAAGGCCTTAAAGCCAAAATAAGATGACCATTTTTCTATGATATAGAAGATTCTTGTTCATTTAAAATGAGGTGGACTATATAGCCTGTGAAGTCTCTTCCAACTTAGAATCATAATATTTTATATAGCGTCAAAAGCAGCTGAAATCCTTGGATTATGAGAGGGGCAGAAGGGAGAGACAGAGAGAAAAAAAAGAGGATACATTCCTGAGAGTTTTCACTTTAGTAGTAGCATGAAAAAAAAAAAAAGAAAGAAAGAAATTGGTCACCAGCAAGGGTGGTTTGACCTGCGGAAAAAGGAAGGAATGGGGAACAGTTAAATGAATCAGGGTATGTGAATGACATAGAATACAATAATATCAATAAGTCAATATTGTAAAAATGAACAATTCTGAAAGACTCAAACAGCCTGATCAGTGGAATGATCAACATAAATCCAGAGGACTGACAATGATGCCCACTTCATAACTAGACTAATATTCAGAATAAGAAACACATTTTCTGCCATGACCAATGTGGGCATTTATTTTGCTAGACTCTGTTTATACAATACAAAGGTTTTGTGTTTCCTTCCCTCTCCTCATATTCCCAGTCTCCCAGACTCATTCTTAACACTTTACTGTCTCTCACCCATCATATCCAATCTGTTGCCAAGGCCTGTCAATTTTACCTTTGTAATATATCACCACTTTGGTATGGACCCTTATCACCTCACTCCTCAACTATTGCAAGAGCTTACTGGTGTGTTTGCTTGCATTAAGTCTCTCCTCACCCCAATCTATCTTCCATTCAGCTACTAAAGTGATTTTCCTAAAGTGCAAGTCTGATCATGTCATCTCCTCATCTCCAGCATGTCACCTTCAACCCCTATTCAATAAACTCTCGTGCTTCTCTATCACATCCAGGACAAAATACAAAATTCAGTTTGGTTTTCAGAATCCTTTATAGCCTAGCCCTCTCCTACTTTTCCATTTTTCTGAAATTTCTCTTCCTTATTTCACATAACTCCATCTCCACTCCAGTCATTTTCTCTAGCTATTCACTATGCCTAGAATGCTTTCCCTTCTCAACTCTGTCTACCAACTTCCATGTATCCCCTTAAGTCTCAATTAAAATCCCATCTTTTATAGGAAGGCTTTACTTATTTTTTATTAATTTTGTTTTATTTGTACAGATTTGCTTGTTTTCTTATCTTCCCTATTAAATTGGATAGTACCTGACACATAATAGGCACTTAATAAATATTTCTTTAATAACTTTGAGGATGATAATAACAACTGTCCTTTTCCATAATTCTTCCTAGTTCAAAAGACCTTTTTCTTAGTAAGGCACTCCCCCTTGCCTTAAAGTGACCAGCCCCACTTCAGTCTGTTCCACTTCCAATATTACTTTGGGGATCTTACACAGCTAAGCGACTAAGAACAAAAGTTTGATAGCAGGATGTGACTTATGAGTTTGCTGGCTTCTTCATATGCAAATGAAATATTTAAGCCTCTGATTATTTCTAGGGTGAGTAATGTTTGGCATTGTTCAATTCTTCAGTAGTATCCAACTCCTTGTAAACCCATAGATATTCCAGATATTCCAGACTCTTCTAATCTTTATTATATCGTGAAGTCTATTCAAAGTTCATGTTCATTGGCTCCCTGACATTATCTATCCATCTCATTTTCTGCCCACCCCTTTTCTTTTGCCTTCAATCTCTCCCGATATCTTCACTTTTTTAGAGTCCCATCCTCTCATTATGTGGCCAAAGTATTTAAGCTTCAACTTCAGTATTTGACTTTCTGTGAAAAGCCTGAAATAATTTCTAAGTATTGACTGATTTGATCTTTTTGCTTATCAAAGGATTCTCAAATGTCTTCTCTAGCATCAAAATTTCAAAAGTGTAGATTCTGCAGTGCATATTTTTTGTTTGTCTGTTTGTTTTTAACAATCCAACTCTCACAGCCACTGGAAAAACCATAGCTTTGACTATGTGAACTTTGTGGGTAAGAAGACATCCCTACTTTTTGGTATACTGTCCAAATTTGCCATAGCTTTTCTTCCAAAGAGCTATCATCTTTTAATTTCATAGCTGCAGTCAGTGTCTATAGTGATCTTTGAGCCAAAGAATATAAAACCTGATGCTACTTCAATTTCTCTTCCGTCTATTTGTTAGGAAGTGATGGGACCAGTTGTCAAGATCTTAGTTTTTTTGGTGTTGTTTCAAGTCAGCTTTTACACTCTTTTACCCTTATCACCCTTCTTAATTCCTCTTCACTTTCTGTCATCAGAATAGTATCATCTGCATATCTAAGTTTGTTTTTATTTCTCCTGAAAATCTTAATTCAAGCTTTCGATTCATCCAGCCTGGCTTTCACACAATTTATTCTGCATATAAGTTAAATAAGGTGACAATATATATTTCAGACTTCCTTCTTGGTATGATATGTCAAAGATTGCACTGCATTGTCTTCAGATACCAGAGTCATCTTTATACCATAAAGAGACATCAGAGAAAGATATTAATGGAGCTCATTCAAACTTAAGATAACTCTATTTGTCATTGTTTCCTTAAATTAAAACCAAATCTATCTCTCCAACTTCTACTCATTTCTCTGAATCAAAATTTAGAGGATCTTCTACTTGTCAGTCCTTTATATACTTTTTTAAAGTATATGAAGGTTCTCTTCTCCGGGCTAAACCCCTTAGTTTCTTCTAATCATTCTTTTGTGGTATGGTTTCCAGTCCCTTTACTATTCTGGACATACTTCCTAAAATATGGCACCAGAATTGAAAACTCTCATGAAGATATTAGGAAAACAGGGCAAGGAATAGAGGGATTATAATTTCCTTAATTCTACCTACTACTCTTCTTTAATACAGTTCAAACTTGCATTAGCTTTTAGGGTTGCTAAGTCTGATTATTGACTCCTCTTAAGTTTACTGACCATTAAAATCACAAGCTTTTCCCCCAACATGAATGGTGATCTAGTTATATCTTTTCCATCTTGTATTTTTTGAGCAGTATATTTTTTAATTCAAGTATAGAATTTTACCTTTATCTTTACTAACTGAATTAAATTTGTTCTTTTATTCTGCCTTATATAAAGATCTTTTTAATGACTAATTCTGTGATCTAGAATGTTAGGAATCCCTCCTAACTTAATGTAATTTATAAATTGATTAGGATGTGACCTGTAACCCAGTGGTCTTCAACAAGGAAAGAGGCTCTGTCAATGCCTATAAGACCGGGATTAGTACTCTCTCTATCTGTCTCTGTCTCTGTCTCTTTCTCTTTTTCTGTCTGTCTGTCTGTCTGTCTCTGTCTCTGTGTCTGTCTGTCCATCTCTCTCACTCTCTCCTCTGCTTTTCTGTCCCTCTATCTCGGTCTTTCTCTTTGTGTCTCTCTTGGTCTCTGTCTATCTGTCTCACTTTCTGGCTCTGGCTCTCTGTCTATCTGTCTCTCTCTCACTTGATTCAAGCCTTTCCTCTAAATCTCCATGAATACTCATATTAGTCATACAAAGATAAAAAAGCATTTTTTATTATAGCTTTTTACTTACAAAACATATGCATAGGTAATTTTTCAGCATTGACCCTTGCAAAACCTTCTGTTCCAAATTTTCCCCTCCTTCTTCCCACTCCCTCCCCTAGATGGCAGGTAGTCCAATACATGTTAAATATATTAAAATATATGTCAAATTCAATATATATATATATATATATATATATATATATATATATATATATATATATATATATATATATTTACATAGTTATCTTGTTGCACAAGAAAAATCAGATCAAGAAGGGAAAAAACCCTGAGTAAGAAAACAAAATGCAAGGAAACAATAACAGAAAGAGTGAAAATGCTATATGGTGGTCCACATCATTTCCCGTAGTCCTCTCTCTGGGTGTAAATGACTCTCTTCATTACTGAACAGGTGGAACTGGTTTGAATAATCTCATTGTTGAAGAAAGCCATGTCCATCAGAATTGATCGCCATATAGTCTTGTTGTTGCTGTGTATAATGATTTCCTGGTTTTGCTCATTTCACTCAGCATCAGTTCACGTAAGTCTCTCCAAGCCTCTCTGTATTCATCCTGTTGGTTGTTTCTTACAGAACAATAATATTCCATAACATTCATATACCACAATTTATTCAGCCATTCTCCAATTGATGAGCATTCATTCAGTTTCCAGTTTCTAGCCACTAAGAAAAGGGCTGCCACAAACATTTTAGTACATGTGGGTCCCTTTCCCTCCTTTAAGATCTCTTTGGGATATAAGCCCAGTAGTAACACTGCTGGGTCAAAGAGTATGCACCGTTTGATAACCTTTTGAGCATAGTTCCAAATTGTTCTCCAAAATAGTTGGATTCATTCACAGCTCCACCAACAATGTATTGTGGTGCTCTTCTTTTGTACAATATATAATGGTTCTCTCTGGGAGCAGGTTTTTTGGGGAGGTTTTCTGGAGGCAGCCTTAGTATCAGTTCAGATCAGCAACCAGGTGTTAAAAGTTCAGATCTTTTATTGCTTCCTCCAAAATAGCCCGGTTAGTTTTCTTGGTGACCTATCTCTCTGCTTAGTTCCAAGGGTTCCCTCCTAATGTCTCCAAATCCAAAGGTTTGTCTTTCAGCCTCCAGCCAGCGCAAAAGTGGAAAATGGAATGAATCTGTCTCCACCTCCCAGAGTGGGCTTCTTCTGAATTTACCCTGACTGGCTCATTGAAGCTCTATTTATGCTGGGTGTAAAAGGTTGACTTCTCCTCCGAGGGAGGGATTAAGGGAGGTGTGAATTCACAAAGTTACTAAGTTAACAATGGTTTGATTTCTTATAAATTTGAGTTAATTCTCTATATATTTTGGAAATAAGGCCTTCAGCAGAACCTTTGAATGTCAAAATGTTTCCCCAGTTTATTGCTTCCCTTGTAATCTTGTGTGCATTAGTTTTATTTGTACAAAAACTTTTTAACTTAATACAATAAAAATTATTTATTTTGTGATCAATAATGATCTCTAGTTCTTCTTTGGTCACAAATTCCTTCCTCCTCCACAGGTCTGAGAGGTAAACTATCTTATGTTCTTCTAACGTATTTATAATATTATTCTTTATGTCTAGACCATGAACCCATTTCAACTTTATCTTGGTATATGGTGTTAAGTGTGGGTCAATACCTAGCTTCTGTCATACTGGTTTCCATTTTTCCCAGCAGTTTTGGTCAAACAGTGAATTCTTAATCCAAAAGCTGGGGTCTTTGGGTTTGTCAAACACTAGATTGCTATATTATTGACGATTTTGTTCTGTAAATCTAACCTTTTTCTTAGCCAGTACCAAATGGTTTTGATGATTGCTGCTTTATAATATAGTTTTAGATCAGGTACAGCTAGGCCACCTTCATTTGAGTTTTTTGTTTTTTTTTTTTTTCCATTAGTTCCCTCCAAATTCTTGACCTTTTGTTCTTCCAGATGAATTTTGTTGTTGTTTTTTTTTTTTTTTCCCCTCGATCAGTAAAATAGTTTCTTGGAAATTTGATTAGTATAGCACTAAATAAATAGATTAGTTTAGGTAGTATTGCTATCTTCATTATATTAGCTCAACCTATTCAAGAGCACTTGATATTTTTCCAATTGTTTAGATCTGACTTTATTTGTGTGTTTTGTAGTTTTGCTCATATAGTTCCTGTCTCTCTTTGGCAGATAGATTTCCAAATATTTTATTCTCTCCATAGTTATTTTAAATGGAATTTATCTTTGTATCTCTTGCTGTGGGATTTTATTGATGCTGTATAAAAATGCTGAGGATTTATATGGGTTTATTTTGTATCCTGCAACTTTGCTAAATTTGTGGATTATTTCTAATAACTTTTCAGTAGCATCTCTGGGATTCACTAAGTATAGCATCATATCATCTGCAAAGAGTGATAATTTGGTTTCCTCATTACCTACTCTAATTCCTTTAATCTCTTTTTCATCTCTTATTGCCAAAGCTAGCATGTCTAATGCGATATTGAATAGTAATGGTGATAGTGTTTCACTCCTGCTCTTAATGGGAATGGTTCCAATTTATCACCATTACATATGATGCTTACTGGTGGTTTTAAATAGATGCTACTGACTATTTTAAGGCAAAGTCCATATATCCCTATACTCTCTAGTGTTTTTTTTTTTAAACTAGGAATGGGTTTTGGATTTTATAAAATACTTTTTCTGCATCTATTGAGATAATCATATGGTTTTTGGTAATTTGGTTATTGATATAGTCAGTTATGTTAATAGTTTTCCTAATACTGAACCAGCCCTGCATTCCTGGTATAAATCCTACTTGGTCATGGTATGTTATTCTGGAGATGATTTTCTGTAATCTTTTTTGCTAATATTTTATTTAAGATTTTTGCATCAATGTTAATTAGGGAGATTGTTCTATAATTTTCTTTCTCTGTTTTTGATCTGCTTGGATTAGGTATCAGTACTATGTCTGTGTCATAAAAGGAATTTGGTAAGACTCCTTCAATCCCTATTTTTTCAAATTGCATTGTAGTTAATTGTTCTTTAAATGCTTGGTAGAATTCACATGTAAATTCTTCTGGTCCTGGGGATTTTTTCTTAGCAAGTTGATTAGTAGCTTGTTCTATTTCTTTTTCTAAAATGGGGCTGTTTAACCAATTTACTTCTTCCTTTGTTAATCTGGGAAATCTATATTTTTTAATACCTTCAAATAAGTTATCAATTTTATTGGCATAAAGTTGGGCAAAGTAACTCCTAATTATTGCTCTAATTTCCTCTTCCTTAGTGGCAAGTTCTCCCTTTTCATTTTTAAGAGTAACAATTTGATTTCACTCTTTCCTTTTTCTAATCAAATTTACCAAGGGCTTATCTATTTTGTTGGGTTTTTTTCATAGAACCAACTCTTAGTTTTATTTATTAATTCAATAGTTTTTTTTTTTTTACTTTCAATCTTTTATTTTTAGAATTTCAAGCTTAGTATTTGACTGGCGGTTTTTAATTTGCTCTTTTTTCTAGCTTTTTTAGTTGCAAGCCTAGTTCATTGCTTTTTCTCTTTGTCTCTTTTATGCAAGTAGGCCTCTAGAGATATAAAATTTCCCCTTATTACCACTTTGGCTGTATCCCACACATTTTGGCATATTGTCTCATTATTGTCATTCTCTTAGGTAAAATTAATTTTGACTATGATTTGCTGCTTCTCCCAATCATTCTTTAGGATGAGATTATTAGTTTTCAATTACTTTTTGTTCTATTTTCCCCTGGCTTTTTATTTGTTGTAATTCTTATTGCATTGTGATCTGAAAAAGGATGCATTTACTCTTTCTGGCTTTCTGCTTTGAATTTGAGGTCTTCATGTCCTAATATATGGTCAGTTTTTGTATAGGTTCCATGAACTGCTGAGAAGAAAGTGTAGTCCTTTCTGTCTCCAAAGTCCTTTCTTTTTTCCAAAGATCTACCATACCTAACTTTTCTAGTATTCTATTTACCTCTTTAACTTCTTTCTTATTTATTTTGTGAGTTGTTTTATCTAATTCTGAGAATGCAAGGTTGAGATCTCCCACTATTATAGTTTTGCTATCTATTTCTTCTTGCATTTCTCTTAACTTCTTTAAGAATTTAGATGCTACACCACTTGGTGCATATATGTTTAATATTGATATCACTTCATTATCTATGTTACCTTTAGCAAGATATAGTGCCTTTCCTTATCTCTTTTAATTAGATCAATTTTTGCTTTTGCTTGATCTGAGATCAGAATGGCTAGCCCTGCTTTTTTTTATTTCACTTGAAGCATAGTAGATTCTGCTCCAGCCTTTTACCTTTATTCTATATGTATTGCCCTTCTTCAAATGTGTTTCCTGTAAACAACATATTGTAGGATTCTGACTTTTAATCCAGTTTGCTATCCACCTCCACTTTATGGGGGAGTTTTCCCCATTTACATTTATAATTAAAATTATTAATTCTGTATTTCCTGCCATTTTGTTAACCCCATATTATGCTTTTCTCTTTTCTTTCCCCTTTACCCCCCTTCCACAGTATTAAATTTGTGAGCACCACTTGTCTCATGCAGCCCTCCCTGTTTAGGATCCCTCTCCCCACCTTACAGTTCCTCTCCTTTTCTTAAACTATTTCCTTACAATTCCTGGGCTTAGGTGGGAGAAGTTTCTCTGTAAATCAAATATGTCTAATATTTTTCTCTTTGAGCCAATTCTGATGAGAGTAAGATACACACTGTGTTTATCCCCCTCCCTTCTTTCCCTCAGATATAATGGGTTTCCTTTGCCTTTTTGTGAGATGTGGTACCTCCACTTTTCTTTTTTTCTGGTACAATTTCCTTTCCACCTCTAGCTTTTTTTTCATATTATAACAGTAAAACCAAATTATACATGTATTCTCTATGTATACACATAACAGAAATATAGTTCCCAAGATTTCTTTTTACCTTTTTATGTTTCTCTTGAGTCCTATATTTGAAGGTCAAACTTTTTGTTTAGTTCCAGTTTTTTCATCATAAATACATGAAACTCAACTATTTCATTGAAAGTCCATTTTCTTCCCTGGAAAAAACTGCTCATTTTGATTGGGTAAGTTATTCTTGGCCGCATACCAAATTCCTTAGCCTTTCAGAATATCAGATTCCAGGGCCTTTGATCCTTCAATGTGGACACTGCTAGATCCTGTGTAATCCTTATTTGGCTTCTCTGTATTTGAACTGTTTTTTTCTTAGCTGTTTGTAGTATTTTTTCTTTGGTCTGATACTTCTGGAATTTAGCCACGATATTTCTTGGAGTTTTGATTTTGGGATCTCTTTCAGTAGGTGATTAATGAATTCTTTCAATGTCTATTTTACCCTTTGTTTCTATAACACTGGGCAGTTCTTTTTGATGATTTCTTGAAAAAGAGTGTCAGGCTCTTTTTTTTCATCATCATTTTCAGGAAGTCCAATAATCCTCAGCTTATCTCTCCTAGATCTATTTTCCAGATCTATTGTTTTCCCAAGTAGGTATTTAACATTTTTTCCTATTTTTTTTCTTTTTTTCTTTTTTTTAGTTTTGCTTGACTGATCCTTGATGTTTCCTCAAGTCATTCATTTCCATTTGTTCAATTCTGATTTTTAAATTAATTATTTTTTTCCTTTACTTTTTTAAAAAATTCTTTTTGTTGTCCAATTGAGCATTTAAATGAGTTGTTTTGTTCTATGGAATTTTTTTCCATTTCACCAATTTTATTTTTTAGAGAGCTATTTTCTTTTTCCAAATCACTAATTCTGTTTTTCAGGAAATTGATTTCTTTATCCACTCTATCTTTAAATGAGTAACATGACTTATCCCGACCTTCTTGCCAAGCTTCCCTTTGCTTTGCCCATTTTACTTCTAGCTCTCTTGTAAGAGGTTTTTAAATTTCTTCTATGAGAGCCTTGTGTGGTGGGGATCAGATCATATCCCCCTTTGGTGATTCATCTGGACACAGTCTGTTTTTAGTCTCCTCAGGGTTTGAACTCTGCTCTCTAGCCATATAGAAGCTATCTATAATTAGAGTCTGCTTTAACTTTTTACTCATTTTGACCAAAAAAAAAAACAAAAACAAAAACAAATTGTATTCTGTTTTTAGGGCAGTGTGGTGTTACCAAGCTTCCTCTACAGACAGCAGGAAGTAGCAGTGAAGTAGCAGTGCAGTAGCAATGGCTGTGCTGTGTCTGCACTTTGAGACTCTGAGAGCGTGCTGAGTTACTGGGTGGGTTGGCCAGGTCCTGAGAGACTCTAGCATTTTGGAGTTATAGTCTTTATTCTCTGTGTTTATAGCTTCTCTGCTGATCTACTGGCTTGCTGCCAGAGGAGAGCAGCTGACACTGTGGTAAAGTTCTCCTTGAAAATTTTCCTCCAGCAGAGACCACACCCCACCCCCTCAGGTCTGCTCAGCATGAGCTGCTTTCCGTGCTCTCACTACCTACTTGCCTGATGCTGCACCTGGCCTAACCATCCTGCCTGTGAGCAAAAACAGACATTTTCTGGTGAATTTCCAGATTATCTTCTGTTGGTAATGTGTTGTATTCCCAACATTCGTGGTTTTTTCAATCCAGCACTAATTCCGAGGCCTTATCATGAAAAAAGTAGTCTGAGGGTAAGGAAAAGCTTAGATAGATGGTGTGTCCTCTCTGCCATTTTGGCTCTGCCCCATCCCTTCCACATACTTTCATTACTGTCATTGCTGAAAGGAGAACTAAATTTTCTCCTCCTCCCTACTATTCTCTACTTCTCATAGACACTACTCAGGCAGAAAGCCCAAAGGAGAAAAGGGGTTTTGTGTGTGTGTGTGTGTGTGTGTGTGTGTGTGTCTGTGTGTCTGTGTGAGAAGGGGTGGAGTGAACTCAGAGCTTTTTAATCTTTAAACCTTTATAAACTATTAAAGAGAGAGGTTCCTTCACAAGCTCTGCCTGGACCAATCATCATTCATACAGTACCCACTCCAAAGAACTCACAAGGACAATTAATAGTTTCTGTAACAACCCAGTAAGAGGTAGGTATGTCTGCAAGGAGCTAGAGTTCATATGTAATTTCATGGAAATTGCTGCAATCAAACATTTAACATTTCATATTACTATATATTGGAGAAATTTGTCTATGAAATTTCTTTCTATGGTTTAGATATTTGAAACTACATTTATCTCTTTTAAATAATGTGGTAGGGTTATTTTATCTCATTTTTGCAAATGAAACTTAAGCATTCAAGGCATGAAGATAACATGAAATGACCTGGGTGAGGGGAAGGATTGCCTTGTATTCCTTCTCTCCCTTTTAGACACTAAGAGTTATTTTTTTGTGGGCGTTTTTTTTTTTTTCTTTTTTTCTTTTTTTTAGTTTTGCTTGACTGATCCTTGATGTTTCCTCAAGTCATTCATTTCCATTTGTTCAATTCTGATTTTTAATGAATTATTTTTTTTCCTTTACTTTTTTAAAAAATTCTTTTTGTTGTCCAATTGAGCGTTTAAATGAGTTGTTTTGTTCTATGGAATTTTTTTCCATTTCACCAATTTTATTTTTTAGAGAACTATTTTCTTTTTCCAAATCACTAATTCTGTTTTTCAGGAAATTGATTTCTTTATCCACTCTATCTTTAAATGAGTAACATGACTTATCCCGACCTTCTTGCCAAGCTTCCCTTTGCTTTGCCCATTTTACTTCTAGCTCTCTTGTAAGAGGTTTTTAAATTTCTTCTATGAGAGCCTTGTGTGGTGGGGATCAGATCATATCCCCCCCTTTGGTGATTCATCTGGACACAGTCTGTTTTTAGTCTCCTCAGGGTTTGAACTCTGCTCTCTAGCCATATAGAAGCTATCTATAATTAGAGTCTGCTTTAACTTTTTACTCATTTTGACCAAAAAAAAAAAAACAAAAAACAAATTGTATTCTGTTTTTAGGGCAGTGTGGTGTTACCAAGCTTCCTCTACAGACAACAGGAAGTAGCAGTGAAGTAGCAGTGCAGTAGCAATGGCTGTGCTGTGTCTGCACTTTGAGACTCTGAGAGCGTGCTGAGTTACTGGGTGGGTTGGCCAGGTCCTGAGAGACTCTAGCATTTTGGAGTTATAGTCTTTATTCTCTGTGTTTATAGCTTCTCTGCTGATCTACTGGCTTGCTGCCAGAGGAGAGCAGCTGACACTGTGGCAAAGTTCTCCTTGAAAATTTTCCTCCAGCAGAGACCACACCCCACCCCCTCAGGTCTGCTCAGCATGAGCTGCTTTCCGTGCTCTCACTACCTACTTGCCTGATGCTACACCTGGCCTAACCATCCTGCCTGTGAGCAAAAACAGACATTTTCTGGTGAATTTCCAGATTATCTTCTGTTGGTAATGTGTTGTATTCCCAACATTCGTGGTTTTTTCAATCAAGCACTAATTCCGAGGCCTTATCATGAAAAAAGTAGTCTGAGGGTAAGGAAAAGCTTAGATAGATGGTGTGTCCTCTCTGCCATTTTGGCTCTGCCCCATCCCTTCCACATACTTTCATTACTGTCATTGCTGAAAGGAGAACTAAATTTTCTCCTCCTCCCTACTATTCTCTACTTCTCATAGACACTACTCAGGCAGAAAGCCCAAAGGAGAAAAGGGGTTGTGTGTGTGTGTGTGTGTGTGTGTGTGTGTATGTATGTATGTGTGTGTCTGTGTGTCTGTGTGAGAAGGGGTGGAGTGAACTCAGAGCTTTTTAATCTTTAAACCTTTATAAACTATTAAAGAGAGAGGTTCCTTCACAAGCTCTGCCTGGACCAATCATCATTCATACAGTACCCACTCCAAAGAACTCACAAGGACAATTAATAGTTTCTGTAACAACCCAGTAAGAGGTAGGTATGTCTGCAAGGAGCTAGAGTTCATATGTAATTTCATGGAAATTGCTGCAATCAAACATTTAACATTTCATATTACTATATATTGGAGAAATTTGTCTATGAAATTTCTTTCTATGGTTTAGATATTTGAAACTACATTTATCTCTTTTAAATAATGTGGTAGGGTTATTTTATCTCATTTTTGCAAATGAAACTTAAGCATTCAAGGCATGAAGATAACATGAAATGACCTGGGTGAGGGGAAGGATTGCCTTGTATTCCTTCTCTCCCTTTTAGACACTAAGAGTTATTTTTTTGTGGGCGGTTTTTTTTTTTTTTCTCTTTTTCCTTTGTCCTTTTCAAATCTAAGTGCAGACAGTGAAATCTCCATACCCAGACTTGAGCCATGGTAACCTTGGAGGCTGAATTCCAGGATCAATCTTACAGCCAGCCCAGCAGGGAATCCCTAAGAAACTAGAGTGTTCAGGACCAAACATTAGGGCTTTCGATTAGGAATTTGGAATGATTTCTATAGGAACTGATCTACAGATTCCAGAGACTGAGGAGGTTTAGAAAGATGTTATATCCCCAAATTTTTGAGAGGTGTTTATATGTTCTTATTATATCTTTGAAATAAACATTCTTGAAAGACTTAAAACAATAAACAAATAGCACAATTTCAGGAAAAAAAATTTTAAAATTTATAAACTCCCAAAGCAAAAAAAAAAAAAAAAAATTCAAGATTAACTGGATTTATAAACTACTTCATTCAAACATTCAAAGAACAAATAATCAATTTTGTTTATCTCTAATTTTTTAGAATTTCTACTTTTGTGGTTAGCAAGGCTATGAAATAGTTTTTAAGTTTGCTTGCATCCTCAACTGATCTGTTTCATCTTTTTTTTTTTAAATTGATGAGAATATTTTCCCATTAATGCTTTAAATACATTTCAGGTTTTGGTATGTTGCTTCATTGTTGTCATTTTCTATGATGATACCTATTGTTTTTGACCACACTGATTCTTTAGAATTATTTAATCTCCATTTAAGTTAGAATTACTTTGTTAAATACCGTTTAATGATTATAATTTTTTTAATCATATTGTTAAAGGAAAAAAGTTTGTAATCATCCAGTGCAGCTATCCATCTCCAATAAATAGCATCTAATTTAACTATAGTTAGATTATAAATCAATGGATTATTGTCAATTCACCTATCTGAAATTTAACACCATACCATGAATTTTACTATTACATTCTAATTTAAAGCTAAGAAGTCCAGGTTATATATAGTGCAGTCATTAAATTCTCTGATGTAATCAATTTCTATTAACTGTTATTCTTTTGATTTAATATGACTTCTAGATTTTCTAAACCAACATTCACAAAATAAAAGGTTCTTCTGTATTTGTATAAGCCAACATTGGTGAATGTGTTAGACAACTGAGCAAATTTTTAATATCTTGTTCACACGTATCTGTTCAACCATCTGCAAAAAAAAAAAATTATGATTTTTAGAGTATATCACTCTTTTGTTTTTGTCCTTTTCGGGTATATATCTGTGAGCAAAATTACTCAGTGACATTAACTAAAATATTTTTCCACACAGATTTGAGATAGTAATCTCTACATCTTGAAGAAAAAATTTTAAAAATAGATTTTGTTTAACTTTTACATTGTCTGCTTTCCTCCCTGTACTTTTTCCCATCAACCTCTGAGTCATTTTCTAGTAACAAATAAATTTGTTTTGAACTGTGAAATATTCATTTTATTAGGAGAGCCTGGGTTTATTTCTTTTTTTTCAAGTTAATAGCTTTTTTTTATAACAATAGCTTTCTATTTTTTAAATACATGCAAAGATAGTTTTCACCATTCAATCTTTCAAAGCCTTGTGCTCCAAAATTTTCTCCCTCCCTTTTTCTTACCCTCTCTCCAGAATGCAAACAATCCAATATATGTTAAACATGTGCAATTCTTCTATATATATTTTTCCCATTTATCATACTGCACAAGAAAAATCAGATCAAAAAGGAAAAAAATGAGAAAAAAATTAAGCAAACAACAACAAAGATGGTGAAAATACTATGTTATGATCCACATTCAGTCCCTGTTGTTCTCGCTCTAAATGTTGATGGCTCTCTTCATCCCAAGTCCATTGGAACTTGTTATGAGTTCAAATGTTGGAGTTCTTGTTCTTCTCAAGGCAAAGCCGGTTTAGAGGCTTGGAGCCCTTCAGATGTCTCCAAATCCAAAGGTTCTGTCCTTTAGCCTCTGCCTCTGCTTTCTTCTGCCTCCAACCAAGACAGAGATGGAAGGTCTCTCTTATCTCCTTCTGGGGAGCCCAGCCACCAACTTGCCGCGGAGAGAGGGCTTCTGGCATAGCTCCACTGAAATCCGTCAAAGTGTTCTCTGCACCAGAGTCGTTCCTCTCGAGTCCAGCGCGATCAGCCAGCCAAGAGGAAAAAATGTATTCTGGAATGGCTGTCTCGCCTTATATGTGAACCTTCTGAGAGAATGGGATTATGGGTTTTCTCCCATAGTGCTCTCTGGCCCAAAGAGCTTGAAGGTGTGGACTCCCTTGAAGTTAGAAAGTGTACTTTGTGAAGCTAGCATACTTGTGGACTCCAATGAGTAAAGGTGTGAACACAAGCCTTGTATTAATTAGTTGTACTTAGTACCTTGTTTCAGGTTCTGGCCAAAACATCTTGTAAGATTAGATCAACTGTAATTAGTTAGCAGTTAGTAAGGATTCCAACAGGAACTGGCCTGAATTACCTCATTGTTGAAAAGATCCACATCCATCAGCATTGATCATTATATAAGCTTGTTGCTCTGTACAATATTTTCTTGGTTCTACTGACTTCATTTAGCATTTATTCATGTAAGTCTCTCCAGGCCTTTCTGAATTCATCCTATTATTTCTTATAGAACAATAATATTCCATAACATACATATACCACAACTTATTCATCCAACCTCCAGCTAGTGAGCATCCATTCAGTTTCCATTCCTTGCCACTACAAAAAGGACTGCTACAAATATCAAATAAATATTTTTAAAGAGGAGGAAAGAGAAAACGTTTTCCAATATCCATCAGCCCTAGAAAAGTTCTTTAATCTTATAGATTTTTTGAGTTTTTTTTTTTTTTTAACAAATGCTTCTATTATTTCTAGGTCAAGACTCACTTCTTGCTATTATAAGATCTCCATACTTAACAAAATGTATTCAAAACTATTACTTGTTAATTGACAGTTTCAGACCAGCTCTCCCTAGTCAATCTAATGCATTCAAAAGTTCCTCCACATCTTTTCCATGCCTTCAAAAAGCAATGCAGTCATCACCAATACTTCATACTCCAATAACTTTTTCCATCAGCTGTTGAAAATAGGTCACCTCAAATATTTTGAGGTATGTGCTCAAACTTCTAAAATCCAGCTGGATAAATGAAAACTGTCTTTTCCTTGTCTTTCTCTGCCATGGAGATCTGAGATCAACTACTGATTATAGCTGGTAGAACAGTGATTAGTAACTGAATTTGGAGTCAGACAAATTCAAATTCAAAGGCAGTCTCAGACATTCAACCTCTGTTTGCCTCAGTTTCATCACCTGCAAAATGGAGATAAGATTTGTAATGCATTTAGCACAGTGCTTGGTACGTAATAGTGGTTATATAAATAGTTGTTGTGTTTTTCTTCCTCTGTATAAATTCTCTTCACTGCCTAAATGTAATACCGAAAACAATTGTCTGCCCTAACAGATAATCTAAGGCATTTTGAATTCTTGCATTATATACTGGTCAACTTAAGTTCTTTTGTTCAGAGTTCAATAGTACATTTAAATTTGTCTGTCTATTTTTCTTACATACTAGAATTCCTGGTGAGAAGTGCAGACTATTAGACTCTATGATGATACCTAATACTTTGAAATGATTTCTATAATCACAGATAAAGAAGTCTTTCTGAATCATTCTAAAAATAGTTGAAAATCATGAAGATGTATTTTGAACTATTTCTCAGACATATTCTACATCCCACTTATTCAATGGGAAAGCATCTATTAACTTTTTGAGTTCCAATTTAAATGACTCATGCTTTCTTTTGGAATAAGAGAGTCAGTTAAAAAAAATATTAGACCTCTTTGTGACAAATACTGAACTAAGTTCTGGGAATAAAAAAATGGCAATAGATAATTTCATAACTTCAAAAAGCTTACAATCTAATGGGGAGACAGCAAGAAAACAAATATGTTCGAACTATATATGTGTATATATATATATGTGTGTGTGTGTGTTGTGTGTGTGTGTGTGTGTGCATATATATATATATATATATATATATATATATATATATATATCAGAAAGATTAGAAAGGAGTGGGAAAGGCTTGCTGTAGTAAATAGGATTTTAGTTAGGACTCAGAGTAAAACAAGGAAACCAAGAGGTAAAGATGGGGTGGAAGAACATTCCAATCCTGAAAAATAACCAGAAAAAATATCCAGAGCAAAGGCATAAAATGTCTTGTTGGTAGAATATCAAAGAGATCAGTAAAACTGAACCAAATTACACACTGTGGAGAGGTGTAAGAAGAATGGAAAAGTAATAGGGAACTGGATTCTAAATGGCTTTGAAAGTCAGAGAATTTTGTATTTGATTCTGGAAGTGATAGAGCCAGTGGAATTTATTAAGTAGGAGTCGGGTTGACATGCTGCAGAGGGATACCATAATCAGATATTCACTTTAGAAAAATCAAAAATCACTGGTAGCTAAATGAAAGGAAGGCTTGGAATGGAGAGAAATTTGAGTCAGGCAGATATAACATTAGGCTATTGCAATAGTCCAGGAATGAAAAAGAGGAGTCAAAATGGTAGAGAAAATGCAGGGATTTGGGTCAGTAATGAGTCTCAGCCTCATGACCAGGAGCAGCAAAAAGGAAAAGGGCTTACATGTTCAAAAAAATTCGAGGTCATTTTAGTGGTGGCAAAGTATTGGAAATTGAGGGATGTCCATCAATTAGGGAATGGCTAAACAAGCTGTTGGTTATGATAGAATATCTAGAATAGAATTTTATTGCATGTTAAATGTATGAGCAGGATATTTTCCAAAGAAAGTAGAAAGACTTAAATAATCTGATGCAAAATGAAAACGAGCAGAACCAAAAGAACATTGTACACAACAATAGCAACCTTATATGATGATGTGCTGTGAATAGCTATCAGCAATAAAATGATTCAAGACAATTTTGAAGGACTTGATGAAAGGTGCTATTTTTTTCCAGAGAAAGAACTGGTGGAGTCTGAATGCTCTTTATCTCTTTATTTCTAATGCTTTTCTTCATTTTTCTTGAAGTTTTTCTTTTGTCTGTTTTCTTTCATAGTAAGATTTACATGAAAATGTGTTTTGTATGACTACATATATATGATCTATGTCAAAATGCTTGCCTTCTTAATGAGGGGGGAAAAGGGAGGCAGGGAGTGAATCTGGAACTCAAGATTGGGAAAAAATGTTAAAATTGTTTTTACATGCAATTGGGAAAAATGAAATATCAAATTTTAAAAATAGTACACAACTGAGGGGATAAGTGATGACAATGTGAGAGGAGAAATGGAGACTCATTCAAAAGATATTTCAAAGGTAAAATTCAAAGGTAAAAGTCATGGTAATAGATTGGATATGGAAATGAGAAATAGCAAAGAGTTGAAAATAACACCCAGGTTTTGAGCCTGGGGGATTGAGAGAGTGATATTGCTCTTTACAGTAAGAAGGAAGGTAAGAGGTAAGGAGGGATTGAGGGGGAAGGTAATTAGGTTGGTTTTGGACATATTGAATTTAAGGTGCCTACTGTACATCTAGTCAAGTCTGAAAGGCACGTGGAGATGTGACACTAGTGGTCCAACTGAAAGGTTAGGGCAGAATAAGTAGATTTGAAAATCATTAGCATAAAGGTGGCAGTTAAATCTATGGAAGTTGATGCTTACCAGATAAAGAAACATAGAAGGAGAAAAAAAGAGGACCCAAGGCAGAAACCTTTTAGACTGACACCTATTATTAGAGACATGATCTGGACAACAAAGGAGATTGAGGAGAAAAGGTGCTATGGGTAGGAGAAATCAGAAGAGTCACTAAAATCTAACTTATTAGTATCAAATTCTGAGTTTGAAATGCCAACATTTTCATGATATTGATTGGTGCTATGTGTTTCTGTTTCTTTAAGACTCTATTATTCACATTATTCAGATAGGGAGCCTTAGTTTTTTGTTTACATTATTCTGCCAATACTTAAAGTAAAGTGGAATTAGTAATTTTTAACAACAAATGACTTCTCTTTACTTATGAAAACAGTTTCACCCATCATTGTTTACTAAGGATAACAAATAATATTTCTTTGTAAGAAAAGTCTTCATCTTCAAAATACAAAACAATAATTTTGTAAATGAAGACAGCTCTATATTCTTTGTCTATTTTCTCTCTACTTGCCTGTACACGTAACAGGAAAATAAAGTATTCAACTTCCCTTTAGCTCTTAATAGGCTTTCTCCAAATTCAATCGTCCTAATAAAATTCTCTTCTCAAAATAACAAGTTGATAGTTACAGCAAAATTGAAGTTTCTCCTCACTTTCTTTTATTCTGTTTTCACCAAATCCTCATAAAGTTAAGCTCATACACAGTCTCCCTTATTCCATAGGAAGAAACACTTTAGAAAATGACAGTTATAGATGTGGGTGTCCGTGTTCTTAAGAGATAGTGAGCTTCTACAGTCTTTATAAGCAAATAGGTGATGCAGTGAATAGAGTACAGGGCTCTGGAAGTCATTTTCCTCAGGAAGTCAGGAGGACATTTTTCTCTGTAATCTGGCCCCAGACACTAGCTGTGCAAACTTGGGCAAGTGACTTAAATCCAGTTTGCTTCAGTTTCCTTTTCTGAAAAGTGAAATGGAGAAGGAAATTGCAAGAAAACTCTAAATAGGGCCACGAAAATTCTGAAATGACTGAAAAATAAGAATATAGTTTTTGTAGCAGATACTTTTGAAACAAGTGTTCCAAATGAATTCAACTACATTTTTCAAACTGGTTTCTGTGTTTAGACACACACAAAAAATCTGTAGTCACCTTTTTTTAACATGGCATTTATACTTTTTACAAGAAAACTTTTTTCAAACTTAAACTAAGCACAAAATGAGGTCAAAATTCTATTTACAAAACAGATCAGCTTTATCATAAGCATGGCTGTAAAGTTTTAAAATGTTCTTACTGTGTGATGAATAATTTTCAAATATTGTACTTATTGGTTTTATTTTCTGACATTTCAATACAATACTGGTTCTCCTATTCTGATTTAATTTCTTCCTCAGGTATATTTCACTTCATGAATTAAATGTGTTCTTAAAAAGTGGGACATATGAGTCATGAGTTTAGGATTTGGATCACATATTTGTCGTGATCCTAGGTTCATCCATTAAAATGAGCAAGTCACCTGATTTCTTGTTGCTGCTTGCTACCTTGTCTATTATTTGTGCATTATCCTAATCCTGATTTCTTTAGGTAATCATTTAAATAGTGATATTTTTACAAAGAGGTTGGGGAGAGGGCCAGGGTAAGATTCAAGTCTGTTTTGGATCATCCATTTCTTTAGCATTTGGCAAACATACACTTGGAAGTGTGAGGGCAGCCTCCATGTTAGCCTTGGCACTTCTCCAACAAACAATAAGGACCAATATTTAAAAGAAAAAAAAAAGAAACCACAAGTTATCTGCTACAGAAATGACTAGAGAAATCATAAAGGCTGGTGATAATGAGATGAAGTTTCTCCTTTTAAGTCTTACCAGTGAGATTTGATTGAAAGAAATGAAGGCTTAATTATCAAAACAATGATGACTTTCATTTCTCTTTTTAATTTATGTATGAAAACTAAATGTCTGCAAATAGGAAAGGCTCAGATAAAAACAGAATAAAAAGATAATTTAAATTGCCTGCTTTTTTTTTTTAATTCTAGCTTGAAGCTGGGGGTGGGGGTGGGGGGCAGGGGAGGGAATCATTTGGCAGGCATAAGATAAATAAAAGCAAGCTTCCAGCGTTTGTCTTTGCCTTAAGTGGTGAAATACAAGATAAAGACAAAACTATAGAAGTCTGAGTTGATAAATACAGGAGGCAATTATTCTCCTTATTTATTGGGTTCTAAAGCTCATCTTACTTGTTAGTAAATGCCGATATGTAGAAAAACAGAATGTTATTTTCAACACTCCAATACAGTAGTATCATGCAAAGAGATTCACTTTTAATTGAACTTAGCAAATGAAGTCATTGGTAGATAGGACTGTTTGTATAAGTAGGCAGTTTTACCAAGTAAGGAGTTAGGAATTTGAAATGAATGCTCTGCTCAAAGTCCCAGTGGTAGCGATAATTAGTTACTGAGTGAGTAAAACCTGCAATCTGGAACTTCAAAATGAATTAGGCCATTTCTCATAGAACTATGTGGAGGTGGTTGGAGGGAAAAGTGAAGGAAGAAGAGGAGAAACCTCTCAGAGATAGAAGTAGCCTTAAAGTTAAATGGGCTAATTGAGTTGATGAAACCAATCACATTAATTTAGTGGGAGATCTAAATTATAGTTTTCTGCTTTACTGAGATAAGTCAAATTATGTGTTTTTTTTTCTTTTCCCTAAATGGTAGCCTTCAGTGGTTCTCAACCCATCTGCTCCCAATAGACACATGGATATTCTAAATACCTTTAAAAATTGTCTCCAGAATATGTTATTAAACCAGTTTATTGGATTTCACATCATTACTAAGAAACATTAAATGAAAGGGAGAGATTACTTTTTTTTTTATCTTGCTATTTTAGGACTAAAATTAGTAACAACCTTGAATTTAAGTTAGTCCAAGTTTGGAATGGAATTCTCATAACCTTTCCACCACTTTTCCCATTCAATTTAATCTGATAGCCCCTAAAATAAATACTTAAAGCCTAGTAAGGTGTTAGGGAGAAAGAAAAATAAAGGAAAAAGAATACTTTAAAAAATTATAAGTCAAGACTAAGCAGCTGATTATATGATATGATTTGAGGCATGTTTAATAAAAGGTCATTCCTCAATTGGGACCCAAGGAAAGAATATAGATTGAAGAGATGAGGAAGAGATTTTCCCCAAATCACTTTTTTGTTCATGATTCACTCAGTTTCCCCTGGGAATATAGTTCATGTCTAGGTCATCACAGATGTGAGTTAAATGTGATCTGCTTCCATACAAGCACACGAGCCAAAAATATATATTATTTGTTTCACCTCATGGAAAAGTGCAAAAATAGAAAGGACTAATGGGAATTTCTATACAGCCATAATAATTCTTCTACTATTTTGTCTCTCTTTATCACCTCTCCTCCAAGGACCTATATAGCTTACTAGAATTATGAGATTGTGACACCCTCAGAAAGGAATCATATTTGAGAGATTAACCAGTGGCCCCACTTTTTTTCCTAGGGGCTTAGGTCACAGTCCTCCAAATTTAAAGTGTGACTCTAAAAGCTATGGTTCCCTCAAAGGAACTTTTGTATTTGAGGTTGCTAGAGAATCAAAACCTCACCTTCTGGTGAACTCTGTGTCTTCCCTAGGGAACCATTAGTCCTTCAGATTTATTATGTTATTCTTATGTTTGGAGCCTCTCCCACCCACCCCCCGGAAAGAAGAGAATATTGTTTTGGGGATTGCTAAAATTAAGCCTTCTTCCCAGTCCCCTTCCTGCAGAGAGTGTAAGAAACTACTATCATCACTCATGATAATTATTGGAGTAAAAGGTCCAGGTTTGTTCCTTCATATCATGACTCTTACTTGCTCTTCCTCCAGTTCCAAGAGCACAAATTTGCTCTTTTTGGTCTTTAACAGTTAAAGTTGGGGCAGCTAGATGGCATAGTGGATAAAGCACCAACCTTGAAGTCAGGAAGAACTGAATTCAAATCCAGTCTCAGACACTTAATATGTCCTAACTATGACCCTGGGCAAGTCACTTAATCCCAATTGCCTCAGTGAAAAAAAAAAAAAAAAAGTCTGTGTTGAAAAAATTAAGGTAGAATTTTTTCCTTTTTTCTCCAGTATGCTGGGTCCAGGAACTCAGCATGGATTAAGACAATCTCCTTTCACATGCATCAAAATTCTCTCAAGCTTATTATACTGCATCTCTCAACTTCTGACTCCTTCATCTTTAGTAAATTTGTCTGTTCTTTTTTTATAGTCCAGTACCAAGAAAATAATTCTTGATTCAATCAAACATCATTGAACTGCCTATAGATCAACAAGTACTCAGGGCAAATGAAATCCTTTCATACTATCAAGGACTTGTTTCTAATTATCTCAATGTATTTATAGGGATGTCCACACCTTCCAGAGAGATAAGAAACCTTTTATATCTACTTACAAAGTCATGGAAAGTCTTATCTTTTAACATCATCCATCACATCTGCTCATATGCACAAAGAAGGAAACACAAAAAACTATTTTAATGACCTAGAAAAAATAACAACAAAGTTCATATGAAAAAATAAGAGGTCAAGAATTTCAAGGGAACGAATGAAAAAAAAAATCAAATGAAGGTGGCCTAGCTGTACCAGATCTAAAATTATATTATAAAGCAGTGGTTACCAAAACCATTTGGTATTGGCTAAGAAATAGACTAGTTGATTAATGGAATAGGTTAGGTTCAAAGGACAAAACAGTCAATAACTTTAATAATCTAGTGTCTGACAAATCCAAAGACCCCAGGTTTGGGGATAAGAACTCATTGTTTGACAAAAATTGCTGGGAAAATTAGAAATTAGTATGGCAGAAACTAGGCATTGAGCCATACTTAACACTGTACAACAAGATAAGGTCAAAATGGGTTCATGATCTAGGCATAAAGAATCAGATTATAAATAAATTAGAAGAAGATAGTATAATTTACCTCTCAGACCTGTGGAAGAGGAAGGAATTTATGACCAAAGAAGAACTAGAGATCATTATTGACCACAAAATAGAAAATTTTGATTATATCAAATTGAAAAGTTTTTGTACAAACAAAACTAATGCAGACAAGATTAGAAAGGAAGCAATAAACTGGGAAAATATTTTTATAGTCAAAGGTTCTGGTAAAGGCCTCATTTCCAAAATATAAAGAGAATTGACTCTAATTTATAAGAAATCAAGCCATTCTCCAATTGATAAATGGTCAAAAGATATGAACAGACAATTCTCAAAGAAATTGAAACTATTTCTAGTCATATGAAAAGGTGCTCCAAGTCATTATTAATTAGAGAAATGCAAGTTAAGACAACTCTGAGATACCACTACACACCTGTCAGATTGGCAAGAATGACAGGGAAAGATAATGCGGAATGTTGGAGGGGATGTGGGAAAACTGGGACACTGATACATTGTTGGTGGATTTGTGAATACATCCATTCATTCTGGAGAGCAATTTGGAACTATGCTCAAAAAGTTATCAAACTGTGCATACCCTTTGATCCAGTAGTGCTACTACTGGGCTTATACCCAAAAGAGATCTTAAAGAAGGGAAAGGGACCTGTATGTACACGAATGTTTGTGGCAGCCCTGTTTGTAGTGGCCAGAAATTGGAAACTGAGTGGATGCCCATCAATTGGAGAATGGCTGAATAAATTGTGGTATATGAATATTATGGAATATTATTTTTCTGTAAGAAATGACCAGCAGGATGATTTCAGAGAGGCCTGGAGAGACTTACACGAACTGATGCTGAGTGAAATGAACAGGACCAGGAGATCATTATATACTTCAACAACAATACTATATGATGATCAATTCTGATGGACATGGCCATCTTCAACAATGAGATGAACCAAATCAGTTCCAGTAGAGCAGTAATGAACTGAACCAGCTCCTCCCAGGGAAAGAACTCTGGGAGATGAGTATGAACCACTACATAAAATTCCCAATCCCTCTATTTTTGTCCGCCTGGCATTTCACCACTTTTCCATGAGGTGAAACAAATAATATATATTTTTGGCTCGTGTGTTTGTATGGAAACTATTTGCCCAGGGTCACATAGTTAGGAAATATTAAGTGTCTGAGATTGGATTTGAATTCAGTTCTTCCTGACTTCAAGGCTGGTGCTTTATCCACTATGCCATCTCGCTGCCCCAACTTTAACTGTTAAAGACCAAAAAGAGCAAATTTGTGTTCTTGGAACTGGAGGAAGAGCAAGTAAGAGTCATGATATGAAGGAACAAATCTGGACCTTTTACTCCAATAATTATCATGAGTGATGATAGCAGTTTCTTACACTCTCTGCAGGAAGGGGACTGGGAAGAAGGCTTAATTTTAGCAATCCCCTTCACAGGTTAATTGAACATTATTTCTTTTTGTACAGCAAAATAACTGTATGGACACGTATCATATATTGTATTTAACTTATACTTTAACATATTTTACATGTATTGGTCAACCTGTCATCTGGGGGAGGGGGTGGAGAGAAGGAGGGGAAAAATTGGAACAAAATATTTTGCAATTATCAATGCTGAAAAACTAACCATGTATATATCTTCTAAATAAAAAGCTATTTAAAAAAAGAAGAAGAAGAAGGGGACAGCCTGAGTTTGGAAAATAAAAACCTGAGAAAGAGTTAAAAGATGGAGGAATTGACAAAATTTGTTTATTCCACAATTTGGCCTAGAGGCACCTATTGTTGGCTTCATCTGATGATAAACAGAGTCAAAAATAGCAAGGGAAAGATGTGGAAGGAAAATGATAATTTCTTTTGAAACCAATCACAGACTCTTTAGGACTAAAGGCTGAAGCTGTGTTTACAAGAAAATATCTTGGCAACTTAGTCAATTTGGTGAAAAAGTAAGTTGATTTAGTGAAAGAAAAATAGTTAAACCTATTGCTTGACATCAGGTAAACAAAATAACTTATGGATAACATTTTCCCATAAAAAATGAAAGGAAGGAAGGAAAGGAGATAGACAAAGATCATTTTAAAGGAATTTTAAAGGAAAGTTGCTTACTATCTTCAAGAATGTCCTAAAGTGTATACTTTAAGTGAATAGAAATCATATCCCTATACTTTGAAAAATAATCATAAATTAAATTATGTAAGTTAAATCATTCAGAAAGAGGCACAAATGTACTCCTTCTTTATAAACAGATTCTAGGTACAAACGAGTTTTAGTGGCTTTATTGTCTTGATTGAATTCTCCATTAAGAAAAGGGAGTTTCGCAAACATCAAGTTTTCCAGATTTTCACATTCACATATGCAACAAATATCTGTTGATATTACAGACATGAGAGACATTATGACACAGTGGATAGAGAAGCAGCCTTGTAGACAAAGCAAACTGGAATTAAATCCTGTCTCTGACATATACTAGCTGAGTGATCTAAGCAAGTCAACCTCTCTGCAGACCTGGCAAATCTTAAAGATTCTAAGTTGTGGAAAGGGACTAATTTGTAATCAGGACAAAAATCTTGCAAGAAGAAATAGGAAAGCTCAAGAACAGAGCAAATTGAATTTGGGTGCCAACCTTTAATATAATGTGTTAGCCTGGTAATTGGTTAACAACCACCCTTGGGCTGAAGCCACAAGGGTGGACAAACATCACCAGTCTGTCCTTTCCTACCTCTACATCCCTTGCTCAGGACTTAACTACAATAAGAGAACGATGCTTTAATACAACTTCTCAGATTCCTGAGGAAAAATTTTATTTTTTGGTTCTAGTTTAAATGGTTCTCTCAAGATAGGGAGGAAGTAAAAATATTACCTGGAATATAAGTCTAGTCAAGTAAGGAACAAGAAGTTTTAGTCCCACACAGAAATGGAACACTAAATAAAATAGAGACATGGGATGATTACAATCAGATGAGAGGCTAGGACACAAACTTCACTGGATGTTTGCAAGAGAGCTGCTCATTAGCTATTTTATATATTACCTCCACTGAGTACAGCTTGATGAAGACAAGCAGGCTCTTTTTTTTTTCCAGTGGTTTCTTTCTTTGTGGGTGGCCTCTGCTTCACGCACTGTTCTAATGCCCAGGAAGAGGGAAGAAACCAGTTGCCTTTAGAGATCTCACAAGGGTCTGTTCTGAAGGAAACAAGTCCCAAATGGGAGGCTGCCCCACCCCAGACAGAGGTTTGCTTAGGAGGCTATGTTGTTCATACACCTGCTGGCCAACAAGGAAAAACTTGTGGAGTGGGGATTATCTCTTTATTATATCCACTGAGTTTTAGGCCAGCAACCAATTAAAAAAGGATCTGTACCTAATCTGAAATGAGGGTGGGGAGAAAGGCCTCTCCATCATTTATCCCCAAAGGGATGCTACAATAGAATGAAATTTACTTATTCAAGTGAAAGCCAAGATGCCTAAATAGCTAAAGATTCCAGAGTAGTTTTGTTTACTCAAAATTCTTTCAAGTATAGCCTCAATGATAAAACATCAAAGATTTTCACTGAAGTTTATGACATTCCCAAATAGCACGTGTAATAACTCCTTCCATGGAAAACCAAACCAACTCTTTGGGGATTCGTTAAACTAATATTTTATTAGACAACATTTTTGTCTGTGACTCTATGAGCATGAACTATAAACACTCTGAAGATAATAGTATACAATTATTTCTAAAGTAAATCAGCCAAGTTAATTTAGCCTGTTTATAAAGAGGTTGGAAGAGAAAAAAGGTAATAAAATGAGATTCACTATTGTGCTTTTATTTATAGATTATATTATCATTATTACATGAAATAATATTCAGCCCATGGGAGTTAAAAAACTTTATTGAAATAAACAGAAGTACTACAAGCTGAACAAAGAAATCTTATATTATCTAATACGACTCCCACTGTCTTTAACAACTGTATAGTCCAAGAATGATAAGGAGATTAATAAAGATAGGATATAAACTTTATGTCTGAATTGTACAGAACTGAATTCAAATATATGATACCATAAGTAAAAGCAAGTAACTGCAATAATTGGACTTCCCCTCTCAGAACCCTCCCAGTGGGCCAGTGTCCTAAAAAATTACAGTATACATTAATCACACAATAAATATAAAGGTTTGGAGAAGGCACTCACAGCTATCTCTCTGGTACAGCAGTACCAAATCAGTAAATCATAAGTATAGACTAAAATAAGTGGAAAACCTTGGTATATATCAGCCTAACTTGGTGTGACTCCAAGCCCATTATTACAAGAGTCATGGAAGAAATCATATATAATTTTTGCAAATTAAACCAAAAAGTGACAATTCTGTCACTGAAATCATAGCCTGACTACTCATTCTAGCTTTTAGTGCCCACATCAATCCCAGAGCCACTATGATATATTTTCCTACTCTAAGAATTTTGCTGAAGGTAAAAGGTTTATGTTTTCAGTTAATTTCATCCAATGCTAATGAAGTATTCCACAGCTGAACACTCTCTAAAGAAACCTTTCTGGAATCGTTTGTGTTTTTTTCCTGGAGGGTGAGGGGAGGAGGCTGGAAGGGTGATCTTTTAAAGGAGCTTTTCACTCCAAACATAAACAAAAAAAAGAAAAGGAAAAAAAAGAAATATTCACTCTTCTAATCCCAAGGGACTCTACTAACCTGTTGTTTACACTCACTTTGCGAATCCTGAGTAAGCATGAATTTAAAACCCATAAATAATCTTCTATTGATACTGCCATCAGCTTCATCTTTAAGGCATCATCTCCTTGGGGTCTGTCTCCCTTTCTCTAATCCTCAGATTCAATGTTGATTATGTCAGTCAGTCACTTTTCCGAAAGAAAGGCAAGAAGCCAAACACACTCATAAAAATAGAGACTGATCCTTTGAAAATTTGGCCAGAAATGCTAGTGAAATTATTGTTTTCATCAAGCTGCAAAGACTACAGAATGAGATTTGTGGGAGCAATAAGGATGGTATTACTGTTGGTACTCTGGAGTCATTTAGATGTAAGATGATGTCACTCAGTACTGTGTCTGCTGGTAAGATTTTCCATAATAGAGATTAAAAAGTTGAAGAAAATCATGCTTCAGGTGTATAAAATGAATACACTTTGCTTTACTGCTGTATTATAAATAGCAACTATCTGTATTGACAACCAAGAACAAGAAGTCTCTTTGTTCGGTCAAGGGGAATTTTGCTCTAGGAACGAATGTCCCTGAGTGCTTTCAAAGGCTTGAAAGATTTTTCCCCACCCCACCTCAACAATATTGGCAACTGAAGGACATTGATAACTCCCTGTGACTGAGCTCTGGCCTGGGTTTTTTTTTTTTTTTAATGCTGTTTCATTTCTATTCTACACCCAGTCTTTATATAAAAACAGAGGATCTGATTGTGCTGGAGGGTTTTGTTTGTTTGTTTGTTCGTTTGTTTTTACAGGATCACTAACAAAGCCATGTTTACATTTCTGAGAAACCAATTATCCCCTTTTTCATTTCTCTGATATTATAATAATAGCTAACATTTATATAGCACTTCCTGTATGTCAACCACTGTGCTAAATGCTCTATAAACATCTCATTTTGTCTTCACAATAACTCTGAGAGGTGAGTGTTATTATTATTTTCATTTTACAGAGGAAAAAACAGAAGTCAAATGACTCCCCAAAAGTCACACAGTTAGTAACTATCTAAAGCTAGGTTTGAACTTAGTTCTTCTAGACTCCAGATCTATTTCCCTATCCACTGAGTCACCCAGCTTCCTGCTATGACACCTAGCTGATGAAACACAGACTCAATAGCTATTTGATTCAGGATTTGAACACAGATCTTCCTGACTCCAAATCTAACATATGGCCTCTATGCCAACCTAATGCTTTAAAAAAAAAATTAATGAATAGTTCTTCTATACTCAGGAAATTTGAGTTGACTTTTACAACAAATTGAAAAAGTATTTTAAAACTGTTTCTATATTTTTCATGTTGTTAAGGGAGAAAATGATTTCAAGATACTCCCCCAAAGGAAACTTTCCACTGGTATAGTATTTTAAATTTTGAGATTTCAATATGGCCCAGTAATTTTAGTATAAGTATCCCTGCAGATACTACTGTTTCCAGATGACAAGTTAATTATGTTAAATTGTTAAGACACTAGAATGCTTCCTGGAAGAAATCTTTAATGATTCAGGAGTTTGGTCTGTCCATTCAAATAATAAACACCAAGTGGATGTAAGATGTTTGGATTGCTTGGATTTCAGCATGCATTTGGATTGGCACTGTATAGAGCTGGTGACTCACAAAGGTTCGGGATTCTTATACCTGTGAGATTATTGGAAAAACCCCCAAAATAGAGTTTCTGAATAATAATCAGTTTATCAATCAATAAGTTGATGGCCAGTGGTTTCTCTCAATAATCAAATATCCCCTTCAAAGGAGACCTTGCAAGCCTTATATACCTTTCAAAAAGGGAATGTCCCTGACAAGTGAACATCAGTTATGATTGATGGACGTTTAATGAGGAAGTAAACTAGAAGTCTTCAGCTACTCTTACATAGCAAGTGGCTTGATCATGAAACTTAATTTCTTCTATTATTATGGATAGGGAAACCCTTCTGACTGGTTTTCTCCTTAATGAGCTGAATCACCTTAAATTCTAATGGAGGAATACAAGGTCAGGGACACCTTTTCACCAAAGTAAGGAGTGGTATAGCCTGGATTCTATTTATAATCTAAATAGAAATTAGGTCACTTAATTGGGTAGGGTTAGGTCCAAATTCAGAGATCATATTTCTTGAGGGTTGGGAGTAATGTCAACCCCTCAGAGACTGGTTTCAATAAGAACTGGGTCTTAATGAGAAAATATCAGGAGAAAATTTTGGATTCTAATCTAATAATTGTTAATTATTATTATTAATTAATTATTGTTTTATAATAATTAATTATATTAATATGTTAATTAATATAATAATATTTCTATTATCTGATTAATCTCAATTCAAGTTCACTATTTGTTTTTAATTCTTTTGTTGGGAGGGAAAAACAAACCTTTAATAGTAATTGTGAAACAATTATGATTTTAAAATATTAAACAGATTCTCTGGCTTGTTCTTCTGCTTTCCAAGTCTGAGCTCAGTTCATCTGTACTGTTTGAGAGATACAAAGTGTTAGACAAGTTCTATACAGTGTCAAACCAAATGCATCCTGAAATCTAAGTAATGGACAACTTTCATCCACTTGGTCTTTATTATTTGAATGGATCAAACTCCTTTGAGTCACTACAGATTTCTTCCAGGAAGCTTTCCAATGTCTGAACTGTTTAACATAATCAACTTGTCATCTGGAAACAGAAGCATCTGCAGGGATACTTGTACTAAAATTACTGCACCAGATTAAAATCTCAAATTTTAAAACACTACCAGTTGAAAGTTTCCTTTGTCTGGGGAAGTATCTTGAAACTGCTTTCTCCCTTAGCAATATGAAAAATATGGAAATAGTTTTTGTCAAGTACTTTTTCTATATCTATTGAGATAATCATATGATTTATTGATATAGTTAGTTATGCTATTAATTTTCCTACTAGTGAACCAGCCCTGAATTCCTGATATAAATCCTACTTGGTCATGGTATATTATCCTGAAAATGACTTGCTATATTCTCTTTGCTAATATTTTATTTAAGATTTTTGCATCAATATTCATTAGGGAAATTGATGTATAATTTTTTTCTCTATTTTGACCCTATTTGGTATAGGTATCAGCACCATATCTGTGTCATGAAAGGATTTTGGTAGGACTCATTCTTTCATTACTTTTCCAAATATTTTGCATAACATTGGAATGAATTGTTCATTAAATGTTTGTCACAATACATCTGTAAATCCATCTGGCCCTGGAGATTTTTTCTTAGGGAGTTGAATAATAGCTTGTTCAATTTCTTTTTCTAAAATAGGACTGTGTGAGTAATTTATTTCCTCCTCTATTAATCTGGGCAATCTAAATTTTTGTAAAAATTCATCCAAGATATAGTTTTAAAATACTGTTTTTGCAATTTATTGTAAAAGTCAACTCCTATTTCCTGAATAGGGAAAAAAAAACATTCATTTTTTAAAAACTTTTTTGCTGAGGCAATTGGGGTTAAGTGACTTGCCCAGGATCACACAGCCAGGAAGTGTTAAATATCTGAAGGCAGATTTGAACTCATGTCTCCCTGACTTCAGCTCTATCCACTACATCAACTAGCTGCCTCTAATATGCATTAATTAAAAAAAAAAAAAAAAGGATTAGGTGGGCATAGAGGCCAAATGCTAGACCTGGAGTCAGGAAGACCTATGTCCAAATCTTGAAATCACATAGCTCTTGACTCCGTGACTTTTAGCGAATCATTTAAGTTCTCTAACCCTCAGTTTTCTCAATGAAAAATGGGGACAATTAAAGTTCCTAACTCATAAGATAGGTTGTTATGAGGATCCATGCTACCCTTTAGCAAGATATAGTGTCCTTCCTTATCTCTTTTAATTAGATCAATTTTTGCTTTAGCTTGATCTGAGATCAGGATGGCTACCCCTACTTTTTTGACTTCACCTGAAGCATAGTAGATTTTGCTCCAACCTTTTACCTTTAACCTGCATGTATCTCCCCACTTCAGGTGTGTTTCCTGTAAACAACATATTGTAGGATTCTGGCTTTTAATCCATTCTGCTAACCGCTTCCTCTTTATGGGGGAGTTTACCCCATTCACATTTATGGTTAGAATGACCAATTCTGTATTACTTGCCATCTTGTTAACCCCGGTTTATGCTTTTCTCCCTTCTTTCCCCCTTACCCCCCTTCCCAGTATTAAGCTTGTGAGCACCACTTACTTCTCACAGCCCTCCCTTTTTAGTATCTCTCCCCCCGCCTTAGAGTTCCTCCTCCTATCTTACCCCTTTCCCTCCCAGTTTCCGTATTCTCTTCCTCTTAGCTTATTCCTTCCCTTTTCACTTTTCCCTTCTCACTTTTCAATGAGGTGGGAGAAGTTTCACCATAGATTGAATATGTCTTAAGATTTTTCACTTAAAGCCAATTCTGAAGGCAGTAAGATACCCACTATATTCATCCCCCTCCATTCTTTCTCTCAGATATAATAGGTTTCCTATGCCTTTTCATGAGATGTACTATCCCCACTTTACCCTTTTTCTGGTACAATGTCCTTTCCACATCAATTTCTAGAACAAGGTATACATGTATTCTTTATACATCTATATAGTCAAAATATAGTTCCCAAGATTAATCTTTACCTTTTTAGATTTCTCTTGAGTTCTATATTTGTAGATCAAACTTTTTGTTAAGTTCTGGCTTTTTCATCAGAAGTAGATGAAATTCGCTTACTTCGTTGAATGTCCATCTTCTTCCCTGGAAAAAGATGCTCATTCTCGCTGGGTAAGTTATTTTTGGTTGCATACCAAGTTCCTTAGCCTTTTGGAATATCATATTCCAGGCCCTTCGATCTTTTAATGTGGATGCTGCCAGATCCTGGGTGATCCTTATTGTGGCTCCTTATTACTTGAATTGGGTTTTTCTAGCCGCTTGCAATATTTTTTCCTTCGTCTGAGGGTTCTGGCATTTGGCCACTATATTCCTTGGTGTTTTGATTTTACGATCCCTTTCAGTGGGGGATCGATGAATCCTTTCAATGTTTATTTTTTCCTCTGTTCCTATGACTTCTGGGCAGTTTTCTTTGATAATTTCCTGGAAAATAGCGTCCAGGCTCTTTTTTTCATCATACTTTTCTGAGAGTCCGATGATTCTCAGATTGTCTCTCCTGGATCTGTTTTCCAGGTCTGTTGTCTTCCCCAGAAGGTATTTCACATTCTTTTCCATTGTTTGATTTTTTTGGATTTGCTTGACTGATTCTTCTTGTCTCCTCGAGTCATTCAATTCCAATTGTTCAATTATGATTTTCAGTGAAGTATTTTCTTCACTCACTTTTTAAAAATCTTTTTCTAATTGTCCCATTGAGTTCTTTTGTTCTGTGGAATTTTTTTCCATTTCGCCAATTTTGTTTTCCAGTTCACCAATCCTATTTTTCAAGGATTTTACTTCTTTATCCACTCTCTCTTTAATTGACTTCTCCAGGCTCTTTTGCCAAGCCTCCCTCTCCTTTTCCCAAGCTTCCCTCTCCTTTTGCCAAGCCTCCCTCTCCTTTTCCCAAGCTTCCCTCTCCTTTTGCCAAGCCTCCCTCTCCTTTTCCCATTTTTCTTCTAGCTCCCTTGTGAGAGCCTTTTTAATTACTTCTATGAGGTTCATCTGTGCTGAGGAACAGATGATCTCCTCCTTTGGGGATTCACCTGGGGACTGTCTGTTTTTAGTCTCCTCAGGATTTAGAGTCTGCTCTCTATCTGTATAGAAGCTGTCAAGGGTTAAAGTCCTCTTCAGTTTCTTGCTCATTCTGTCTAATAATCAAAGACAAACTAGCAAAGAAAAACAGAAAAAACTGGAGTCTTTCTTTGGGGGAGGGGCTGGGTGTGTTACCGAGCTTCCTCTACAGTCTGCGGGTGGCAGCAGTGAGGCACTAGCAGAACTGTGCTGCGCCTGCGCTCTGAGATCGCAGAGCGTGCTGAGTCACTGTGGGGGGGGCAGCCAGGTCCCAAGAGACTCCAGCTGTTTGGGGTTGTATTCTTCAGCCCCGGTGTTTTTAGCTTCTCTACTGGGCTGCTGACTTGCTGCCAGAGCAAAGTATCTAATCCTGTAGCGAAGCTCTCCCCGCAGAGACAGCTGCGATCACTCCCCACCCCCTCTCCAGTCTGCTCCCGTGCTCTCACTGCCGCTGCCCTCAGCCTGCACCCGATCTAAAACCGTCCCAGCCCTCCAGTAAAGACAGACCTGTCTTGGCGAATCTCAAGGATGGCTTCTCTTGGTAACTATTTGTGGGGTTTTTTTCAGTCAAGCATTAATTCAGAGGCTTGTAGTGAAATGGATAGTGAGAGAAAGCGTGGAGCTACACAGCTGTGAGCCTCCTCTCCGCCATCTTAACCGGAAGTCGACCGAGATTAACCTGTTTTGAGGATCATATGAAACAGCTATCAGTGAAGAGGACCAGGTAATTGGATAGTGACTCCACTTAGAGAATAGTTAAGTACCAGTATTCCCCTCCCCCAATTTCAGAGGTTAGACTCTCCACCTAAAGTCTGAGTGTGTATGTGTGGAAAATGCAAAATAACTATGTTTTCACAAAGCTGGCAAACTCTAGCTCCTGACTTCAGCCCTTTTATGGGTAACTAAGATCCTCACAGTCTAGGGGTATGATGTATTTATATATTTATCAGATCACACTGTTAGTCTGTACTCAAGAGGATGCTTTCTTCTTTTAAGTTTCAAAGACACATAAATATAACAAATATAACATATAACACTCAACACAAACATGTCTTATCTGTAAACAATTATTTGTACATAACCAAAGAAGGAAGAAAAACAAATAAGAAAAACACATACAGACATATACATCTATAACATATCATGTATATTTGTATGTGTTATACATTCATATTATATGGATATATATACTGAATATATATGTATAAATATATGCAGATGCACATATATTTTATATGTATATCTGTGTATGTTTGTGTTTGTGTGTGTGCATGAATGTATGTGTTCAACTACCATTAGAACTTGTTCTTTTTCCCAACCCATCTAGTTCTAAACCAGATGTAACCAATGTTACATTCAAATCATAGATGTTTTGCAAATCTATAATTGTAATGAAAGTTTCTTAGTCTCTTAAGAAAAGAACATAATTTCATATGTATTTTTATTACATCTTTGACAAAGTAAAAAAATCATTGATTCAAATTAAATAGAGGTCCATTTGAAATAAGAAACTTAAACTAAACTTAAGTTTCTAACTTAAAAAAAAAGAAGAAATGTAGTCTCAGTTTATGTTGTTGTTCAGTCACATCCAATATTTTGTTGGATCTCATAAACAATATGATACCAATACTGATTTCTTGGCAAAGATTCAGGAGTGCTTTGCCATTTCCTTCTTTAATGGATTAAGGCAAACAGGTTAAGTTAAGACAGACCCAGTCACACAGCTGTAAGTATCTAAGGCTGGATTTTAACCAAGATCTACCTGACATTTAGCCCACTCTAGGTAGCACTGAGCTATCTAGTCATCTAGCTACCTCCAAGTTTATATAATAATCCAAATTAATAAGTATTTTCAAAATTGGTTGAACTAGTTTATCAATAGAAATTAATTATTTATATGATTAGTATATTAATTTTAATATTTCTAGAGTACTAGACAAATTTGTTTTCTTAAGGACTTTAACAATACTATTTACATTATTACCTTATTTAGCAACTCTTACGTACTCCTACTATATATACCCAGTCTCCTCCTTTTCCCCCAAAGACAATGAAAAACTATGAATTTTGGAATAGCTTCTGTGATTGATCAGATAGTTAAGAAGGAAATAAACCAACACATTTATTTTGTATAAAACAGTATTTTTACATTTTTAAAAAACTTTGAGTTCCAGATTCTCTCCCTTCCTCCTTCCCCACTTCCCTTGCCATTGAAAAGGTACAAGAGAAGATAAGCATAACATTTCTATAAAAGTCACATTGAGAAAGAAAACAGATTTCTACCTCACTCCTCATGAAAAAATAAAGTTTACTGGACCTATATCCCAAAAAGATCTTAAAGGAGAGAAAAGGACCCACATGTGCAAAAATGTTTGTGGCAGCCCTTTTCGTAGTGGCAAGAAAGTGGAAACTGAATGGATGCCCATCAGCTGGAGAATAACTAAATAAGTTATGATATATGACTGTTATGGAATATTATTTGTTGGAATCCTTACAAACTGCTAACTAATTAGAGTTGATCTAATCTTACAAGAAGATGTTTTGGGCAGAACCTGAAATGAGGTACTAAGTAGGACTAATTAATACAAGGCTTGTGTTTACACCTTTACTCATTGGAGTTCACAAGTATGCTAGCTTCACAAAGTAAACTTTGTACCTTTATGAGTTCACACCTCCCTTGAAGCTCTTTGGGCCAGAGAGCACTATGGGAGAAAACCCATAATCCCTTTCTCTCGTATCCCACAATTCCTCCCTCTTGGATAAAAGAAACAGACAGAGGCTCTCGGTGAGATTTCACCGGAAAGACATGAAGAGTGGAGCTGGCTGAAGAAAGCAGAGGCAGAGGCTGAAGGACCAGACCTTTGGATTTGGTGACATTCGGAGAGAGCTCTTGGAACCAAGCAGAGAGATAGGCCTCTAAGCTAACCGGGCTATATTGGAGATAATAAAAGATCTGAACTTTTATCACCTGGCTGCGTTTTGAGAAGAAAAAGCTCAACACATTTTGGCGCCGAACAGGGACCGACAAAATCCTGATTCCAGGGAAGGCACCCAGAGAGAACCTTTATAATATTTTAAAGAAGAACACTTGAACCACAACAATTATTGTTCTGTAAGAAATGACCAGCAGGATGAATACAGAGAGGCTTGGAGAGACTTACATGAACTGATGCTAAATGAAATGAGCAGGACCAGGAGATCAGTAAACATGGCAACAACATTCTGATGGATGTGGCTCTCTTCAACAATGAGATGATTCGATCCAGTTCCAATTGTTCAGTGATGAAAAGAGCTATTTACATCCAGAGAGAGGACTGTGGGAACTGAAGGTGGTTCACAACATAGCATTTTCACTCTTTTTATTGTTATTTGCTTACATTTTATTTTGCATCTCCTTTTTTTTTTAAACTGGTTTGATTGGATTTTTCTTGTGTGGCACAATAATTGTATAAATATGTATGCATATATTGGATTTAACATATTTCTACCATGTTTAACATGTATTGGGCTACTATCCATCTAGGGGAGGGTGTGGAGGAAGCGAGGTGGGAATTGGAACACAAGGTTTTGCAAGGGCTAATGTTGAAGAATTGCCCACACAAATATTTTTTAAAATAAAAAGCTTTAATAATAAAAAAAGAAAAAAGAAGAAAAAGAAAAAGAAAGTTTTAAAAAATATGCTTCAATCTGTATTCAGATACAATCATTCTTTCCCTAGGTATGGATAGCATTATTCATCATATGCCTTTCAGAGTAGTCTTGTATCATTGTATTGCAGGGAACAGCAAAATCATTCACAGATGATCATATCTTTGTATATAGTACATTTTACTTTGCATGGGCTCATGGAGGACTTTCCAGGTTTCTCTGAGAAAATCTTACTCATTATTTCTTTTTTTTTTCTAATTTCTATTTTTTTATTGAAGTTTTTTTTAATTTTCAAAACATATGCAAATTTTTTAACACTGACCTTTGTAAAACCTTGTGTTCCAATTTCTTCCCTCCCTCCCAACCCCTCCCCTAGATGACAAGCAATCCAGTATATGTTAAACATAGTAAAAACATATGTAAATCAAATATAGGCATATATATTTATACAAGTATCTTGCTGCACAAGGAAAATCAGATCAAAAAGGAAGAAAAATGAGAAAGAAAAATAAAATTCAAGCAAACAACAAAAGAAGTGAAAATGCTACATTGTGATCCACACTCATTTCCCAGTTTTCTCTCTAAGTGTAGATGGCTCTCATCATCACAAGATCATTGGAATTGGCTTGAGTCATCTCATTGTTGAGAAACACCATGTCCATCATAATTGATCATCATATAATCTTGCTGTTGCTATGTATAATGATCTCTTGGTTCTGCTTATTTCACTTAGCATCAGTTCCTGTAAACATCCTATTGATCATTTATTACAGAATAATATCCCATAACATTTATATACTATAACTTACTCAGCCATTCTCCAACTGATGGGCATCCACTCAGTTTCCAGTTTCTTGCCCCTATGAAAAGAGCTGCCACAAACATTTTTGCACATGTGGGTCCCTTTCTCTCCTTTAAGATCTCTTTGGGATATAAGCCCAGTAGAAACACTGTTGGATCAAAGGGTATGCACATTTTGGTAGCCCTTTGAGCATAGTTCCAAATTGTTCTCCAGAATAGTTGGATCAGTTCACAATTCCACCAGTATCCCAATTTTTCCACATCCCCTCCAACATTCATCATTATTTTTTCCTATCATCTTAGCTAATCTGAGAAGTGTATATGGTGGTACCCCAGAGCTGTCTTAGTTTGCTTTTCTCTGATCAATAATGATTTAGAGCACTTTTTCATATGACTAAAGATAGTTTTAATTTCTCCATCTGAAAATTGTCTGTTTATATTCTTTGATGGTTTATCAATTGGAGAATGTCTTGAATTCTTATAAATTTGAGTCAGTTCTCTATATATTTTAGAAATGAGGCCTTTATCATTATCCTTGAATGTAAAATGTTTTCCCAATTTAATGCTTCCCTTCTAATTTTGTTTGTATTAGTTTTGTTTGTACAAAAACTTTTTAACTTAATAAAATCAAAATGATCTATTTAGTGTTCAATAATAAGCTCTGGTTCTTCTTTTGTCACAAATTCCTTCCTTCTCCACAAATCTGAGAGGTAAAGTATCCTATGTTCTTCTAATTTGCTTATTATATCACTCTTTATGTCTAAATCATGAACCTATTTAGACCTTATCTTGGTATATGGTGTTAGGTATGGGTCAATGCCTAATTTCTGCCATACTAATTTATAATTTTCTCAGTGGTTTTTGTCAAATAGTGAATTCTTTTTTTTTTAATTTTATTTTATTTAATAATAACTTTGTATTGACAGAATCCATGCCAGGATAATTTTTATACAACATTATCCCTTGCAATCGCTTATGTTTCGCTTTTTCCCCTCCCTCCCTTCACCCCCCCTCCCAAGATGGCAAGCAGTCCTATATATGTTAAATATGTTGCAGTATATCCTAGATACAATACATATTTGCAGAACCGAACAGTTCTCCTGCTGCACAGAGAGAATTGGATTCAGAAGGTAAAAATAACTCGGGAAGAAAATCAAAAATGCAAATAGTTCACATTCATTTCCCAGTATTCCTTCTTTGGGTGTAGCTGTTTCTGTCCATCATTTATCCATTGAAACTCAGTTAAGTCTCTTTGTCATAGAAATCCACTTCCATCAGAATACATCCTCATACAATATCGTTGTCGAAGTGTATAATGATCTCCTGGTTCTGCTCATCTCACTTAGCATCAGTCCATGTAGGTCTCTCCAAGCCTCTCTGTATTCATCCTGCTGGTCATTCCTTACAGAGCAATAATATTCCATAACATTCATATACCACAATTTACCCAGCCATTCTCCAATTGATGGGCATCCATTCATTTTCCAGTTTCTAGCCACTACAAACAGGGCTGCTACAAACATTTTGGCACATACAGGTCCCTTTCCCTTTTTTAGTATCTCTTTGGGGTATAAGCCCAATAGAAACACTGCTGGATCAAAGGGTATGCACAGTTTGATAACTTTTTGGGCATAATTCCAGATTGCTCTCCAGAATGGCTGGATTCGTTCACAACTCCACCAACAATGCATCAGTGTCCCCGTTTTCCCGCATCCCCTCCAACATTCATCATTATTTTTTCCTGTCATCTTAGCCAATCTGACAGGTGTGTAGTGATATCTCAGAGTTGTCTTAATTTGCATTTCTCTGATCAATAGTGATTTGGAACACTCTTTCATGTGAGTGGTAATAGTTTCAATTTCTTCATCTGAAAATTGTCTGTTCATATCCTTTGACCATTTATCAATTGGAGAATGGCTTGATTTTTTATAAATTTGAGTCAGTTCTCTATATATTTTGGAAATGAGGCCTTTATCAGAACCTTTAATTGTAAAGATGCTTTCCCAGTTTGTTGCTTCCCTACTAATCTTGTTTGCATTCGTTCTGTTTGTACAAAGGCTTTTTAATTTGATATAATCAAAATTTTCTATTTTGTGATCGGTAATGGTCTCTAGTTCATCTTTGGTCACAAATTTCTTTCTCCTCCACAAGTCTGAGAGATAAACTATCCTATGTTCCTCTAATTTATTTATAATCTCGTTCTTTATGCCTAGGTCATGGACCCATTTTGATCTTATCTTGGTATGTGGTGTTAAGTGTGGGTCCTTGCCTAATTTCTGCCATGCTAATTTCCAGTTATCCCAGCAATTTTTATCAAATAATGAAATCTTATCCCAAAATTTAGAATCTTTGGGTTTGTCAAACACTATATTGCTATAGTTTACTATTCTGTCTTGTGAATCTAACCTTTTCCACTGATCAACTAATCTATTTCTTAGCCAATACCAAATGGTTTTGGTGACTGCTGCTTTATAATATAATTTTAGATCAGGTACAGCTAGACCACCTTCATTTGATTTTTTTTTAATTAATTCCCTTGAGATTCTCGACTTTTTATTGTTCCATATGAATTTTGTTGTTATTTTTTCTAAATCATTAAAATATTTTCTTGGAAGTCTGATTGGTATAGTACTAAATAAATAGATTAGTTTAGGGAGTATTGTCATCTTTATTATATTCGCTCGGCCTATCCAAGAGCACTTAATATTTTTCCAATTATTTAAGTCTGACTTTATTTGTGTGAAAACTTTTTTGTAATTTTGCTCAAATAATTCCTGACTTTCCTTTGGTAGATAGATTCCCAAATATTTTATGCTATCAACAGTTATTCTGAATGGAATTTCTCTTTGTATCTCTTGCTGTTGGGTTTTGTTGGTGATGTATAAAAATGCTGAGGATTTATGGGGATTTATTTTAGCCAGCTACTTTGCTAAAATTATGAATTATTTCTAATAGCTTTTTAGTAGAATCTCTGGGGTTCTCTAGGTATACCATCATATCATCTGCAAAGAGTGATAGTTTGGTTTCCTCATTGCCTACTCTAATTCCTTTAATATCTTTCTCGACTCTTATTGCCGAGGCTAGTGTTTCTAATGTGATATTAAATAATAATGGTGATAGTGGGCAACCTTGCTTCACTCCAGATCTTACTGGGAAAGGTTCCAGTTTTTCCCCATTGCATATGATGCTTACTGATGGTTTTAAATATATGCTCCTAACTATTTTAAGGAAAACTCCTCTTATTCCTATGCTCTTAAGTGTTTTTATTAGGAATGGGTGTTGGATTTTATCAAATGCTTTTTCTGCATCTATTGAGATGATCATATGGTTTTTGTTTGGTTGGTTGTTGATATAGTCAATTATGTTAATAGTTTTCCTAATATTGAACCAGCCCTGCATTCCTGGTATAAATCCTACTTGGTCATAGTGTATTATCCTGGGGATGATTTTCTGTAATCTTTTTGCTAATATTTTATTTAAGATTTTAGCATCAATATTCATTAGGGAGATTGGTCTATAATTTTCTTTCTCTGTTTTCAGCCTACCTGGTTTAGGTATCAGTACCATATCTGTGTCATAAAAGGAGTTTGGTAGGACTCCTTCAATCCCTACTTCTTCAAATAGTTTATTTAGCATTGGAGTTAATTGATCTTTAAATGTTTGATAGAATTCAGATGTAAATCCATCTGGTCCTGGGGATTTTTTCTTAGGGAGTTGATTGATAGTTTGTTCTATTTCTTTTTCTGAGATAGGAGTGTTTAGGATATTTACTTCTTCCTCTGTTAGTTTAGGCAAGCTATATTTTTGGAGGTATTCTTCTATTTCATTTAAGTTGTCGAATTTATTGGCATAAAGTTGGGCAAAGTAACTCCTAATTATTGCTCTAATTTCCTCTTCGTTAGTGGTGAGTTCTCCCTTTTCATTTTTAAGACTAACAATTTGATTTTCCTCTTTCCTTTTTTTAATCAGATTTACTAAGGGTTTGTCTATTTTGTTGTTTTTTTCATAGAACCAACTCTTAGTTTTATTAATTAATTCAATAGTTTTTTTACTTTCAATTTTATTGATCTCTCCTTTTATTTTTTGAATTTCAAGTTTAGTGTTTGATTGGGGGTTTTTAATTTGTTCCTTTTCTAGCATTTTTAGTTGCAAGCCCAATTCATTGACCTTCTCTTTCTCTATTTTATACAAATAGGCCTCTAGAGATATGAGATTTCCCCTTATTACCGCTTTGGCTGCATCCCATACATTTTGGTATGATGTCTCATTATTATCGTTTCTTGGATGTAGTTATTAATTATGTCTATAATTTGCTGTTTCACCCAATCATTCTCTAGTATGAGATTATTTAGTTTCCAATTATTTTTTGGTCTACTTTCCTGTGGCTTTTTATTGAATGTAATTTTCAATGCATCATGGTCTGAAAAGGATGCATTCACTATTTCTGCCTTACTGCATTTGAGTTTGAGGTTTTTATGTCCTAATATATGGTCAATTTTTGTATAAGTTCCATGAACTGCTGGAAAGAAGGTGTACTCCTTTCTGTCCCCATTACATTTTCTCCAGAGATCTATCATATCTAATTTTTCTAGTATTCTATTTATCTCTTTGACTTCTTTCTTATTTATTTTGTGGTTTGATTTATCTAATTCTGAGAGTGCAAGGTTGAGATCTCCCACTATTATAGTTTTACTGTCTATTTCTTCTTGCAGCTCTCTTAATTTCTCTTTTAAGAATTTAGATGCTACACTACTTGGTGCATATATGCTTAATATAGATACTGCTTCATTATTCATTCTACCCTTTAGCAAGATATAGTGCCCTTCCTTATCTCTTTTGATTAGATCAATTTTTGCTTTAGCTTGATCTGAGATCAGGATGGCTACCCCTGCTTTTTTGACTTTACCTGAAGCATAGTAGATTTTGCTCCAACCTTTTACCTTTAACCTGCATGTGTCACCCCACTTCAGGTGTGTTTCCTGTAAACAACATATTGTAGGATTCTGGCTTTTAATCCATTCTGCTAACCGCTTCCTCTTTATAGAGGAGTTTACCCCGTTCACATTTACGGTTAAAATGACCAATTCTGTATTACTTGCCATCTTGTTAACCCCGGTTTATGCTTTTCTCCCTTCTTACTCCCTTACCCCCCTTCCCAGTATTAAGCTTGTGAGCACCACTTGCTTCTCACAGCCCTCCCTTTTTTTAGTATCCCTCCCCCCCCTTAGAGTTCCTCCCCCTAACTTATCCCTTTCCCTCCCAGTTACCGTATTCCCTTCCACTTAGCTTATTCCTTCCCTTTTCACTTTTCCCTTCTCACTTTTCAATGAGGTGGGAGAAGTTTCACCATAGATTGAATATGTCTAAAATTTTTCTCTTAATGCCAATTCTGAAAGCAGTAAAATACTCACTATATTCATCCCTCTCCATTCTTTCTCTCAGATATAATAGGTTTTCTTTGCCTCTTCATGAAATGTAGTACCCCCACTTTCCCCTTTTTCTGGTACAATGTCCTTTCCACATCTAGTTTCTAGAACAAGGTATACATGTATTCTTTATACATCTTTATAGCCGAAATATAGTTCCCAAGATAAATCTTTACCTTTTTAGATTTCTCTTGAGTTCTGTGCTTGTAGATCAAGTTTTTTGTTAAGTTCTGGCTTTTTCATCAAAAATAGGTGAAATTCGCTTACTTTGTTGAATGTCCATCTTCTTCCATCTTGAAAAAGATGCTCATTCTCGCTGGGTAAGTTATTTTTGGTTGCATACCAAGTTCCTTAGCCTTTCGGAATATCATATTCCAGGCCCTTCGCTCCTTTAATGTGGATGCTGCCAGATCCTGGGTGATCCTTATTGTTGCTCCTTGATACTTGAATTGGGTTTTTCTAGCTGCTTGCAGTATTTTTTCCTTCACCTGAGGGTTCTGGCATTTGGCCACTATATTCCTTGGTGTTTTGATTTTAGGATCCCTTTCAGTAGGGGATCGATGAATTCTTTCAATGTCTATTTTACCCTCTGTTTCTATGACTTCTGGGTAGTTCTCTTTGATAATTTCCTGGAAAATTGTGTCCAGGCTCTTTTTTTCATCATACTTTTCTGGGAGTCCGATGATTCTCAGGTTGTCTCTCCTGGATCTGTTTTCCAGGTCTGTTGTCTTCCCCAGAAGGTATTTCACATTCTTTTCCATTGTTTGATTTTTTTGGATTTGCTTGACTGATTCTTCTTGTCTCCTCGAGTCATTCAATTCCATTTGTTCGACCCTGATTTTCAGTGAAGTATTTTCTTTACTCACTTTTTAAAGATCTTTTTCTAATTGTCCCATTGAGTTCTTTTGTTCTGTGGAATTTTTTTCCATTTTTCCAATTTTGTTTTCCAGTTCACCAATCCTATTTTTCAAGGATTTGGTTTCTTTATCCACTCTCTCTTTAACTGACTTCTCCAGGCTCTTTTGCCAAGCCTCCCTCTCCTTTTGCAGAGCCTCCCTCTCCTTTTGCCAAGTCTCCCTCTCCTTTTCCTATTTTTCTTCTAGCTCCCTTGTGAGAGCCTTTTTAATTTCCTCCATGAGATTCATCTGTGCTGAGGAACATATGATCTCCTCCTTTGGGGATTCACCTGGGGACTGTTTGTTTTTAGTCTCCTCAGGATTTGGAGTCTGCTCTTTATCTCTATAGAAGCTGTCAAGGGTTAAAGTCTTTTTCAGTTTCTTGCTCATTCTGTCTAATAATCAAAGACAAACTAGCCAAGAAACAGAAGAAAAAAACCCTTGAATGGAGGCTGCTTTCTTTGGGGGAGGGGCAGGGTATCCGTGAGGCACGGGTCCTACTGTGCTGCGGCGCCTGCGCTCTGAGATCCGAGAGAGTGCTGAGACACTGTGGGGGAGGGGTGGCCGGGTCCCGAGAGACTCCAGCTGTTTGGGGTTGTATTCTTCACCCTCGGTGTTTTTAGCTTCTCTGCTGGGCTGCTGACTTGCTGCTGGAGCAAAGTATCTAATCCTGTAGCAAAGCTCTCCCCACAGAGACAACTGTGATCACGCCCCACCCCCTCTCCGCTCTGCTCGGCTCTGAGCTGCTTTCTGTGCTCTCGCTGCAGCTGCTGCCCGCAGTCTGCTTCCGATCTAATAACCGTCCCTGCCCTCGGGAAAAACAGACCTTTCTTGACGAGTCTCAAGGATGGTTTCTCTTGGTAAGTAATTGTATGTTTTTTTTTCAGTCGAGCATTAATTCAGAGGCATGAAATGAAACGGATAGTGAGAGAAAAACACGGAGGTTACACAGCAGTGTGTCTCCTCTCCGCCATCTTGGCCGGAAGTCTGCAAATAGTGAATTCTTATCCCAAAAGCTGGGGTCTTTGGGTTTGTCAAACACTAGATTACTATAGTCTTTGACTATTTTGTCCTGTGAATCTAACCTGTTCCATTGATACTTTATTTCATAGCCAGTATCAAATGGTTTTGATGACTGCTGCTTCATAATATAGTTTTAGGTCTGGCATAGCTAGACCACCTTAAATGACATTTTCCCCTCATTAATTCCCTTGAAATTCTGGACCTTTTGTTCTTCCAGATGAACTTTGTTATTATTTTTTCTAGATCTGTAAAATAATTTCTTGGGAGTTTGATTGGTATGGTTACTCATTATTTCTTATGGAAGACTGGTATTCCATCATAATCACACATCATAATTTATTCATTCATTCTCCAAAAGATGGGCATCTTCTCAATTTCCAATTCTTTGCCCTGAGAAAAGCTGCTATAAGTATTTTTGTACATACAGTTCCTTTTGCTTATTTAAAAAATATCTTTTGGGATACATATTTAGTAGTAATATTGTTAGGCCATAGTGTATGCATCATTTTATAGCTTTTTGAGCAAAGATCATATCTTTTGATCACTTATCAATTAGGAAATAATTCTTATTTTCTTTTTATAAATTTGACTTAGTTTCTTAAACCTTTGAAAAATGAGGTGTTCATCAGAGAAACATACTTCAAAATTCTTTTCACAAGTATTATTGCTAACCACATTATCTACCTCCCTCTCCGATTTATTCTATTTTCTCCTCTTTCATTTTGTCCCTTCGCAAAAGGATTTTGCTTCTAATCATCTCCTTCCTCAAATTCCCTTTCTTATAGAAGAGGGAATATATACTATAGCACCTTCCTCCCTTCTCATATTCCCTTCTTCTCCTACTTTTCTGCAGAGTAAGAGAAATTTCTATACCTATATTAAATGTGAATGTTATTTCTTCTTTGAGCCAATTCTGATGAGAGAAAGGTTCACTCGTTTCTCCTTCTTTCCCCCTCTTCCCCTCCACTGTAAAAACTGTTCCTTGCTTCTTTTGTGGCAGATAATTTATACCATTCCACTCCTTCTTTTCCCTTTCTCCAAGTAGATTCCTCTGTCAACCTTAATTTAATTTAATTTTTTTTTAGATATCATCCTTTCATACTTAACTCTCAATTGTGCACTCTGTCTATATCTTCTGTGGTAGATAATTTACACTATTCCATTCCCCCCTTTACCTTTCTCCAAGTACATTCCTCTGTCACCCCTTAATTTAATTTAATTTTTTTTAGATGTCATTCCTTTGTGTTTAACTCACAATTGTGCTCTCTCTATATACTCATCACTGCAATAATAATGAGAAGATTCTTATGAGTTACAAGTATTATACTCCCATGCAGAAACAGATTAAGCTATGTTAAATCTTTTATTATTTCCCTTTCCTGATCACCTTCTTACACTTCTTCTGAATCTGGTATTTGAAAGTCAAATTTTCTGTTCAGGTCTGGTCTTTTCATCACAAATGTTTGAAAATCCTCTATTGTGTTGAATATTCACCTTTTCTCCTGAAAGATTAAACTCAGTTTTGCTGGGTAGGTGCTTCTTGGATGTAATCCTAGTTCCATTGTCTCCTGAACATCATATGTAGAGGGCTGGAACTCTGGAGAAGTATACTTGAAACAAGGATACATACAACAAAGTGTTAACTCAGTGGTATTGATGAGATGATGATTCTTTAGTATACATATACTTAGTACTTAGCATGGTGATATAATGGTTCTCTAGTTCACACATATTTGGTATGCTGTAATGATGTAATTGTAATAGGATATTTAAGGGCTGAGAGGACCGGGAATTAGACATTCTATTTTTGACCATCCTCCTGGTGGCTCTCCTGACTTCATCACTTCTCCACTAAAGCCAAGGACTTGGGCTGTCCCGAGATCCTCCAGAAAGCTAGCCTGAACATTATATTTTGGCTCCCAAATGTGGACATAAGAACCTACACTCTACCCTTTGATCCAGCAGTGCTACTACTGGGCTTATACCCCAAAGAGATACTAAAAAAGGGAAAGGGACCTACATGTGCCAAAATGTTTGTGGCAGCCCTGTTTGTAGTGTTTAGAAACTGGAAACTGAGTGGATGCCCATCAGTTGGAGAATGGTTGGGTAAGTTATAGTATATAAATGTTATGGCATATTATTCTGTAAGAAATGATCAGCAGGATGTTTACAGGAACTGATGCTAAGTGAAATAAGCAGAATCAGGAGATCATTATATACTTCAACAACAATACTGTATGAGGATGCATTCTGACAGAAGTGGATTTCTTCGACAAAGAGAAAATCTAACTCAGTTTCAATTGATCAATGATTGGCAAAAGCAGCTACACCCTAAGAAAGAACACTGGGAAATGAATGTGAATTGTTTGCATTTTTGTTTTTCTTGTTATTTTTACCTTCTGAATCCAATTCTTCCTCTGCAACAAGAGAACTGTTCAGTTCAGCACACATATATTGTATCTAGGATATACTGCAACATATTTAACATGTATAGGACTGCTTGCCATCTGGGGGAGGGGGTGGAGGGAAGGAGGGAAAAAGTTGGAACTGAAGTGAGTGCAAGGGATAATGTAAAGAAATTTTTTTTTCAAAATTAAAAAAAAAAAACAAATATTGAGGAGACACAATTAGGATTACCCGGGGACCTAGCAACTTCCAATTTAAAGGATTGAAGGACATGGAATCTGATATTCTGAAAGGCAAAGGAACTTGGATTGCAGCCAAGAATTAACTATCCAGCAAAATGGAACATTATCTTTCAGGAAAAAAAGATGGAATCCAATGAAACAGGTGAATTTCATTTATTTCTGATGAAAAGAAAACTCCAATTGATAGAAAATTTGATCTTAAAATGCAGAACTAAAGAGAAACATAAAAATGTAAAAAGGAAAGAAAAAATAACTTTCTTTAAAAGTTAAAAAGTTTATATCCCTATATAGAAAGTTGATATGTTTAACTCTTTATATTATATCTGTATCTCTGTTATGGGTATACTTAGAGGGTGCAGATATAATTTGATTTGCCATTGATATAATAAATGATGATATAAAAAAGGAAAAAAAAAAGAACCTACACTCAGCAGCTCAACTGATGCAATCATAATTTCAGTGGAGAAGTCCCTGTGACCCGGAAATAGGGTGAGTAAACTAGTCACTTTTGTTTTTCAGCTAAAATGGGGTAAATACTAAGAAAAGAGCCTTCCCCACCTCAAGGGAAGTGGGTAGCAAGCACAGTTAGGTTAATAAAGGAGCAAGGTTTGTTGGTAAGTTGGGAACAGATCATTGGACACATTCTAATTTATACACATCTCCTTGGTTCTCTAAGGAAGAAAAATTAGAGCCAGATAAGTGCCAACTAGTGGGAGAGCAATTAATTGAATATTACAATGATAATAGTCCTGATTCAATTCCTAACGAAATATTCTATATATACAACATACTACAATTGGCTTTAAGAAATCCCACAAGTTTTAAAATAAGGAAAAAGGAGAAAGAGTAGAAGGGGGTGGTACTGACAAAGCAGCTGAAAAGCATGAAGAACTGGATAAGAAAAGAGTTAAGTACAGTGCTGATCAAATCAAGGAGTGTGGCGCTTTTCAATCAGCACCACCCATGCCGCAGCTTTGTCCACCCCCTATGATATGTTTATGAAAGGCATTAATTAAAGCTAAAAATGAAGGAGAGGATACATCTGATTTGAAAATAGAATCATACCCTGTGATTGAAGAGTTTGACTCTTCAGGTCAAGAGAAAAGAAACTACACTCTGTTTAATTTGTAAATTATCAAAGATCTGAAAAAGCTTATATTCTTTATGGGTCTACATTGTCTTATGTTAAGATATTATTACACAATTTGAAGTTTTAACCTCTAATGATTGGAAATCTATAGCAAGGACATGTTTAGAACCTGGAAAAAATTTGTTGTGACTTTCTGAGTATAATGAACTCTGTAGAATACAAGCTCAATGAAATAGATAACCTGGATTTAATATAACAATCACTTCTGACCCAACTAGCAGGTTTAGAGCATTATGCAGTCACTTTAGCAAAGATTAATGACTCTTTGACAGCCTATAAACAAAAAACTACTATCAAAGGATGGGGTCCTTCACAAAAATAGCAAAAAGTCCAAATGAACCCTTTGCTGATTTCATGGGACGTTTACAGACAGCTATCATATCAACTATTGGTGAAAATATAGCAATACAAATTATAAGACAATTTGCTAAAGAAAATACTAATGAGGTTTTTAGAAGAATTATACTAGGACTACACAAGGATGCTCCTTTAGAGGAGAAAATAAGATGCTGTGCCACAGTGGGCACAAATACCTTTTATACCCAGCCTATGATGCAAACTTCTCAAGATCCAAACATGGGAAGACAGGGTCCCTTTTGGCAAGGGACTTCCAGAGAGACTCATCAGTGCTTTCAATGTGGTAAATAAAGTAGGGCAGCTGAAAGCTCAATGTTGGTAGAAAAGACAGTGGGAGAACAAGACCCAAAACCCCATGACCAAAATGCAATAGAGACTTCCATTGGCATCAGAATGTAGACTGATTCAGTGAAACAGGAAGCAGGGCTCAGCTCCAGGGCCCCAAGCAAAAAATACTTGGGGCATAATGGTAGCTGATGCTACACCCAGAGAGACTTTAGAAGTTCAGTACTCAGACATGATCAATCAGTGGAAAAGCAACCTGATGGGGAAGAGGGATTACAATTGGGGAAACTAGAGTTGTATGCAGCCACAATTGAGATACCCCCTGGAGAAATGAAATCTGTCCCTCTCTGGTCTATAGATCCTTTGCCTCCAGACACAATAAACTTGACCATTTCACCTCCTGAGAGTACTTACAAAACATCCATATACTGATGTGGGAAACTGGGGGAATGTGTAGATAATATCCCAGTCACTAATACAGGTAAACAATGTGTGACTTATCAACCAGGAGAAGTAGTAGCATCAGGTTTACTGATCCAGACTCCTGATAGGCAATGTGGTGATATTAACCCAGATTTTGACTCCCAGCAACACAATCCAGGAATATTTTGGACTGCAGCCATTACAGGTGACTGTCCTATGCTCACTATTTATGTAAATGGTATACCATTAGAAGGATTGGTAGACACAGGTGCAGATTGTACAGTCATTAGAGGTCACTGGCCAAAAATTAAGACAGACACCTACATGTCTGGCATAGGGGGATCAATAGCAGCTGAAGTTAGTGCTACCCCTTTGAGATGGATATTTGAAGGTGAAACAGGAGTTTTTACTTCTTTTGTAGTAGATAAAATCCCCATCAATCTGCAGGGAAGAGACATTTTACAGCAGTTAGGATTACAATTGAGTACTTTGGCTTTTTAGGCAGGGCTGCTGTTGAAGGCCTGCGTGCACTCTCACCTGTTCCCATTCAATGGAAAATTGATACAACAATACTTGCATTTAGCAAGTAATAAAATTCAGGCTTTATTAAATATAGTACAGGAACAACTTGACCAAGGACACTTACAACCTTCTTTAAGTCCTGGAATTCCCTTGTATTTGTTGTAAAAAAAAAAAAAAAAAGAAATCTGGAAAATGGAGGATGTTGACTGATTTAAGAAAAATAAATGAACAGATGGAAACTATGGGAACTCTTCAAACCGAACTTCCATCTCCTACTCAATTGCCTGGAGAATGGCCTTTTTGCATTATAGTCATTAAGGATTGTTTCTATTCTATCCCTCTAGATAAGGAGGATATGAAAAGATTTGCTTTTTCAGTGATCAGTGTTAACTTAGCTGAGCCCTATAAAAGATATGAATGGACAGTTTTGCCACAGGGAATGAAAAATAGTCCTACTATGTGTCAAATGTATGTTGCTGCTGCTCTTACTCCAGTAAGAAAAGCATTTCCAAAAGTTATGTTATTATATTACATGGATGATATATTGGGATGTGCACCTGAGGAGCAAATGTTAAAAGCATGTCTACAAAAAACCATAGAAACACTAAGGAACTATAAATCACACATAGCTCCAGAAAAAAATCAGACATGCTTCTTTTGAATATTTAGGATATAAAGTATACCCTAAGGTGCTCACAGTACAAAAACTGTCCTTAAGAACAGAGAAGCTGAACACCTTAAATGACTTTTAGAAATTGATAGGAGATATCCCGTGGATGCAACCAGTGTTAGGCTTGACTACCTATCAGTTACAACCATTATATGACATTTTAAGGGGAGACACTGCTTTAAACTCACCATGCCAGCTTACAAAAGAAGCTCAAGAGGCTTTGAGAGAAGTTGAACTGGCTTTATCCAATGTGGATGAATTACTTAGAAACCCTTGGAAATATCAGTTTTTTCTACACAAGAGACACCCACAGCAGTCCTTCATCAAGGAGACAGTGTGATAAAGTGAGTGAACCTCCAGGCACAACCAGAACAAAGCCTTACTCCATATCCAGTGCTTGTGGCTAGAATTTTATTAAAGGCCATTAAATGAGCAGTACAATTATCTGGGATAAAACTTGACAAGATATACACCTTTTATACCACTGCACAAATTAATGCATGCTGTGAAACTATCCAAATATAGTGGAGTCATAGGATAACACAAGATTTAACAGCTTCTACATTAAAGAACTGGAAGACTTGGAATATGATTGCAATGTTCAGGCTAGCTTTCTGGAGAACCTTTTTTTTTTTTTTTTTTGAAGGCCTTGGATGTAGGATCTTTGACTACTACTTGGCTTTCAACTTTGTTAAAATAGGTTTTCAGTTTTCAGTTTTCAGTATTTTCAGGATATAATGTCCCAAGCTTTGGGAAGTGGGAGTGGAGGGGGAGAGGGAAGAGGAAGTAAGGAGACGATTATTCCAGTTGTGACAGGCCAAGCTTAAAAGGGGGATTAAATGTCCATAAACTAAAACCAGCACTGACCCCAGAAATGCACCCACATGCATTATTTGGATTGGATACACTGGTCAAGAATCATATATTAGCCTTTGTATTTTTTTAATACATAAATTTTGGCCTGTGTGAAATGAATTCTCTGGCTGCTTCTGGCCATATAGGTCCTCAGTGCTGAACAATGTGGATTCTTTTAAATGATGAAGGAATCTTCTCATTGGCCATTAAGTCAAGAGGAGATTACACTTCAGTGGATTTAAAAAAAAAAAAAGAAATAGCTTTCAGTTGTGATTTTTTGTTTTGATTTTCTCATGTAACAAATTGTATGTTCTCTGTAGAGACCCCTATAAAGTAATAGGTGAGGTGGGCTATATTCTTTCATCTCATTCCACCAATATTCTTATGTGGGATGAGGACCCAACCAGATGAGCTTGTTGGGTCATTGACTATTTTTCTCATTTTATGTTTCTTTTCCTGAGAAGATTGATCATTTTTATTAGATGAATATGAGACTTAGAATTCAATCTTGTGAGTTCAAGTGTTGGAGGATCTTTGGACTCAATGAACATAGCTGTCAGGGAAATTACTGCACTGAGGAGTACCATGGACAAAAAAGAGGATTCCAAAATTCCTAGCAAAGCTAGACAAAAGACATAAATTTTGAGGTAAACAGTGCAGAGTTGAGGTAAAATGTAAAAAATGCCTAATCATCAGTGTGATAAAGGATTTCATGTTTAGATGAAGTTTAAGTATCAGACTCACAAGAGAATATAATAGTAGTTAAGGTATGGAATCCTGTTTGAAGTTTTTCTATTAATCCAAGCTGAATCTTTTGCATCATTAACATTTCTTTCCTGTGTAAGAAAAAAATACCTGTTTCATATCTGCTTTACATTGTATGTTAAGTAACTTCTTACTCCCCCTTTAGGGAGACCTACACAATAGTTAAAATTTAAACTTTGATTATTTTGTCCCCATGGAACTAGAGTTGTTGTTTTGCTTTTTTTATTTTCAAAACATGCAGTTTTCAACATTCATCCCTATAAAACCCCATCTTCCAATTTTTTTTTCTCCCTCCCTTCCTCTCACACACTCTCATTGGCAATCCAATCATGGCAAGCATGTGCAACTCTTGTACACACACTTACACAACTATCATGCTGCACGAAATCACTCCATTTAGCATCAATTCATATAGGTCTCTCCAGGCCTCTCTGAAATCATCCTGCTGGTCATTTCTTACAGAACAATAATATTCCATCACATTCATATACCATAACTTATTCAGCCATTCTCCAATTGATGGGCATCCACTCAATTTTCACTTCCTTGCCTCCACAAAAAGGGCTACTTGAAACATTTTTGTACAAAATGCATTTTTATGATCTCTTTGGAATACAGATCCAATAGAAACACAGCTGGATCAAAGGATATGCGCAGTTTGATAGCCTTTTGGGCATAGTTCCATATTGCTCTCCATAATGGTTGAATGAGTTTGCAACTCAGTGTATTAGTGTCCCAGTTTTTCCATATCCCCTACAACATTCGTCATTATCTTTTCCTGTCATCTATGCCAATTTGAAAAGTGTATAATGGTGCCTCAGAGTTGTCTTAGTTTGCATTTCTTTGATCAATACTGTTTTAGAGCATATTTTTATATGACTAGAAATGGTTTCCATTTCTTCATCTGAAAATTGTTCATATTCGTTGACCATTTATCAGTTGGAGAATGGTTTTACTCATACATTTGAATCAATATCTAGATATTTTAGAAATGAGGCCTTTATCAGAACCTTTGTAAAAATTTTCCCCCAATTTTCTGCTTCCCTTCTAATCTTCTCTGCATTGTTTGTTTGTATAAAAACTTTTTAAATTAATAGAATCAAAATTATCCATTTTGTATTTCATAATGTACTCTAGTTCTTCTTTGGCCACAAATTCCTTCCTTCTTCACAGATCTGAGATAGACTGTCCTTTGTTCTTCTAATTTGCTTATAATATCACTATTTATGCCTAAACATAAACTCATTTAGACCTTATCTTGGCATAGGGTGTTAGGTGTGGGTCAATGCCTAGTTTTTGCCACAATATTTTCCAATTTTCCTACCAAATTTTGTCAAATAGCAAGTTCTTATCCCAGAAGCTGGGGCTTGGGGGTTTATCAAATACTAGATTACTATAGTCATTGATTATTGTGTTTTGTGAAACTAATCTATTCCATTGATGGGCTGCAGAGTAGGGTTTTAATGAGCCCTTATATGAAGTTTAAGAATGTGCAAGGAAAAAAAAAAAGGAAGCCTAGTCCCTTTCTTATTAGACATCAGGATTTCCCAGACCTGAACTGTGTAAAGACCATGTGATTGTCCCAGAGCAGAGGGGCTCCTTAGGAAGTGGGAAATAGACTCAAGACCCCAATAACTTAAACCCAGTAGCAGCTCACAGAATTATATAAAAATATCTTTGCTTAAATCATCCTTAACCACTGCTAATTTGAACCTAACTCTTAGAACACACACACATATACACAGACACACACACACACACATATGACTCATGAGAAAGGTCTTTTTTTCTTTTTTATATTAAAATTCAACTTAGATTCTGCCATTTGCTGATTCTGACAACCTAGATTTACCTCTCCTTTGAGAGTCGTTTTCTCTTGATTTAGATATTTCTTCTACTCACAAATCTTCTGTTTGTTATACATCTCTCCAGAGTGGCTTTCTCAGATCTTTTTCCAGTATTATTTTTCTAGTGTGGAATACTAGTATTCCTGCTCTTCTTTATTATAAAAGTAACTTGTTCTAACTTCCCATAAATTTCAACCCATCTGTGCTGGTTTCTTGATTTCATGATACAGTGATTGCACTTACTGATCTATAGTTTCTTTACCACTTGCCCTAACAAGTTTTGTAAAATATAAAGAAGGAATTTTTTTGAAGTCAAAGGATTCCTAAAATAAGAAACTTAAACTGAACTTTATTACAGATTGATGATGTGGGCCTTTTCTTTCTTATATAGCTATTTAGCTATCTAACATAATGCATGCTTAATAATATGATAAACAAAAATCAGAAGTCAGTTGAAAATCTAGTAGTATTGGCCACCGATGAAAAAATAATCAATATAAATACCATTTCAATGCTCTAATGTAATCTAAAATTAAAATATAAAAATTGGAACGTTAGTAAAAATAGAAAGCATTAAAATATTTATTTTAAATCACGAATAATTCCTTCCTTCCTTCCTACCTTCCTTCCTTTCTTTCTTCTTTCCTTCTTTTTTCCTTTCTTCCTTTCTTCCCTCTCTCCCTCCCTCCCAATTCTGAACCAGGAAGAATTATTTAACAGAATAAGTTTTACCTCTCCTGCCTGGGAAATAATAAAACTTAGAGCAAGGCTCCGAGAAAGTCCAAAATGATACACCTCTGTTAATCCTAGACTAAATTTTTCTACCTTTTATGAGAAAACACAATAATATGAATGAAAAGAGCATTGTAACTCTATTTGAAATAGAATAGTAACACTTAGATAAGTTCAAGTCTAGCAGTCATAGGATGATATCTTTAAAGTGAGATGGGTTCTTAAAGGTCATAGAGTCCAGTCCTCTCATTTTACAGTTGATGAAACTGAAAGATGAAGCGGTGAAGGGATTTGTGTGGGGTCTCACAGGTGTTTAAGTGTGTAAGTATTTAAGGCAATATTTAAACCCAGGTCTACTGCTTCTTGTAAGGAAGGCAGCTTCCTATTAAAAAATTAGTTCAAGGACACAAGAGAATTGAAATGCTTCTATCAGAGATGCTACATTGTATTAAGAATAAACTGAGAGACAAAATGATTCACCTAACTCAGCAGTGAATTAACCTTAAGATGTCACTCAACATTTTGGCCATCAGCTTTCTGAGGACCATCCAAGCTCTAGCTCAATCATTCAATTCCTCATTTGAAAAAAATGAATATGACTTAAAATTATGTCATAAAAGTAATTAAACCATGTAACTCTTTGGCCCATTGATCCCATTATTGAACATGTAGTCCAAGGAGGTAAAAACACACAAAAAAGTGTTTGCTTATATCAAACACTAGAATCAAAATAGGTACTCATTGGTTAAAGAAAGGTAGAACAAAATGTTTCATTTAAGTATAGAATGTTATGTCATAAAAAATATGAGTATAAGAAATTCAAAAAAGCACATGAGAAGATTACATAACATGGCATGTTATGAGCTGACAGAGTGAAGTGAATAGATCCAGAAAGAAAATTTTCATAACTTAAAACAATGTAAATGAACTACTTAAAGGCAACTAAACTCAAAATAATTGGAATGTTCAATCTTGATCATGAAGAAAAGATGATGAAAAACTTCTTTCCTCTGATTAGATAAATAAGAGAATTGAATGTTACACATGTTATTATAGAATCAGGGGTCCTCAAACTTTTTAAATAGGAGGCCAGTTCACTGTTCCTCAGACTGTTGGAGAGCAGGACTATAGTAAAAACAAAAACTTTGTTTTGTGGGCCTTTAAATAAAGAATCTTCATAGCCCTGAGGGAGGGGGATAAACGTCCTCAGCTGCTGCATCTGGCCCACTGGCCGTAGTTTGAGGACCTCTATAGATTGTATTAGTCAGGTTTTAAAACTTTTTTTCTTTCTTATGTTGGTGTTATTCACAAATTATTATGGTGTATGTAAGATATCAATAAAACATTTTTAAAACCTTGAAAATAGCATAAAAATAATTATCACAAAAAAGAAGTAGAAAAGTGCTTAAGTACATAAAGATTGTATTTTGTATTGTATTTTGCCATGACACAGGGCTAAAAAAGAAGAGAGAAATTTAGCATAAAACTTAGCAGCACAAGAATTATAAATCATATCATAACTGAAGGATATTCTTATGTTAATTGGAGAATTTTCATTCCTAAAATACAGAAGGAAATTCTTTTCACTAAAATTGGAATTCTTTTCACTAAAGATTCATGAAAACAGAATAAGTACCCATGACTCAGGAAAGCCTTGTCACATTTGCCCAAGGTTATTAGCAATTTATGCCAGATGAGATTGAAGGAATGTGATTTCATTCTTTTTATGGATGTGTACTCCTCTGAAGCAAGTAAGCTGGCAAATAGTTTGAATTGATTGATTTATAGAGCACTATTTCTCTTTAAAGGGTCATAGAAGCACCAAAAATTTCCCTTAAACTTTTTGATCTGTGGTTGATTAGTTGATTGGCATAAACTTAGTCATTTATGTTTATTGATTATCTTGTTTATGTTGATGATTATGTGCACGCTATAAATACAGATTCAGAAACTCCAAAGTCATAAGTGGAAGAGTTGATAGAACTGTAGTGGTATAGGCCAACTGGCACTGGAGTCCAAAGAACTGGATTCCAGGTCTAACAAATATTAGGTGTGTGACACTAAAAACTTTAGCTTAATTTCTCTGAGAATCTTTCTCTCTGTAAAATTGGCATAAAGTTTCTTGTACCAACAATCTCATGTGGTTGTTGTAAAAGACTTTGAAAACCTTAAAGTGATATGAGATTTTTAAATTATCCACAAACATATATGCTATATTTATCTTATTAAAAGTATATCTCATCTATATATAGTATCTTGTAATTTATGTAGCATAATATATTATATATGTATACACATATATCTCATTGCTAGCTATGTAAAATATACATTTATCCCATAGAAAATCTCTATAATATGGATTATGCAGACCTTGTTGTTTGCCCTTCATTTTTGAAGAGGACCAATTTTCTTCATGGGGTGATGTTCTGACATCTGAGTGAACTGAATTAAAGTGAGGCAGAGTTTCACAAAGCTGTCAGATTCACTCTTTTTTCTAGAACCATCCAAGTTCAGTGGCAAGACAAAGTCAAAACCCCTTTCAGATTAAAAAACTGAAATTCAGAGAAAGTAAATGTTTTACCACAGTACTGTAGCTACTATGTAGAATAACCCGGATTCAAACACAAATCTTTTCATTCTAAGATTAATCTTCTGTCCACTATATGTTTTGTTTAATGCCTTACTCTGTACTTAATATATTACTGTGACCTCTTAATTCACATTTATGGACTCTTCCCCCCCACCCCCAATTTTTCTGATTTACTCTAAGCCGCTTATTTTGCCCAAGATTTCACAAATTCTTTTTCTGTGCAATAGTTAAAACCAAAGCAATGGTTTAGTTAAAAGAACACTGTATCAGTAGTCAGAAGACTTGAGCCTTGATCCTAACTCTAACCTTCTTAACCTCAGAGAAACTTTAATTTTCTGATCTTTCAAATGGAAATAATAAGACATTCTCACTACATAAGCTTGTTTCTGAGGAAAACATACTAAAAAAGAAATTAAACTGAACATACTAAAAAAAAATAAAACAGTAATTTTAATGACTAGTTTTGGCCCCAGGGAACAAATAATGAATTGACCCTCTCTTTAAGTAGGGGACTACAGAAATCAAATGTCATATAGAATGTATCAGATGGCTTTGCTGAACTATCCCACACTACTCACATACAAATACACACACACACACACACACACACACACACACACACACACACTTGTTCTTAACAAGGACCAACTCATTTGGAGTAGAGGAAATATACTGGAAATTAATGTAATATATATATATATATATGTTTAAAACATCAATAAAATATTTTTAAAGGTAAAATAAACTGTACAACACCACATTTAATGGCATTTATTATGATGATTCTCTAAGTTATAGTTAGGAACTGCTTTTGGCCTCTACCTAGCTCCTTATGGACATTTGTATAACTAAAAGATAAGGATAAGCGGTAGCTCTGTGCTTATTTTCATGATTTTTTTGGGAGGGATGGGGGAAAGAAGATTAATTTGGCTCCATTACTACACAAATATTCCTGGTGCTAATTGAAATTCCTGTCATTACTCATCCCTTTGGGTAAAGTCATTAAAGGACCTTGTTAAAATGTAAACATTTTTTCAGAGATGGAGTAACAAATTGACTGGCATACAGAAAAACGTTCAGATTGGTATATCATAGACATTATTGCAAGCATCTCTCAATATTTCCTATTTTGACAGCTCCCTACAATTGAGGGACAGAAAAACTCACAGACACTTTTTGGCCAAATGGAAACCTTATATGGTAAAACTTGGAAGAAAATTATACAAGTGGGTAGAGGAAGGAACTACTGGAACACGTTTCTACTTTCCAGGGCCAACATTGGTCATATTTGTGAAATAATATTCCTCAAATTCCCCTTCTCAGCACTTTGACAGCCCCAAACAGTAGGTCTTCAGAGCACTCTCCTCTTACTTTTGCCTTTGTATTTCTAAAACTCCTGTTTTTATTTTTCCACACTTTTCCCCCTCCCTCCCCAATCAAAAACTGTGTGTGGGGGGGGGGGGGCTCATTTCTCAAGATTTTTTTTCCTCAGGCAAGTAGAGTTAAATGACTTGCCCAGGGTTACACAACTAGGAAGTATGGAGTGTTTGAGGTCACATTTGAACTCAGGTCCTCCTGACTTCAGGGCTGGTGCTCTATCCACTGAGCTTCCTAGCTGCCCCCTTCTCAAGATATTCTTAAAGTATAAGCCTAATCAACTTATTCAAATGAAGATAGCTTTATTTGTGTTGTTCATTTGTTTGCCACCATAGGAATATTCACAGAGGGAGGTGGAAAGATTTAGCATTAAGAATATAATTAATTTCCACCCAATGATGTTGCTTATTACCTTTGGTTTTGTTTTAAATTTTAAGAGAAGTTTCTGTGAGAAAGTAAATGTAGGAAAATGCACTTTCTATAGATGAGAATGTAAGGTCTGTAATTCAGAAGGCATTTATAATTAGTTTTCATCGAATACATTTATTGCAATCAAAACAATGATATAATCACAAACATTTTGAGTATGGATTATGCTGCCATTAAGGATTTTATCATTTAATTAAAATTGCCTCTTAACTCCTATTTCAAAAGATTTAACAAAAGTAGTTCAGATCATCTTTAAAGTAAGTCTTTATCTTCACATTAAATTAAAATAAAACTATTGCTCTGTGAAAACATATGTCATAATAAATACAATTGAAATGTTAAGGTCAAAGACATTTTTTAAATAAAATCATACACTTAAAAAGAGAAATAAATTTAATTTCCTTGACAGCACGTTTAGTGTCTTATAGTTTCTATCTCTAAAAACATTTGCTATAGAATTTCTAAAAGTATTATTGCAATGTGTTTTCAGGTGGAAGGCTCTATTTCTACACCTTCTGAAAGCAATAAGAACAGTTCCTATAGGTGAACAATGAACCTTATCCTAGGAGAAACTCACTGAGTTAAATTTAATGAGCCTTAAGATTGTAAAGTGGTTCAGAATGAAATGTGGCTGCTGGTTGGATCTAGAACATAAATGAAGCAATGTTTTGCCGGAAGAGAGTAAGCTACTGTATTGTCTAAAACTGACAAAAAAAACCCAAAAACAAAACTTTTCTTTATGAAGCAGCATAGTGTAGTAGATAGAGCACCAGCCCCTGATTCAGTAACATTTGGGTTCAAGCCTTAGCTCTGACACATGCTGGTTGTGACTAGTGGCAAGTCACCAACATCTGAGTTCCTCAAATAATTGTCTATGATTGTAAGCTGAAAAACACGCCTCATCCGTCTTGGTAGAAATTTTCTTACCAAGGAGTCAGGAATCCTTATTCCAATATAATCAGATTCCAGTGCTAGTCATTCCCCCAGCTACATCCCCAAAACTTTACATTACAAATCTTTGGACTTCTTTTCTCAATGTAACTTCAAAAATGACAAAAAGCAGGAATTTTCTTTTGGGGAAAGATTGCTTAATTTTTGTCTTGGTAATCCTGATAGCTGATTCAGTGTTTTGTGCAATTTTAATTTTAAAAAATTCTATTTCAGACTGATGCTCTATTTATAGAGGAGACTTCCATGTATAAACTTTCTGCACCTATGCAAATCACCAATATGTCTGAAACTTAGGGTCTTAAAGAATTAGGAAAGAGCTTGAATAATTTGTCCATGGTCATTCAGCTAGTTAATGAGTATCAAAAGCAGAACATGAATCTAGATTTTCCTGTCTATGAAGCTGGGATCTATCCATTATAGTATGATAATATAATAATTAGCACTATACAGTGCCTACTATATGCCAGGTACTGATGTGGAAGCCAGAATTCTAATCAGCTCATCCGTCTTTATTTACTAGCCTTGATCCATCCATTATGTTTATGTTGTCACAGCGATAAATCCAAATTCTTAAATTGTCTTGATTAGTATAAGTTTAGACACGTCTGGGACCTGGCCAGTCACATAGATTCCACCTTGCTCTATTTTGTTCCCTTACAGGCCTCTCCCTGATTTTTCCCCAACTCCTTCCTAGGTCCTCCTTTTACTCTTCAGAATTTGCCCTTGCTCCTCTTCCTTTGAAACTTTAAAGATTCCTGCACCCCAGAAGAACATTGCTTAATTATTTATGATTCTTTCTTGCTTAATCATGTTTGGTTGAGTCCATAATCTATTTCATATAATATGGCATATAATATGGCATATAAATAGCAAATTTTTGTGACCTGTGATAATTGTCTCACATGATTTCTTCATGTCTTGAATTACTTAACATGCTCCTATTTTATTACTTTTTAATAGTCTAAAACTATGTTGTCTCTCAGTCTCCTAACATATTTCAGTACTATGCTAAACACTTTACAAATTTCTCATTTTATTGTCACAACAATCCTGGGAGGTAAGTGCTATTATTATTTCAAGTTTAAAATTGAAGAAACTTAGGCATGCAGAGATTGTTACCTCCCAAGATCACACAGTTAGTAAGTGTCTGAGGCTAGGATCTGAATGGAGACCTTCCTGAACTCAGATCCAGTTTTCTCTCCACTGTACTACCTAGCTGACAGATTGTATATATGTTGAATTTTGAATTGGTATGCTTTATTGAAAGACTTTATGATGAGGAAAGGAAAAGAGTTGCACGTTTTGAAAATGTGAATGATCTCTTATTGTTCCTTTGTTCTTAATAGAGATGTCTAAGTTTGTACCACATACTTCTCCCAGATTTCTAAAAGGAAATATAATCTTCTGACTAAAAATATTTCTAATTTTATCTAATAAGTTGTTTTTCAAAAAACAATGCAAATATAGATAGTTTAGGAGATTCCAGAAGTCATTTGTTTATACATACATACAAATTAATCAGCTTGATAATGATAGAAGAAATAGTAGTAATCATAAATATCAGGCTCATTGTAGAACTATACTCCTCTATCATGATGTGCCATTCAAAAACTTACAATATTGCATTAAAAATTAATTTATTACATTTCCCCACAGATTTTTCATTCAACATGTCAATTTCACAAATAAGGCTCTCATTATTTAGAAAGAATCACTCCTATCTCTATTCCTCATCCTCCCTTCTCTCCAATCTTCCAAACAAAATGTACCATATTCTTTCTCAAGAACTAGGATTACAAATAAAGAAAATAGCCTCTTAGTTATGACAATAATGTTACATTTCACTTGAGCTACAATAACAGTAAAATACAATGCATCAGTTTTCAGCTATATTGTGGGGATTGCTTTTGCCCACATTTGTTAACTGACTACTGGTGTGTCTAACTTTATATACATGATGTCAAAAGTTTCTTCCTAGTATAACAATTAACATTATAATATGTGAATCCAGAGTTACTTTGCTAGTAAAATGCATGATACGTGTTATGATTCATTATCTTATTTTTTTAATGTAATCTTATTTTGATTGTTAACCTATGAAAAGTTGTAAATTGTTAGTTGCTTCTAATAATTCTTTTTGGACAAATTATCTTGCACTATTATTATATGACATTTACTTATTTGGAATATAATTAAGCTAGATTGTTTATTTAATTAGTTCAACCATTAACTATCTGTTTTTTACATTATTTAAATTTATATTGAAAAGCTATAATGAGGAGGTGGAGTCAAGATCGTGACAAAGGCAACAACCCAGCCAAGATCTTCCAATAGTCTTCACCAAAAAAACTTTAAATATTGTATTAATTGAATTCTGGAGCAAGAAGAGCCAAGAAAAGAACCAGGCTGAAAATATCTAGCCCAAGATATTTGAGCCCAAATATCCCAAATATTTAGCCCAAGAGGTTAGGAGGTTAACAGGAATGGTCAATGATAGTGGAGTGAAGGCTGAACCGGTGACTGCTGGGAATCTAACAGAGGACCTTGCAGAAGGCTCTGATAGTGGCAGCAAATCTTTAAAAGGTCTCATCCTCGAGAGAGTAAGGGTTTCAGGTAAGTGGTCAGAAAGATTATAGGTGATTACCCTATACACAATTCTTGGTCTCAGTTCTGAGGACATGAGGAACACAAGTGTTTATGGCCAGAGAGGAGAAGGGGCTCAGTTCCAAGACCAAGAAAAGCATTGATTGTCACCATGGAGCAGGGGTTCTGGTCACAGGAGTAAGAGAAGTGCTACCATTTACAATTGCAAAGAACTAAGGACCCCTTCCTGAGTAAAGATCAGAGGACAGTTCAGAGGAGCAGTGACTAGCTCTGGAAAACATGAACTCCTAAAACTAGCTCTGAAAACAGCAGTGAAAAAAAAAAAAAAAAAAAGCTTGAAATTTGAAACAGTAACTTCTAAAGTCCCCATCTAAGGAAAAGAGCTTAACTTTAGTGTAAAGTTAAAAGTCAAGAAATAAACTAGAACAATGAGCAAAGAACAAAAAAACTTGATTACAAAAAGCAACTATGGTGACAGAGAACTTCAAGATGTTAGATCAAAAGAAGACAATGAGAAAACAGCTACATGCAAAGATCCAAAGGGCGAAAAATGAAAATTGAATACATGCCTAAGAAAAATTCCTGGAAGAGATTTTTAAAAGAAAGATAAGAGTGATAGAGGGAAAACTGGGGAAAGAAATAAGAGCCCTTCCTGAGTATAGATCAGAAGACAGGTCAGATAGAAGAAAATCATGAAAAGAGAATTAATGTCTTGGTTAAGGAGGTACAAAATAATAATGTAGAAAATAGCATCCTAAAAAACAAAATTGGCCTAATGATAAAAGAGGCACAAAAATTCATTGAAGAAAAGATTCCATAAAAAGTAAAATTGTCCAAGTAGAAAAAGAAGTAGAAAAGCTCATTGAAGAAATAATTCCTTAAAAATTAGAATTGGACAAGTAGAGGTTAATAATGCCATGAGACATCAAGAAACAATAAATCAAAATAATGAATAGAAGAATAGAAACATAGAAGAAAATGTGAACTATCTCACTGGAAAAACAGTTGACATAGAAAATAGAAAGAGAAGAGAAAAGTTAATAATTATTGGACTACACAAAAGCTATGAACAAAAAAATGGCCTAGATATTATGTTGCAATAAATTACATGAGACAATGGCTCCAACACCTTAAAACCAGAAGATGAAAATAGAAATTGAAAGAATGCAGCTGTCACCTCTTGAAAGAGAACATACAATGAAAATTTCCAGGAATATTAAAGCCAAATTCTGGAACTCCCAGATCAAGAAGAAAATATGGCAAGGAGCCAAAAGGAAACCATTCAGATGCCATAGAACCACAGTCTAGCTCACACAAGATTTAGCAACTTCCATATTAAAGGGTCAGAGGGCTTGGAATATAGTATTCTGGAAGGCAAAAGGAGTTAGGATTAAGCCAAGAATGATTTACCCAACAAAATGGAACATAATTCTTCAAGTGAAAAAATGTATATCAATGAAATAGAGGATTTTCAGCCATTCCTGATAAAAAAAAAGATCAGAATTGAATAGAAAATTTGACTTTTAAACACAATGGTACATCAGAAGGTACATAAAAGTACACATGAGAAGCATAAGAAGGTAAACATGAAAAAGAAATTATAAGAGACTTAATGAGATAAAACTGCTTATATTCCTGTATAGGGAGTTGATGATACATGTAACTTTATCATTATTATGACAGTTAGAGGGAGTTTACATAGACAGAAAGCATACATATGAATCACTTATGTTGGGATGACCTAAAAAAAATTAAGGAATTAGCAAAAGGAATGCACTGTGAGAAGGGGGAAGAGAAGGGTTTAATGAGGAAAATTATCTCACATAAAAAGGTATGTAAAGAACAAATTTTACCATGAAGGGAAAATAGGAAGGACCAGATAATGCTTGATCCTCACTGTTATCAGAATTTCTATACCATAATGATGTGTGTGTGTGTGTGTGTGTGTGTGTGTGTGTGTGTGTGTATCTTACCCAACAAGAAACTAGAAAAATGAGAGGATAAAAAGGGGGAATTGGTGATAAAAATAAAAACCTGGATTAAAGGAAATAGTGGTCAGAAGTAAAACAGATTTCTGAGTAGAGATGAAGTAAAAACAGAGAGACAAGGATAAACAGAAAAAATAAACTAGGATAAAGGGAAATACATAGTTAATAATCATAATTGAGAATGTAAATGGGATAAACCCACCGTTAAAAGAGAAGCACAATGAAGAATGAATTAGAAAGGAGACTCCATAACATTTTGTTTAAAAGAAATACACTTGAAACCAAAAAAAAACATGCAGAATTAAAATAAGGGCTGAAACAATCTATTATGTTTCAGCTGATGTTAAAAAAAAAATAGGAGTAGCAGTTATGATCTCAGACAAGCAAAAGCAAAAAGTAGATCCACCTAAAGGAGATAATCAAGGAAACTACATTTTGCTAAAAGGTACCATACCTAATGAAGCAATATCAATATTAAATGCATATGTACCAAATAGTAGATAATCCAAATTTCTTTAAGAAAAAGTTTAATGAGTTCCAGGAGGAAATAGACAGTAAAACTCTACTAGTGGGGGACTTCTAACTTTCCCCTCTCTGAATTAGATAAATCTAACCACAAAATGCATGAAAAAGAAGTTAAGGACAAAAGACAAAGCTATAGCTAACACAGATTTAATTAAAAGAGATAAGGTAACCATATTTTGATAAAAGACACCACAGACCATGAAGCAATATGAATATTACATCTATATGTACCAAATATTATAGCACCTATATTTTTTTAAAAAGTTAAATAACTTACAGGTAAAGATAAAGTACTATAATAATGGGGGCTTTAATCTTGCCCTCTCAGAACTAAATTAATCTAACCAAAAAAAGATAAGAAGTCAAAGAAGTAAATAGAATTTTAGATAACTTATATATGATAGATCTCTGGAGAGAACTGAATAAAAATAAAAAGGAATATGCTTTTTTTCTCAGTGGCTCATATTGGCCATATATTAGGGCAGAAAAATAAAAAGTATCCTTTTCGCATAAAAATGCAATAAAATTATATTTAATAAGAGACCATAGAAACCTTTTAAAAACTATTTGGAGACTAAGTAACCTAATCTTTTATTTTTTTAAAGAGTGGCTTAAATTATAGAAACAATAATTTCATTAAAGAGGATCACAATAATATCAAAATCTATGAGATAAACAGCAAAATCATTAAACAGGAGAAATTTTATATCTCCAAAGGCTTGCATTGATAAAATGGAGATGAATAAATATATTTGTGAGTAAATAAGAGTGAGACAGAGTAGGGTAAGGTGTAAGACAGATAATTCCAATTACAGTAAATTAAAAGGGGTTTATACAAATAAAACAAATATAGTCAAGATCAGAAGGAAAGGAGAAAATTTAGGGAGGGGGAGTTTTATAGACAATTTCTCAAATAAAGGTCTCATAATTTTAAATATATAAAGAGCTTTGATAAATCTATAAAAATACAATTCATTTCCCAATTGATAAATAGTCTAAGGATATGAATAGGCAGTTTTCCAATGAAGAAATCAAAACAATTTTTAGTCATGCAAAAATGCTTTAAATCATTATTCAATTTAAAACAAATTTGAGATACCATTTTACACCTATAAGATTGGCTAAATATGTGAAAAAAAATTGGGACCCTAATTCACTGTAGAGCTGTGAAATGATTCAGCCATTTTGGAGAGCAATAGATGTTCTAAAATATTTATAGCAGTTTTCTTTGTGATGACAAAGAACTGGAAAATGCAGAGGCACCTATCAATCAAAGAATGGCTGAACAAGTTATAGTATATGGTTGTGATAGAATACTTACTGTGATATAAAAAATATGAACTCAATAAGCAGAACCAAGAGAACACTCTAACAGTAACAGCAATATTGTTTCAAGAGCAGTTTTGAATGACTAAGTTATTTTGACTATGACAAATACCCAAATCAACTTCAAAGGACCTATGAAGGAAGACACTATCTGCTTCCAGAGAAAAAATTCTTGAGTATGTATAGAATGATCCTAATATATGTATATATGTTTGTACACACACACACACCACATATGTATTTGTGTCTAATGGTAACCATCTCTAGGGCAGGAGTAGAACTGATTGGGTACACAGTATTCAGCAGGTGGAACTGATTAAATACACAATATTAAGCAGTGTAACCGATTACAGTAATCTAGAGTTTGATATACCCAAAGATCCAGACTTTCAGGGTAAGAACTCATTATTTTACACAAAGTTCTGAGAAAACTGGAAAGCAACTTGTTAGAAACTGGATATGAACCAATATACTATATGATGATGAAGTCAAAATGGATACATGATTTAGATATAAATGAGGCATTAAAAAATTAGAGGAATATGGACATTTTTACCTGTCAGATCTGTAGATAAGCAAAGAGTTTATGATCAAATAAAAAAATAGAGAAGATCATGGGAAGAAAAATGAATAATTTTAATTATATTAAATTTAAAAAGGTTTTACACAAAATCAGCATAACCAAAATTAAATGTAAAGAAGGAAATTGGGGAAAAATCTTACTGAAATATTTTCAGGTAATGACTTCATTTCTCATATAAATAAGGCACTGAATCAAATTTATCATAAATAAAATTCCCAATTGCTACATGAACAAAAAATACTAATAAGAAATTTTCAGAAAAAGAAATGTATAATCATATGAAAAATGTTGTAAATTACTATGAATTAAAGAAAACAAAATGACTCTGAGATACTACTTTGTACCTATCAGATTGGTTAATACACCAGAAAAGGAAAAATGAGAAATTCTGGAGGGAATGTGGAAAAATAAGTACTCTAATGCACTATTGGTGAAGTTGTGAACTTGAAAGTTCATTCTGGAGAATAATTTGTAGCTATGCGCAAGGCTATAAAATTGTGTATACCCTTTGACACAGCAATACCACTACTAGGTCTGTATTCCAAAGAGAGCAAGGAAAAAGGTATAGAACCTATACCTACAAAAAAAGTTTATTGGGGCTCTTTTTGTGGTGGCAAGGAATTGAAAATTGAGGGAATGCCCATCATTTGGAGCACGACTGAACAAGTTGTAGCATATAATTGTAATAGAATACTATTGTGCTATAAGAAATTTGATCCAAAACTCCCATTCTCACATTTTATAGATGAGGAAATTAATATGTTAGTAGGTTAAATGACTTGTCTAATGTAGTATACAGAGAAAAAGCATCAGAAATGAGAATCGAACCCAAGGCCTTTGACTTCCAATGCTTTATTGAAATTACCCCTTTTCTTAGTTTTTCAATATTTTTGTGGTATTTTTCATCATGGTATCTAATTACTAAGGCAGACATTGAAAATGGAAATTCTGTAGAATCCTTATTCCATCTTCATGAAAAGATGACAATATTGGAGATTCAGAGGAATAGAAAGACTATTCCACATAGAAAAATTAGAAAGCCCTAATGAAGTTAACAAAAGAAATATTTGAAAGCAAACCTTTATTACCTATTCTGAAAGCACAGACTTCCTTAAAGTTAATACGTCAGATTCTTGCAAATAAGGTGATGGAAGTGATACTGAAGGTGTCTGCATAGTATTTAACTTTGTCATTAAAAGAAAAAAACTTTATCTTCTGAAGTTATTTCTCTTGTTATTTCCTTGCTATAATTTGACTTTTACTAAGAAAATATTTCTAAACATATACAGATGATTCCCATCCTCCATCCTTTAAGTTGAAAAGGACTTGTTAATTTTTGTTCAAAAATAGAATAGCTCCTGGGTATACTAAAATAAACATGTCTATCAGAAAAGCAACCTGATGTACTTTTAAGAACCTGAGTTTGAGTCTCTGCCTTTTATTTGAAGATGTGACCATATTCCACCTTTCACCTTCAGTAACTTCATCTATAAAAAAGAAAAAAGACACACACACACACACACACATTTACTACTTTTTTCACAGAGTTATTGTGAGAAGGTACTATATATACAATAAATATATAAAAATATTTTATTTACCTATATTTTATATCATCGATATCTCCTCCTATGTTTTCTCCTCTCTTTTCAGATACTATCTTTTATAACAATTAAAAAAATAAGATAAAGCTAGAATGATAAGGCTGCACAGAGCTAGTAGGGCAATTTAAGAGCATTTGATTCTACTTACAATAAGTATTTACTATTGCAAGGTAAGATGCCATAAAGTATAATGGATAGAGGGCCAGCATTGCATCTAATAATTGTAAGAGCTAACATTTATATAGTGCTTACTATGTGACAGGCATGGTGCTAAGCATTTTACAATTATTATCTCTTTTGATTCTCACAACAATCCTAAGAGACAGGTGCTATTATCATTGCCATTTTAGAGATGAGGAGACTGATTCAAATAAAGGCTGTGACTCAGAAGTCACTATTTGCTAATAAATGTCTGAGGATGCATTTGAACTCAGGTCTTCCTGACTTCAGATCTAATGCTCTATCTGCTCCATGACCTAGTTATATTAGAAAGTAGAAAGAGATCTGGATTCAAATTGTGACTTCAACATATATTAGTCATTTGACTAAGGTCAAGTCATTTAATCACCTAGTGATCAATTTTTAAGAAAAAAGTGGTAGACCACTTACAGATTCACATCAATGGGAGAATTTTTCACATCCAGAGGCCTCTACAACAATGCAACTAGAGGGTCTTGACACTTCCTGCTTCATCCCGTTTCAAACCTCTTCCCCTCAAAAAAATCAGGAATTGCACTAAACAATAGAAATACAAAGGCAAGACCAAAACAGCTCAAGCCCTCGAGGAGTTACTAAGGAAATACAAAACAACCACATATAAGTATATTATAATCTTGAAATGTCTTGATAATGGCTGCATGTTCTCTGTTTAAAGCAAAGGAATGTCCTTTTGGAGAATGTAACAGAAAGCTCAATATAAGAAGATCATTTTATCTAACCATGACATAAGAAGCCTTTGTTTACTGCATTGATCTCAAAACCTTATTGCTGCCCTAGGTCTTTTTCATATTGCCAGTTAGTTTGTTCCTATTGCCCTTCCATGGACATTAAGATCCTCTGATTAGGGATTTACAATTAATCTTATTTTTATTACATTTCTTCAGCTTTAGAGGTTTTTCCTGCTGTGTATACAACAGATCTATAACTCTCCTCTCTTGAATATGATTAGCAATCACATTTAATCAATCTGCTGAGAAGTAAATAAGCCTTCCTTTTAAAACTGCTTAACTAGAGTTTAATTCAGACTAACTGAAAGGCCTTCTTTTGTTTTTTAATTCTTGTAATCACACTTCAGCATACTTTAACTATTTGCTAGTGTACATATAATGTTCATTTATGTATTCCTATAGTCATAAAAAATGATGGCAAAATCTTTAGCTAAAGAAAACACAGAAATCTGAGTATTTAGAACCAAAATCCAGTTTTTAAATAGTCAGGAAAATTTATTCTTGGTAATAGGAAATAAGGCTGACATCCTAGATTGCTTTGTAAAAGGAGTAAGAATGAACTTTAGACTGAAAATTAACAGTGAAAAATCTAGTGGTAGACTTGTACCCCCATGAAACCATTTTTCACAAATAACTGTAATAAGAATTTTTAAAAGAATAAATAACTTTCTTCATCAGAATACTGATCAAATTCCATGACTTGAAGAAAATTTGCTCTGCATTTCAGTTTTAGGAATTGATCAAGTATTTGGTTAAAATACTATGTAGGTAAATATAATAGAAGATAAAAATTTGTCATAGGACACAATAAGAAAATTTGTAGTAGGATGTGTAGAATAATTGGGATGTATGGTTTTTTCACCAAATAGAGAAATAATGAGACAGTGTGGTATAGTACACAGAGAGTTGGTCTCAGCCAGAAAAACCTGAGTTAAAGTCCCATCTCGACCATAAACTGACTTGTCATATAATTGTGAAAGTCACTTATTTCCCACATCCCCAGCAAATGAGATTATAAATTCTAGAGCCTGTAACAATCTGCATTGTAGAAGAAATTGTTCCATTGAAAATTCCCTCTACCAAAGAAATCAAAGGTTTGGAATATGATGTGTGTGTGAAAGAGAGACAGACAGTCAGACAGACATAGTCAGAGATAAACAGGCACAGAAAGACAAAGACAGAAAAAGAGAGAGAGAAAGAGAGGCATGGGCAAAAGAGACAGGCAGACACAGAAAGACAGAGACAGCTTTTATTGACCTTTATACTTTGTGACTTAAACATCGTGAGAAGGGAAACATTGCAAGTCATAGGTTTTGTGTAAAAATCTAGGTAAGTACATAAATATAATCAAATATTGTAGAAAGTACATAGCCACATAATGTAAAAACCTTAACAAGACAATGCATTTTAATTGTGATAAAAGAGAAATGTAATTGTAAATTGTCACTACTGGTCTCTAGACTTTGATATTATGATCACTGTATATTAATAACAATTGGTTGTTTGTCCTTTAGAGTATCACTAAAGCTGGATATTAGAGAATTCTTTATTGGACCTTTTTTTCTCTTTTCTGAATGTGCCATTTCAAGAATATATAGTTAACATTTATATATGCTCTGTTAAGTTATCAAATATGATTTCTTACTGAAGTCAAAATGTTGAACCTTTGTGTGGATAAAGTAGCTTATAGTCTTATTGGCACTGTCCAAGAAAACTTTAATGTATCATGAATAACTCTATTGTTTAATTTCCTGAAAATTTTACCACTATGTTTAGCCACCTTTGGGGCTAAGGAAATATACAAAATTTACGTATTTTATCTAAGAGCTATGTAATGGTGCTTTTCCCTATCTTGGAGCACATTCAGACATAATTCTTAATGACTACATGGAAGCTCTGTGGAGTTGGTTTTCAGCCACTTATGACTCATCACTGAGAGTACCCTAATTGACTGCTAAACTAGAAGAACTGATGATTCAAGAGACCTATGGAAAGAGGAGACAGCTTCCAGCTGGGCCCCTTGGCTATAGCTTTCAGGCTGTCAAAATGTGACTCAAGTGAGGGGTGAAAAAGGACAGGGTCCTCTTTCTGCCTTCAATGTCATGACAATCTTACTCAAATGGCAGTGGGCTCTGGGAGCTACAACTTTATAGATCTCTGAAAGTCTCTACCTTGTTAAAATTATTTTTATTTGGGCAACACTGTAAGTTTGGAAAATTCTGTAAGTCTCTGGTTGCAATGGTAGCATCATCTCCTGGCATGAGAGTGCCAGCAGTATATCCATCCACATGAACAGCATTCTAATGGCAAAGGAAGTGTCTTCAGTTATATCAAAGAAACGCTTTTACTTTCTTCTTTGGAAAAAGTCTACTTTTAGACTTTTAAGACATACCTTTTCTAGTGAATCACATTATCTCTAGGTTTCCAAAAAGGGGATAGCAAAAAAGAGGTCCAGTGTATAAAATAAAGTGTCTACAGGACAGATTATTTATTTCTATACAATGTTTTAAAAAGGTCAAACCTAGAATCATCACAATTTATCTCAACAGAGGTTTGATAGTATTTAATAATTTAATTTATAACTATACTTATAATCTTCTAGGAGGTTAATATTTAGTTCTCATCCAAACATAAAACAATAGGAAAGATTGCTGATTAGTACACTTGTTTGGTATTATCTGATCATCTTTCAGTACCGGTCCAGGTATTTTCTTTTTCAGCAACCTCTGTGAAATGCTGGTGATGTCCCTGTTGTCAGTTACTGCAGTTGCCATGCCAGTGAATTTTTGCATCTCACAAATCATATATAATGAAGAGATTTTTTTTTAAATGTTAAACAGAATCCTCCTAATGCAAAGCTAAGTGGCACAATGGTTAAAGTTCTGGAGATGAAGTCAGGAAGACCTAAATTCAAATCTAATCTTCAGGAATTTCTAGCCATGTGATGCTGGGAATGGCCCTTAACCTGTATCTGCCACAGGTTTTTTTTTTTAATTAAATCTATAAAATGGTGATTATCACAGCACTTATTCTCAGGGTTGTGGTGAAGATAAAATGAGGTATTATGTGTAAAGGACTTAGCAATGCCTGGCACACAGGAGGCACTTAACAAAAAAAATTTTTTTTGAAAATCATGTCAAAAGTAAAATCCAACAAAAATGAACTGAGACATATTTTCTCTGAACAAGATTGTATTTTATTAGCAGGGGTAGTACTTATTAAGAAAACAGGTTAAAGACTGATTCCTTTAGATCAAGATGCAGCTTCTTTTCAGAGGCATAAAACAGAATATAATAGGATAGGTAAGGAAATGATATAAATTGCTTATAGGGTTAGTGACATTGTGGGGGCAAGGAAAACAAGATTGGTTATATAGCTAAGGCCTAGGGGATAGTGTGATTGACTGGAAGTTCAGATTCAATTAGAGGCTTGCAATAACCACTCTTTCCCTCTGAGACTAAGGAAAGTCATTGTTTGAATCCACCTAAAAGATTAGACATAAGTTTAGCAGTTTTTGCCCCCTCTATCAGTATGTATATCTGCAGTAGACAGTACAAATGGATGACAGGTTGAGCCTAAATTTGAACAAGAGAAGGAAAGCAAGCCAAGCTTTGAAAAACTACAAAACTCTAACTGCCCCAAAACTTCCATTGAAAGCATTGCCAATATTCTATCAAATGTTGTTCTATATTAATGAGACATGGCATATATCTGTTTCTGAAGAATATTTTTTTAAAAAAATCTCTCAGAGAGCAAAGAGAAGAACTGCAAAGGGGATAAGAAATCTACACTATCACCAATGAGGAATTCTGAAAAATTAAATGACAAGACTTGGACTGTTCACATAACGAGATGGAAGGATGCTCCACTGGCACCCTCGTGATGTCAGGAAAAAGTGAGGAAGATATCCAACATATTGAGTGGGCACCCTTGTTGCAACTTATGAGACAGAATGGAGTTTCTTAAGATTCTAAAGAATTACATAACATGGGCAAGTATGGATAGATTTTTATTCGTATCACTGAGCAGAACTTCTAAATCAATTTAGTCAGGGTCCCTCAACCATAGACCATAAAAATAAAGTTAGTATCTTCCATCTTCCTTCTTTTTCCTTCCGTTTTCCTTCTTCTCCTCCTCTTCTTTTTGCTCATCTCTTCTTTCCCTTCTCTTATTTGTAATTTTTTATACACATATAAAGCCGAATTTTCCATCAAACTTCAATATTTCTAATATTGAATAATTATGATATTTGGAAGTTTACTATTAATTCATTTTTTTTCTTGGACAATGCTGCCATTTATTTCTGTGGGAATATTTTCAATGGGCATTAGGTAACAGACATGATGAGGATGATTTTTCACATTCTTTAGAAGGATTTAATGGATAGCATTTAAAACACATTCAGCAGACCTGTTAGTGCATTTACATCATACTATAGAGTAGAGTACTGACTGACATCAATAATAGATATTATACTTTAAAAAATGAAGCACTCTCCTCTACTTTTAACCTTTATAGGACCTTGCTATTAGGGTATCTTTCTATCAGTCAACATTGTTCCTTTTTTAAAAAATCATTTCCATGACTATGACACATCTCAGGGAAATTATTAGAAGTGTCTTTTTTTCCTTTGATTTCATGTAAATACTTCACAACTCTCATATTGTTTTTATGTTTTATATTGCATTGTTATAGTTACTTTATTCTAATAACTTCTATAATGATTAGTGTTGTACCTTGGTGTGGGTATATGTACACACATGCATATGTATGTATGATAACTCCCTACTATATTCTCAATTGTACAAAAGTAGGGCCTAAGCTTTATCTTTGCATTCCTTTTTGTTTCTAATATTCAGAAGATATTTATTAAATGTTTGTTAAATTAATAAATTTTTAAATTTTTTCTATTATAGGCAAGGGGGAAAATACTTTTTGACTAAAAATCATTGACTAATATATTTATCTTGTAGCATTTAATATGATCATTTATTTAAAGGCAAATGACTAGCTGACCTTGAAATTAGGAAGACCTGAGTACAAATCCTATTTCTGGCACACAAGAAATATGCTACATTTAAGACTGTTAAATTATACATTCTTGGGGACAGGAGTCTCCAGGATTTCCTTATTCTGATAAATATGCTTGTCATAAGGCTAGCCCAATTAAGCAAAAAATATTTTCACCTAAATCTAAATTTGCATCTAAAATTGGAAGTTTCTCAGTGCCATTTAGTTTAAACCCCTCATTCTTTAAATGAGAGAAATGAGACTCAGAAATATTAAATGACTTGTCCCAGTTCTTACAGATAAGAATGTTAAAGGTAGAACTTGAACCCAGATATTGGAGAGCATTTAATTCCAAAATAATTGTCTTTTCACTGTACCATAAAAACCCCATTCTTCACACAGCTAGTTGAGGGGGTCTGGAAGGACTAGAAAGGGGAGTGGAGAAGGTACCGATAACACACTTTTATTTTATTTTATTTTATTTTTAAGAGACTGATGTGAAAACCAGGTTTATTACTAGAGAAATGAACTTGCAGGTAGAACCCAAAGAGTTCCCAATTCTTTTTTTTTTCCTCTTTTATTTATTTATTTAGTTATTTGTTTGTTTGTTTGTTTGTTTGTTTATTTATTTTTAACCCATGCCAGGGTAATTTTTTATAGCATTATCCCTTGCACTCACTTCTGTTCCAATTTTTCCCTTCCCTCCCTTCACCCCCTCCCTCAGATGGCAAGCAGTCCTTTGCATGTTAAATAGGTTACAGTATATCCTAGATACAATATATATGTGCAGAACCAAACAGTTCTCTTGTTGCACAGGGAGAATTGGATTCAGAAGATATAAATAACCCGGGAAGAAAAACAAAAATGCAAGCAGTTTATATTCATTTCCCCGTGTTCTTTTTTTGGGTGTAGCTGCTTCTGTCCATTCTTGATCAATTGAAATAGAATTAGCTCTCTTTAACAAAGAGATCCACTTCCATCAGAATACATCCTCAAATAGTATCGTTGTTGAGGTATATAATGATCTCCTGGTTCTGATTATTTCACTTAGCATCAGTTCATGTAAGTCTCGCCAGTCCTCTCTGTATTCATCCTGCTGGTCATTTCTTACAGAACAATAATATTCCATAACATTCATATACCACAATTTACTCAACCATTCTCCAATTGATGGACATCCATCAGTTTCTAGTCACTACAAACAGGGCTGCCACAAACATTTTGGCACATACAGGTCCCTTTTCCTTCTTTAGTATCTCTTTGGGGTATAAGCCCAGTAGAAACACTGCTGGATCAAAGGGTATGCGCAGTTTGATAACTTTTTGAGCATAGTTCCAAATTGCTCTCCAGAATGGTTGGATGCCATAACACACTTTTAAATTTAATATGTATCATTAAATTTTCTTCAGCATTTTCTTAAGTTTAGACAGTCAAGACAATAAGTCAAGTCCTGATTTGTAACATTTATTGAATTCTGAGTGTAAATGTTCACTGAAAATTTTAGAATTGGCTTTCACAGGTCAGTTTGAGCTGTCTCTAGTGAGTGCATCTTTGGTTCTAATGATCCATAAGTAACTATGTGTCCTTGAGCAAGTTCAGTCTTGTTTCCTTTTTCGTAAAAATTAGTGGGCATTTATTAAATGTGTATTAAATTAACAAATAAGAAGGCTCTAAATTTTTCATTATAGATAAGGGGAAAACATTTTTTGACTAAAAATCAACTTTTAATAGATTTATCTTGTAGCATTTCATATGATTATTCATTTATTTAAAGGTGAATGACTAGCTGACCTTAAAATGAAGAAGACCTGAGTTCAAATTTGAATTATCACTCAAATTAGAATGCCAAAACTCTAGAGGCTTAAAAAATTTAATCACACAGGGGCATTTGGGAAAATCTAACCCTTTGAAAATGCCTGTACCCCAGATGAAAGTCTGATATTCTCTCCCTTTTTCCATTAGTTTTTTTTCTATATCCTATATTTATTTCTGGGACATTGTGAGCACAAAATTTCTGCACATGGTACTGAACAAAAAATAAAAAGTACTTCTTTTTATTAAACATGAACATATAGTTACAAATTATTGAAGAAATGATTATATGTGACTTGAAGCATTCATTAATTACCTACTTAATATATTCACTTCAATCAACCTCTTCCTTCTCTTCATTTCCCTCAATCACTTTTTATTCCTCTCAGATGATTTGTAAAGAACATTTATTCCATAGCCATCAGCTTCTGCTTATCCAGTATAATTCTTTGGCATTTATTTTCTTCTCCAGGTGCAGTAGTATCATGATTCCACTGGGAGATTTCTTAAAGGAACCATTCTTTCTAATTGACAAATGGAAGTTATGAATTAAGGACAGAAAGTGGAGCTCACAAGATGAACAAACTGAAAAAAAATAGAGAAAATTAGTTTGCATCTCTTATAAACTCTGAGGATCCTTAAGCTAACTCCCTCTCTCCTACATAAGTCTCACTCCATGGAGTTATAATAATTGGAGGTAGTTCTCTAATGGCAGCCGTTTGAGCCTTCACAAATGTATTCCTAACCCTCCTCCCCTATTCTGAGTTGAGAATCATTTTAGGGATAGTGGATAGAACACTGGCCCTGGAGTCAGGAGAATCTGAATTGAAATCCAGTCTTGGACACAACATTTACTAGCTGTGTGACACTGGGCAAATCACTTAACCCAAATTGCAAGAGAGAGAGAGAGAGAGAGAGAGAGAGAGAGAGAGAGAGAGAGAGACAGAGAGAGAGACAGACATAGACACAGACACAAATAGACACAGAGAGACAGACACAGAGAGACAGAGACAGAGACAGAGAGAGACACAGAGAGAGAGACACAGAGAGAGAGAGATTGAGAGAGAATCGTTTTAATCAGATTTAGTGAGTAGCTTTCAGAAAGGAGTATTTACTAAAGTGTACAATAAGAATACTTGGTATAAAATAGCCCCCTAAAAGTCACACATTCTTTCATAAATACATTAAAAGTCCAGGGAAAGTGGATTCAGTCTTAGAGATCACATGTGACAAAGGATTAATGTAGTTCTTGGCCGCTTAAAGTGCCTTTTTGCATGAGATGCTAAAGAAGTTTCCTTTGGATATGGTATAGTAGTTTGGGATCCTCATGGAACCATGAACTTGGATCCCAATATAAACACTGATTTTACTTACTAATAAATATCCTCTGGTTTGATATCATAGGTGTCAAAAATGAGATTGTATGCAGCCTACAACACTCTTGAATGCAGTCCAAACAGGATAATAAGCTAGGTGATAGGGTAAATAGAGCACTGGACCTGTCAGACACTTACTAGTTATGTCACCTGGGACAAATCATTTAATCTCTCTTTCCCTCATTTTCATTATCTGTAAAAGGGGGATGATAGCACCTACCTCAAAAAAAATATTGTGAAGATAAAATGAGATAACTGTGAAATGCTTAGCTCAATGCTTGGCACATAGTAATGCACTATCTAAATATTAGTTGTTATATTGTTATTAATGTTTTACAAAATGTAGAAAAAATAAAAACGGATGTCATTAAATTTTAAATTAAGTTGATATGGAGCCTAAGACATTCTCATGTTGGAATAATGGCCTCCATTTCTATGTGAGTTTTTTACCACTGCTCTAGTCTTTTGGAAACATAAAAATTCACTTGGGCCAAAGCTGAAACCAAGGATTCTCCTTCCTTCCAGGCAGTTTCTCCTCAGAGGTTTAACTACAATGTCTGATTGCTCAAACCTCAGATTCTAAATTAGCTTAATAATTTATAGATGCCCCTGAGAGTATGATTGAGTTTGCAAATCCTAATTTTCCTTTGCAATGCCATTCTAGACCAAGTTCTTTTTTTTTTTGTCTGTAACCTAAACTCTTTGATTGATTGATATGCTCTGTGTGTATAAACTTGTCTTTCATTTATGAAGAATATAAGCACTAATAAGCTTTTCGAATTTGTCTGAAATAATTTGGCAAGAACCTAAATTATATATTGATAATGACTGACTACTGCACAAAGTACGTACAGGTATATCCAGCAAGGAACCAGAAAGTTTCCATGGTTGTTAAAATACCACAGGAAACGTATTTTAAAATATATGAACTTTCTTCCAGTATACATTTGGAAGAAAGCAGAGACTTTGAAAGTATACTACTGAAAAAATTGCCAACTTTAGTTGGCATCAACAAGGGTAAAACAATATTTTTTCCAACCTCAAAAGGATGTCTTTTGAGTGGAACCTAGAACAGATGATAGCCCTGGAAGAGTAAAATGGGTCATCCACTAGTTACTTTCCTTGGACACTTATGATCTTTAAACTAATGTTTTTGGAAGTCTTTATCCAAAAAGTCCAGGCTAAGCCTGGTACCAAGAGATAGCCAGATAAAATGGATTTTGGGCTTTCTAGTTGTAAGCTAACAGAAGTGGCCACTCACATATGCCAAAGAAGCAATTGCTTTTATGTTGTTGAGCCTATTTTAAAGTAAATAGATGATACAAGATCATATTATTGCTGCTTATCTAGAGATGCCCATTATAAATTGGACAATATGTGATAGATCCTCTAACAATATAAGTGGGCTTCCATTGTTAAATGGAAATACTACTTTAAAGAGCTTGCAAATAATTCAGGTATTAATCCTCTTCATTAGCAGGTTGTGATGTTGCTAGAGGTTGAGCCTGAAGGTCTTAGCCCCATTGCTTTACTTGTAATAAACCTTTGACCAGAAGGACTTAGCTCTTGAGGAAAACTCTTTTGCTTGGTTTACTGATGGTTCTACCTTTATGAGAAAGTATATGCAACTAGACTCTGACCAACTCAGTAATGGTGAGTCTCTAAGTTATGGGTATGCTATCAAGTCCTCCTAGTGAACCAAGCTACAAGCAAGATTAGCCTGTAAAAGATCTTTGAGGGACAGGTAGGAAAAAAAATTAATTGATAGTAGTTATTTGGTGGTGGCTATGGGTTTGGCTGAATAGAACATATTTGGACAATTTAACTTTCTCCTCTTTGGAGTTAGGATTATTGAAAAAAATTGCTGAAATTTTTCACCACAAACTATTGTTTGTGGGGTGTGTTAGTGGCTGTTAGAGACATCATATGCTCTTTGCTGAACCAAATGATCAGATTAATGATCTTATGAGAACTGCAGAGGTTCAATATGGGGTTCAACATTAATCTGGACAAGGGAGTTGTGGTGCCATTTTATTTTAGGCATGGAGTCATGTGAACATTTTATATAAAGAGAAAGTAGGTGTTTCTGTTTGGCATGCCCATCAGAACTACCTTTGAAGAACAAGTATCGTATCATCTCATGAGGTTCACAAATATTCCTCTATTTGAGGAACTCTTCTTCTGCAGGGCAAGAAGTTGTCCTTGTTTAAGTTAAAATCTATTTAGTTTATGGGAAAGCAGAGCCATTTAAGTCTGCTAACATGGAAGCCACTCTTAAGGTATCTGTAGAACACCTCCTTCTTTCTTATGAATCCCTTTATACTTTTGATCAATATAAAATATATATTTTATTTTGAAGAAGGTCTGCTTTGGGTTCATCACTTTCACATTTACTAGGTTTTCCAAATTCTAGCCATATCATTGCTAGTATCATGGTATCACGCATTGCTAAAATAGACTTTTAAAACAAAAACTCATTATTATAACAGTGTTGGGTATTCTATCTTCTAGAAACTAGACCTGAAAAATTAGTATTATCTCAAGAAAGAGGCAGGATCTCTACTCCATGAATTTCTTGGATCAAAGTTTTAGGAAGACAAGCCTCAGCAGAATGGATATAGTCCCATTCAATCCTTTCCAGTCCTTTTTTATTCCATTTTGTCTGTGAGGTTGCCCAAATCTCAACATTTCTTTACCCTTCAGAAGGTTCTGTGAAACCTGGGGGAACCATACAGGTGTCTTTTCTTAGATTGGGATAGCTCATTCCTAAAAAGGGTTTGGTGGGATCTGCTTTTTAATAATATGGATAGTGTGGAATTATATGGGGACTACTATAGCTAGGTTGTCATTGCCAACTCCAAGTCAAAGTCAGATTCTCTATAATGATGGTGATTAAGAATTGACTTGGAGGTACTGGGAATCTTTGGCTAAATGAGTGATGATTTTCACTGGATGAAAGTGAAAGGGAGTTTTCATCCAACCCATAGAAGAAAGGTATCAAAGAATCGTCAATAGAGGCCTCTCTAAAAGAGACAACATTTAGTGGATGGTTGGAGAGAGGTAAAACCTGAGATTTCTGATCTTAGTTCTCTTTCAGTCCTTAAGAGGTCCATTACCTTGCGTTTTTCTTGTTTGCTGCTATCTGCTTTAAGTTTTATTTTTCCTTTCTTATGAAGTCTATTACAGATCTCTCTTAACCCCCAGAATAGGGCTGTCCAGTAGCAGTACCATTTAAGTGGTAAAAGGTCCTATAAGAGCATTATTTTCTAGATCTCTGCTATGTGGTCTGGGCTAAATTTTCTTAGAACCTTCTGCATGCAAACTAGGCTACTTTTTACTTAGATGTTAAAAATCATCCTTGAGACTCAATTGGCTCAGGTACTAAGGCTTGAATCCTTGAGTTGATTTTCTGGTCAACTAATAGCATAAAAGAGGCCAACTCACTATATATTATTGTCTCTTGGACTTTGTGGATATATAACTGCCAAATGACTCAATCCAGCCTGCTGGCCAGGAATACTGAATATCCTTTGCCTGCTATATAGCTAGGTTCCTCCATTAATTGCTAGATGACCTATACATATTTCATTTCATCTGATTTTGAGCCTCAACTACCAAACATAAGCAAGTCAAACCAGTCCTATAATATAGGGCATAAAACAGAGCAACATATGTTCACCAGAGTTATTCCTCACTGTCATTGAGGAGAAGAGAGCCAACTCCAAGACAAAGTCAGATTCTCTACAGATGGTAAAGTCCTCCAGATGTTCTTATTTGCAGATTAGAGTGTTTTGACTTCACAGACTACTAAAGAAGGTTCATAATCAAAATGGCTATAGAATGTCCTATATTAATATTAAGCTTTTATTCCCATACTTTAAAATGCAAAATACAATTTTGTAATTCTTTGGTTAAATACAGTTACCAACATATAAATGACCTAAAATCCTAAGTGATATAAATATTTCCTTGTAGATTACAACACTTCTACACTTTTTCATCCTATAAAAATCTTAACCATATCATTTTGCATGTTCACTACAGATGATCCACTCATGAGACATTTCTAAATATTGCACTAAAAATAATAAATTACTAGCAATTTATTACCTCTGGACTTAATTTGTCTTGTAAGTCTGGGTGCTTCCACCTCAAGTGGAAGATAACTTATCTATCCAGGAAAGGAAACACTAGGTAGAAAATAACACTTATCTCTCTTCCTTATCCACTATGGAGTCCTTCCGTTATGGACCCAAGTAATTATTCTGATGAGATTCAGAAATGGAGATACTTAGCTTTTACTCAAAAAAAGGAAAGATTCTCTGAATGATTCCCTTTTCATATACATTAGCTTGTTAAATCTTCTGCTCTAAGACCTTAGGGGAAATTTTAAAGTTTAGCTTTTACTCATGTTAATATTGCCCTAAAATGAGGAGTAAAAAGAGATTTAAAGTATAATATAAATCAGATATGACACAGATGTCTTATTCCTCCAACCCCTAAAATTATAAATATAAAAGATGCTATACATGAACAGAAAACTTAAAATAGGACTCATTAATTTAAGTTATAATTATTATAATCTAGTAGGAGGCTATCATCAATAGTTTGTAGATTGCTGATTAGGTGTTAAGAACCATGCCTAAGTGAAGGGGCAGGACAATTCTCCCAGAGCCTCCACAGCTATGAATCATAACACTTGAAGGAGTTGCAAAGCAACCTTTTCTAACTCAGATGTTCCTTGTGGATTGGGAATGAAATAAATTGCAGGCAAAAGAGAAGAGGAGAGAGATCAGAAAACATAACTGCCTCTCAGTTGAGAGGTCAGAGAACAGCAACTGCCTCTTAGTCTTCTTGTATCATCATCATCCTCTCACATGAAGAGATCCATTCTACAGGTCTGAGTTAGATCTCCAGCAGCCACTGGCAGGTGTCTCACATATCACAACAATTAGGTATTTTATATTTCCTCTTTATTGTCTCATCAGAATCTATTCTTCTGACAAGCCAGATCGGAAATTTGAGCTCCTTCTCTTATTGGTTATCTTCTCTGATGAAGAAATTTTCTTTATTGACAATCAATTTCATGCAAAGGACCTGGGACCTCTGGTCTTAATTCCTTTTCTACGACTGGATACTTACACATCAACTAGAACTTACCTACTCAGGAAAGGAAACTTTAAAAAGGCAGCTAGTGGCTCAACTTCAAATTTGCCTACTTCAGTCCCTCTTCACCACCTGAGAATATTCTGTCCCCCATCTGTCACTCTGTGTCTCAAAGTTACATGGTATTACCTGGAGCACTTAAATAAAAGAGATCCTGAGAGATAGAATGCCAGATCTGAAGTTAGGAAGACTCAAATCTTCATGATTTCAACTCTGACACAGACAGTTACCAGCTACATCCTTCTGGGAAAGTCATTTAACCCTGTTCTCCTAAGTTCCTTATCTGTTAAATGAGCTAGGGAAAAAAATGGCAAACCATTCTAGTATGTTTGTAGAGAACCCCCCGAATAAGGTCACAAAGAATTGGACATGACTGAACAAAAACAACAAAGCTGGTGTACAAACACTAAATTACCATGTTTGTTAGAGTTCTTGGAAGGTTCTAAAGATGCACCAGGCATATGATCCCTGAGATAGTCCCTGCAAAGTATTCAATTCAACATATGTCACACAACTACAAAATATTCATGCATATACATGAAGGAAATTCACTTTGGAAAAGCAGAACTAGTAGCAGCCTAAGGCTAATGAAAAACCTTCCATTCAGACTCATAGAACTTGCTTCTATAACATAGGCCTAGTCAGGGAGATTATCCAATTTGTGATCATTTATGTGAATGCCTCTCTTATTCTTTGGCCATCATGGAAGGTTAAATCTAATAGATTTTATTAAGTCAGTACAAGCCTAGTTTCTCCCATCCCTATTTTCTTTAAGGCAGTGATTTATTTTGTGTTACTGCCATTTTTTTTCTTCATTGCAGCAGATTTACCCCTTTCTAACACAATGAAGATCTGTTCTGGAAACTAAGTAGAAGGATAGGATAGATGTATTTTAGAAATAAGGAGTAATCCATTTTTTAAAATGACCTAGAGCCTAGAAATTGATGGAAAAGAGCTCTATTCTTATATTAAATAGTCACCATTATAAAAAAAAAAAACCCTGGATTGGAAAGATTATATTCTTTGGAACTTGGTTATCTACAGTAGCTAAGGAATAGGGTAGAGGAAAATGATTGATTTGGCATGATATTAATATTCTTCTAAGAAAATGTGTTATTGTTACTCAGTTGGCCCAAGTATTTATTCATTGTGGGAGAAAACATGAAGTCTACTCTGTGTTTGGGATTTGATACTGTTTTAGGAGAAACTTTTAAAAATATGCAATCACACTGATGGTATATATGGAAAAGTGTATACCAGGAAAAAATGTAAATAACAGTATAAACACAACCATGTGGAAACAATGGTGAAAATATAATGAAAACCATGTTAGCACCAGAACATAACAAGAGACAATAAAAAGGAACTATAAAAAGACAAAGAAAAAAATTTGAAAGTACATCTCCAACATGGTTGTTTTTCACTATTGGATGTTACTTATTAGGGACCCTTTTTACATTGATCATTCTGCTTCATTCCTCAGTTCTTGCTCATACAAATTCCCAGTTTAAAAAAAATCACATTTTTTCCATGTATGAATAAAAGCACGAGATTATTGAAGGAACTCTAGTGAGCATCTGACCCATTCTTATATGTTTTGGATTGAAAGCAGTTGAAAGGAGGCAGAAGTTTGTAATTTCATCCCCCCCCCAATAAAAGGTTTTCCTAATAAAAGGTGTGAAATTGTTTTATGCAATAGGAGTAGACTTATGTTCAATAAAGAATATGTCAAAGGTGTCAATGAATTCAATCTATTGATACCTACTGGATGGAAGCAAGATAGTTGCTTTTGTAGTAATACTTCATTATTATTAATAACATTATTATTAATACCTATCTACTCTGGATCTCTCAATATTTGTGGTCTGTACTAGGTTCAGTCCTTGTGAACCTTGACCATCTATAAGAGAAGTTAGACTCCATTTCTCTCTCGGACTCATTACTCCTCTCCATTCTATTATTTGGGCAATGATTTATTTGAAAAATAGGTTTGTTTCATAGGCAAGAACTAATAAATATAAAATATTAATTAGATATGGAATATCTATTTTGTACACTCAAAATAAATACATAATACACAAAATCCACAATTATGAACTGGCTGCAAACTTAGAAACCATAACAAAAAAAAAAATCATAGTGATACATTTCCAGAAGATTGCTATTTAAACTATCTAGACATAATGTAATTTGGGGGATTTCTGAATAGGCATTTTAAAATTCTACACTCAATCTGCATTATCCAAATAATCTCCCTAGGTCTTTCGGCAGGCAATGCCAAATGCTTGAACTCCTTCCTTTGTTTGTATCCCCTCTGGAGATGCCTCAGGTCCTTTGCTACCACTCAATTCTGACCAAGAGATCTCAGTTTGACAGCTAACAAACTTACAAGTTTGCCTCTAAAACTAGTAATGTCCAACTGGGCACAGTTGTTGGATCATCTACACTCAGAGTAGAAAATACATAAGGAAAATGCAGCCAGTCTACCTAAGGGCTAGGTTCAGCTCGCCTAGCAAGGCATTTGCTCTAACAGCCCATATGGTAGTGTCACCATGTGTCTGGAGTGAAGCTAAAGGCAGTCCTTTCCTCCAACCTTCACAGGTAGGGGCTCAAACAGTTATGGTGTGGTCTGCATCTGGGAGGGAAAGATTAAAGTAAAGGTAAATCATTCCCTTTTAAAGATCCACTGAGTCAGCTGCTCTTCTTGCTTAGTATCTAATACAGGGATTGCTTCATCATCCCAAAGAGCCAAGTAGTACAGCAAGCACATGTGGTTGGCCAGGAGCAAGCAAGGAACTGTGTTGCCTCTTACATTGTCAAAAAAAAAAAAGTTTTATTTTAAACAGATGTGAGTGAATTAAACTCAATATTTTCAAGTATTTTAGTGCCATGTGATGTCATCTGACAATATGTTATATGATGGATATTGTGCATTTTCTAAATAAGAAAGCCATCTTTAAGTATATACTTGCATTTTTGTACATGACAAATTTAAAAAAAGGCAATAAATTGCTTGATTGTTTGACGAAAAGCAAAGAGCCAGAAATTTCCAGTAGCAAATGGAATTATCCTAGTGTCAAATGTCTTCTGTGATTAAGAAACTCTATGCTTTTTTGAATAGGTCTAGGGAGCTGACATTTCCTCCCTAATTTCCTTGCAAGGGTAGTAATAACTTAATGAGTAATCTGGTAAACTTTGTTTTTCAAACCTTATTAGGAATTCATTTCTGGAAAGAATGATACAATTATCACCAAATCCTCATCATTAAATTATCCAGAAAAGTCCATTATTTCTACTTTTGTCTTTAGGGGATAGTAGAAGGATAATGGTCTTGGTGCTAGGAAAGAGTAGTTTCCTCACTTATGTCTCTGGTGAGTAGCTTCAGCCAAACAATCAAGGAGCAACAAACAGCATGGTCTTTAGTTTAAGATGATATATCTAAGTTATGTGAACTTCCTTATACTGTCTTGGCTAGAAAGTCCACTAAGAAGAGAAGTTCTCAAAAATCATTTAAAGCTTTCCAACAGGCAAAAATGAGATGTTTGTGAGCCAATGTTCTTATAAATGTTTTCACTCTCAACTTTAAGAAGTAAAAGAGGAAGGATAGTCACTACTTTCTTTACTAACCTGCCCCTCCCCCTTGTGAAAGAAATAGTATGCTGGAGTTTATTATTATTGTAGTTTCAAGATTGTAGTAGTTTGAATATATTAAAAAGACTCTCTAAAGCAAAACTCGACCTCCTAACTTCCTTCTCACTTTTCCTCCCTTTAACATATGAGTGTAGGTTACTCCTTCATCAAAGAAAGAGTTATGGTTAAGCAGTGAAGCGTAGTATGTGTGTGAAGCCCCTGGGGATGTTTGGGAATGCCAAATGCCATGCCTATGATAATTATTAGCCTAAGGTACTTTTCAAGCAATGTTCTGCTACTAGGACTATGCCTTCTCCACATAGGCTTTGTGTGTGTGTGTGTGTGTGTGTGTGTGTGTGTGTGTGTGTAACCTGAAGCCCTTCAATAGAATTAAGAAAATAAATTTAACCAAATGGGCCTAAAATAAAAGATTAATTAGGAAAGGAGAAAAGTAGCAAAAAATAAATAAATAAGGAAGCAGAGGAGGGAAACAGAACAAGGGAAAGGGGAGAAAAAATGGAAAAGCCAAAAAAGAAGCCGAACAAGAGAGGGGAAGAAAAAGGGGAAACGACTAAAACAAGAGGAAAAAAGCAAATGCATAAGCAGAAAAGTGGAGGTGGGAGTGGGAAAGGGTAAAAAAAAAAAAAAAAAAGAGGGCAGGTTGCAGAAAAAGAGCCTAAAGAAGCAGGAGAACAAGAGGAGCCGGAGAGGAAGAAAGAGAGGGGTGTGTTTGTGCTTGTCGGGAGGTGGAGTGGTTCGGGGGCTCTTTCAGCACCATGGGGGAGGGTCGCTGTCAGTCAGAGTGGTAACAGCGCTTGTAGATACGCGGTGGAGGAGGAGGCAGAGGCGACCTGAGCAACAGCGGCTAGAGCAGCAGCAGCAGCAGCAGCAGCAGCAGCACAAGCAGCAGCAGCAGCAGCAGCAAGTCCCTCCAGCTGCGTCCCCGCCCTTGCTCCCCTGTTCTTCCCGGCGCCAGGAGGAGGTTTGTAGCTGTGGACGTCACGTGGCGGTCCCCCTTCTCTTTCGCCGTTGTCTTACTCCCACCTCGATTTCACGATTCTCTCCGGCCCCCTCCTAAACTCGGGGCTTGGGAAAAAAGAACCGCGTCCCGGCCGCATTGTGACGTAGGGAGGGAGCCAGCAGCGGCTGCTGCTGCTGCTGCTGCTGTGGTGGCGGTGTCTCGCCTGCCGGTAAGGGCCCTTTCCACGGGAGCCGGAGCGAGTAGTAGCTGGAGCAGCAACCGTTTTCAGCATCATCGTTCCCACTCAGGAGCTGAGTTCTAGGGCACCTCGGGTGAGTTCAAGTTCTTCTGAACCCAGGTCCCAAAGAGGGAGGCAAAGGCCTTTGCTAGAGGTTCCTACAAGTTTGCATGTGTGCGACCCCCACCATACCAGCCACTTCCCTCTGTCGCTCAATGTTTCCCTTTTGTGCCTTGCATCCTTTGCTTGCAAGGGAAGAAAAGGTAGCTTTGGCCAATGGAACCAGCGCCAGAGTGGCCCGCAGCAAATCTCTCTTGAAAGGGTTTGGGAGAAGATGTATCTATAGTAACGGTAGCCGCTGCCAAAAGGGCTGTTTTAACCAAGGAGGGAAAATTGCACCAGCACAGGAATTTCAGTCTCTGCTCGCGGATTTCAATTGATTGTTCTCTTTTTATTAGCTTGTTTTGTATTTATCAGTAAATCACAGCACCGCTACTGTTACTGGCCGTGATGTTGGTTGGGACTGTTAAGGTAACCAATTAAAAGATCTAACAAAACTACGGGGGAGGGAGAGGTTGGAGAGAGAGATAGACAGAGACAGAGTCATACACAGATAGAAACGGAGAGACAAGAGACGGAGAAACAGAGACGGAGAGTTACATAGAAAGACAGAGAGATAATATTTCCATATCTATATATCTTTTTAGTATCAAAACAGTCTGGGTACCACACTGTATTTACCTTCATCGCAATTCAGTCAGATGCCAAAATCTGGCATCTTTTTTAAGTCATTCTTCTGGGGGCCTGTTTGTGTTAGCTTGATGAAATGTTTTGTACTTTGCTTACTGTCCTGGTGAATTTCATGTGCAGGTGTTAAGTGGAGTAAAGTGGTAGTTTGGCTATTGTCAAATGCCAGGTTTTGTTTGCTTAATTTTTTTTAAGAAAAGAAAAAAGGGGGGAAATACTGAGACATTACTGGCAGCCATACAGTTTCCACAGGAAATACTAGCATTCTTTGCTGAACTCACTTGCAAGGAAGAAAGAAAGCCTCTAGGAAAAGAGCAACAACATTGTGACTACTTTTAAGGGGATCATTAGTGAGTATATACACACGCTTATACACATTCTCTCCCTACCCACCCCCCATGTTGTTTGCCTTGAGAAAGTTGACCAAGGAAGGAAGTTTTACTGTTTGTGTTATTTTCCTGCTGCTTGAAATAAAGCTCTGAACTTCTCTCAGCTTATGACTGACAGGTAACTCTCTAAGAAGGGGGAAAATTGCAATAGAACTGTTTTGTGGCACATCGTATGAAGTGGAGCCCAGTGCAGGGTGCTGTTTTCTAAATGAACTTGGGACAATATGGGGGAGTTTTATCAGGACTACACATATGCAAATTATATCAATTCTCTGAATGTCACTTTAAAAACAAAAAGTTTCTCTGTTTAATCTGCAACCTGGTAAAATCTATTTTTCTTATTATGGAGTCTTATGAACACAGATGTGTTGGGACGAAGTAGAAATCTGTATTTCATTTATGTGCTGGAATTTCAAAAGACAAAAAAACAATAAAACTGCCTGTGTGTATTTTATATAAAATATCATCTGCTGTATCTTTGATTAAGTGTAATTGGAAATTTAACTTTATTTTGTTTTACCAAGTCCCTGAATAGTGTCCTTAAAGCTTTATGGAAAAGGTTTTATGTTACATTGTAATAACAATTATAGCATTCCCTAGCAAGACTACATTGATTGAGAATTTACACATACAAGAAAGTGTGTATCATACTGGAAAAAAAAATACTGATTTTCCTAGTTGTTTGGGATATAAAACATGTAGAAGAGAAACATTTATTCCTTGCATTTTTTAAGAAGGGAAAAGGAATCTAAACATGAACTTTAAATGACTTAATGTCATAGTGTTAAAAGGGATAAATACAGGATAATAGTTTGGAATTGAAGTTGTTTTGTACTTCCATGTTCACTATTTTAAAATGTGCATGGGGAAGTAGAGCAAACAAATTTTTTTCATTATGTAGCAGCCTTGCTAATTTCAGGCAGTGGTTCAAATGTAATTATGCACTAACAAAACAAAAACTATATGGCAAGAAACTTTTTACTCAATGTTATTTTGAAAGGAGTTGCAGCATGTTTAACTGATGTTTAAAGGGAAGTAACTCGAACAAACATCTAATATAAACAAATGAACTTTGATATCATCAGAAAGAGCCTGAAGCAGTTTTGCTTGCCAGATTTAAAACATTTCTTTGTCAGGGGAGGAAATCTCACATAGAGCAGGTGCATCATTATAAGAAACACAAGGGAATTTCTCTTTTTAATGCAAAATCTTATTGAACATTGACCAGAGAATAAATGACATTAGTAAAATAGATACTCTATGTGTTTGGCAGTCTGTCAATCTGATGCTGTAAGAAAAAAAATTATTAGAAAAATGTATCCTGGGATAAAAGTAGGTAGAAATCAGATGCTAGCTTAGAACCTTTGTCAAATATATGCTTGCTACTTCTTTATACTCTTGGGATGATTTGGAATTGATAGGAAGCAACTTATAGTGAATAAATACATTTATCAAGATAATGCATACATTACATATTTTATTGTACTTAATTTGTTTTTATTTAACATCAATTTATTTTTAGCTTTAAGTAATTATTGAGAAAAACTTATTAAAATATTAGGAGAAACTAAATATTGTGTTGACTTTTTCTCTTATTCTTGAAACCTATTTATTTCAGCATCTATTTATTGAACTTCTCCTCCATCCTAGGTGGATGAAGAATACAAAGGAGTATAATAAGCAGTCCCTGGTCTCAAGGAATTTAAAATCTAGTGGAAGAAACAATACATACATATATAAAAAGTTCAAAAACAATTTAGACACCAAAAAATGCAATGCAGACAAGATATGCTAAAGACACTCAAAGGAAGAACAGATTGATTACTATAAACTGTAGAGATTAGTTTCATGATTGAGTTGGAGCTTTAGCTGAGCCTTGATAAAAAACCTTTGGAAGGAGAAAAAAAGATTCCTAGGGAGAACAATGGCACTATCCCAAAATAGAATACAAATAAATACATACAATAATACATTCACATACTTATGTAAGTATGTATAAATACATATGTATAAATCTACATGTCTGCCCATATAGCTATCTCTATATAGTTCCCTTCTCATTGATATCTCTTCCTCTCCTTTGGGAAAACTGATTAAGGAACCATTGCCTTTGATTCCATTTTTCCTTTTTGAAACAAGAGTTCATGGCATGTTCATGAGACAGCTTCATATCATGTACAAAGAAGCATGCCATATTGCCTCTTCATTCAAGTATTTTGATTCCAAATCTAGCTTCCCACTGCTAGTTATTTCTTTCCAGTCATTAGAATCCATCATTTATATTTAAGCTACAGAAATAATGTAGAAAGTTAAATCCTATTCTCGGATACTACCTTTTTAAAGTGATTTTTTTTTTACTTTTTAAGTCCTGCTTTCTCTTCTAAGGTCTCCACTTTCAGTTACTTGTAATGTGTCCTCAAGTTCTTCATTTTTTGTCTAAGACTTCATAATGCCTAGGAATTCCTATTCTAGGAATAACATCTGGTTCATTCCTAAAGCAATCATCTACAATAGATGTGGAACATTAAATCTGACAGGTTTGAGAAAGCATTTTATTATATCTGGATATATACCGATAGAAAACTACATATATAGTGACTTCAGTATCTAGCTACCTTTATATCCCTCATTTAAGCAATCATTGACCCATCAGGATACACTTTTTCTCCCTGTAGTCAATAACTGATATCTTTACTACTTGACATTATCTGTTGATTCTTTTTTTTTTTTTTTTTTTTTTTTTTTTGGTAAGTAAAAAAAAAAAAAAAAAAAAAAAAAAACAAAAAAAAAAAAAAAAAACCTGCTTCCTCTTTAGATAACACCTAGGTTGTTTTCTTTTTCCTGAAAAGAGCTTTATTATAAATATGTAGGCATGTATATGTGTGTGTATGTGTGTGTGTGTGAACACACACAGATACTTAACTTTATAGCTATTTCTTTGTCTCTCCATCTCTGTCTCCTTCTTCTCCCTTTCCCTCTCCCTTTCCCTTCCCTTTTTTCCCCCCTTTTCTCTCCCTCCCTCCTCCTCTCCATATCTTCAGTGATTCAGGGGAATTTCTTTCTCTTCGTCAAATTCTTCCACTCTTTTAGATTTTAGACTAGAGATTCTTAACATTTTTTTGGTGTCATGGTTCTGTTTCACAGTCTGGTGAAGCCTATGGACCTCTTTTCAGAATAATGTTTTATTTAAAATGTATAAGATTATAAAGGAAACCAATTCTATTTAAATAAAATGAAATTTTTTCACAGTCGCATTCATGAATGTACCCCTACTCTGGACAGTGACTTAGATTCCCTTCTTGTTGTTCATAGTCATTTTCTTCTTTGATTTCCATTTGGAGCATTTCTTCTCTCATCTCAAGATATTTAATGTCAGTTAAATCTAATTTGCCAAGTTGAATAATGAACAGAGGGTCCCCCATAACAGTGATTGCTTAAAAGCCTAGTACCTTGAATTATCCAGGAATTTTTAAGATATTATAATGATATAGAATTCAAAGGGTCACATGAAACTAAGGGTTTCAACAATTATGAGAAGCAGAAAAGCTGGAATTGTGTTATATTTGTCTTCCTTCTTGGGGCAATTAACAATGATGCATGTTATGGATGTAAAAATAAACTTTAAAATTTTAAGGTGTAATTTCTTTTAGACTTTCCCTTGTAGCCTCAGATTTGTTATGGAAAGTATTAGTATTTGAATGAAAGGATCACAGAATTTAGTGTCAAAAGAGTTAGAGGATCATAGATTTAGAGTGGGAAAGAGACTTTGGATATCATCTTCTTCAACTTCCTGGTTTTGCAAATAAAGATACTACTGTAAAAATAAGAGATTAAGGCACTTCTCTAAGATAGTACCTGCATTTGGAGTCACTGAGGCCCTGGGTATTCATCCTGACTCTGTTGCGACTACCTTAGGATTTTTTTTACTTCAGAGTTTACTAGTCTTAACATTTTTTGTTAAGCAAAAATCATATCCTGTCAGTGGCAAAGAATTATGGGGGCAGAAGCCCTTGCTCATCATTTTTGTAAGGAGGCTGGCAAAGAGAAAGAGATTTCTTTGATCCAATTAAGGGATAAAATTATATAACTCCATAAGTTGATCTGAGTTGTTTTAAAATTCATACTCATAATAAAATTCATATTCATTACTTCTTTTCCAAATAATAGGATTTCTTTCTGTGCTCCTGAGATTTTTATTACTTTTCACTTTTTATATAAGCTTCTTAAAGGGGGAATAAGCCAATGTGAAGAACTAGCAATCAGTTGTTTGGATTCCCTGTGTATGAAATAGGGATGAGTTATATTCTTTGAATGTTAAGTGATAGCCTATTGAGTGGGCTGAATGAAGTTTATACAATTTCCCCAACAGGAATAACAAAAACATTGCCTATGAGTCTGTACAAGGCAGACTGAACTTGAAGCCAACTTTCCATGCCCACGGGGTCCATACTTTCAGGCCCCACTTCCCATTCATTGTCATGAAATCTGGGCTACCCTATAGTGCTTAATTAAATGTGATCACTCTAGCACTACACTTGTCAGCGACTAGAGGAGCTCTCTTCTTCTCTCATAATACCATACTCCATGGCTATCTAGGGTGTATACAATAGACCACCACCATTGGGATTCTGGGACCCACGGGTGTAGCTCATTCCTGAGGGTAGTTTAGACGTTTTGGAGAAATTGACTCAGCTAGTATTCAGCAAAAAAGATGACCACATTTTGGTGAAGGGCTTATTCTATTTGCATTCTCTGGCTTCTTTACAGCTTCTTAACTTTCCAAATTTAAATAAAAAGAGGAAAACAAAACAAAAACTCCTTATACTTTTCTAGCAGTCATCTTCTCTCTATGATGCTCTGAGGGATTCAAAGGTTACGAGAGTGAAGTAATATATTCAGAAATACCTAGCATCTTTTCTCCCATTTTGTAGAGGGGAAGGTGAGCTATGGTCAGGGTGGACATTTAGCACCTTGCTATCTCAAAATTTGCTTTTTTCTCTAAACATTCATATTATGGGCTGTGTTAGGAATCTTTATGATATACCCTGACTCTGCTATGATTGAGGCAGTGTGATACAATGCAAAAAAAAAAAAATGTTGGTTTGGGCACCTGAGGAACCAGGGTATGAATCCTGGCCTTTCATGGGTGACCCTGGGACCTATTTAACTTCTATGGAACTTCTCTCTCTCTTCTCTCTCTCTCTCTCTCTCTCTCTCTCTCTCTCTCTCTCTCTCTCTCTCCCTCTCCCCATATATGTGTGTGTGTGTGTGTGTGTGTGTGTGTGTGTGTGTGTGTGTGTGTCTTAGAAGTACAAGTATCTCAACCTTTCTTTATTGGACAAATAGGTTGTCTAAATTCCTTATAGTTATAGAGTTCTATGCTCCTAGTTTCTAAAGCAATGTAGGACAAATTTGGATGAGATTTGATGGAAAGAACATGAGCAATATTAAAAGTTTTCATGTTCTTAATCTTTAAGACTTGGTTCCCTTTCCTGATAATGAGCATTAAAATATAAAGTGGGATCACAGACAATCAAGCAATAGTATGGTTGTACTATTTATGTCTTTATTTAATAAACTATCAAAAACCAGACATAAACCAAAAAACAAACATGCTTCTTAATTTTTATAAGTTGGTTTAACCAAAATATATAAAAGTTTAAGAAAAGAAATAGTATTGGTGGGAAGCTGTTAGAATGAAATAGTTTTCTCCACATTTTCAGTAATGGTAATCATTAGTAACCTCTATAGGAATTGGTATATTTGTGTGTGTGTACATCCACAGATGTTGTGTGTGTGTGTGTGTGTGTGTGTGTATATATATACATATATATGTAATATATATATATATATATATATATATATATATATATATATATATACTATATATTATATAGTATGCATCATCTGTCTCTCTGGCTTTTTTCTCTCTCTGTCTCTGTCTGTCTCTGAGTCTGTCTTTGCTCTGTCTCTCTATTTCTCTCTTTTAATATATATGGTATTTGAATTTTGTGAACTCTTGTAACCATCTATGGTGTTTGGTTGTATGCTGTATCACACATTATAAATTGGCCAGTGAAAAGATAACCATTTTTACCCTAGATTCTTCAAAAGACTACTCTCATGAAACAGAATACAATGAAAGTAGGCATCAGTGTTTTAACTGGTAGAGATGTAAAAACAATGCACCTTCAGAAAACTGCACTTAATTCAGACCCTTTAAGATGCAGTTATGATCTACAAAAGAGGATCATTGTATTGGGAATTAGAATTGGGATCTAACCTCAGTTTCAACTTGGATCATCGTTTATTTTGGAAAAATCATTTAAACTTTGTGTGTTTTCGTGTCTTTGTGTGTTTGGGGCAACATATTCTTTATTATCAGCAGTATTAGTATTTGAATAAAAGGATCACAAAGGGTTAGAGGATTATAGATTTAGAATGGGAAGGGACCTTCAAATCCTTCATTTTAAACAGTCAAGATGAATATAACATAGGCTCTAGTGACTCCAAATGCAGGTGCTCTTTGTACCATATATATAATAGATAATAGCAATTCATATGGTGATAGATTATAATACACTTTCTTTCACAGTGATTTTGTGAGATTGATAATGTAGATGGCATAATCTCCATTTTACAGAAGAGAATATTGAAGTCCATTATCGGGAAGCAACTTGCTCATAATCATAATCTTATTAACATGGAGTCTTCCAGTACTGGAGATCATTTCTTCTTCTTCTTCTTCTTCTTCTTCTTCTTCTTTCTTCTTCTTCCTCTTCTTCTTCTTCTTTCTTCTTCTTCTTCTTCCTCCTCCTCTTCCAGTACTGGAGATCACTTCTTCTTCTTCTTCTTCTTCTTCTTCTTCTTCTTCTTCTTCTTCTTCTTCTTCTTCTTCTTCTTCTTCTTCTTCTTCTTCTGTTAAGTGACTTGCCCAGGGTCACACAGCTAGGAAGTATTAAGTTTCTGAGGCTGGATTTGAACTCAAGTCTTCCTGACTTAAAGACCAGTGCTCTATCCACTGTGCCATCTAGCTGCCTCGAGATGACAACTTCGATATAGATTTTTATCCTTTCTGATCCTTGTCCATATCCTTCTGTAAATCCTCCAAGAAGGTCCACACAATGTGTGAGAAACCTTCATCTATGTGTTTTGGCACTGTAGGTTCCAGTGCCTGAGCATTGTTTGCTGTTAAAATTTGCTTTTGCTATATGATTAGTTCACATCATTTTAAATTTGAACATTTTCTGGTTGAATTTTTATGCTGTTTTACCAATCCCGTTCATTTGAGCCATGAAGGAAGAGAGGGAGAGAGGGAGAGAATGGAGAGATGAAGGAAAGAAGGAAGAAAGACTGAAGGAGGGAAGGAAGAAATGATTATTAAGAGCTATTATGTTTCAGATACTGTGCTAAGTTTTTTATAAATATTATCTCATTTGATCCTCACAGCCACTCAAGAGTTAAATGTTATTATTACCTGTGTTTTTAAGTAGAAGAAATTTAAATGGTTAAGTGTCTTGCCTAGGATCACCCAACTAGTTAATGTTTGAGGCCAAATCTAAAGTATTCCTAACTATTCAGACCCAGAATTTTTAAAAATAACTTTTTATTGACAGTATATATGCATGGGTAGTTTTTTACAACATTATCCCTTGTACTCACTTCTGTTACAACTTTTCCCTTCCCTCCCTCCATCCCCTTCCCTAGATGGCAGGCAGTTTTATACATGTTAAATATGTTATAGTATATCCTAGATACATATATGTGTGCAGGACCTAACAGTTCTCTTATTGCACAGGAAGAATTGGATTCAGAAGGTAAAAAGAACCTGAGAAGAAAAACAAAAATGCAAACAGTTCACACTCATTTCCCAGTGTCCCTTCTCTGGGTGTAGCTGATTCTGTCCATCATTGATCAATTGGAACTGAATTAGATCTTCTCTTTGTTGAAGATAGCCACTTCCATTAGAATACATCCTCATACAGGATTGTTGTTGAGATATATAATGATCTCCTGTTCTGCTCATTTCACTCAGCATCAGATCATGTAAGTCTCTCCAAGTCTCTCTGTATTCATCCTGTTGGTCATTTCGTACAGAACAATAATAGTCCATAATGTTCATATACCACAATTTACCCAGCATTCTCCAATTGATGAGCATCCATTCATTTTCCAGTTTCTAGCCACTACAAACAGGGCTGCCACAAACATTTTGGCACATACAGGTCCCTTTCCCTTTTTTAGTATCTCTTTGGGGTATAAGTCCAGTAGTAACACTGCTGGATCAAAGGATATGCATAGATTGATAACTTTTCGGGCATAAGTCCAGATTGCTCTCCAGAATGTTTGGATTCATTCACAAGTCCACCAACAATGCATCAGTGTCCCAGTTTTCCCACGTCTCCTCCAACATTCTTCATTATGTTTTCCTGTCGTCTTAGCCAATCTGACAGGTGTGTAGTGGTATCTCAGAGTCGTCTTAATTTGCATTTCTCTGATCAATAGTGATTTGGAACACTTTCATATGAGTGGAAATAGTTTCAATTTCATCATCTGAAAATCGTCTGTTCAAATCCTTTGACCATTTATCGACTGGAGAATGGCTTGATTTCTTATAAATTAGAGTCAATTCTCTATATATTTTGGAAATGAGGCCTTTATCAGAACCTTTAACTGTAAAAATGTTTTCCCAGTTTATTGCTTCCCTTCTAATCTTGTTTGCATTAGTTTTGCTTGTACAAAGGCTTTTTAATTTGATATAATAAAAATTTTCTATTTTGTGATCAATAATGATCTCTATTTCGTCTTTGGTCACAAATTCCTTCCTCCTCTACAAATCTGAGAGGTAAACTATCCTATGTTCCTCTAATTTATTTATAATCTCATTCTTTATGCCTAAATCATGGACCCATTTTGATCTTATCTTGGTGTACGGTGTTAAGTGTGGGTCCATGCCTAATTTCTGCCATACTAATTTCCAGTTTTCCCAGAAGTTTTTGCCAAATAATGAATTCTTATCTAAAAGTTGGGATCTTTGGGTTTGTCAAACACTAGATTGCTATAGTTATTGACTATTTTATCCTGTGAACCTAACCTATTCTACTGATCAACTAATTTATTTCTTAGCCAATACCAAATGGTTTTGGTGACCACTGCTTTATAATATAGTTTTAGATCAGGTACAGGTAGGCCACTTTCATTTGATTTTTTTTTCATTAGTTCCTTTGAAATTCTTGACCTTTTGTTCTTCCATATGGATTTTGTTGTTATTTTTTCTAGGTCATTAAAGTAGTTTCTTGGGACAGACCCAGAATTTTATCCACAGTCACCAGCTACCTCTAAGGTAGAGAGCCAGACTTAGTATTAGGAAGTCCTAGTTTCAAATAGTGTTTTTGATACTTGTTCTGTGACCCTAGGTAAATCATTTAAACTACTTAGTGCTCTCCCCAAAAATGCTCCAGTTTGGGGGAAATAATTATTTGGTGGAATATATAAAATGTCTGCCTTGGAGTCAGGAAGATTCATCTTCCTAAATTCAAATCTGGCCTCTGATACTTACTAGAGGTAGGACCCTGCACAAGTCACTTAATCCTGCTTGCCTCAGTTTCCAGATTTGTAAAATGAGCTGGAGCAATAAATGCTAAACCTCTTCAACATTTTTGTCAAGAAAACCCCATGGACTTGCTATGATCCGTTGATCAGAAATAATAAGACATGACTGAACAATTGAATAATTTGTGGCCACGAGATGATGAAGTGAATGGAGCGTTGGACCTGGAGTTAGGAAAATCTGAGTTCAAATCCAGACTCTGACACTGTGTGACCCTGAACAATTCACTTACCTCGGCTTGCCTGTTTTCCTCATATGTAAAATGAGGTGGAGAAAGAAACCACTTCTGTATCTTTGGCAAGAAAACCCCAAATGCAGTCAGAAAGAGTCAGACATGACTGAAATGACTAAATAACAAGAAGGTGTTGCACAGATTTAATTGTCTTGGTAGAGGGATTTCCTCACCTGGAGTTCTCTATACTTAAGGAAATCATAGTTTTGGACCCTTGTTCTCTCAAAAAAAATGATAAAAATACTAGGGATGGAAAGACAAAGTGAACAATATTTCTTTCCACCCTTCCCTCAAGGAACTTTTATTATACATGAATTTTTTTTCATGAAAGTTATCCATTGTCTCTATATGGCAGAAATAGCAGATATATATGGAAGAAATAGTCATAGACATACAAAATTAAGAGGTGGTTCACCCCAGTTTTATAAATAGCAACTCTTTGAGGCTTGAAAAAAAAAAAACTTGTGGCTCTAGCTTTCCTGTAACTATTATACTCTTCTTCAAACACTATGGCTTTATTGTGCTGTCGCTGCAGTTATAAGAACTAGTAACAAACCTATATAAAAACTGAAAGCTACTTTTGAGTCATTCAGGATAGCCAGACTATTTGCCAGAGTAGGGAAAGGTTTAACAGAATTTCCATAAATGTGGCCTTCGAGCTGTGTTTTAAACCATAGGATTTCATTGAATCCCAAGACCTGGAAACTTAGAACACTTAGAGGGTCCCAGTGCAAGAAAGCAATATCAAAATTGAAATAAATGAGTCATTTTAATTTCCTCAGATCTGCATACACAAGCACCCTTAGATGCTGAACATCATGATTTAACATGATTGTTGTGCACTAAAAATACAATTTAAAAGTCTAATGTTTAATTAAGTTAAATACTCAAAGATTAACATAATTACAAATCCTGGGCATTGGATGTAGTACAGTGTTTGCTCTGGTTGCTAGGAAATAGGCAAGGTCCATTCTCAAGTTACTCATTGACTTGGCCAGAATGTGGATGTGAACTCCCCTCAAGTAACTGACTTGATCATTTCTTTCCTCTGGAGCATATTTCATAATGTATGTAAATATATTTTATAAGCAACAGAATTCCTACCTTTGTGGGCCAATAGGGAACAGAGGTTGCACCTAAGTAAATACAGGCAGAGAATTTTAATGAATCTTTACCTAAAAGATCTTGGGATGACATCAGTGTTATGAAGTCAGCATTTGGGTTTTTATTTTAACATATTTTTCCATTTGATATAATCATCAAGAAAAATTTTTCTTAAACATCTAATTATCATGAAGGCAATTGATGGTTTGGCATTCTACCCATTCAAGGGATGCTGTCAAAGTCATTGGGATGGAAATTCGACTCGAATTGATGATTTTCCAAAACTACTAAAAGTTCTACTTTTAGAAATCCCATTATGCTTTTCATTCTCTTCCTCCTCCCCTTTGGCAAACTGTATAGCACGACAAAGTATATAGCAGTCAAAAGAGGAAAAAAGAAAAAGAAACTAACTCATGCAAACATGAAAGGGGTAGCTCTAACTTATTTTCTGTTTGTGTAACTTGAAAACAAAAAGAATTGCTGGTATGTTCTATTTCAGGCAGAAATTATGCATGAAAGAGCAGGGTGATGAGGCTCAAAGAACCCAGAAAGAAAAACATAAGTAGTTTTTAATTTAGTCTCTTTGAAAATCAGTTTCCCAACTTTTTAAAATTGAAGCTAGTGCTTACTAATTTTGCTTTTATGAAATTTGATTTGTGGAACTTAATAGCATCTTGAAGTACCAATCACTTGCACCCAGAGGTGGTATTACAAAGTACACTTAATTTAAAAGAAAAAATTGTCCACCCTGAAAAATGCTACTTATCTTTAATAAGTGGAAAATGAAGGGAAAATATTATTCTTAAGTGAAACAATCAGGGCTTAGTACAATGTTTTCCTGAGCCTGCAGCATAATTATGTTTCCATCTTTTTGATAACAACAATTTAGTTCTTATTTTTTCTGGACTTGAGATTCTTGATTGTTTTGTTGTTGTTGTTTTGTTTGTGAATTTTAGTATGACTGGGTTAGAGATAATAATATTGGTAAATATTTAACCAGTTCACCAAAAAAAAAAATGTATAACATATTTGAAAATTTAATTTGCATTATTAACATTTTCTCTAACAATTTCTTAATTCTAATCTAATAATCCAATAATTCTTAATCAACAAAACAATATGTATTTATAGCATGTGCCAGTTTCCAAGGTATAAGTGATTATACTGAAAATTTAACAATTACCTCTTACCAGAGCTTTAAACTGAGGAGTAATGTTTTAGGTACTTACTTGAATTGTCCCAATCAATTGTATATACAGACTATCTGTTTTTGAACCCCACAGTGACACCAGTATGATTACAGCTTTTCCCTTCCACTACCTCTTTCCATTTACATATGGGCAAATTGAGGCTCTGAGAAGTTAACTTATTTGCCTTTGACTGCCCAGCTCTGGTAGAGGCAGATTGAGCAACTGATTTTCCTTTTTTCAAGTCCAGCACTCATATCTGCTATATAACAGAATGCCTCTAGAAGGTTAAAGATTATGTATATATATATATATATTATATATATATATATATTATATATATATATATATATATATATATATATATATATAAGATCAGGTTAGCAAAGAAAAAAAAACATTAAAGGTTAGATTATATAGTGATTGAGGGGTAGAGGTGCAAACTGGATTGAGGTTTCTTAACTTCTGTTTCTGTGTTTGATCCACAAAGCTATACCTATATATAATTAGATGGAAAAGTAGAAAACATATCTGGATGGAAGAGCTACATTTTTAATATATTCATTTCAACACAGATCATATATTGACCTCACAGGCAAAGGATTTTATTTTTTGTCCAATTCATTGCAATTGTACTCATTTAACAACTTAAGAAAAGTGTATCATCTAGCATTCTTTTTGCTAATAGCTGGGACTAGGGATTGTAGATTGTTTCAGTTCTCCATAACTACAAGTTGTTAAGGGTGAATTGTAGGATGTCAGTTTGTTAGCCAGAATTGGTGCTGAACATGAGGACAATTCTGCAGTGCTTTCATTACTGCTGAGCCTCTTTGTGCATGCTCTTGAACTTCTCATACTTGAGTCACTTAAGAAAATAAGGATAAGTAGCTGCTTAGTTGGACAAATAGGATCTTTATTCCTATAACTCACAGTACACTCATAAAACTTTGAGTGTATGTGTCAGAAATAAAAGCTAACAAATTGATTAGCCAAGGATTAGTCATTTGAGAAAGCCCTCACATGACAACCTCTGCCTCTTTGATAATAAAGTTGTCATGATTGGCTGAAATTTCATGCTGATTGAATACATCTTGATTTGCCTTAGAAAATAATCCAATGAGAATGTAGAAAATGGAAAAAAAAATCTCTCTCTTTCTCTCTCTTTCTCTCTCTCTCTCTCTCTCTCTCTCTCTCACACACACACACACACACACACACACACACACACACACACACACACAATCTGGGTCTAAAATTCCAAATGATTGAAAAAATATTAGCTCCTTATCATCATCATCAAGCATTTCTTAAGTACCTACCATGTATTAGGAATTATCTTAAGTGCTAGGAATACAAAGAAAGGTAAAAATCTGGTTTAGTTTTCAAGTAGCTCATAATCTGATGGGAGAGAAAACATGAAAAAAAAGTATGAAAGTATCAGAACTGTATAGTATAAATGGGAGACAATCTCAAAAAAGAAAGAATTAAGAGGTAGTGAGAGAAACTTGAAGGTGGGGTTTCAGCTAAGTATCGAAGGAAACCAGGAAATCAAGGTGAGAAAGAAGAGCATTTTAGACCTGGAGTAAAACCAGTAAAAAAGGCACAATCAGGAGATGTGTGAGGAATAACAAGAAAGACAGTGTCACACACAAAAGGGGATAAAGGAGATAAATAGACTGAAAAAAAATGAAAAGATCCAGTTTTCAGAGGGCTTAAAAGCCAAACAGAGGACATTATATTTGATCTTAGCGGTAATAGGGAGGCACTGGGGCTGATTTAAAATTTTTAAATTTAAAATGGAGGTAACATGATAGCTTTTCAAAGAGATCATATTGGAATTTGAGTATATGAAATTAGGATAAATTCGATTCAGGAAGCCCACATAACAAATATTAGCCCAAGTGTAAGGGGATAAGAATCTTAATGAGGATGGTAGCTAAGATTGAGGAACTAAGAATGATTCCAAGATTGTGCTATTAGAAAATTAGGGGGATTTTCTTGGCAGTAATAAGGAAGTTCAGAAGAAGAGAGAATTCTGGGGAAGCGATAAAGAGCTCTGTTTTTGGACATGAGTTTGAGATGTTTCTATGACATTCAGTTTGAGATGATCAGTAGACAGTGTACAATTGTTTGCACATTGTCTCTCCCATTAGACTGTCAACTCCTTGTGAACAGAAAATTGTTCTTTTCACTTTTCTTTGTATCTGCAATGCTTGCTACAGTGTCAGGCACATAGTAAGTGTTTCATAAATACTTATTGACTTGACTTGATTTGAAACTTGGAGTTCAAGGGAGAGGTTAGGGCTGGATAAATAGACCTGAGAATCATCTACATAGAGATGATAGTTGAATACATGGAAGCTGCTGAGATCACCAAATGAGAAGATATATGGGAAGAAAAGAAGAAAGTTCAAGACAGAGTCTTTGAACTAACCCTTAGTTAATAGGCTTGATCTGGATGAAAGCCAGCAAAGGCTATTAAGGAGTGATCAGAAAAGTAGGAAGAGAACCAGTAGAAAGCAGTTCATAAAAAATTAAGAGAAAGTATTAAAGAGAAGAAAGTAATAGTGTCAAAGGCTGTACAGAGATCAAGAAGGATGAGAATTGAGAAAAAGCCATGGGACTGGGCAATTAGGTCATTAGTAATTGTTATTCAACATGAGTCAATTATGTCGACCACATAGCTATCAAGCAAACAGTTAAGAATGCATATTGTCTTATGTACTGTTGTCATTTCATATAATCATTCTTTATTTAACTATAATGAACCTTTCATAAGAGCAGGAGAAAATTGTCTTATATTTCCTTGTAATTTATGCAGTAATTTTGTACATTTTACATGTCCCCAAAATATAGTTGCTTCTCAACTTTAAAAAAATTAAAATCATTTATTTTTATATTGCTTTGATTTTAAATATATCAATCCTCTCTAGGAAAGCCAGGACAGTGTGTTTGCTACAAAGGAAAGAGAGTTGTAATGATTGCTTATTTGCATATGATTGATGAGCTAGCACCATTTCCCCCCCAGCTCTTGGCACAGGTCTATATATACAACTAGCAGCAGGGAGAGAAAAAAAAAAAACCAAACCTAGTAAATGAGCCTGGAGCAAATATAACAAACACATAATTCACTCAAGAGGTTTTGCCAGTGTCATGCATGATGAGAGGTGAAGTCAAGCATAATTTTTAGATGATATAATAAAGATAGATAATATGTCACAATGGACAGAGTGTTGGCTCTGGAGTCAGAAAACCTGGATTCCAATCCTTGCTTTGCTATTAATTGATCTTGGGGAAAGCACTTAAGTTCTCTGGAACTCAGTTTGCTCATCTGTACAATGTGTGGTTAGACTGGACTTCTGAAGACTATTCTAATTCTGTTTATGTGATTCTTGATCCTATAATCCCTTGCTATTATAAAAAAGAACAAAAAAGAAAATGCCTTTTACTGAATAGAGTTGTCTTCAAAACCAAGAAGATCTGAGTTCAAGTCCCATCTCTGACAAATATTGGCTGGGTCTCTAGTCAAGTTACTGTATTTCTTATTATTCCAGGCAAGTCTTTTAAGACTATAAATTGCAAAGAAGTTGCTGAATTGGTAGTTTTTTTTTTCATTTGCTAGTATGTTACAGCAATGAAATCAAAAGTTAAATCCTTATCCCTATCTCTTTGTATTCTTTAGAGAATGTACTATAAGAATCTGCTAGTTTAGAGAGTTCCCAAGTTATTCAATGACCTCATTGAGGCCTCCTTAATTTAGTATTCCCAACCTACTGTGCATTTTTTTTTTTGCCACTTCTTGTTTTCCATCTGAAGTAAAATGCTGTATTTTTTCTGGAACAATGGGAGGAAGCAGTGTTATATTCTGAATTACTACTCCTGTTCTCCCTGCTTAAATTTCTATTATAGTAATATAAATGCCATAACATATGATTAAAATGAAGTCCTAGTCAATGAAGTTTGAAAGGAACCAAGCCAAATTTGATCTCATATACTAGAAATATTTATGGCCAATTTTCCTTTTACCTAGGAGTTGTGGCGTGGCATTAAGCCATGAAGGAGGGGCCTTGAGTTTTAAAGTGGGAGAAAAATGTAGCATTTGCTTTTTAGGGAAATAATGGAAAGAAGCTCTGATCTAAGAAATAAAAGGCCTCCTCATCGTCAGTGGATGGTATGTAGTAAGCCATCCCATCTGTGCAGCAGATATGTACACACTAGGCTTCTTGGTATAGATCTTTTCCCCAAGAACAGTCTCCCTTTAACATTTAATGTTCTCTTATTTGGAAGAATGCCTTATTGTTTATTTTTTAATTGTTCATGATGATTTCTGGTTATATTCCTTGTAGTTTCCTGCACTTTTGGATCGAACCTTTCCTTGCAGATGTGAAAAGCAGTTAAGGAAAAAAATAATAGATATACTGACAATATCTTATTAAATCTACAACTTTCTGTCCTTCAAGTTCCTCTTCCTTTCTCCTCTCTACTTTATTTTATAATTAGTTCCCCTGTACCTTTGCTGGTTTTTTAGTTACTCAGTGTTAGGCTTCTTTAGTTATCTCATTTTCAGTCTCCTATTTTATATTTTATTCTTCAGTTTTTGGTTATTTTGTTGTGTTTAAGTTTACATAGATCTCCCCATGTTTCTCTAAAGTCATCATTAAGCATAAATTTAATAATTTTGTCAGTCAGTATTTAATACATCACCCACTCCTCTTCAGGCATTGTGTTATGTTCTGGAAATATAGAGCAATGAAAAGAAAACCAACACAATTACATCAAAATGTACATAAATTATAAACAAAATAAATACAATAGAATTATGGAAAGAAAAGCATTAGAGACTAGAAAGAGGTAGAGTGAGGGTTTAAAAAGTCTTCCTTGAAGCAAATTAGGTATTCTAAAGAAGTAATAATGAAATTTAGGCATGGAGAACAGCCAGTAAAGATACATCAGCACGAGGTGGAACAGCAATACCAGTTTAACATGACAACAGAGTTTATGAAGGAGAGTAAGGTTTAATAAGGCTGAAAAGGTAGATTAGGTCTAAGATGTAAAAAACTTTATATGATAAAGAAGAGTTTATGTCTAATCCACAAGGTATAGGGAATCTCTGGAGTTTATTAAAAAGGGGAAGGATATGGTTGCCCTTTGAATGGGATTGGAAAGGGAAAAAAAGACTTGAATTAGAGGTTCAACTTTGAGCTATTACAGTAGTACATGTGAGAGGTTATTAGCACCTGAACTATGATTATAGTTTTGGGTAAAGAGAAGGGGAAGCAGAAATGAGAAGATTTGGGAACTTAGTGGATATGGGAAAGGAGACAGGTTGAAATTCAAAAATTATGGATGACTCTGCAGGTGGTTTCCTGGACTGAAATAAAGAAATTTAGAAAATAGTGGGTTAGAGAAAAATAGAACAAATTCACTTTTGAATATGTTAAATTTAAGATATCAATGGAACATTTAATTCAAAAGGTCCAGTAGGCAATTGGTGATAAAGAATTGGTATATATGCATATCTAACTCAAAATGTTCAGTTGGTGATACAAGACCCAGATTATAAAATAATATCCATTACATGTTTTTGTTAAAGTTTCTTCAGTCATTCTTCATTTGTTGAGGATTCGCTTAGTTTCCTAAGTATTCAGATTTGTACATGGTAATATTTAGAAGAATATACTTAGCAAAGCTCATACTTCTCTTCTTTCCCTCCTTCCTTCTCAGTCTGAGTTCTTTGTATCTAAAGGAAGAGAAAATAAATAACTCTTAGTCCTTAATGAACTTGCACAATGAAATTGGATTAATTCTGACTCCATAGAGCCATTATTGATTTTCCACACCAAAGAAAAAAATCAGATATGAGCGAGTCCTTATTGATTGAAATCAGTCTTTGTGTTAAATCCATGTATTTAGATTTTACGTTAGAAGAAAAGGCACACAACCTGGGGTTTATGAATTTGCTTTGAAAATATTTTTACATAAGTATTTTAAAATAAATTGACATTCAATATATTTTATTTTATGTATTAAAAAACCTTATTCTGAAAAGAGTTTAATTGAACTCTGTTAAACATCTAATTAATTCCCTATTGTGTTAGAGGTGGGAGTGATGGTTGAAGGGACTGGTCCAGACCACATCTTGCTTCAATTTACCTAAGGATATGATCTGTTTAATTCTTACACTCAATTCTAGCTAAAAGTTAGTGAAATGAGCAAAAGTCTTCATGAGTTCACTCACTTAATGCATACAAATATTAGAATATTCTTGCAGAATTTAAATTGAATACATGGAACATTAATCAACCACAATAATTATCTGTTATTTTAAGCCAACTTTCTAACTGGAAGCACCATAAAGACTTTAAAAAAAAAAAAAGACAACTAAGACAGCTGTAGTCCTTGAATTGTTTTTAAAGGTAAAGGTGTTACTGCCTTTAAATAAAGTTGACCAATTATCGATAAATATTTGTGAATTCTAATGATTAATTGATGACAAAGGTTCTCTTAGATCTGCTTGCCGATAAAGCTGTCTATGGTGTTGACTTCTTTAAAGGCCTTCTGAAGCACCCCTCTATAACTTCTTTGCTGAAGGCAAAGTTTGTCTTTCATTCTCAAAGATCAGCATGATATCAGGGAGATGATACCCTGACATGCAAATGAATTGGGTTTCAATGAGGGAGGGCTGTGCAGTTATCAGCCTCTTTCTTCTCTGGAGCCATCTGGTTTGAGTGGAAAAATATAGTTCTGGATGCCTGGAGGTGGCCCTGGATGCAGTGGGAGACCTTGGACTTTTTAAGATAAGTTCTTTTAACAAATCTCTGACTGAGGTAACACTCAATTAATGATTGAAGTTAAGTAAAAAGTGAGTCAGACAAAGGCCTCTTTTACTTAATTAAAAAAAAAAATCATTCTGAGAGAAGACCCTTAGGATTTCTGGCCAAAACAGAAGGGAAGCACAAACTGATATGGGGAGCTCCCAAATGAGGAAACATCCCCTACCAGTGAAGGCTGGTTCATTCTCTTTTTTGTTCTTCTACTGAAAAGAATATAATATTAGCTTAAAGTCTTCCATAATAAAGACTTTTATTCATCAAATCTTTTTTCTTCTTTCATTTTTCTGATTTTGTGAAATTTTACTGCATGTCACTTACTTTATGGAAAAATTGATATTTCTTTTTAATTTTAGCATTCATATTTGTGAATTAATAGATATTGTGCGGTCTCAGTGAAGAAACTCTTGTCTACCAATATAGTCTGCACTGGGAGGTTACATGACTTTCCTAGGACAACACAGCCAATATATATGCTAGAGGTAATACTTGAGCCAAGACTTCTTAGCATTCATCTCTTTCTCTCTCTCTCTCTCTCTCTCTCTCTCTCTCTCTCTCTCTCTCTCTTCTCTCTCTCTACCAGGCTTCCTATTTTATAGAATACCTTATTTTATGGAATGGAAGCATTCCAGGAAAATTGGCCATTAAGCAGATTTATTTAAAGTAAAACCTATTTTTCCCATTGATTTCCATCTGCCTGAGGAAAAAATTAGGCACTTAAGAAGGTAAAATTGATTACCTTAGGCTAACAAAATAAATCCCTTAAAGTCCTGGTTTGGTCCTTTTTTGTGACTTGGAGGTCATATCAGATTCTTGAAGAATTTATCAGAACAATATAAGTTTTACTAGGTATTAACAAGCAAGCAAGCAAGAAAAATGTTGTTCCTTCAACAGATCTAGCGAAGGATTGTATATCTTAAAGACCACCTAGCCATGTTTGAACAGGCTCATAACCAGGTGGCTAGAAAATAATGAGGTTAGTTTTTTTTTTGATGGTAGTAGTGAGGGTTTTTTGTTTTTTTTTTTTTTGTGTGTGAGTTTTTTTTTTTTTTGGGGGGGGGCAGTGTTCATACTGGTTAATTGGGTTTGGAGCTTGATTGGGTTAATCGGAATTGAGCTTGGACCTGTGACTTTATTGATATAGGGAATTCCCACTTGAGGAAACTCCTTCTATAATGCTGGACACTATCTTCTCTGCAACTTAAAATTGCCTAGAATAAAGAGGTTAAACATTATGCCCTACAGACTCATCCAAGCATTTTGTACAAGAGGCAGGATTTGAATCAAAGTCTTTCTGGCTTTGAGACCGATTTTCCATCTACTCTACCAACTGCCTCTCATAATTATATTATGAATGTATATTATGAATTATGAATTATGAATGTATAGTGAGACTGGTGTCTTCTTTGGTGGAGGATAAACCCACATGAATAAAGTCAGATTCTTGGAATGAATACAAGTCCAAGATTACCATGATAAGAGAAAACTTAATGGACCCAAGTTGCTTCAAAGAGTTAATGCTTCCTCCCTAACCTTTTATCAGGAAGTTATTTGGCCAGTGAAGAAAACATTGGAAATAAGAAAATAGCTGAGCTTGTGCAAAGCTTTTCTACTTCCTGGTAATAAGCTTACCAAAAGACAGTGCTCATAAATCAAAGATGCAGTCACATGATATAACAAGAACTGTCTTTTGTTAATAGAAAACAAGCTTTGCAATACAAGGGAAAGCTGAGAGCTTGCAGCAGCTGGAATGTCCTAGCTTGTTTTTTGCCAAGAAAATACTCATTTTTAGATAAATGGCTAAATTGAAATACTGTAACATATATTCTTCAAATGCAGTTATGGACCAAAAAAATGTTTATAAACATGTCATATTATTACAAAACTCATTTGTTCCTTAGGTGTTTTGCGAGTCCTCTCTACTGAGTGTATTGATTGAGACTAGCTTTATCACTTTACTTGGAGTCAATTTGTGAGAGCTTGTGAGTGAGACCTTTGTAGTTCATGGAGTCTCATCATATTTTTGGAAATTTTCATTCCTGAGTTGTGAATGTTGATGATAATACTACATGGGGTGGAAATATTGTTTTATGGAGAGAGAAAATACTTCACTTATTTTACAGAAATGTATCTAAATTTACATTTTCTAGAAACATCATCCTAACTAATAAGACTCAGTCATTCCCTCTCTTGTACTGCTCAGGATTTCCTATATAAAATTTGAAAAAGACAATATTTAATTATCTAGTACATGTTATCACCTAACACAGAGGGACAAAAGAACAGCAGTGATTCCTCCTTTCTTTGTACCCCAAACCTGAGAAATCAAAATCTACACTAGATATGCAGATGGATTAAAAGTGGCCAAGAATGTTTATGAATGGATAATGAGGAACAAAAGCCAGTGACAGAGAACAGACCAAATGGGATGATTGGCTTTTGTGAGAATGAGAGAACAAACAAAAAGACAAAAATAAAGTCCATATCACTTCTAATTCTCCAAAGAAATTATAAAGAACATTTAGGAAAAATAAATGAGAGTAGCAAAGAGAAAAGGATAGGATCAATTTATTTTGTTGTGTTAATGAATGAAAGCATAATTTAACAATAAGAGAATAATAAAATTTAATAATAAAATAACAGTTTTTGCTAAAGATTCTTTAAAGATCAATTCATCTCATTCTTACTATTTTATTTTATCAATAAGGATTTATACTTTTGCAGTGAGAGAACTGTAAGAAATTTTATAGATTCCATAATCTAATCCCTATATCTTACATATGAAGAAACTGAAACCTGGGAGGAGGGTGTTAAGCGACTCACATAAAACTACAACACTAGCTAGTATTTCATTTTATATTTTAAGTGACACTTGGCTTTGCAACTTGCAGTCCTTGTGATTTTGGCTAAGTCACTTAAACTCTTTAGTTCTCAGTATTCCCATTTGTAAACTGTACAGATTGGACTACGTGATCTCTGAGGTTCCAGCTCTATGATCTCTGATAATTTGCAAAACTTAGATAACCTTTGTGATATAAATGAGATACTCCAATGAGAAATCCAACTTCTTGCTATTGGCAAGATTATACTCTTTCCTTTCCCTCCCCTATTTTTATAGCCTTTAGGACCTATTGTGGTTGATGGAGCATCAAAAACTCCTTCCCTTGAAAGATTTTGTACTCCAGTTCATCCTTCATTCAACTGTCAAATTAATCCGCCTAATCATAGATCTGACCACCTTCAGTAAACTTCTGTGGCTCTGCATAACTTTCAAAATAAAATATAAAATCCTTTAGTCAGCATTTGAAGCACTTTACAAACCCATCTTCTCTTACATTTTCAAGCTTCTCCCATTACCTACTCGGCCCTCTCATGGCATGATCTAGTAACAGTGGCTCCCTTACTGTTCATTGCAGGAGACACTCCATTTCACTATTCTCTGAATTTTCTCTGGCTGTCCTCCATACATGGAATTCTCTGCCTCTTCATCTCTATCTTCTGGCATCCTCCAAGTCATAACTGAAATTCCACCTTCTAAAATAAACATGTTCTAATTCCCCTTAGTGCCAGTATCTTCTCCCCCCCAAACATCCACTCATGATTATTTCTTATATCTTCCTTATGCATTTTGTTTGCATACAGTTGTTTGCATGTTGTTTATCTATTAGATTCTGAGTTCTTTGAGGTCGGAGATTAACTTTTGTCTTTGTGATTATAGCACTTAGCACACTGTCTATCATGTAGTAGGCACTTAATAAATGCTTAACTCATTGAATCAAACCTGAAAATCCTTCAGCTAGTGATGTTTTGGAACTGGCACTTGTGGGAAGATATTTTTGGAGATTTCTCAGAAAAAAAATGCCAGAAAAAGAGGAATTAGGTTGCCAAGGACCATATACACAGATGCTAGGGATATAATTCTAATATTTTGCTCTCCAGCCTTCACTTCTCTAGACAGACTGAGATTAGTGGCTAGTGCTTTGGTTACTGATGAGTGTATTACATTGCTTATGCAGACCATATTTGGTGAGAGGACCCCAGCGCCCACTCAGATAGTTTCTCAAAACTCCTATTTATTGAATAACTCCCCTGGGTTTTTGCTTTGCTCTTCTCCTCACAAAGGAAAAGAGCCCAAAGAAGGAAGTGCCTATTCCTGCTGTAGTCAGCAGTCCCCAGCACTTATCAGTATCCATGAATTGTACTCATCTCCCTCTGCTCTCTGTTCTTTCATTGGCTTTCATTTATCCCCCTTCTATAAAGAATGGTTAATGTTGGCATTGAGGATTGAGGTCTGGGGAAATGTGTGAGGCTGGGTAGAAAGCAGAGATACATACCATCCCTAAGCATAGCATATGGGAAATGAAAAAGGTAATACCATCTGGAGATTACAAATACTTTGAAGGCTGTTTGTGAAAATATTCCCTAGGCAACTCCTAGTGGTTAACAGAAAGAGATTAATAACCTAAAATGAATCAAATGATCCTAGATATGACAGAATAAATTTGTGAGCCAGCTAATAATCACAGAACAAGGGGGTATATTAGTGGTGTTCATATGAGTTTGCCTCTTGATTAACATGTCCTCCATTTTATGTGACAATGAAGATTTACACTAGAGGACTTACACCACACATCCCTTACTTCAACTTGTGCTAAACTTTATCTACCTTTCAGATCTATTGATCACAGTTGAGTAGTCTTGATATTGCAAAGAGAGTCAACTTTGTCTTTGCATCAACTTTCACCAATTTACAACTTACACAAATTTGTATGCATGTATGTATGCATGTATACACATCTTACACACAAATTACAGGTGTCTTTATGCAGGTATCTATACATACATGTTATGTGTGTACATATATACATGTATGTATATTGACCTTACATACATACCACACCATCCATATACACATGCATGTCAGAAATATGTATATGTACACAATAACTATATATAATACAATACATGTGGAATACATTTACATACATATATGTATTTTATATTTTATGTATTTATACATCTTATATGTGTTTAATAGATAGATAAAATATCTATTATATACATTCCTGAGATTTTGTGTGTATGATGTGTGTATAAATATTATACAGGTAGAGGTAAATACACACATACATGTATTCACTTCATATATCATTTATCATATATATACACATATGCCTTTATATAAAAATTAAGCTGTGTATTCTTATGTACAATATATGTGGAGACTATTCTTGGAAATTAGTTTTAAAGAAAAAATCCCCCTTCCCCCCCCCCCATATTTTCTGGCTGTAACTTATTTGGATTTGACAAAAAGTCTCAAAGCTACAGCTTCTGGCCTTTGTTTTGGTTCTAGAGGTTGAAAAACCTGACAGACTAATTTGCAAAATTTTCCTGGTAATGATAAGATTTCATAGGAAGGACTACCTTATATTTATCACATTTTACTCACATACAAAGAAAAAAAAGTTGTAGTCAGAGTAAATATTCACTTACAGATACAGTAATACAGCAAAGTCCAGGAGAATCATGAGAAAATGGTCAGACCACAGCAAATACATAAAGATTTCATACATATCCCTGAGCTATGCTGACACCTATCACTTTCCAGTACTTTTGTTACCTGAGGGGAGACAATTACTAATGGAGGTGAAGTGCCACAGTATCTCAACAAAGAGGGAGAAAGGGAGGAAAGAAAAATTTACTAAGTGCCTATTATGTAGCAGGCACTGTGTTAAGCTATTATGTAGCAGGCACTGTGTTAAGTACGTCAAAAGCTGTTATTAATGCCCAGCTAAAAGAAAAGGCTTAAAAGGAATCAGATGAGACAGAGAATAATGGACAAAAATATGCTTCTTGGAAAGGTAAAGCACCAGTGGAATGGAGGGCACAGATCCTTCCCAAACTGTTACTTGCTGATATGGTGGCTGGAGCATCTCATTCCATGAAAACCCAGTTACTCACTTTACACTTATTATTTCATTTCAGTTTTACAATAATACTGGGAGATAGAAATTACAGATATTAATAAGAAGCCAGTTTTACATAGAGGAAATTGAGGTTCAGAGATATTGAGGAACTTGACCATGGTCACATGACTACTGGGGTTCTTAATTTTACAAAAGAAAATTTTGAACCCAGGTCTCTCTATGTTTAAGTCTAATACTTTTTAGGTAGTAGCTGTGCAGGTAATTTCTTCATCCAAAGTCATTGTTTTCTTAATTCACTCTCAAAAAATTACAGTGATAATGGAAACAAAGGGATGGTAAGGATATGGAAGTTAGTGAAGTTAAGGTAAGAAAAATACAAAAGTATAAAAAATTCTAAGAGTATTTTTCTGGCCTGTTTCATTCATGTTAGAAGAAAAATAAACCTGGAAATTCTGTTTAAAGCTATCTACAGTTGCCAAATTTTGTATTGGAAGATTTGCTAAATTTGTTTAGGATTACTGAAGTCCTAGGTTAATTTTCCTGCAAAGTATTAAGATTGCTTTCCAGGAAGACATAAAGCTGATTAAGCATGGCCTCCTAAACCACATTATTCTATGAATCTGGGTTATTCAGCCAGTCAGGATAAGTTAGACAAAAGTGGCATTGACTCTTTGGGCCTGGATTGAGTGACTTCAGTAGAATTGAGGTAAGATTAAATTACTAATAGATTTTATTAAACTAGTGTAGATTAAACTATGTTTGACGAGTCACCTGCACTGAGAATTTAGGCAACAGTTTAATATAGATTGGGGAAAGATTTAACTAACACAAATTTATTTCCAATCTACAGAATTAGATTTTTGTTTTCTTCTTGGGGTTTCTACTCCTCAAAACCAAGATATAGTATGATCTACATTAAAATGCAATATGATTAATTCTTATAATACTCATCTAAAGTGGAATATGATTTTAATTTTGAGAAATTTGTAAAAAAAATTTATATTTGAGAAATGTCTCCTATTTAATGAAACATTTAAAAAGAACAGTTGTCAAGAAGCTATTCTGTTTTTAATGGAATGTGATTTGCTTTTTTAAAAATTAGGTTTCCAGGAATGATTAACTCATCAGTTCAAATAATCATCATTTCTAAAAATCTTAAACAGTTGATATACAGCCTAAATTTAACTAGTCTTTAGCTTGATGACTAATGCACATATAATAGTTGAGTTCAAGTCCAGCCTGTGAAATTTATTAGCTGTGTGATCTTCTGTTTTCTCAACTGTTGAAGAAGAAGAAGAAGAAGAAGAAGAAGAAGAAGAAGAAGAAGAAGAAGAAGAAGAAGAAGAAGAAGAAGAAGAAGAAGAAGAAGAAGAAGAAGAAGTATAGTAGTATTTTCTTCACAGGATTGTTGTGAGGATCAAATGAGATAATATTTGTTTCATAGTGCCTTGTACATAGAGCTTAAAACTTCTCTTTTCTCTATCCATACCTATATTTATATAAATACTTTGATATTAGCAACTTTTCAATTAAACTTGATTTTGGCACAATTTCCTTGGTTGAAAAATTCCAGTAAATGATTTAGTCTTATGGGAAATTGGAAGTACCAAAAATGACACCTGTTTTTCTTTTCATCTGCCAACATTATGTGATTCAAAAACAGCTTTCCTACAGCTGTTACATTTGATGATGAATGTTATGTAAAATGGCTTTGTGCATCATGGACATGTTGTGATACTTAATTCTTTGAATAATTCTTTGGATTAACTGGTGTAACCCTTCCACATTTTCTTATCTTGTTCAATTCTTTTTTTTTTTTTGTCTGTCCATAAACACTCTATAGGAAATCTACCCAAAGTAGTAGAGGTCTTCTTCTTACTGATTTTATATTTCAGGGCTATACTTTTTGCATCATCCCTTCACCTCAATGAATAGAGTGGGCTTAGTGTTGGTATCAGGAAGAGCTGAATCCAAATCTAGCCTCAGACACATATTTTCTGTGTAACTAAGAAAATCACTTAAAACTTTGTTTGCTTCACTTTCCTCATCAGCAAAATGAGGAGTTATTGTGAGAATCAAATGAGATAATAATTGTAAAGCAGCACAATGCCTGGAATATGGTCCACAACATACATGTTATTCTCTCATTCTTCTGTAGACCAAGGCTTTATATATATTTGATCCCTTTTATGCACATACATCTATTTCATATCTTTATGCCATTTCTGATACACTAATTGCTTTTCTTATTGTTGTGCCATCTAATTATATTCATGATGTGGTTTTCCATTTCTATTTGAGTTATTTGTAATTTTAGCTCTAATGGATAAAATAATGGATTAGACTCAGGAAGAACTGGGTTTCAAACTATGCCTCAGATTTCTACTAGTTGTGCTATCCTGGGCAAGTCACCTAAACTCTTTGCATCTAAATTTCCTCATGTATAAAATAAGGGAATTAGGATCACTAACCTCTAAAGCATTTCTAGGTTTAAAACCCATGATTCTATGATCTGTGACATGTCATTGTATGCACCCATAATCACAGAGGATTCTCTAAATCTCTTTTTCTCTAAAGCCTCCAGGGCTTCTTCTCTCTACTTCCTTCCAATTTCAAAAGAAAATTGAGAACATTCCTCTCCTCTTTTTCTTGTCACCTCAAAATCTCGACATTATTTCCTATTTTCTCATTATTTTTCTAGTTTCTGATAATGAGGACTTTCTTCTTGTCAATAGTAAAAATTATATTTCTCCATGTGTCCTTGATCCCATATCTTCCAATAAATTGTTCTTTCCCTCAGTCTCCCCATCTTACTCTTTAATCATTATTCTCTTGCTATCTATGATATTTTTCCCTACTGCTTTCAAATCTGTCTAGGGCTTCAATAATTATTAAGAAAAAAATCATAGATTTCATTGAGATATTAGCCTAACTCTCCCCTTCCTTTCTCAGGCAAACTCCTAAAACGTGCTCTGTAAACATTTATTTTACATTACTCATTCATTTCTCTACACTTTGCTTTCTATCTTCCTATGTAATTGTAAATTGTAATTGTTCTTTCCAAAGTTATCTAGTGAACTTTAGTTGCCAAATCTGACTTACTTTTTTTTTCTTAGTCTTTTTTGCTGTATTTGACTGCCCTCCCCACCCAATATATTCCCTTTCTGAATTTCCTGACACTATTTTCTTCTTATTCTACTCCCACCAGTCTTACCCTTCCTTGTTTTTTTTTCCCTTGGTGACTTATCTATATTATTTTCTTTTTTTTGTTAGTTTGTTTTTAAGGCAATTGGGCTTAAGTGTCATACATAGTGTCATACAGCTAAGAAGTGTTAAGTGTCTGAAGGCTAAATTTGAACTCAGGTCTTCCTGAATTCAAGGCTAGTGCTTATTCATTGTGCCATCTAGCTTCCGCTCTATATTAATTTTCTTGTCCTGAGTCCTTTCTTTTCTCTTGATAGACTATCTTGAACACCTCATCAACTTCTATAGTTTTAGTTGTCATCTCTACGTAGGTTGTCAGCTGATCTACATAGTCAATCCCAGTCTCTCCAGAGATTCAGTCTTGTGATGCAAATATCTCCAAATCATCTCAAATGTAATATATGCAAAATAAAATTCAGCTTCTTTTCCCAGAAACTGACTCTTCTTCCAAACTTTCCTATTTCTGTGAAAGAGAGGTCATAACTTCATTGTTATCCTGTTATTCAGAGTTACTCCTCACTCTTTTTTACTGCATATATCCATTCCATTATCACATTTTCCCATTTATACCTTTATGTCATTTCTTACATTCAACCCCTTCTCTGCACTCATCTTAGTTCAGGCCTTCTTCACATCTCCCTTAGACTATTGCACCAGTGTAATGGGCTGAGGCTTGAGTTGATGCACTGAGGTCCCAAGCACATGAGGCTAAATAGTAATTGGACCATACTCTATTAATATATAAGCTTGGAGAAAGAATGGCCCCCGCCCACTCTTTGTACAAGTCCTGATGTGTTGTATAGGAAATGACGATTCTGGTGGGTGGAGGCAGGAGAGTGAAAAAGGAAGGAGAGGAGAGCTCAGATCTCTCTCTCTCTCTCTCTCTCTCTGCTAGCTGGCTTCCTGTCGCAGCTGCCCATATTGCTATCGCAATCCTTCTTACCCATATTGCTATCGCAATCTTTTTTCACCTCTTCACTTCAATAAAGACTGAAGATTTTTCCCTTTACCTGAGTTCCTGACTCCGGCTGATTTTAAATATGCGATCATTACAATTGGCGCCCAACGTGGGGCTCGAACCCACGACCCTGAGATTAAGAGTCTCATGCTCTACCGACTGAGAGAAACAAACAGAAAAGAGAGAGAGCTCTGAGCTCTTCTCCCCTTCCTTTTTCAATCCCCTGCCTCCAGCCACCAGAATCGTCATTTCCTATACAACACATCAGGACTTGCACAAAGAGTGGGCGGGGGCCATTCTTTCTCCAAGCTTATATAGTAATAGAGTATGGTCCAATTACTATTTAGCCTCATGTGCTTGGGACCTCAGTGCATCAACTCAAGCCTCAGCCCATTACACATCAGTCTTCTAATTGTTTTTTGGTTTGTTTTTTTTTTTTGCCTCAAATCTCTTTCTAGCTTATCTTCCATATGATGTGATTTCAAAGTGATTTTATTTATTTATTTGACCTTCACTTTCCTAGGCAATAAACTTCAAGGACTTTCTATTGTCTTTAGGATAAAATATGAGCTCCTCTGTTTGGAATTTAAAATCCTTGACAATCTGATCCTAATTTTTTTTTCATTTCAATTCTTTATTACTGCCCCCACCCTCAACAACTCCATTCCAACTGCATTCTGCAACCCACCCAAACTGTTTTCTGTTTCTACATGCAACACTCAACATCTCTCATTTCTTACCTTTCTACTGAATATTTCCATTGTCTAGAATACACTATTAATCAGTAAGGAGTATTTATTGAGCATCTACTATGTGCCATTTTTTCCCCTGAGGCAATTAGGATTAAGTGATGTGTCCAGGGTCACACAGCTAGGAAATGTTAAGTATGTGAGGTCAGATTTTAACTCAGGTACTCCTGATTTCTGGGCTGGTACTCTACTAGCACCACATATCTATCCCAGGTACTAAGTGGGTGCAAAGGATAAAAACACAGAAAATGAAAAAAGCACTCCCTTTAAGGAACTTAACTCCTCACTTCTGCCTCATTGAACCCTTCTCTTCTAGATGCATACTGCTCAAGTACTTCATTATACATGAAAGCTTTCCTGATTCCTTCCAAATTCAGATGCTCTGTCCCCTAAATACCTTGCATTTCTTTCCATTTTTATTGTATTTGTTCTCTTTTTAGTCTGTGTATATTTGTATAAGTATTTGCCATCTCTTGTGATAGAATGCAAATGCCTTGTTTCATTCATTGTATTTATATGCCTTGCACATAATACAATGACTGGCATGGCAGGAGCTTAAATGTATGCTTGTTGATAGACTATCTCTGTAGAGTCACTGATCATTTCCTATAATATGGTGTAGAGAAAGGATATTACAACTATGAGCAGTTTGAATTATTAAAAGAAGTCCTTCACAATTGTCCAAATGCAATACACCTAGATTTCTTCCTTACATACATACACACACATTCATATATGTATACATAACTATACATATAGTATGTACACATATAGATGTACATGTTCACACATCTTGCACATATTTTATTAATTTAAGGTAAACACTGCAATTTATGAAAGAGTTGTATTCACAACATTTGTTTGAGAATCAGTTGTTTGGAAATCTGAATACATTTCCTCATAGAAATAACATTATAAATACATAAATTTAGCTTCCAAGGGCAGCCCACAACAGCTTGTTGACCTCACAGTGCAGCTGAACTTTGTAGTATTAACAGGACTAAACTGGTCTGGGTCTGGAAGAAAGAAGCCATGCAGGGGATGAAGAAGAAGAGAAAGAATGTTCCTTCTCATAAGAAAAGGCTTAGGCAAAATTTAGAAATAAATAAATTTTTCTCTTTAGCATTCCCAAATCATTTCTGGTATACTCTCCCCATCTGGTGCTTTCATTCTCCTTAGACTTTTCAGCTTGTGAACACTATAATGTGGTGCTCTACCCACAATTACTTTAACCCCAAAGTCTACAAAGTTCCCATTTACCAGCCAAAATTACCAATCTCTTCTCCTCAATCAAAATTCTCACTGTTGTTCTCTCTCTCTCTCTCTCTCTCTCTCTCTCTCTCTCTCTCTCTCTCTCTCTTTCTCTCTCTCTCTCTCTCTCTCTCTCTTCTCTCTCTCTCTCTCTCTTTCTGTCTCTCTTTCCTTTCTACCCGTCCCATCATTTTCTTTCCTCTTCTTTCTTATTTTTTGGGGGAAGGGGAGAGAAAGAGAGAAGAAAGGGAAATGGTTGGGATTCTGCCCCTTAAATTAGCCTTTTAAGGCTGTTTTTCATAGTTTTTTTTTGTTTGTTTTTTTTTTTTTTTTTTTACTTTCCTCTTCTTCGGAACTTAAAAGATCCTTGAAAAACTAGTTTTCAAGAGGCCTTCCAAAGTGGTGGCAGAAAGAGCTATAGTGCTGATGGCAGGAGAGAGATTGGTGGGTAGAGTAGATAGAATAGTGATCATTTGTTGTATACATGGACCATTTGTAAATTGGCAACAGCATACAGTATGCTATTAAAGTTACATGTCATTGTACCATATTGATATCTATGAATTTAATTATTTTATATAAGGTATTCCCATTCATGTCCCATTTTATGTATATGTCCCACTTTCCTAGAGATAAGTTGTTAGGGCCAGATCATTTTTTTTTTATTCATGTATCTAATAAAGGCACTTAATATATATTCATTGAATTGAACATGATAGATATAATTTGTTAAATTATACATTGATTGGATATCATATAGAAATCTAGCCTTTAAATGCTATCATGTTTATTATAATTTTGTTTATGATTAAATGATTCAAACATCAATTAAAACAAACCTTTGAATGGTCTTTGGATGTCATAAAAATGCGTTCAGCGTTTAGATGTTTTTATATAATTTAGAATTTCATTTAATAACTCAACTTCAAAGATCCTGTTTCCCAGAATGGCAGGAACCAGATTAAAATGTAATTAGGAAATATTTAACAAAATATGTAAAAATACATTAGAATATAGATAATGCTTATATGTACTATTCGAAGTTAGTTTATGGATTTCAGTGATCTTTAAATATGATAGTAGGCCTGTTTAGATTTGAGTTTGATACTGAAAAGGGGACCCCCAAAACTTTGAAAATCCTTGAAGGAGAAAATCTCATTCAACTTTGCCTCATTGAGGGACTTTGTCCCAGGAACAAACAGTTTTCTTGTTATCTGGGTGGAGTCCGCTCAGTCCTGAAACTTATTGAATTCAATTCAAATTCTAGCTAGAAGCTGAAACCCAATTTGGAGCCAACTTGGGACTCCACCCAAGAGCCCCCTTTGCTTGTAGCCAAAGCCCCCTATTATAAAAGAGCCAAACTAAAATCCTCCCTTTGCAGAGGTTCCAAATATGCTAGCCCTATGCTTGTCACACCAAGGGCCTCTGTCCACTGGAATACTCTTTCTGGTGCCATCCTCTCTTTACCTTCACCTATTTCCCTAATCAGACTTTAACCTTACTTCCAATCCCCATAATAAACCTCTTTTATCAATCTAGGTTTTCGGGTTTGTAAATTCCTTAACAGAGAACCTCTGCACCCCCAGAAGGGAGTCCCCAAAACTCCCTACCTTTGCGCTGAATCCCAAGGGCTTGCAGGGGAGCCAAATCTCTCCATTTGGTTCCCCAAACCTGCCACCAGACCTTATCATTTAACTCCCTGACCACCAGAAACCCTAATTTCATTTTGATTCCCTAAATCTAAACCTCATCAATATCTCTACTCTAAATGATTGTGTAGGTCCAAATACTACTTTAATGTCTGTGAAGAAGGGCAAGGAAGAAGCTAGTTCTAAATGTATGAAACTATCATAATAATGTAAAGAAAACTTTGCTGAAATGGGGTTCTTCCTAGCTTAGAATTCCTAGCTTACTTGGTATTTTTTTTCTTTTGAGGGACATAAAGCTAAGAATTGTGATTAACTGCTGATAGGTGAAATCAGACTCCCAAAGAATTCACCACTAAATGTTAAAATCTTTCCTTTGCATTCAAAAGAACTGACTTTCTTAGATTTATTTTGACAGCCCATTAAAAGCACTTGACAAGGTTCTCTTATTTCTTTGCTTATATTGTTAGGGTACTGCTTATGTTAGGTAATATAATAGGACAGCAAAAAGGATGTCTTGATAGTAGTTTGCCTTCCAAATAAAAAAGTGCACCATATTTCAGTCTTTGGTGTTCTTTGAAACAATAAAATAAATGGCAGTTAATGGTGATATTAAGTAGCTCAGCACTTTATGTCTCCCTTTCATAGTTGAAACAAACATGATTATCCATGTTAGTGTTTGGTTCGGTCTCAAATCTTAATTTAATGGAGGATTTTTAGAATAGCTGAATAGCATGAATACATTTGTATGATGGAGAGAGAGAGAGAGAGAGAGAGAGAGAGAGAGAGAGAGAGAGAGAGAGAGAGAGAAAGAAAGATTGTGTGTGTATGTGGCACAGCTCTGCCTATATGTTAATTTGGAGTGTTAAAAAAAAAAGCATATTGCCATATTACAGTATATAATATAAGTAATGCTATTTAATCTGCCTAAAGAAAGGAATATATAAAAATATAACAGACACCTGTCTATTATACAGTTTCTGGATGCTGAATCTCACCATGAATTGTGTGTTTCTGTTCGTTCATGTCAACAGCTATGAGGCAATGGAAAATAATAGGCTAAATCAGTTGAAAAATAGTTATTCATAACTTGTTAGCATTTATCTAGCAACAAATCAGAAGTTGGAAAGGGACAGTCATTAAGATTACCACTCTTAATATGGCATTTTAAAAATCACCTGAGAATTCAAGTTTGCTATTCTTTTTGGATCACTTCCAGCAATAAAGTAAGTCAAGAAAACACAAAAAATGGCATTTTATTTTTCTCTATATATAGTAATGCAAGCATGCTGACAATGTCAATTTTCAAAAGTTTCAAAAACTTTATTTTTCTCTATATATAGTAATGCAAGCCATGCTGACAATGTCAGTTTTCAAAAGTTTCAAAAACTTTTCAAAAGTTTCCTAATGCAAGGGAATCAAATTGCAATTGAGGATAGTTTTACCTCTTTTTTTTCACTATGAATATTATATCCTGTTTGTAAAGCCACAAACTAAGTGCTGAAGTCATATTTACCTGGAGACTTCCTGTGTAGCAAGAAATTACACTTTATCCAAGAGTTTGGGTTTTCCCTGGAGAATTTGTTATGAGGTTTCAATATTCGAAGTATGTTAAGACAACCCTTCTGTAAATGAATGAACGAGTGCATTCTCAGTGAAATTTTGTCAGTTGCCAAATATATGAATTTGCTGCCAAAATAGTTCATATCTATCCTACTTTGTAGGGCAGTAAAATACTGCTAGTGTCTTGCTGTTAAGAACTCTTAATTTTTATGTGTTAAAACAATTATAATATAAAAACAAGCTTTGGTAGGTAATATTTAAGAAAATATTTTCTTGAGAGAAAATACAATAACCTGCCAGGTTTCGAATATAAACAGTGTGATTCCTTAAAACACACACATATACAACATAGACGTTTTTGCATTTGTCCTATTTTGTTTGATTATTGATAGGTCTAAAATTTGCTGCCAAATTGACTCTTAGCCATTCATGTCTTAGTGTATACTAAAGTTATTTCCTGTCTCGATTCAGGCCTTTATGGCCAATCAGTCTTTATCTGATCACTTGTCTATATACTTGATATGTTTTTATAACATTTTTAATAAAAATGTAAGTAAATTTTAATAGAGTGCTAGTTGCTCAGGGCCTCTTTCTGTTTCTTAGGTTTTCACATTTGACATTCATTGGCTTCCAATATAAGTTGGGAATGAAAAATGAATACTGGACATCTGAACATGTTTCCTTTCTTTTTCAAGTATATATTAAAGAGTAGAAGGAAAAAATACTGGGAGAGTAAAAACTTGTTGACTGCAGCTAAACATGATTTTAATTAAATCAATTTTATTAGGATATTTGAAATTGTTAAATTTAGCTCTCATTGTCTTGGAATTTGAAGTATAATATTTTATTTTCCTTTTGGTAATCTACATAGCCTTTCAATCATTGTTTTTTTGGTTTGTTTTCAAAAATTATAGACAGATTTTGGGAGGTATCCTTTCCTACATTTTGGTATTCCCAGGTTTTTTGATTTATCATGTTGTTCTGGGAGACTTGTTATTCTTAAGTTATCTTTGCACTTAACTGTCTTCAAGGTCAATTACCTTGACTTTTATAGAATTTTGTATTATTTTAATATTGTTGCATATTGTTTTTCTTCCTCTAAATTTTCCTACACTTCAATACTTTTTGTTTCAAATCTGTTAAGGGCTTTTTAATTTCTTTAGACAGGTGTTTCCATCAATTCATTTTTTTCCTAAGCTATTACTTGTGTTTTTAAAATTCTGCATGGAAGACTCCAAGTTTTGACCTATATTCATTACTAATTTATTCTTTTATTGATTTAATTTCTCTTTTGAATCATTCTGCAATTTGTTGTCCTAAGCTCTCTTGGGAGTATATAGGATCTTTCTTTCATCAGTCATTGTTAAACTTCGTTTATAATTTGTTAGGAGAGTTTGCATTCTTTTTAAAATATTGCCTTATTTCTTTTAGTTTAGAAATCCCCTGTTGATTCATCTGATTTATAGTGAGCTTTCATTTAACTTTTTCTCTTGATATTTTTTTTAGCCTTTAAAAAAATGTCCCTTCATTCATTCTGCTGGTGAATAAACTCCCTCTTTTCTAGTGAATAAAACTTTGAGGTTCAGGAATGTATCACTGCTTTAGCCTTTTACATATGGAGATAATAGGGCTCACTAGCCTGGGTCTCTTTGTTCCTTTAGGGGTACAAACAGGATTGACTCCAGCTGCTTTTCAGTATTTTCTTCAGCAGCCCATGTAGTTTTCCTCTCTTTTCTTTTCATTCTCATGACCAGGCAGATACACTTTTTATAGGATGGGGGGAATGATATGTTATGGGCCAGAACTTGAAACAAGGTGCTTAAGTCAGTGGAAGTGATAGAGACAATGGTTATTTAGCAGGGTGCTTAACAGTTCTCTAGTTAAGCACATGTACTTAGTATTTACTATAGTTCTACAAGATTCATACCTTTGATAAGAGACCATATAAACTCGGACAGACTCAGCCAGAAGGAGAATGAGGGAAGACTAGAAAAGTGGTAGCAGACTCTCCTCCTTTGCTTCTCCACTAAAACCAAAACTCTGGAAGGCCTTTAAAAAAGCTAGCAGAGCCCCAAGTAAAGGGGACAAAACTTTGAAGGAGACAATAAAGGATTTGGACCTTAATCCCTGGCTGCACTTGTGGTAATTACTGAACTGAAAGGAAGACTGCCTCTAGAGACCCCAAGAAAACTCCAACAAGAGAATATTACATTTTAGAGAGAATATTACATTAGTATAGGGCAGGTTTGGGTCAGGATGAAATATATTTTCAGCCCACCTATTCTTTCTTCATATGGCTGGGTAGATTCACTGTTTTGTGGGATCAAGGACTTAGGAAGGGACAGGTGTTTGTTAAGAGTTATTGCTGCAGTAAGACTCCGTACTCTAGGGTCAGGCACTATACAAGCATGTGAGTAGACATGTGTGTCTTCCCATGATGCATGGAGGCTCATGGGAGGGATACTGAATAAGAGCTCTATGTAGTGCATAAGAGTTGTTCTTTATTATGAAATCATACAATATTTTGCCTTGTTGGAGATCCTATCTTCTTCTGTGAATTGATCTGTAATTATATCTGGAACATAGGTCTATTTTTTTTAGAAGGAAGAGATGAAAATTGAAGGATTTTAGTGGTTTAAAGGAATTGACTAATCTGTCACCCTCAATTATATTAATTTGAAACAACACATAGTTTTAAAATGACATAATAATCTGTTAGAAAGGGGGAAAGAAAATAAAAAAGCAAGCAAAAAATGAGAAATCAGCATATTAACTTTTTTTTTTCCAAAGCAGCATGTCATGGGCTTTAAACTGTTTTAAATTGTTCTTATAAACTTCTGAGAGTAAGAATCTGATTTGTGAAGCCTCCTCAAAATTGCAAATGGTGAAGAGCATTATCTTTCCCTAATATATCAGTTCACTTGTTTGGGGGAAATTCTATGGCACTTTATAGTCACCCATTTTGGATAGGTGGAGGGGAATAAAAAGCCATTTAATAGGGTAAACATTTGAATGGGAAAAGGTGCTGGATTGTACTTTAAAAAATATTCATAAAATATTTGTTTTTCCAAAAACTTTTTTTTCAACCACATGAGTTTTGTGAACCATTATCTTTTTGTGTTTACCTTTTTGTAGACTACTTACTAAGAGGATAGTAGCCACTAGTAATCACTCAAGAAGAAATGAAATTGAATGATAGATTAAATGAAAGGCAATAAAGAGCATTGTGAGCATGAGTAAATTCCAATACTTTACAAACAAGGAATTATAAAGGAGAAATAGTGTAAAGAATGTCATCAAATAAATGTTTGGCTGAAAAATAAAATGGGTTGGTTATTTAGAGTAAGGAATAGTTTACAGTCTACATAGTCCATTAGAATCTTCCATTAAATCAGTGCTTAATAAATGCTTGTTCAATCATTTATTAATCTTTGAGATATCAAAGAATCTCAAAAAAGACACCCAATACTTTGAATGGGCCTTCCACTCTGCTCCCATCCCAAGCTACAGACTTATGGAAGGAAATGGACAACTGTTCTATAGGACAGGATCACATGGGTGAATTGCAATATATATATATATCCTTAGAGAAAATAACCATACTCTTTTAGGAAGACTAGATGGAGGAGAATAAGGGGAAGGGGAGTGAAGAATGATGTAGAAAAAACTTGTAGGTATTTATTTTTCCTCCCAGAAAGTACTGGGCCTTATTAACAATGGTTCCTGAGATAAATAGCAGGTGAAAATTAACACATGATTTCATGTTAACTTGGGGGAGAGGGAACCACTATTGCATTTTAAAAAGTAGCTATGAAAATAGCCTTAGAAAATGACACTGAGTCATGTTTAATTTTTGGTGATCTTATGAACTATAATGTCCAAACTATAATGTTTCTTGGTAAAGGAACTGAAGGTTTTGTTTGTTTGTTTGTTTGTTTTTGTTTTTGTTTTTCCCATTTCTGTCTCCAGTGGATTAAGGGAAACAGAAGTTAAATGACTTGCTTAGGATCACACAGTTAATTAGTGTCTGAGGCCAGATTTGACCTCAAATTTTCCTGACTCCAGGCCAAGCATTCTATTCACTTAGCCATCTAGATGCCTTCTAGAAAATGTACCATTCCTCAAGATTTATTTTATCAACCTGATCTTCACTAAGGACAAGCACCATTTCTTTCTCATTTTTTTATCTTTAGTCTACATTTTTGAGAATAACAATTTAATGTTCTAAAAGTTTATAAAACACTATTGTTTCACTGATTTTTACAATAAATAGTTGAATAGAATATTAGGTGGTATTATTCCTATTTTATAGCAAAAGAAAAAGAAACTTAAAGAGGTAACTTATATGATCATGGATTTAATGATAGCTAATATTTCAATATTATATTTTATCCTCACTATAACTCTGGGAGTTATGTGCTATTATTATTCCCATTTTACAGGAAACTGAGGCATATAGCATTTACGTAACTTGCTCAGAATCAAAATGATAGTAGGTGTTCCAGGCTGAATTTCATTGAACTCAGATCTTTCTGACTCTTAAGTACAGAGCTCTTGTGTGGTCTAGTTGCCTAGAGCTGAAAGTGATCTCAGAGGTCATTTCATTTAACTCCCTTTTTTGAGATTAGAAAACTGAAATCTTGTGAGTTTGAAGGGGTTGCCTAAGATCACATAGGGAATAAGTGGCCAAATTTGAATTTAAACCCAGATGATCCAAATTTTATAGTATTCTTCTTTTTCCCAAACACTGTACTACCTTGCAAGTGTCTTGCCTCCAGTCTCGCTGATTATAGGTATCATAGGTGAGGTTGGAACTCACTAATTCAGTCAGTCAGATATCATTAACTGCTTGCACTTTGCCAAATATTGGTTTTTTGAATGAAAAATCCATCATTCTCTCCACTATGACACACTTCTAGAAGAGAGCAAAAGATTCTTTGCAATAAACTCTTTTATATAAATATCTATACATTTATATATATATATATTCAAATGTATTTATATATTTAAAAAGTACATATATTATTTTTCAAAGGAGAAACAAGTTCATACAATATCCTCTGAAAAAGTTAAATTGATATTGTTAGCTTGTTACTTGAATCTTTATATGTCTAAAAATACTCACCTATTTTTATAGGTGACTATAAAATGATGACTAATGACCTATTTATAATTTACATTTTTTTTTGTGGGTAGTGTCACTTCTCAATTGAAATTTACACATGCAAATTGGGTCCTGTGAGGGCAATTGTCACAAATTGAAGGTACTCTATGGATTTGTTCAATTGCTTTTCAGTCATATTTAACTCTTTCAGATATTGAAAAGGTCTTCGATTTAATTTATAGATAATGAAACTGAGACAAACAGAGTTAATTTAATTGCCCAGTGACACAACTAGTGTCTGGGACTAGACTTGAACTCTGGGTAATGAATCTTTCTGACTTCAGACCTGGCACTCTATCCACTGGACTACTTACTCCTTCTTTCCCTACAAATTCTGTGGGTACAAACTACTAAAATTATTGTTCACAAGACCCCATTGGTATATTGTCCTTAATAGTGAGCCAAAGCATACTATTGACTCAACTCAAGACATTTACTGAAATGGTTCTTTTCCAATACATAGACATAATAGCAAGGGAAAGAAAGAATACACAGATAGTACTCCCTAAAAGAAATCATATATTTAGGAAGTATGTGTGTGGCTAAAGGCAACTCATGATCTAGTGCTACAGGGTCTTTTTCATAGTCTTCTCTTCTTGCTTCCTCCCAGCCTTTATGAATACAGACTGACTGCTGGACAGTCACTCATCTGGACTTCTCTACTTCTCCACTGCTTCTGCACTCACTGCTTGTGCTAGTTCCTTATACCCCAGGGCTCCATTACTGCAGCACAGTTGGGCCTAGTCTTCCTAATCAGGAAAGTTTCCCTCAATCTTCCAGTACTCAGATCCCCCCACTCGGCATGCAGTCCTGGAGGTGAAAGTTCCTATAGTTCCTGCAGAGGCTCCAGCCAGACCCAGCTCACCCCAGGGTTCCCCACATGGTGTTCCTGTGGAGCTAGCCAGGAGCTAGTGTTTGCACTTTACATAAATTAATCCATAGCTTGGGGTCTTAATTCAGATCTTTTTGAGTTGTGTCAAGAGGACTCCTGTTCTGCCCAAATCTTGATTTTTCACCAGTCTATGTTTGCTCTGAGATGCAATTTTGTTCTATTTGTGGGGGAAATCGGAAGACCTTGAAATTTACTGACCTGATCCGCCATGTTCCCAGAATCCTCCCTCTGAACATCTCTGTTTTTGTTAAGAGTACCACTATCTGACCTGTGGGGTCAGGCGGTTTGAACAAGACCTAGACAGAACTGGGATGCTGGTGAGGGAGGAGTTGGGACTTCTGAAGCCTAAGATGGCAATTAATGTGTATTCAACTTAAGTAACTAGAGATAATTTGAGTCAACATGATATTCTGGCCTGGATCAATGAATCTCTGCAGTTGACCTTGACAAAAATTGAACACTTATGTTCAGGTGCTGCTTATTGTCAGTTTATGGATATGCTTTTCCCTGGTTCCATTGCTTTAAGGAAAGTGAAGTTTCAAAGCATATGGAATATGAACACATTCAGAACTTCAAGATCCTACAAGCAAATTTTAAGAAAATGGGTGATGACAACATAATTCCTGTGGACAAATTAGTGAAAGGAAAATTTCAGGACAATTTTGAATTTGTTCAATGATTCAAGAAATCTTTTTGATGTAAACTATTATGGAAAAGAGTATGAGCTGTAGCAGCTCAACAAGGCTAAGAAACAGCATTCCCTTCCCTCATGACTCCAGTTTTGAATAAGCCCCCAAAAGAACTTCTTGGTACCAGTGGTGCCCATTTCCTCACAGAGAACCACAGCATCTTCCAAGACAAACCCTGGCATGGTCAGAAAGAATACAGATATGGGAAAAGGAGATGATGAGTCAGCAGAATTAATCTAGCAGATCAATGTAGTGAAGCTCACTGCTGAAGACTTGGAGAAAGAAAGAGACTTTTACTTTGAGAAGCTAAGGAATATTGAACTGCTCTGTCAGGAAAATGAAGGGGAAAGTGATCCAGTGTTGCAAAGGATTATGGAGATTCTCTATGCCACAGATGAAGGAGCTCCACAAGAGGAGCAAGAAAGAGTATTAATAACCCATGTACTTACCAGTAGAGCAGCATCTAAATTTTCAACCCCAAATCATGTGCTTAACTGTAAAATACTCCCTTTTGTTATTTTTAGAAGACTCATTGGTTTCTTTCCATAAGCAAAAAGTACTCTTCTTAAAGTGCACTTTGCAGAAGTTTCATTCCTTTTCCAATGGGTTTTGAGTAAGAAGCTTTTATCATGTGGCAGAGCAATAGTAAGGTTCACTTAGGTAACAGAGGCAAACCTTCAAAATTCACTATTTGCTGATAAACACAGTGATAACCAAAAAAGTTGTTTTTATATAAAATTTGAAAAATGGAAACTCAGAGAAATGTTAGGAAAACTCACAGAATGGATTAACTAATGTAAAATCTCAGCATAGAACTAAATAAATGTCTTAAGAGTATTTAAAAATGTTTCCATGTGTCAAATTATAAAATGTAATGTGACAGGAGATTCTGTGTGTTTCATATTGTGATTAGAAAGAAACTAACCTTCCTTATACATGATTCTCTGAAGCGTTGTGGTACGCTTCATAATACTTATAGGCATAAAAATTGATCAAAATTCAAAATAAAGAAATTTATTTTAGAAGAGTAGCACTATCTTAATCATTCAGGTTTGCAACCTTGGAATCATATTTAATTCCTTATTCCACCTTCTCAACCCCACTTTCCCATATTCAGTCTGGTCTCAATTTTTTCCTACTTTACCTCCATCTCTTACATCTGTTATCTTCTCTCCTTTAGACTATCATCACTCTAGTTCAGGTTCTCATTCCCTCTCATTTGAAATGATACAATTGTCATCTAATTAATTTTCCTATCTTAAGTCTCTCATATCCATAATACAGAGGATCTTAAATTTTTTTGGCATCAGGGACCCCTTGGACTATCTAATGAAACTCTTAGATCCCTTTTCAGAATCATGCTTCAAATGCACACAACTATATATGTATATTTACAAAGGAAACCATTTAAATTGATACGCAGTTGTCAAAATCATATCAAAACAACGTTATGGATGTCAGTTTAAGTACCTCTGCTTCAACCATCTTCCTTACAAAAATCACATTGATATTCTTAAAGTAAAAACTCTGACCATGTTATTCCACAGCTCAAAAGACTTTGGTGGCTTTCTAGAATAAAGCACAAACTCTTCTGACATTTAAATCCCTCCATAATCTTTCCAGGCTGATTATACATTACTTTCAGTCACATGCTCCATGATCTAACCAAACTGGCCTACTTTTTGTTTGTAGTTCAGTGACATTGCTTCTCCCATATCCATGCCTAGAATACTTTCCCTAACCTCCACCCCTTTGGAAATCTTAATTCCTTTCAAGATATTTTAGCTAAAATTTTCCCTTTTCCCTTTAGTGTTTAGTATTTCCCACCTTTCTGTTACTTTATATTATTTGCATCATATTTCTTATTCTGTATACATGTTTCTCTGAAGTAAAAAGTAAGCTACTTGAGGTTGTAATGTGTTTGTTTTTGATATGTATTTCCAATATTTAGGATAGTGTCTGGGATATAGTAGGGACTTACTAAATGTTTGTTAAATTGAATTAGTTATCATTTGAAATAATTATTCCTATCAATACTTCAATAACCATTGAGAAATAAAAGATTTGATTTCCTATAAAAATCTATTGATGTCTGGTAATGTTTTATGACATTAATCTTTCCTTCACTGTCAATCATTGGAAAAGTCTGCGTAATAGTGAAGATAACTTAAGTATAGTAGGAGTAGCCAGCATTCATGTGAATAAGACTTTGTCTTGAGTCTTCCCCTATATTTCATCTCACTTATGTCAGTAGTATAGAATTAAAGTTCAAGAAAGATAGAGGCCCCCAAAGTATATTGGGAATAATTTCATTCATAAGTATATTTTAATGAAATGTACTTTTTGATCTCAAGAAATATATAGCAGCAGTCTAAGTTTCCAGAAGGTCTCATATGAAATGCATTGAAGGATTAGCATATTTGTACATACTCTAAGCTAGATTATCTATTTTTCTGCAGCATAAACATAGCAGGGGATAGAACAGTGGACCTAGAGTCAGGAAGATGAGTTCAAATCCAGATTCAGACATATATTAACTGTGGGCAAGTCATTTAATCTCTTTCTTCCTCAGTTTCTTCAACTGTAAAATGGGGATCACAATAGCATTTACCTCACAGGGTTGTTGTGAGGCTCAAAATGAGATATTTGTAAAGCACATAGAAAGTGCTGAATATTTTTTTTTCTTTTTCCTTTTCTTTTGCAAATTTAAAAATCACATAATTAATATTGCCATTGTAAAAGTAGATATTTAATTTAAGAAAGTTTTTATTTTCTTTCTCTTCCTCACATACAGCTGAAAAAGAACAGATACAAGAGATCAGGAAGCTTTGGAGAAAAGAGAATTGAAATAGTAAAAGCAATGAAAAATAGTTTATAGAGCAGTGAGAAGTGAAAACCTTGGTCAAGGTTTCTATCCGTGCTTCCAGCTCACAAATCTGTGGCCAAAAAAGGTTATAGCTTTGGCATTCCTGAGGCCCCAAAGGAACAAAGAAGATGTTAATAAGCTTTCTTTGGGCCTGATTCATATTCCCTTAATGTTCAATCAATCAATAGCATTTATTAGATGTTCACTATGCCTGCTAATATTCTAATTACAGAATAACAGAATACATTAATGTTTTTAGCCTTGAGAGTTCATGGTATCAATGTGGTCTAAAAGGTGATTATTTTTCTTCAATCTAGTATCCTCTTTTTGATAGGAAACTCATGTGATTATGGCTTTTTATTCTTTTTTCTGTCCCTTTCATATTCCACTTGATATACTGGGTTAAAGTTCATTTTTAAAGTGTGATATTTATCTGTTACTTTTTCACTTATTGAAAGTTCACGAGGCACACATTCATCTTAGGCTTCTGCTGTATATCAAAGGCATATTGGTAGTGGTGATAGTCTGTGAGACTGAGCTGATTTCTAGTACAGAGGCAGTCTCCAAGACTGGAAAGCATGAATTCAAGTGTGACTTTTGGCATTATATTGGTTGCTTGATCCTAGGCAAGTCACCTAACTTGTCGAAGCCAGTCCCCAGGAAGCTCTCTAATTGTACTTTAGAAAAGAGGCCTGAATTTGGAATTAAAAACTGTGTTGTGAATTCTCCTTCCCTCGTTTACTCCCAGTATGATCTTTCCTTTTTAAAAAATTGTAAATATACAGCTGGATGGGAAATTTAGTCCAACCATCTGAAGCCCAGACAAGTAAAGTGCCTTGGCTAGGTTTGTAGTTATTGAGTGGCAAAGGTAAAAGTCACACCCAGATCTTTTGGTTTAAACTTCAGCATCATTTTCCCTGATTACAAGATAAAGTAAAATGGAATGTTCTTTTATTTCTGTTAAAATGTGTGATTATACTGCTCCAGAATAAGTGCCAAGGTGGATGACATTTTAAAATAGCTACAGCCAATATATTCATGAGTAGAAATTATATACTAAACAAAATTTTTTCTGATGACACTGTTGTTTATATAAAATCCAAACACTGAAATGTTGAAACTAAATTATGTGCTCAGCCTTCAAATTAAATCTAACCAATCCCCATTTGTGCTTACTCATCAGTTGTGGAGAGTTAAATATTTGCTTGTGAAACTGAACTGCTGCCTGCCAAATGTGTTTCTTGTAGTTTCTTCTCCATCTCTTTTTTCCCCCTCCTCCTCTTGTATTCCCTCTTCACTTCTCCTTCCTTCTGTGCCAGGGAACTTTAGTATTCTCAGACTTTCATGCTGGCAAAGGAGACTGCTAAAAGTAGTTAAACTCATTGATACTGGGAGAATTCTGTTAAAAATGACTGAAAAATCTGAATTCATCATTTAAAAAAATATAAGGCTCATCAATAGCTGACAATTATTGAACATTAAGATTTTTCAGTGCAATTTATATTTATATTATTTTATTTGATCTTCATGAGAGCTAAGTGTTATAGGCATCATCATTATTCCCATTTTATATATGAGCAAACTGAGGCTCATAAAAGTTATTTGACTTTTCCAAAATACAACTGATTTGAGTTAGCAATGCAATGCAAATCAACATCCTTCTTGATGTCAAACTCAAATGTTCTTTCCACTTTACCACATTGTCCCTCAGTTTTAAGTCTAAATGGTGTAATTGCTAACATTGTATCAACAAGAAAAGATCCTGCTTTGCTATTTCTTTATTTATCTTATCCCCTGACCAGGAGTACTCTCCAAGTTTTTTTTTCCCTGGGATTCTTCTTTTTCCCTGAATATACTATTTTGATCGGTGAAATCATCAGCCACCATGGGAATCCATAGCTATCAACTCAATATACATGAATACCAGGTCTGTGTAATCAGCCTTAATCTCTTTTCTCTGGAGTCCCCTATACTAAATTCTCTTAGAAATGCAACATATCCAAAACTGAACACTTTACTTTTTCCTATTCCCAATCCTTTCCTCTTCCCAAAATTTGTTTATTGTTGAGAGTACCATCATCCTCTTAGACTTCCAACTTTGGTGCCATTTTTTATTCCTTATTCTAATCCATACCATATGTCAAATGTTTCTACTTTCACATCTTAAATTATATATATATATATATATATATATATATATATATATATATATATATATATATATATATATATCTTCCTCTTCATTCATACAGCCACTACCACCACTATCATAGTACAGTCCCTTATCATATCTTGCCTAAACCAATGAAGTAGAATTTTTATAGGTCTTCTTGATTCAAATCTTTCCTGTCTATTCTCTATTCAGCCGTCTAGATGATTTTCCAACAGTTCAGATCTGATCCTTTTCAGTACACCCTAGTGGCTCTCCATTACCCAAAGGATCAATATAAAGTCCTTTGTTTGGCATTTAAAACCTTTCCCACACTGATCTCTTCATGGTTTTTAAATCTTCTTACCTTTTCCTCTGCTCCATTCATACTGTGAATAAACTTACTTGCTGTTCCTCACACACAACACCCCTTGTGTTTACATTGAATTTCCTCTATACCTGCAATGCTCTCCTTTCCTAACTCCATTTCCTTAACTTGCTTCTCTGATTTTCAAGATTCACCTCATATCCCACTTTCTGCAGGAAGCCTTTTCCAAATCCACCCCTTTCTGTCTTCACTTTGAATTTAACTTCTGTTTACTCTCTATTTTTTTAAAAACACATTTACTTGTTTTTGCATTGCCTTCCATATTAGAATGTGAGCTCTCTGATGGCAGGCATTATGTTTTTGTAGTTCTTTGCATCTCCTCCTTGCTTAGTACAGTGCTTGGTACATATTAAGACTAGATAATAAATGCTTATTGGTTAACTAACTGCATAATGAAATGAAAAGAAACAAAGTGAGGTGGAAACAGTGTTAGAGTTGAGAAGGACTGGTTTTCAATTCTGCCTCTAACCCTAACAATATGTCTCTCTTCATGTCCATTAACTTTTTTCAACAATAGTTTTCTTATCTGTAAAATATTTACCTCAGAGGGTTGTTGTAAGGAACAAATGAGATAATCCAAGTGATGTACTTTTAGATAAAGTCAGCTATGATGATAATGATGATGATGGTGATGAATAATCATAATTTTATTTCTTGCCAAAGTTCAGTTAGGTAAGTATTGGTGAGCCTCCAGTAACAAATAGATAAAAATCATTGTTTAGACACTTGCTGTAAGATGATTCAGGAATTCATTCCAAATTACTTTGAATAATCTGAAACAGCATGTTTCAAATGCAAAGATAATTTTTGTTCAAATATAATATTCAAAGAGTGATAGCTTGAGTTAAAGATTTTCTTGTTTATTACTCCTTAAGGAAAATATGAGAAAACACTCTTCCATCTTCCTCTTCCCCTGTCCCATCCTTCCCCTTGTAAATAGGTAAATCAACTAATTTTTAGTGTCACACAGAATAGCTCAAGAATGGTTTTTGTATTCAGCCTGGTCAAATTCAAGTTTCAAATTCAAATTTGCTAACTCAGATTTAATATTAGAATAAAAAGAAATGCTTCTAGGATATCAGACAACTAACAAAAAGAAATTTATTTAGTTGTAGCAAGGAAAGGTTTTTAAGAAGAGACATTGTTTCAGTTGGGCATTACTTTTCTGCCTCTGTTGTCCATGATAACATCATCATCAGAAGCTGAGGAACATGATGATACTCCTACTCTGTTTTTTTGTACTAGACCATGAGAAAGCTACATCAGTAACATAAACCAGGGCTATTTTGGGGTTTCAGGGTTCAAAGATTATTTTAATATATTTGTAGGAAAAACTGTTTAATCTGCATGAGGTAAGATCTTAGGATTTTGCATCTATCATAGTACATTCTTTGAGGGGAAAATTTAAGGACAGAATACCTTGAAAGACAAAGGAAAAGACCCCTTTAGATCAGCATATGTGCTTTACTTGCCATGTTCACAGGGAACCCTCAGCTTCCCTAGAAGGTATTGGAGATATGTGAGTGTGTGTGTGTGTGTGTGTGTGTGTGTGTGTACATATATTATGGAAGGGAGAGAGGAAAAGGAGGGGGGAGAGAGGAAAATTGAGGGGAGAGGAAGGAAGAGGGAGACAGACAAGTAGAGAGAAAGAGAGAGACAGACAGAGACAAAGAAAGAGACAGAGGTAAAGAGAGGAAAGAAAAAAGGTGACGAGAAGGAAGGAAATGAGGGATGGAGAAAGACAGAGGGACAGATAGAGAGAGGCAGAGACAGAAACAGAGAAAGACATACAGAAAAAAATGAGAGACAGAGAAAGAGAGACAGAATGACAAAGAAAAATCGAGGCAGAAGTAGAGAGACAGGGAAGGAGAAAGAAGAAGAGAAGGAAGGAAAGGGAAGGAGAAAATAAGGGATCTAGAAAAGGAGAGGGAAAGAGAATTCACATAATTCTAGAAAAAATGAATTCATCTCTCCCTTGAAGTTTTAAAGTGATGCATCTATCACTAGCCCATTCCTCCCTTCATGTGAAATCCCCTTGAACAGCATTTGCCACATTGCTCCATGTCTGCAATTCAGATAAGGTCTCCAGGTTCTCTTCATGTGCTCCAGTGACTTGCAACAAAAAGTCCCATTTGACACAGTTACAAATGGCCTATCAAATTCCTTATAAAATCCCAGACAGTTTCCTCAACATAATATCTAGATAACTCTCCAGTTCCAGTCTTTGAGAGGGCTGAGACTTAGCACAGTTGTTGGGCTGAAGATGACCATTACTCCCCAAATATTTCAAGGATGTTTAGAGAGAATTTACTCTCTTATTCTCCATGACCAATACCTCATGGTCAATACCACAGGCCACAAGAGGTCATCAATGGCTCACCTGTCTCTGCACTCAATTTTTTTTTACTTCACTGAGACCATTCTGTTTTAATATTGCTCCACTTACATCAGTTTTAAAGAAGAGGGAAAAAAAGAGGGAAATGAGGGGATAAAAAAAGGGAGATGAATGCCCAGGTGCTTTACAGGAGGAAAACATCAACATTCCTTTTCTAATCTTCTTCAGTAAATGATGTTACTGAATTCAGACCTATCTTTAATTAGTAACAATACAACTGAAATGGACCATTTATATAAGGGAGGGAAGATTATCAGGCCCAGAATTCCAATGGCTAATTATTTTGAAATCTCAGAAGACTTAAATATATATATATACATATATATATATATAATAATTATAATAACCAATTAATCATTTAGAATGAAACAAAAACTATAATAGTTCCTGCTACTTTTCTTGCATTAGATTTCCTTCTTAATATCCTAAATTTAACCAGCTGAAATTTTTTCAAGTGTACTATTCTTTTCAAGCTTTTGAAGGATTTGCCTTTTATAGGAAATCTGCATTTCATCATAAAGATGGAACACAACATCCTTGGCTTAGTTTTATATGCCACAAATTTGGTCTCTTTTTTATTACTATATGCTTAGTAAGTAGGAAAGACATATTTCAGCAACTTTTTTCAGACACGAATATATGTATATTTGTATTTATATATGTAGGGGAGCAAAAAAAATGGTTCCTTCACAAAGCAGTGTTTTGAATGCCATATTTATATATTTTAATTAATCTGTTCTTTCATCTGAAGGGGCATTGTCTCCGTCCATGAATATTTCATTCCCTCCCCCCAACCTTGCATCTTCCTATCTTATATAATTCTAAAATGAGTTTTTTTGTTCCCTAAATCCTCTGACTTCAAGAATCTTTTGGTTATTTAGTATGTCAAGTACTGTGTGCCATATGATTAATATTGTTTTTGTCACAACAGTCAAGATAAAGATAAAGACTAGTTTTTTTAAATAAATGTTTGATATAATCTTTGAAAGAACATCTGATAAAATAAGCTAGATGTTCTATTGATTACATTCCCAGAACAAATCATATTTCCAAGGGAAATTGGTTAGAAAGTTCAGCCAGTGGAGCATCCAGCAAGAAAATAGAGCTGAATAAACCAATGGTTAAAAAAAATATTCTTATAAACAAATTGAACATGTAGTATCATTTACAAATTTTGAATCTGGTGATAGAGATAATGGAAATCTCAGATGAAGCTATTTTAATGTTTGGACTTTTAAAATTAGTGTGCTTCACTTTTAAACAAGCCTCATAAATAAAGGTAGCATGGCATAATGGATAGAGAAGAGAGCTCGAATTCAGGAAGAAAGATGGATATTCAAAGCTTCCACCTCTGATACTAGTTTTTACATGGACAGATCACAACTTTTAAGTGCTTCAAATAACTCTCTAAGACTTAACCTAAATTATAGACACATTGGGAGTTGCTGTTGGTAGAACAAATAAGTTCATTTTCCTCTTGAAATCAGTCACCCTTTTCCTTAGTCACCCTCCCCACCTACTCTTCACCCCAATTGCTTTAGTATGTCACTGTCTGAAATCACATAATGGAAAGTGTCTGACCCATTTGTGATCCTTGAATTCTCATATTTAGTTCTTTTGCCAAAGAAAAGTCTAGAAATAGTGTTTATCATGCTCACAGAGTATAAAGCAGTGAAAATCATAATTTAGAGATATGTTTATTATAAAAATGCAATTGTTGCAGCTGGGTGACTTATCCTTGAAGCTATTTCATGAAATGTTAAACATAGGAATAGATCTGTGTAAATAACATTTTTAATCTCTTTTTAAGATTTTTCTTTTCAATTATTTTACTTGTGTTTGATTCCATGAATATGGGCTAAGTGCATTTCATGTATAAGGATCTGTGTCAATATCTATCAAAAATGAACAGATATCATACCCTATCTTAAAGGAACTTCTCTTTACAGAGGATAGAAAAGAGATTTTATACACACACACACTCACACTCACACACACACACACACACACAGACACACACACACCCCTATATAAGACTGATCTTCCATTCTACTTTTATCATCCTGAGATATATATATATATATATATATATATATATATATATATATATATATATATATATATATATACACAGGGACATGTTTTGATATTTTCTTTTGCAATAAAATTGCAACTTCTTTTGCATCTATTAATGTTTTAATTTGAGCTTTCACTCCAGATCATTATTAATGAACTAGAATAAGCTTCTTTCCCAATAGTAATTACTTTTAATTTTCTTTAGCAGGAATTCTTAATTTTGGGTCACAAAATTTTACACATATATCTTCTAATATCCTATTACTATCATTTATCATTTATCTCCTTCCTCCTCTTCCTCTTCTTCCTCCTCTCCCTTCTCCTCCTCCTTTCCCCCTTCCTTCTTTTTTCGTTTCTTCTTCCTCCCTCTCTCTTTCCTTCACCTTTCTCCTCCTCTTTTTCCTTCCTTTTTTTAAGAAAGCCTGATAGTTCAGCATGATTTTCATGTGTGCCTTAACTCTTTATCTGATAATTTATGATTTTAAATTTTTCTAATGTTTATTATAATTTGCCAATATGATAATCATCAAGGGATGATTTATATGGTGAGGTAATCTCTAGATTTGAAGTCAGAGAGCTTGAGTTTGGAAACCCACTTTTCTATTTGGACAAGTTTATCTTGGACAAGTCCCTTAAAATTCTCTAGGTCTCAGTTTCCTCATCTATTAAATGATGAATTGAACTAGAACCTCTCTAAGGTTCATTTCAACTCTAAATCAATGATTTTAGAATCTGCTTGCATTTCTTTTAACTTATATAACAATTCTGAAAACTCTTAGTAGTCATATAAAAAGCTACCAGTTTATTGATATTTCAGATAATTGAACTGGAATATGGTAGGCTATTGGTAAATGCATATAATGAATAGTATTTATCAGTAGATTGCATGACATTTTAAAATAATGACATTAGCCTACATTTTAGAATTATCAGTCAGGTTTTAAGGAAAGTTTTCTAGGAATTACTTCCAGATGTGTGTGAATTAAGCTGCAGAGTGAGACCCTGGCATTTTAACATACCTGGAACTAAGGATATTTCAGAAGAAACTAAAAAAAAAAGTAATATTTGCTTTTCTTATTTTCACGCACAAACTGTTAGAAATAGATTATAGATTATGCCCTTTTTTTCAATTGTGATGTGATAGCTTTTTGGAAGGCCTATGTGAGAAGTACTTTTTGGAGCCTGTTGGGATGCAATGGAAATCATGATATCTTTACCACAATGAACATCTGTTTACCAGCTCTGCTTTCTTTGAAAAGTTGTAACAGTACTTTAATGAATGATTTCTTTTTTCTTTCTGACAGGCTTCTGTACTTGGGGCCAGATTGCAAAGATATAACTGTCGTGTGTGTCAAGCATGTTGAAATCATAAGCATTCCTCTTATACAAACTTGTTTAAACAATTTCTCCACATTCTTTTAAAGTGTTTGGTGCATTAAACATATGTGGGTATATTAATTTGATGCAGTTGGAACAACTGGTCTTAGAATATCTATTATTAATGCATCTGTGTTTTCTTCATTTCTCTTTAGACTAAATTCTGAATTATCTAGCAATAACTATTGTCACACATATGTAGTCTTAACAGAATAAAGCATTTTATATGAAAACTTGGAAAAATTAACTTGTTATCCTAATCAATATATGCAGTCTATTTAAGGAATTTGTTGTTAAGTTTTTGACTTCTAAGTGATATTTCATAACATTGTTTTTTCTAAGATTAGAACTGTGAAATACTGGGAATTTAGAGAGAGTAGGGATGAGGATCAGGGGCCAGAGATGGCAGATTCAAGAAGGGAAAGAAGATAAAATCAATATGGAAAATATGGAAGAATTTTAGGGTAAAAAAAAATGAGGATTTTGGACAGTTAAAAATAAGAAAATAAGAAAATTGTATTTCCTCATGTACATCTTCTGTTTTTTCCTTTCTACCATATCTTTTCCAAAGATTATAATTTTGGAAACCAATCAATTTATTCATCATTCATTATATGTTTCTAACATTGTGAATTTAGATCTTTAGAATTTTCTTTTTTAAATTATTATGCATTTTCAGTTATTTCTAATTGTCTCTACTAGCTCTTTATTATCCTCTATGGCTTCAGAATTACCAGAATATCTGCATCTTTAACCTACTGTATTGTTAGGATTTGGAGAATTGAGAAAGAAGTTTCAATCAAAAATATTATTACACAATGACTCTAATACTCATTAGGGACTATTAACATATCAAAATGGAATTTTCTGAATTTTGCTTGGTGATAAATTATCATGGGAGTATATTTTCTGGTACAAAGTGCTCCCAATGAGGGCAGTTAAATAAGAATATAAAATATAAAAGTAGATTAGTCACAAAAAGATAAAGATTAGGGACATCATAAAGATATGAAGAAAGATTGATCAAAAAAAAAAAGCCATAAAGATATGAGAAGCATAAGTAGGTGGAGATGATAGTAATAATCATTCCAACATAGGCTGCAAACGTGTGGAAGACAGAGGCTATCACATGATTGAAGCTTTAGGTTTGTAGTCCTTGGCATAATATCAAATTAATGTTTTTAATCATAAGGAAACCTAAGATAGTTTGAATGGTATGGTATTTAAAGGTACTGATTAGGTTTTTAAAACTATAAACTACTTGATAACAAGTCTCTCTACAATTTTGCAAAGGATAGGTCAACACACTTGACTGATTACTGACAAAATTCTGAGGCAATAATCACAAAGAGCTGACAATGACTTCATCAAGAAGAGATTATGTCACTTCATTTTTTTTTAACTGAATTCCTAGATGGGTCAGAGGAATGTTATGTTTTACTTATATTTCAGCAAAGCATTTACCAAACTCTCAGCTATTCCTTTCATTAAGATGGAATAGTTTGGTTCAAACAATAATGTAGTTAGATGGATTTAGAACTGTTTGAATGTCTGGATCTAAGTACTCTTTGAACTAGGCTTTGGAAGAAAGGAAGAGAGCTCAGGGATCTGTTCTTCACTGTTCAACATTTTTATGAGGGCTTCCCATGGTTGATAACATTGCTAGTCTGATCGTCCCAAACTCCATGAAGCAACTCTTGATTTACATGCTTGCAAATGACCAGGAAGCTATTTCAATATGTTGAACAATAGTTCTTTTAGCTTATGAAATCTTAATGACAATTTCAATGTTGTTGTTTTTAAAAGAAAAACTACTTTTGTCTGAATGAGGCAGGACCCTGACAAAAGCAAGCTCAGGCTTCATCTCGGGGCTCTAAATTGTAATATGTTTATCTCATTGTTGGAGTACCTTGAGATTATGCTATGAGTATCTTTTGAACTAACTAATGATGTTTAATCTGTAGAAGAAAGGACTTTGGGGTGGGTCTTAAAAGCCAGCTTTAAATATTTGAAGAGTTATCTGCTTAATCCCTGATAATTGAAATGGAAGAGATGAGTGGAAAATTGCAAAGAGGCATAATTAGACTTGATTTAAGAAGTTTTTCTAGTATTTAGAGCCATGCCAAAGTGAATTGAGCTCTCTTAGAAAACAAGGGGTTTCTTTTCACTTGAAGTCTTCTAGCAAGATTAGAGAGCCACTTCCTGGATACCTTTTTAAAAGATTCTTGCTCAGGTACAGGGTTCTTTCCAACTCTAAGATTTTTGAATTTTTATGGTATTTCAAATATAACAGAACTGGCCCATTTTTATAAATTTTCTAAACTTTTTCTAAATGAAATCTAGTGTCATTTTCCCTTGCTTAATTTTAGAGCCTTGTTTATTATTTTATTTATATTAATATAAGAAAAAACGAATACTGATTAAAGAAAACATTTCTTCTTTAGTGATTTATATATTCTGCCTAGCCAAGAGAGCATCTTCTTTTGTTTTCCCTGCAATGTCATCAGACCCTATTCAAGCTTGAACAAAGGGCACTAATCAACAGTGTGCATTATCATTTGTCTATATTTGGGCTCAGCCATAACCATGATGTTTATACTGACTTCATTGGGAAAGGCTGACTCTTAAGTAAGTCTGAATAAATCTAACATGCAGATATGTGCATGTCAAGCCTAAGAAGGCAGATGTTTGTAAGAACTTGTGATCCTATAGCATAATATTTTAAATATAGCTCTCAGTAGTGTTTGTTGATGATGAGGTCTTAGTAGCAGAAAACCTGCCTGACTATTCAAATCACGACCATGATAGTACTTAACAGCTACTTAGCACAGAGGCTAAAATGCTGGACTAAGGGCTGGTAAAGTGTAATTTCAAATTCTGCCTTATAGACATTTTCTAATTGTGTGACTGAGCAAATCATTTAGTCTATATTTTAAATTCAGTTTCCTAATCTGTAATATGGAGATAAGTAAAGCACCTATTTTATAGGATTTCTGTGGAGATCCAACGAAATCTGAGTATTGCTTTATGTTGCTATAATTGTTCAATCATTTCAGTCATATAGGTATCCCATTTAAGGTTATTTTGGTTGTATTAGTGTTCCGTTTCCTTCTTCAGCTTATTTTATAGATGACAAACTGAGGCAAACAGGATTTAATGATTTACTCAAAGTTAAACATTTAAGTATCTGAGGCCATATTTGAACTGAAGGTGACTCTTTTTGATTCCAGGCCCAGCAATCTAACCATTGTACCATCTAGGTACCTCTAAATTGCTTTATAAACCATACATAAAAGTTATTTATATAACACTAGTAAATATTAAAATTAACTATGTAGGTGGAGCTAGATAGATAATTTAATCTCCCAATCTACACAATAAAGAACATGATACTTGAACTATTAAGTTCACATGATTGTCATAAGGAAAACATCTATATAATAAATATAAACATATAATATAATTTTATATAAAAATATATAAATATCACATACCATATGCAATTAAATATATGTAAATATCATAAAGTGATATTTAAATATGTCATTATTATAATGATCAGTTAGTTGCTTTGAGACATTGGTGTTTTGAAAGTTTTAACAAAATTAGGGGCCTGGGTACTATCTAGTTTATTTCTACCTTTTCCAGCTAGATTCCACCTAATTCTCTTACCCTCTAATTTATTTCATTTATAATTTAAAGCACTCTATGGAAAAAGATACCATAATCTCTTGAATACCAATCTGAAAGGGTCTCCAAATTTTCATCCTGATTTTTTCATCAGAGGATTTGAGACTGAGGCATAACAAATTTTCTTAGAAATTTTTCATGGGCTTATAAGAGAGTGGAGGATGGAGTGGGTAGGGGTGTGAAGGATTGAAGAGGACTAATTTTGCCATCAGAATCTTTTATTCACTATGTGCTGAATAGTCAGAACAGATGGAGGTCCATTATTTCATTCATTCATTCCTTAAACATTCTAGGGAACAACCATGAAGGGAAAGATTAATGAGCCATTCTCTAAAAATGGCTTCAGGTTCTTAGGAAAGAAGTTGTTCAGTGAATGAAAGATGGGCCAGTAATAATAACCATATATTACAGAAAAATGTGCCAAGTTGGAGAACTGCCCTGTCTTAGCTAGAACTTGTGTAAGTTAATAGAAATTTCTAAGTACTAGTTCATTTTGTTTCTCAATGTTTATGATAGTTCTGAGAGCCCCAGCTGATAATTATTGAGCACCCTATGGATACAATACTCCATTAGTATGGAAAGATATTTAATTTTCATATAAACAAAACCTTTCTTAAAATGAATTCTACCTAAGCCATCCCTTCTACCATTTTAGCCAAATAGTGTTTCTATAGAGGAAGGAAAAAGTATTTTTATAATGTCAGGAAATGTGCTAAGCATTGTGCAAGTATATCACTTGATTCTTACAACCATTCTGGGAAGTAGATGCTATTATTATTCCCATTTAACACTTGAGAAATTGAGGCAAATAAAGGTTAATAAACTTGTCCAGGCTAGTTAGTCTGTCACACAGCTAGTTAGTGTCTGAAGCCAAATTCACACACAGGTCTTTTTGACTCCAGGCTAAGTGCTCTATTTACTATGTCATCAGCTAACAGACACTATTAAAATTTTGATTTGTCAAGGCTGTGAATACTTTTTCTTTGAGGTCCGAGTGAGGTGGTGAGCCATGGATCTGACTTAGTGATTTCATCAGCCTAGAAAACTTGAGTGTAGCAATTCCCTCCACTAATATAGATTAACAGCATTTCTGTACCTTGGTGCTTTAGAGAATTGCCTGGGAAAGTGAACTAAGGGACTTGCCTGTTGTGAAATAATCAGAATCTGTGTTAGAGGCAAGACTTTAATTCTTGGTTACCTTATTTGAAGAATGGCCTTCTGATTTATTAATATTAAGATTTAGTGACTTGAATTTAGTGACTTAAAAGGTTACAGCTAGAGGAGAATTTAGTGATCATTTAGAACTTTGTACTTATGTTCTTCTCACCCTGGAATTTCTCTCTGCCATCTTGGTTTTCTTTCCCCGTTGGTGAATTCTTTTGGGAACCCCTGTATTGAGGTTGGATCTAGGCCAGTCTTGCTTTTCCCTTCCTTTCTGGGCTGCTGACTCTTTACACCATGCTTTTCCCCTCCTTAATCTGTTTTTTAATCTTCCTTTGATGGGTGGTTTTTTTCCCCTTTAGACTGTAAGCTCCTTGAGATCAGCAGCTGCTTTTATTTTTTATTTGTATTTATCTCCTCAGTGGTTACCACAGTGCCTGCCACATAGTAAGCACTAAATAAATGCTTGTTCCCTTCCTACTCTGAGTTCTGTTTTATGCATTAATATATAATCATACACTTGTTGAGTCATTTCAGTTGCGCTTGACTTTTCATGATCCCTTGTGGGTTTTCTTTTTTTTGGCAAAGATGCAGCAGTGCATGTTCCATATGGGCAGGGGTCATGTCTCAATTGTCTTTGTATATTTTACAATGCTTTTCATAGTTATTCTTTCATATCTGAGAAAGCTAAGGCCTGAGGGAATCCAAATCACATACCCAGAAGTCATAAATTATGGCAAAGGCCAGACGAAAATTTAGATTTTCTGACTTTAATGCTCATTCCCCCAAACGTGATGAATTAATACTATAGGTAATTTTGCATGTAGGTGTATGTGGGTGTGTATGAGGCAGCATTTAAAGGAGACAGAGTTGCACAAATTTTTCACCCTCATTCTCTTCCACAATCATTGAAATCCAGGTGATTGGTGATGTCTCATGATGCAGTGGATGACCTTGCCTTCTCAGATATCTGACCAAGTTCTAAGTGCTCCACAGCAACTACTTCAATTGTTTTCTTGACCATTGGAACAAATTGTTCTCATTCAGCTATATAGAATGAATAATGAAGGTATAGGGATTCTATAATTTATAAGATTCAATAGGAATGCCATACAGAGTCTTCCATCATTTATGTGTACATATACATATTAAGTTACTTGGGGCCCAAGGGTTGTTAATTGATTAGGTACTCATTTGCATGCTAGTGAGCCTTAAAGCCCTTAGAAAGAATTAACCAGACTGGGATGTTTGTACCACTTACCAGCAAAGACAATTGAAAGAAAAAATTTTCCTAAGAAGTTTTTGTTTGAGCCAAATTGAGAGAATTTTACATATCAATATTTTGCGACTGTGGATTACATGATATTCTTAAATGAGCAAAAACATAAATTCTTCAAAACTACTAGCTAAAGTTTCCCAATTAAAATAGATCAACTGGCCTATTATTTATTTTGAAATATTTTTTCATATTAAAGCATATGGCGTGTTCATTTTTTGTAGAAGATGTGAACCATGTTTGCCATTTTAATATTAAAATAACAAATATTAATTTCCAGTTATATTGCTTTTTCCTTTAGGACTAATTAAAGAAAACATGTTTATTTTTGTAGGCACAACTCCCAAAGCATACAAGTGCCAGTATATAAATTCTAGTTTAATGCTCCAAGAAAAAGTTTATGATTTGAGGTCATTTAATCTTTTGGAGAGTAGAATGTACATGTGCTTGTATTATGTACATTCTTTGTGCAAGAGCTTATTCTTATTTATGTGGAGTGGCCAGTCAAGATCAGTATAAAAGTTTTTAATAATTATATATATATTTATACATGTAGGATCACAATGGTATCTAGAACTTAATCTTCCTCCCCTTCCCCTCCCCACCCCCCATTTTATAAATGAGCAATTTAAGTGAGAAAAGTGAAATGACCACGGAAAGTAGGAGAATCTTTTTTTGACTTAGTGCACATTTCATATTCCCATCTATTGTATTTCATGAATATATATATATATGCATATATATATATGTGTGTGTATATAAATATTACACATGCATATACAAACAAAAAATTGAGTAAAATTAAAATCTTTTACACAATTTAAGTATGACTCTCTTCAAATTTTATTTTCTTGTGGATATATTAGATTGCCATTTTCAAATGCAAGATGGCTCCCAATGACAATTTATGAAATCATTTTCCAGTTCATTCCCAATGATTAGTGGTTATATTCAAGTCCTCATAAAAGGATATTATAAGGCCATGTACTTGGGCAAATGGCATGATGCATCCATACCAGTGACTTCATACATTTTAATTATAGTGGGGCTGTGATTTGTATTGGTGGAGGGAATACCCTCATTGAAAAAAATCACAGATCTTTGAAGTATTACCACTGAAGCATAAAGGTTCCCCACTGTCATACCATTCTTTTAATTCCTCTTCTGCTCATGAACATCATAGTTGAACATTATGGTCTTTTATGCCAGTTATACTAAATCATCAATGGAAATATGCTTCAATTATTAATAAATTATATATTCTTTGACATAAGTAAGGGTTGTGAAGGTACATCTTAGTATGAAATGTCAGACTAACTGACTTTTAATGTAGTTTTCATCTCTAAATGTATGATACTGGTACAATACTTGGCCAGTGTGGAATCTCTTTCCCTTTTTGAGTAACCATTTTCCCCAGTACACATTGACGTAACACAATACTTGCTTAAAGTCTTTCTTTCATTTTTATAATCAATTGATGTGATTTCTCTTAGAGAAATCAGTTTCTGAAAAAATCCTTATTTAGACAAATAACTTATTTTTCCTTCCCTCCTATACTGCCAAATTAGGTGCCCACCTATTGTGATACTGATCTGAGTTGATCCAAAAAAGATAAGAGGAGTAGAGAATGCTTGTGGACATTCATTTTGTTATTGGTTTTGGCATTGTGATTTTCTTTTGAAAAACTGCAAATCTAAAAAAAAGTTAATCTTGACAATGCCTGAACTTCCAGCATGTTATATCCTGTCAATGTAACTTGTTAAACAATGATTGCAGTTGAGTGCTGATTAAAAGCAGGACTTTCACTGGCTGACTTAAGAGCTAAGACCCTTATAAATTGTTGCTGTGAACTCTTGAACTCAGAAAAATATTTCTGAATAAATATGATAAGGGATAAGGTAATTTGGAGCTTGAAAATTTGCCTCCTTTGAAATAAATCCTCCAGCCTGATTCTTGGCTTTTTGCATTTTTCTTATTATAAAATGCTTTAAACTTATCTAAGATCTTTAAAGTTACTTCATAAGAATGCTTTACTTGTATTTGTACTTTAAAATTACCTACAGAAAAAGTCTTTTCATAAAGGTACTTCAAGGGATCTATTATCTCAGAAGTATGATGTGTTCTGTTCCCTGCTTTCTCCCAGAGAAATCAGTGATGATCTCAACTCATCTATTGCTTCTCATCCTGTCTAATTCTTGTCAATGTCATTCATAAATATCCCATTAAAAATACCCAAATTAATGGAGTTTATCCTCTTGATTTTTTCACCAATTTAAATGTAACAAGAGGTTTCTGTCTGTTATCTTTCACTTTTGGTAGATGAATCATCCATTGGGAATGTGTGATGCATTGTGCATCACCCATTGTCTTTGGGTCACTCATAAGTGGGATTCTTTGGCTATGGATTTAATGTCTATTAAACTATGTTTAATGGCTGTGTGTCCTAGCCATTTAAAATCACCATAAAAAATTTTAGTAAAAAATAGTATTAGTTTTGAAAAGTATTGTGGTCACCGAAAACTACACAATTTCCCAAATGCGACTAATCTTCCTTCCTTTCTAATTAATAAAGAACCAGTCAGTTAAGGAGCTTTTATTAAGCAAGGTACTGTGATTAAGTACTGGCAGTACAAACAAGAGCAGAAATACAGTTCCTCCCAATAATGGAGGGAGACAATATACCAATTATCATACATGCAAGATGTATAATAAGAGTGGAAAGATGAGAGAAGGAAAGGGAAATGAGAAAAAGTCTATTGCAGAAGGTAAGATTTGAATTGAGTATTGAAGGAAGCAAGGGAAACCAAGAGACACAGATGAGGAGGATGAATATTAGAGATCATTCTTCTGGATTCTCTTCCTCCTTGAGATATCTTGAAAATTGATTCCTAAATATCTTTAAAATCATGTCACTTCTAGCAAGGATTTTTTTTATTGTGTCCAGCAACTCTTTCTGACTTCATATTAAGAATCATTTCCACTCTTCATGGAATACATCATGTAGTAAAATATTACAAGTTCAAATGTGGTGATTCCACTGTTGTTGTTGAGAACAGATTGTAATAAAATACTGATGGATCTGTTCCACTTTTATGTCTATTTGTTGTCTTTCATCCAGCTTAATTTATAAAGTTTTTGGCATAGCCTGATTTAGTTGGGTTTTCTACAAAGCTCTCTGGTAGGTCCATTTTCTCCTTCACTGCTTTTAACATATTTTGTGAGCCAATAATGTTTGTAATATTCTTGATGCTCCTTTGAAATGTTTTGCAAGGGAGTTTATACTTCAAATTGGTGTTGCTGTTGGCTGCCATATCTTTATTTTCACTTGGCAAGGAGATCAAGGATTTGCTGAATGAACTGGTTTTTGCATTCTTTTGGCCACCTTACTTTGGTGACTGTTTTGCATCCAATAAACTTTTCTAAATAATGGGGATAATGATAGTCATACTTACATTTGTTTGTATTCCATTTTTTCAGAGTCAGCAGTTGCATAAAAATGACAAATCAGAACTGTTCTAATTGACCACAGCATCTTTTCATTTTCTTCAATTATTCTATTTTGGTGTTAATTTTGACCTTTACTCTAACCAAGCACCATACATAAATATAAACTCTGATATTATTTTTATCATTCAAATTAACTAGATCAGAACTAAACTTCTAATTGGATAAGTGGGGTGACATAGTGGCAGGAATACAGGGCTTGGCGTTGGGAAGACTTGGAAATTCCATTTGATTTGAATGATGAAAATAATGTCAGAGTTTGTATTTATGTATGGTGCTTGGTTAAAATTCAGATAAAGCATATGGGATTATTTTAAATTTTGGAATTTGATGATAATACTTTGGATAAAGATGTCACAGACCTGCAGAAAGTTTAATGAATTAGAACTTTTTTTTCTTTGAAACATCTTATTTTTTTAAATGACCTATAATTTCATTGGTAAAGGATTCTTTTGATGGGAAACTTTCTCTACCAGTGAAGATTGTCTTCTTCTCTAATGTTTAGTCATGTATAGTTATCTCAGTTCCTGAGAGATTATATCTTTTGCCCAGCTTATAAAACAAAGCTAAATCAGATGAATTTTATTCACCAGAAAAAGTAAAATGTGTTAAAGTCAAGCAATGGATCTTCTAGTTAGACAATGATGTGAAAGGTATGAAGAGATGTCCAGCTCTTCTACTTAAAATCTATTGAAGATCTAAGAGCATTGAGTAGAAAAAAGAATCCAAAAATCTACAGAGGAACACTAATAAATTCCTCCATCCATGTCATTCCGGGCAAGAAAAGACAACCAGAAGCCCATAAGTACTGGGAGAGGAATCTTGCCAGGGAAGACAGTATTACTTTAAATAAACAGGCCTGTCCTCAAGCTTTTAACCAGGGTTAATGCAAGAAACCTGAAGTTCTCTAATCAGGGACATTTGTAAGAGGGTAAAGAAGGATGAAGGGAAGATTTGGAATTTTAAGCTCTGTCTGGAGATACTCCTGGGGATGTGAAATATGTATTACTCTTACTTGAAATCATAGTAGAGGGGCTAGAAATCTACAGTTTCTGAACCATAGAAAAGAGAAACTTTAGAAGGGTTGGAAGCTCATGGCCCTTTGAGTTCAGACATGGTAGCTAAAGAGGCTCTCTCAAGAACACTGAAAACTGAGAAGAGAACAGTTTCCTGGAACAGGAAAGAACAGGAGAGAACTTTCATCAGAAAACTGTGAGAGCACATGAAGATGGTCTGCCATAAAATCCCAAATCCTCTTATCAGGTGGCCAGCCCATCTTCTTCCCTAACATGTAATTCCTTGGTTATAGTTTTCTTTAGAGGTCCTTGTTGGTTATATGCTATAGTCTTTTCACGTGTATTATATGCCTCTCCATTATCCTTAAAAATAATTAAAAAATTTTCAGATGCAATTTTCTTCCTTGTCTTGCTGCCAAATAGAAGTATTGATAGATTGTTAGTATTGAAATTATAGACCTTTGATTTCATGGAAAATTTGGTGTCATTGAAGGGACTTGGCAGTTTCCCAAATTCTTCTTCATGTTTGAATCTAAATCTAACTTCTTGCCCATCTGTGCATCATCGTGTTGTTTTAACTGTTGTCTAATATAGCATTATAACTGCTTTTTTTGAGGATATAGAGAAGGAAAAAAGGTGGCAGAGGAATTCTAGCTCTTTATAGATATACATTCATGATACTTGGGGACTCTGATGAATTCATATAATTTTCAATCAATTAGAAAAAAATGTGTTCAAAAGAGCCAGTTTGTCAGTCTTTGGATTGGAACTGTAGTGATTTAAATTAATGCTTGCTTGAAAAATGACTTGCAAGTCTACAGAAATATGGTGGAGTTGACACAGCCTATGATAATAATAAACCTATGCCTGACAGTTCTGTAGCTTGGAACAGTATAATTTTGACACTTAATTCCCTTGGGGAATTTTATTTCTTTAAATATTTGATTGTGGTCACATAAAGTTTCTCATTGAGAGGAACTCCATCTTTGTATGAATGTGCTAGGGATCTGGAGAACAAATAAAGAGTATTTTTAGGAAACTTTTTAGATTTGTTGAGTTTCCATCTATGTATTATGTGTTTGAACACTGCTCCATATGGAACATAATAAAGTCAGAACTTTATTATGGAAAGATTTTAGTTTGGGATCAATTAAGTGACCATTTTTAGTTATGTTCATAATGACTGATACATTTACAACTTCAGTGTGTACCTTTTAGGACAGCATTTCACTGAAGACAATAACAAACAGTAATAAAAAAAAGCTCTAAAGTTTTCAGGTTCCTATACATATTATTTTATTTGAGTCTTACAACCTCTTGTGAGGTAAAAATCATAAGCATGATTTCTCTATTTTCTAGATAAAGAAACTGAGACTTGAGGGGCTTGAGGGGCTAAGGAACTTGTCTGGGGTTCCATAGATAATAAGCATCCAAGGCAGGCTTCTAGCACTCATCACTTATTTCATGATGCCTCATATTTTGCCCACTGCCTCTCATGATGCTTTGCTTTTGTTATAGATAACTTATCTGAAACAGAATGAAATATGTCACCTGTTGCTGTTTCTTCCACTCTTGAGATCTTTCAAATTATTTAGCTTTTTGGATAATATTCAAATTTACATTGAATTTACATAGTCATTCTTTGAAAATTATTAACCAACCCCTGGCTGAATATCTTCTGGATGTTTCATGTTCATCTTCATTTCAACATGTCCAAAACAGAACTCATTTTATCTTGTCCTAAATTTGCCCTTGTTCTAAGTTCCCAGATTTCTGTTGTAGGTACTATCATTTCCCACAAGCCCAGTAGAGAGTTAACCTTGATTCTCCCCTTTTTCTCTCCATCCTTCAATCTAAGTTAGTTGTCAAGTCTCACTTTACAAAACCTCTTGCATAAGTCACTTTCTTTTTAATCAAATAATTTATAGCTATTTAAATTCAGACTTTCAACTTAATGAATAAGGTACTAGAAACAAAAAAGCCTGAGTTCAAATACCATTTCAACTTTTTATCTCTGTATTTGGTGATTATTACTCATTGATTGGTTTTTTGTTTCTTCACTTATCTTAGCTTTCAATTCCTTATTAACCATTTTCTTCCACATTTCTTAATCTTCAGGTAGAATGTTATTAAGAGGAAAAATGGAAACAAAATAAAAGTTGATTGTTTAGTCGTCTCTGTTATTATTCCATTAAGCAGTTTTTCCATCCCCTTTGGGTTCTTCCTTTGGTGACCCAAAACAACTTATTTATTGTCCTCAGTGCTCATCAAAAGCCTCAGGTTATTCTGAACACAAGTGATCATGTTTTTGTTTTTTTGTTTTTTTTGTATTTATTCTATTCCTTCTGTTTTTTGAATATAAGTCTTTAAAAAGTTTATTAGTCAGTCAGTGAGTGCATTCATTGATTCCATGTTCCTCATCAAGTTATGTTTGCATTATCATAATTTTGTTCTTAAAAATATTTTATCCCCCTTGATCTGGATTCCTCTGAATTTTAAGCCATGAAATAGAATCCTATCTAGATTTGCTCTGCATTCTTTTAAATATTCTCTCCTCAAAATTAGGATGCATATCAGACAATTTCTGATTTTTACTATTCTTAAAAACCCTAAGATGTTTTACTCACTTCCTTGCCAAGAGTCTTATGATTTCTATTTTGACAGCTTCATTACTGGTCACAATCAAGTACAAAATGACAGTTCCCCTCACTGTTTCTTTTGCTTTAAATTATCACTGAAGCACATCAAGAAATTACTATCTGTTCTGCTTTTAGCAGAAAGAGAACTCCAGAAGATATCTGTACTCTTATGCCATGCCTCTATCTCAGGGTTTTTTGTTTGTTTGTTTTTTATGTTTTTTGTTTTGCTTTGTTTTGTTTTTATCTTTTTCTAAAATTCATAAGTCATTTCCTTCTCCTGCCTGAGTGGTCTATATCAGGGCTTCTTAAACTTTTTCTACTCACAATCCCTTTTTGCCCAAGAAATTTTTACACAGCCCCAGGTATAAAGATATATAATACAGTATATACAAAATAAGCGTACAAATCACACATTTACTGATAATAAATCATAATTTCATGATTCCCATATTCAGTTACATGATCCCACATGAGGTCATAACCCACAATGTAAGGAGTTTTATACTTCATATGTTTACACTATTCACCATTGCTTCTTTTTCTCTTTGCAGTGATCATCATTCAATTGCTCTCTCCTTAAAGAATCTATTTTCTTGATAGCTAATGCTACTGATCTGATTGTCTAATATGATCCTTTTGAATGTCCTTTCTGTTGCATTTTTCATCATAAATTATTGTTTGATCAAGCCTCAGTGAGGTTTAATTTACTGCATTTTATATCTAATTAATTTTTGGTTATCCATACTCTGTATAACTGATTATATTACTTTCTTCCTAGTTATTATCACTCATAAAGTGTTGGACCTATCCAGTGATATTCCTTCTCCATTGTACTTGTTTCTGATTTGTGAGATCTTGCTTTTTCAGATTTAGGTGGGCAGTTTTTTCCTCACTTCCATTTTCAGTTAAAACTCCTCTTGACTGGATTTGTAAGGTTCCACAAGTTTAATGATATTAAAAGAACTAGGATTGAAACTTGGCACTGCCAATCTGTTGTCCTTTCCACTAAACAAAACTTCATGCCCCACATCATGTTTGTTGAAACTATCCTCTTAGCCTAATAAACCTGAATTGGGTAGCTTCCCTGAATGTTACCTATTAGATTTTCTAGAGAGAGATTTTCCCTTTACCAGCACAGCACAAAACAAATGACAAAGAGAGGCTCCTCTGAGCAAGTCTTAATTTCAGCCTTTACAAGTTATATTACATCACTTAAGTTTTTCTTATCTAAAATTTCCTTATACCCTTCTCTCCAAACAATAGTCACTTTAAAGAAGACAATATAGAATAGTGTAAAGGGCATTATGTTAGAACTTAATCACTCCCACTTATTAGCTATTTGACCTTTTGGACTCTGTTTTTACTATTATTTAAAGGGAAAAAGAAGGATTGACCTGGATTAAATTATCTCAAGTCTATTTTAGCTTTAAACCCTATCATCCTAGAACTGAAGAAAGGTATGAATAACCACAGGAATCTATTGCTTTCCAAGTAAAAAATGACAGTTCTTCCATTACAATCATTTTTTCATCTCCCTTCACACACATATTCTCTCTGTCTCTCTGTCTCTGTGTGTGTGTGTGTGTCTATCTCTCTTTCTCTCTTCTCCCCTCTTCCCCCCCTCTCCCCCTTTTTTTCTCTCTCCCCCTCTTCCCCGCCCTCTTGTGTGTGTGTGTGTGTGTGTGTGTGTGTGTGTGTGTGTGAGAGAGAGAGAGAGAGAGAGAGAGAGAGAGAGAGAGAGAGAGAGAGAGAGAGAGAGTGTGTTGCTTGAGTTGTAAACAAATATTGGCTCTTGTTGCACTCCTTCTTGGTTGGGAACAAATCAGCCCAGCTCAGAAAATATTTTACTCTGAATCATCTTGTTGAGTTAGTCCAGCCCAGCTGTAAAGAAAGCACTGCCTCCTCCCATATGCACTATCCTGTTATTCATTAAAATGAAGCATTGCCCTTGTCCCAATGTAGGCATAGAATCAAGTTTCAGGCATCGCTCTTTAGAAGGCAGATATTTATATTATATACTCAATTTAAAGATGCAAATGTGTGTATGTGCGTACCTCTCCCTGCAAAGCTTGTTTATCTTAGTGCTACTGTGAGAAGCTGATGCTTGAAGAAGCAAGATTTCCTTTTTTTTTCTGTGACCTAAAATTGCATAAAGCAACAGCAGTCTCTAATTAACAGTAATCCAAGGTACCTTGTGATTTAAAGACCAAATCCTTAATATTAGCCCTGTCCATGTGCCTTTGAGGAAACCTAGGTTGCTGTAAGCCACACAAAAAAGCATCTACATCTGAACCAAGTTAAAATAAATTATAAATATCTTGAACAGTTTGAAATTTGGAAAACCGCCTAAGTCCTATACATTCCCTTAGTTCTTCTTCATATCCTGTGTGTGTGTGTGTGTGTGTGTGTGTGTGTGTGTGTTAAATCGCATGCCAAAGTAAATTGAAACAGTGGAGACCCTTTGAGCTCCTCAGCTCTCATATGACCTCAGCTAAGTTTGGTTGGCATTGGTAGTGTTTGGTTTTCAGTGGAAGTTTTTTTTTCCTTTGAAGCTTCCCTTGAAGCTTCAACCTCCCAGTTACCCAATGTGGCAGGAGAAAACAGGATATAGTATTTCTTTCCACTCTTTTCCAAAGCCATTCCTGATGCAAGCAGAACTGAACCCATCACAAGGGAAATATTTAACTAGAGAATGACTAGAAGAGAGTGACCAGGAGGCTGAGGGACCCTCCAATAGCTGGATTGGGTGAAGAAACTGGGTATATTACATGCAGGAGAGAAAAGTCAAGGAGAATACAATAATTATTTTTGCGAGATTCTTAGGTGAAGAGCTGTTAGATTTAGTCTATTTGACTCAAGAGGAGAACTAACAAGGGGTATGTGTTGAAAAGAAAAACATTCATGCTTGATATAAAGAAAAACTTCCTAAATTTGAGCTGTGCAGAAGTAGAACGAGCTTCCCTAGTGGCAGTGGGTTTCATCTCACTTCAAAAAATGTGTCTTCCAAAAAATACTAGATGATCATTTGCTAGGTATTTTGTTATGCTCTGCTTTTTGTTCTGGTGCAGGTGCAAGAGGATAAATTTTGAAATCCTTTTCAACTGAGATTTCATGATTTGATGACTGCCTCATAGTGATATATTTTCTGCTTTAAGAACAAGTACAGTTCAGTTTTCTGTGTCCCTAAATCTAAGATTCTATGTTTTCATCTCTTCTTTCCTTTCCATATCCCATACTTTTTTTCTATATGCTATAATAATTTCCTAACACTTACCTAATGATCTTTTTTACTTCACTTTGTAGATTAGCAAAAACTACAGATATCATCTTTAATTTGGATCAGATATCCTACACATTCCTTTCTTGCTGTTTATATTTTCCTTGAAGTAGGGCTTTCTTGTTTAGTCCCATAATTTACTTCCAGCCATTTGGAATTCTTTCATCCTTTATCCTTTACAATGCATTTTCCTGGCTCTTTTTCTCCTTCAGTAACTACATCATGTTCTTCTTTCCTCAGTCCTCTTCCACCTTCTTCCCCAACAGTAGGTTTCTGCCAATCCTTTGTCCTCAGCCGTCTGATCTTTCTTTTATTTCTTCCATTTCCATGGCTTCAATTATCACTTCTTTGTAAATGATTTCATAGACCAAGTTACATTTGAGTTGGAGCTAGAAGATTTCTTTCTTTTTCTACTTTTATATCTTCCACAGTGCCTAATCAAAACTAAATACTTCTTGTTCAGTTATGTCTGACTCTTCATAACTTAATTGAGGTTTTCTTGGCAAAGATTATGAGAATGATTTGCCATTTCCTTCTTCAGCTAATTTTACAGATGAGGATACTGAAGTAAATAGGGTTAACTGATTTGCCCAGAGTCACCCAGCTTAACCCTATTTATTTCAGTATCCTCATCCTAGGGATGTTGCCAGGGAGCCACAGATGTGCTCATTTTCCAGGACATCACAAAAAGAGGGAGTTTGTGATGTTCTAAAGCATTGGTGCCAAACTCAGAGAGAAACAGGGCTGTTAATGGGTATATAAACATACCTGCTGGTTACATATTGATTTCATTTTAAAACATAATGTTACCTATATTTTAATTATATTGTTATTTGTTTTGTTAAATATTTTCCAGTTACATTTAATCTGGTTCCAACTGCACTTGCTTCCAGTCAAATACTTCAGCCAAATATTTGACATCTCTAGTCCAAAATATCTGGATGGATCCTTAAGTTCTGGGGTCAAGGAAGCTTGCTTAAGATGGGTAACAGCAATTTTCTGAACTTCAGGATAATGGCAGCTCTGGTTTAGGGTAGTTTGGGTATTTTAATAGTAGGGTAGGATCCTACTTGGGTGGGTTTTACTGGTTTGCCACCTCTGAAGTAAAAGGCAGGGTAACAACATTCTCCTAGGGAACTAAGTATAGGCAACTATAGAGAACTAATTATAGCCTGCTGTAGAAAAGGAAGAGAAAGGGAAAAAGCATGTGTAAAAGTCTACTTACTATGTGGCAGGTACTCTACTAAGTATTTTACCAATATTGTCTCATTTTATCTTCCTAAGAGTCTTTCAAAGTAAGTACTGTTATTATTCCCATTTTACAATTAGGGAAAGTGAGGAAAATAAGAATTAAGTGATTTGCCTAAAGTCACATATCTAATAAAAATCTGAAGCTGAATTTGAATTGAAGTCTTTCTGATTCCAAGTTCAGCACTCTAATCATTGTATCGCCTGTCTCAAATGGAATAGAAGATTCATCTTAGGCAGAGTTCCAAAATAAGGAAAGGAAAGAAGAATATCAGTTAGTAGGGGAGAAACATTGCCAGAGAAGAGAAAACATGTTGGACAAGAAAAGACTAGAGCATAGAAAATAGAGGTTTTTCTATATCTCCACAGAAGTGAGGTGTTATTTCATAACACCCTGTGATGGATCACTCTGATTATTGAGTGTTAAAAATACATAGATATAACTTGGCCCTTTGGAAGAACAATGACTTAATTGTTTTCACAAATTGTTGAAACCAAAATATTCATTGTCCAAGTGATCAATCTTTTGGTGGGAAACACAGAATTACAGACTCTGAAGTTCTTCTAATTTAGCTAGGCTGTTTCTGAGTCAACAATCCATTTGGAGACCCCCTTTTTCAAATTCTTTGCCATTTGGTAGTGTTATGCTACAGTTCTCAGTTTTCATAATTATCCTGACCCAGTCCTGACTCAGTTTCACTGCTTCAGCTCAAAGCTCAGTCCTGCAAAATCTCCCCTCTCTCTTTATTAGAATATTTGATAAGGACACAAGATTTGATGTTTTAGAATATCAGAATGCCTCTCCCCATCCCAAGCTACCAGAATGTCAGATACCGTCTTATCAAGATGCCTCCCCCCATGCCTCCCCTCACCCTGTCAGAACTGGATTGTCAAGAGTCCCATTCCCGCTCTCAGCACCCTAGCTCTGCCCCTGCCTCAATCTACCCCCTGAGCTATGTGTATATAGGTCACTGAGAACTCCCAATGTGGACTGGATTCTTGGAGATGATAGTCTCATTCAGCCCTGGGACCAAACCATGGATCCACTTGGTTCCAGTAAATCTCTCCCTTTAAATAAATTATTAAATACCCTCTAATCTCTATCTTATCTCAGTTTCTTCGGCATTACAAATATGCCTCCCATAATTTAAGTATCACTGTAATCTTTGAGAACAAAGACTCACTTCTGTGTCACTATGAGGTAAGATTTTTTTTTCCTATTTGATTTCTAATAAAATGAACAATAAAAAATGTGTTTGGAGAGAATTTACCAACAGAGCAGGAACTCAAACATGCCCACTGACTTCTCATTTTTAATTCAGGAAGTAACAGGATCTGTATCTGTGATCAAGAAAATGAGCTTTGAGAGATTTATTTCTGCTAATCAGCTTTGCAGGTGAATGAAGAACCAGGATTGAGCATAAGAGAATACAAGTTTATAATATGAAAGATCTAGTTTGCATCAAAAAACTGACAACAATCTGGTTGGTCTAATCAGTCTTCCAGGAAGTTCGCCAGTGCTCCGGGACTTGATGCAACCAAAATGTCATTCACAAAAGAAGTATTTAGAAGACTTCACCGCCATAGGGAATCTTTCAGCTTGAACCCTATACTGAAACAAAGAATCACCTGGAGAATAAAATTTATCACAGTTTTCCAGTTCATTTCACACCTTCTAAAATAACTTAGGACAAAAACTTTTTTATTGACTAATTTTAACTTTCAACAAAGCTTATCATACAAGATAATTGTCCAATCAGCAGGTTAGAGAGTCAGATACAATTAGCTAGCATATTTATATAACCCTTATTTTCTGATGTACTTTTCATTTATCATATTTTTTTTGCCCATCATATGCTAAGCAGAAAATTTCATAACATCTACCAAATGATATTTTTTTCCATTGAGAAAAACCAAAAAATATTAAATTGTTCGATTATTTGCCTGAGGTGGACCAGGAAATTATTGCCATTTTAAAAAATTATTGATAATACCCTAGTATTGATTTGTTGTTTTATAAGTTTCCTAATTTAAAACCACATCACAATTGAAGAATTTTAGGGCAGGTGGAGTGACATAGTGGAAGGAATACTTAAAGTCAGAAGATACCTCATTTTGGATTCTGATTGAGAAATTTGTTAATTGTATAACCATCATTTAACATCTCTGAGCCTCAGATTCTTCACTGTAAAATGAGGATAATAATAAATGAGTACCTGTGTAACAGGAATGTTTTTTTTTTAAGGAAAGTAGTGTACAAACCTTATTGTGATATACAAAGGTGAGCTATTATTTATTTTTCATTCTCTTTTTCCAGAACCATGGGTGGAGAGGATTAATGTTGATTCAATGGTCAATATCCATATGATCTTAAAATAGATATTTCTGTAGAATCTCTAGATAATAAATTTCTGTTCTTTCTTGTCAGAAAATTATAGGCCAGTGTGCATGCTGCAATGCTATTAATATATTCCCATGACTATTAATTAAGTGATGATACCTAGTGCTTTCTCATAATAGGAATGTCCCCTTGAGATGACAAGATACACTCCTTTCGGGAAGCATCTAGTGAGATCTGTTTTCAGCCACATCTCAAGCAACAGAATTAGTTTTTTGGTTTTTTTTGTTTTTTGGTGTGTAAGGGAGATGCTTTAAGAGCATAGGAGTTTTTTTATTTATTTGTTTATTTTTGCCAGTATTTGCCATATTTAAATATATATATATATTAAAAAAAAAACTGAGGGATTTAGCTAGAGAGAATAGATTTACCAGAGACAATGGAGTCATTGGCATGCATACTAGAAATCATCACTTGTGCCATTCTCATTTTTGTCAGCATTGTGGGAAATTCTTGCTTATTTTTTTCTACAAGGAGATGTATCAGTGGACTTTTACAACCATCCTTCCTACTTATTTTCAATCTTGTATTTGTTCACCTCCTGAAAAACTTGGTTGTGAATATCATGAAAATTGTTTATTCCTCTGGTGACATGTTGGATTCAGTCAGCTGCAAAATTCTCCGATTCACAGAGACTCTGACCACTCAGCTTGCTATCTGGTTCATGTTATTATTTGCGGTACTTTACCATCGTAAGCTATACCACATTGTCCATCCCTCAAGTGAGACTCCAAACTCGAACCATCAGAAGGGACATTTAAAGGCAGTTTCCATCATTTGGATCACTGGATTTGGAATTTGTATTCCAATTTTAGCTTTCACTGAAAAACCCCAACATCTGAATGCAACCAATGGCACAGGGTTGCTGTGTATAAAGGGGCTTGACACCGTTTGTGAGATTGATTTTGGAAATCAACAAGTAGAATATTACTATGAGAAAATATTTTTAGTCCTTATTGATCTTCTTCCTTTGACCATCTTAGTTTTTGTTTGCTTTTGGATTGTTTTCCTGCTTTGGGAGCAAAGGAAACTAACATATGGTGGCATTTGGATGGGAGATGATCCTTTAGAAATTGAAACCTTTCGAGGAGCTAAAGTCAGTATTTTGTTGACATTACTGATTACCTCTCTGTGGATTTCCCACTTTGTTTTTATTTGTTTCTTTAAAAACTTGGAATCCTATCATTTTATTCCAGCTTCACTCACAGCTCTGTCTTCAGGTTTTTCTGTTGTTAGTCCATATATTCTTATGTTGGTTAATTACAAAGTGAAGTTGGACACCTTCTGCTGCAGGAAAAAAGAAAAATCTACTATACAATCTACAAATGTTCTTTCTTGTCCATATGCATAATGACAAAATTCATGTTATTTTTAGTTTTGGTAACACAAGAGCCTTCCTAATTTAGGGGAAGAATAAATCTCCCAGAAATCCTTGTCAGCTGACAGAAAAATTCTTCAGGTTAGGAAAACAAAACACTTCATACCTAAAATAGGTATCTCAAGAAAACTATGAAAGAGAGAAGGTATGGATAACAATAACTTTGCAATAAGTCTGGGGAAAGAATGGGGGAGGATTTATTAAGGGCCTACTATTTGCCAGGAACTAAACTATGCTCTAATTGAGTAAAAATGTGCTAAATTAAAAAGATAATCCTAAATTGTGCAAAAAAAAAAATTACGTTTCTTATTTTATTTCTAAGTTACTAAGTCAAGAAATGATTGTTATAGAAAAGTTAAACCAGCACTACATAAAAGTAATCTTAGAATTATCGGAGATTCAGTGATAAAAATCACAATCATTACACTTATTGAACATCTGCTATAAGTAAGATACTTTGCAAGAGAATAATAATAGATTTAATACTAAAGATGATACTCATTTTCTGCGAATTGTAACTATTATTTTGTGTATGTGACAGTAATAATTTGTTTGTTCTTACCTATTACTTTTTTTGAAATGTCTCAACATATATGTAAGAAATAAATTAATAGCACAATCTCTTGGTTTTTTACTGACCAAAATCATATTCCACTTAAATTTGAAGCAGTGTTTATTCATCTTATTTAACTATTAGCCCTCTTAGTAATTAACAATGCTGAATGATAATTGGAATAAAGAATTTTAAGTTAGAATTTGCTAAGTTGTAATTTATAATTTCTAAAAATGAATTTTCCCTATTAAACATTTGATTGTCAGAGATTTTTTAATTTCTTACCCATCAATGCTCTTCTCATTATGTAAGGTAATTTTTCCTTAAAAACAATGTTAATGAATTTTCAATTTTTTTTCTTATATTGGTTAATTCATGAATTTTAAAGATTCAGCATTGATTATTTAGATTAAAAATAGTAATACATTATTTTCATGCCATGATTTATTTCCAGTGAAGTACATCATTGACTATAGTTTCAATTGATGAATAAACATTTATTAAGTGTTTGTTACTTGTTCCTTTGTCTATTGACAATAACCAGAACATGTTCAGCAACATATATATTGTCTCTCCTTGCATTCCCCTCTTTTTTCCCCTTTCTTTTCCATTCTTCCACTCATCTCCCTTATCCTATGAGAAGGTTAACAAGCAGATTTTCAGAGTTTTTCTAGAATAGTGAATAAAGATCTAAAATTGTTTATTGGTAACAGAAAATATTTGACTTGCTAGAGTAAAATTCAGCTTCAAGACAGATCTCCCTTACATGTTAAGATTATGTAAGATTCCTTAATACATGCAATCAAACAGATAATTTTGTACAATGCTATTCTTATTATTGCTATTAGCAAAGGAATAAATGTTATTCAAAAAAGGTATGTGTTCATGTTGTACTAAAAAAAGTCCAGTTGAAAAGCAAAATTTCTTATAAATGATGATGTTCTTCAGATGCTTCTGTTTGTAGATATTTTGCTGATCATCTACCTATGACATGATCTATGTGATTGTGGATAAGTCACTTAATATTGTAGTGCTCTAAGAACTGTCTAAAATTATACATTTCAGAGTCTCATCTTACAGGATTTGGACCTCGCAAGTCACATGGGAAGAGACAAAGAAATAAGCTATATTTATTGACCAAATTATTATCTGCAATTGGTAGCACCGTTTTTATACTTCGTCCACAAATTCAGATCAAGAACTGTAGATTCTATCTGACTGTATCTTATACATAATCATTATGTAGGAGAGAAAGGAAATGGCTCTATGCCTTCCTGACTGAAGCAGATTTCCAGACCTGGAAATATAAGAATATTATATATATAAAGGATATATTGAAGAATTGAAAAAATAGAAGCAGAAAGACCAATTTTCAATTTAATTCAACAAATGTTTATTAAGTGACTATTATGTGCAAAATTCCTGTGATATGACCCAAGAGAGGGATTCATAGTTAAGATAATACATGGTCCCTTCTGTAATAAACTTATATGGGTAGATAGAATCTGATCTAGGATTGATGGCAATGGGAATGGAGAGGATTAGTAAATTTAAAAAATATATTTCAAAGGGAGACTTGGTAGCACTTGACAGCTTATTGAATGTGGTAGGAAAGGATAGCATCAAAATTTTGAGCATTTAATAGATAAGAGAGGAGAAGAGATCAGGTTTTTGATATGGAAAAAGAATTTAGTTTTGGACATGTTGAATTTTAGGTGTCAGGACACTCTGATATAGGAACTTGAACTTCATATGAAGTTCAGAGGATATATTTTCAATAAAAATAGGAGTATATTGGCAGGATTTGTTGTGGGGATTTTTCCCCTACACAGTTATTCATATTCACTATTTAGATTTTTTAAATCCATTGTAACACTCATAAATATCTTTATTTTAATTGAGTATATAGCTAATTCATTTGAAATTCTAAGACCTTGTAACACTTAATATCAGCTCTAAATGTTGGGATCTGGTATATATACTACAGTTCAATTAAAGGATGTTTCCAAGTTGAGGTTTCCTCTGTGGGAGAAAAACACTCCAGTTGTTCAAACATCCAATCTGGATCTCATTAGCAAGTAGGGCCTCTGAAGATCTCTGCAGCTGTGAGGTGCAAAGAACCAAGGAATTTTCAAGGTAACCAGTGCCTGAATTCTGTAGGGCTTTGAAGGTCAAAGACAACACCTTATATTGTACAGTGAATAAAACAGGCAGACTTCAGAACATCTGAAGTTTCTGGGTGGTCTTCATGGGAAATTCTAAGTGAGTCCACAGAGGTAGTTTAGTCTGAAGAATACCAGGCATGGATTGTGAGCAGTGAATTAATATCTGGGAGGGGGGAAGGGAAGAAAAGAAAAGGTTACCATCTTTTTTATTTAGGGTAATGATAAAAGTTGACTAGGAGATGATCTGTGATTACATAAGTGTTTCATCTTCACAAATAATCAGCTGTGCTTGAATGAAGAAATCAATAGCCTGTGACATAATTTTTAGAATCTTCCCTTACTTGTCACTATTATGTTTATTTTTCTCCAATCTGAGCTCTAGACCAGTCAAATCTTTACTAATGGCCAAAGAAAGCAACCATATACATTAAATAATCTTTGTAACATTTAGTGTAAAACAGGATCATTCCAGGTGGGCCAAGAATGTGAAATGAAAAAGTTAGCCAGTTCCCAGGCTATTCTGTATTTCTTTCCAGAAAACAGTGCAAGACACTATTGGCTGAAGCTCATGCTTAATTTTCCCATTCCTGTAAATTTATTGTTTCCTTTTTGTTTCCCCAGACATTTTTTGTTATAAAATAGTCTATGAGTTGGACTTTTAATTGCATTTTAAGTATCATCTAACTCTTTGAACATATTGTTTATTCATTTAAAATTGACAAGTTATACTGTAGAAAGTCTGTTTCCTGAGGACATTTAAGCCAAGCATTCCTTCCACATTTTGTCTCAGGATTTCTTTTCATATTATTATTGGTTCCTTCTCCATTGCTCTTCCCATATTCCATTACTAGATTGTTAATTTTTTGCCAGTCTATCATAATGTTTTTCTATCTACCTTGGTTTCAATTTTCTCCTATTTCTTAACCCTCATCCTGCTGATCCATTAAAGTATAGTTTGCTCTTTTAAACTCAGCTGATTGGAGCATATTACTATTGATGATATTGGGATGATGACCTAGGTTACTTAAAATACAACAATTTCTGTCCATGGCTAGAGGCTCTAACATCAGTAACCACTTAATGAATCTGTGCCATTGGTGACCATAGGAACAAAGTGAAAATGCTTGTCACAGCCCCTGATGTGAACTGGAAAGACAACATGACCCCCAAGAGATTTGTCGCATAAAAGGCTGGTCAAGAGCATAACTTTTGTATGTGATGGACAATTTGAAACATAGCAATCATTTTTATTTCTCAAATGATTTTCTGAATACATTTAGAACAGAATGTAGAATTTTAAAATAGCTATTTGAATGAGAAAGATGGAGAAAACAAAGACATAGGGAAAGAGAAAAAAAAGAGAATAGAGACAGAGAGAGAAATTTGATTAGAGCTCATGTTTGTGACCTTTTTCAATTTGGTAAGGGATTTGCAAATATTTATTATACTGCTAAAAAGAATGTGGCCAGACAGCCTTTACAAACTTTCATTAAGATTATTACAGTCATTGAGAAAAAGGTGCTTTGTAAAAACTAATCTATATTTTTGGGTACTGCATATGACAGCTGACATTTTACATTGAACTCAAATTTCATTCTTTGGTTGGAGAAACAAAATGGTAATAATCAATTTTGAGCAATGCCTTAGAAAGACTATGACTCTTTGAAACTATAGTTCAAAACTAAAAAATTCTGACATTAAATGGGAGGAAAATTATAAGGTAGCTTCAGTGAAGTAGTCTGGGCATTGGAAATAGCCATGTCTGCTTGGCATTGGACAGGAATCTACTTCTGAAATCAGTACTTATTTGCTTTGTGATAAGACCCAGTTTATGGAACCATAATGCTTGGAAATTTCCCTTTCTGTAAAATGTAAACAGGCTGTTCTACCTACTTCATGGATTGATTAGGAATAAAATCAGTTAGCAGGTATATGCAAGTGCTTTTAAAAACTAAAGCCCCGTGAAATATGACAATAAGAAATATAAGAAATATGTTTGCTTTCAGAGTGTTACTGTTGCAAAATTCTTTCAAACTGTTTCTCTCTCTTTTATTCTGAATCTCTGTGTGCCTTGGCCCATTAACATTTGACATTCTTGCTCTATCTATCATTATTAGGTCTAGAACTAGGACTAGGACTAAGCTTATAGTTTCTGCCATGACTCCAGCCACTGTTGAATTAAGAAGTGAAAGAAACTTCATTCAACATTTAGAATGAGTTGCTTCCTTGCCAACATAGCTACTGCCAACTAAAGACAACATTTTATATATTGAATCTTCATTTTTTCCACATACATTTGCCAGTTATTCATTCTTTATGATGGATTTGAATTCATTTTATTGAATAAAACATCTTAGAATAGCCTTAAAAATTGAATATTCTATCTATCTTCTGCTCAGAACAGATAGCTATTCAGCATGTGAGTTGCTGAGCATACACTGATTGCTGTTTCGCCTGTTTTGTGTATTAAAGATATTTGGAAAAAGTTGCAATATTAATAAAGTTACCTCCTCATCAAAAATTTATATTCATTTAACAAATATGACTGACTTTTAATTGTTGTGCTATTAGGTATAATAGTAAAAACAACAGTCTTTTTTTTTTCCCAGTGGTAACAAAGAAACATGAGTCCTCAGCATAATTCTATACCCCTTTCTAAAGTGAGGGGAAGGAAGGCATTTTTTTATTTCTGTGGAGGATATATTTCTCCACAGAAATATATAATTAAAGGAGTACTGTCATCAAAAGTAGTCACCTTGGGAGGTTTTGCACATTTTACAGTGTTGTGAGCTCTTTGTGAGCATCTTTTTTGGAATTGTCTGGAGAGCCACTTTATAAGCTATTCACACCTCATTTTTTGACAATAAACACTTTCACTCAGCTTGATCATTCATTTTATTCTCCAGACTTTTCTTTGAAGGAACTTCCAAAAACCAAAGCTACCCTTCTTGAAGGATAAAGATTTGCTACTATTGAAGACTTTTTTTTAAAAAGGCACTATAAGGTCTGAAGATGGTTCCCTGAGCTGGTAGAGACACTCACAGTTGAAAAGATGCTTGATGTATCTATCTAGGACTTTGGAATGTAGCAAATCCTTTAAAAACACTAGATCTATCTAGTTGACATTTCTTTTCCTAGTTCATCTGGCCATATGGAGCACTGTGAAACAAAATTTTTGGTAACATTTCAATGACTGCTTCAGATGAATGGGACTAAGTTTAAAAGTTTCTCAACATTATGGACATGCTCCACTACCTGCACCTGTGTTCTCTTTTCATTCCCTCTCTATTTACCTTTCCCTTTCCATTTTCCCCTCTTGTTTTACCCATCTTGCTCATATTCTCTATAGAAACTTATTGAACCACTTGGTAAGTGATGGGAAAATTAATCCCTCATGTCCTTTTCTCTCGTTTACATTTTGTCCCCACAAAAAGAGCTGGACATGACTGCATGAATGACTGAACAACATGAGGCAGGTACACAGAACATTTACTCATTGAATGTGGAAGCTGGGAGTGACTTGAAAGATCACTGAGTAAAATTTTAAGTTCTTCATTTTGTGTCATGTCCTGTCAGAAATGGTAGTCATGTCCCTGAGATTAAATTTTCCCTTTAAATCTACTTATGGACCATCCCATGGCTGCTGCTTTCTTTTTGGGTCAGTCTGCCAAAGCATTCTGCTTCCTGGTGTCTTTCCCTTTCCCTTTCCTCTTCCTCTATAGCTTGTGTTATCTCTCCTAACTCTGCTGTGCTTCCCAACCCAACTTCTCCTCCTTACAGCTAATTAACTCTTTTAGGGTGCCAAGTCCTTTTCAGAATTTAGACTGCCAGCTAAGGGCATGCCCCAACCTCATGGGATGCTCCCTTTCTACTAGATAATTGTGAATTGTACTGAGGAAATTGTTTTTCATATGTTTTCCCACTCTATTTCATATTTACTATTCCTGATGTCTATTGTATCTCTTCATTCTGTCTATAACTTATTCCTCTAAATAAATCTACCTTTTAATAAAGAGAATGGCCATTGTGAATTCTTCACATGACTGAATCCCAACTTTTGGTACCAAACCCCACATCACAGACCACATCAATCAATTCTGTGGTGCTGGGCTTTCCTTATATTACAATTCTCATAGTCATACATTAAGTGGGGAAATCTATATGGACCTTTGTTGGCAAAGTGATATTTCTACTTTTTCGCATGATAACTAAATTTGCCATAGCTTTCCTGCCAAGAAACTTGCATGGCTGCAGTTTTTGTCTGCAGTGAGTTTTGATCCAAGAATATAAAATCTGACACTTCTTCCATTTCTCTCCCTCTTTTTGCTAGGAAGTGATAGGACAAGTTGCCAAGATGTTAGGGATTTTTTGTTTGCTTGTTTTGTTTTATTTTTTTTAATATTAAGTTTCAAGCCATCTTTTATACTCTTCTCTTTCATTCTTATCAAGTGGCTTCTTAATTCCTCTTCATTTTCTACCATCAGAATGGTACCATCTTTATATCTGAGATGGTTAATTTTTCTCCCAGTAATATTAATTATGGCTTTTCATTCACCTAGCCTCACATTTTACATTAGGTACTTTGCATAAAAGTTAAATAAGGTGACAGTTTTGTCATACTTCTTTTTCAATCTTAAGCCAATCAGTTGTTTCATGTTTTGTTCTGTTTTTTTTTTCTCTTGGCTGGCATATAAGTTCTTCAGGAAATAAGATGATTTGATACTTTCATCTTTTTGAGGATTTGCCACATTTTGTTATGATTCCCACAGTCAAAATACTTTAATGTTGTCAGTGAAGTAGAAGTAGATATTTTACTTTCTTCATAATCCAGTGAATTTTGGCAATTTGGTCTCTATTCTGCTGCTTTTTTGAAAATTAACCTGTGCTTCTGTAACTCTTGGTACACATACTATTAAAACTTAGCTTACACAATCTTAAATATAAACTTGCAGGCATATGAAATGAATGCAGTTGTTCAGTTAGTTGAAGTTTCTTTGACATTGCCCTTCTTTAGATCTGGGACTTAAACTAATACTTTCCAATCTAGTGACACTGTTCATTTTTGCATTACTATGATGTTGAATGGTTTACCTTGAATTAGAATAGCTATCATTCTGTCATTTTGGATTGTAGTTGGCCTTTCCTCTATAGTGTCTTAGATTCCTTCTAACCTGAAGAGTTCTTCTTCCAGTGTCATGTTTTAGCATTTTATTACTGTTCATGGGAATTTCTTGGCAAACTGGAGTGGTTTGTCATTTCCTTCTTCATTGAATCAACTGTTAGTAGAACCCTCTGTTATGATCTGTTTGGTCCCTACATAGCTTAGCTCATTGTTTTATTGAGCTACATAAGCCCCTACCCTATGACAAGGCAGCGATCTAAGACAGAGCCTGACACATGTTAAGTACTTCAGACATGCTTACTGATTGGTGCTAGCCAGTTTGTTCCAAATACAATAATGATTCATTTCCTCTCTGAACTTCACCAATTTATCACAGTTAAATTTTGTTGATAGTTACAAATGTGAAAATAAATCAAATGTATGAATTAATAGTGTTACTTTTCAGAAATTGATAGTATGGAAATAATAGCTAAACCAATTGAGAGAAAATTTAAGGAAAATTTGAATCTTATACAAATCCTTTTGGTGGTCATGCAGTTGATATTGCTAAACTCTTGATTGTTTATTTTCTTTTCATTGTGACAGTAAGTCTATGTAGCCTAGTGTAAATAGATGAGATATATTGATGAAATGGGAATATTAGTATAACTAAAAGGTAGCATACATTAGAGTTAGTTTTTCCATTTTCATGCTTCATCCCCAGTTAAGTACTTTGTTGATATATGAAGAATCTTTGTTAATTAGTGAAGCTCATAAGGCTTTCAGGTTAAAATAATTATGTTGTGGCAGGGACCTAGTTCTGATTCTTTCCATCATTTTAAGTAGTGTTTCAATTCACATCTGGTATGGATTATAAAATAGAAAAGATGAGAAGGGCAGGATCTTCAGTAACCTGAATATTTAGAATTGAGCAGCCTAATTTCATTAATGAAGATCACATACACTTGTAGAGACCTGACTCTTCTGATTCTGATTCTTCCTACTATCTTTTGATGTTACTCATCCAAAAATCCTCTGAAAAGAATGATTGAAAGCATTAGATAATACAAAGAGAGAAATATGAAAAGAGGGATTATTTTCAGTATAACTTCGACATCTCAAAGAATAATTGAATTTACTTCCAGGAGTATTAGAAGAATAAATTCAGAAGAAGAAATAAAGATATATATATATATAATAAAGGATCCCCCAAAGGCTCCTTTCTTAGGTAAAATGCTTTATCTACTTATCTTGGGGAAAGTAATATATTCACATTTGGATTCTTATATTTTCCTGATGATAACTTTTGCTTATCACTTTTAGCTGATTAAGGAAAATTGTAGTCCAGTTTTTTGACTTCTGTTATTAACAAGGGAATCATTACTTTAAAGTTTCTATACAACATACCTCATGTGAGGTACAGAACACATATTATCCAAATTCTGAGGTAAGGAGGGATAGCCAGAATTTAACCCACCCAATTGTCATTTCGTCTATAGCTAACCCTCATTGGGGCAAGAATCTTGCCCACTGCTCCCCTGGAGGTAGATGGAAACCACAACTATCAATCTCTGTAGAGAACAGAGAAGTCTGCAAAGTTTACAGTGTGAATCCCTGAGACTTATGAGGCTTAAATATGTGACAAAATTTAAACAAATAATGGCAATATGTAAATGAATAAAGATGTTCTGCCTTGTATTTGAATAGTTTGATTTGGGGGGTTGGGTTTACTTTCTATTCTAATTGAACATATGGGCTGTATAAGTTTGACCCCACTCTTTAACAGTACACATTTTTCTCTTCTTTATCTTTACAAGTCTGTATTTATTCTTCTAACTTAACATTTCAATATAATAAGAATAGAAAACAAGACTATTGACGATACTTTAAACTGTTTTAAAGGGTTTGTTAAATTTATTGAGATAGTAACAAAACAGACCTGATTGTCTGTATCACCTTCTGAATTCCCTTATACTCTATTTTGTGTATTAATATACACTATTAGTATTTGTATGAAAACTTTTTAATTTAATGTAATTTAAATCACCCATCTTATATCTCGTACTACTCTCTTATCTCATTTATTCATAAATGTTCTCCTACCCATAAGTCTGATAGGTAATATATTCCATAGCCTTCAAATGTTCTTCTAACATCTTCCTTTATATCTAGGCTATATACCCGTTTTGTTCTTATTTTGGCAAATGGTGTAAGTTGTTGGTTTATGCCCAATTTCTGCTCTACTGCTTTCCAGCTTTCCTAACAATTTTTACAAAAGAATTCTTATCCCCTAAACTTGTCTTTATTTTTGTCAAATGCACAGTTACTACAGTAATCTGCTGCTTTAAATTATGTCTATTCTGTTCCTCTGATCTTCCTTTCTATATTAGCCAATACAAATAGCTTGGATAATTCCTACTTTATGATATAGTTGAAGATATGATACTGATAAACCTTTACGTTACATTTTTCAATGTTTTAAATCTTTTTTCCTTCCAAATAAATTTTGTTATTATTTTTTCTAATAGTAAAATAATTTTTGGTGACTCTTGTGAATACCCAAATTAATTACAAAAGACCTATGAAGGAAGATACTATCTGGATCAGATCAAGATTGATAAATAGAACTATGTATAGAATGATCTTACATACACACACACACATGCACACATACACACACACACAAACATACACATTTATGTCTAATGGTTACCATATTTAAGTAGAGAGGAGGGGGAAAAGAAAGTTAAATGTTAACTTCATTATGTGTTTAAAAGGAACAGCATGTTGCATAAAATAAATTTCTAATTTCATGTGTAAATCATCTTTTTCCCCTATTCTACTACATTATGTAAATGCTTGTTTTATCTTTTAAGTTTAGACTTATTCTCTCAATATTTTTGCCTTTTCCAAATTTTTGCCTATTATAAAAATGATAGTTCTTGGGTTTTTGATAAATTATATTGACCATATTGCAAAAGTCCATTTATTCCTATGTTTTGTTTTCTATCATTTTATTTGTATTAAGCTAACTTTGAATTCTTGGTATAAAATCTATGTGGTCATATTTTTATATATTCCTGTAGCCTTCTTTTTAATATTTTATTCAATATTTTGGTGATAATACTTATTAGAAACAAAAGCCCATAGTTTTCTTGCTCTTACTTATCTTTTTCTGGTTTGGTTATTAGGACTGTATTTATTTGATGGAAGGAATTTAATTTAATGCCTTCTTTTCTTCTTTATTTTTTGTAAACAATTTATGTAACATAAGAGTTGATATTTTCTTTGACCATTTCAAAATTTACTTCTAAATCCATCTTATTATGATAGTTTTTTTTTCCTTTCCAAAGGAGTGGAGCTTAGATAGGATACTCCCTTCCAAACAAAGAGATAATGAACTTAAGCAGAAAGAGGAATGTATCTTTGCATATGGCTGATATGAAATTTATTTTGCTTGAGTGTAAAGTTATGTATTGAGGGACTTTTAAAAATTATTTGATATAGTAAAGATAGTGGTAGAGATAGATTAATTTAAAAATACTTATTACCTGAAAAATAAAAAAAAAAGTTTGTTTTTAAAAAACATGTATCATATATAACATTTCTACAATTTTGTTCTGATCATTGTCTTCTTTTCTCTTTTTTTTTCTTTTCTTTTCTTTTTTCTTGTTTTTGAGGCAATTAAGGTTGAGTGACTTGCCCAGGGTCACACAGCTAGTAAGTATCTGAGGTCAGATTCTGACTCCAGTACCAGGGCTTTATCTTCCATGCTACCTCTTCCCCCTTGTTTGTTTTATTTACTTAATTTTAGATCTCTCCGGTGTATCTTCAGTGATACATAATATGGTTTCCAATTATAGTTTTTTGCCTATTTTTCTTTGAATTCAATTATCTTATCCTTTAATAGTTTGATGTTGTGAAATTTGATATATATAGATAGATAGATAGATAAATATGTGTAAACATTTACAGATGAGACATTTTCAGAAATGTGTGTGTATGTCTGTAGGTATATATATAGCACCAACATTTCATTACCTATGAAGCTATTAAGCATAATGTGATTTCTGGTCTTTTCTCCTTTAGATGTGTCTTATATTTACTGTTACTGTTTCTGAGATTATGGTTTGGTTTCACATGAATCACAATAAATTTTACTCCATTTCCTCTTATTTAGGTGTGTATCTTCATGTTTCAGGTATGTTACTTGTAAATAAAATAACACTGGATTTTAATTTCTATTCCTTTCTACTGCCTTTTTAAATGAATATATTATTCCTAATTAGCATTCATCACTATTCTTAATAAGTGTGCTTTTTCCTCCATTATATTTCTTTTTTTAATTTATTTTACTCTTGGAAATCTCTTTTTCTTCTTTATAAAGAGAAAAAAAAGATAGGAAAAGAATGGGATCAATCTATAATTTAAGTGGAATTATACCACTTCCCTTCTTTTTCTTCACACAGTTTAGCTTGTGACCACTAGTTCATCCATTATAACACCTAGCTGCCTCCCATTTGATATATTACTGTGTATTTCTTGTCAGTAAAAAACTGAGGGTCATGAAATGCCTGCATTTTCCTTCCCCAACTATATCTTTGTATCTTCTTTTTCTAGAATGGTCCATGAGAAATGCACTTACCCTCATTTCTTTCCCAGTATATTTTCCATTCTCTTATATTCTTAAAATCAACAAAATAGAATAAAATGTCTTATAACTCTTACAACTTTCTACCTGAGACCTTTGAATATAGTAGTATTCTGAAGGGACACATCTCTTAACTTAGCCCCTTGTGATGACTCAAATAGATATATTTTTCTTGGGTTTTCCCTTCTACTATGTTTGTTTTTCGTATAGCTCAATTTTCAGTATCAAGAATGCCTTAAAATTCTCTCTTCCTTTAAATGTTATTTCCCCTGTAAGATTATCTTCAATATAATACTTTTATGTAAGCCTTTCTCTCATATATCAAAATTTCCCCTTTTTTAACTTGCTCACTGCCTTATGTGATCCTGAATGTATATAGTTGTATTTGAGCTCTTTTTTCATAGTTGTTTTCTGGATTATTTTTCTACCTAGAAATTCAGATTTTGGCTCTGATATTCACAGGTATTTTAAATTTGCAATTTGTTTCAAGGGGTTTCCATTGAAATCTTTCTATTTTTCATTTTCTCTATTTCTTAGGGATTTGAGCAGTTTTCTCTAATGATTTCCACCTCCCCGCCCCCCAAGGTACAATATCCAACATTTAGTGTTTGCTCATGTGTTTCATGAAATAAAAATTTGGGGAGGATTTATCCAGGCTGGAAATGTAGTGGTCACTCATGGGTCTGATTCAACTACTGATCAGTATAGGAGTTTTTACCTGTTCAACAGTTTATCAATCGGACTCACGAGCAACCTGGTAGTCCTGTACTCTTGATAGTTCACTATAAGCATTATTGGCATTAGACTTAGTGAAAATACTTGACTGGTTCAGCTCAGATTTCTTGTGCTCACGAACTCCACCAGTTTTAGTTCTTTTCAATAAGGATTAAGAGTGTGTACCACTAGTCAGTCCAATTATTCTTAAATTTTCTCTCTTCAACCTGTTTTCTAGGTCAGTTGTTTCTGTCTGACTGGAAATACCTTCCATATTCTTCTCATTTTGGGGTTTTTTGGTTTTGTTCTAATATTTCTTAGATCAATATATAATTGAGTTCTGCTTATAGTATCTTATGTTTTTCACCCTTTCTTCTAAGATACTTATTTTGCTTCCAATTTTTCTCTCCATATTTCAAATTTAATTTTTTTTATCCCATGCTTTGTTTTTTCCATCCATTCTTGAAAGGAAGAAAGCAAGCATTTCTAGATATACATATAAAATATAAGTATTTTATAAATATTTCATTTGATCTTTATGTGACTTATTAACAGATGGGTGCTATTATTATCCCAACTTTAGAGATGAAGAAACTGAGGTGAACAAAGATTAAGTGACTGTCTCAGATTCACTTACTAGGGATAGAAATGGTTCCAGCATCGTTCAGGATATCTTTGCTAAGACTTCAGGTTTGGCTTTTGTCATCCTTTATAAGATCTCAAATTTGGTCCTCTCTTCTAAGGGTATTCCTCACCAGAGAACCCCACCTCCTGGATGCTATCTTAGATTAGATATATGAATTATAATTTTTCTATTGATGGTGCTTATCACTTTTCTACCCTTTAAATATTTGCTAAAGTTTTTGTTTGAAGTCAAGTTGACCAAAACTTTTCATGTCATCATCTTAATTGGAAAGTAAGGGAGTATCTTTTTTTTAGTTTTTCTCCAAGGCCTATCCTAGTCTTTTAAAATTACTACTTAAATTATTGGAGTCATCATGGACCTTGTTTTTCTGGTGCTTATTGCTTAACTCAAAACCAATTCATATAAATATATTGATTCCTCTCTAAATTCTTTGTATCATATTTTGATGGAAGTGGATTTCTTTGACAAAGAGACCTGAGTTTCAATTGATAAATGACGGACAAAAGCAGCTACACCCAAAGAAAGAACACTGGGAAACGAATGTGAACTATCTGCATTTTTGTTTCTCTTCCCGGATTATTTATACCTTCTGAATCCAATTCTCCCTACGCAACAAGAGAACTGTTCGGTTCTGCAAACATATATTGTATCTAGGATATACTGCAACATATCCAACATATAAAGGACTGCTTGCCATCTAGGGGAGGGGGTGGAGGGAGGGAGGGGAAAAAAATCGGAACAGAAATGAGTGTAAATATAATGTAATTATTAAATAAAAAAAATTTAAAAAAAAAATAAAGATACACAAGGGAAAAAAAAAAATAAATTCTTTGTATCATGTTTTTAGCATTTAACACATTTTGTTATATTCATGTGCCATAATTTGTTTAGCCATTCCCTAGTCAATGAGCATCTATTTTGTTTCTAGTTGCTTATTTGACAAAAGATGCTACTACAAATATTTTTTATATACAGAAGCATTCTTTCTATTTTTCATGGGTTATACCTAACACTGATCTACAGCTTTATAGGTCAAAACATATAGATATTTTAGTCATCTTTTTAGCATAATTCTAAATTATTTTTCCAGAATGGTTGGGCTATTTTTTCACTCGAAATACAGCAATAAGAGCCTTTCCATAGCCCCTACAACATTATTTCTATCTTTTATCATATTTTCTAGTTTTATGGGTGAAGCTTTAGAGTTTTGATCAGTGATTTTGAGCCGTCTTTCATATATTTATTAATAATTTTTAAAATCTGCTTTTGAGAATTTTTTGTTAATATTACTTTGATTTAAGATGTTTGATAGATATATTTTCCCCTTAATTGACACTTTTTTTCTTTTTTTCCTAGCAGTATTGATTTTATTCATGAAAAAGCTCACTTCTTGGTTTAATATGCTATATAAGATACTTTAGTGCCATCTAACCTTGTGGTATTAGTGGCATTATCAATGAATTACCCAGAGTAGGAGAATACAATATTATATTATCAAGTCAATATGTATTGTAGATTTTTAAAATAATATTGAATTGGAATAACTTTGTACTAGCTATCCACAGAGAACAAAGAAAGTCTGGGATGTCTCAGATTTATTCATGTTGATTTAACAACCACAGTTTGTACTACATGTGTATGTTGGTACATATTTTCTTTTTCCTTTTTTCCCCGCTGAAAAGTTCTGGGAATTTGAAAGAATAATTATATATGTTATTGGCTTAAATTATTTGCTCCAGAATATATTTTGAGATTCAAATAAAGAACAATTCATGAATTCAACTTTGCATATCTTTTGCACTTCTTTATTAACATTTTTTAAATATGTTTTACTTTTTAAAGTATAATGTCATTTAAGAAAGCAAAAGCTTTATTTTGAGTTATAGCTCTCTTGGAAAGTAATGTTCAATATCAGGTTTTACTTTTATAAATCATTGTTTTAACGTTGCTGACCTAATCTTAATGGTTCTACTTTGATGATGAGTGATTCATTTCTTCTCATGAGCAATGTGCTTCTGAATAACAAAGTTTAACCTTGTTTACATAGATGAGAATAGGAGTCATAGAATTCTTTCAGATAATGGAGTTATAGTATGTGAGAGTTTAAAATGAGATTAAAATGAAAATGGCATACATGAGGAAATAAAAGTCCATTTTAGATAACTCAGTCAAATATACATACATACAAGAATGCTGCCAGGAGAGATATATTTTTGTCTGTGAGGTAACAGGGTACTATTGCTACTGATAATGTGCGATAAGTGCCAGAAAAATGAATTAGGGGATTATGTAATTTATCTTGAGAGATTTAGGAGACAGCCCTAGGCAGCTCTAAGGGAGAGTCTAATTGAGGATACTGGTTTTTATTAGATTACTTGGCAAAATCAGTCCCTCAGCAACAAAAGTGTTAGAAAAAAAATTCTAAAAACCCAAAATTTAGGACATATAGATATCTTTTCAGTAGTAGATTTTCCCTTAAATTAAAAAAAATAATAATTGATATCTTTTTGGTTTTGCATGACCTATATTTCTTACTATATTCTTCTACCTTACCAAGACATCCTTCATAACACAGGACAAAAAAAGTATTATCCACAAGTGTTGTATTAGACAGCTGAATATGGTTGAGAACTTTTCCCCTCACAATAGAAAGGACTGAGTGCTGAATATCATGACTTCCTCTAACCAGAGTGCCCGGTTTGAGCCATTACAGTCAGTTCTGATAAAACATGACATATGCATTCCCCCAAAGCACCTAGCTATGCACAATTTCATAATAAAAACTACAGAACTTATGGGGAAAATGGTGTAGGGGCATGATGGTCAAAAATTTCATCAGTGACACAATTTTTAAAAAGATAGAAGCCCAATAAAAAAGATAGCCATAGTAAATGATTAAGAAATATGCCTTGGACTTCACGAGCAAGTTGGTCACATCACAGTTCCATGAGATTGGAGGCCACAGTGGAATGGGACAGATCAGCCTTCCTCTACTCACAGTTCTTACTGCATCAGAAGATAAATGATAAATATAATACTTTCCCTTGACAAAAGACCTGAAGTTTACTTTTGGAAGTGAGCCTAAACCAGTTGCAGCTTGTGATTTACTTTGAAATGGTGTGATTTTCTACATTCTTACTATTTCTTGTGGAAGAAATCTCTGAGAAGCAAACTTGAAATTTTCATTGAACTCAAAATGTTCCCTAATATATCTGTCACATAAGAACAAATTCACACTTTCCAAACATAGGTTACAGCAGAAATGATTATACTTTTCCCTCTGGTGCCTTCCCCTACTCCCTTCTTCAATCATGGAAAGATGGAGACCTTGTCTCACCTCAAGCACCTCTATTCTAAGAAAATCCTTAGTGCTACAGATAAGCTCGTGATTTTATTTAGCAGAGGTCAATGGTTTAAAGGTTCCCTTTTCCCTTACCACCTTTCCCCTAATATTTTGGGAATGTTTATTAATTCAGATTTTTTATTAAAACTTTTTATTTACAAAACATATGCATGGGTATTTTTTCAACATTGACCCTTGCAAAGCCTTCTGTTCCAAATTATCCTCTCTTTCTCCCCATCCCCTCCCCTAGATGACAGGTAGTTCAATAGGTAGTTCAATACATGTTAAATGTGTTAAAATATGTTAAATACAATATAAATATACATATTTACACAGTTATCTTGCTGCACAAGAAAAATTGGATCAAGAAGGAAGAAAAAAACTGGGAAATGCATGCAAATAACAGAAAGAGTGAAAATGCTATGTTGTGGTCCACACAGCTCTCATAGTCCTCTCTTCGGGTATAGTTGGCTTTCTTCATTACTGAACAATTGGAATTGATTTGAATCATCTCTTTGTTGAAGAGATACCTGTCCATCAGATTAATTCAGATTAAAAAAATAATAATTTAAAAATCTCGGATTAAAATAATAATAATAATTTTTTAAAACTCTAAGAAATGAAAAATAAGATTTTTTTAAAAATTTAAAAAACAGGGCAACTGAGTCTACTCCCCAGGCTGGAAAAGAAGTTTCCTAGCCAGGTAATTCTCTGTAGTCAAATAAAACACTTGCAGCCATACATTTTATAACAAAGACTTACTCAAAACACAATTCAAATTATATATTTATCTATGAGAATTATAATTAAAGAACAGACAAGTAAATTGTGCCCAGCTCATAACATAGTGCCCAGCATATGGTAGGTGCTTGATAAATGTTTATTGACTGAGTAAAATAAATAAATTTCAAAGGAGCAGAGAAATACATAACAGTAAATAAGTTTAACTACTTGTATGTGACATTAAAACAAATAGAAGCAGAGAGAAGAGAAAGAAATTCACAATTCGGTCACTTTCTCCTGGATTTTCTTAGGTAGCAGAATGGAGAGACAGGGTAAGAGAAAGTTGCTGGAATATTTCTTCTACACAGTGTCCTCCATTTGCTGCTTCTGCTCATCTAAAGTTTCCCTTATTAAGTCCAAAATGTGTGATAAATCCCATCTCTTTTTTTGGAATTGAAAGAATTATTTTAGAGACTATGAATAACATTTCCCAAGAAGCACATACATTTAATTCCTAGAGACTTTTTTCTGCCTGTAAATCTATGGGATGCTACAAAAGAAAGAAAAAAACATTAGTTTAGAAAAAATAATAAATAAATCAACCAAGTCTGATAATATAACCATTCTTGAATATCTCTGTAAAAAAAGGAAGGGGGTTTATTTTCTCACCTCTTTTCTGGGGCTATGTTAGGTAACTTTAATTATATGGTGAAGTTTTTTTTTTTTTTTAATGGAAGAATATATCATTATTGGTTCATCTGCATATACACACATACATATATATATATGTGAGTTATCACTAAACAATTGTAAAATAAACTGCTTTTCATAATTTTCATAGAATTCCTGGGATGGATCTTTAGCTCCCAATTTTCCAATCTGATACAGTTGAGAAGTGAAGGGAGCCCTGAGTAGAGAGCAAAGCCAGAGACTAGAAGATGACTTCTTGCTGCTTGTTTTTGAAATCATAAAAGCTTAAAAAGCAACAAAATATGCCTTTAAGGGATTGTGGAATTGAATTTTTTTCATAGAGGTTTCATAGAGGTTGGATTTCTTGAAGTTGAGACTAAGTTTTTTCTTTTGTCTTCTTGTCTGTTCTCTTTTAAAACAGGTATTTCTACGCATTCTAAACTACCCAAAATGTTTATAGTGGAATAATGGAAGCTCCTGAATACCTTGATTTGGATGAAATTGATTTTAGTGATGAGATATCTGTAAGTATAATCATTTTATCAAACAATATTTTTGTAATATATAAATTACAAATTTTTCAAATATGATCTTCTGGATGTTAGATAGAAATATTTTTTAGAATCATAGAATTTTAAATTTGGAGAGACTTTATAGTTAATCCAGTTGAAACTCTCCTCCACTACCAGAACCTAATTTTCACTATCTCAGAAAAAGGGCATTCAGTCTTCCCCATATGCTTTTTTAAAATGAATTTATTCACATCGTCTATTTTTACATCAATTCTATTCCCCAGTATATCCTTTCATCCTCTCTCTCTCTCTCACACAAAGTCATTCTTTACAATAAAGTATAAAAAAGTTCAGAAAAATTAAGGACCATATCAGAAGTCTGATATTATATGCAATGTTCCACATTTCTAGTGGTGGGAATAGGTAGAGGAAATAATTGAAGGAAGATACCTTTTGTATCTCTTCCTTGGGGGGGCCTCAATCTTTGCCACTATAATTTTACAGTCTTAAACTTCTATTGTTTTGTTGCTGTTCCTCCCATTTATATTTTCTTGATCCTTGTGTATATTATTTTCCTAGCTCTGCTTACTTTACTTTAAATCAATTCATATAAGTCTTCTCATACTTCTCTGTATTCATTCTATTTATTATATCATACAATCCAGTAATAATACAGAATGGTATCACAATTTGTTAAGCTATTTAACATTTGAGGAGAATTTTAACCTATATAAAAAGTGCCTCTATAAATATTTTGTGGTATATGGGGACTTTTTTGGTTATTATCTCCTGATAGATGTGACAAGCCTTAGTGTCCAAAATTTAAAAAAAAAACAAGATGTCACTCCATAAGAAAAAGAAAATTGATTCTTCTCCTTTCTTCCACTTTGCTCCAACCCCAACATTTATCCAGACATCTATCCAAGATATATGTGTACAGTTAGATTGTCAATATGCTTACTCTACCTTTTTTCTACTACCCATCATATTCTTTGAAATGTTGAACTTTTTAATTTCAAAGTTGATTATTTTTAATCTGACATTAAATTTCATAATGAAATCAGTCAAAGTCTTTAAAAAATCTTTATTTCAAACAGTGATTTTATTATCAACTGGTACTCCACATTAAATTCTCTTCAGGAGGACTTTGGTTCCTAAGATATGCTGTCTCCTTTTAGGAATTTAAGTCAGCAAACATGCCTTAATTTCAGTGACTAAAACATTACGTGAAGTAATAGGAATACTGAGATAAGAATGGAATAATCTTTACTTTTGTGGAGTTTACAATCAACTAGGAAGATTATAATATTTCAATACATAAAAATGTAAATTATATATGAAGTAAAAGAAGATTAATTTCAAGAGACAAGGAATACTCTCTTGGCTGAGTTAAAAAACAATGCAACCATTTAAAGAGATTTCAAACTTCTCTGTTTAGTCTGATTTACTGTTGGCAAAAGAATGTGATGTTTGTTAACCTGTTTATCAACTCAGAATTGGTCCTTAAGGTCTGGATTCAGTATAAAAAGTAGCTGTCAAATTGACCACCATCATTCTTGACTGTGGTTAAGAATTTTATGGGAAAAGAGACCGAAGTAACTTCTAATACTTTAAAATGATCCCCTCTGAATCTGAGCAGAAGCAAACGAGTGCATCTGTTTTTCTGGTTACACAGGGAACAATCAGTCACCAAAATTGAAAAATGAAAAGGGTTTCAACTTATGGATTCACTGTTATAGAAATAAAAGTAATTTCCCATTAGACATGCCTTTATTTTTAGGACTTCATAATCCTCCATCTCTGACAAGACTAAGCTTTTTTACTAGTTAAGTGTTGTCTTAGGGAAAGAAAATGCACATTTCATTTGAAAAATATGTTCAGGAAGGAAGACACGCTGGCCTAAAGCTTGTGTCTTGCTTTCCAGCCCTAATACTTTTTGCACATGGTCTCAACCTAGCTTGTAATTTATATTCTTTCCTTCTGGTCATGAGTCCATTTCTTGTTTTAATTATAGAATATGTTGTATAATGGTGCACAACAACTATAAAATTATTATTTTTCACCTACTGAGACAAAACACAGAAGGCTGTAGAAGAGTTGACAGTCCTTCAAATTCCAAAACAACCCATTTCCCTCTCCCTGCCAAATGAACAGTTTTAAGTATATATTACTGGACTTCTGCCAGCCCAAAGGGCAGAACATTGTGCAACAACCCTGCCGATTCATTCTGGGGAGAGGAAGATATACACAGACATAAAAGTCCAAAATGTGAGTTTATGTAGCTAAAAATAATTTTTCAAATTTTAATTTATTTCCTTCAAAGCTATATTTCAAATTAATTCAATATACATGTATTCTTCTTAGGAATACTATTTACTTTATACTTACTAACTTGGCTTTGATGTGTGCCTTTTGTATTTTAGATCAGAAAGTCAAGATGCTGTTTTTATAACATAAATAGTATTGTAAACAAGATTGATTGTCTTGGACAAGGTCAATAATGGCAAAAACAGGAATTGTGTTTTAGTATTATTTTGACTGATTTTAGAGGTCAGTGTGGTATAAATAAAAGACCTTGGCAGTAGAAGATCAGAAGTTCAGTAACTGATAACAGATTGTGTAATCTTAGGAAAATCTTTGATTTCTCTTTTCTTCAGCTGTCTCATCTCTATAGTGGAGATCATAATCCCTACCTAACAGGATCATCATAAATTCAAGTGAAAGAATATTTCAAAAGGTTTAAAATTCGAAACCATGCTAATTTTCATTTTATGTTACTTAATATGACAGTTTGATGCGAACTGCCAATTTGCTCAATTATGTGGTTTATTTGGTGATCCAGATAAATGTCTACTGAGCAAGGGAACTAGGTATTGATCCCATCAGAAATCCAAGAGGAACACCAGGTTACTAATGTATAGATAGAAATCTGTGGGCCAGACCACAATCATGCTGGGTGGAACAACTGGGTCAAGACTTTATCTACACATAAGACCACAGCAGCAACCTAGATTGTGAGATGGAACCCATGACCTGAAAAATTCTAGAAACCTGGTTAATGTGGAAATTTTAGTACAATTTGACACCTATGACACTACAATAGAAAAATTTATTCAGCAACCACTTTTTTTGTGAGGCACTTGGGTAACTTGCCCAGGGTCACACAGCTAGGAAGTGTTTATGTGTCTGAAATCAGATTTGAATTCAATTCCTCCTGACTTAAGGGCTGGTGCTCTATCCACTACACCACCTAGCCAGCAGCCATCTTTTTAAAGAAATTGTTCCATGTTTAAAATGCTTAGCAAACCAATAATACCAACATTAGTGATAAAAGCACAAAATCTATTACTCTAGCATCAAATCCTATATGCAGTAAATACACAGAAAATAAACAATAAACAAATATGCCAAGTGTTACCAATGTAAGAACAAATTCAAAATAATGAAAAATAATATCAATAGATTATTTGGGGGGGAATTCCTTCAATTAGCAAATAACTATAACTATGCAAGGATCATGCAATAAATCAAAACACTGGATGCAGCTTATATCTTCATCAACACACTGTATTGATAGCATCTAAGAAAACATTTTGTATAAATCACATTTCCATGATAACAGTGGATCAGTCAGGGGAGGAAGAATTGTCTCTCTGCAAATAAGAACTATACCAAAATAATTTCATAACAAAATAGAAAAAGTTGAACTTTAATGTTATCAAAACTACATATTATAAAGAATAACTAGAAAGTATTTTAATTATCTTGAAAATGAGAATGAAATGGAAAATCTATTCAAAAAAGACCTGGCCTAAAAATTGCTCAAAGTAGAGAAAACTAACTAAAGTAACTAAAATAAAATTTCCAGAGGTAAGCATAAATATTAGGGAGAAGGAAATGCTAAACAAAACATAAAGCAAGACAAAAAGTTAAAACAGATTTTGAATTGTCAAGATAAAAGAGTCAGTAAATAAAAACAAAGTTATTTCTAAAATGAGCTTCTGAAACATAAAGGTACAACAGAAGTGGAAAGAGAGATTTTCCTTTCAGCTAGTATCAATAAAATCTGGAATAGTAATTAATGAAATGAGTGAAAAAGAATTAATTGATCACATAGTATATATATATATATATACTATGTTACCCTCTGGGAATATAAATAGAATAATAAGATGATCTATGCTTTCAGTAGTTCACATTCTAATAAAAGACAACCTATATAGTTTTCAGTCTCAAGTCAGGTAAAGAAGTTCCTTGATTTTTAGCCACAACATTTAGTGTCTTCTTTAGTGTCATTCCCATGAATAAAACCATATCAGTTTTTGATGTTTCATTTTGACTCAAAATTCAAAACGGTCAACAATGATTCCAGTCAAATGAGGAAAATAATATTTTCAAAAATAATAACCACAATTTTAGCAGCATGGAAAGTAAGTTGATTTCTTTTTAACTACTCAGAAGAAATACTCCAGAAGAAAGGTACAACTTCAGGACCTCCCATATGTAAGCTGGAGTGAGGTTCCATGGGAGAATAAAGCCTTTGTAAATAGAATAGAAATGATCAATACAGCTATATAGTGGCTGGGAGAACTCAGCTAGTAAGTGTCCTCTTACAACATTGCAATTAAACTACCTCAGTTCAAATATCTCAGGCTAAACTAGCAGCACTGAGCCTTAGTATCTCTGTGATCAAAATTCACAGTGCTTACCCCAAGGAAGATTATTCTTCTAAGAAGCTCAAATTAGTTGAGAGTTTTTACTTATTGGTTCAGTTTATGTCTCTTTTTTGGAAATTCAAAGACTTTTCCTTTCCCTCGCCCCCATCTACTTTTAAAAGGGAACCAGCCTCATTAATGGCAAAAGGAGCTCCCTCTCTCAATTATTGTGCGTTCCTTTCATTAATTACATCAGGCAAGGACTGTCAACTGGCAGCCTTTTGACTGCTGCCAACTTTTCCTTTTTAATATGTCAAGCAATAGGAATGACATCAGAACTGAAAGAATTATAGTCAAGGTGACAAACATTTGGTTGCTTTTTTTGTTGGCAGCCTGGGAAGGACAGATGGCGTTTCTCTTCCTGTTTCTTTCTTCCTATTTTTAGGCAGTAAGAGAACCTGGAAGAGATTTCTCAACAATTAGAAAGGATATAATTTTTCATCTAAATTTTTTTAGTTGGGGGGATCTAAAAAAGGGATGTTCAAATACCCCATCTAGCATTCCCATCCATTTTCAGTAGGAGGTAGAAAGATTGCTCCTCAGCTTTAATCACCATCACCTGGAGTACTAGTCCACCAGCTTAGCAGAGAAGGGGGCAGAGAGGTGAGTAAAGAATGGAGAAGTTCATAAAGAAGATTTGTGGGGGAAAAAAATACATTCTGCTGTTACCATATGGAATTATGAGACACTAAATCTGAAGAGTTCAATAGATAATTGGTGATATGGGAATGAAGTTTGGGGGAGAAAGTAGGAATATCCACATGGTTCTAAGAGTCACCCAGAATAATTAATCCATTAGAAGATGATGAGGTCACCATGTGGGAGAATATATATAAGAGAGAACATATCATGTTTATTTTTGGCAAATGGGTTCCTTATGCATCCATATTTAAAAATATCTAGGTCTTTAAGCTAAATTAAGAATTACTCCTATAGAATAGTCAAATATTTACTAGGCATGTCTTTACTTTGATTTCATTTTAAGAATAAGTATTTTTTAAATTAAGAAACATACCAGATATTATTTTGTAATCTTGTTATACATTTTCTACTTCATTAATTCAGCCAGTTAGCTTTCTATATGTGCAGATTTTGTACCAGTTTCTTTAGAATACTCAAGTTTTTTTGTGTTTTTTTGTGTTTTTTACACACACAAACACACACATATACATACATATAACAAATGTACAACATTCAGGAACATATTTTAAATAAAATATGTCTATATCATATTATTTTTTGATCAAAGCTTTTTATTTTCAAAATATATGCATAGACAATTTTCAACATTCACCCTTGCAAAACCCTGTATTCCAAAAATTTTTCGTTCCCTTGCCCAGATAGCAAGTAATCCAATATATATAAATGTTCAATTCTTCTGTGCATATTTCCACAATTATCATGTTGCACAAGAAAAATCAGATCAAAAAGAAAAAATGAGAAAGAATACAAAATGCAAGCAAACAACAACAACAAAAAATAAATGTTGTGATCCACATTCAGTCCCCATAGTCCTTTTCCTTGATGCAGATGACTCTCTTCATCACAACACCTTTGGAAATGGCCTGAATCACCTTGCTGTTGAAAAGAACCTCATCCATTTGAACATCATATAGTCTTGTTGTTGCTGTGTATAATGTTCTCCTCATTCTGCTCATTTCATTTAGCATCAGTTCATGTAAGTCTCTCCAGGCCTCTCTAAAATGATCCTGCTGATCGTTTCTTACAGAACAATAATATTCCATAAAATTCATATACCACAATTTATTTAGACATTCTCCGATTGATGGGCATCCATTCAGTTTCTGGTTTCTTGCCACTACAAATGGATTGCTACAAACATTTTTTCACACATAAGTCCTTTTCCCTTTTTTATAATCTCTTTGGGATACAGGCCCATTAGAGACATTGCTGGATCAAAGGGTATGCACAGTTTGGTAGCTCTTTGAGCATGGTTTCAAATTGTTCTCCATAATGGTTGGATCAGTTCACAAGTCCACCAACAATGTATTAGTGTCCCAGTTTTCCCACATTCCCTCTAACATCCATCATTATCTTTTGCTATCATCTTAACCAATCTGAGAAGTGTATAGTAATACCTCAGAGTTGACTTAATTTTCTGAATTTTATCAAATATCCTAAATAATTTATATTTGGGGGTTTAATTGAACTCTGAATTAGTGAGTTCAGTTATTTGTGATTTCTCCCTGTTCTAGTTTATTCATATGGTCTAATTCTCTTTTTAACCAATACCAAGTAGTTTTAATGACTGTTGCTTTGTAAGTTAGTTTGACATTTAGAAATGTTATTTCCCCTTTCATTCTAATATTTTTTAAAAAGTTACTTCTTTTGATATTTTAGAACTTTGTTAATCCAAATTGATTTTATCATTTTATTAAATTCAATAAAGTATACCTATAATAGTTTAATTATCATGGCATTAAATTTCTAAATTAACTTTGATTGTATTGTCATTTTTGTGATATTTACATAACCTCACAAGAAGCACAAGTGGCAATCCAGCTAATTACGTTGCTTTTATTTTTTTAATTGAATCTGTAGAAGCAGATTATGTTTGGTAGATTAACCCCCAAATACTTGATATGTTTTGTAGTTTTCAAAAGAATTTTATTTTCTACTCTTTCCCTTTGAATTTGCTATAACAATAAAAGTATTATTATTATAATACAGAAATTCTGAATGGGTTATATTTTATAACCTGGATCTTTATTAGAACTATTGTCTCAATAACTATCTTTGTTGATTACCTAGGATTTTATTTTTTTGTGTGTGCATGAATGAAATAGTTTATTATTGTGCTATAAGAAAGAATATATAAATACATAAAATTGAAACTACTGCCTAAATAACTTACCTATTCAATGCCATACCAATCAAACTATCAAAAGATTATTTTACAGAGGCAAAAAAAAAAAACTGTGAAATCATCTAGAAGAAAAAAAGACCACAAATATCAATGGAAATATTGGAAATGGTTGGAAAGAAGGTGGGCAAAGAGCTAGCAGTACTAAGTCTCAAACTATATTACAAAACAATAATCAGTTAAAAAAAAAACCAAAAGATGTATCAGAAGAGCATATTTGGTATGTAATATACAAATGGAAATTGAAATAATACCCTAGTGTTCAATAAGCAGAAAGACTGAAGCTACTTGGGTAAGAACTTGCTGGTTGACAAAAATCACTGGGAAACTAGAAAACATTTTGGCAAAAATTAGAAATAGAGCAACATTTCAATGGGCAACTAGAGTACTGTGGTTGGAGTCATAAAGATTCTTCTTCTGGAGATCAAATCTGGCTTGAGATACTTCCTAAATGTATGACATTGGGCAAATAACTTAATACTGTTTGCCTCAATTCCTCATTCATATAATAAGCTGAAGAAGGAAATATAAAACTACCTCAATATCTTTGCCAAGAAAACTCCAAATGGGTTATGAAGAATTATCTAGGATTTTCTAAGTAAATATCATTTCAGAAAATAGGGATAATTTTATCTCCTCTATTTTCATAGGCATTTTATTTTATTTCTTTTGTCTTACTGCAGTTGCTAGTTTATCTAAAACTATATTAGTCATAGGGAAAATGAGTATCATTGGTTTATTTCTATATTTACTGGAAAAGCTATTTGCTTTTGTTGATTGATATTCTTGTTATATTAATAAAAATTCCATTACTCCTTCTTAGGGTTTTTAAATATAAATGAATGTTGTACTTTCTGAAAGACTTTTTACCTATATTTCCTAAGATAATTATATGGTTTTAGATGGTTTGTTTTTAATATAATTAATTATATTGTGAATGTAATTAACCCATCCTTTCATCCTTGGTATAAAGGTCATGATGAATGATTTCTTGAGTTAATTGCTGTAGTCTCTTTGACAGAATTTTACCTGAAATTTTAAAATCAGTACTCATTGATAATATTGATATGCAGTTCTTTGCTTTATCCTTCCCTTTAGGAATTATGATGACTTGTTTCAAAAATAGAAGTATGGTTGAGCACTTTTTACTCAATTTTTGAGTGTAACATTTGGAGTATTGGCATTGTTTTATTGTTGCTTATGGTTGTTGGAAAGAATTCTCCTTTTTAGAAATCTACAATTAAAGAAGTAAGGGGAGAGATCACTAATCAAAGTTAACTTTCTAACCAAGGACTAAGATCCCAAAAAGGTATGGTTTTCAGAGGAGTCTGAATTGGGGTAATTTGGTAATATGGGCATGTATTTTAGCTAAAACTTTATTTATAAAGACCAAGGTGTTTTCCCTCCCCCTTCCCCCTTTAATAGTTTCTTTATAGCTAATTTTAGTAATATAATTTTGCCTCTGAGGATTGCTTTTGTTGCCTTCTAATAATTCTAGTATCTTGTTCTGACATTATTATTTTCTTTCACATAATTATTGTTTCTTTTATTTGCTCTTTGAACCACTCATTACTTTGGATTTTATTATTTAATCTACATTTGAATTTATGTCTTTCTGAGTTTCTGTGGGTCTGATTAGCCACTGTTGGACACACTGTAATGCAGCTCTAACATATTGTAGTCCTTTTGGTCCTCTTTGAGAATGAAGGACAACAATCAGCCATTTGCAGTTTGAACCATTCATTACATAGGATTTCATTATCAAATCTATATATGGGTCTGTGTGTTTTGTTTGTGCTTTATTAACTTATTTTGATTATGATTGCTTTATGGATTGTAAAATATGTGTTTAATAATTTTAACTTTTGATATTTATGTTTATATGTCCTTATGCATGCCAGTTTTACAGATATTACATGTGGTTCTGCAAAATACAGAAAAGTACACACACACACACACACACACACACACACACACAGTCTTTATTGGTCCCATAACAATATGCCACAAGTCTTTTAGCTCTATTTTCTTCAACAATTTGCTTAATTCAATATTTTCCCTTTTTTCTGTTTCTTTTAGATTTGTTTAAATCTGTGAAAGGAACATTAATGTCTCCTACTATTATTCTGTTAGCACTCTTGTACATAGTAGTAAATAAATCTTTTTTGGTTGATTCATAATCTTTGTGTTTATTTAATTCTTTGTTTTGTCTCTCTGCTTCCTCATGGAATTACCTTTTCTGAAGTGACAATTTGGAGTTCTAAACAATTCTTCTAAACAATTTCTATATTATTGTCTTGTAGATCTTGCCCTATCCTTTTTTTTCTATTGTGCCTCACTTTTAGAAGTTTCAATTTCTATAAAAAGGAGGAAAGAAAGAGTATTATTGCCTCATGGTAGAAACTTTCCTATCCTTCTGATTCTATGTCCTGCTTCTATAGTCTGTCTTCCTTAACATCATTTTCTTTTCCATTTGCTATAGAATATACTCTCTAAGTCCATGTCATCCTGCCTTTTGGATATTGGTTGCTATCAGAAGCTTTGATCCTCTTTTTGAAGTAGAATAATATACATAGAGGCTTGATAAGAGTATTATTTTTTACATTAGGGTGTTCAGGTTTTTTGACTTTTCATCTTCATTTAAAGGCCTATTACCCTTAGTCATCTCTATATATCTGTCTTTGAATTCTATTAAGTTCATTTTGTTATTGTAGAGATTGTGTTTTTAAAATGTTGTTTTTTACTTCTCCCAGATTATCTTTCGCTGCAATGTTTTTGAATTTCCAATTAGTTATTCTTCCCTTTACTTCTTTGGAGAAGTATACCACTATGCAGTCATATTTTTTTTCTATTCTACTAATCATTTCTGTAATGAAGACCATAAGTTCTGCCATTTGTTCCCTTTTAATTTTTTTTTAATTCTGATTTCTTTTTAAACTATTTAGGAACATTCTGCTACAGTTTTATTCTTTCTTAGGAACCAGAAAGTCCTTTACCTCATCTGATTTTAGTTTCATTTCATTTGTCTGCAAGTGTTTAGATTCTAGACCATGTGGTTTATTTTGTGGTAATACTTCAGTTCTAGGACAGTTTTTTGGTTGAGTTCTCAAAAACATTTTAAGGTGTACATTTGTAGTAGAGGAATATATTTATAGGAATGGATGAAGCAAACTTCTGAAGAATTTATTTAAATATATGGGTGCTTCTAGGTGTAAGATTACATTCTGTTTTAATACCTTCCTTTTGATTGAACTTCTGACATTCTAAGATTTTAGGTAAGTTTTCTTCCTTTTGAGATCTTTGATAACTTGTCTTTCCCCCCACCCCCTTACATTATGTTACAGCTTCCTTTTCGATTCTATCTCATTTGATGATGAATCAAAGGTTTTTTCAGACTTCTACACTGAGGATTTCAGTTTTTGCTAGCTTCAACGAATAGGAAGAGAAACAAAAACCACTCCAGATGGAGACTCTTCCCCTTTCCTTTATATGAGCTACATTATCTCACTCTTATTCCAAAGATATCATTAGCACCATTCTCCAGACTGAGCTCTGTCACCCTGCCCTGCAGTCCCTAGTAGAACTCTTTCTTGCCTTCCTGTACTTCCCCCCTTTTATAAGTGGGAGGGGATAAATTGTACTGTTTGTTGCTGTATCATGTGGGGTGAGATAAAGGAGGCTACTATGGCATCAGGAAAATTATTCCTGAGTAGATCTCAGAGAAGTATACAAAGTGGGGTATTCATTGAGGAATGGAGGAGAACAAAGTGAGAAAATGGAGACTAACATTCTTAGTAGTTGTCATATTGCTGTTACCTAGTTAGACTTCTTATTTTGGCTTATGGAGATCCTTGTAATTGCTTTAACTTTGTGCACAGTTCCTTTTAGAAGTGGCTTTTGAAAGGATTGGAAAAATATCTAGTTTTCCATCTAATAGATATGTGATAATAATAGATCTGTATTATTGCTATGATTCTTCTATATTTACTGTTCTATGGAAATAAGATATATCAAGTACTTTGCAAACCTCAAAGTGCTATTTAAATGATAATTTTTATTGTATATTGCTTAGAGGTTCTGAATATTGTAGTATGGCATTAGAATGTTTTTATTTAGCTTCTTTTGGTCACTGTTACAGGTAAGTGACTCTAGGTAACAGGATTTGTTCTGTAATAATGCTTTAGTTCCAGGACAGTTTATTGGTTGAATTCTCAAGAATATTTTAAGGTCTGCATTGTAGTTGTAATGGAATAAAGAAAACTTCTGAGGAATTCTAGATATTTATTATTGTTCAGATTGTGAAAAGTCTTGAATGCCAAAAATTTTTTTAAACTTTATTAAAATGCATAACAGGAAGTCACTGAAATCACCTTCATATAGGTAAGGATTGGAAGGTAAAACAGAGGTGGGAAGAACTTTTATTTATTTGTTTGTTTGTTTGTTTATTTATTTAGCTAAGACATTTGAGGTTAAGTGACTTACCCAGAGTCACCCAGCTAGGAAGTATTAAACCTGGGACCAGATTTGATCTCAGGTCCTCCTGACTTCAGGACTGGTGCTCTATCCACTGCACCCAGCTAGCTGCCTTTATAGGAAGAACTTTTAAAAAGTTATTTTATTAGTCTCAAAGAGTGATAAAGAAAACCTATGACAAGAAGGAAGAAAGAAGAGGGGAAAGTTACAAGGAATATTTTGAGATTAAATAAATAGGACTTAAAAACTGTTTGGATATAGAATTGAAAAAAAGAAAAATGATAACACCAAAAATTAAGTAAATTTTATCCTATATTCATTGTTTTGTTTTTAATTCAAATGCTTTCATCAGAAATACTAGCTCCTTTTCTTTTGTTAAGGCCTAGAATAAGATAAATTATGATAATGCCAAAGCAGACCTTGAACTGGTATGTTATTCTTATTTTTGTATCAATGTTTTGCATTTATTTAGTATTACAAATTCCAGACCAGGACTTTCAAGTGGGATTAAAAAGCAACAGATTACAAAAGCTATGAAACTTCATTTCAATAATAAAGTAATACCTATCTTTTGTAGGTCAAAATAGTATGTATAATCTTGAGTATACCCTATTTTATTTATTGAGCTTAAAAAGTTTTAATTCAAAAGTTTCTGGAATATATGCACATATATATATATATATAAACAAAAAATTTGAATAAGCAGAAAAAGATAATATCTCAAAGTACCCTCTAATTTAACAAATGGATTTTATCTATAAGTTTTCTAGTTGTGGGAGAAAAAAAACAACATAGCATTCAGTTCTGGAAATAGAATACTAATACTGGACCTAGAGACAAACTATGGACAACAAAAGCCTGTTATGACATAGTGAATTTTTTATGAACTTGGATATTTCAAGGGTCAGTGAAACATCACAGCAAATGGTAAAACCTTACACAGAGTAAGCTACAGAGTAGCTAAAATAAAATGAAACCCACAAATCCTGTCTCAACTATACTAGTGCTTTAAAGTGTTTGCACAGCACATATGTTATTCTTCATGCTCAAAGAAAATGCTTTATTAATAGAAGTATGTGTGAACATGACTTAAGGAACTTTGGGACAAATTCCAGCTCATCATTTTTTATTATTTTTCTTCTTTTAAACACATTTTATTTGATTTTTATTAATAAAAATATAGTTTCTCTTCCATCTTTTTGCCATAGAGAAAAAAACTTTTGAAACATTTTTTCAAGCAAAACAAATTCTCACATTGACCACACACATGTATACACACACACACATATGTATTTGAATCCAACCTCTCTCTGTTAGGTTGGTTGCCTGTATCATCAACATCCTCTGGAATTATAGTTGCCAAATGTATAGATTAGAGTTCTTAAGTCTTTCCAAGTTGTTTGTTAAGATGTTATTTGTATGTGTGTGGATGAGTATGATTCTCCTGATTCTGTCACATTTCTGCATCATCTTATGTAATCTCCCTCTGTTTCTCTAAAACCATCACTTTCCTTGTTTGTTATGGCACAATAAATAATATTCCTTTACATTCACATCATTATTTCTTTAGTCATTCCCCAATAAAATGAGTCTTCCATAGTTTCTAGTTTTTTTTCTATCAGAAAATGAGCTGCCATATATATTGTTTTAACATACACATCCCTTTCCTCTTTCTTTTTACCTGTTTGAGTATAGACCTAACAGTGGTATCATTGAGTAAAAAGATATACATAGTTTATTTATTTGACTTAGTCCCATAGAGCTTCCCCAAATAGTTAGACTAATTCACAGCTCCATCAATAGTGCATTATTGTGCTTGTTTTCCTGCAAGCCTTTAAATATACTTGTCATTTTTCTTTTTTTTTTTTTTTGGTCAGGTTTGTTAATTTGATACCAACCTCAGGTTTTAATTTACATTAACAATTATATGAAACATTTTTAAAATACGGCTATTAAGGATTTTTAAAATCAAGTAAGAAATAGAGGAAAAATTGGGTAAGGAAATGAATGATGCAAAAGGATATATAAAGCATTAACAAGAAGAAGAATACCTTAAAAAACAAATTTGGTCAAATAGGAAAGGAAGTGCAAAAGTTCATCGAGGAAAATAATTTCTTAAAAATTAGAACTGTGCAAATAGAAGCCAATGGCTTTATGAAAAATCAAGAAACAAAACCAAACCAAAAGAATGAAAAAAGTGAAAACAAAGTGAAATATTTCATTGGAAAAACAACTAACTTGGAAAAAAAATTCAGGGGAAATAATTTAGAAATTTTTGGTCTACCTGAAAACCAAGATCAAAAAAAAAAAAAAGCCCAGGCATCATCTTTTAAGAAATTATCAAGGAAAATTGTCCTGATATTCTAGAACCAGAGGGTAAAATATTTAAATAATCTACCAATCACCTCTTAAAAGAAAGCTCACAATGAAAATTCCCAGGAATATAATAATCAAATTCCTGAACTCCCAGATCAAGGAGAAAATATTGCAATCATACAGAAAGAAACCATTCATGTATAATGTGCCACAGTCAGATTAAAATAAGATTTACCAGCTTCTATATTAAAGGATTGGAGGATTTGTTTATGTGATGTTTTGGAGAGCAATGGAGCTAGGATTACAATCAAGAATCAACTACCCAGCAAAACTGAGTATAATCCTTTAGGAGAAAAGGTAAATATTCAGTAAAATAAAGGACTTTTAAAGCATTCATGAGGAAAAGACCAAAGCTCAATAGAAAATTTGATTTTCAAATACAAGACTCAGGAGAAGCATAAGGAGGTAATCAGGAAAGAGATACCATAAAGGGTCTAATAAGGTTTCTCTGTTTACATTCCTACATAGGATGATGATACTTTTAACTCAAGTATCTTTTAACTCATAAGAACTTTCTCATTATTATGGCACATAGAATAAATATATAAATAAAGAGGTCATTTAATTTGAAGGGATAATATCTAAAAAATAAAATTAAGGGGTGACACAGGAACATAAAGGGAAAAGTAGAATGGTGTAAATTATCTGCCATAAAAGAGGCAAAAAAACCATTTACAACGGAGGGGAATAGAGCAAAGGAAGGAGTGAGTAAACCTTGCTCTTATCAGAATTGGCTTAAAGAGGAAATACCATACACACTCAATATGAGTATAGAAATCTATCTTACCCCATATGAAAGTGGGAAGGGGAAATAGGGCTAAAAAGAGTACTTTTGAAGACTTCTTACATTGACCATACAAAGACTTTTGAAGAGTGTCAGGGTGAAAGGAGAGAAAGAAGAGAATAAATGGGAATAATATAGTTAGCAAACGTAATTGTGAAAAGAATTTTGAAGAAAATTTCTTTCATAAGGCTTCATTACACACTATGAAAATTCCTCTTCCCCAATTCACCTACTTCCCTTCTAATTTCAAGCTTATTGATTTGGTCTCTGCAAAATTTTTAATTTTATGTAATTTTAATTTTATCTTCTATGATCCTCTTAATCTTTTGGTCATAAACTATTTCTGATTCATATTTCTAAAAAAACTATTTCTTCCCTTACATTCTAATTTGCTTGTAATGTTTCTATTTCTATCTATCATGTATTCATTTGAAACTTATCTTGATATATGATGTGAGACATTTGCCTATACCTAGTTTATGCTGGTCTACTTTCCAGTTTTTCTAATAAAATTTTTTAGTTTTGTTGATGTTTTACAATAGTAGTTAGGGTTATTTGTTCTTTCCTTCCCTTTCACTTCATGGGGAAAGCAGTTTCTACATATATTTATCAATTTAATGGTTTTTTGTTTTGTGTTTTGTTCTTTGCAAGGGGGAGGCATGGAGAGTGATTGCCTTTAATTTTTCAGAATGTTGACTTTGATAATTAGTTGGGTTTTAAAATTTTTGTTGTTTTTCTATTTTCAATTTACTTATATATCCTTTCTCCCTTTTATTGATGGGAAAATATAGAGATATAAAATTTATTCTAAAGATTATTTTAGCTGAATCCCCAAAGCTATCATATGTTGCTTCATTTTTATTTTCTTTAATGATTTCGGTTCATTTGACTGATTCTTGATGTCTCATATAGTCATTAGTTTCCATTTGCCCCATTCTAATTTGAAATGTGTGATTTTCTTCATTTAGCTTTTATATCTCCTTTCCATTTGATTAATTCTACTTTTCAAGTATAGTGTTTTCTTCAGTGTGGTGTTGTTTTGTTTTGTTTGCATTTGTCCTATTTTGTTTTTTAAGGAACTGATTTTTTCAGTGGATTTTTTTTTTTTTTTTTGCATTTGGCTAATGTATTTTTCAAGGAATTGTTTTCTTAAGTCAATTTTTTCCCTTCCTGTTCCAAGCTGTTGACTCTCTCTTGCTTACCTCTCTTTTTTTTTCTTCTACCTCTTTTATTTGCCTTTTAAAATCTTTTGTGAGAACTTCTAAAAAGCCTCATTGGCTTGAGATCAATTTATATCACTCTTTGCAATTTCCTCTGTGGATCTGAGTTGATATTTTGGTCTTCCCTGTCACCACAGTAGCTTTCTATGATTAAGGTTCTTTCTTGTTTCTTACTCATATTTTTTTTCCTTAATGGTCAAGCTCTGCTCATGGGAGAAAGGGGATGTTGTTCCAAGCTTCCTGTACAGCTCTGAGCCTTGGTTTTTGAGCACAGCACTCTCTTATGTTTGGTATCTTCCTTTCAGCAGGGAATAACACTACCTGTTCTCTCCAGGAAACAGCATGGTTTCCCAGAATTTGCCTTCTGAGCCAGAGCTAGAGAATGCCCCACTACTCAGTTCTACTACTGAGCCATGACAGGAGGTCTTGGTTGCTGATCTGCTGTATTTAAGACCCTCTGCTGGCTTTCCCAGAGTCTATCTGAGCTGGGCTGAACACCCTTTTCACCCTGTGAGACTGACCTTTCTTGAAGTCCTTCCAATCTATCTTGAGCTAGAGAGAGGTTTCATTCCATCAAACTCTGTTCAGAGGCTTGGGTTTTTGTGGGTTTTGAAGGAAATTAGAAGAACTCAAGCAACTTCCTAGCTTTATTCTGCCATCTTGGCTCTACCAATGAAATTCCCTTTTGGTTCTATGATATTGTTCTTTGGATCACCAGTTATTTAATATTCTGTTACTTAATCTATTAATTCCTTAAGGTCATTTTTATTTAGTATAATTTTATTACACTATGAATCGTTTGGAATAATCACTTTGGGGAATGATTTTTGGAAATTATCAAAGAAGTACTATAAAACAACAAGAGCCCAAATAAAATTGTATGCCATAAATTTAAAGTGACAGAATTTTTCTAAAAAAAAATTGATGACTTTCTTTAGTAACAACTAAAAACCTAGTATTAGATATGACAAAATTCAATCACTCAATCAAAAAGCATGAATTAAGTGCTTATTCTTTGGTGGCACTAGAGATGTGAATACAAAAATAGAAGTCTCTGTTCTTGTGGAATTTTATTCTTTATACAAGTATATACAAATATATATACCAAATAAATACAAGATAATGGAAGCAAGGAAACAGTGGAGGGCAATCAGAGAAGATGTCATATATGAGATGGCATTGAAACTAAACCCTTTTCTTAGTGAAGAAGATTAGCAAGTTGAGAATGGAGGGAGATCAGGGGGACAAAGGAGTCTAACATAGAGCTTGTGAAAGATACTGGGTCAACACTGGATCTGAAAGCAAATAAATCAGTTATGGAGGAAATAGACTTGGAGTTTGGAAATGGGTGACAGCAAATGATCAAAATAAAGGTGTTGAGTAGCGACCATAAGTACAACAAATTTATATAAATCATTTTTGTATTCCTTTACAATGTCTTGAATTTAATTAGTGCTTAGTAAACATTTGTTAGAGCTTCCATATTTTCCAGGGACCTGAGAATCAGAAGCACTAACGTGCTGCAGCAGAAAATGATGCTTATAAAAATAGGTGAACCAAATCAGGGGCTCCATACTTGTTCCCATTATACTAACTCTGGTTTTGTACCCAATGCTTAACCACCCTAAATAGGCTTAATGATTCTAATTATGGACTATTTCCCCAGGATCCAATTCATGTAAGGGGGAAATTAAGCAATGATGAGCTTAAAAGGCATATTTCTTCTAAGCTTCTTTAAATGGAGAGGAGTCCTTTAGGGTTTTATTTAATTAGAAAGTATGTTGCAGAAGATAGGGGGTAAAGGGAGTTATGCTTTTCTTTTTTTAACTTGGGCTATTAAAAGGAAGTATTAAAGTGCAAGGGAAGGTAGATTTGGTGTTAAGCACCTGAGTTCAAATCCCAGCTCTAAAGCTTACAACCTGCATGACTTAGGACAAAATCAGTCTCCCTTAGTTTTAGTTTTCCCTTCTATAGAATTGGAATGTTGTAATCAATGGCCTTTGAGCCCCCATCCAGCTCTAAATCTGTGATCCTGTGAAATCTAAGGTTGCTTAGCTTGTATAACCAGAAAAAAAACCTACATCCATATACATCATGTCGAGTTATAAAAATAATTTAATCATTTCTAAAAAATTTCATTTTTACCATCTTTCAGTACTCTTCCTTTTAATTTTGTCTTTTTTTGTTCCTGAACTCCTGCTGTTGTGTCTGCCTTTTGGAATGCTATGTAGGAGTAATTCATGAACCTTAGTGTGGTTGTTTGGATGATTTCAATTATTTTTCCTTTAGAAATCTGATGGGACCTTAACATGTTTAAAAGGCTCTGGCTGCTTGGAATTTTTGGTTCCTAAGATTATGTGGCTCATTTCCATTTGAGTAATGTCTGCACATTCACCCAACTGGCTCTCATTTTGGGAAATACAGGCCAAAGATTTACAGTCCTAAAGAATAGTTTGAGTGTCCAGGTCTCCACACAGAATTTCTTAAAATAAGTCATTGCACTTGTGAATCCCATGCATGCTGTAAATGCTATTTTGAATGGCACTGTTACAAAACTGACTAACACAGACAGGTATGCGTGGTTTTCTTGTGTTACATGAAGTATATGCAATTTCTAGAACTGAACTTAAGGGTCATTTCTGAAATGATGACTATCTTGAGTCAGTAAAGACTAGAGAAAAAGCAAATATAACCTGCTGAGAAATAATGAGTCTTCTGCTCTACTATGCTTCCTTCCCACCCACTACTAACTTCATTAGTATTCACATCTTAATGATTTAAAATTCTGGCTAAAATAAAGGGGGTTTAGAAAATACTGGAAGAATCTGCTTAGAGTAGAATGAAAGTCAGAGAATGAGGGAAAAAGGTATCTGCCAGAAGAGTGAAAAGGAGGTGGGAAGGGAGGGCCTTTAAAGAATAAATTGGTCAAAAAAGGCAGACCATGTGTTATTGTCCTTCACTTTATTGTGCTTTGAGGTTATTGTGTTTTTTTTTAATAAACTGAAGATTTGTGACAACCCTATGTTAAGCAAGTCAGTGGGTGTGATTGTTCCAGTTTCATGCTCACATCATGCCTCTGTCACATTTTAATAATTCTCAAAATATTTCAAACTTTTCATTATTATTATATCTGTTATGATGATCTCTGATCAGTAATCTTTGATGTTACTATTGTAATTGTTTGGAGGGATCACAAAACATACCCATAAAAGACTATGAACTTAATCTATAGAAATCACATGTATTCTGACTGGCTTTTTCCCCTCCTAGTCTCTTTCCCTCTTTTGGGGCCTACTTAGAGAATACTCTATGAAACAACAGTGTTGAAAGTCAATTAATAATCCTACAGTGATTTTTAATTGTTCAAGTGAAAGAAAGAGTCAGTTGATGAGGCAAACTTCCTTATTGTCCTACTTTTAAAAATTGCCACAGCTATCCCAAACTTCAGCAACCACAACCCTGTTCAGTCAGCTTCTATCAGTATCAAGGATAGCAAAACAATTATGGCTTACTGAAGATTTTGATGATGGGTGGCATTTTTAGCAATAAAATATTTTTAATTAAGGTATTTTTAAAAATTATATATTTAATAGACTACAGTATAGTGAAATATATAACTTTTATATGCACTGGAAAAGCAAAAAAAAATTGTGACTTGCTTTATTGTGATGGTCTGAAACCAAACCTGCCTATCTCCAAATTATGAAAATATTTGTCTCAATATTTCAAAGATTGGGGAGGTCATCCACGTGCGCACTTACTTTCTCCTCTAAAGAGTGTAATACATTCGTATCCTTTTCCATTTTTGTCCATGTTTGCCAATAAACCTTTTAATATAATGCTTTTGAGGCTTTCTTATTATTCTGGGAATAATTCTATTTCCACACTGACCATCTGTTGTTTCTTATTCTTACTAGTTGCTAGGACTTTCTCTTTTTCTAGTCTTTAAAAAATTATCCCAGATGTGTAATTTCATCAATATGGGGAATTTAAACTCCCTTCTCTGATGCAGATCATCCGCTCATTTCTTACTTTTAGTTTTGGATAGTTGACCAAACACAGAGAGTTTTAGGGACATTGCATATAGTCACATATTCAATCTGTGTCAGAATCAACATTCAAATCTTGGTCTTCCTGGATTTAAGAGATCTCTATCTGCTATGCTATGTTGCTTCTCATGTGCATATTTAGACATTTTTAATGGATGTATTTTCCTTGCTAATATGCTACAGCCTGCTTATTTATACCTACCATGTGTCATTTTATTGAATTTAGGATTATTTATATTTTTAATTCAACCAAAATAATAATTGCATGTTTAAAGCTAGATTTTCTTATCTCACCTAGACTAGAAGTGTGAGTGTTACTTATTGGCCTGATCCCTCTTCCTTAGAAGAAAACCTTGAATCTTTAACCAGCTTCTGACCTAGATTGGTTTGCCCTTCCTTGGCAAGGCAATCTTCTTGCTCCCACTCTGAGGGAAGGTGTCACTAAATTATTATCAAACTGAGTATATATGCTCAAAGGGCTATCAAATTATGCATTCTCTTTAACCCAGCAGGGCCACTACTGGGTCTGTATCCCAAGGAAATCATAAAGAAGGGAAAAGGACCCACATGTGCAAAAATGTTTGTAGCAACTCTTTGGATGGTAGCAAAAAAACTGAGTGCATGCCCATCAGTTGGAGAATGGCTGAATAAGTTGTGGTCTATGAATGCTATGGAATATTATTGTTGTATAAGAAATGATAAACAAGCTGATTTTATAGAAAAGCCTTGAAAGATTTACTCGAACTGATGCTCAGCAAAATAAGCAGAACAAGGAGTACATTGTACACAATAACAGCAAGAATTTGCGATGATTACCTGTGAAAGATTTGGTTCTTCTTAGGGGTTCAGTGATCAAAGAAATCCCAATAGACTTTGGACAGAAAATGCCATCTGCATCCAGAAAAAAAATAAAGGAGACTGAATGTAGATCAACTCATGCTATGTTCACTTTTTTTTCCTGGTTATTTTTTTTCTCTCTCCTATGGCTTTTCCCTTTTGTGCTAATTTTTCTCTCCCAACATGATTCATAAAGCAATGTATTAAAAATAAATAATTTTTTAAAAACAGTATAGATATCCAATTGCTATGGGTCACTGTGTCTCAGAACTCTTGAATTCAAAAGATCTGCAGCCTCAGCCTTCCTGGTGGCCACAGTTATTAGCATTGTAATTGAAATTGCATTGCTACATGATTCATAATCATAGAATTACAAGGATATTATGTTAAAGAAATGCTCTTTTGTAGTGAAAATCTGTTTGGCATAATTACCTAATATGTCTTGCTTCTCTATGGACCACTGGGCCTTTTCCTCTTCCCTGCTCCTGAAATCTCCTAAATATGTTGTCTCTCCCCTTAGAATAGGAGCTCTTAGACAGCAAAGACTGTTTTAGTTTTCTTTTTATATCTCCAATATAAATAAATATCTCCAATATTTACCATAGAGTTTCCTCTATGGTAGTACTTAATGAATGCTTTAACTTTTATTCATTCATTAATTTTTTTTATTCTATGAGATTTCTATTATTTTAGATTCTTTCTTTATTTAAGGTATCTTTAAATGAACTCTTGAGCCTGGTAAAATTCACATATTTAGGGTTGTTGAACCTTGTGATCTTTCAGTGAGGTACAAAACCAGAGTTGGTGTGGTAAGAATAGGAGTGCAGGTCTTGATTTGGTTCACTTAGCATTTATAAGCATAGGAGCTGTTCAGAGAGTCAGGATAGGTGATTGATCACTTTCTGCTATAGCACATTGACTGTTTCTACCTCTTAGCTCGTGGAAAATGGGAAAACTCCCACAAATCTAAATAATTATGAAAGTTATGAGAATCATAAATCCTCAGGGAACACCTAGGGCTGATTTAAGCAATACATTTTATCAGATAATGAGATCATCCACAGTGTGAATACAAAGTATTGTTGTTATGTTAAACTCAGGCCACAACCTACTTGCTAGGGCTTAACTATGAAAACCAGGGTTATCTCCAAATATCTTGACAATGTATAGTGATCAAAAAGTGCTTAATATGTCCCAACAATGAGATCAATTATGATAGGTACTGTGAAGGGTACATAGATAAGACCTTGTTTTCTGACCTTAATGGTTAAAATTGAATTTATCAAAGTTATATGAAAACAATAGTTTAAAAAAAAGGAAACATTTATTTACACATTAAACTGTATGATCGAGTATCCTTTCTTTGGAAGTCCATTTGGACTATGGCAAGACTTCTCGGGAAAGTTAGATGAGCTGGCTTTTGAAGGATAAGTATGATTTGGATGAGGAAAAGAACAAGGCATTCTACACGTAGTCTCAAACCAAAAAATACTTATCAGAGACTCATGGGAAATAAGTATAGGTTAGGTACATTAAAGAGGCTGCTGTCAATAGGGACATTCTATAAACATTAAAAAAAAAAAACAATGAAACTAGGGTATCATGAGATGAGGAAGTTTCTCTGTATTCTCAACTACTTTTATTACTTTTACTCCTTTATACTTCAGAGTACAAAGGATAACCAAGAATAAGTGGAAGCAAGATAATTGAGCATGGAGATTAAAAGATTTGATATAAAGGGCATATGCATTATGCTTTAAAATAACTATAGCAAGTAATTCTGAAAGTAGAACATACTTTAAAAAATGAGTGTAGCATGGTTCTCTAACTCCAATTCTCTTGCCCACATATATAAAAACAAAATAAAATAATGCTTGATATTCTTAGATGAGAGTTGGGATGGTAAACTTTGGGGAGGGGCTACCTTTCTGATTTGTACATTCACCATTCTGAATAATGTACTTTAAAAGACCTCATTAGTTCTTACTATTTTTCACTTCAGGATATTGTTGGAATGTTCTTAGAATTATAAATGATATTCTAGCAATGAGTTTCATGATTAAATCTAATAAAACATCTAGCCTTTAACAAGATTTGAATGAATGCAATTTTAACCATATCACACACCAATTTTTCTTTCAAGAAGAAGAGAAAAAAAGAGGTGAAAAAATAGGTACTTGGTAGAACATATGGCAATGGATTACAAAATGCCTAATTCTAATTTAATTATAGACAATAATTATTTAACCTGTGCCAGCTGGTCTCAAGAAGCCACCATATTCCTAAGGGACCTAGTTCTTCTCTTGAAAACATAAGTTACCTAGTAGATAAAAACAAAACAAAACAAAAATTTCTCTGTGTTTCTGATTTATCAAAGCCAAATATGTCAGAATATAGGGAAAATAATGATTCATTTTAGATATAAGGAAAGCCTGTATCTTTGAGTGTTTAAATTGGAACACATAAGTGTTTTTGTGGAATGCTTATCCCAAATGGTATCTTGTGGCATCACAAAAATGAAATAATTTCTATACTTAATAACTTGACACTTCACTTTTATGCCTTGGAAACTCTTAAAATTTACTTTGCTTATAACATGAAGTTGGTGAATTAAGTCTAACACCACCTCCAGTCCCAGCAATCTGTTGGTTCCTACTATTATACTGAAAACTGTAGTACATTTCTTTTAAGATGTTGTACTTTTATCACTCAATAATCAGCTAGCTAAAATTATCTGCCTTGTTGAACAGCATGTGGTAATTTGACATTCTTTAAATTTTAGGGCAATTGAAGTAATCCTAAGGATCTCCTTCAGTCATTTTTTCTTTTAAATTGGATGTCCCCCCTGCTCTCTTTTCATATCATTTTTCCTCTCTTCCTTTTTAAATGAGGACTATGGATTTCTGAAAACATAGTGATTTAAATGTGTGTTCATTTTTTTAAAAAATAACATTTGTGATAGTCTTAAGCATTCTATTTTTGGAAAACCATATTTTTATAGGTTAAACCATGCACATGATTAAAGGAAGAAATTCCCTGAACTTAAAAAGAAAAATAATATCTTAATCATATGTGTGTATACATATACATATATTTTCATCCTAACCGTATTTTTCCTATTTTATAAAATCTTTGCTTATAGGAATAATCCAAATGACTGACATCAAATCTAGTGCTGATAAATCATAATGTTAACATAAAATTTATTTTGACTTTTTATTTCTAGGGAAATTATAACCAATATCTTATATTTTAGTAATTCTAACCATTCTTTTAGTTATTTTTCATTTAGATTTGGTATTTTTTCTCCCATTTTTTTAAAGTGAGACAGCCATTCCATTGGCTTTTTAAAAAATTGTTTCTTTTTTCTTTTGCTGCTTTGTCTCCAAAATACTCTCCAATAGAACCTTTCCTTGTAACAAAAAAGTACAATTAAAAAACAAAGTTGATCATTGATGACAGCATATACTTCATTCCCTACCATTGTCATCACCTCTTTCCCAAGAGAAGAAAGATATGTTTTGTACTCAGGCGGTCAAAGTTGATATTGCTCTTTGCATTTCTCTGAATTTTTATGTTTTTTTTTTATATTTTCATGTCATTGTATATAACATTTATTTCACACTGTCTCAGTTCTCACAAACCTTACTATTTCTTTGTGAATTTCAAATATTTGGTTTTTTTCATGAGACAATAATTATCTATTACATTCATAAACCAGAATTTGTCCAGTCTGTGGGCAACTATTTAATTTTCAGGTTATTTTGGTAACATAAAAAGTAATCATTTGCTTCTGAAATTAGTGTGAATGACTCCCAAATATTTACTTCTGATATGATAGTGTGTCATATTTTTCCAACTTTCCCAGTGAACATCTGTATATGTATGGCCTGTCAATAACTCAAATTCCATACTTCCAAAGTTGAACTTTTCATCTTGTCCCTAAAATCATAGTAAGTCCCCAACTTCTTTAACTCTGATTGTACCGCCATATTTTTAGTCACTCAAGCTCAAAGCTTCAGTCATAGTCAAATCCTGTCTTTCTCATCATTCACATCTCCCAGTTCTCAAATCTTATTGATTTTACCTTTGAAATATCTCTCTATGCATTGTTTCCTTTCCATATGTCCACCTTCACCTTTCACCTTGACAATTGTAACAAATCCTAACCTCTCTTGCTACTTTCAATCTTTCCTCCTTATAATTGATTCTCCATAATACTACTATTCTTCTGCTTTAAAAAAGTTCTATGATTCACTGTTACATGAACAATAAAGTCTAAAATAAATCTTCAGAAATTTGAGTTCCTATGCAGACTGGTTCCAACTTACCTCATCAGATTTATTTTATAGAATATTTTATGTCATGCACTATATACTCTAAACATCTTGACTACTCTTCATGCCCTATGTCTGTTCTCTTCACAGAAACATAGAATTTTAGACTTGAAAGGATCCTTAGTAGAAAAATAGTTGGACCAGTACTATAAAGAAATTCCAGTTATGCTTAACAAATACTTATCCAGTCTTGAAGATCTTAAAAAATGGGGAGCTCACTGCTTCCTGGGATATTTCATTTTATTTTTGAAAGCTTTCCAGCTATCATACCTAATTTTTCCTCTTTGCAATTCCCACCCATTGTTCCTGGGTCTGCCTTCTGGGACCAAAAAGAACAATTCTAATATTTCCTACACAAGTCAGTCCTTTAGATATTTGAAGACAACTCTCTTTGTTTACTTAAATCTTTTGCTCCTCCAGCTAAACATCACTATTTCCTTCAATCCATCCTCATATGAACTCCAAACTTATTTGCCATCTTGATTGCCTTGATTATCCAGAAAATCCTGGACACTTCTTAAACTGTGATTTCCTAAATTGGACAAATTATTCCAGACAAAGTCTGACCAGGATTTAGTACAGAGACAACACTATCCTTTTATTTCCTGAGGTTGTGCTTCCATTAATGCAAGTCAAGATTTTTTTTTGTTTTTTGGCCATTGACACATTGCTACTTCATTGGGCTTGTAATATGCTAAAACCCTGAAATATCTTTTTTCTTAATTATAGCTTGTTATTTACAAATTATATGCATTGGTAATTTTACAGCATTGACAACTGCTAAATCAACCCTGAAATATCTTTTGGACCAACTGTTTTATTAACCATACTTCCCTCATCTCATGCCTATAAAGTTGATTTTTCAAAACCAATTGTAAGGCTTTAATGTCACTTCTGAATTTCATTTTCTTAACATCAGCAAGACTGTTGAAATCTTTAGATTTTTGTCTAATGTGTTAGCTACACTTTCCAGATTAGTGTCATTAGCAAATTTGATAAGCACATCCAAGTTACTGATAAAAGTGCAGAGAGACAAACACATACTTTGAAAGAAAACTTGATTGAAGACTGCCAGTGAATTTGACATTTAACTAGTCATTAGGTTTCTTTGAGTCTGGCCATTTAATGAAAAAGTGTGAAAAAATATGGAGATTTGTGGACTAGAATATTGCACTCTCTTGCAACACATTATTGTATTTTGCACAAGAACAATATGGGATTCTCTATGAAATGCTTTTTTTTAAAATCCAGATAAACTATTACCACACACACATTTGCACAGACTAATTCAACAGTTTAATAAATCTATCAAAAAAGGAAATAATATTTGTTTGGCATAATCTCTTTTTGATAAAGCCATAGTGGATCTTTGTAATCCTTGCTTTCTTTTCTAGTTCTTTTTAATTAACTCTTTAACAATGCATTGAAATCAAGCTCTCTAGTCTATAGTTTGTAGTCTGTATTCTCTCTTTTTTGAAAATCCAAACTGTATTTGTTTTTCTCAAGTCCTTGTAATATGTGTTTTCATTCTTCCAAATATTACTGACAATGGCTCTATGAAACAAAATAAATAAATTACATTGAAATTGAAAAAAGATTGGCTTTTTTAAAAATTAGGTAATTTTAAGTGAAAAACTAAAAATTTAAATTAAAAAATAAAAGATAATGGCACTGCAATCATACCCACGAGTTTTTTAGTGCTTCAATTCATTCAAGACAGTTATTTTCCTACTATTTTGCTTTTTAGATACAATATCTTGTTAGTTATTTTTGTTCAGCCATTTTCGATGAAAAGTCCATTCTTGGCAGCAAAAATGACAACTACAACAAAATCAAAATCAAGTAACTCTGACTTGTTTCTGTCAATGCTTTTTGTCACATAATATACTCCATGCAGGAATCCTAACCCTCCTCTTTCTCCCAATGTAACTTTTTGTTTTGACTTTTCTTCCTCAGTTCATTTTGTGTTTTATGGTTACTGGCACTTTTTTAGGGACTGGGCAGTTCTCATATACTTATCTCCATTTTTAAAATCATCTTTTGATTGTTTTATGTTATAATTTTGCATAAAAAATTGGTTGGTGAATTCCTTGTCTATGTGTTAGTCATTTCAGATAACTCCTGATTTTCCTATTTATTACAATTGCTTCCTTTTGTATATTCAAAGTTTCATTCTTGATGATCTCCCATCTCTCCTGACCTGCCCTTGAAGAAGTTTATTTCATGAAGTCCTATCCATTTTTATTAAAACCTTGAAACCTATGTTCCTAATATCTGAGGCATATGTCCAACCGTTATGTATGTATGGTCTTTATCATAAAGTCTAGGAGAAGAGGGTTACTTCTTCCCAAAGATTCCCATAATTTCCATGACAGCAACCAATTTTTCCCTGTTAGATCAGATTTAGAATTTTAGTTCCTCTATCTCATAAGGGAGGTCAAGAAGTTATTAGATGATGATCTTGGAGTGGATAAAGAGGAGAAAGGGGAGAAAAAGGAAGGGGGGAGGGAAAGAGAGACAGAGTGAATCAGAGACACAAGGAGGAAAGAGAGAGGGGAAAGAGAGAGGGGGAGGGGAAGAGAAAGGGAGGAGAGAAGAAGAGAGGGAAGGAGAGAAAGAGGGAGGGGAAAAGGAAAGAAGGGAAAGAGGGAGGGAAGGAGGGAGGGATGGGGAGAGGGTGAGAGAGAGAGAAAGATTTAGTAGATGTCTGAACAATTAAAGTCTCCCATCAGTTCTGTATTCTTCTTTTTTTGAGAGGGAGAGGTGTTGGATATATTGTTCTAATATATCAGTCTTGTCTACTTATTTCCAATAGTCGGTTATATATTATCTTGACAAAAAAGTGATTTCATTTCTTTGCCTTGATTTTCACCCAAATGTTTTTCATCATGTTTCTATTTTGTTCTTAGATTTCTTGATGAAGATGCTTTCTAAAAAGATAATGCTGTCCACTCTCCCCATTTTACCTCCGTTATTTCTTTGAATAGATATATCATTCCATAGCCATGTTCCAGTCATGAAATTCATTCATTTCTTCAAGTCTCAGTTATTTATACTTTGAGGTCAAATTTTTCTTCTTGTATTAGAGCTTCCAGTTTATTAACTAATCTTTTGGCATTCCTATATAAAAATTTGAGACCATGGATTTTATTATATCATTTCTTAATTTGTCTCCTGTGAATTTCTGTCTCAACTGTTATGCTTCTTAAAACCTACTTTCTATGGTATCCAGCTTAATAGATAAACATAAAAAACTCCCTTCCCACATCCTTTTTAGTTGTAATCTTTTTATTAGATTAGCAAAACACCTGGCAAGAACAATTTTAAATTGATTTTGCCAGTTTTTGTTAGGTACTGACTGGGAGTTTATCATCCTTGTATTCTAAGCCATTGTTCAGTAATCCAAATGGTATTCTCAGATACCACGTTATTTACAAATATTCATAGTTTCTTTTTTTTCTTTCAACATCTTTTCATTCAGTGGACAACAATGGAGAACACAGCATGAGCCCCTATAGTTTTTAGTTCTTGCCCCATACTTTGTAGTTTTTGGCAGTTCTTTCTTATATTCCTTCTGGCAGTATACAGTGTGCCCATATGAATCACCAGAAATCAGTAGTAGTCATCTGTTTTGATAAGTCTTGGATGGTTATTTGTTATGGCTCGGATGCATGCCCCAGGAAGACAACAGACTTCTCAAATGTTCTAAGGTCAACAAACAGATGCCTCATTCCCCATGAACAGTGACTGACCAAGCACCACACTGCTCTGTACTTTTCCCTCTGACCTTTATTTAATGATCTCATCTCTTCTGTTTCTGTCTTTGTTCACACTTATCTCCTATGGCTATGATTCCACTCCCTTTTGCATTTCCACTTGTGGAGAATTATCCTTGTAATGCTCAACTTAGTTTCTTCCTCCTTCCATCACACGCACATGCACACACCTCAACCCACTCCTCCTTCCAAATAAAAGTTTTAGTCCCTCTCCTCAGAGTATTTTGTTTTGACCTCTCCTTTGCATTTTTGCATTTTGCCTTGTATTATATTCTTTCATGTATGTTGGATTGTAAACTTGAAGTGGCTGTATTTTAGTTCATTTTTGTGTATTCCTAGCTCCTAGCACAGTTCCTTAAATACAGAAGATATTTTTAAGTGAAAAAAAAAACGTTAATTGGATAGAATTTAATATTATCCTGATAGTCAGCTACTAAGTTGATGCCAGGCCCTTGCCCTGCCATATAACTATTTGAAAATGAAGCCCCTTTCCTGTTCAAATACATATTAGTGCTTTGCAGCCTCCATCCTGTTGAAGATTTTTTTTTCTTTTACAATGGTGTTCTTTTTTTTCCATAGGTTAAGGGAGGACAGTTTAGGAAGTCCATGCAAAGATGGATGTCCAGACTGTCTGTTGTCTTTCATAAACTACCCTAATCCTTTATTGTGCACATCATTTAAAGTGATTCTTGAAAGTTTCCCAATTTAACTTTGGGTTATTATTTTCTGTGGATTATGTGCATGAGACACAAAAATACTCAAAGCTAAGCAGCACTCAGATTGTTTTAAGTACAGAGATGATATCATTTTCACAGGCCACACTCTAGAGTGAAAAGAAGGCAAACTATCAAATTTATTTTGTTTCTCTGTCTACCTCTGTGTTTTTATAAAATCCAAGACTATTCCAAATCATGCAAGTGATCTGAATCTCTCCTTACAGGGAGTTAGGTTTTATTGTCCTGATTTGTGTCACTAATTGAGCAAATAAATTAATCTATCTTTTGGTTATCATTTCACATGTTCTTTTCCCTCTGGTTTCCCATTTAGTACTCAGTAACATCACTCAAGACTATCCCAGAACTGTGTCGGAGATGTGATTCACAGAATGAAGACAGATCAGGTATGACCTTCAATCTCTTTTGCTACTTCCCCCCCCCTTTTTTTTTCTACACTTGCTTTACTGAGTACAGATTTCTGGCAGCTTGCTGTTTTTCCTTTGTGATGTTATTCTTACACTGCTTTTCTCCAAAAAGTTCCCTGTTCCCTTCCCTCAGATGTTAAGTCATTAGCAAAAAGAGATGTGAAGACCTAAGAGGATTGGTCATATATTTATAAAGGTAGATCATCTCATCAGCTCCAAACCACATTATATGTAACAATTTACTGAAAATCGAAGAAACCATTGGTGACAAGACATAATGATACAGGCGCCAATGAAAAAATGTTGGATGCATTTACTACCCATATGGTAATGGACAGCTTGAAAGATGGGTCTTTGCCAAAGCCTGAAACCCTATCAAGGAGCTACATGATAGAATCTACTATAAGGCATACTGTAGCAGTTAAGATTAAAGCAAAGCTTTTGAGTCTAATAGTGTAAACTAAACAGAGAATCATGGCACATAGATGAGAAACAGCTGGATGAACTCTCCTCCCTGCACTGCCCCCCTCCTTTGACAAAAAGTACATTTAGTGGTGTTTTTCACTCTGTAAATCAAATTAAGCCTCTTTGTTTTTCTCTCTCTGATGGGCAAAAAAAAAAAAAAAAATAAGGGATTGCTGGGTGAGTGTTGTATTGAGCTATGATATATTTGTTATTTTTTCATGTGATGATTTGAGAGCATTGTTAAATCTGGAACCTCAGTAGTAGCTATCTGAATCCTTAAATCCATGGGTGATGTCAGACTTGAAATTATACTCAAATTATTTGTCTCAGGTTTAGCAGTGAATAAATTAAAGTTCTTTACTTATAGTGCTACCAACACTATAGATATATAGTTCATTCACATTAAAACCATTTTTATATATTAAATGTATTTTTTCTACTACACAGAGGGGAAGAGTGAATACTGTACTGAATGTGGAGACCAGAAAGACTTGGGATCAAGTAATTCCTTACTTAGTAACCTTGGTTTCTTTATCTTCAAGTTGATCTTGCTGGATTCTAAAGTCTCTTAGAGTTCTGAGTCTATTATCTTCTTATCTCATAGACCAATGGTTCTCAAACTTTTGTTTTCAGTATCTTTATCCTATTAAAAATTATTGAAGATCTCTCCAAAGCACTTTTGTTTATCTGGATTATATTTATAGACATTTACCATATTGGAAATAAAAACTATTTTTGAATTTGTAGACCTTCTAAAAGGGTTTCAGACATCCCTAAGATTCTCTAGACCATACTTTGAGAACCACTGTCACAGACTGTTTATTGTTGATGTTTACTTTGATGAATTTGTGAAAATGGATATCATTTCTTGGCTTTGTTTATTACTCTAGATTTTGTGATGAGAATTGGTTTTCATCAGAAACAACATTTATGGATATATTAAATTCAACTCAATTTTTAATATTTTTAAAAATCATAAATAATGGTTTGAATTGTTTAATGGCTTGGTTACAGAGTCTCAATATGAAATTTAAAATGACCTGTCTGGTTAGGAAATCACCTGAACTGAAATTGAACTTTAGCTGAGTCAGTGAATGACTAAATGCATAAGTAGAATTGAGGAACAATAAAGTTTCATGGTGAGATCACATCTTAAGTCCTACCTCTCAAACATGTTCAAATGCTCTCACTGGTTCAAAAATAAATTTCACTTATCTAATTATTTGATAAAAGCTTTTCTTGATCACCTAGATAAACAATTAACAGAAGCTTCCAAATAGTTTTTCCTGGTACATTTATTGCTAGTTACAAAACAAATGCTTTAACCTTCTATCCAGAAAATTATCAAAATTCATCAATTTGATTAAATTTTAAATGAATTTATTTGGGGGTGGGGAGAGGAGTTTCTCAGCTATTGTAAGTATTGAAATCACAGAAGGGGCAGAAATAATGAGGTGTCAATCTAGTAATTCTGTCATAAAAGAAAATGAATTCCATTCCTTCTTCTTGTTTATCCTAGGTGCCACTTGGTGATCATTACTTTATTCTCTAAATATTAATATATAAAATATTCTAGAATTTTGCTAAGATTTAAAGTTAATGTACCTATGATTCAAAATATCTACCTTCTTTATAAAAACTAGGGCATCATCTGCTCAATTCTAGTCCTGTAACTTCTCTCATTTTCTTAACAATAACTTGCTTAGATGGGCTACAGTAGAGTGTTTAGGGAGAGGATGTTTAGGGATAATATTAATATGCATGGAATAAAGAGGAAGGAAAAAAGTTGAGGGAGAAGATGAGGGAGGGATCCAAGGGTAGGGGGAAGTTAAGTAATGCAAGACAAGTTAAGGAATAGAACTAAAATAGAGGAGTTAGCAAGGATAGGAAATAAGACATGCACATAAACAGACCAATAAGGATAAGGAGTAAATTTATTAGGAAAAAAAGTAGAACTAATAATTATTGATCTCAGATAAAGTCAGACTTAAAGATTCAATCAATAGAAAAATCTACATTATATGTCAGCCATATTAATATTGTTTTAGAGGTATGTATTTGTATGTATAAATATATATGAATATGAGTGTGTTTAGGTGTGATATAGGTATATATATATGTGTGTGTATATATAGATGTATGTATATATGGATATGTGCAGATGTGTATATGCATTTAAATACACAAAAACACATATCTACACACACACATTTATACATTTATTCTTGCTCAATTATACCATTTTTGGGGTAGATGGCAGGAATGAAAAGGGGGAAAAATAAAAAGTGCACAACAGAACAAAAAAATAACATACAAGGAAACAAAGAAAAATGGAATACTCATGAATATAATGTCTTCTATTATATATGTTTTTTGTGAAATGGAAATTTACTTTTATTTTTTTTTTGAATGCTTCCTGATGTTCTAACAGGCATATGTTTTTTGTTTTGTTTTGTTTTTTTCTTTTTCTGACTTTTTTTTCTATTTTTTTCTTATTTTTGCATTTAGTTTCAAATAAATAAAAACCCAGTAGCTCGCCCATTACAAACCTGTGAGATAGTTTATTTAGTCCTGGTAGCTTGAACTCAATGAAAACAGATAAGGGCTCACTTTTCTTTTTTTATTTGAGTCTCAGTTCCCTGTTATCCATTTTTGTTTTCTACTTCCCCTTGTGTTATATCATTATACATTATTCCTTGAATTATTCTATATCAATTTTTTGTACCTTTCTCCCATCCTTCATTCAGAAGTTCAATATTTAACATTTATAATTTTGTCATCTATATGTATCCTTCTATATATGTTTCTCTATATTGATGTATATGTATATATACATCTATGTGTGTATGTATATCTATTTATATATAGATACATACATACATATATATGCACCCCAATATGTGTGTGTATATGTATGTGTATATATATATGTACACTTGACTTTATTAGGTTCCTAAGATACAGTGATAAAAACTAACACAATTTCATTCTTGCATAGGTGTAGTATGTCATTGTCTGTCTCTCTATGTATAAAACATACTTATGCATGTTTGTAGACATATGTGCATGCACACACGTAAATCTGCCTATATCTTCATATACACATATATGGATATATGCATATGTAACAAACATCACAGTTGACCTTTGGAAATTAGTTGTTCAAGCCCAGTTTCATGAATATGGGTCTAGATCCATTTGTCAAGCAGCAACCTAAAACTGGAATAGGCTTACATGAGATTTCAAGGTTTCAGGAAGACCCCACCCTACCTTAAAAATCTCTTCCTAATAATTATCTTCCCAAATGACTAATTATTTGGCTGAAATTCTATCATAAAATTTTAAGGCTTTTGCCCCAGGGAGAAGTAATACTTTAACTTCTTGTCAGTTTATTGAGAATAAGTCTCCAGTCTTTTTAGAGAAGGAAATTTTTTGGGGGGAGAAATATGCCAAGTACCTCAGGATTGTATCATCAAGTGAGATATATAACTAGGAAACTGAAAACCCTGAGGACAAATTTCACCTGCCTCACAATTTTGCATTTAGTATCATGGCTACAAAATAGGTTAGGGGGTCCCTAAACTATTCACTCATTCCACAGACATTTATTTGTTTAAAAAAAAATCTATTCTGTGTTATGCACTATTTCAGGCTCAGGGAAAGAAAGGATAAAATTTGGATAAAGCATTATTCCTGATTTCATGGAACTTTTCAGTCTAGTAGGGGGTCTGAGTACACTTGTAAAAATTTGACAAGCTTGGAAGACAGGCAGTTCAGCAAATAAAGATTAGTTTTGGTCAATGATTGCTATAAAAGTGAAAAAACAGTGATTTGCAGTGAAACATTTGATTGCTGTGTAGCTATTGCATAATACTTGCTGTCAGATTTGGTAAGTCAGAAAAATCATATTTCACTTAGCAAAAGTTTAAAGTAAAATTATATGGATATATACTATTCAAATAAAATATAATCAATTTAATTTAGTTTGGAGCTTATTTTGTTGGCCTGCATATTCAGATATGCATTCATTTTAATGTTATATAAGTTGTTGATTGTTATTTTTAAAAAGTAGATGCTAAACTCTGTATGCATTTTTCTCAAAACAAGGCAAAGTAGTGTTTTATGCAAAATTCAGCTGAAAACGTAGATACAATGAAGTAAATAAATAACAAAACAGTTTATATGTAATTATTTTTCATTCTTTTTTAAAAATTTATTAAATGACTATAATGTGTTAGGCATTATGCTAGACTTTGCTTGTACAGAAACAAAAAAAAAAAATTAAATAGAACCTGCCCTTAAGGAGCTTACATTCTCTGATGAGTAAACTATATATAAGCAAAAAAATAAAATAAAATATGCATAAAAGCAGTACTAAATAACTTCAGGGAACTGGCTGCTGGCAAATTTAGGATAAGTATCATTTGAACTGAACTTTGAAATACGTAGATCTTAAAAAGTAAAACACTTTTCCCAGTTAACCCAATTACAGCACATGGCCAAACTCTAAGTGTTTATTTGCTTTTCGGTAAATGCCATCTTAGAGGTATATTTATATTCTTGGCAATGGTGTTAGGCTTATTCCCAAGTGTTTTCCAATGTTGCAACAAACTTATAAATTTGAAATCTATGGTTTCCAAAGATTTTTGTAGGTCCTGAGCCAGCACTTAAAATAATAAATTGACATGACAACCTTATGGGAATCACTGACATAGTTGATGATGCTAAATATATAACTCTTCTGTTTTCAATTTAAATAAATATTTAATAGCAACTCACATAAAAAGATTATATCTCTGATTCAAATGAAAGTACTTCATTTTCATTCAATGTTGCTGATATTGAGGTTGCAATACAAATTTAATCCCAGTAAATTTGCCCCTCATTCATTAGAGAAGAATTTGGTCTGGGGTTTACAGTCCGACTAACTTGGAATAGCCTTTTAACTTTCTAGTACCATTGAAGAGATCAAGAGAGAAAAAACAAAGAAAGAAACATACAGGTTTTCAAGGTCTACTATTTCAACACCCCATATTTTAAGTCCCTTTATATCTACATCTCCCAGACACAAATTGACTGTTTTCCCTTTCCCACAGCTCTTCACAAAATATGTCTTTTGTCCTGGATTCTCTTCTCTCAAAGTAAAAAACAATGGTGACAATAAAAATGAAGTCAAGCAAATACAAAATACCTAGTAATCAAACAAAAGTTAAAATTAAGATTTTGGAAAATAGACGTACAGTAATAAAATGTCTTCAGGCATTAGTATTTCACAGGTCATCTATAGCCAAGGGAGTAACTAGGAATTTTATCTCTTGGGACAAGTATAGATCAAATTAGTTTGTTTTTGTTTTTAGTTTTTTGTTACCTGTCGCATTGTATTGATTGCTGTCTCCTCTTAAGTTTGTATAGTTCACAAAAACTCACCAGGTCTTTCTCAGACAAATTGCTGCCTAATCATGCATTCTCCATGCTGTACTTTTGAAAATGAGTTTTTATTTACCCTTCCTAAATTAAATTTCATTAGATTTCTACCTAATGCTCTATTGTGTCAAGATCATTGGGGATATTGTCCAGTTAGCTAATTGGATTAGTGGATAGAATGATAGTCCTGGAGTTAGGAAGGCCTACATTAAAATCCTGCTTTAGATACTCAATAGCTGTGTGTGACCCTAGCAAGTCACAACTCTGTCATCCTGTTTCTTTACATGTAAAATAGGGATGATAATAACTACTTCAAGGGATTGTTGTGAGGAACAAATAAGATAATATGTAAAATGATCCTCAAATATTAACAATCCAGACAGATACTACTAACTACTATTAGCTTTCTATCACTTGCAAATTTGATAAACATGCCATGTATTCCTTTATCTTAGTCACTGATAAAAATGTTAAATGCTATACATTCAGCATAAGTATTCTTGGCGTGGGTACATCACAGCAACTACTGATAATGAATCACTGACAACTACTCTCAGTCTAGTCATCCATCTTGTTCTGAATTATATTATTGTCTAATTCATATCTCTATGTTTTCCTCGAAAAAAAATAAGATCCTTTATCAAACATTTTTGTAAAATCAAAGTAAATTTGACCATAACATTTCCTTTAATTCAGAGCTTAATAATTCAAAAACAAAAAGAAATTATGTTAGTCTGGCCTGACTCATTCTTGACAAAGCCATGATGGCTCTTTGTAATTACCACATCCCTTTCTAGATGTTGAATATTCCCAGGAGTTGAACTCAAGCTCATGGGAGATAGTACATATGAAGTATTTCTGGTGAATTAAAATGAATGTGACCAGATTTTTTTTTGTTCAGACTCATGACTTTATTATAGGAACCTTTTGGTATGGAAACACACTCATAGATCCTGATGAAAATCAAACCTATACAATATTGTCTTTTGAAATTTTCAAGAATATTGAAAATCTAACAGGACTGTCCAGAGTTGCACATGTTACCATCTGCTGCATATGCCAAAGACAAGACTAGAATGCATAATTCCCTAACTCCAAGGTTTACCCTCTCTATCCAGTAAGCCTTCCATCATCAGTCGATTGCTTGATTTAAATGAAAACATATATTTAAATTGAGCTTTCCTATGCATGAATATTATCTGTAATAAGGAGTTCATATTTCTTATACCTTTGATGGTATTTGGTAATTCTGCTAATTGCTTTCTTATCATCATCTCTTCAATTCAGCTCAATAAACATTTATTAAATACTTACTATGTACCAGAAAAAACTATTTTAATAGCCTCCTCAATTATTGTCTGTATACCTTGGAAACCATTAAAGACTTCAGATACAAATATTTTTTCACAATTGATCATTTCTTTCCTTATTCAGCTTGCATTAATTTTTCCCATGCACAAGCTTTTTAATTATATGTAATCAAAATTAACTATTGTGTGTGTGTGTGTGTGTGTGTGTGTGTGTGTGTGTGTGTGTGCTTATTTCTATTTCTTGCTTGGCTAAGAATTCACCCTTTTATAGTTATGAAAGATACTTGATCTGCTTCTGTTCTGCTTTTTAAAAATATTGTGACTTTTACTATTGAAGTCATCTTCATTTCAAATTTATTACAATACATTGTTTATGGTATTGGTCTAAGCTTTAATCTCTCATACTGCTTTCAAATTTTTTCAACAGTTCTTATCAATTAGGGAATTCTAAGTATTTTATGTTTTTCAAACACTGGGTTACTGAAATCAACTGCTTATGATGTTTTTTTCTCTAAGAACCTTGATGAATTAGAAGTGTGGAGGTGCTATTTCTCCTTTACTTTAGTAGTTACCCCCCCAGGTGAGCCCTGAGCATTAAATAATAAATAATTAGCTGGAGTGGTGTTTTTGTTTGTTCCTCCCCCAGAGTCTCTGTAGCAAGAGGAATGGAGTGCTAAGACAGGCCCAGCACAAGCATGCATTTTAAATTGTACTCCAGCTGTGTATACATGGATGCTAGTGGAGGTGAGGTGCTGAGTGAACACTTTAGAATTTATAAAGTTCTTTCCTGTCTCCATCACTTACTTTCCAGACAATCCACAAATCTCTTTCAGCTTCAGTTTCCCTATCTGTAAAGTGAGGATAGTTATGTATGTATCTAAGAGAATTGTTGTGAGCATAAAGTATGTATGTTACTTTTATTAAAGCACTATTTAAGTATAATGATGATGATCTTTGTAAGGGTTCTCTCTTCTTTCTCCAACATATTTAACTAGAAATATTCTAAATCTGATAATCCATCCATTTGAAGATGTATAGAGTTGAAGAGGCTCAGAAAAAATGAGAAATTCACCATCTTGCTTGTCACTAGAACTGGAAATCTAAATCAGATCTCTGCTGTTTTCCAGTTTTCCCAACAATTTTTATCCAAAAATGAAGGTATTTCCCTAAATAACTCATGCTCTTTGTTTTACCAAACACTGGAAAACATTTTTCAATTATTTATGCTCTTTTGCTTATCTAATTTGTTCCACTCTTCTATTTTTCTAGATTTGTTTGTTTTTTAAAGGAGAACCATATAGTTTTAATGACTGCTACATTAAAATGTAGTTTAAACTCTAAAAATGTTGTGCTTCGTTTATGAATGCTTTTTCTCAAAATTTTTCTGGATATTCTTGATTTTTTTCCTACCAAATGAATTTTATTATTATTTTGTCCCTTGGAAGTGTGATTCATAGAGCACCAAATCTGTAAATTAGTTTAAGTAGCATTGTAATTTGTTATTTTTAATTTAATTGCAGTAAAACCATGAGACACTAATCTCCCTCCAATTGTAAAGAGTGTTTTGCATTTGTATGCATACAAGTCTCAAAGTTTATTGGTAGGTAGACTTCTAGATATTTTATTCACTTTTTTGATAATTAATTTGGATGAGATTTCTTTTTCTATTTCATCTTACTGGGTTTTCTTAATGAACTAAAGGATTAATAATTTTGCTGATTTATTTTATATCTTGATACATTATTGAACTTATTGTTTCCTTTGATAAGTTTTATCTCTCTAGGATTTTATAAGTAAACTCTCATATCATTGGCACATAGAGATAATTTTGCCTTCTCTTTACCTATTCTCATTCCCTAAAAGTTCATTGTCCTGTCTTATTTGCTTGCTTTAGTCTTGATCTTTTGGAAAGGCTTTTAGTGTATTTCTATTCTTCCCCCTACCCCTCCAAAAGTAATTATTATTTTTAGATAGTTATTATTTATAATGTTAAATAAAATTTTATTTACTTATTTATTTGTAGTATTCTTACCATAAATGATGACTGCTTAATTCATTGTATCTTTTTTTTTTTTAAACTTTTGTTGTGTTTGAAGATGTAAACTTTCTCTAAGGATTGTTTTGGTCTCATGCCAACATTTTGGTTATGTTATGTCATTGTCGTTACTTTCTTTGATAAAAATTATATTCTTTTTTTAGTAGGATCATATTTTTGTTTTCCATTTAAAATCTGAATTTTTTTCTTCACATTTATCTTATTAGTAATTAACTTTTATCATGTTGTGATCTGAAAAGATATTTTTAAAAGAAATATATGTTAATATATTTGTTTGTCTGTATTTGTCCATTAGTTTTTAATGCCCTAAAACAATGTCAGTTTTTGTAAAGGTACAATGCAAAGTGGGAAAACAAGATTTTCATTCAGTAATTCTTAGACATCTTTTTTTTTGATAAAATTTTAGTCAGGTAATTAAGTTCTTTTAAAAAGTAAAGCAGATGCACAGTAAACTCACCAATTAACTTAGGTATTTAAAAAAGTGTTTTAGTAAGATCACATAACAGAAGATAATTTAATAGTTTATCACAGTCCTGTACAAATAGCATTATAAACACTAAACTTTGAAGTGATCTGAAGCTGACAAAGATAAATAAGGGCAACAGAAAGAGTAGATTAAAAAACCTATATTGGCAGAAGTAACAATCAAAAAATGAATATAACCATTGCTTAGGGTCAATGGGATAATGATAACTGGCAGCAGAGAGGATAGGTTGCTCAATTTTTATTTTATTCTTTTCCCACTGGAAATGAAAGAACAAAAATGGCTAACAGGACTTTGATATTCATGTAAAGAGACAGTAAGAGAGCATCTAGTGGTTCTTGGTGAATTGATTCAATTGATTGAAATAAACTATGTCTTATACTGAAAGAATAGGCAGATATGATTGTTGAATCATTCTTATATATGAAAACATGTAGAAAATGAATGGTATTTACAAGATCAAAAAGGGCAAATGTACTAACTAAAAAAAAAAAAAAAAAAAGGAAGAAAATAGTATCCGCATTCTGTAAGCCTGTCAATTTGACTTTGATTCCTTGGATACTCCAAAAGGATTATTATGGAATAGCATCTACAGTATGAAATCCCAATTAAACAGAGATGGCATGGCTTCCTCAAGAACAAATCATATGAGACCAAACTTATTTCTTTTTCATGCAGTTATTAAACTGATAAATAAGAGAAATATAGTAGGTCTTATTTAAAATTATTTCATGAAGGATCCGATATTGGAAATATAAGAGTTTTTGGTAATACAATAATACAATTAGATGGATTCAGAATTGATCAGATGACCAGGGTAATTTTCAACAATAATAATAGCTAATAATAGCTAGAATTCATAAGGACCTTTTACAAAGTAACTTGCAAATCTTATCTCATTTTTTATCTCATAACAACTCTAAGAAGTAGGTACAATTTCTCTCCCCCCATTTACACATGAGAAATCTGAGTCTGAGATGGCCCAGAGTCACACAGCTGGTATCTAGGGTAAGGTTTGAACTCAGATTTCTCAGATTCATAAGTTCAGCATTCTATATGCTGTGTTGTCTAACTGTCAATGATTAGTTGTCATCATTTCAGATAGGGTCTTCTAAGGGATCTATGATTAAAACCATTCTGTTTAGCCTTTTTAACTTGGATAAAAACATAGTTGACATGTTCATCAATTTTGCAAATGATATAAATCCAATAGGGATAGCCAACATATTAGATAATAAAGTCATTATGCAAAATGTTTAGATATATAGAATTGGATGTGTGTGTGTTCATTGTTTATTTTAACAGTAATATACATTACCTAATTATCTCTTTTAACCATGACCATTTATGGTATCAATCCAAGATTTTAGATTCAGTTAAGACATAATAGATTCTATTACAATTCTTCATTTTAACTTTGTGTGAATCCTAATGTTTCAAGTCTGTTTCTTGTAAACAGTCTATTTTAGAGTTTTGTTTTGTGATCCATTCTGGCAGTCACTTCCATTTTATTGGAGATTTTTATTTAATTCATAATAATTATCATAATTATTAGTTTAGATTTTTCCCTCAGTCATATTTTACCATGTTTCTTCTCCCTTCATCCACAAGGAAAAATAAAGCAGAGACTGAAAGAGAATTAAATAAATGCTAGAATATATAATTTAAAGATCTAGATACTTCTCTTTCCTCTTCCACTTTTCCTCACTAAGATCCAGGCCACTGGGTATTGCTCTTTCTCACTGTCTTCATCTTACCTTTGTAATAATCATCATGTTGATGTAGAATTAAATTAGTAGAGTTAAGAGAACACTTTCTATAATGATGGCAGCAATCATTTAGGGAAGACAACGTGCTTATCTAAAATTAATATATACATGCTATATAGAAAATTACTATGAGGTAGTTTGAGAAGAAAACGTACTAAGTGGTGAATGGGGGTAAAGAGTGAGTTGGGATCAAGAAATCCTCTATCTAGACAGTAGCATTTGAACTAAGTTTTAAAGGAAATCAGAGATTTCAAGAGGTAGAGATAAAGATGGAGTAAGGAAAACAGCCAGAATAAAATCATTAACACAAAAGAGGGAACAAAGTATAAAAGCATCGCTGGTTGATAAAATATGTATAGGGAAGTAATGAATAATCTTGTTAAGATAGAAAAGGGTCAATTTTTGAAGAACTTTAAATTACAAGCAGAGGAGTTTAGGTTTCATCTTAGAGGTTATAGGGAACCACATAAGGGTGAGGAAAAATATACAGTTAGATATTTGCTTTAGGAAGTGCCAATCACTTTGATGACTATGTGGAAGCTGGATTGTGATAAGAGACTAGAAACAGGAGACCAATTAGGAGATGATTAAAGTCATGGGGACCCAAACTAGAATGATAGCTGGGGTGGGTGAAATGAAAAGTTGGATGTAATAAGTGTTGTTGAAATAGAAACCAGATATTGCAATATATTGGATATATGGGAACTAAAGTAATTGGAAAGATGGTGGTTCCCTCATTAGAAACAGGAAAGTTTGGCAAAAGGAGGCTTTGAGGAAAAGGTAATGACTTGTAGTTAAGATTTGTTGAGTTTGAAATGACTATACAACATGCAGTTTGAAATCTCTTATAGATAGTTTATGATATAGGCAATGAATCTGAGGGATTACAGTTGAATATGTCAGGAAATGGTTTCAAAATAATTCCCACCACATTAATTTATCACACTTAATATATTTATCAGATATGAATATATCTTGATTGAATCATTCAAACCATAGGTGTGAACAAGATTTATAGACCTTCATTAAGTAAATCAATCAGTCAAAGACTTTAAGTGCAAAAAGTCTTTGAGAAAATTTGGTCATATCTGCTTTATCCATTTCAGGGCTAAGATATTCTAGGGAGGCAGAAGAGATTGTTAGAGCCCTTAGAAGAAACTGTTTCCGGAGATGGGGAAGAAGAAAGCTCCTCAACCCTAACTTTAGTGTAGGTCTCTCTCTGTCCCCAATTCCACCTTGACCAAAGGAGAATATTGTATGCTTAGAAGATTTTCCATCAGTGTTCAAATAGACAGTAGATGACAAAGTAGAGGATAATAGAGCTTTGAACTGCTTCACCAAAGGGTCAGAATTAGGAAGGAAGAAAAATATTGTTAAAGTAGTGGTAATGATTTGGTAAAGCATTGAGAGGTAAAGGAATTAGAGATTGTAGTAAGGACTAAGAATAAGTATAGACATAAATCATGGGGAGAAATGAAATGATAGAAGATTGTTATTAGATAAAAGGATATGGATATGACTAAACTTATGTGAAACTGAGGTGGAGTAGAGTAGGTCATGGCAGTTGAGAGCTGAAAGGTTATGATATTTGAGGGAACACCAATAATTTTTTAAATTTTCCTAATAAAAGGACAAATATTGGAGTGAAAAGGAAGATTATGAATCAGGCACTGAATTATTGAGAAAAGAGGAAGAATGTTTTGAGAGTCTATAGATAACAGCCACTAAGATCTGAATTAGGTGATAAGTTTGATAGAGTAAACTTCAAAGGAGGTAAAACTACTGAGGGAATGAGGCACATATTACTAGGATTAATGGGTTTGAGAAGTTGGGTATTAAGGGTCCAACTCTCTCAGGTCAGTTTTTGTGTCAACCTGGGTTTGGAGGGTACCAAGTCTTATTAAAAGCTAGAATATGGAATAGAGAGAGGAAGATGTCTAAAATTAACAAAGGCTTATTAAATTTAATTTGAGGGATCATAGTAAAAGGTAAGCAAATAAATGGAATGGGGCATTGAAGATAGGGCTGAGGTGAATGGAGATGAGAAGGCACACAGCAGTTGACAGAAAAAGATTTTTGCTCTCTCACTGGGGGATTTAGTATCACAGGGATGGAAAAGTATTAGGGAGAATATGTCCAAGAAGAGTAGAGGCAGAAAGGAAGAATTCAGCTGATGAAGTCAGCTTAATAGAATGTTGAAGGTCTCTGTAAGGTATTTAATCTCTTTTCTTTGTGGATAGCTGGTGCAGATTTATTATTTGCATTTCCTTCTGAACTTCTCATGACTCTAAAATTGCTGAAGTTATTGTCAGTTTAGTCCTTCAAGGTGGTTGAAGAGAGTGGCAAGCAACTACACTAAGCTGTCTGTCTTCAGCTAGAAGCAGTGCAGCCAGTGACTAATTTTTAATAACTTTTTAGCCATTAGTCGCTTCTAATGTCTAAGTTGGAATGCTGAGACTGTGGTTTCAGATAGGACATCTGTTTGAGACCATCTATGCATTGCCTATTGCTGCAATCCTGGACTAGAATGTTGGCCAAATCCAAGGTTTATATCCTTTCTCATAGTCATGGATGGATAGTTGAGCCCAGATTTTCTTCCTGTTGAATTTTGGAAAGGGATTCTCAACTGGGACTAGAGGTTGTCCCCTACTCTAGTCCTGAGAAGGATAAAGGAGCTAAAATCTCCTGGATGGGGACCAGAAGATTAAAGCAGAGATCGTGGTCCCAGGTCAAGGTACCCATTGTGGTTCACCTCTGGAGTTCATACCATTTCTTTGATTGTGTGTGTGTGTGTGTGTGTGTGTGTGTATTGTATATGAATTACCTCACTAGTGTTCTCTATTGTTTGTTGACACTCATTTATTAATGTTTTCCATTTTGCGATCTTTCATTTAGATGTCTTTGCTAAAAGTTTCAACATTATTAAATTTTATTGTTGCCTTATCTGAGATTATGCAGATTAGGCAGTCTGATTTTTAGAGTTCCTTAAAACACAATAAATTTTATTCCAACCCCCATCATTTTTCACTTTCATATTTTAAATGTGCTTATTATCTGAAACACATTGTTGGATTAAAAAAAAATTTCAATCACTTTTATTGGGGAATTTAATCCATTCACATTTAGAGTTACAACTCTTGAGTTTGTGTTTTCTTCTATTAGATATATATGTTGCTCTTCTTTTAAATCAGCACTTAATCTCTGGGATTTGTTTTGCTGACCTAATCTTTTTCTTCCCCATCAGTTCCCCTTTCTTTTGTTACCATGAAAAATTTCAGACTCCTTGGGCTTACTTTTATTATTTCCCTTTTCCTCTCCCTCCCTCTCTCTCTTTCTCTATCATTCTTACTCTTCTTCTCCCCCTCCTTTTCTCTCCCTCTTTCCCCTACTTTCTGTTTCTCTCCTTCCCCTAATCCTTCTGGTTCCCAAAGTTCTCCACCAACCACATCCATTTTTGTTTCATTGTTAGTAAAATTAATGAACCTTTCCAAATAAGTGCTGTTATCTACTCTCTTGTAGATTTTTCTTTTTAGATTACTTTATGTAACACCTGTCCCAAGCCTATTGGTTTAGGACTCCTTATTGGTAGAGATTAATACCCTTCCCTACATGAGAAGTAGGGTAGAGTTGATGAGAATGGAAAAGCTCCATCCTTTTTAGGTCCTCTTTAGGAACTTTTCAAGCTTCTAGTATTCTTCAAGGGTCAAATTTCTTATGGTGTTTCTGGCTTCCACTACTAAGAGAGAAAATGGAAGAGGGAAGCCCCACATCAGATTGATGAATAAAAAGATTCTGGGAAGGTATGAGAAAATTTATTATATCTTTCTATCTAGCTTGCCATACTAGACTTTGGACAATTTCCCCTTAAGTAAGATACACCATTTCTTCTTGGTTATTTTCTTCCTGATGGGAGAATTCCTTCATTCATATTGTCTGGTGTATGTTCATATATACATATCATCTTTGATTTCTTTTTTTTCTATGATTGGATAAATGGATTTCTTTGCTATTCACATTTTGTGAGAAAGAGATCAAGCCTTGGATGTAGTGCTTAGAGTCCTCCTTCCACCAAATAATGATACAATAGATCAGGTTAGATTGAACCTGATCAAATTCCCTAAACTAACAATATTTAAAGATAGCAGATAAATATAATTCTAGGTAGTTATTCCCTCTTTTTTTTAGAGAAGGGAGCAGCATCTATCCCCAACTTCCTATTTCCTTTCCTCATAGGAGTGGAAATCTCTCTTGGAGAAGTGTCAGGGAAGAAGGGACTAGAGATGTCTATTCTAGCTCCCTTCAAGTCACATTAAGATAACCCCATTCTAAAATCTAGAGGATGGCCCTTGCTACGCATGGGGTCTTGTTACATATAGGGCTTTTTACATTTAAACCTATATAACACAAATGCGTCATGGGGAGTCTTTTGTTGTCTTGAATTCAGAGAGATCTATATTGTTTTTTGTCTTTTTCAATATCACTTACCTCTCTTGATATCATCTTCTCTGATCTTAATCAATTCTAATCTTAATTAAAATTACTATTGACACACATGACTCCATCTTGTAGAAGTTGATTTCTGTAATCATTGTCATCTCCCAGCACTGGTCATTCCAAAATGCCTCATTTTTAAAATTGATGTTCCATTATCCAACTTGAACTTCTCCTATTCTATCTATATTATCCCATCATCTGGTTTACTAATAAATGAATGGATTTTCCCCAAAAATATTTTTTACCTTCACTTGCTTTCCACTTGCAATCGTTTTGTTCCATAGATTCTTTAGTTCAGTGATACTCCCTTTGATTTGTCAGTGTCTTTTAATATCCTTTTTTTCCCTTAAATCAAAATATCCACCAAAATTAAAGAATATCCTCCCACTCCATATTCATGATTTTTCTATCCTTAACCTCATGAAAACAAGGATTTCATTTATTCATCTTTCATTGCTGTCTGAAAGAATTTAACTTTCTTCTGTTTAATTAGCTTGCATATTTATATTTTCACATCTTGGTCCATTTGAAGAAATGATTCATTTTCTTCCATTTTGCTAAACAAATAGTTTTTCTATTATCAAGTAGGCTATATAGGCTCAGTTTTGCAGGATATGCTTTTGGGAGAATACATATCTTTATTTGGATTTCAGTTTTTTCTTTGATTTCTTGAAAATATGGGCTGTTCTGTATTATTCTAATTTAGCCTTAAATGTGAAAAAAATTAGCCTTGCCTGCAAAATTTTGTTGCAGTTATGATGTTTCCTGATGATTTTCTGTAAGATCTATAATCATTAGATTATCTCTTAACATTGGATTATCTTCTGTTTTCATGTTAAGTATTCTTAAATGGTACTGCTCCTCTATTTTCTCTGATTTTATTTTTTTTAATTTTCTTCTTTTATTTTTTTCTGCCTCTCTATTTTGTAATCCAATTCTACTACTTTCCTCAAAGAATCCTTTGTTATAGAGTCTTTGTCTTTTGTTCTGAAATTGATTACCTTTTTTTTTCAAGTTCCCAATTTCTTTCTTAAAACATTTAACTTCTATTTTTATTTCTTTGATATTTTTACTTAATTCTTTTATTGTTTTCCTGAACCAATATGAATAGTCATGAAGCTTCTTCTTTCTTCTTGAAGTGGCTTTCAGAACTTTAAGCTTATTTATTTTCTCAAAAAATATTAACTCAATTGCCTTTGCTATAAACCATTTGTCCATTGTGATGAAATTGTCTTTAATGCTTGCTAATTTCTTCATTCATTTTTATTGCTATTTATCAATACCTCTTGTGATTATAGTAATCTTGATGTTAATATCCTTCTTACAACAGCTTTCTCTCTTCTAAGGGTACAATATATTTGTGTTCCTTCTCTAACTCTTACTTCCTATTCTCTATTTTTTCAGATTACCATCTTGGGGGAGGAAGATTATGTCTTCCTCTCTAAAACTGATTTACTTTTATCCTTAGAATTATAGGTAAAGGATTGTGACAGTATTTAAAAATAGCTTTGGAGAAATTTCCTGCATGATACTTTTTGGCAGAGTACTAGAGTAGTACATATTAAAATCCTTTGAATTTTAGTGTCTGCTCCATCTTTTTTTTCATTCTTATTGCTGTCTATTTTTACTCATTTGTGGTACTATAAACTTGTAATAAGTGCTACACATGTTCCTCCTCAAAGTCTTGTCCCCTAAATTCTACTGTTTCACATTTGCCCCCTTTCCTCCCTCTCAAGTCGTAGAGCTTCACAGGTCTCAGTCTATCCAAGAAGTGGGGACCACATCTTTCATATATAGATATATACCTTTCTTGAGTCTTATATTTGAAAGACAACTTTTCTATTCACCTCTTGTCTTTTTTTTCAGGAATGGTTTCAGGAAAATGGTTTTCAGGTCTATTCATTAAATAGCCATTCCCTCCCCCTCAAATGATTATACACAATATACAGTTTTGCCAGGTAGGTGATTTTTGATTGTAATTCTAGCTCCTTTGCCTCTGGAATACCATATTCTAAGTCCTCCAATCTTTTAACAAAGAAGCTGTTAAATTTTATATTATTCTCACTATGGAATAATAATATTGAAATTTTTTTTTCTGACTGCTTAGAATATTTTCTCCTTGACCTAGGATCTCTGGAATTTGGTTATAAAAGGAACTCTCAATTTGGGATCTCTTTCAGGAGGTGATTGATGATTTCTTTCAATTTCTCTTTTTCCCTTTGGTTCTAGAATATCAGGGTAATTTTCCTTCATAATTTCTTGAATATGATGTTGCCTCTTTTTTTAATCATAGCTTTCTAGTAGTCAGTAATTCTTAAATTGTCTCTCATGGCTCTATTTTCCAGTTCATTTGTTTTTCCAGTAAGAGATTTCACATTTTCTTTGATTTTCTTTTATTGTTTCTTGATGTCTCATGGAGTCATTAGCTTCCTCTTGCCCAGTACTAATTTTTAAGGAATTATTTTCTTCAGAGAATTTTTGTACCTCCTTTTCCATGTGACCAGTTCTACTTTTTAGTGAGTTTTTTTCCTTTGATGAATTTTTGCACTCTTAATCCATTTAGTCAATTCTACTTTTTAAAAATAGTCTTCTTTTCAGGTGATTTTTGTGCCTCTTCTTACCATTTGATCTATTCCATTTTTAAGGAATTATTTTCTTCAGTTTTTTTGGTGTTTTTCTTTCAGTTTATCAAGCTTGTTGACTACTTTTTTCAGTTTTTTTGCATCATTCTCATTTCTTTTTCATGTTTTTCTTCTTTGAAAACCTATTTTGAGCTGTTCTAGGAATTCTTTTTGCGCTTGAGACCAATTCACATTTTTCTTTAAGGTTTTGAATATAGTGGCTTTGATTTTGTTGTCTTCTTTTCAGTTTCAATCTTTGATGTCAACACAGTAATTTTCAGTGGCCAGGTTCTTTTTTTCTAATCTATTTATGTTAAAGTTAAACTCTACCTGTGTTAAAGGGGAGAACAGTTCCAAGCTTCAGGCTTTTTGTACAGCTGTTTTCAGAACTAGTTTTAGGATTCTGTAAGTTTTCAGTTCTTCCAAAGTGGTATGATCTAGGAAGAGGTATATTTACTACTATTCTAGCCTCTTCTCTGGTCTGAGTAACCACATGCACTCTTTTCTGTCCTGAATCCAGAATCCCCTGCTCCTTTGCAGCTATATGCCCTAGTGTGTCCATATTCCTTCTTTATCCTGACTGTGACCCAGATTCATATATGGACAGTGCAACAGTCCTGTACTCAGTGCCATTGAAGTGACTTCTGTAAACTTTTGTCTTACTCCTTTACCATTTTTAGCGGAGTTCCTGAAACTGCTGTTGCTACCACTAATTTCAGTTGCCCCCAATGCCTGTTGTTTGCTGGGGCAGTACCTACATTTGTGTAACCTAAAATGTATTACTCTCAGCCTAGTGTGACATACTTATCCTGCCAACTTTCTAAGTTGTCTTGGGCTAGAAAATTGTTTCACCCTGTTCTTTTGTGGGTTCTACTTCTGAATTTGTCCTGACACATTATTTTAAATTGTTTGAGGGGAATTTGGAAGATCTATGCCCTTTTGGTTCCACTCACCCTCCCTTTAAACTCACATGTTTTAAATAACACTACCCTTATAGTTTTTACAAAACTTGTGAAAATTCTCATTTTTGGCAAAACAAAGAACCCCAGCATTGCATTTCTTATGGTTCAAACAGTATTAAAACTGTAAAAAATGCCACACATTTCATTTCGATTCTAAAGCTTGTTTCCCTGATATCAGTAATGCCAGAACTATGTGATGTTATTTTCTCTGTCTTTTGGAATATCCACATGTATTTCTAGGTATAGAAACCCCAGTAAAAGAACTTGGAGTGAATTCAAGACTTAATTCCTTTAAGAAGTTTTACCAGTGTCATGAACCTTAAGAAGCAGGATCAAGCACATTTTTAGATGACAATAAAAAAGAAATAGTTGGGAAAAATGAGAAAAGCAATAGATATGAAGTCAGAGGATCCAGGTTCAAATTCTGGCTTTTATTCCTTACTTGTATTATATTTGGCACCTCATTTGATCTCTGGGACTCAGTTTTCTCATATGTAAAATGACCAATTATTATGTTTTATTAAAAGTTATTTTAAGATCTAAAAGTAATCTTGTTTTCAAAATATTGTCTCCTCTTTCATGAAGAGATATTCCTATAGATAGAGAGTCACTTTTTATTTTATAGGATCCCTAGAGTATGGGGCTTGCAGTCAGGAAGACTCATCTTCCTGATTTCAAATCTGGCCTCAAACACCTATTAGCTGTGTTATCCTGGGCAAGTCACTTATCTCTGCCTCAATTTCTTATCTGTAAAATTAACTGGAGAAGGAAATGGCAAACAATTCCAGTAAATTTGCCAAGAAAACACAAAATGGGGTCACAAAAAGTCTGAAATGATTGAAGAACAAAAAAAGAATTTATACTTAGTGCTCAAATAATTTAGTTCCTATGGAAGTTTTCATAGAACAAAGACATATACATAACTTAGAAGCAATTTCTACTCTAAAATGGGTAGGAAATGGGAAAAATCTGAAATTGACACATTTGCTTATTTTTTTTTACTTATTGTTTCTTCCTGTTAGCCACTGAAAGGTAAACACTTTCTAAATCTAATTCAAATAACCTTTTTCCTTTGTCAGTTAGACTCTGTTATGATCAGATCATCAGTTGAAATTTTTTAAATAAAATTTTAGTAATTCTTAAGTTAAAAAAAATATATCTCCCATATACCTACTCCTTTGCTACCACTTTAGGATTTCCTCATCTGTTGGTCTCCAAATCTTTGGGAACAGAAAAAAAGAATACAGGTAGTGCTCACCAAGGCTTTCCTACTCATCAGAAACCTTGTTAAAGGAATTTTTAATGAATTTCAACCATAATCACCTTTTATCCTTCTCCTCTAATAGAACCAAAATAGGTAGCTGAGGTTGAGCCCTCATCTTAGTCTTTTAGATTCTTGAATAAAGAGAAAATAGAAAATGTTGGAGGAGTTCCAGGGAAGATTCACTTAGATTTTCTCTGTCCACAGATATGTTAATACAGAGTTTTCTTTCCTACCACAAAAATTCCTGACCCCATTCCATGGATCAACAGGTAGTCAAAGTTATCTCCAATTTGAAGTTACTATCCAGCCCTCAGTCATAGGAACACTGAAGATACTTATTTCCCCCTGGACTCTATCTTTCTCTTCCTATTGTCAGAAAAAGGTATAAGCCACTTATCACTTCCTTTAGACCTTGAGGTTTTTGTGCTGAGGTCAATTTATGAAAGGTTTGGGAACTTGGAACTTACATTAAGACTTTTATTAATTTCTGTTACAGACTTTTGGGTGTTCAAATAGAAGGAAACACATAAGACTCAGAATAAAAGCATTCAGAAAATCTTAGATTCCCAATGCCATTCTTAGTGGAGGTTAAAAAAAAAGTCACTATATGCTCTGACATGGAAATAATATATTGCTCCTACTTATCTTTCTGCTTAGGATAGGAATTGAATTCTGTATAAAGCAATTATTTTATTAGTGTTAAAAACCAAAATTTGCTTGATATAAATTAAATAAAGGAAACTTAGAAGACTATATTTTTTTCTCTTTTGATTTCTCAAGCTAGTGTTCAAATACAGAAACCCAAATTTTATATTAGGATGGCATTATAAACAGATGTCAGCAAAGAATTGGCATTTTGGCATTCAGCACTGGCATCAAGGCTTAAAAATAAACCTACACTTAAAGTAGTAAACTACACATTATCTGCATAAGAAAATGTTATTTTATCAGTCTCGTGAGCCAAATAATTGTCCTCTGTCAGCAATTAACTTATAATTATAATTATAAACTTATAGAAATCAGATTAAAGTCAAGGTTCAGAAGAATGTGTTACATTCTGGTTTGGGTCATATAGAATAAAGTATGCATATGTATGATGTGCTTAATGTAGGACCTGTGTAGAAATCAGGCAGATTACAATGTGACACATATAATTATCTTAAATATCTGCCTTAACTTTTTATGTATCCTTTCAATAGTTTGCTAAATAATTACCTTGTCTTGTGAAGACTGGGTTCAAGTTTTGACTCTACAAAATAGGTTTAAGAGCTTTGGAAAGTCTGAACTTCAATCTGTTCATCTGCAAATTGAAAGGAACAAATGCACTATCAATATCATATGTTTGTTTTAAAGATTAAATAAAATAGTTATAAAAATATATCACAAACTTTGTTATATTAGACTAATGTGAATTATATCATATATTTAATGTAGCATTCACTTCTAAATCATCAAGTTTTTAAATATGCCGAATAGTCACATGTTGAGTGAATATTTGCATAGTATCTTTAATTTTCATATATATTTTTCCCAGACCATTCTTCTAGGACAGATTCAGAATAAGTCCCTGTCACGTTCTGGGGTTTAGAAGCATAGTGTCCCCTATGATCTGGAAAATCCATGTAAAATGTTTTGACTCTCCCTTTATACCATAGAAGTCTGAATTTTTTTCCCTTTTTCTTTTATGGTATGTCTACATTACTTTATTGTAAAATTTGGATTAAGTATATATATATATGTGTGTGTGTGTGTGTGTGCATATAATATATATAATAGGCTATATTATATAAAACTATACATATATGTAATGCATTTCTGAGTTTCTAAACTGTTTTAACATTGTCTGCTGACCTTCTCATGCTTTCTGCAGCTTCTGCAAAACTCCCCCAAATTCCTATTTGATTTCTTTTGCTGACATCTAACATATTAAAACTGCAGTGGGGAAAATTGTGATGTGGAAAGGATAAGTGTACGTAGTTATACCCTGTAAATAAATTGTATCAAAACAAGAGAGTTGTTGTATCTTAGACCTAATTGAATATTTACTGTCTTTAATTTCAAGAATGTAAGAAATATAAATTATCTAAAATAGTGGGTTTTAGAACTTGATGGGAAAGGAAGAACACAAGAAAGAAAAGTTTAACTCATTATGAACAAAACTTTTGAAATATTAAAAATAGTCAAAAAGAATAAAGATTCAGACATTACTTATTGAACAAATTCACTTAAGTCATTATGTTAATCAATATTTATTAATTTTTAATGTGCAAAATATTATTGAACACCATAGGAGACTACAGAAAAAAAGATGCAGTTCCTTTCCTCAATGACCTTTGATAACTCAAGTATACAATCTTATTTTCCAACAAATTTGTGACAGTTTGATTCATGTTTTTAAAATTAATTTGGGATTTGTTAGAAAAAAAATTCTAGAAGACTACTGATAGTGGTTAATTATTTCTCTATTTCTGTATATTCTAAAAACAACTACTATTTGAGAACAGAAGTTAAGCTTTCTGAAAATTTAACTTGAATTATACTTAAAAGTTGATTATCAATTTGTTCTATCTTTTCCTAGTTTAAAAGAAAGTGTTAGAGTTTGGGGAATTTACTTTTGTTGGGTTAAGTTGTATATGTACAGGAATAACAAATCTGAGCACCTTAAGAATAATGGAGCAAAGAAAAGTCTATTTTGATAACAGTAGCTTCTGGCTGTTGTTGTTGGGGTTTTTCTTCAAATCAAAGGTAGAAAAGAAAAAAAAACACATTTCATTTTCAGCTTCAGACAGAATAGTAGATTTGTGAATAAAGAGAATGACAACAAAATCAAAATGTTGATGCTTCTTTTGCAATGTCTAGACCCTTCTGTAGAAGGAATTATTTTCATAAGGCACAGACAGAATCCATTTCCATGTAGAGTTCTTAATGGTTTCTGTCAGAACAAAATAGCTAGGAAACATATGGTATCCATTTCCCTGTATCACTTGGAAAAAATTTCACATGTAAATAAAACCAACATAAAAGTGTAGCCCTTTGAACTCAGGATCTTATACAATACATAAATATATTGGTACAATGTGCTCTTTGTGTTGACCCACTGAGTTACGAGTTTTTAATTTTTTTATTACATTCTGTGATACACATTTTTCAGGATTTTCTCGAGTCATTAAAATAGTTGGAAGTGTTTGTTACAAATCTTTAGGTCAAAATATGTACATTAGCAATGTTTGTGAATATTATTTTCACTTGCAGAAAACATAATTTTGTTGATTTTCAGTTGTGTCTGCTCTTCATGGCCCTGATTAGGATTTTCTTGACAAAGATGATGAAATATTTTGCCATTTCCTTCTTGAGATCATTTTTTTGGGTGACAAAACTGAGGCAAAAATAATTAGCCACTTATTTGCCCACAGTCCTGCAGCTAGTAAATGTCTGAAGCCAGATTTGAACTCAAGAAGATGAGTTTTCCTGACTCCAGACCTGGCACTCTATTCACCAGGCCACCTATTTAGGATAGTCCATAATCTTTGAATGCTATGAATTAGATTATGTCATTATGAGAGATAGCATTAAATAGTGAAAACACAGCAGACTTAAATTTAGGAGACCTGGAGATAGATTTCAGCTTTGCTGCTCCCTATCTGTTTGTGCTGAGGAAAGTCTATTAATTTCTCTGTGCCTTTTTGGTCTCTTCTTCTAGATATTTTCTTTTCTCTGATTTTTCATGGTTCTACTTCCTCCTGATTTTCCTTCTACTTTTCTAACATTTTTCAGTGTCTTTTGCTGACTCATCCATATCATTCTTGCTAATTCTGAGTTTACCCTATGATTTTTCCTTGAACTCTCTTCTCTTCCTTCTCTACACTCTTTCATTCATTGGCTCCCATGGGCTGAATTATTATTTCAGCAGGTAACTCTCAGATCTATATAACCAACCCTAAAATCTTTCCTCAGTTCTAATCCCACATCACAAACCCTTTATCAGACTTTCTGAAGAGAAAGCCTTACAGACATCTCAATCAGTATGTCTAAAATCCAGCTAATTATCTTTTACTTTTTATTTATTGTAAATTGTTTTTTAAATATATATAATGAACTCATCGTGCTACTTTTAAAAACTATCTTGCTTCTCTGTGTTTCCCTCTGAAATCCTTTTATTCTCCTCTCTGTAATTTAAATATGCTTCAATAATGTATTTAATTTCCACTCTTTTCTGGGCAACACTATACTTACTCCACCCACCCCACCCCCACCCAAATCTAAGTCTCCCTCTCCATCAAAAAGGAAAAAAAAAACAATCAATGAAAAAAAAATGCTAAGTAAAGTCAAACAAATCTTTTTTCTAGTCTAAAAATGTATCTCATTCTATACTTTGGATCTATAACTAGAGCTCATTAGTTAAGTGGCAGTGGATAAAGTGGATGACCTGGATTCAGTATGATCTAAATTCAAATTCTGAGTCATATATTAGCTGTGTGACCTATTGAAAAGTCTCAACTTCTCTTTGCCTCAGTTTCCTCATCTGTAGGATGGTGATAATAACAGTAACTACATTTCAAAGTTGTCATAAGGATCAAATAAAATAACTTATATAAAGCACTTTACAAACTTTAAAATGATAGACAAATCATAGTTATTATCATTAATCCTCCCAAAATATTCCACTTTCACATTTTTGTTTCTTTCAAGGAAAATTCTTCTAATTTCCCTGATTTGCAACCTTATTATTCTTGACTTTTTATTCCTCAAATTCCATAAGCAATCATTAGTCAAATTCTATCATTTCTTAATTCCACAAAATCTTTTTATGTTTGCCCTTCTCACTTTTCACACATCTTCTATCTTAGTTCAGGTTCTCATCACCTCGGAATGTATTGGATGATGTATTGGAATGATCTCTAACTGGTTTCTCCATTTCAAATCTCTACCCACTTCAATTCAGTTTTCACATGGTTGCTAAAATTATTTTCTTTAAAAAATTTTTTTCATTTTTATTATTTAACATATTTATACATAAGAAATACATTATATATAATTTTATTATTTAATAAACAGCAGACATAACCATATCAGTATAAAAAAGAAAAAACAAAAAAGGGTCATAAAGTTGTTTATCATGTTCACTTTGATTTCCCCCCCAACTAATTAAAACTTTTAAAAAATTCAAATTTGACACAGTAATTTCAACACTGCCATGTTTAAAAATGTCCCTTTCTGAACATCATTTTGCTCTCTTCTTTTTAAATAATTCATTGATGATTTTTCTTTATTTTCTTCCTTTTCTTTTGAATATCACTATCACTCCTAAATTTCCCCATTCTCCCCCAAAACAAAAATTTGAAAGTTCCTCCTTGCAAAAATTAATCATTATACAATTAATTAATTATCAATAATTTTTATTATTAATTAATAAATTAAATTAATAATTTAAATTAATAAATTAAAATTAAATTAATAATTTATGTATACAAAATAAATTTTTCCTTGTGTCGGAAAAAGTATGTCTCATTTTGTACTTCTAGTCCATCTTCTCTGTGAGAAGTAAAAGAATAAGTCATTATGAGTCTCCCAGAATTGTAATCAGTCAATAATTTTTAATTGTATAATGTTCTTGCTCCCAATTTCATTTTGCATGAGGTCATATAAATCCACCTAAGTTTCTCTGAATTTCTAAAATGCAAATAATTCTATTTCATTCATAATTTGTAATTTCTTAAGGCATTTTCCAATTGATTAGTATTCTCTTTGTTTCCAAGTCTTTGGTACAAGAAAAGTGATGCTATAAATATTTTCCTACACATAAATCTTTTCTTTATCTTTGACCCCTTTAAGAAAAATATCTAGTAGTGAGATTTCGGGGTGATTTCAGGTATATAGTTCCAAATTGTTTTTCAGATTGGCTTGATCACTTCATAGTGATCTGTGTGCCTGTCCTTCCACAGCTCTTTCAATGGTCACTTTCATTTTTTTTGTCTTTGTACATGTGTTTTGTAAGAAGTACAATCTCAAAATGTGTTTGGTAAGAAGTACAATCTCAAAGTTGTCTTAATTTTTATTTCTTTTATAGTTAGTAATTTGGAGCATTTTCTTCATAGAATTGTTGATAGCTTACCTTTCTTCTCTTGAGAACTCCCTGTTCATATTTCATTGGGGGAATAGCTATCATGCCATTATTTGTGTCAGTTACTTAAATATTTTGGATATGAGACCTTTATTGGAGAAATTTCCTACAATAATTTCTCCCCATTAACTCTTAATTATTTCTTTTCTAATTCTAACAGCATTGACTTTATCCAGAAACATTTTAACTTTATATAATCAAAATAGTGTATTTTTATCGTCTGTGATTCTATCACTTGAGAACTCTTTTCCTATCCATAATTGTGAAATTTATCTCTACTTGTTTATGATATGAAATTTTATTTGTAGATGTATTCATTTTGCATTTGTTGTAGTACATAATGTGAGACACTGTGCTAATCTAAATTTTCCAGATTGTTTTTAGCTTTCCTGGCATATTTTGTTGAATAAATATTCCTTACCTCAGTATAATTGGAGTTCTTGGTCTTATAGAATAATATCCTACTATATTTAATAACTTCTAGGTCTTGTGTACCTTATTTATTCCTCTGATCAATTTTGCTGGGTTTGGATGTGGCACTTAGGATAAAAATATAGGGACAAAAACTTTGTAAGGTATAGTTTTATAGGAAATTCTTAAATGAGGATGTTCTTTCTATCAATACAGATTGGCATCTTCTCTGCAATTTAAAATCTTAGTTATTTAGAGAGCTAAGTGACTTGTCAAGGTTCACATAGTCAGCATCTTCCAGAGACAGGAATGGAAACCAGGTTTTCCCAGATCTTAGGCTAGCTCTACATTCATCATCAGTATACATTTTTAATATAGTACAATAATTTTGATAATTACTGCTTTGAAGTATGATTAATTAGAAGTCTGGTGCTACTAGGACCCTTTAGTGACCACTTTTTGTAATTATGTCTCTTGAAATTTTGAATTATATGTTCCTTCAAATGAAGGTTGCTATTTTTTTTCCAGTTTGGTAACCATATCTGACATTTAATAAATACTTTATTTGACTTGATGATGTAATTATTATTGCACCAAATTTGCAAATTAATTTATGTAGTAGCATAATATGTATTTTATAGGCATGGCTCCATCATAAGCAGTTAAAAAGATTACTGCTTTGTAGTAGTGTTTGCAGTGTGATCCTACTAGACTTCTCTTTTTCCCCCCATCATTTCCCTCCTGCTTCTTGAATATTTTTTTCTCTCCAGGATTTTGTTAAATTACAAATGGTTCAGAAATAAATTAGGAAAATAAGTAGAGGCAACTGTTGTTGAAAAATATTTTATTTAGGATAGATAAATAGAAGATTTGATAGATAATCAAGTTAATAGATAAAAAGAAGAGAGCCATAGGACATCAGCTTGAGAGGATAGAAGGATTTGATGAAAAAAAAAATTTAAGAATATGAAAAAAAATTATAAAGGATATGGGAAGACGAGCATTTTGTAGGTAAATAAATAAAGTTAGGAAGAATTTGAAGAGACAGTAAACATAATTTAAAAAATACTATTTCCAAGAGGTAAATTCAGAAAAAAGGTGAGTTAACACCATATTTATAAGTATATCCTCAGCAATGACTTGGATTTTAGAACTCTGAGAGAAGCTGAAATAAATGAAACAAAAAACAAAAAGTAAAATTATAACTGAAATAATAGTTCTGGAAGGAAGAATTAAGAGAATTAAATAGCTGAGATAAGAAGGTAGAAGCTATTACAAAAATGATCATTCAATTCCATTTGTTTATATTCTGATTTTCAGTAAGAGTAGATATAAGTAATTCAAAAAAAGAAGACATTAGTAGCTGGGGGAATTGGAAAAGGTCTCCTGTAGAAGATGCAATTTGTGCTGTCTTGAAGGAAGCTGCAGAAACTAGCAGGTAGATATCAAGAAGCAAAGCATTACAAGCATGAGGGACAGGCAGTGCAAATACCCAGAGATGAGAGATGAAGTGTCTTATCAGAAGAGTCTCAATTAGGACAGCATAGTTTAATCATACTATTCATGGAGGTAAATAACATATGAGATGATCAGAAATGTAAAAAGAGGCTGTATTCTAAAGAGCTTTTCATGTTGGAAGATTTAGATTTTATTTTGGAAGGTAGCAGGATTTAGTGAGCAGCAAATGAAATGGTCAGATCTACCATTAGAAAAATCACTTTGGCGATAGAATGGAGAATATATTGCAGTGAGGAGATATTTGAGGTAGGGGGCCAGTTAATAATATTTTAGTTGGGAGGTGATGAGGATCTTAATTAGGATTGTTGCTATATGAATAGAGGGAAGGCAATGTATATGAGAGATGGAAAGAAGAAATGACAAGATTTGGAGATGAAATAAGAATGTGAAGGTTTCAAGCTTAGGTGACGGGGAAGATTATGGTGCTATCAATAGTTAAAAGGAAGTTTAAAAGGGAAGGTTTGAGAGAAAAGTTAATGAGTTTGGTTTTGGACATGTTTAGATTGAGCTACATAGAGGATATATACTTTGGGATGTCCAAGAGATATTTGGAGATGTGTGAATATAGCACAACTGAGAGACTGGATTTTTCTGGATTTGTGGATCATCTATAGAGTGATGGTAATTGAATCCAAGGGAACCAATGAGACTATTAAATGAAAAAGTATAGGGCAAAAACAAGACTTATGAATTCTTATCAAGTGATCACTCATGACTCCAGAAGACAAATAATAAATAGCATGCTTCCAACTTCTTGATAGAGAGATAATGGACTATCAATTTAGAATGAGACATATATTTTGAAATATGGTCAATATGTGAATTTATTTTATTTTTCTCTTATCTATTAGAATGGAAGATGCTCCAAAAAGAAAAGGAAAAAAATGTGTCAATGAAACAATTAAAACTTGTACAGAAGAGAATAAAAAGATGCTCAGAAGGAGCTACAGATAAGCAGAAAAGCCTTGGCACTAATAAAAAAACTGGAATTTCAGTTTCAAAAGCAATCCATTTTTTGATCTTTTTATATGGGAATATTTGTGTTGTTGATGTTTATCATTTGGAATAACTTACAATTAAAATCCTGAAAATAAAGAAAGAAGCTCTCTTTAGATATCAGTCAGCGAAGTGGAAGAGATCCAAGGGCAGGATAGTACTGTGCTGTGAATCTTTTCCTCATGATTTTCCCTCCTAGCACAATAGTCCAGGCCTCCTCTAAACCATTCCTAGAATCTTAACATGAACTAGAATGAGACTAAGAAAATCAATCAGTTAATGAACATTTATTTAATGATCATATACCAAAGACTGAATTAATTCACAATCCTTGTCTGGGCTTCAGAAATTTTCTCCATTTTTAATGGATAAGAAAAATATCTAAAAGTTCACCCATTCCACTCTTACTAGTTTAGAAAATGCATAAGAATTTGCACAACAATACTTACCCATAGATTGAAGCCATCTGTCTCTGAGAGCCTACTCAGAACTGAGCCCCCACTCTCTCTTCTCTTCACACTCTATTACAAGTTTTTAAATACAAGTCCAAAGTCACATAGAATCACATGTTTGGAATGGACTATGAAAGTTCATTTATTAAATTATTACCTCTAAGAAAACTTTACCTTAACTAAGCTTGGAAAGAACATGGAAAAACTAGCCCAAACCTAAATCACAACCTGCCTTTCTCTTCATGATTTTTATCTTCCAATAAGTCTTTCAAAGGACTGATTGGTGCCTTACTCTTACAAGGGCCTAGGATTTAAATCTAAAGAGCTTGTCATATTCTCTCTTGTTTGGGAACTGTATGTAGTAGCCAATATGTAGCCATGTCTCTGGGAAAGTTGTGAACTTTTTGTCCAACTAAGTTTCAAATAGCTAAGAAGTGGTAACTATCAAAGCTTTATTTCTTATGCTTTTATTTCACTAAGTTATTTGTCCCTTGGAGGTCCCATCTCCATTTATTCTTTATTCCACTTGTTTCACCTAATAACCCCAAACTTCTAGTACAGAGGAAAAGGAAATTGTTCTCAAAAAGGGACATTGCCATGAGAAAGGCCAACAGGGAAAAGCATGAGAGGAGCTCACTCCTCATTATCCCTACCTCCATGGATGGAGCAAGGACTCAGATATTTTTATCTATTTATTTTAATATATATTTTATTTTATTTTATAATAACTTTATATTGACAGAATCCATGGCAGGTAATTTTTTTAACAATATTATCCCTTGCACTCGCTTCTGTTCTGATTTTTCCCCTCCCTCCCTCCACCCCCTCCCCTAGATGGCAAGCAGTCCTATATATATTAGATATGTTGCAGTATATCCTAGATACAATATATGTTTGCAGAACCAAGCAGTTCTCTTGTTGCACAGGGAGAATTGGATTCAGAAGGTAAAAACAACTCAGAAAGAAAAACAAAAATGCAAACAGTTTACATACATTCCCCAGTGTTCTTTCTTTTGGTGTAGCTGCTTCTGTCCATCATTTATCAGTTGAAACTGAGTCTTTGTCAAAGAAATCCACTTCCATCAGAATACATCTTCATACAGTATTGTTGTTGAAGTATATAATGATCTCCTGGTTCTGCTCATTTCACTTAGCATCAGTTCATATAAGTGTCTCCAAGCCTCTCTGTATTCATCCTGCTGGTCATTCCTTACAGAACAACAATATTCCATAACATTCATATACCACAATTTACCCAGCCATTCTCCAGTTGATGGGCATCCATGGACTCAGATATTTTTAAATAGTTGTGTATTTTAATCTCAATTCAGGAATCACTCAGGTTCTGACAAGCTTATATAAAGTCACATCACAAACTTATATAAAGTTTTAGATAAAGGGCTGATGTGATACTAATAGTAGACTGCTCCATCATTCATGGGAAAGAGAGCAGAGCAGTTTGACCACTAAAATTGGGGTGTTATCTGTGATACATGTCAAGGAATAAGGAATATACCTCTATGTTCAGCAAGCCAAGTGACTGAAGAGAAAGCAATTCCCAGTTCCTAACTCACTTGAGTCTTGACATACATGCATAATAGTGGTGGTGCTATCTAGTCAAACTTTTTTTTTTTTGCCAACTTACATGCATGATCATAGATTTGGAGGTGGGAGGAATCTTAGAAGCTGTCTAATTCAGCTAACTCCATACTTCCCAGCAGAGGCAAGTGAAGTCCAGAAAGATAAAATGACAATTAGGTCACACAAGTGTCAGGCATGAGATTTGAACTTAGATTTTCTGAGTCCACAACAATTGTACTTTTTAGTGTATCATGCTATCATTTATATGTTACTTTCAAAATATTATGATTTTTAGGAGTATTCTGTTTTCTCAAATTAGATTATATACTTCAGGACTACAACAAACCACATCTTCTAATTCTATCATGTATTCTTCTGCTTCCAATACTTGGAATAATAGCCTTCCACCAAATGTGAATATACAATAAACCATGAGAAGTGATTTAATACAACTCTTCAAAATAGATAACCAACTAACCTATTTTTAAAATCTCTCTATTCACAAAATCCCTCTTCTCCTTGTCTCTTAGTGATTTGGTTCATGATTTTGTGTGTATGTGTGTGAGACAGAGAGAGAGAGAGATAGAGACAGACAGAGAGAGAGAAAGAGAGAGAGACAGACAAAAAGTGAGAGACAGAGACAGACAGACAGAAAGTGAGAGACAGAGAGAAAAGAGACAGACACACAGACACAGAGACACACAGATACACAGATTAGAATACCAAAGTTACAGAAACAAGATTTTATGCTCCTCCTAATAATCCTCTTTTAATATTTTAGTTTCTAGTTCTAGTTGGAACTGTGGAGTCTCAACTCTTATTGCAAATGCACAAAAGCCAACAGGAATTGCAGATGTATACAGTAAGTTTCGTCCTGTGAAGAGAGTTTCCCCCTTGAAACACCATCCAGAAACACTTGAGAACAATGAAAGCGATGATCAAAAGAATGAGAAGGTGGAGTACCAGAAAGGAGGACCTTTTGATCAACCACCTCCAACTGAAGAACTGTGCCCTGGAGATGGAGAGGTCCTTAAAAGTAAAAACCTTGAGCCCAGTGTTTTATTGGGAGAGCTGGAGCATTATGACCTCGATATGGATGAGATTCTGGATGTGCCCTACATTAAGTCAAGCCAACAGCTTGCATCTTTTACCAAGGCAGCTACAGAAAAGAGAATTTTGGGTATATGTTCAACAGTCAATGGCCTCTCTGGCAAGAGCAGCTCCACAGGAAATGCTGAGAGCTTAACAGCTAGCATGACACCCTTTTGTGTCTTGTCTCCAGTAAAAAGCTCTCACTTGAAAAAAGCTCAATCTCTTATTCTTGATCAGCACAAGCTTTCTACTGAAGATTCAGAGCTTTCCCCACCTCTGGTTTCATGCAACTCAGTCCATGAACCTGAAACCCAGAGCAAGGGCTTCCTTAACAAGGCATTTACTGATCCCAGCATACTAAAAGTTGAGAACATTGTACCAGGCAGCAGCCAGCTCAGGACTTTACACCTGCAATCCTCAGTCACAGAGCCCAAACTGGATGAGCAGAGTAGCCATGGGAACTGGAATTCAGGAAATCCAGAAGAAAGGGGCGAGGATATGAAAAAAATTAAGAGCATCTTGAACATTGTTAAAGAAGGACAGATATCTCTCTTGGTAAGTGTTCCTTTTTAACATATATAAATAGATTACAAATTGTGTTTAAGGGGATAATTTCATTAGCCGTAAATTAATAAACATATTTTGATTTTTGTTTTGATCTTGCAGTTTTATTTCAGAGACTTGGGTTGTTCAGTTCTCAAAATAAGTGGTTTTAGGGGGACAGATAAAATAAACTGCACTCAGTTTATTTTATTTCTATCTAATTACATATTCGACTGAATTCAGGCAAAATGCATCTTTTTTTCTGAAAATACCAACACTATTTTCAAAAAAATTAAAACTTAAACCTTTGCCTTTCAAAATGTGAGCAATTCACTCATTTGGTTAATGGTGGCTCATTCTGATGACAGACCCACTTAGAGGACAAAGTATTCCAAAGTGTTGATACCAAAATGTTCATTAAACAACCTTAAGAAGTTCCCTCCTTCTCCCTGCCCAAAGATTATTTACACCTTCACTTAAATGAAATTTTTCTTTAGTTCCCAGTTACTAAAAACTAGAGAAAAAATACTTCCAAAATGATTTAAGATAACCTTGTGATTAAAAAGCTCTAAAATGAAATACCTCCTTTTCAGAATGCCATATCCTCTACTGGCTTCCACATTAGAGTTAAATTTGAAACAAGAACAGTTGTAAATTGGTATTAACAATATGATGTTATAGAAATTATATTTAAAGACTTCAGTATGTATACTGATAGTGTTTTTCTATTTAATAAGCTTTTAGTGTCACTCTCAGTAATATGAGCTTTATCCATTATCAAAAATTATATTTTACACATGGTTTATATAAAAACATAATTATTTGAATGTAATTATATTGGGAGATATAAAAGAAGACATATTAAGTAATAGAACTACCATTGGATCTTAGATAGATCAGAGACTTGATAATTCTGTTACTTATTGGAAATGTAAGCCTGAGTGAATCATCTAACTTCTCAGTGTTTTAGTCATCTCATCTGTGAAATGGCAATAATAATACCTGCCTCATTTATTTCATAGAATTGGTATGAGGATCATAAATATTTGGAAAAACATTTTGAAAATAAGGTGCTATATAAATATTTGATATTAGTATGTAATTGAGTAAATAAAATATGGGCTTGCACCCCTAAAAACTTCTTTTTTCATCCCTTATTCTTTTTGTCTATTTCTCCCATTCTTTTTTCCCCCTTCTCCATGTTCCAAAAATAGAACACCCTCTTTCGTTCATTGTATCAGCTTCTTTTCTCCTGTCCGTGATAGCTGTAATAAATCAAAGAAGAACATAGTTGTACTTAGATAGAGAGACATGACCACAGACATTCTGAAAAACTAGAATAGGGATTAATTAATGCCTCTTGAACTAGCTCTAACAACTAAATTAGTATATCTGTACCAAAAATCACTGTAAACAGTATGGATGGCTAAGACTACAACTTTCTTAGGAGTTCATGTTTTAAAGCAGGGATTTTATATAAAAAATTTCCACCCAGTTACATGGGAAAATAATATTTAACATTGATTTAAAAAAAATTCAGGTTTCAAATTGCCCCTCTTCCCCCCTCATTTCCATCCTCCTTGAGACAGTACAAAATTTTATCAAGGTTGCACATTTCAATCATGTAAAACATACTACCATATCAGTCATGTTGTGAAAAAAGAGACTCAAAGAAGGGGGGGAATATGAAAAAATACAGAAAGTGAAAAATAGTATGTTTTGATTTGCATTCAGACTTCCTTGGTTTTTTTCTCTGGAAGTGTATAGCATTTTTCATCATGAGTCTTTTGGAATTGTCTTGAGTCATTGTGTTGCTGAGAATAACTAAATAATTCACAGTTGATCATTATACAATATTGCTGTTATTTTGTACAATGTTCTGGTTTGGCTCACTTCCCTTTGCATCAGTTCACATAATTCTTTCCATGTTTTTCTGAAATCAACTCACTCATCATTTTTTATAACGGTAATATTCCACTACAATCGCATATTATAACTTGTTCATCCATTCTGCAATTGATGGATTTCCAATTTTTTGTCAACATAAAAATAGTAAGGCAAGGGTTCTTAACCCCAATAGATTTGTGGATAAATTTCAAAGGATCCATAATCTTGAATGCAGAAAATAATTGCATCTTTATTTTCATAACCTCTAATTGAAATTTAGCATTTCTTCCAGTGACTTAGGAAAAAAAAATCTGGAAAGAGATCATAGACTTCATCAGCCTGCCAGTGAGATCCATCCCACAAAGAAGACTAAGAATCCCTGTTCTAAAATGTTTGATGAATTAAATGGAACTAATCTATTTAATAAGCTTTTTAATAACTTGTGGATAAGGTTGTAGAACATTACAAGAACTGTCTCTCTGCTACTACTCTCTTTACATAACCCCCCTTAGGGGATCAGCAGCTCATTCTGACCATTTGGATAATTTTTCTTCCTTTTCTATTTGCATAGCCACACCTAGCTGCAGACAACCTGGATAAAATTCATGATGAAAACGGAAACAATCTGTTGCATATTGCAGCCTCCCAAGGACATGCAGAATGTTTGCAACACCTTACTTCTTTGATGGGAGAAGACTGCCTAAATGAGAGAAACAATGACAAGCTAACACCTGCTGGACTAGCAATAAAGGTATGTCTATACCAGGAGCTCTGGACTTGCTCATAACTGATGATGATAGAACTCAGGTTTTTGTTTGAAGAATTCCAATGTTTCAGGGAATAATCAGGGTTTGCTGGGCAATCACTAATGATAAGCCCCTCCCTATTTAGCCAGACAGTTCCTTGGACAACAGACACAGCCTGTATCCAAGAACCCAATGTCATCTTCACCAAATGATGAGGAATCAAAAAGTATTAGAGCACAAAGAGTAAAGAATAAATGCCATATTTTTTTCTGGATGTGCTATTTTTTGTAAACCAAAAAAGCCAATAATTACACATTCATGTTTAATTTAAATTTAACACATGCTTTTTCTAAAGATGAAAAACTTTGATGACAAAAAATAAAGTATCTCTGAATCGAAAGTAACGTAACATAAAACAAAGCAAAACAAAAATCCTTTCACAGAAACTCATTTAATTACTTTTCTCTAAGTGAATACTTATAAATTCTTTTTCTCTTTTCAAAAGAAATCTCATTTGGAAATGCGATCTATATTTGGATAGATGTGGTAATATTTATATAACATTAGAACTTTTGATTTTTACAATGAACTATTTTTTTGGATTTTTTTATTTAAGGTCCAAGTTCATATCAATTAATTAATTTTAAAAAATGATCCAGTCTATTTGTTTTAATTCATACTTGCCTTAGTTTAGAGGTCTATATGAAACAATGTCTCCTTTGTTCCTTTGTTGATTTTTTAAAGTATATTCTTAAGACATGATAGCATTTAAATGCTTCAGAGAATCAAATGACTTCTTAATGGACCATATCTGATGTTTAAATGTCCTGAGTATCAAGCGTTGTTGAGAGTATTAGTTTAGGGCATTTGCAGAGCACAGCATGCACTTTGTCAGAAACTACACAAATTAATGTCAACAGGGGAGAATTTAAAACTTCAGCAGAATCTGCTTCAAGAAAACAGCCCTATAGTGCCTCAGTTAGAAGGGTAACTCTTTAATCAGTCAGTCATTAAACTTTGTGTCTACTATGTGCCAGGAATTCTGCTAAACAATAGAAATACAAACCAAAGTGGGGAAGAAAAGAAGGGAGAAAAACTGATCTGGACTCACCTTGTCCAGGGTGGAAGAACAAGATCTACTCACCATTCAGATCCAGCTCATAGATATTAGAGCTGATTCATTCTTCCTTAGGCCATATGCTCTTGTCCCCCCACTCCTTTCCTGAAGGCTCACCATAATGCCAAACTTAGTGCAGACGTCTTATAGACTTAGTCTATTCTAACTCAGAATTCCCAAACTCAGAAAGCTCCATCATCCTGAAAGCAGGAATTACAAGCAGATCCTACACTTCAGCAGTATTTCTCTCTCTCTCTCTCTCTCTCTCTCTCTCTCTCTCTCTCTCTCTCTCTCTCTCTCTCTCTCTCTCTCTCTCTCTCTCTGTCTCTTTCTCTCTCTGTCTCTCTCTCTCTCTTTCTCTCTCTCTCTCTTTCTCTCTTTCTCTCTCTTTCTTCCTCTCTCTACTCTCTCTCTGTTTGTGTCTCTCTCAGTATATCTTTAGTAAATCTGGATTTCCATGTACATTGTATTTCAAATTGAGGTACAACTATCTTTTTTGATTAAAAAATTATTGAAAAATATCATAAAGTCCATTTTTCTCTTCAATAAAAATTATGCTTTTCTTGGAGTTCTAATTGAACGAAGAATGTATAAGATGTTTTTCTTTTGATTCTGAGTTCTTTATAAATGAAATATGATTTATGTTATATTCATAATGAAAAAGAAAGTTAAATATGAAAACTCAATTCCAATTTGCATAATTTTATTAATAGTTTATTCCAAACTATTCCAAAAATATTTTGATTTTGTGTGTTTTTATGCCTTTATTAAATAATGGATATTCTCCATTACTAAAAGTCAGTGAATGGGTGAAATTTTTCTAGGAGGTATAAATCTGCAGAATGATAGTCCTTTGACTTTCCTTAGAATATGAAGATACAAAACAATATTTGTCAATGAATAATAATATATTTTTCTATTTGATCCTTAATAATTTAATCTTTAAAAATAGATACTCAGAGGTCAATTGACTTGCAAAAGCTTGTCCATGTAGTAGAAGAATTCACATTTGAAGTCAGATCTTCTGCCTCCATGTACTCTATATATAGCATGATACTTTTTTACAACACCACTGTCACTGTCATGATGACAATGAGCAAACCAGTCCTCTTTTCTGGAACTCAGTGACTCTGTATGTAAAATAAGGAATTGATTCAGATCTTACTATCACAGGAACGCAGATTTAAAGCTAGAAGGAACCTTATGAGCCATTGAATTAGGTTAGTCCTGTCATTTTACAGATGAAGCATCAAAAACTAAAGGAAAACTAGCTAGTAAGTGGCCAGAGACAAGTTTCTCTAAAGTCCTTTTTACTTCTAAAATCTATAATTCTGTGATCACTTTGTATGAGATTATACTCCCTAAACTGAAACTGTAAACTTTTACATAGGAAGAATCTCCTTTTCTTCAATTCTCCAAACTTCAATTTAATCATCTATTAAATGGGGATGCTCCCCACACTTTCTGCTACACCAACATTATTTTGAGGAAGACGCTGTGTAAACCTGAAAAAATGATAGAAATATGAATTATTACTGCTTACTATGAAGTAGGGAAGGATAGCAAATGAGGGAATGTGAAGTAACTTAGGAGGAAAGAAGCTGTATCCATGATTCTCTCCCCATAAATTTTTAGGCCTAGTGGATAAAGAGATGGTTCATAATTAACCTGTCTTGTCTTTATTATTAAATATGAGAAAGCCTATTGGAATTTATATGTTAATGTGTTATTAATATGTGGATTCTTGGAAGGCAGAGAGAAGGCAAGAAGTCACCTGGGTTCTCACTAAAATTCTTCTGAAATCTTAAAGGAGGAAAAGGGACCCACATTGTGCAAAAATGTTTGTGGCAGCCCTTTTTGTAGTGGCAAGAAATTGGAAACTGAGAGTTTGCCCATCAGTTAGAGAATGGCTGAATAAGTTATGGTATATGAATGTTATGGAATAATATTTGTTCTATAAGAAACAATCAGCAGGATGATTTCAGAAAGGCCTGGAAAGACTTATATGAACTGATGCTAAGTGAAATAAGCAGAACCAGGAGATAATTACACATGGCAACAAGAAGACTATACTATGATCAATTCTGATGAACATGGCTCTTTTCAACAATGAGATGATTGAGACCAGTTGCAATAATCTTGTGATAAAGAGATCCATCTACACCCAGAGAGAGGAATATGGGAACTGAATGTGGATCACAACATTGCATGTTCACTCTTTTTGTTATTGTTTGCTTGCTTGCATTTTATTTTCTTTCTCATTTTTTTCCTTTTTGATTTGATTTTTCTTGTGCAGCAAGATAACTGTGGAAATATATGCATATTTTGGATTTAACATATTTTTTACCATGTTTAACATTTTTTTTTACCATGTATTGGATTTTTTACCATATATTGGATTACTTGCTATCTAGGGAAGGGGGAAGAAGAAAGGGGAGAATGGAACACAAGGTTTTGCAAGGGTTAATGTTGAAAAATTATCCATTCATACTTTTGAAAATTAAAAAAGTTTTAATAAGATAAAAAAAACTACTCTGAACACCTTTAAATAATGCCATAAAACAATTCTTGAAGTGTCAGAACCCTCAAAAAACAGGGTGAAATAATTTTTCCAGTCAAAAACAAATAAGTTGCATCTGGGTAAGAGTGCAACACAGTCGAGGACAAGCTAGATGAAGGCAGACCTGAGCTTAGCAAACCAGTAACAGGTTTTAGGAGCCACTGACTTAGCAGCAGCAATGGCTGCTCTCAGAGCTCTCAGTCCACAGAAAGTTGGGGGTCGGTGAGAAAAATCAAGTAGCTGATCAGGAGGAGATTATAAAGGTCTTTTTTGCTGGCAACTATTGCTCTGCTCATACTCAGGACTGGATCACCATTCTGGGTGTCAGTCCCAGGGAGAGTAGGAGTATTATCATATCAGAGCTTGCAGCCTCACTGGAGCAGGAACCCTCATCACAGCTCCAGGGCAGAAAGGCATGCTTGTGCTCACTCACAGACCAGAACATAGGCCAGGAGAGTAGTAAACACAAATCCTGTTAAATCATACCACTAGAAGAACTAGAAACTTACAGGTCCCTAAAAATATCTTTGAAAATAGCTTCACAAAACCCCCGAAGCTTGGGGCAGTGCACCCTTCACCTTGAAAGCAGAGTCTTCCATTAAGAAAGTTAAACGTCAAGAAAAACTGGAAAAATTAGCAAACATCAGAAAAAAAATTCTGACCATAGGAAGTTACTATGGTGACAAGAAAAGTCAAGATACACACTCAGAAGGTAAAAAAAGTCAAAGCTCCAGCATCCAAAGCTTCCAAGAAAAATATGAATTGATCTCAGCTCATAGAAGAGCTTAAAAAAGGATTTTGAAAATCAAATAAGAGAGGTAGATGAAAAATTGGGAAGAGAAAAGAGAATGATACAAGACAGTTTTGAAAGAAGAGTCTGCAGCTTGGTAAAGGAAACACTGTCATTATAAGCTTTGATTTTAACATATGTCTTATAAGTCTAAATTTTAAGCTTTTTGAAAGGACATTTTCTTGATTTTCCATTGTAATCATCATGTATATGCTGTTTTTCCAAAACTTTGATAGGTTGAAAGGGGAAATTTTTTTCTTTCCTAAGTAAAAATGACTTGATAAATGGAATAGTTTTTATGCTTGTTTATTATTTCTAGAATTATATAGCCTTAAGTCTTTCAGACTTATTGCCTGAGACTAGGAATCTCATTACTCTTGATCAGCCTCAGCCGAATGAATACTCTTTAAAAGATACTCATTCATCAAAAAGTGGACTTTGATATCTTTTAAATACTCCACTATGTTCTTTGCCAGATTCTCCTAATTTAGCACCTTGTTTTATTCTTAGTTTCCAGATGGTGAGTTTTTTTCCCCTCATAATTAACAAGGCTCTGCTGGGAAAGTTACACAAACTTTACACAAAAGATTTAGAAGCTAATCAGATGATCTGAGGTAGCTGAAAGGAAGTAGAATTAATTAGGACACAAAATTAAAAGCTTTGGGAAAAAGATATAGGAAGTGAGCATATGATAGTTATTCATTGTGTCCTTGCCAAAAAAAGAAAGCTTTAATCTAAATCTGTGCAATTTATTGTTATTGAGTACCCCCTAGATGTAAATGCTGAACTAATGCTATCAAGAGTTATAAAAAAAAGAGAAATCTACTTTCCAGGTTAACAAGAAGTGTAGCATTAGATGCCTGCTGAATACAGTTTAGGAGTGTAGAAATCAGGCTGAGTATCTGTTTTTAAAAAGCAAAGAATAGTGCAACACATTCATTCATTTATTCATCTACCCATTCACTTATTGATCCAGAAAAACTGATGTGGTGAAAACAGACTCTGCCATTTACTTCTAATAATATCACTAATTTGCCATGTGTCTTTGGGATACAGCATTTAACCTTTATCACAGTTTCCTTATCAGTTTACTAGTGATTATAAGACCTGCCCTTTCTAGTTCCCTTGATTGTGGCAAGAAGAGCTCTTTATATAATTTAAGCCTCTATATAAATTTAGAATTTGTTTTGTTTTGTTTTGCCAGACTCAAATGAGATCATGAATGTGGGAAGTATCAAGAGAAGTATAATAATATGCTATTCCTATGATATATCATTGTTGTTATCATAGTAAAGTAAATATTTTTAAATTATAATATTAACAAGCACCTGCACAAGGAAACACAGCTGTTAGTAAGGGGAGTAGAGGGAAGGAGAAGGTGTAAAAGAACACAGCTGGGTCTGCTATGTTCTAGAAATTAATTCAACCTGTTACAAAAGAGAGACTATAGACTGGGTCAAGAGTATAGTTAAGACAAGTGTCCAGATGACAAAGCCAGTCAATATTTTGTGTTATTCAAGTGACTTGGTGAAAAAATAACCAGGAAAAGCTGCACAGAACCTGCAGTAGTCTGATTATGGTTGCCTGGTGTTTACCTGCCTTTCCTTTTGTGTTTCATTTCATACTTCTGCCCAAGGAAAAGTCAGCAGAGATCCCCTGTCATGTCTATATTTTCCCATGTAATTTTATACTGGAGAATGTAAGAATCAGGGAAAGAGTAGGAAAGGCAGTCTCTTCACCAACTCTTATCAGATCTCTGTGGCTTCAGATGGCTTCAAAAAATCAATGCACTCCAGATATGGCTTCAAACACTTCTGCCTTGGGAGCTGGAAGAGAAAAGTGGCTGGCAAATTATTAGAGCCCCATCTATGGCTCAGACTTTGACTGTATCTGCTGCTGCTTCTGGGTCCTCTTGCTCAGATCATCCAGTCAGACTCGACTAGTTGTCATGTGCTTAGTATCCTTCAACACCCCATATTTTACTTTTTAGGATATTTATCAAAAAGTGAATTTGGTCAAGAAGGAAGGACCCCAACTGGGCTGGGCTAGGCTGGATTGGCTTATTTCGCTGCAACTGGAAGCCCCACTTGTCCTTTTGGGGAATTGAGGGGGAAGGAATCGTTAGGCTGTGGACTGAAGATGTACTCTTTATGGGAAAAATTTGTTCAGCACTCATCTTTTTCACCACTCACTTTGCCTTCTGGAATCAATTAATGATGAGTACCGAGGCATCACTGTATAAACATTGAGGTGAATAATTATAAAGATCAATATAAACTTTAAGATAATTATTAAGGTGAACATAAACTTTGAGATTGTTAGAAAATGTTTCCTCATTTATGAACAATCCCTAATCAAAAGAACAAAAGAAGACCTCTTTTATAGTTTGATTTTTCACAGTCCTTAATGTCCCTATCAGGAAAACATTTTAACAACAAAATATCCATACCCTGAAGAGAGAGATTGGGGGGAAAGGAGGGAGAAATATAGGTATGTATGTTTAGAAACTGAGACATCTACATGTTTATATATATATATACACATATATACATATATATATACATATATATTTCATATATAGAATATTTCTTACCCATTACATACCATACATGCATATATGTATATATTATCATAATATAATGAATATTAATAATATATCATATATTATATAATATCAAAGCAGTTGATTCTGCTTTTGTCCCCATAATATTTACTATAAGTGTTATCTACTTGTCTTAACAGCACTTGCTATTCAAAATAATTCTTAAATGCTTAATAATAATGCAGGTAGAAAGCCCTATAGTTAATCATGAACCATAAAATAGCACTTAGTGAAAAATATCTGTCAAGAAAAATGATAATGAAATTTTTTATTTCCATGCTATAAACCATAAGTTGTAAATATAGCTGATCTATGATAGAAATAGTTCATAAAATTTTAAGTGTTTGAGGGAATGTGTATTTTAGTTGAAATTGTGCCACCAGCTAAAGAAACCAAAATTAAAGAAAAAATAGGATAAGCATTGGAGCAAGAGAGTCTAGGACAGATGCATTCATTTATCTATCTACTTCTGTATTGTAGTGGTAAGAATCCTGGCTTTGGCATCAAAGGATCTCAATATAAATCCTGATTCCACCACTTATTACATGAGTGATTTTTAGCAAGTCTCTTTGTCTCACTGGCTTCAGTTCACTAATCTATAAAATGAGAGAGTAAGATTGTCTGTTCTTTAATGTCTTTTCTGGCTACAAATGCTATGAAATATGACCAAGACCATGAAGCAAGCTTAACAGTCTTGTAAATAAACTAAGCCACATGTAAAAGCCATTGTTCACAAATGATTTCTTCCAGAACTAAGTTTACCATTTCTGAAAAGTTTTTCAGATTAAAAACCACTTTAATATCTAACCTTTCTTTTTTTATCATTTAGAACGGCCAGCTTGAGTGTGTACGATGGATGGTGAGTGAAACTGAAGCTATTGCAGAATTAAGTTGTTCAAAGGATTTCCCAAGTCTCATTCACTATGCAGGCTGCTATGGCCAGGTAGGCTGTTATTATAAATTATCCTCCTTTTATAATTTCCAGTAATAAACCTTTAAAAAACAAACCTTGTTTTTCACTAAAAATACTTATCTATGTAAAAAAACAAACCTTTTTTCACTCAAAATACATATCTATATTCTTCCGGAGTATCTTATTAAATGTGAAATTGTCGTACTATAAGGAAAACCTGCTTTTCAGCAGATAAGCAGGCATGTGGCTATTTGAGACCATGAGTGACATGAGGTTTTTTTCCCTTTGGGAAGTTATAGAGTTAATAGCAGATCTGTTGCCTATATTGCTATTACGAGTCTAGTGATAAAATTCATTACATTTCTTTAAGAGCAGTAATTTTAAGCTAGCCAAGAAAAAAATGGAACTATAGTGTACTAACGATCCATATTATAACCCCTCAAAGCAACAATTTATTTGAATAGATATAAGGTTATATTTTTATGGTAAAAAAGAAAAGAAGTATGCTTCTTATATGTGAAATCATATTTTCTGATTTCATGACCATACCCCATAGGAACACATTCTAGTGTTGTTTTTAACAGATTATTATTTCTGAGCATTAAAAATCTCAAATTTTAAAATGTATATATGTATATATTTTGTATATATATGTACATATATATAAACATATGTGCTTGTATGTGTGTATATGTCTATATACTATATATATTTTTATTCTTATGGGGTATCTTTCATTTTTCTATGGGGACTCTTTCTGGTTCACTGATGGTTCTTTTTGTAGAGTCTATTTTCTTTTACCACAATGATCTGTGACATTTATTTCCTGTCATCAACGATGGTCAAGAAAAATGTCCAATTTTATGTAACAAAAAAAAAAAAACAAAACACCAAGGAAAGTCAAGATATATTTATTGTCTGTCATCTTATTTTTTTATTTGGGTTACTTTGCAGAATTCATTGATTCAATAAGCAAACTTACTGAATAAATAAAAGAAAGAGGCAGGAGCAAGAACTAAAAATTTGCAGATGCCCATTATCCTTGGAATGTAAAAGAGTAACTATCTTAATTAATTTACCTCAATCTATAGAAGTAAAGTGATAAATTGATCTGACAAAAGTCATTTGTGATGATGATTTTAATATAACTATTGGTAATAGCTAGCAAATATATAGTACTTTAGGCAAAGTGCTTTGTAAGTTCTCATCTGATCTTATCACAACCCCATGAGGTAGGTGATATAATTATCCTCATTTAATAGATGAAGAAAATGAAGTTAAGAAAGATGAAATGACTTGCTCAGAATTCCATAGCTGATGAGGCAGGCAGATTCCACATCTAGCTCTATATAAAAGTACTAGCGTTGAAATCAGAAGATCTGATTTAAATCCTGACTCTTTCGTTTATTAACTATGTGAAATGGAGTGAATCATAAAACTTCTCTGGTTCTCAGTTTTCTCATGTGTAAAAATGACAGAGTTGGACTATGTCCCCTTTAAGATGCATTTCGGAAGAAACTGATCATTGTACATCATTAATCCAAGAGTACATTCCAGAATACATGATATTGCCCTTTTATAGTAATTGGCTATAATTAATGTGACTATTAAAGATAAATCTTTCCGTTTTCCACTTTACTTTGCCTATATAAATACTAACTAAAAATTATATACCTTTTTGGAGAGATTTTGGCTAGGTTTACATGAAAAGAGGGAGGAAAGCCTATAACCACTTTGAGACTTTTAAGTACAGTAAGTAAAGAGATATTTCACATTATTCATCTCATGGATATGGCTTTTTGTAGATCATGTTCAGTGTGAATAAAAAATTTTGTCTCTAATTATTTTGAAGTTCTTGGAAAGCAGTGGAAAGAAATGATACTTTTTGAGACTGATTGGTTAATAATGAAACATCTTTGACTTGATTTAGGAAAATAATGAAATTAAAAGCCTACTTGAAGAGATTATGTTTTATTCTTTGCTTCACACTATCAGTTTTCAAGTTGTTAGTCCAGAGGTACAAGCTTTTATTAAACACCTAATATGTTCTATGCATTGCTGCTAAGCACTTTAGAGATATCTTATTTGAACTTAAGAACATTATGTATCCTCACATCATAAATTATAGTCTAGAACAGAGTACATAAATTTTTTGTGGGGTCATTACTATGAAAAAAGAGTTCAGCTAGTCTAAGCACAGCCACTTACATTTTAGATAACCTATGGAAATGTTAACATTGGAAAGAGACAAAGAAAATATTTTCACAAAGACTATTCTTTGGCAATTTTCTAATCATTCCATACAAGCAAGTTTTACAACAAGCAGGCATTTCAATGTGCTTCTTCTGATTTTATTTTTTCAATAAATACTTCTATAAGAGATAGTACAAAGGAAAATTCCTTTCTTCATTTGTTTTGCTTGTCCTCTGCCCATCATATATATTCTTAAAGCATTGGCTAGATCTGATTTATATTCTTATAAAAATTAGCTTTAAATGTCCCCTTTAAATATGAGATAGCTAGTAGTTTTTAGTAATCTGCTATAATTCATCTTCTGGGTGATGGCTACTGATTTTCCTCATCTTGACAAATGATGTTTCAGAGAGTACAATTACTTCATCGCCTGCTTATATAGAGTGAAACTAGCCAAAAGGAATAAAAAACCAGAAACCTCTAAGGACATTAAAGGAACAAGTGGAGAGTGTTCTTTGCCAGTTTTTCCCACTTTACATTATCTGTGTCCCTTGAGATGCTGTTGGTTGCCCAGACAATTGGGACAAAAACCCCTTTAGTCAGTCAGGTTTCCTGACTGATAAATCATGTTGTTATTCATTTCATAGTTTAAATTTATGCAGGCGTCATACTCATAATTCTCTTTGTACCACAGCAGGGAGAATACAAAAACACAATGAACTAGGACCCAAGATACCTGGATCCCTGCTCTGCTGATCTTTACAAAGTCATGTCAACTCTCTGAGCCTATTTTTTTATTTGTAAAATAAGAAATTTTGATTGGATAATCTCTAAAGTCCCTGATACACTACAATTTTGTGACCCTAACTTCTTCCTGCTGTTAAAATATTTCCTTCAGAAATGTCTATATCTTTCTTAAAATCTTCATTAGGAAAGTGGACAAACTAATGGCTGTTGCAAATTCATGATGTTATGACTTCAATTTTTTCAAGGAAATAATTTGAACTCAGGTCTTCCTGATTAAAAGCACAGTTTTCTATCCATTATGCCCCTCAAGTAAATAAACAAGATTATATCACAGGATAACTATTTTACTAAAAAGCAATTTTTGCATTTTGCATTTTGCCTTAATGTCAAAAAAAGGATAAGTCATGGTTCTATGATATTTTATACTATAAACACTTAGCTTACTTCAAAATTTTGAGTAAAAGAATGTAAATATCATTATCTCCATTTCATGAATGAAGAAACTGGAACTCAGAGGCTAAGCCATAGTCTAGTAAGTATCAGAACTGAGATTCAAACCAGATATTTTTAATGTTCTTTGATTTATTTTTTCCCTTATCCTACTATGCTACTCTGACAGAGAGCATTTCAATAAAAGAAAAACTTAATATTCCTTTCTGGTAATCAAGTTACATGATTGGGATATGAATGATTTGTTCACAAGTGAGTCCTGAATTTTTTGGATGGATTATTAAAAAAATAAACATTTCTTTGTACTATTTCATGGTCATATTTAAGGTATACAGCAATAATGCTGCAAATGTTTATATTATATATAAAGCCAGAGTAAGAATCATCTTTTGATTAATGTATGAGCACTTCAATCTTTAAGGACTAGTTTTTCAAGAATCATAATTCACAAAGTTCCATGGTTCTATAAGCTGATATGACAGTTGAGAGTGATTGGTATAATCTAGGGAAAAGAGGAAGAACTAGTCTTTTATACTTAATTATCAAAGAGTAACAAAGAGTCCTGCTTAAATTTGACATGAATCTAATCATTTCTGAGTTAATTTCAGTTCAAAGAATCACATCTTACTATCCAGAATCTGATCATCACATTATGTAAAATACTGGCTATCAACCAAAGTATTCCCAAAAAAGAAAAAGAAGTCATCAATAAAGATACCTTAGGAAAAGTAATCTCCCTATGCATGTTGGTTAGCTGTCACCAGACTAAAATATTTCTGCCCTGCCCCTTAAAAAAGGAGGGTTTAAGCTCATGATCCATTCTCTAACCCTTCTTGAAGCCCCAGTCTCTCACCCCTCTTGCCTCACCTCCACCTGATTTCTGTAGGGTCCCAGGAGGGCAGTAGCATTTTCTGTGTCTTTTTTGGCTTACTAGTACTAAACTCTCCTTATGTACATTCATAGCAGGTTTCAGTACTGTTGAACTCATTATGATTGTCTTTCTCAGCAGGGGACCTCACTTCCCACTTGCTCATTTGGAAAAACTCCAGTGCAAAAATGTTCAATCCATTTTTGATGTTTTGCTCCTTTTCAAACATTGACCTGTTCCCCTGCATAAATGACTTTAAAGCAGTTTGCTATTTTCATCCAACATTCTTTTAGCAGATTAGTTGGCATGTTCTTAAGGTGAAGACAAATTTAATCCAGAAAAGTATAAAAGTTCATGACCAGTAAGAACAAATAATGGGGGTGGGGAGAGGAGAGGAAGAAGAACCCTAAGTTAAAAAAGAAGTTCAAGGTTGTTTCAAATGTACAATCTTCTAAATGTCAAACTCCACCCACTCAAATGTGGACTGTTGTTTTTACCCCTTTTATATTTATTTAAACTTTATATTTAATTTTTCTATTTTAAACCAATGTAATACATTTTCATTTCCCTACTTTTTCCTAGAGCCAAATATAACAAGAAAATACCACAGAAATGGGTTGTAGCAAAGTCTTCTTACTTGTCTCTTGGCCTGTGGAGGTCGGAATTCACAGCTTTGGTTTACCCTACTTCGTAATGGAAAGGGAAAAAAAAAGTTAAAATAACACTAACATTCAGTTTAGTGAAATCCCTAGGGATTCCAATTTGATATCTCTAGTGATTTCTTATATAACCTATTTCACCAAGACATGATGGTATTATCTTTTCTAATGTTCCTACTGACAGTGGGAAAAAATGGATTTTAAGTGTAAATATAAATGGCACTTATCAAAATAGTATTTGCTATTTAGTATTTCACAAATTTTGAGACAATCTCAGAAAATTCTTTTTGGAGTAGTTGGAAAACAAATTACTATGAACAAGGAGCCCTAAATTCTAATCTAGCTTTCCTATTACTAACTATGTGACATTGGGCAACTTATCCTATTTTGGGGCCTTCCATTTGTTTCTTCATCTGTAAAGGAAGGAGATTAAAAAAGATAAAATCTGAGATCCCTTCTAGCACTAAAGTTTCTTCTCAGGTTTTAAGTTGGGTATTTTTCTAAGTTTCTTCCTTCTTCACACAAGTATATAGACCTCTTTAATTTCTTCAACAAATGTTTTTCCAATTTGCAATTCCAATCTGATAAGATTCTTTTTTGACACAAAACTTGTTTCTTTCTAAGCTACTCTATATGGATTTTTATTTTTCCTTTTCATTATTTCTGCTTATTTTTTTTAACATGTGATTTGTTATTTTGTAGGAAAAAATCCTTCTCTGGCTTCTTCAGTTTATGCAAGAACAAGGAATCTCTTTGGATGAAGTTGACCAAGATGGTAATAGTGCAGTTCATGTAACATCACAGCATGGGTACCTAGGATGCATACAGGTAGGACAAATTCCCACTTCATTAGCACCAGGCTTTTTAGAAGAAGAGAAAAATATGTAATAACAAAAGTCATTGTTGATAATAAGAAGCAAATAAGTAATATTAGAATGAGGGAAGAATATCTGAATTAAATTAATGTTCTCTAACAACCATTACAGTAGACAGTGATCCAAATAGCTTCAAATCTACATATATGGTGTGATATATGTGTATCTATATATGATTGTATTGAACTTTATATAATATATATGTATGTGTGTATGTATATATATATATATATATATATATATATATATATATATATATATATATATATAAATGGATTGTATACCTACCAAGTTATATGGATAATGGGATGTTTGCTTTACACGAATAATAACTTATTCATTCTGTATCATAAGTATAACAACAGTTAGTAGAGGGAATGAAGTTATGGAAAGAATTATACTTAAAGAAGAAAAACAGACTACATAAAGATATTCTTGTGATGTTATTTAAGATAGTAAATGATTAGGGCATCTTGATGGCATAGCAGGTAGAATACTAATCCTGGAATTAGAAAGACTCATTCATGAATTCAAATCTGGCTTTAGATACTTACTAGCTATGTGAATCTGGGCAAGTCATTTATCTCTATTTACCTCAGTTCGCTCATCTGAAAAATTAGCTGGAGAAGAAATGACAAACTACTCAAATATTTTGCCAAAAAAATCCACAAAGGAGGTCGCAAAGTGTCAGACACAAGTGAAAAAAAGACAAAGCAGCACAACATATGAATGACCGAGCAAGATATAAAGTAGAGGGTAATCTAAAAGATCCAATAGACTGTATTTAAGTATGACTAAAGCTAGCCTGAAACTGAATCATATCAGGCATAAAATATGCAAATATTTCAGTCATCTTCCTATTATAGTTCCTATTATCTACTGTTTTTATTTGGGGATACTACATTTTAAAAATGTCAAGAAATTAGAGAGAATTATAGAAGAGAGAAGTAGGAAGGAAAAAATTAATTTAGCCTCAAAGTTGAAGGTTCGTTAATCAAGAAGCAAGTATTAAGTGCCTGTCACTGTCCTATGCAAAGGGGTAGGATGGGTATAGCACAAAGACAAAGACAGTACAATCTTGAACTGAAATGCTGAAGGGACTAGAGAGTGGACATAGTGCAACATGGTCATAGATAAGTAAATGTAATATGTATACAAGATAAATACATGGTTATTTGGAAAGGCAGGAAATTATTAACAATCATGAGCATCAAGAAAAGCCTAATGAAGGAGATAGCACTGGAAATAAACCTTGTAGGGAGATAAGAGTTTCAAGACATGAAAGGGAGAAAGGGTACTACAAACATGGGATGGAACCTGTGCAAAGGCACAGAGTAGGAAGCTGTAATGTCATGTGGGAGGAAAAAGAGGTGGACCAATTTAGTTAGAAGATAGGAAGAATAACATATAATTAGCTCCCAAAAGTACATAGGAGCCAGAGTGTGATAAGATTAAGGCCAAAGAAATGTACATTTTATCCTAGAGGCAATAAGGAACCACTGAAGCTTTGTAATCACAGGAATAAAGTGGTCAGAATTGTACTTTAGGAATATCAACATGTTCACTGCATGGAGGATGCATTAGAGAAAAAAGAGACTGGATACATATAATCCAAATCTGAAACTATTGTAGTAAAGGCTAGAGGTGATGAAAGCTTAAACTAGAATGTTATGATGTGCATAGAAAGGAGGAGTTGCATGTAAGACAGGTAATGGATATAGAATTAATTATACTTTGTCAACTGATTGGATGTGAAGGATGAATGAGTATTGAACTGGAAAAGAATCAAATACTACATCAACCCTTCAAAAAAATTGTAGACTGTTATAGGTATACTTCCTATAGTCCTTAAAAATATCAAAAATGAAATACAGGGGGAACAGATTGATTTTGCCTGTTAAATACAATTTTCAGGCTCTTACATAAATTTAAGATTATTCATCACTAAAGAGAAAAGATTTCTCTACTTGATTTTTTAATTCATTTTTAATTTAGATTGTTTAATAGCTAGTTCTCAAATCATGAAATATAGCACTAATCAAAGAGTCTGAGAAGAGTAGATTTCCATATGGTAGGAGAGAAAAAGAGAACAGCGACAAAGTGTCAAAGAAAAAGACATGAACAAGAAAATAGAAAATCATGAGAAAGTACTAGAATGAAAAATGTTGAAGTTAGAATGAGCATGGAATTATGCTCACCATTGTTCATTCGCTCAATACTCCTCTGAGGTAAATGACAAATGCTGAGTTCACCTTTGCATTGTGGATGAGCATAAACTTGAGAGAGAAAATACTTTCCCTTAATCAGCTTTAATTTTCAGCACACTGAGTATTTAATGACCAGAAGTTTTAGTTGACAAACGACAAAGCACAACATATTTAGGGGTCCTTAAATGAACTAGGGCAATACCATACCAATATCAGATGTTGGTAGTTGTTGAAAAATAACAATTGTGATGATAACAAAAAAAAAAAAGTTTTGACAATTCTTTTCCAAATAAATTTCTCTGAATTTTTTTTGACAGACTTTGGTTGAATATGGAGCAAATGTTACCATGCAGAATCATGCAGGAGAGAAACCCTCCCAGAGTGCTGAGCGACATGGGCATACCATGTGTTCCCGTTACCTAGTGGTGGTAGAGACGTGTATGTCTCTAGCATCTCAGGTTGTGAAGCTAACCAAGCAACTGAAGGAGTGAGTTTATTACCTTTTCAGTAGGAAAAAAAATAGATTATTCTGAATTGGCCATCTGAAGAGTTGATGAAATGCCTTTTCCTTTTACAAATCATATGGCTAATTTCTAGAATCTATTTCATTTTTGTATGATTTATTCTAAGGAATAAAGGACTAGGTATGTGACTTCACTTACATGGGAAGCTACTTGGTGAAGAAAATCACCATCCAACTACCAGTTAGCAGTTTTTCTGCAATTTTTAAAAGATGGAACCTGAAGCCAAAAAACATCCATGACTTGCCAAAGTTAAAAATTCCAAGTTTTCTTTCTGCTTTATCACATCTTACATAGGCAAATAAAGGGCTGTTAGTGCACTGCCTTAATTGCCTGTGTTCAAATCTTTAAAAATTCAGAGAAATAACTTTGTAACATATAAATTATTCTGGTGAAATTACTAAACTGGAAAAAAGTTTTCCATTCTCTTTATCCATTAGTCTCTTTTTTACATTGATGGGGTGAGTTTAAATGCATAATAGTTTTCTGGCCATGATTAAGAATATTTACTTAAAATTATGGAAGCATACAACTTCAGCTTTTTTCTTAATATTATTTTATTTTTCCAAATATGTGTAAAGATAGTTTTCACCATTCATTTTTGTAAGATTTTGTATTCCAAATTTTTGTCTCTCATTCCTTTATCTCCCCCCTACTCAACACAACAAGCAATCTAAGTTAAATATGGGCAATATGTTTAAATATATTTCCATATTTGTCAAGTTGTAGAAGAAAAATCAGATCCACAGAGAAAAAACATGAGGGAAAAAATAAGCAAAAAAAATGGTGAAAATACTATGCTTTGATCCACATTTAGTCTCCACAATTCTCTCTCTGGATACAGATAGCATTTTACATCCCAAGTCTATAGGAATATACGTAATAATTTTAAAGCAGTAGTATAGAGGAGAGAATGCTATGCTTGAAATCAGTAAGAACTAGTTTCAAAATAGGTATGTAACTTTTGGCATATCAGTCACAACTGTGTGCTTCAAACAACTTTCTAGGACTTATCAGTTTCTTATACTACAAATCAAAAATCTTACACTACCAAAAATATCTTTATTCTTCTTCAATTGAGTGAGTAAATTCAAAGGAGGGAAAAAATACAAATTTAGCATTTAATATTTAATTAAGCCAATTTAGCTAGATGAACTAAATAATCTAATAAATTATATATATATATATATATATATACAAGAATACAGAGAGCTTCCCCAACTTAATATTAAATAAATTAATTACTTGAATATTAATTCATGACTGAATATAAACTTTTAGAACTGGAAAATGAGAAATTCTGGGAGTCATTTGAATAGCAATGATAATTAAAGCTATGAGAATGGTTATATATCACCTAGGATAAAAGTATATAATAAGGGACAGGGACAGAACTTTGGGAATAGTTACACTTAGAAGTCAGAAAGACAGACTATAAACTCTCAAGGAAAACCAAAAAAGAATACTCAGACAAATAGGAGTTGAATTAGAATAGAACATTTAACTATCGATTGTGCTGTTTAGAATTTCATGTATAAGTCCACTTGGCAAATGCATAAAAGAATTTATCCCCTTCTTTTAGTAAGATGGGGAAGAAAAATAAGCTTTAGAATGACAGCAATTTTTTCTTTAGTGTCTCCTTTAGACTGATCTTCAAAATACATAACACATAGAAATTCACCTATTAAAGAATTCACGGATGCCTTAAACTTTTTTTTTTTTTTTTTTGCAAATGGCCCAAGTTCAGCAATTTGGTTACAAGCTTTTGTCCATGGCCATAAAATATATATGCACACTAATGTGCTGCAGTCCTTTAATTCCCCTTAGATCTTAATGGTGAGCACAGCTTAATAAAAGTATTTAAGTGAATGTAGCCAATGCTATGATTAATCAATAAGAAAGGCTCTGTGTTGACCCCAGGGCCTTCTCTAGATGAATTGTTTTATTACAGTATACTATAGTCAGGTTGGAGAAATCTGAAGTGACTTAAAGGGTTCGGTTTAATGGGCATAGCTTTAGTCCCTGTGGCCCTATTTTTTCCTGGTCTTTTGCATGAGTGCTAAAGTTGGCTATCTCTTTCCATTAGCTCCTATAGACCCTATAAATAACCTTACATGGAGATGGAGTTGGGGGGAGGGATCAAGGGAAAGGTAGGACTCCTACTTTTCCTATTAAAAGGGTTGATGGAAGTCCAAACAGGGGGAGGGGACTAGAGACAAGGGAAAGTACCTAGGTGGCTATTATTTTTCTACTAGCTGTCCATCCCCCACTCATCTAAGCCTATTTAAGGCATACAGCTCATAAATTAGTTTGAGGATAGACCAGGGACCTCTTGTTCACAGAGAAGATTTTAATACTGTGAAAGGATTAGGATCAAGATCCCTAATGAGCATGGGGACTCTCAATTTTGACATAGGATTAAGTGGACCAAGTTCAGCTTGGTACATACCAAGTTTTCAATGGGCAATATATCTTACTAGGCAATAAGATAAATAATATTATCTTATTACACTCTCTAGCAGTTCATAGAAAAACTTAAATTTAAGGATAACTGCTTTGGAAGAGAATTTGACTCTGTGAAGAAACTGGACCTAGCAAGGAGTAGTTAAGATAAAAGGGATACAGGGATGAAAAGATGGGGAATATCTGTGTGGGCTTGGGAATAGTGTTATAAGGATAAAGAAAGTAGAATTGTATTTGGAAGCACATGCTGACCTCCTTTAGTAGGGTAGATATTAGGGAATGAAACTACCAAACATTTATGTCATGTGGAGTCTGAGTTTCCTTGAGGCATTAAAGATTAGATTTACCAGAATGGGGATGGAGGGACAAGATGTGGGGGGCAAGAATTAAAAATGAATAGAAGCAATAGATTGAAATGGTATTCTTCAGTTTTGCCAAAATCTTGATCCATTAGCATAGTGTTTTTTTTTTCATCAAGAATTTCTCTTTTGTCCATTTGTAATTAACTAGATTAGTTCTTTTTAAATGCTCTTTTTCAGAGGGGAAAATTGAATAAAGACTATCATTCCTCCCTAAGTTTTAAGCAGTCTCTTTAGATGCCATGTTACTTACTCAACACAATTATTTCTGACTACTTCTTTCAAAGTCACAACCTCCCAAGAGCTACCTAATAAACCCTTTGAAAGCAGATCTAAAGCTCTCTGTATCACCCACTCATTACAAATTCTTCCTAGCAAGCCTCTTGTCTATCACCACTCAGCAAAACTGAAAGGATTTGGAGAGAAAGCATTATCCTTTAATGTTTTCTCTGACCTTCAGTCCTTTCTGTAACCAATTAGGTTTTCACCTTTGGTCAACTCCAGCTGCAGATGGACTTGACAGAATGAATGAGAGAAAATGAGAATAAACCCATACTTTTTTTCTTAATCCTTCATTACTGAGACAAACTTAGACTCACTACCTCCAGAGAAGAACATTGCTGTGGGGTTATGGTTGTTAGTTAACTTTCATGGCACTAGGCTTGGGAAACTATTAATTGGTGTTCACATAAATTGGCTTTAGAACAGAAAGAAAAGTGATCTCTAAAAAGACAGAGTCTAAAGTTAGCCACTAGGAAAGTGAGGAAAAACATTCTTCCCCAGGGAAGGCATTCATGTTATAGAGAAGTTGTGTAGGAGAATCACTGGATTTGAATTAGAAGGCTGGGATTCATGCTCTAGTATTATTTACTAACTGTGTTAGCTTCATAAAGTCACACGCAAATTTAACATCTGAAAAGACCTTAGAGATTACATAGTTCAAATCCCTCATTTTGGACAGAGGGGATTTGAATTCAGGTTCTCTGCCCCATTATAATACATTGACTCTCGTTGAGCTGGTTTTCTCATTTCTAAAATAGAAATAGGAATACTTCAGTAAACATCTATTAAGCACCCATTGTGTAATAGTGTAAGAATGAGGATCACTGATTTCTCAACTAAATCAAGCAGAAATATCCAGTAGGTGTGAACAAGACCTAGATGTCTCTAGTGAATTAATCACTACCCTTCAGCCCAGAGTAAACATATTTGAATCAAAGATATTTACACTAGATTTGATAAGTCTGAAAAAATACACTGGAAGAAATGCAGTGATTCTACACAGAAATTGTATTTATATTATCTGAAGAAACGTCTTCATTTTCTGTAGATTTTATATAAAATAGAAAGCTCTGTTCAAGACCTCAAAGCTTAGGAGTGTCTTGCAGTATAGAGAAGAGTATAGCTAAACCGCTCAGATAGAATTTCTGGAAAGATGGGGAAGGATAGAGGTCCTCCATCACCTTTCTACCCATCCTTAACGAGAGGAAGATTTTATGAATGTCAGAGGGCTGTTTGATTTATACTTTTCAGCAGTATCCTAGCAATGTTCCTGGAACAACAAAAATTGGTGACAGTATCTGCATTGGGAGCTGAGAGCACACTGGAAACATTAAAGAAAAGTAAATTCAAGACTTAACTGTGAGTGGCAAAACCATGCTAACTCAAGGAAAAAAAATGTCTAAAGTGACTATCTGTACATGGAATTGTAGTAATGGTCTCTAACCTATCTTTTATAGCAACTTCATCTAAAAAAATAAAAAAAGAACAATAAGACAGCAAAAAACTACTACATATCTAAGGATAACTTCATGAATATCCTACCAAAGGAAAAAAGAAACCAGGTATAAAAACAAATACCTATGAGTTAGCCCTTTGCCACATATGGTTGGTGATTTTGAATCCATTCCCATTGGACTCTGTAAGTAGCTTCAGAGTACACATAAAATAATAATCATTACTTGGTATGACTTTTTTGCCAGTTACTGTGCATCATTTGGACTATTTTTACTTCTTTTGGGAGGGAAAGGAAGCAATTGGTTTTAAATAACTTGCCCAGCACCACACAGCTAGGTAGTATCTGTGGCTGGATTTGAACTCAGGTCCTCCTGATTCCATTTTTTTCCAATACTGATTAATCGATAGCCTCTGACTATTCCTGAACAACAACATTCAGTCTGGTTCATTTAGTTCAAACACTATATTTCATGATAGTTAATATGATGTGAGAAAACTGTTTACAGATTGGTTTGACTTTTTATAACCAGTGGCTGTTTTGTATCTCTTAATTTAAAGGAAGTTTCTGTTGTCCCTTTTGCAAAGAAATGATATGATTTAGCACAATGTTTTCCTCTAAATGAGAGAATATCAACTACAATAATAAAAAAGTTTAAACTTTTTTTTAAATTTCAGGCAGACAGTGGAACGTGTCACATTACAGAATCAGCTCCAGCAGCTTTTAGAAGCACAGAGATCTGAGGGCAAAGCCCTCCTTTCTTCCCCCAGGTAATAGCAAAAAATGTTGATATTTGGAATTCTGTTGTATTGTGTTGTTCACAACAAAAAGTCCTGTATGACTCTTCATAACCCTAGTTGGGGTTTTCTCAGAAAAGATACTTGAGTGGTTTGCCATTTCTTTCTCTAGCTCATTTTACAGATATCAAACTAAGGTAAAATAATTGACTTGCCTAGAGTCAAGACAGTGTATCTGAGGCCATATTTAGTCTCAGGAAGATGAGTCTTCCTGATTTGGGGCCCAACATTCTATCTACTGCGTCACCTAGTTGCCCCAAAGCCTTAAAGACATTTTATTTAAAATCCCTATTCTCCCTTTTGCCCTTTACTTTCAAAAAAATTACCAGGGCAATTAATATTCTTCTTGGAAAGAAGAAAGGAAATAGTGTTTGAAGCTATGAGTCTCTTTAGTTACCATTTTCAAGAGTCAACAAAAACTCCAAAGTTTGTACTATATCATTTCAGTCTTAGGTTTGTGATGATTGAAAATTTCCAAAAGACAGAGTTTCTGAGTAAAATATAATTAATTTTATTGACTTTTTCTAGAAAGCAATCAACAAAACTGGCTGATTGTTCCTCTCCATAAACAAAGAGACTGAACTTATTGAATCTTCTGTATTTATAAAGTTATTTTGAAAAGGGGGTACACCTGAGAATAAATCAACTCTGATTGGTTAACAAGTAATAAAAGAATGAATATAATAATGAGAGGTGAGCTGATTCCACCAAAAGTTTTGAGGTAAATTAACACTTAGCACCTAATCTTAATTATAGAGATTTATTAATATCCATAACAGTGATCTATAAAAGACAGAATCTGCATTTTCCCAGAGTAAATGCAATGGGCAGAAATCTACCCATTTCCCTAAACTTGGGATTTCTTTATTGTCTGATTAGATCTTAGTTTTCCTGGTTGGAAAAATCTTGCCCAAGAGTTCACCCTCTGATGGATTTCTGGATGAGGAAATAGAAAAGGGGAAAAATGTTGGTCTTACTCAGTGATTAATTATTAAATACAATTAAACAAATTGTACTTGTTTACAATTTTTTCTTATAATATAATTGCAATTACAATTACAAATAAAACAAATTAAAAACAATTAAAAATACAAAAGAGAAATAATCATTTCTTTCAGGTTGCAGAAAACAATATTTTTTATTTTGTTTCATTTTTCATACCGAAGGGTCAAATGAATAACTAGTATTGTGATATTTTGACCACATATTTTAAAGTAATTTCCATTGTTTTTTCTTGTTCCACTTGAAGAATTACTAGATGCCCTAAACATGAATAATTGCAATTTATAAGCAAGATATTACACCTCTTTTTTCTTTTGCCTGTCTTTTTAGTGCACCATCTTCACCAGCTTCTGGAAAATCCCAGTGGAAGTCAACTGATGCAGATGAATTGTGTGTAACAAAAAACAAGCCAAACATCCAAGATGGAATTCAGGTTCTTGGAAGTATATCAGCCTCCAACCGTACCAAATTCAGGGCAAAAGATGAAGATTCAGATAAAATCCTTCGTCAGTTACTGGGGAAAGAAATTTCAGAGAATGTTTGTACCCAGGAAAAGCTGTCCTTAGAATTCCAGGATGCTCAGACTTCCTCAAGGAATATGAAAAAGATTCCACCAGAGAAGAGAGAGCTGAAACTTGCTCGACTGAGACAACTGATGCAGAGATCACTGAGCGAGTCTGATACAGATTCAAATTCAGAGGACCTCAAAAATACTCCTGTGCGAAGGACTGATAAACCAAGGCCCCAGCCCATTGTAGAAAGTGTGGAAAGTGCTGAAAGTCTACACCTGATGATTAAAAAACATACCTTGGCCACAGGACGCAGGTTTCCTTTTAGCATCAGGGCCTCTAAGTCTGTGGATGGCCATAGCCCATCTCCTACTTCAGAAAGTAGTGATCTGGACTTAGAAACCCAATATGCAACATCTGGGAGTACATCTCAGGGCCAGTCACCTGGGGACATCACACAGTCTACTCCTGATAGTACTACTGCTCAAAAGGTTGCAACTAGCCCCAAAAGTGCCCTCAAGTCTCCATCTTCCAAGCGCCGAACTTCCCAAAACTTGAAACTTCGAGTAACCTTTGAGGAGCCAGTGGTACAGGTGGAGCAAACTGAGCTTGAACCTAATGGAGAAAAGGACAAAGAGCGGGGTAAGGTCCTTCAGCGACTTCCCCCAAATAACGAGACAGGTGACCAACTGAAAAGACCATTTGGAACTTTCAGGTCCATAATGGAGACACTAAGTGGCAACCAGAACAATAACAATAACTATCAGACAGTAAACCAGACCAAGACCTCATCAACACTACCCTTTACCTCACTAGGAAGGAAAGCTGCAGACACCAAGGGAAATTCAGTGACCTCTACTAGCAAAGGAAAGAATAAGGCAGTGAGTGTTATATGGAAAATCTCTTTTACTAATTAATGTCTTGTTTCAGCATGGAGCAGATTTTTGTCCTGTGTCACATTAAGGGAATCCTTAAAGAGTTTCAGCATAAGTAGAGAAAAACATAACACTAAATTCATGCTTTGTTTGAATTTTTTATGTCTTTTTTAGCAAATATTCTGAAAGAGCAAGTAAATTCATCAGAAATCAGATTCAGATTCTCCAGTCTACTGAAATGACTTGATTCCAGGGAAGTTATAGTTTTATTCTCCAAAATGTCATACATTCAATTTATTTCTACAAACATTTATTAAAAGCTTCTTGGGTGCAGAGCAGTGTGACAGCTACTAGAAAAGATATCAAACTTAAATATGACATTTCTTAGCTTTATGAAACTTATAATCTAAATTGCCCATCCATGAAAACTGTCTTCTTGATACTGATTCCTCCCTTACATGACCAATTGACTCTTAAGTCCAATCAATGAGAACACAAGTAGAAATCTATTTTTTAAGGAATAGTCTATCAAAGTTAGGTATAACTTTTGAGGAAATATATAGATATACTCTCTCATTAATATATTCAACATGTATTAATAAATATACAATTGTGAATACCATATTTGTTTTTATTATATTATTTATTTTATATATGTCTTGTTATATAAGTTTGTGTATGTGTGTATATATACATACACGTATATCTTCCTAAAGTGCCTGAATTAATGTGGAATTGCAATAATGATCTCCAACCTGAATTTTAGAGATTATGTTAAAAACAAATATGTTGTAATATAGAGTATCCTAAAAGAGTTAAGTCAGTTCTAAGCTATTTAAACTTAATAAGTTAGGCTTTAAACTGCACTAAGGCTTTTGGGATACATAATTGTGTGAGAATAGATTCTTATTATACATGTTTTGTTACAGAAGAGACTACAGAGAAATAAAAGTTTGAGATCTTGAACATTCTATTAGAAAACATTCTCCCAACTCGCTATGTATACCCCCTGAAGAGGGACAAAAAGCTAAAATGAAATTCAAGCAAAACAACCAATTTGTAATAACAGAAAGTCTAGAGAGCACATACAACTGAAATCAGCCAGACTTAATTTGAGATTCTGGTACAGATACTTATGCTGCTCACATTCATGTGGTACGAAATCAATCCACTAGTTAGTGTTTTACCTTCTGTCTTATCCTTGATCAATTTGATGGGAGTACTCATAAGGACTGAAGTGTCCTAAGGGGAGAAGTCTAAAAGTAACAGGGGTACCAAAGGGGAGGACACACAAGGAAAAAGTAGGCAATCAAATGATCTAAATAATCACTAATTGAATAATCAAATCCTAAATAACTGAATGTTGGCTTTCCAAATTATTGTTTAAATCAAAGGACTACTAAATTTGTTAGTAATGAATTGAACTGCATTAACTATTATTCTAGATAATCCATTGGCTGTAGCTTGGATGGTCTCTTAAGGTGAACATTGGTACATCATGTGGTATTGTCCTGGTAATGGAATTTTTCTTGGATTTTATTTATGTGGAATAATAACACATTCTTTGAAATAGCCTCAAACAGACTTTTGCCTTTATCTAAATATTGTATCAAAACTTAAGTCATTTTAAAATTATATTTTATCCTAATAACTTCTAGGTTTGTGTCCCTCGGTAGTAAATAATAAAAATCTCCTGTTTACAATATGAAGCATGTGCCTCCTGCCCTTTCAACTTTGTGTATCACTTTCAAATCTCCTTGAGTTTTGTGCATGTGCTCACATCATTGCATGTTTTCACTGACTTTGACATTATACTTCTCTAGGGGACTCACAGCAGCAGCTGTACCAATCTTTCCTCTAACTTGCTGCTTGAAGAACACCTGCGTAACTATGCATGGTATGTGCATCATGAAATGAGATAACCCACTTTTCTTTTGCTTAATTTTGAATTGCATGAGCTCTTAACAAATCTTCCTGGTCCTCATTTGCTCAGAAGCTGGTGCCAGAGAAAGGTCGATGACAACCATCCCAGTCCCTCTAAACAAATGTATAATTGCCTATCAAGTTTTGATCAAGCTTGAAAATGATCGATCAAAGAGGCTTAGTTGAGGCCGTCAGCAGGCACAGGCGGCACAAAAGCAGCAGCCTGGTTCGTAAATCATCTCTGTTGCTTCGTTGCTTTTGGCATAACTTTCAGTCTCTGATGAAAGGGAGTCAAGGGCCAGATGAGTATGGAAATTAAATTTCCTGTCGTGCACAAAGTAAACCAGCCTCGAGTCAGAACCAGAACTTTCAAAAAAGGCAATGTTTATTTGATTGCCAATTAAAGATTGGAAGTGTTCTTTCTCACCATGATGCTATCTTAAGGAGCAACAAGACCTTTGTTGTATTAAAGTGTTTGTTTTTTCCAATTTTTTTTTCTGGATCATTGATTTTAAAGTTGTAGAGTGCTTCCAGTAGGGAAACTTCCTGCACTAATGTAGATCCTCAACAATTCTGCAGTTTAGTCTTAAAGTTACCTGGGGTATTAATTGACTTGTTCAAGGTCAAGCAGACAATGTGTATCAGAAGTAGGACTTAAATACTAGTCTTCCTGACTCCAAGGCCGGTTCCCAAGGGATCCATACCATAATACTTAACCTCTTTTGTTTATATTAAGATAATGAATCAAACCATAAAGCTGTAATTCTGGAACGGGATCTCAGAAGTCAACTAGGCCAAATTATCTCACCATTTTTAGACAAGAAACTTTGCCTTACTCTTTGTACTCTTTGATCCAGTGATGGCCTCCTGCTGTTCCACAAGCAAGAAACAACTTCTCACCCTGCACATACCTTTCTGGTCATCCTCCATACCTGGAACACCTTCTCTTCTTCTCCAACTCTGACTTTCTTTAAATCCCAACTGGAATTCTATATCTTTTATTGAAAGCCTCCTTCTAACTCTAAGTACCTTCCCTCTGTTAATTATTTCCTTTTTATCCTGTACATAGTTTACTATATATTTGTTTGCATATTGTTTCTTTGTTAACTTGTAAGCTCCTTGAGGATAAGGAATAATTTTTGCCTGTTTTTGTAACCCCAGTGTTTTTAGCACAGTGCCTGTTACATAGTAGATGATTAATAAATATTGGTTGATTGACTGAAGCTGACGCTAAGCATACAACCAAGAAACATTGATTAATCACAATGTGCCAGACACTTTTTATAATAAAAAAGAAAAATATCCCATAAGAAATATTTGTGATCAAAATACATGTGTTCTTATAAGAGATGAGATTCACTCTTCCAAAAAAAAATGTTTGAAGGAAAGAAAAATGTTTACAATTCTATCCATTGTGACTCTGTCACCTCCTGGTGTCTGGAAATCCAGAAAATATTCATTGTAGTTCCAACTCCTTGGAAAAAGGCCCAGTTTCTCTATATCAACAGAAATGAAGAGAGATATGAAGAGCAAGGGAGGAAAGATAAAGCATTTCCCAGACATTATACATCATTCTCTATGCTAAATTATTCCTCAGTTCCCATCTGGACTCTTGATTCTTAAGGGATTCATTTCAGCCTTTAAGCTTCCTTTTACTTAGAAAATTGAAGGAATGGTTTTCTCATCTCCATAGCTGGAACTATTAGAAAAGGATGAGTTAGAGTCTTATGACTGAATCTTAAACAAAAGAAAGAATTTCCCAAGCTTGTTCTTAGAATCCCACTGAAGGAAAGGAAACATTGCCTTAGATACACGGTAGGGGAAGCTTTGTGTTCCAAGATGAAATGTAGATTTTTCAGAGAAGTTCAAGCCAGAGTGGGGAATTGAGAAAGAATAAATCAAATGATTAATTCACTTCTCAGCTTCATTTTTGCCTGTGAACACCTGTCCAAGGCAGCAGGAAGAAATATCTACTCTCCATCCTAGTAATGTGCCTCAGGCCTAAGGGCCTCAGATGATAGCGAAAATAGCTGCAGTTAATGAAAGCCTTCTGGATTTCCTTAGTAAATTTTTCTGAATTAAAAAAAAAATTCCTATAGATTTAGAAAGCCAGAACAAGACTTGTTACTATTTTCTCTTGACTTGGTAGTGGACATAAATAATGTATGAAATACCACCTAATTGGGTGATTAGCTTGATTTGTAAGAGAAGGAAGGGAAGCTGGAGAAAAGCAGCTTTAAAACTTGGATTTCCCTACAATGAAGCCCAATCTGTAGTCAATATAGTGAAAATCTTTACTGTGCTCATGAGGAATTATGAGTTGGAGACCCTGTACCAGGAGTACACTTGATTTGGACTTGATGTTCCCAAGAACCTCTCTGTTAAAAGAAGAAATGGATACTCCATATCAAACTATTAAAAGAACAGCATACATAATTAAAAGGAATGTCAATTCCATGGGGAGGTTTTTGTTTGTTATTTTTTTTTTTAATTTCTCACAGCTTGAGAAAAGAGGAAAAATTTTTTCTTTACCCTTTAGAATTCTATTCAATTTTACAACTGAATAACTACAGTATGATTCAATTGTAGAGAATGACTTTTACAATGAGCAGATAAATCTTTTTTTGTGTTGTTTTTAAAAGAACAAGTTAGCTTTGTAATATTACAATTTGAAAGGAATGTTGGCAATTACCTTTTTGTTCAAATACCAGTGAAACATTGATTTAATACACTTTAAGTCAGTCTGTGACCTATAACACATTAAAGTGAGCACCAATTCCTGTTACTTATAAGTTTAATATTAAACGTTGGCCACTAGATTTCTTTCTATCTTGAGGGAACAACTTCAGTGTCATATCCAATGATTTAATATTCAAAAATCCCTCATCCCAGCACCAAGCAGTTAATTGTGCAATATTTTTAAAGCATTTTCATGAAGCAGTGGGCATCATGGGATGCAGTCAGTTTTCCTGCCAATAAATTAACCACACTGAGAATTAGGGATCCAGAGCTAAAACTAAGGCTATCCAGTGTTATTTTTATATTTCAAAGTCTAATCAACAGAAATTCAAGAAAGGGGTGATGATTTGAGGGCATCAGGAAGTCCTCTACTGATACACACCAGAGTTATACTTACATATAAATAAATATATACATATTCATATAATGAATAAAGTATTGTGAGAAAAATTCAATTAAAAGTAGATAAAAATATAGTGGTTTGGGAGGATCATGGAAAAGACTAGAATGAGGGCATGGCTAAAATATCTTTCCCTTGCATATTTTAGGAAAAGTATCATTCGCAAAAGGTGACGCCAGTCCTACTGAACAAGCTTGTCTTTGCTTTGATAGCAACATCAAATTGCCTGATAGAGGTATTTGGTGATAGTGACCCATTTTTTTTAATTCTTAATTGAGACCCATCTAGTGTAATTACTGTCCCATATTCCCATTTAATGTTTGTTTTTTCTCTTAATATTTGACTCTCAGAAGACAAGAAAAAAGAAAAGCTGATGCTAGACATCTACATCACTTTTCCAGAACCCTCAACTGGGACATTTTTTAATTCAACATCACCTTAGGTCTATCATCTACAACTTCTAAATCTATAATCCTTTCTAATAATCACTGATGATAATCAAATAATGATCCAAGATACTGGAAAAAGTACACAGAATTGTGGACTCAAAGAACCTTCAAGGTGGAAGGGACCTTAGAAGGCATCTTCCAACCTACATTTGAATTTTAAAATCCCTCTATAACTTTCCTAACACATGGCTGTCCAGTCTTCACCTAAAGAATTTCAATAATAGACAGCTTACCATCTCTGAAAATGGACCATTCCATTTTTCAAAGTTTTAATTACATTTATTCCAAAATCTTCCTGTGCTGATCTGGTCTTCCTGCTCTCTCCACATTGTTTTTAGCTTCAGAAGTCTCCTTTCCCTCCTGAGGAATGGGGCGCAGGACACTATAGTTTGTCTTTGGGCTAAAAGTTAAAAAACAAAAGTATTCATTGTGCCTCTCCCTTAATGCCGGAATCCATTCAGTTAAAACTGACCTTATACATAGAATTCCACACACTTATCCACACAAGCCATGTCAGGCTGCCACAAACATCCCTTTCCTACAATCCCTTATGAAGGGACTGTAATTGAGTCACTTATCTTTTCTAAAATTCTAATCTATAGGAATGAGTTCAGTGAGACTGTGTCCAGCTACATCCTAATGAGGTGATTTTACACAGATCATAGCTACTTTACTGGATTTCATTGAAGAACAGCTGTCAACTGAAGCCAAATGGAGTGATAATCTTTCCCTCTATTTGCGCAGATTGTAATACTTCTCCTCCCATATGATTCTTGTCCATGTCTATAAATAAATCATATTATATGTGTGTGTTTGTGAGGGGTTCACCCAATGTGTCTTCTTGTATTTCTCTTGCAAATGCATGAGTACCAGACAAGCACAAGGTTAATCTTATCTATAATCTGTTGCTTTCAAAAGGGATACAAGCTCATGCATGTCTTTTTTCCCTAAATATGTATCTCTCTGATATCTTTTAATTAGTAATATAATATCTTTTAATTAGTAAAATATTCCAATTCATTATGCCTCTCTGGACTGTCCTTTGGGGATCCTGAAATTCTGATTTCTCAGGTCCTTGATTCTCAGTCATGTGGTATCATAGAGGGAAATTAGTTTTGAAAAGATGGTATTTATTGTCAAGGCAAAGCTTGAAATCATCGTGTAGCAGTTTTTATAAACACAATCCAACAATCTCTATATTCAATCATTAGCCTATTCTCTGTATACCTGTAGCATCTTTCTAATATATATATACTATATATACTAGTGAATTATTTCTGTGAATTTCATGTCATACTTGACAAAAGACTCGTCTTTAAACACTTACTTCCCAAGTGACAATTATGCCAAACCCTTGAGCAATTATGGCTCTCTTGGGGAGTTCTACAGTTTTCTGGGACATAATGCAATAAGCACAATGTCAAGTACAAATAAGAACATTTGATGAGCTTTACCAACTATAAGGAATCCCTATTCTACTGAATTTTGCATCCTTTATGGCACTGGCAAACTTGTTTGACAAGCATACACTTCTAGGTTTACTTCAATTAGTATTTATAATCATACAGTTGTAGAAGAAAGTTCTGTTGAATCAGGAAATTTTCTATGATTTTGACAAATATATGTGTGGAAACCAAATCTTTAAAAGTCCTTTTTTTTTTTTTACTCTCTGTATCTCTGACTTTTGCTGTCTGCCTGTGAGTGTCTCTGCATCTCTATTTCTGTCTGTCTCTCTCCTTTTGTTTTCTTTTTTGTTCTTTTCTTCCTCTTCTATAACCTCTTCCATTTCTGGCCCAATTTGTTAGTTAGCCTGGCGCCTTCCTTCCAACCCTCAAGGGCTTATTATATTGGCGCTGAAATTGGTGAAGATACCCCACTTGCTTTTGCCATTTTTCAGTACTCTAAACTCAAGTGATCCATCAGCCTCAACCTCCCCAATAAGAAAAATTACGGGCCTATCCCACCATGTCCTACAGATGATTTTTCCTTAAAAACTATTAAAAACTGTTCTAAATGTCTCAGATGACTAAAGACTTGCCTTTTGCATAACTTCCTGCTGACAATATATGAAAGCCAAGGCATGAATAGCAACAGGCATCAAAGAATCATGGAAACTATTCCTACTTGGATCAATACTATACCATTGAAGATTTTTTTTTCTGCTCTGAATCTCCTACTGTAATTACTAACTAAAATTCTCTTTTGTAAAATGTCAGTCTTGAATTTGATGTATAACCCCTGCCTATGTCAGCTGTGTCCTATTACAATAGGAGATAACTTTTTCAGAAGAGAGCCTCGAAGGGTGTATTTTTTCTGTGAAACTTTTTTGTTCTGACTTTAACAAATGTCTTAAATAAAATGGTCATTTCCATATACATACTATAATAAAATAATTGGGATTATAGCTTTTCTTTTAGCAAGTAAAGCTTGCTTTTCTTTTAGATATAAAACAAATTCAGTTACAGTTTTCAAAAAGTATTCTACTTATCCACAATTCTTTCAAGACTTCCTCTTTTTCTGTGCATTTTAAAGATCATTTAATCATCCTCTTTTTTATTTTTCTTTTAATTTTTACTACATAATTCTTACCATTCTTTTCTTCACACCAACTTCCATATCAGAAAGAAACAAAACTCTTATAACAGATATGTATAGTCAAAGAAAACAAAAATCAGCCTTGTCCAAAAACTTTGTCTAAGTGTGCATGTTAAGTCCATCAGCATTCTGTCAAGAGATAGATAATATACTTCCTTATCAATTATTTGGAAACCCTGGTTGATTATTGTATTGTTTTAGAGTTCTCTGTCTTTCAATTTTTTCTTTATAATGTCACTATAGAAAACATTTTCCTGGTTCACTTTATATCAGTTCAAACAGAGTTTTCTAGGTTTCCCTGATACCATATAAATTTTGTAATTGCTTATGACACAATAATATTCCCTTATATTTATCTATATATATAATAAATTGTTTATCCAGTTCTCTATTGATGGTCATCTTTCAGTTTTTAGTTCTTTGACTCTTCAAAAAGAGCTACTAAAAATATCTGTGCACATACCACTGTAATGGTATCACAGTTCAATGATTTTTTAAACTAGTTCCAAATTGTTTTTCACAATAGCTGCATCAAGAATCCATAGCTCCACCAACTATTCATTAAGGGTGCCTCTTTTCCAAAAACATCCCCAACAATTACCATTTTTCTTTTTTTTTTTTTTGTCTTCTTTCCTAAACTGATAGGTTTGAAATAGAATCTTGGATTTGCTTTAATTTGCATTTTTCTAAACATTAACAATTTTTAAGCATTTTTATGTTTACTGATAGATTAGATTTTTTCTTTTGAAAGCTATCTGTTGGGGCATCTAGATGGTGTAGTAGATGTCAGGAGGACCCTGAGTTCAAATCTGACCTCAGGCACTTAATACTTCTTAGCTGTGTGACCCTGGGCAAGTCACTTAACCTCCTTAATTGACTCAGGGGACAAAAAATACTGTTCACACACTTTGATAACTTCTTTCCTGAGGAATGCCTCTTGTTCTCATAAATTTGAATATGTTCCTATATGTTCTAAATATAAGACTTATATAAGAGAAACTTATTACAGAGATTTCTCCCCCAATTATGTTTCCCTTATAATTTCATGCATTAGTTTGTGTGAAAACTTTTAAAATTTTATGTAATCAAAACTGCCCGATTTATTTTCTGTGATTCTCTCTATCTCTTGTTTAGTCATAAACTAATCCAGAACCCTAACCACATATCTGAAAGGTATTGTTTTTGTTTTCCTCTAATTCATTTATGTTCTCACTTTTTCTTTCTAAATTTCATATTTATTTGGAACTTGTCTGAATACATGATTTGAAATATTATTCTATACCTAATTTCTACCTGTTTTCCAGTTTTCCCAGCAACTTTTGTTGAATAATGAACCCCCTTATTCCAGCAGCAAAAGTTTTGAGATTTAGCAAACACAATGTAACTGTGTTCCAATATTTTTGTAAATTGTTATTTGATTTGTCCAGGTGATAAATCTCTTTTTTAAACCAGTACCAAATCATTTCAGTGATTATTGTTTTGTGGTATAGTTTTTTATCTGAAACTGCTAAACTTCCTTCTTTATCAGCTTTTAGCTACTTAATATTCTTGATTAATATTTTTTGTTCCTTCAGATGAATTTTTTTTACTAGCTCTATAAAATGATCCTTTAGTAATTTGAAAGATAGGACATTAATTGAGTAAATCAATTTAGGTAATATTGTCATTTTTATTCTACAGGTAGGGCTTACTCATGAGTAATTAATATGGTTTCAGTTATTTACACCTTTTTTATTATTTCTGTAAAGAGCTTTTTGTAGTTATATTCAAATTGTTCCTAGATGTGTATTGGTAGATTCCCTAATAGTTTACCTATTGTAGTTAATGTGAATAGAATTTCTCTTCTGAAATGTTATTTATTTATACGAATTTATTTTCTTTCCCATAATTTTCTAGAGCTATTATGTTTTTTTCATGTTCAAACTTTTTATTATTATTATTATTATAGATTTTTATTGACAAAACATATGCATTAGTGTGGCCTGCTATGTTTAAAATTTTCATAAATTGAAACAAATTTGCATTCCTGTAATTAATCAAACCTGGTGTATATTTATTATAAACTTTGTTAATATTTAATATTTTTCTAGTGATGTTCATTAAGAGTAGTCTATATTTTCTTTTTCTGTTTTAATCTGTTAGCTTTAAATATCAAGACCATATCTGTGTCATAGAATTTGAAAGATCCCTTATTTTCTTATTTATATGTAAAATAAGAATTAATTTGTTTTTTGAATGTCTGGTAGAAATTAATTGTAAATCTACCTGGCTCATTCTCTTGTAGCTTCACTTAAGTTTGGGTTTTGACTCCTTCACTGTTTCCTTCTTCATGTCTCTGTTCTGAGCTTCTACAAGTTGCTGATAGTCTTTTGTGAAATCCTAGAACAGATGAAGCAACTTATAACTTTTTCCTCTTTGTTTTTTCAATCATTGTTCCTTCTGGTGCATTTTAAGAGCTTTTGCCAGGGTATTTGTGAGGCATTACTGCCATCTTTCCCTAAGTCTTCTGTCAAATGTTATTTGCTTATTTTTGATCAATAGCAAGCACAGGGATCTTGAGACTTTTCAGTTCTTTGTGTTACTATAAATGTGTAGTCTTCTCTATAATATTTTTTGTGAAAGCTTCCATTCTCATCAAAAATATCCTCATTATACATGTACATTATTCTCAGGAATTTTTAGATGCAAAAAATTGATATTTTCTTTATTCCCTTTTTTCCAGAAACAACAGAATCCATGATTTTGTCCCAAAGCATGCCTACTTCTCTTTCAGATATATTTAGAATCCATCTTTCACCATCCTCAAAACTGTGTTGCCTTGAGCACATAAATCTTCTTTATTTATTTGGTCTAGTATAGTTGCTCAAACACAAAATATTTTTGTTTTCTTTCCATTTCTACTTCCACATGAAATATGCTGAAGACTATAATGTTAGAGTTTAAATGTGATTATTCCTCTGTCATTCATGTAGAAACAGGTTTGTTAGCTATCCCTTGGCTGTTGTTCAATTCATTGTCCTTTCAGATTCATTTTTAAATGCTCACAAACTATTTGACTTAATTGGACCTCTCACGGAATTATTATAAGCTTGTTTTTCCTTCATTGCTTCTTATTGTTCCTTAGAGCAATACTATTCATAACTTTCTGCAGTGTTCTTCCATAAGATTTTATAAATGAGTTTATATTCTAAAATGATGTTTCCTTGGCTGCTGTAGCTCCCTACCTAGCAAAGAGAGCCAGCGTTTCTAGGCAATTTCTTGATTCTCTTGGCTCTCTGGGTGATTGTTTTATTTTTTATTTATTTAATATTCATTTCTATGTCTTTATTTTATCCATTATTCATTTTTAATGCCAATAGCTTGTTAAATAGAAATGTTGGAACTTTGTTAATTGCACATTCTCACTTTTGTTCTTTTAATTTGACATTTCTTTTCATTGTTTGAATGTTCTCTTGCCTTACAGAGAGTTTCAGGTGTCCCATGAAAGATTTCTTATTGCTTTGGCTTTCATGATAAAACAGAATAATAGCAGTTTCACTGACTTCTTTATTTGCCTTTTTGAGAAGAACCTATGAGTCATCCTTTGATTTCACTACAATTTCCTTCTAGTTTCTGAATTTATTTATAGAGAGAATGTTCTACATGATACACTTTGAAAAGCTGCAGACATTGACTCTCTGATCTTTTTCAACATCCCTTTGAGAGAAACAAGAAAAAATTTTCTTATTCCCATTCTATCAGTGAAAACGCTGAGGCTCAAGGCAACTTAAATGACTTGCCTAATATTGTTCCATTAATAAATTGCAGAGATTAGACTTGAATCCAGATCTTCTGCCTCCAACACAAGTTATTCTACTGTACAAGCTTTTCTGGTTAATGACTTGCATTTACCAAACAGTTTAAAATTTGTAAAGTATTGTTTCAAATTCTTCTTAACCTGGTCTCCTTCTACCTTTCCAAGCTTCTTACAGTTTTTTTTCCCATCTTTCCCATAATCCAGCCATGCAGTGCTATTTGCTAATTTTCACATATATTATCTTCCATGTCTAGAATACTCTAACCTCTTCGCTTCCCTGACTTGTTCAAGATTTAGTTCAAATGCCACTTTTTACAGGATACCTTTTTTGGATCCCATAGATGATCCTATGTGATAGAAGCAATATCTTAACTCTTCTTTCCCATACAAGTTATGTTGATTTTTTAATCAGCCCTAGAAATAATGATACAATGAACTCCTTAAAAGTTCATTGACTTTAGAATTAAAGACTCATGCTGCTAATATCACTCCCTCCTGACAAGAATACAAAGCAGCTAGCAACATGATAATACTTGACTGGTGGAACAGAATGGGAGACTCAAGCAAAGAGATTTCACTCAACTGAATTAACTGAAAGTGTCCTCATAACCCATCCTTGTTGAATATCCTCCTTCTGCTACGTCTAAGTAAATGAGTATGAACTACTGGATTGGGATAACCTTTTGAGTGTCTCATTTTGTTTCAATTATTACACTTCCAAGGCTTGAAACAGGCCCAGCTCACAATATCTCCCAGATGGTAGAAGATCTCTAAATTTTCTCTTTTATGTTGTATCTGCCTAATTATTTACACATTGTTTCACATACTAAAATATAATTCTCTGAGGGCAGAGACTGTTATTGCCTTTCTTTGTATCCACAAACTTAGCACAGTGCCTGACTTGATACATCCAAGTTGAGTAATTGATTTCCAATTCTCCCACAATGTGAGCCAGGTTTCCTTGAGAATTTAAGGCTTCACCAGTGACTTTATGCCGTGTAGACATGTCTGAATACTTCTGGTTTCATCTAGATATAGTAGACTGCATTGTTGCTCATATCTAAAGTGGGCTGACTTGAATGTTGATGGAGCTGGAATTCACCTATAAAGTTGGAAAGGTATTTCTAAGACTCAGTGAAATATGTATTGTTGCATAATTCTTGATTTTATTGTTCAAAAAGGAGAAGTTTATATGAAAAAGCAATTTGATCACTGAAACATTTACTGTGCGGTTTATATGAAGACAATTAATTTACATTTGGGTCAAATTGGTTTGAGCTCAGGTTTATTTGGTAACAAACCTAACCACAGATTTACCTAATTTTTGCTATGTGTATTCTTTTCTCCTCAGGCATACTGACATAAATCAGAAAATTGAGAAATCTCAAAGCAAAGAGAGTGTTGATGAGCCAGAACTACAGGAACTCTTCTTGTAATCACACCTCATCATGTCTTACTGCTGACCTTTGGATACAGTTGGAAATCCTTTAAATATCCTTTGGGGAAACAGGACTATGAGAAATAATCCTCATCAGCAAATGAATGGATTATTAGAATGCCTTAAATTTGTAGCAGTTAGACTATATAAGAAATCCTTTTTTACACTATGTGTATATATAACTTGTTTTTAAAGATGTATGGTTTAAAGGCATTACTGAACAAACATAATTTTTTTAAATGATGTAAAGGCTACAACATTACAGACTGTTTGTCTGACCACTGATCCCATTTTGTTTTTATCAGGTGCATGGGTATATAAGAATGCTAATTTGTCTTCTTTTTTCAATGACATAAATTGTTTGGGCTCAGGTCCCTCAAGACCAGTGGTTTTATTTTATTTTTTGTCAAGTATAATTTGTCTGTCATTTCTATTTTTTGTAAAAGGAAATAAAACAATGTTAACAGCCATCTCTAATCTCTGAGTGCCTCCCTTTCCAATAAACTTGTAATATTTGTATTTCTAAAGTACTTTTAGATTATTTCAAGTTTTGACACAAGATATCAATTCAATCCAACAATACTTTTTAATTGTTAATTTTCATTGATCTCTTTATTGCCTTCATTGCTGAATTATATCCTTGCCACTTCCCAACCATTTGATATAATAATGACATTATTATATTATAATTATATAAATAAAATAATATGTGATTATAATAATAATATAATGTAATATAATTTTAAAAAACAAAAACAAAAAAGGACATTGACCAAACCAATCTACATATCAGTCAAGTCTATATTTCCTATGTTCCATACTATAATACCTGACTTCTACCAATAGGAGAAGGAGCTGCATCTCCCAGGTCCAAACTTGATCTTTTTATAATCACATAGCACTTTTTTGTTTTTGTTTTCTTCATTTACATTTATTTTTTGTTCTCTTCTTTTACATTTACATTTATTAAGCAACTGCTTTGTGATGAAATCTACTAGGCCCTAGGTAAACAAAGATTTTTTAAAAGTCCTTGCTCTCAAAAAGAATACATTCTATGAAAAACATATATAACATGATAATTTGAGAAAGAAGAAATAAATGCTAACTGCCCAGTTCAAAAATTTCTCTATATGGAGTCAAGTACTAATATTCATATGTTCCAGTTTTCAAAAAGTGCAATTATCCCTTCTACATTATAGGAGTTAGGAACTCAGCATTCCCATGCTTTGTGTAAAATTTTTTGACCTTTTCACAAGAGAAGAAGTATAAATTATTATAACATTAAAAGACAAAATATGTTGATGTTATAATTAATATATATGCATGTATGCCATGCATATATATATATCATGAATAATATAAAGTTTTCTAAAGTTTTTCTGTGTCATCTGCTGGCTTTTGCACATCATCTGCAGCTTTTGCACATCATCTGTAGCTTCTGCAAAACTCCCCAAAAATTCCCATTTAATTTCTTCTGCCAACCTGCAAAATATCAGAATTGTGATGAAAAAAATCCCAATATGGAAGGTACAAACAATTAGAAAGTCAATTGTTTCTTCCTTCTGGATTCCCCAAATTGGATGGAAAAATACTAATGACACATAAGAATACATCCCTTTCTTGGGCCACTTGGATCTGTTGATAACTTATGACAAGGCGTTTCCTTGTATGTGTGCACTTACCTACTTGTGAATTCTCTGTGTGTCCTCCCTTCTCTTACACACTGTATTTGTGGAATGGTGGACCCTAGATTTTTGTTGTGGTTGTTGCTCCTTGCCTCAGTATGCCATTTCACTAAATGCTTTTGCTTTGAGCTAGTTGTATCCACTGAGACAATTGTCAGGGTCTTATTACCCACTCCCACCTCTACTACACACACATATATAAACACATAAATATGATGGTAGCAGGTAGAAATCAGGGAGAGCTTAAGTAAACTCTTTTACTCTCTGAATGGGAACATTTCTCGCATTTTGTGACATAAAGAAGATTGGACAGAAAAGATGATAGAGGGATGAATCTCACAAACCACTGAGGGGAGGATATATATATTGTGAGCATTATAAAAACAGGGTGGCATTCAGAATGTATTTTTCCTATTCTTTATATGTTCTCTTTTCATCCTTAGATTATATAAACTTAAAAACTACAGAATAAAGAAGAGCAACAAAGATTTTACAAGCCAGTTATGAAAAAGTCCCTGAACAGAGACAGGAAAGTTTGTGTTTGAAAGAAAAAATAATGCCAAATCTCAGGTTAGCTCCTGACAATCCAATTATGCAAGGAAATGGGTGTGTTGTTAGCATGTCAGATATGCCAGTGAATTACCCACTGAGATTCAGGAAGAAAAATATTGTAACAAAGAAGAAAGTAGCAATTGCAGATCAACTTCCCGACAAGATACTGAGTCCTGAGAATAGTGATATCATCAGAGTAACATTATAAAAACTCATTTCTATAATAAATGCATTTCAGATTTAATTGACTAAGATTGACTTATGTTTGCTTAGCAATAGTAATAATAATTTTCCCACAAATTAACATCTATATGCATAATGATATAGTATTTATTTTCCTATACATATAAAATAATTTAAGGGAAAACATTTCTGTCTGTGACTGTTTTGTGAGGAGTGATAGAGAAGAAAGAGAATAAATTTTCTCTTAGCAGAGCTGAGGAGGATAGTAAAATAAAGGTCTACCCCGTGTATAATTATGGACAACAGAGTGAGACACTTCACTCCATTATAAAATATATTAGACAGATGTCAGAATATTTTCAAGTCTAATTTCTTTTCTATGGCTAAAAGGACACATATTGTCAAAGTGCAACACATCAAATTAAGAATATATCTTAGCAGTGATAAGAAGCTCCAATTCCCCATGCCAGATAAGTTGTGTGGATATTATTTATGCTAGTGAGAATATTAGAGTCAACCTTTCAACTCAAATAATATCTATTCTCTTCTTTCCTTCAACTTTACACCCACCACCATATTATTCTTTTTTTCCATCAGCAGGTTTCCAGACTTGATTGTGCTATTCCTATATCTGCCGCTATCTTTCTTTTTCCAACTGTTCATCACCTCTGGGAAAAAGCATAAACCTTGTCCATTCCTCCTCCAATGAGAAACTGGGCTGGTTGTGATTCTTGGAAACTTGAATTCAACTGAGTGGTCTCACAATAAACCTAATACAAAACTGCTTTGTGTACTGTTGCTTAAATGAAGAACATCTGTCATAGCCAAAGACCAAGCTCTGGCCATGTCCTCTATTTGAATGCAAATAGTAACCCCTCTGTGTTAACTCCCCCAATTTACATTTACTTTGACAGTTTGAATGCCCAGAACAGCATGGTCCATGCCTTTATCACACTCCTCCCCAGGTTGAGCATGCTTTGATTATTATCCCTTTATACCAAGCATGCATCCACATTCCCTACCTAGTTCTAATCTACAGTGTGGAATTTTGGGGGCCTGCTTCCAGCCATGTGAAGCCAAGGGGCCTATACTGTATAACAAATAGGAATTCTCTAATTGGCCTCTGAGCTTTCCAAAGGAATGACTCAGGGGTTGCTGAGCCAGAACTCAGTGGGTAGACAAAAGGAGTAACCCATACCTCTGTTACTCCTTTGTATCTGTGAGTGAGGAATGACTACTTTGGGCTGCCTTCCCAGGACTGCTTTGTTTCCCACATTTCTGTGCTGGCTATGAACACACTGTCGACTCTCTTTGTATTCTTTCCTATCTTAGGTGAACTAGTATCCTGAGATGGAATTGTTCACAAAGAGACCTCATGAATTTTAAAAGATCTGAAAGTTCATGGCTTAAGCAGTGATAACAGTGCCCACTATAGTGAACAACACCCATGGAAACGCCTATGTTGTAAGTGGAGAGACACACCAACAGTAATCAGATGGGGAAAGAATGAAGAATGTTTTATTCAATCATTCTTACTATAGTATCTTTAGTAAATGTTTTTGCCAAAAGTAAATTAAATCTATTGTCTGATTATTAATGGAAAACTCACTGGTGGGGTTTTGGGAGCTCCAGTGTTAAGGACTCCCACAGAATCATTCTTAAAGCTGTGATTAAAAATAGCCACTTTCTAAGGAACCCAAACTGTGATGGTGAGTGCCAGGTAAGAGTACAACCTGCGGGGGGGAGGAGGGGAGTTGTTACAAAAGTGAAAAACAAGCTGCTAATTAAAATGATCTTGAAGCTTATCACCTTATTAACTTTTATTAAAATGCCTTTGTACTTCTTTGAAAGGTGAGAAAGAAGAGATAGTCTCAATCTAGGCAATCCCCTATTTAATTGTGTCTTCTAAATTTATTAGTCAGTTGTCTAAAACTAAAAATGTATTTTCTACTAGATAAGATTTAAATAGATTATGTAAATCAATCCATAGAAACCTATCTAATCCATGAAATATTTGGAATATTTTACTAATTTCTTTTGAATATTTCTAATATTGCATATATAACATTGCACTGTAGAAGGTAGAACTTGGGTTGGGGGTTTATCTCTCCCCATCCCTTGTTTAATATAAGGACATTTTGTGGAGGAATTCGGATTTAAGAAGACTTGAATGAAGAGAGGAGGTGGTTTGGCAGATAATGAGATAGAAGGTTGTTACAGAGTGGCCTGGAAGAAGTCAGGGGAAGGAACAGGAGAAAGGAATGGAGAGGAATACAAAGAAATTAGCTTTAGTTTGGAAAATGCAGCCTTAATTTCACCTAAGAACATAAACCCCATCTTTTCCTCCATATCCCAGAATAGTAACAGAGACAGGAACTCTCATAAGAAGAAAGAAAGATTTTCATGAATACCATTACCTTGTTTATTCTTTAATCCTCAGCAACTGCCTGAGAGAAGTCAAACTATCCAGGTCAAGCATTCCCTACCATCTCTAGATGCCCTTTGGGGGAACAAAGGGAAATGGAAGAGGGAATGGAATTTAAGGATTTTAGCATACCTTATCGCACATAAACAGTTTGTAAGCTCATAATTACCTCTCTTTAGAATAGCTAATTCTGAGGTAGGGAATATTAAATTGGATAGAGTAAATATAAAATAAAAAGAAAGAAGATTCCTGTATTATATTTGAACCACCTTTCTGATAGTATAGTAATCTGTGGGAGTGCATAATCATATGTATATATATATATACACACACACACACACACATATGTCCATATATCTATGTGAACATATATGTGTGTTATATACTTTTTGCTTCTTTTACTATTTAATTAAATGGCTTTTGCTTGAATTTATTCTTTGTTTGGATGGCAAAAGAAAAACATCAGTAGGAAGTTGTAAACTGTGTTTTGCTTGCTCCATGCCTAAGATGTATCCTGAACTTGAGTTATTTTGGAGAGATTTAAATATGAGGGGAATTTCAGGTACCACATAGGTTTTTTATAGCAATTAGGCAGTTTCTATCAATGCAACATACAATTTCTCAAAGAAGTAGTTAATGGGGGAAACTCAGGCACTGTGATAAGCACTCTCTACCACAGTGTTTGAGATTCCTTTCCAAAATTGACTTTTGAAGGTAGATTAATATCCATATGGTATAATTAGTAACTTTGCATATAGGGGGAAGAATCTGCAAAACTATTCTTTTCTGCCTCTAAAGCTACTTATTCACTGCTTTTCTTCTCTGCTTCTATTATCTGCTGAAACTGTCACTTTCTGCTATGGTTTCTTTCTTAGATGAGGAGAGTGTTATCCCACTTTTGCTAACTATGCTTAAGTCATGGCCTGGGTTATGCTGACCAAAAATTTTTCATTTCTGAAGAATGATGTGAAGAGTTTCCTCCTGCTATATATCTTAAGCAAACCATGATGTCATATCTAGAAACTGCCTCCCTACTGGCTAATCAGCTACTGTTTCCTTGCTCCTTTGTTTGAGCACTATATAATGTGTAATTTAGAGATACTCAGAGAGAGCAGGTCACCCCTTTCTTAGCTTTTCTCTCTGCCAAACTGCTTAATAAACAGTTTTCCAAGTTATTTCAGTTCTGGATTTTGTTCTCTGCCACATCAATCCTCAACTACTCATGATCCTTCACCTCACATACACAATGATTGTATACTGTTGCCAAATTTTGTCATTTCTACCTCTACATCTCTCATATTTTTCAGCCAATAAATATATGTGATGGCACTGTGCCAAGTACCAGGGATACAAACAAAGCTAAAAGGCCAAAAACTGTTCTTGTCCTTTAGGAAGCCACAGTCTCATTACAGAGATATTATTCAAACAACTGTTTAAAAACAAACTAGATACAGGATAAAATTAAATGATTAATAGGAAGAAGCAGTAGAATTAAGGGGAATTGGGAAATTGTTCCTATAGAAAAATAGGATTTAAATTGAAATTTGAAGGGAATTCAAGAAACTATGATGAGGAGGGAGACCATTCTAGGCTTGAGGAACAGCCAGAGAAAATGCCAAAGTCAGAAAATGGAGAGTCTTGTTTGAGAAACAAGAAGAATACCAGTGTCACTAGATCACAGAGTATGTTGGGAAGGAGGGTATAAATTTTAAGCAGAGTGGAAAAGTAGGGGATGCTATAAAGGGTTCTGAATGACAAACAAAAGCTTCTTGTATTTGATCTTGGAGATGATAGGGGGTTTATGGAGTCAGGGAGCAGAGAAGGAAGAGGAGTTGGTTAACATAGTCAGATCTGCACTTTAGGATAACTGAAAATTTAGTGGTAGACTTTGGAAAGGAGAAAGTTCTAGTAGGGAGAGTAAGCAACAGGCCATTGAAAAAGTCCTGACTTGAGATGACAAGGGTTTATATCATGGTGGTGGCAGTATCAAAAGAGAAAAATGGATTGAGATATTGTTAAAAGTAAAATCAATAGCCTTAGCAATAGACTAGATATGGTGGATTAGAGGAAATAAAACATTAGACTTAGACAGTGAGCTTGGGTGACTGGGAGAATTATGTTGTCTTTGATAGTTATAAAGATGTTCAAAAGGGGGAAGAGTTTGCAATGGAGATGGGGAGAGAGATAATGAGTTCAGTTTCATTCATGTTGAACTTAAAATGCCTTATAGGATATCTGGTTTGAGATTTCTGATAATTACATTTGTAAGACTAGAGATCAACAGAAGGGTAGATACATAGATTTGAGAATCATCAATATAATAATTGAATCCATGGGTACTCATAAAATCACTAAGGGATCAAGTATAGAGATTAAAAAGATGATTTAGAAAAAAAACATGAAGGACACTCATGGTTAGTAATTATGACCAGCATGAAGGGCCAGCAAAATCATCAAGAAATATGTGTTTGAGGAAAAAAAAACCCTTTTCTTATTCATATAGACAGGACCTTTGATACCTCTCAATAGTACTATGACAAGAGCTTTCTGGATAAGTCTTTGTTCTCTAATCCAGGGCTTCTTAAACTTTTTTTTATTATTGCTAATCCCTTTTTGCCAGAGAAATTTTTATGCCACCCTGGGTACATAGGTATAAAATAGGCACACAAATCAAACATTTATTGATAATAAATCATATCATGACCTCCACATTCAGTTATTTGACCGTGTGTGAGGTCAAGAGTCATAATTTAAGAAGTTTTGCTCTACTCCATCTTTGTACAACCAGCCACCAAAGTAATTTTTCTAAGACATATGTCACATGCTCTTAAGACAGAGAATAGAACCACTTGGCCAACAATACACAAAATGCTAAGCAGTTGATTTTTTTGATTTGGGCACTTAATTAAATAAATTGTCTTGCCTTTGGGAACTAGATTAAAATAATATTGAATTCTTTATACCATCCCACAAAAGAAAAAGAAAAGAAGTTAGGAAGCAAGACTAATGTCCTCTATTGTGCAATGATTACTTAGAAAACAACATTCAGAAATATCCTTGAGTGCTAACTTTTTCTGAAAAGTAAGTTTATACTCTTGATCCCCATTCCATCCTGCATCTACTTTGATTATCTTTTAACATTCTTTTTGATCTTATTAGATTCTGGAAATTTGTAGCCAAAGAGCTACAAGGTTATACAATAACTATTAACTCCAAAAACACCAGTGAACTTACAGAAGTTATACACCAACTGCTAACTCTGAAAAATCAACCAAAGAGCCATAGAAGTTAGTACATGAATTGTCAACTCTGACCAAAAATGTTATGTCAACTGTCAACTCTGGAAAATAAAATAAAACCAAACCAGACAATTCATGGAAGTTATAAGCAAAAAGCTTTCCTTACTCCACTGGAGGAGAGAAATTAGATATACATGCTAAAGTCTCTTCTAAGACCAAGAAAATAAAAGGTAACAAGGTTAAGTCTTGATATATATAATTGTGACTAGACTAAGAACTGAGCAGTGAGGTGCAAGCATAGTAGTAAGAAAATAGCAACAATGAGGTAAGTTTGCCTAGTGAAAAAAATGTCTATTCATAGCAAGAATGATTAGTAGAATCTGGTTCCTTCAGGTGCTTATCTGTGCTCAGTGACTATCTGATGGTTCATCAAGACCACCACAAAGACCACGGCAATTCTTTGATTAAACTACAGCAAAATCCATCCAGAAGACAGGTGCAAAGATTTGTTGTTATGACAACCTCAGGTGCAACTTGCTTTCTGAGCTTTAACTCTGGAAAACAGGATATCACCTAAAAGTGCAAAGAGTGAGGTGGTCTTGGAATGGAGATCCTGATAATCTGTATTTGTGCTCAATGAAGTGTGACAATGCCAATATTGCAGAAATGATCATTAATGAAATATCTTTATCTTATCTCTCCTTTTCTGAATATGCTTTCCTGTTTTCTTAGTATATAGTCAAGAGAGGGTTCAAATAGTCACAGGACATTAAAAGACCTTGGAAGGCTCCCTGATTCCCAGTTGCTTTCTGGAAAGACCATACAAACAGCATCCCAGACAAGTGATTGTCTAATCTACTTATAAAGAGCACCAAAGAAGTACATATACCACAACTTCTCTTGGTAACTTTCTCTGGAATATGACAAACATCATAGATATTTCTTCCTAGAAGCTAGTCTAAATCATAATCATAAATCATGCAAACCCTCAATAATTTTCAGCACAACGATCTCTTAGATGAAGATTTTTAGTCCTAATCATATCCTGGAGAAGGTTTAGAAAAAACTCAAGATGGACAACTCATTAGAGTTATAAAAAATAATAAATGCTCTTTACCCTTAAACTAGAAGTATCAACTGACAGTAAAACAATAGAAAGGGATTAAGAAGAAAAATATTATTAAGTTTATATGTTAGTTTACAGATTTATAATAGTACACTTAAGACATTAGACAACAAAGTCAGTTCTGATATAGATCCCCAATTCTTTGAATTAGTTAGACATATGTGGTGGGTTCCCTTACATGTATTTAATGTAATACATATCAAATCTATTTTATGTAGAATTGTATTTTCTCAAAAGAAAATGACCATTACATTAAAATTGTCAATTTATTTTCATGTTAGTTCCAGGTTACTTCCATGTGTGTATGATAGCTGATAGAACCAGCTAACACAACATGCATGTTTTCTCAGTTAACAAAAATGAGTTACTTCATATAAATTTTTCCATCTTGTACAGGGTCTTAAATATGTGATTCCCACCAACTCAAATTGGAGATTTGCTGCTGAAATATAACATCTGCTTTTTAAACCCACCACTGCATAGTTTCTGCCCTAGAGAACAGGTGATGAGCTATAGAATCATAAAATCATATATTTAGAGCTGAAAGGAAACTTAAAGGCCATTGACTCTAACCCTCTCATTTTACAGATGATGAAATAAAAGCTGGGAAAAATTTAATGACTTATTCAAGCTTATATAGCTCATAACTTTCTGAGGCAGATTTGAACTCAGGTCTATCTTTTTCAGCCCAGCCCAGTCAGCATGGTCTCCACTGTGAACCTGAGCTGCCTCAAGCAGAAAAATGGGGATCTATAGAAACAGAATGTTACATTTATTCTTTTCCTTAACTTTTGCTTAACTTTGCCAGCTTTGAAGGGAAAACTCAATGCTGGGAATATGGAAGTGGGGAGTTATAACTGGAAATAACTGTGATATAAAAAGAAAAGGCATCAGTACAACTTTTTTTAAGACTCGCCACGTTGTTTCCAGGAATGCCATTATACAAAATGCCCTGCAGCTTCTGGAGACATTACAATGAACAGTAAAATGTCAACAAATGTGGAATTTGAGCATCAAGCCCATCTGTCTCCAAATTGCCTTCTTTCCTTTGAGTTGGCAGCCTTTGGGTTTTTTGAAGAGAAGTAATAAACTTTAACACTTCAGCTGACCTGAGTTATGTTTCAGAAATCACATTCCAGTGCCAGAAGCAGTAATACCTCTAACTTGGCCTCCCTGATTCATAGAACCAAGGAATGGGAAATCTAAACACAGAAGAAGAACAGACATATATGTCCCCAATGTTTGGGTCTTAGGCATCTGACAGGCACACATGAGACATCAGGCCATAAAGAACAATAAATCTGGAACATATTTAAAGAGCTTATCTGGACCTCTATTCCATGAACAGCAAAAATATATAAACAGAGCTTAGGACATGAAGGGTAGAAGTAATGGAGGTTAATTCAGAAGGACATTTTAACAGTACCACTCATTAAAATTGCAAGCCAGGACATCTCTATCTCAGACTTACCCTTGAAAGGAAGGGCTGCAAAGTTGAATATAAAAAGGAGCTTTATGTGGACATGTGATGCTTATAGAGCACTTAAAGGATCTGTGTTTATGGAATCATAGAGAAGTCTGTTTCCACACTAATATTCTGCAAAGTAAAGTTGAACCTCTGAGGGAGAAATTGGTTTTCTTCCATGATGACTGAAGATGAAAATTTCTTTAATTCTGTGCTTTTCTACTCTTGCTGACATATTTTAGTTGCCAATTCTTGTAATAAGATATTTTTTTCTGGTAATTCCGGAGGCATATCCTTCTGTTTTAGAGGGAAGGTAAGGTTGCAGGTAAATTGCTAGGAAATTGTCAGAGGGCTTAGGTCTCACACCCAGAAGCAAAATGAACCCTGCTTTACTCTGGAAAGCACCACTTCCAGCCTTTGTCCATTCATATCAGGAAAGTTACTTAAAATTAGCACAGATAGTGGAGTCAAGATGGTAAGTAGCAAGAAGTACAGTAAGCTACCCCCAAAACTCCTCCCAATAGATATAAAAAATACAACAGAAAAAGTCACAATGAGTAGTTTGTGCAGCCCAGGTCAGCATACAGAGACAAATAGAGAGGTTTGTGAACCCTGGGAATGGTGTCTGGTCAAAAGTAGAACACTTCCACACAAGCAAAAGAAAGAAAAACAAGTCTTGATTGCTAACTTACACGTCTCCTACTACTTGTAGGGTAAAAGAACAAGTACTGATGGTCTACTTTGTCAATTATTACCTAGATCTTGGTCACAGATCTCAGATAAAAAAGAAAGGGCTTGTGGTCGAGAAGAAATCCCAAGCTCTAGCCTGACCAAGCAAGAAAGATGGTCAAAATCAAACAGTAGTAGGATGATGGCTCAGTCAGATGATCAGAGCAGAGTAGGCTGTCATTTCCAACTTCTAGACCAATATGAAGCCTGCAAAGGAACAAATTGGGCAAGAAGCTCTACTGAAGTGAAGCGTACAGCTCTGTCAATCCTGACAAAACTTCCTAATTGAGTCCAGGAGCAAGTCTACTATTACTGAGATGTTGAAACCAAGTCAAAAGACTGAAACTGATAAAAATGCTGGGAAAATTGGAAACTAGTATGGCAGAAAGTAGGCATAGACCCACACCCAACACCATATACCAAGATCAGGTCGAAATGGATTCATGATCTAGACATAAAGGATGATACTATAAACAAATTAGAAGAACATAGGATCGTTTACCTCTCAGACTTGTGGAGGAGGAAGGAATTTATGACCAAAAAAGAACTAGAGATCATTATTGATCATAAAATACATAATTTTGATTATAGTAAGCTAAAAAGTTTTTGTACAAACAAAATTAATGCAGACAAGATTAAAATAGAAGCAATAAACTGGGAAAACATTTTTATATCCAAAGGATCTTAAAAAGGCCTCATTTCTAAAATATATAGAGAATTGACTCAAATTTATAAGAAATCAAACCGTTCTCCAATTGATAAATGGTCAAAGAATATGAACAATTTTCAGATGAAGAAATTGAAACTATTTCTAATTTCATATGAAAAGGTGCTCCAAATCACTAGTGATCAGATAAATGCAAATTAAGACAACTCTGAGATACCACTATACTCCTGTCAGATTGGCTAAGAAGACAGGAAAAAAATAATGAGGAATGTTGGAAGAGATGTGGGAAAACTGGGACACTGATACATTGTTGGTGGAACTGTGAACAGATCCCACCATTCTGTAGAGCAATTTGGAACTATGCGCAAAAAGTTATCAAACTGTGCATACCCTTTGACCCAGAAGTGTTACTACTGGACTTGTATCCCAAAGAGATCTTAAAAGAGGGAAAGGGACCCACATACACAAAAATAACAAGTATTAAATAAGAACAAATTATTTAAATTTAAATATGGCAAAATGATCCCAGAATTGGTTATATCTTACTGATCTTACAAGAAAAAATGGAAAATTGGAAATATACTTGGATTGAGGAAAGGGAAAAGGAGATTAGGGAAAATTATCTAACATAATTGTGCTTCATAAGTAAAAAGCCTGTACAAACAAGGAAGAAGCAGGAGTGAGGGGGAAGTGGTTAACATTTGAATCTCACTCTTTAAAAGGAAGAAAAAAATGTGTGTATCCTTACTGAAAATTGGGTATAGAAATACATTCCACTCATCAAGAAAACAGGAGAGAAAGAAGAGAAAGGGAAATTAGAAGGAAGGTAGAAAAACAAAATTAAGCAAAACAAACTTTAATACTAAAGATACACAAAATTACTTACAGCTCTTTTTTGAGGGGGCAAAAAATTGGAATTTGATGGGGGTGGTTATCAATTGGGGAATATGTGATCTCCAAAACTAGTTCTGAAAACAGGAACATAAAAAAACTTAAAGTTTGTCACAATAACTCCTCACCCCAAGATAGAGCAAAATTTTAACATAAAGCTCAAAGTCAAGAAATAGTATGAGGAAATAACCTAAAAACAGCAAAAAAAAAAAAAAAAACTTGATAAAAATCTACAACCATGGCTAGGAATACCAAGATGTAAACTTGAAAGAAGACAGCAATGTAAAAACAACTACAAGCAAAGCCTGAAAGAAAAGTGTTTATTGGGTACAAGACTAGTAACAATTCCTGGAAGATTTAGAGAAAGAGATAAGAATGGTGGAGTCAAAAATAGGAAAAGAAATGAGAAGGATGCAAGAAAATTGTGAAAAGGGACATTAACATCTTGGTAAAAGAGACACAAAAAATACTGAAGAAAATATCACCTTACAAAGCAAAATATGCCAAATGGAAAAAAATCACTGAATCAAAAGAATTCCTTAAAAATTAGAATTGAACTAGTGGAAGCTAATGACTCCAAGAGACTTCAAAAACAATAAAAACAAAATCAAAAGGATGAAAAAATAGGAGAAAATGTGTAAATTGTAAATTGCCTCCTCCAAAATATCCCAAAATGAAAACTTTCAGGAAGATTGCAGCCAGAACTCCAAAGTTAAGGAGAAAATATTACAAGTACCACAAATAATATCATGGATCCACAGTGAGTATTATACAAGATTTAGCAGCTCCCACATTAAGAGACTAAAAGGTATGGTTCTAAACTTTTGGTATTTTACCTGTATTCCAGAGGGCAAAAGACCTAGAATTACAAGCAAGAATGACCTAGCCAGCAAAACTGAGTATAACCCTTTAGTGAAGGAAAATGGTTCTTTAACAAGATATGGGAGTTTCAAGCATTCCTGATGAAAAGATCAAAGTTGGAAAGAAAGTTTGACATTCAAACACTTTGGAGAAGTGTTTTTATTATTTATTTATTTGTGATGTGTGTGTGTGTGTGTGTGTGTGTGTGTGTGTTTGTGTGTGTTTGTGTGTGTGTGTATAATTATTTAAATATATAATTAAAATATTATTTATTTTATTAATTTATCATTAAAGGTTGAGGTAGATGTGGCAATTTCTTAAAATAAGACTAAAGGGAAATTTATCTCATCAATTGACTCTTGACTTGATTTGACCAAACAAAAGAAAGGTAAAACATGAAAACAAAAAAATAAACATGAAAGAATAATCATAAGGAATTCAATAGAGTTAAATTATTTTCATTCCTGTATGGGAAGATTTTACATATAACTTCTAAGAACTTTTGCATTATTAGGACACTTAGAAGGAGTCTGCATAGACAGGGGGCATGAGTATGAATTACTTATCTTGGAATGATCTCAAAAAAATGCAGAGGAGGAGACAGGCAATTCTTGATTATTATTCTGACCAGAATTAATTCAAAGAGGGAAATACCCACACCACACACACACACACACACACACACACACACACACACACCATTTGGGTATAGAAATTTATCTTATTCAATAGGAAGATAAGAGGAAAAGGGAAATTGGAGAGGGGGATGATAAGAGTGAGGACAGATTTGAGGAGGCAATGGTCAGAAACAATACAAATTTTTGAGGAATGACAGAATAAAAAAAAAGAGGAAAACAGATAAACAGAAGAAAATGGGATAAAGTGAAATACACAGCTAGGGACCATATCTGTGAATGTGAAAAGAAAGAGCAAACTCATAAAGTAAAAGCATAGACCAAAAAGAACTAGAAACCAGAATCCAAAAATATGTTGTATATAAGAGAGACACATACCAACTCAACAAATTATTGCTCTGAGACATTCTCATGATGCTAGTCTGCCTGTAGTAGAAAATGAAAATTAAAGCATGCTCTTGTATCTTCCCCCTGTTATTTAGCTAGGAATATGGTCAGCCAAAATATACTATTTTATAAGGTTTGTCTTCAATTTTTAGTACTTGAACCAGAGCCAGCACTGGTGGGAGGCTGGAGCCAGTATGATCTGTGCTTAATGATCCATACCCAAATGGATAGTTTTCACAGCACTACCCAGACTGATGGCCCAGATGATGTTCGTAGAGGAGCCACTTTTTTTATCCATGACTTAAGTTCTTGGAGTCTATCATTGGAAATGAGAAACTATTTGATTTCTAACTGGTATTGCCAAATAAAGAAAAACACTGCTCTCTAAGAAGAGTGGCATAAAACTACATTTGAAAAAGTTCCTATTGATGTCACATTTTTCTCCTCTGGTTTCTGACATTTAACTCATCTGGTTCTCCTCCTTCCTTTCTAATCATTCCTTTATCTTTTTGATAGTTCCTCTTTCTCCTACCCCATTAATGTAGTGTTCTTCAAGGCTAAGGCACTGATCTTTTTCATTCTTTATTTTCTATAGTCTTAACAATATTTTTAACTAACTCCCCTCTGTTAAAATGACCACTAAATATTTTTAGTTACATTCTTCCTAACTTCATACTGTGTAATGACCGCACTAGCACCCAGGGCACTTTTTCGGTAGACGAGGGAAAAGGAGGTCCCAGCAATTCTGCTTCCATCCTGTTCAATCCTGCATCTAAAGACCCAGAATAAAGACTAAGAACTTTTGCTTATCCTGACTCCGGCTGATATTGGGGTATCCTGAATCTTACTCCATCTCCTAGTCCCTCCTACTATCCTCTGTATACACCAATCATTGAGCCAGCACAGGATAGTGGGAAGGACCATTTCCCAAGCAAATGCCCATAGAGTATTGTCCAATCAGTAATGAGCCCTAAATGCTTGAACCAACCTTAGTGCAACGACTCAAAAGTTTCAGCCCTCTACAATACTGTAAATTTCTACCAGCACCCTAAATTCAATACAATCTAAAACTGAATTTGTCATCAATCCATCCATTGTTTTCCTCCTCCTAAGTTTCCTAATTTCTATTTGTTACATCACTATTGTCCTAATTACTTGTGTTCCAATCTTCAGTGCAATTTTTGACTCCTCTCTCATCATTACTTCCCGTACTCTATCAGTTACCCTGTTGATTCTATCTTCCTTTAATTTTCTTCATTTTTGTTTTTGTTTTGTCTATGTTTTGAACTTGTGTCATAAAAGAGCATTTCTATACATGTAGAAGAATATTTTAAAAATGAATCCTACATGATACCATGAATCTCCATTTCACACCCCTTTTTTTTTTGATGAGACAATTGGGATTAAATTACTTTCCCAGGGTCACACAGCTAGGAAATGTTAAGTGACTTAGGCCAGATTTGAACTCAGGTCCTCCTAACTTCAGGTCTGGTGCTTTATTCACTGTGTCACCTAGCTGCCCCCACACCACTTAATTTTTAATTTATTTATTATTTTTAAATAACAAATAGAATGTACTATATACTTTAAAATAAGCATTTTTAAGTATATAGTACATTCTATTTGTTATTTTCAAAACTCTACTGAAAATCTGATCTTTTTTTGCTATGTGCCCAATTTATTGATCTGTTTGTCTCCCTTTTATAGATGTAAACATTTAGAAATATAAATTTCCCCTAAGTTCTGTTTGGCTATATTCCACAAATTTTGGTCTGCCACTATTTTTAATGAAATTATTGTTTCCATCATTTAGTTTTGGACACACTTGTTTAAGATTAGATTATTAGTTTCCAATTAATTTTAATCTATGTTTCAAAAACCATTTGTTGAATTATTTTTTCATTATGTTCCAAAGGGGATGTATTTAACATTTCTGCTTTTTTGTATTTGTTTGTGAGGTTTTTATGCTTTAATATATGATCAATTTTTGTATGATTGAACAGATAAGAAACATACATTCTTTTCAATTTCCATTCAATATTCTCCAGATGTCTATAATATTTGCATTTTTCTTAAATAATGTTCATCTCCTTAAACTCTTTCTTTTTATTTTATGATTAGTTTTATCTAGGTCTGAGAAGGACAAATTGAAGTTTTCTAGTTATATAATTTTCTATTTCAGCTTTAATTCATTTAACTTTCCTAAAAAATTTTGATACTTTGTTCTTTGGTACAAATACATTCAGTGTTTGTATTAATTTATTGTCTATGATACCTTTCAACAAAATATGGCTTTGCTAACTACTTTTTATTGTTTATTTTGTTTATTGCTATTATTTATTGTTGCTTTTGCTTTGTTTGAGATCATGATTGCTAAATTTGTCTTTTTGTTTTCTTCACCTGAAGCATAATGGATCCTGCTCTAATTCTTTATTTTACCTCTGTATATGTCTTTTGGTTTCAATATATCTCTTGTAAACAATATCTTTGGATTTTGATTTCTAATCTAGTTTGCTATTCTCTTCCATTTTATAGGTGAGTTTATCCCTTTCAAATTCACAGCAATAATAGCTTTACTGTGTGATTCCCTCCATCCTATACTCCTCTATATATTCTCTTCTTACTTATTCTGTTCCCTCCTTAAAAGTCTGCATTCCTACTGACCACTGTCTTCCTTAATCTACTCTCCTTCTTATCACCCTCCCCTTTCTTCTAACCCCTTATCCTCTTACTTCCCTCTTGGGCAATATAAATTTCTAGACTCAACTGTGTGAACACACACACACACACACACACACACACACACACACACACCTATGTTTATGTATATGCACTTCTTTCCTTGAACCACCTAAAATGACAGCAATTCAAGCATTGCCCACTTTCGCTCACTATTTCTCTCCATTGCAAAAAAAGTCTTTCTTAATAGATAATTTTCCTCATTTTTCCTCTCTCTCCCCTTTTTCCAGTGCATCCCTCTTTCTCACTTTTATATTCCTCTTTTGAAATCATTATGACATAATACATTCATGATGATAATACTATTAGAGATACATTATCATATTCTCATATAGAAATGTAAAGAATTTAACCTTGTTAAATTCCTTATGATTTGTCACTAATTTTTTATACTTCTTTTGGCTTTTATAATTGAATGAACATTTTTTTTTTACTGAGTTTTGGTCATTTCTTCAGAAATGCTTGAAAGTTCTCTATTTTATTAAAAGCCATTTTCCCCCTATAGGTTATAATCAGTTTTGCTCAGAAGGTTATTTTTGGTTGTAATTTTAGCTCCTTTATCTTTCAAAAAGCATATTCCAAACCTTCTTCTTTGTAAGGGTAGCTGCTAAATTTTAACAGATACTAAGTTTGGTTCAAAAGTATCTGAATTATTTCTTTCTGACTGTTTGCAGTATTTTCTCCCTGATATAGGAGAGCTATATTTTAGATGTACTATTCCTAGAGGTTTTAATTTTGAGATTTCTTTCTCAGAAAGTGACCAGTGGAGTCTTCCAATTTCTACTTTGCCCTCTGGTTCTAAAATATCTTGGTAGTTTTATTTTACAATTTTTTTTGAAATATGATATATAGGCTCTTTCCCCCTCATGGTTTTCAAGTTGTTCAATAATTTTTAAATTGCCTCTCTCCATCTATTTTCTAGGTCAGCTGTATTTTCTATGAGATATTTCACATTATCTTCTGTTTCTTTCATTCTTTTCACTTTTGTTGTTGTTGTTTCTTGATGTTTCATGAAATCATTAGCTTCTACTTGACCAATTTTGATTTTTAAGGAGAAGTTTTGGAAGAGGTTTGGCAGTTGTGACATTTCACCTGCTTAATTCTGCCACACACATCTGTGATTCCTTCTGGACTTAATTCTGCTTTGTCCTAGTCAATTATATAAGTAAAGGCAGAACTCAGCAATACCACAGGTTTGGTTCCAGACAAAATAAAAAATAAGAAAATATCTCAATAAAGCAAATCATACTAAGTTTTTGTTTTCCAGTGCAAGTAAAAGTTATATTTATATTCTACTACAGTTTATTAAATATTAAGTAGAATTTTGTCTAAAAAATGTACAAACCTTAATTAAAATATTTTATTGCTAAAAATGCTAGCCTTCCATCCTCAGCCTTCAATGACTCATAATCTTCTTACTAGTGAAGAATCTTGCCTCAATGTTGATGACTGTTAAATAATTGGGAGGTGGTTATTAAAGGTTGAGGTAGGTATGGCAAATTTAAAAAATAAGATAATAGGGAAGTTTATTTAATTGATTGACTTCCTTTCAATTGAACAATTAGAGGCTAACAATTATGAGGTTATTAATTGACAATTTCAATATTGTTTAATCTCAGGAAATAGAAAGGACTAAGGAGAAGGAGACAGATTGGGATAGCCAATTGATTTTCATTGGATTCATTGCCCTAAAAGCAGATTCTAAATATTTTTTTTTTAATGAGTAAAAAGGCAAAGCAAACTCTAACTATAGATAGTTTCTATGGTGAAAGAGAAGAATACATTACAAACCCTGAGGAGACTAAAAACAGTTTGTCTCCAGATGAAGCCCCAAAGGGTGGTATAACCTGGTCCCCACTACACTAAACTCTTCTAGAAGAAATTAAAAAGGATCTTAAAAGAGAGCTAGAAGAAAAATAGGGAAAGGAAAGGAAAACTTTGCAAGAGGGTTTGGAAAAGGCAGATAACTCATTAAAAGATAGATTTGACAAAATGGAAAAAGAAAACAACTCCCTGAAAACCAGAATTTGTGAAACAGAAAAAAGAAAATAACGCCTTAAAAACAGAATTTGTGAAATGGAAAAGGTAACTAACTCCCAGGAAAACAGAATTTTTGAATTAGAAAAGGTAAATAACTCCTAGGAAAACAGAATTTGTGAAATGGAAAAAGAAAATAATTCCTTAAAAAAATTTTGAAATGGAAAAAAATTCCATAGAACAAAACAACTCATTTAAAAACTCAATTGGACAAATGCAAAAAGAAGTAAAAAAAAAAAGTAAATGAAGAAAATAATTCACTAAAAATCAGAACTGAACAAATGTAAATGAATGACTCAATGAGACATCAAGAATCAGTCAAGCAAAACCAAAAAAAAAAAAAAAATAGAAAAAATAGAAAAAAAAGAAAAAAATGTAAAATACCTACTTGGGAAAACAACTGGCCTGGAAAATAGATCTAGGAGAGATAATCTATGAATTATTGGATTCCCTGAAAACCAAGATGAAAAAATGAGCCACTATTTTTCAGGAAATCATCAAAAAGAACTGCCCAGGTGTCACAGAATCAGAAGGTAAAATAGCCTTTGAAAGAATTTACTGAAAATCTCCTGAAAGAGACTTCAAAATTAAAACTCTAAGGAATATTGTGGCTAAATTTCAGGACTATCCTGCCAAAGAAAAAATATTACAAGCAGCCAGGAAAAAAAAAAAACAATTCAAATACTAAGAATCCATAATAAGTATTAGTTGATCAGTGGAATAGGTTAGGTTCACAGGACAAAATAGTCAATAACTATAGCATTCTAGTGTTTGGCAAACCCAAAGACCCCAGCTTTGGGGATGAAAATTCACTATTAAAAAAAAAAACTTCTGATGGATGTGGAGTTCTTTTTTTTCTTTAAAATAATATAATGATTTTCTCTGGGGGAGAGCAAGTAGATTCCAACAGATGGATGTGGCTCTCTTCAACAATGAGATGATTCAAACCAGTTCCAATTGTTCAGCAATGAAGAGTCATCTATCCAGAGAGAGAACTATGGGAAATGAGTGTGGACCACAACATAGCATTTTCACTCTTTCTGTTATTGTTTGCTTGTATTTTGGTTTTCCTTCTCAGGTCTTTTTCTTTCTTTCTGGATCTGATTTTTCTTGTGCATCAAGATAACCATTTAAATATGTATATATATATTGGATTTAACATATATTTTAACATATTTAATATGTATTGTACTACCTGCCATCTAGGGGAGGAAGTGGGGAGAAGAGGAGAAATTTGGAACAGAATGTTTTGCAAGGGTCAATGTTGAAAAATTACCTGTGCGTATGTTTTGTAAATAAAAAAAAAAAACTATAATAATAATAAATAATAATGACCAGATTTTAAAATAAAGAAAAAATAGCAAGTTTCATGCTTGTCTTCCTTTTTTCTATAATAGTATACTCCCCCTCTTGTCTTCCCTTCTTCTTCCCCTTTTTATACTCTCAGAATAGGCTTTCCATTTTTCTTATTTAATTCCTTCAATACCTTGAAGACATTAAAGTGGTGAGATGACACTTGTTTTTCATCCTCTTCTTGAACTAATAGGACCACTTCATTGCCCACTTCTTTCTACTTGCTCAAATCAATTTTCCTTTGTAGGTTTCTCTGGACTCTTAAATATTTCAAAGTTCTTCCCCAGCTTTGGTCTTTTCATTAAAACATCTCCAACATCTTCTATCCCATTAAAAATCCACATTTTTATGCTGGAGATTTATGCTGTTTTTCAAGATTATTTTTTATTGTAAGCCTTTATCTTTTGCTTTTTGGATGATAGAATTATAAGCTCTCTTCTAGTTTTTAATTGAACTGTCAGAACTTGTGTGATTCTAACTGTAGTTTCATGGAATTTTTTCTGGCTGTTGGCCATTTATTAAAACCCTCACCTCTTTCTTACAAAAACATTATTCTATTCACATACTCCCCTTTCTGTACTTGAAAAGCTGATTTTTTTAGATCTTGATTAGATCTTGATCAGCAAATATTTTACCTTTCTCTGTGCTACAAATAATAGGCTTTAATATTTATAATTCACTAACTCAGTCCTATGCTTTTCCATCTTTCTGCTTTTGCTCACTCTCTTCTGCACATCAAATCTATCCTCCAAAAAAATTTTACTACCTGGAATCCTACCTTACCTTCAGGGTCCATTTCTTCTATGAAGCCTTGCCTTAAGACCATCACTCCTAAGCCAGAGTTGATGCTCTCTTCCTTATAGAATAGTGTACTTCTTTATGTTCGGTTTACTTGTGGATTTTCCTTTTCCCTTTACTAGATAATAAGTTTCTTGAATATAGAGATACATTTTTTTCATCTTCTTGCAGTCTTTAATGTCTAAATGCCTTTTACAAAATATATGCTCATTGAATTTTAACTGAATTTAATTAGCTGTCTTGTTGCTCTTATATTCCCATGTGATATACACTCTCTCTTCAAAGTATTTTTTAAAGAAATAGTCAATGATGAAGGGCAAAAAAAAGTGTTTTTGTTTTAAGGAAGAGATTTTCATTAACTGCCAAAGCTTATAAGGTATTGCAAGTGTAATGAACATTTTGGTATTTAATATGAGTAGAAGAAGAACTTTGTTTTAATATCCACTGCTAAAATATGTGTATGAAGAAACACTGTTTTCATATGGGACGTAAAAAGTTTTGAGAAAAAAGTGATCTATGGCATAGACATGAAGACTCAGATTTCTTTGTTAATAAGGCAAGAGTGATACCTCATTTGTGGGGGAATAAAGCAATGATATAAAGAGCCAGAGAAAGCTCTGTTATTTTAAAAATAGAAAAATGTGATTGAAAAGAAACTCAATTTCAAGTGTACCAAAGAGATGGAGAACTTATTTGGAGACTTCAAAAGTGGACATTTGATAGCATTTTCCCTAATTGGCATATATACATGTTTAATCACAAAAGAGGATAAATCTAAGAAAATGATTAATTATACAAACATTTGGAGGATCAATGATTTTTTAAAAAAGTATTTTGGTAGGCGAAATTTGGACAGTTCTGATTGTTAAAGTAAAATTTGAGTCTCTTGAGAATCAGGAAGCTCTCATTTAAGCCATTGATCATGGAAAGATTATACAGCAGGGCAAAAATTTGGCTGTAAAAGGGAGAAGAGAAGAATAGAAAATACAACTTTGGGACTGAAAAGGTATTCTTTGAAAGCTATGGCAGATAAAATGAGACAAATGACAAAAGTCTTCAATTGAGTGATGTCTAATGTCAGAATGTTGATTTCATTGGAGAAGGGCTCAAATGAGAGTCATGGCCCATCAGTATTGCTCATTCAGTATGAAGGAAAGATGAAGTTTTTAATAAAGCCTTGCTGCTCTCTGCTGCCACCTCTCACTTTATTGGAAAAAAAACAGAGAAAGTGGAGAGAGAAAGGGAAGAAAATTAAATTATTCATTTATTAATTTACTATGTATCTGTGCTAACTGGAAATACAAGAAAATGAGATAGTCCCTTCTCTCAAGGATTTTATGTTCTAATAACATAATAAAAATATAATAGGAGGTAGGGGTGTGAAGGAAGATTGGGGGCAACACTTATTGGAGAAGTGAAGCTATCAATTGAGTGAGTTGACTTGGGTTTGAAGCTAACTTTAAAGCTTAGATTTCCTCAAGAAAAGGCAATTCTGACAAGGAGACTCACCAATCAGAAAAACCAGTCACCATTCCAAGGCATAGCAGCTGGTACTAGCTGGAGAAGTAAAGGGAGCCATACTTCTATCAACTCCATTTTGATTCAATTAAGCATTCAATTAAGTAAATAACTGTATAATCCAAAGATAGCCAGTTTGAAGGGCTTTGCAGATCTCTGGCTTAAAGAGTATTGCTATTCACATTAAGAGCTAACTTTTCTCAACCCCTTTAAGGAGTTGTGCTTCACAATATGTACTTCACAAGCCCAGGTGAAAGACTGAGTCACTGGTAATGTGGACATTAAAACCCCTATTGGATGGGGCCCTATGTAACTATTCACATTACATTTGGGAGGATTCAGAAAACCCACATACATTACTAGAGTTACAACCACAGGACCTAGAATGGGCTGTGCACCTAGTAAGTTCCTAAATATTTATTTTTTAATTTAATTCACCAGCAAAAAAGTCTGCTTTTGGCTACCTCCCAAAGCAAATTTTGTTGTGGGAACAGTCTAATTGCCCTTTCCCTGGGTTTATGGGGCCTCAAGTAGTAAGAAATAAATGGCTGCAGATAAGGTAGAGTAGGGAATTTTGGAAAACTTGGGACTTTATTTCATTCTAATATGTTCTAATGAACTACTTTAGCTTGCCTAGAAATTATTTAGGGGGTGCTGGCACAGTAATCATTTTTGTCGTCTCTTATTCCCAGTACTTAATAAAGGGAGAAAGAGAACATGATGAGATTTGCTCCAGAATCCTAAACACTAGGAGAATGACACTATGTCCCAGTTAAAAATCACTCTACCTATATGACAAAGCAAAAGTTGGGAGAGAGAGCAGGACCCACGTGTCCTGAGCTCAAGAGGCATCACCATTCATAAAATAGACAGTGAAATTTCTACTTTTTTGTCTGTTGTTCTCCCACATCCTTTTGCCAGAAGCAGGGCTTCAGGGCCTCTCGATTTCTGGAAAAAGGTCTCAGATTACATCTGCAGATGGGTCCTGGTATTTGCCCCTCTATAAAGTTTATGAGAAAGCAAAAAAGAAACTCCAGCAGGTTGTGATTTCATAAAAAGGGACCTTTAAGAGGAGTATATTTTCTTCCTTGCATTTCAGTTATCCTTCAAAAATCTCCACCCAAGTTTCCCTGCTTGGCACAAGGCTCAATAATTCCCTGAAAGCAGAGTCCAGTTTGGATTAAAGTCAAGTGAGCCCTGAATGATTAAATATCTGATAATGTTCCAAGAATAAAGTATTTCCTATAGGCAGGTTCTCTCCATATGAGATATGGGCACCTTAAGGTTGTTAATAGTGAGCCAGATTGAGGGAGCTTTAAAATCTCTTACTGGGTAATAAGATTTGAACAGTCTAATTCTAATTTAAAGCTATCAGTACAATTCTAAATTCTTTAGAATGACTCAAATTTGGGGTGAGACACTATTAACAAAAATGATAATTGGGTTGACATCTTAAAAAGTGAAATGAGTAATTATTGCAAATTGAACTTAACTCTTGCTTTCAAACCAGGATAAAATAACAGAAGGAAGATAGGAAAAGAAGGAAGGACGGAAGGAAGAGAGGAAGGGAGGAGGGGAGGAAAGAGAGAAAGAGAGAGAGAGAGAGAGGATTTCCTCTTGTGCAAAGAAAACCAAAAGAGCATAACAACGATCACCAGAGGGAGACAGAGCTTTAAATATTACAGGCTAGTTTAATCTATACAAGGTAATTTAGGGTTTTTTTTTTTTTTCCTCCTAATGCTTGGAAACTACCATAAGTTTTAGAGAAAGATAGAAATTTCTGGCTTAAACTGCTATAGATCACATATTCTCCCTGTGGTATTTGACAGGAAACATTAAATATGAAACCAACACTAAATAAATATTTTCAGAAGAAAAAGGCAAAGGAGAATGAATGACTCATTTATATTATACTTTTAGTACAAAGAGTTTTCTTCACAGAAATCCTGTAAAAAAGTTAGTGTAAGTATTATTTATCTAAACAGTCACCAAGACTCATCCAAAACCAGGATTTTTTTTCCTTTCCTTAGCCGATTTAGTTCTATTTCCTCTTTTGTAATTGGACTGTTTGAAATCCTTATTTGGTGCTCTCCAAGACTGTATATTTTATATATATTCTTGAAGGTAATCCAATTTCTTTTCTATTCTCAATTTTGTTAGCCTATAATTAGAATTCGTTTCTAATAATTCTTTTTACTTCTTCTAAGTTTGGGTATTTTTGTTTTTGCTTTTTATTTTAACTTGTTCATTTTTATTAGTGATTTGCTTTTCTGCTTGCTTTTTAATTAGATCTGTTAAGTATTTGTCAATCGGGTTAGTTGTTTCCAAAAAACAGCTTTTGGTTTTGTTTTTTTAATTTTTATAGTTTTTTATTTCCAACTTATGTAGTTCTCCTTTAATTTTCAAGATTTCCAATTCTGTGTATCTTGGGTTTTTATTTACTAGATTTCTATTTTTTTTAAATGCATATGTTGTTCATAAATCCTCTTTTTGCTATGCTATTAATCTGTACTTTAGGAATGTGATTTTTCTTCTGAGGATTGCTTTAACTATATTGTATAAATTTTCAAATGTCTGATCATTATTATTGTCTTTCACGTAATTGTTAATTCTATAATTAAAGGTTCTTAAATTTAACTTTTGTTTTTGGTTTTCATTATTAAGCTCTTCTTGTCATATTGAATATTTTGTTTGTGTTCCCTGAATTAATTACTATTTTTATTGCAATATGATTTGTAAATAATGTTAAGAATTATTGTTGTTTTACATTTATTTAAAATCTCTGTCACCTAGTGTTGCTTAATTTTTGTAAAAGTTTCATTTGTATTTAAAATTATTAAAAATATGTATATTCCTTATTGGTCCCATTTTAAAAATGTCCTGTCTATTAGCTCCAAATTTTCCAAAAATTTATTGATTTTTGTACTTTATTTTTGATATCATTTAAACTTGTTTGATTCTGAGAAAGAAGCATTTAAATATCCTATTATTATGATGTTATTTGTGACTTCTTATAATTTGGTTAATTTTTCCCTAATAAATTTCATTGCTATAATATCTGAAACAATACACTAAAATGTTGGTTTCTTTAAACATAATATAATTTTCTTATTTAACTCTGTTTATATTGTGATTTTTTTTTAAAAAATTTGCTTTATTTGTTGTTTTTCAACTCTTGCTTTTTTAAAAAATTTGTTTGATACATAATAAATTTTGTCCCAGGCTCTTATTTTTATTCTATATATTGCCATTTAATTTTAGTTATGTTTCTTGTAAGCAACAGATTATGGAGCTTATCTTTTGTCCTTCTCAGTTCATGGAACTGTTAAATCCATTCACACTGAAAGTTATGATAATTTGATTTAGGTTTACTTGTGTCTCAAGTTTTTGAACCTGCTAAATGGTACAATGGCTGGAGCACTCTACCTGGCCTTAGAAAGACCTCAAACACCTCAAACACACATCCATATGTGATCATGGGCAAGTCACTTATTTTTACCTGCCTCAATTTCCTCATCTTTAAAACAGGATTAATAATAGTACTGACCTCATAATGTTGTAAGAATAAAATGAGATAACATTTATAAAGTGCTTTGCAAGCCTTTAAGAGCTATATATACTTTCTATCTATTAATTTAATCGGGATTTTTTCATTGTTCCCCTTTGTTTTGTTTTTTTTTTCGGGGGGGGGGGGGTTATGTTAGTACTTTCCTCCTGTGATTAGCTTTAATTTATCTAATTTTGATGCAAGTCCATTCCTGCAGGTTTCCCCTTAGCCCACTGCTGCCACCTATTTGTCCATCATTTCCCTATTTTTGAAATTTTACTGGACTTTATTGATTTTTTAAAAATTTACTTTAAATATACTTTAGATAATTCTTTCCTTTTTTACTTCTCTATTAATTAGCTCAAAATTCTTCCTCTTTCCCTCTTTTCCAACTTTTTTTTTGATAGTGGTTTCTTTAGATGATATGATTTATGTTTTTCCTGAGTAGCTTTGGGAAATTGTGCTTTTGCTTGTATGTCTAGATTATGTTTAAGAACAAACTAAAAAGGAGTTATCATGGGAAGAAGAAAGTGGCTTAGCAATCCTGATCTCATTTTATGTCTATTTCATTTATGTAAGGGTGTGTCCTTTTCAGACTTTGAAAAGTTTATCACAGGAGGCACAGATAGATAATGATGGAAGGTTTTGAGTAATTGATTTGCAAAGCCAGGAAAATTTGGAACTCCTTATGAATATCTTCCTGGGATTTGAACTGAGATGAGGTCATTTGTATGATGTTTCTATGAAAAACTCATCCTTGTAGAGGCAACATCTAATACAACATTTAATGAGGAAAAAATGACAAAAAAAAAAAAAACCTACAGATTCATAGCAAGAGCCTATGGGATTTTTTCACCCAGATTTTTATATTTGAAGATGTATGAAAAATATAAGATCAGATATTCTATCTCTTGAGTCCCTCAGAGTTAGTTAATAGAAGGTTAATTTGTAACATCTCAAAATCATTGGTTGTTGACTTCTACGTGGCCATACATATTGACAAGAGTTATGAGTATAGAGATGCTATGCATTGGTCAACTAGAAAATAGTCTAGCACTATCTGGAGTAGGTTATATCTTAATCTAGGGTCTCAAATTTTAAATAGATTCACAAAATTCTTAATAGATTTGAATTTTTTTAATGGTATGGATTCCTGTGCTATCGAAAAGGGAAAAACTTCCAGAGCCAATTTTGAGTTGGATTTGATTTTATATTTTGGCCCAGCATGGTATTCAAATTAGAAAGTTGTTGAACTTCATCCTGAAGCCATGTGACTCCTGGGCAAGTCACCTAACTTTATTTGCCTTGATTTCCTCATCTGTAAAATGAGCCAAAGAAGGAAATGATGAACGAACCACTGTGGTTTCTTTATTGAGAAAACTCAAAATGGGATCATGAAGATTAAGACATGACTGAAATGGCAATTCAAATTAAAAAAGTTATTGAATTTTAACCTGAAGTGTGAAATACACTGAGCAACAACCTTCCTAGATCTGTTTTCTCATCTGTCAAAAAAGGGTTTAAATGGCTGCTGAGGTCTCTTCCAGCTCTGTATCTCTGATTTAGATTAGATATAAGTCAGAGATTCAAGTATTATAATGGGACCAAAGCAAGATCTTTTATGCCCATTGTTCATATAACCAAAATAGACTAGGCTCAGTTAATGAAGGGGAAAAAAAGTTGAGATACTTGTGTATGTTTTCCCTTTGGTAAGACTGAGGGTACTTTGGAGTAAATGAACTAGAGAGGAAATTGGAAGGTCTGCCCACACAATCCTTGCAGCATAAGTAGATACAGCATTCAGGGAGACAGAAGCAATGAATGTCAGAACATCCATTCATTCACCATCATTTATCATTTCTTATTGTGTGGTAATAGTCCATTACATTCATTCATGTATCACAACTTGTTTATCATATGGGTCCTTCTTATTGCCTAGCCATGGGATCTTTGGGTGAAAGGGTAAAGAAATTTTAGTCACTTCTTAGAGAAACTCCAAATTGCTTTCCAGTCTGACTAAACCAATTCAGAGCTCCACCAACAGTGTCAACTATTATTATGGTAACCATCCAGGCTTCATCTTGTCCTTGACCTTTTCAGATTCTGTTAATTGTAATCCATCTATTTCAACTCATTTCTCCCAATCCAGTTAAAAGAAACAACAACTTAGAATTAGTAAATTAATTCCAGTCTAGATATTTATTTATTCAATGTTATAATGGATGTAAGGATGCAGCATTAAAACAGGAAAAAAAAACATTTATTTGGGGCAAAATAGGAATAATAAAACAACAGAAACAAGAGGAATAAGTCAACAGGAATCATATTTCTTGAATAAACACAATATTTTTCTCTTTCTTCTCCTACTTGTTTAGGAAGTAAGCTCCTCCAAACACAACAATTTTGATAAGGGAGAATTTAAGGAAGTTCCTCTATAACTAGAGTGAAAAGGCTAAAACCTTCAGTGAAGAAAACCTTCTACTGTTGCTCAAAAACTGTTCAAGCTAAAATACATTTATTTATTTACGACTCACTGGCCACAGCTAATCTATAATAAAACTTCTGGATTGGACTGTGTTAGTCATTCCTATCATCATTCATCTTTTCTGGTTGCTGGTAAAGCTCTCAGCAGGTTTTCCCAGGCAATACTAGACACTACTGGCTGAAGGCCTTTTCCAGGGTCTTTTGTCCCTTCTTTATCTCCCTCACAAAGTTAGTGGAGATGTTCTTCAGATATTTTATCAAGAGGAAGGGTGAAAACAACTCTGTTCAACTGTCAGTGGGAATTTTTTTTCATTCTTTGATTCACTCAAGAATTGTGAACCTCTTTCTCTTTCTAAATGGAACTACAAAAAGGATAACTCTGTTTTTCAAGTTTCCATCTTATGTCACCAAATTAAAAAAAAAAATCTTGCAATATCTTCAAATCAAATGCATGTAAAAGTACAAAATCTACTTTTCTATGTAAAAAGTGACATCATAGTCAAATTATCCCAGATGTATAAGCTAATATCCACATTAGAGTTTCATACAGTTGACTATAAGTATAATTCACATGTAGTTAATAGTAGATTCTATTACATACTAGATTTGCTTACTTTATTTCCAATTTATCCTATATATAGCTTGTTTATACATATTTGCTTGCATGTTGTCTTCCCTCATTAGACTAGGAGGTCATAAAAGAAAGGAATTATTTTTTGTCTTTGTGTGTCCAGAATTTACCATGGGGTTTGGCACAAAGTAGACTCTTGATCACTGTGAATAAAATGCATAGTTCAGATTAACTACTTGTGTGACTTTTGTCTTATCTTTTCTTTATTCTTTATGTCTTACCTATTCTTTATTTTCCTTATTATTTTATTTTTCACCTTTATTATTTCTTTATTCTTCATTTTCTTTATTACCTTTATTCTTTATTTATTATTTTCTTTATTAAAATTCTTTATTACCTTTAAAATGGAGGAATTGAAATAAATGACCTTTAAGGTTCTTATTGGCTCTAAATCTATAATCATATGATTTTAGGTTAGGATTTCATATAAATTATATATACTTCATTGGTGAATGCCACCTGACTATATGGAAATCTGAAATTAACACTATCATAACATATTCTCTTATTATACTCCCCCTCCATCATGCCATATGGTACCTCAGTCACCAGTTGAATAAGACTAGTACTTCTTCAAACTTTTCTTTCCAGAGCTTCACCAACTAGCTACTGAATTTCCTGAGCTAGATGATCCATAGGCTTCTCAAAATCAATAGTCCAAAATAGAATTCATAAAATTCCCCCAAAACCTGCCTATTTTCTGAACTTTCCTGTTATATTTTGTGAGCATCATCATCCTTCCAGTCAGCAACCTCAATTTCTATAAATCTCTACCATATCTCATATATCTTATCACTTCTCTCTGCTCACATAATCTAGATCAAAACCTCCTCATCTACAGTCTGGACTATTGCAAAAATTTTCTAATTGGTTCCTCTGCCTAAAATCTCTCCCCATTCTAAACCATCCTACATGCAAAGTGATTTTCTAAAAGTCTGGGTTTAATCATGCTTCTCCTCCCAACTCGATAAATTCTAATGGTTCCCTATTAACAATCTGAGCATCTGAAACTCTCACACACTGACCCTCCCCTATCTTTCCAATCTTTCAAAATATGCACACACTGTGCCCTTGCATTCCTCATGCATGACATTTGATTTCCCATCTCTGTGCTTTTACACTATTGGTCTTCATGTCTAAAATTCTCTACCCCAGCACTTCCTACTTCTTAGACTTACTGGTCCCCTTCAAGCTTCTGCTTAAGTGCTACCATCAACATGAGACCCTTCCAGTATCTTTCCTTCCAAAGTTATCTTGTTTCTACTTTACATATGTTTTGTGCATAGTGTATATTTATATGTTATCTCTCCTATTAAAATGTAAAGGGAAAAATTGATTTATTTTGCTCTTTACAGCTCTAGCATCTAGGATAGCACCTGGCATATAGTAAGTGCTTAATAAATATTTGATTGCATGATTAAATGCCTTAAAGACTACTTGTTGGGATCCTCATCCTTTCTGGACTTTCAGAAACAATTCAGAAACAATTTCAGATGAGAAAGATTGCCTGGATTTAAGTTCTCACCGTCAAATCATTCTATTTGAGTTTCTATGGTTTTCTATCTCTTAAAGCAATTGTAAAATCCAAGTGTGATGCTACTCCAAATTATCAATGAAGATCTATGAGAAAAAGGTGTAAATTGGGGATTAGGGGTGGAGAGAGAGACAAGAGCAACTAAATGGGAGTGCAAATAAACATAATGTTCTCTAGAAATTTAGTTATGCACAAAGCTTTTCATTGCACATGAATCATAGTGTACAACTTTAAATTCATCTTCCCTCCGGAATTCCCATTTTGTCAGTGGATGGAGCATTTCCCTTCCCATATTAAGCCAGCAGAGGGAGATGTTGTCTTTCATTGTGGGACAGTAGCCTGTTTTTCACTAAAATATTAGAAGCCAGTATTCTACTCTTTTAAGAAATGTTCTTAAAGCAGGGGGAAAAGGTTGATGTAGTAGGAAAGACATTGAATTCGAAGTAAGAAAGCTTAAGTTGTAGTCTTAGTTCTGTTACTAATTAGCTATGTGACCCTGGGTCTCTCATTTAACTTTATTTTTCTGAGCTCTAGTTTCTTCATCAATAAATTGAAGGAATTACTAAAGAAAAAAGTTATTTATGCAAAAACATTCAGGGTTACTCATAATGACAAAACCAGATGGAAATAATCCAAATGCCCAATAATAGGCCCATATAAACCAATTGTAATATTAAAACAAAGAGTAAATACTATAGTGGTATTAAAAAAAGAAAAGTATGTGAGTACATAGAAAAATATATCTATTTTATATATACTTTTGTATATATGATAATATAACATTATAAATAATGTTATACATAATATTAAATATATTATTTATAATATACTTATATATTATATATGTAATATAGAATGTATATAATAACATTAAATAAATATATACATATATAATAACATTACATATAATATATAAATATATAATAATATTAAATATATGTTTATATAACATATCATTTATATATATATAATAACATTAAATTAAAAAGTTAAGGCATATACTAATATATTTACCTTAATTTAAACTATGTAGAAATGTATGTTTATATTTTTAAAAGACTTGAATTTGAAGTAACAAAGATTATTATACATTAGATATTTTGTCATTTAAACTTCTTTAATCTATTATTTATTAAAATAATTCATCTTTTAAATCTCTTTCAACTCTAAAAATTTTATTATTCATATATACTTTCTTTAGAGACTGAATGAGGAATAAATGATTGTAAGTATTTTTAAATGGTGGAATTAGATGACTGTTGACTGAAAATAGGTTGCAATTGTAGAAGGGAGTGTAGTTACTATTAGTATTTAATATTGTAGGTTTTAGTATTATAATTTGGTATGTTTGTTCTATAGTCTCAGAGATGACAACTTAGTTTTCATTAGCTCCTTTATCTTTCATTTATTATTTTTCATATGTTGTCTTTCATTTCTCTGTGAGCTTAACTTTGTGTCTGAATCTCTTAGAAGCATCTCTTAGAAAGACTTATGAGTGACTCATGAACTACTTTTCTGATTAGACCTTGTATTTAAGAAAAATCATTTAAATTAAGGATCATTCGAAATCTGAAGGCATTGCTGAAGACCATACCATTGAATACACTGACTTTGCATTCCAAAAATTTACCAGAAAGCAACCAAAATATTTTCCTTGTGACATTATATTGACTAGTGAATGCCTATATATTTAATTCAAAAGTGAACAATAGCCAAGATTTTTTTTCTTACCTAGTAGTAGTTATAGACAATCTTTTAATCTCCTATCTATATTACTCTTCCTATTCCTCATGTCATTCCTTGATACCTCCCTACAGATATTAGAACATCTTCCTATTTCTTAACTGAAATACCATAATGTTGTCAAGAGCTTTTATGGTATTAGGCATCTGGCCCAAGTAAAGAATCAGAGAAAGAAAATGAAATTTTCTTCTTGTGCCCAGAAAGGCATATTATATATTATCTTCCCAATCCAGAGACTCTTATTTTAATTTCTGGTTCATAGGGATCTTCAGTTTTCTCTTTAGCCTGTCATTAATTCCCCAAATCCAGACATCATTTTTCAGAGTAATATTGTATTTTTTGGGTCAGAGCCATCTTCTATTTCTCTAATTTCTACTTCCCTCCATTTCCTCTCCAAAGGAAAACAAAAGATACAGAAATTCATGGCTGCAAACTATATGAAGTCAGGGACTTTTTTTTTTAATCTCCCTGATTGCCTACTGTGCTCTGGACATAGTAGGTACACAATAAATGTTCAATGAAAGAATGAATAGGAGCAGGAGGGGAAAACAATCCAAACAGGCAAGTTCATATAATACATTCCTCCATCTTTTCTTCACAAGTACCTTTCCTTCCTTCTGTGTTGCATAAGAAAATATAATGTGTCAAATACTCTGTACTCTACTCTCCAAATAGACCCACATCTCAAGGAAAAATCAGTCCTATAGGTAGAAAGTTGAGATGTTTCCTTACTGTGTTACTTAATCATTCACACTGCAGCAAAATAGAATTTTCTCAAACTTTTCATGTTCCAAATGTATTGGAAAGCAAAAGTTTATTATATCCCGAAAGTGATTCTTGACATAAACAAGCTATTAGTATAGTAATAGTATAGCTGTTAGAGTATTCCATAATATAGTGCCCCTAAAAAGAAATAAATGGGGAAAATAAATAGGGATTTTTAAATAGAGGGAGAAGATTTGAATAACCAGCATACTTCTTCTCCTACACTTGCATTTTGTAAAGTCACAAAATTTTTTGCTAAATCACCATAGCTTTTCTCATTTTGACAAAAAAAGTGATATATAATGATACGAAAGAGACAACAAAAGAAATTGATTGGCTTATTTTTCTCTACCAGACTGTCATGTGTAGTGTGTTTCATTTATATACTATTAATTTCATGAATTTTAAACTATGAATTTGCAAGAGGCATCCAAATATACAAACATCTTAATTTCTATTTTATTTTTCTCTCTACATTTTGTAGAAACTCTAATGAAATATATTGTTCTACATAAAGGTTCTGGGTTCAGTAATCTAAATCATAGAATATTAGTCCTGAATAGAAGAGCTCAACTCCATCATTTTATATGGGATTCAGAGAGATTATAAAATGATAGTTCACATTTCATAGAATCCCATAATTACAGCATCTCCAAGAAGTGATTTGTTCAGCTATTATATGAAAATCGATAATGAAGGAAAACTTGTTACCTCCAAAGACAGCCCATTCTACCTTTGAATAGCTCTGTTTGTTTGGTGTAAGACATGCATATCACAGGTGGCATGTGATCAAAGATCCAATTTGGACAAGTCCATCTTGAGAGGGACTGTTTTTCTTCCTTTAGAAGTTGGGGGGATGAGGAGGATAAAAAAAGATCCAAGCAAGACCTACTGCCAGCCTACATGGGGATATTGAACAGACAAGGTCCAAGACTGCCAAGACCAACTGATCTCTCCTTCAGATTCCAAGAAGACTATCCAAATATGCTTAGATCTAATTCTATCTATCCACAACCCCTCAGATAGCTCTAATATGTGGTATGAGACTATGTTTAGAAGAAAAACAGGAAGTGAAAGGTTAGCTAACATTTTCTAGGTAAGAATCTTCCACCAAGAGCTGGTTAAATAAAATACCATTATGAATAACAAATGATGACCATATATCCAAGCAAAAGAGAAGTTGAAGAAATTCTACAGATTAGAATATATAAAAGAATGTACAAAAGTAAATGAGACTTAATTTATATGAGATTACTTGCTGTCTTGAGGAGGAGGAAGGTAAGGGTGGGAGAGAGAAAATTTGGAACAAAAAATTTAACAAAAATAAACATTGAAAACTATTTTACATGTATTTGGAAAATAAAATATTATTGAAATTTTAAAAATGTAAATGAGCTCTTCAGCTGGGAGCAAGATAAGATCTCAGACTGAAGTAGAAAAGAATGAACTCAGCCATGTAAGGTCTACTCTTAAGCATTCTCTAGAGCAGGGTTTCTTTTACCATTTGTGACTTCTTTTCAGATGAGAAATTTTTTTAAATTTTAATTTAATTTTATTTAATAATAACTTTGTATTGACAGAGTCCATGCCAGGGTAATTTTTTACAACATTATCCCTTGCACTCGCTTATGTTTCGTTTTTTCCCCTCCCTCCCTCCACCCCCCCCCAAGATGGCAAGCAGTCCTATATATGTTAAATATGTTGCAGTATATCCTAGATACAATACATATTTGCAGAACCAAACAGTTCTCCTGTTGCACAGGGAGAATTGGATTCAGAAGGTAAAAATAACTCGGGAAGAAAATCAAAAATGCAAATAATTTACATTCATTTCCCAGTGTTCTTTCTTTGGGTGTAGCTGTTTCTGTCCATCATTTATTCATTGAAACTCAGTTAGGTCTCTTTGTCATAGAAATTCACTTCCATCAGAATACATCCTCATACAATATCGTTGTCAAAGTGTATAATGATCTCCTCGTTCTGCTCATCTCACTTAGCATCAGTCCATGTAGGTCTCTCCAAGCCTCTCTGTATTCATCCTGCTGGTCATTCCTTACAGAGCAATAATATTCCATAACATTCATATACCACAATTTACCCAGCCATTCTCCAATTGATGGGCATCCATTCATTTTCCAGTTTCTAGCCACTACAAACAGGGCTGCTACAAACATTTTGGCACATAAAGGTCCCTTTCCCTTTTTTAGTATCTCTTTGGGGTATAAGCCCAATAGAAATACTGCTGGATCAAAGGGTATGCACAGTTTGATAACTTTTTGGGCATAATTCCAGATTGCTCTCCAGAATGGTTGGATTCGTTCACAACTCCACCAACAATGCATCAGTGTCCCAGTTTTCCCGCATCCCCTCCAACATTCATCATTATTTTTTCCTGTCATCTTAGCCAATCTGACAGGTGTGTAGTGATATCTCAGATTTGTCTTAATTTGCATTTCTCTGATCAATAGTGATTTGGAACACTCTTTCATGTGTGTGGTAATAGTTTCAATTTCATCATCTGAAAATTGTCTGTTCATATCCTTTGACCATTTATCAATTGGAGAATGGCTTGATTTTTTATAAATTTGAGTCAGTTCTCTATATATTTTGGAAATGAGGCCTTTATCAGAACCTTTAACTGTGAAGATGTTTTCCCAGTTTGTTGCTTCCCTACTAATCTTGTTTGCATTCGTTCTGTTTGTACAAAGGCTTTTTAATTTGATATAATCAAAATTTTCTATTTTGTGATCAGTAATGGTCTCTAGTTCATCTTTGGTCACAAATTTCTTTGTCCTCCACAAGTCTGAGAGATAAACTATCCTATGTTCCTCTAATTTATTTATAATCTCGTTCTTTATGCCTAGGTCAGACCCATTTTTATCTTATCTTGATATATGGTGTTAAGTGTGGGTCCTTGCCTAATTTCTGCCATACTAATTTCCAGTTATCCCAGCAGTTTTTATCAAATAATGAAATCTTATCCCAAAAGTTAGAATCTTTGGGTTTGTCAAACACACTAGATTGCTATAGTTGACTATTCTGTCTTGTGAACCTAACCTTTTCCACTGATCCACTAATCTATTTCTTAGCCAATACCAAATGGTTTTGGTGACTGCTGCTTTATAATATAATTTTAGATCAGGTACAGCTAGACCACCTTCATTTGATTTTTTTCATTAATTCCCTTGAGATTCTCGACTTTTTATTGTTCCATATGAATTTTGTTGTTATTTTTTCTAAATCATTAAAATATTTTCTTGGAAGTCTGATTGGTATAGCACTAAATAAATAGATTAGTTTAGGGTGTATTGTCATCTTTATTATATTTGCTCGGCCTATCCAAGAGCACTTAATATTTTTCCAATTATTTAAGTCTGACTTTATTTGTGTGGAAACTTTTTTGTAATTTTGCTCAAATAATTCCTGACTTTCCTTTGGTAGGTAGATTCCCAAATATTTTATGCTATCAACAGTTATTTTGAATGGAATTTCTCTTTGTATCTCTTGCTCTTGGATTTTGTTGGTGGTCAGCTGAGAAATTTTTATGTGACCCCAGTATATAGGTATATAAAGTAAGCATACAATTCAAACATTTTCTTGTAATAAATAATAATTTCATGTCCCTGACATTCAGTTTATGAGACTCCATATGGAATCACAACCCACAATTTAAGAAGTTTTGCAATCTGATAACAAGACTTGTAGTATTTAGAGACATATTGCAATGGTTTCCTATTCTCTTTTATAAGTCAAAAGTCTCTCTTCTCTTTCTCTCTCCCTCTCCCTCCTTTCTCTTCCTCTTTTTCCCTTTCTTTTCCTTCCTAATCCCCTGTTTCTCTGTTTTTGTCTGCCTCTGTGGGTCTACTTTGTCTCTTTTCCTTTTTTTGCCTATTTTCCTCTTCCTTCCACTCCCTCCTTCCCTCCTTTTAGGAATCACAGCTCTATACATGAAACATCAGGTTATCCTTTCCTACTTTGTTTAAATGAGAGTGGGTGTTAAATTAGAATTTTTTTTTTCCTCATATAAGTCTAAATCTCCCTCTTTGTAACTTTTGCCCACTATTCCTAATTGCCCTCTTAGGCTAATAAGAAAAATCAAAATGATAAATGTTGGAGGGGATGTAGGAAAACTGGGACACTAATACATTGTTGGTGGAGTTGTGAACAAATCCAACCCCATTCTGGAGAACAATTTGGAACTATACCCAAAGAGTTATCAAACTGTATCCCTTTGATACAGAGATTATCCCAAAGAGATTATTAAAAAGGGAAAAGAACCCACAAATGCAAAAATGTTTATAGCAGCCCTTTTTGTAGTGGCAAGGAACTAGAAAGTGAATAGATACCTATCAGATGGGAAATAGCCAAATAAGTTATGGTGTATGAATGTAATAGAATATTGTTATTCTATAAGAAATGATCAGCAGGCTGATTTCAGAAAAGTCTGGAGAGACTTACCTGAACATCACATGATGTTAAGTAAGTAGAATCAAAAGAACAGTGTATGTAGCAACAAGATTATATAATGATCAACTGTGATGGATGCAGCTCTTTTCAACAATGAGGTGATTCAGGCCAATCCAAAGTGATGGAGGTGAGCCATCTGCATCCAGAAAGAGGACTATGGAGACTAAATGTGAAGCACAACATAGCATCTTCATCTTTTTTGTTGTTGTTTCTTTGCTTGTTTTTTTTTCTTTCTCATATTCCCCTTTTGATCTGGTTTTTCTTGTGCAGCATGATAAATGTGGAAATATGTTTAGAAGAATTGCAAATATTTCACTTATATTGGATTACTTGCTGTCTAGGGAAAGAGGGGAAGAGAAGGAGAAAAATTTGGAATACAAGGTTTTACAAGGGTGAATGCTGAAAACAATCTTTGCAAGTATTTCGAAAAATAAAAATCTATTGTTATGAAAAAAATCAAATCCTTTTCCCACATAACTCTTTCAATATTTGAAGACAACTATTATGCTCTCCTTCCTGTAAGTTTTCTTTTCTCTATACTACATCTTTCCAATTTTTCTTGATATTCTTCACCATGCTAGTCAATATCTGAATATATTCCAACTTCTCAATGTGAAACTGAGCAAAGTGTGTTCTAGCCAAGGCAGAGCACATATTTCATGTACATATTCTGTATAGCTTTTTTATACCCCCATTTCAGAAATAAAAATGGAGGGTCTGGCTCAGATCTAGGATCTACTCAAAGAAAGAAGTAGAAAGATATTTAATGTATATTTTAAAACAAAAAAAAATGATTAATATACCACAAGCTTACATTGACAAAAAGTTTAAGCAAGAATAATTAATTCTTGTTATATTCTCCTGTGGTGTTAGAACTTAAAATAAATAATATTTAAAATATTTAAATAATCCCACAAATTGCTTCATGTTTTGGTGTTTTGAGCAATTTGTGGGATTATTTAATCAGCATTTCACATTTCAGCAACTCTTCTGGAAATCCAGGTTTTGAACTGATTCTACTACCAATAGTCATGATATACAAGATGCCCTAGAGTTGTCAGAAGATCCTTCCAAAGTGCAGCCTCACCTACCAAGGAAGACAAAGGAGCTCCCAATGTCTCAGTCTCACAAGGTTGCTTCCAAATTTGTAAATGTATAACTTAAAACTGATTCACTGTCACCTATACTCAGTAAAGAAGTATAACCCCCCCCATAAGCAAAGGCTAGTACAGAAAATCTTACTGTAAATATTTTTAATGATAGACAAACCTCTTAGGATGTGTAGTCTAGTATCATAAAGATCAATCTCTTCTTAGCTCAGAGAAAATGCAAAAGAGATTATCTTATGTCTTCAATAGCAGGATGAGATTGAAGCAAGCCTTGAAGTTCAAGGCTGATGAAGTGGAATGAGATGGAGGGGAGACAGAGAGAGAGAGAGAGAGAGAGAGAGAGAGAGAGAGAAACAGAGAAAACAAAGAGAGAAAAAGACAGAGACAGAGAGACAGAGAGATGAGGTATAAATGGAGAATCATAAAATGACTATGACAATTGAGAGTGAGATTCTGAGGAAATTATGCAAAAGTTATCTTTTCAATTCCACTTTCTCCCAATCCCCTGCCTGCTTGCTATGTTAAGCAATGACTTGATATGCATTTCCCTGGGTACATTTGGTAATGTTCCCAATAAGCAAAGGGGATGGTTTCAATAAAGGCTGCTTTCATTGGGCAGAAAGAGCTATGTTTCTCTTCTACATCTCAGTAGCTAGGTACTTACTGTGGAGCATTTTATGAGCTGGTTTGTTTGTTTTTTTCCTGTATTCTAAAATATCTTTAAAAACTTCCAAGAATAAAATTTAAAATGGAACTTGGAAATTTTCTTTCTGCCTCTTTGGTGACATGAAAAAAAGATTTGCTTGTCATTTTAATTGGGGCATAGCTCACTTGGAATATTAAATTCATGGGCCCTAGAATTAAGGCTGAATTCTTCTCCATCCCCTACTCCCACCACAGAAAAGATGTGGTAGATGAGAGTCAGAGAAGACAGAGATAGCTGCAAGGGAAGCTACTACATGGTATGAGCCTTAGACGGTAGAGAAAGGAGCATTTGAAAGAGTTTTGACATTTTAGAGATGGGATGGGATGGTTTTGTGAGAACCCAAACAGATGGTCTCCACAATGGCACCTAGAGGTTGTGAAAACAAAAGAGGCAGACATAAATCTTTTCTTTAGGTTCACTTGGACAGGGTTACCTTATGCCATGTGCTCATGGCTACCATGGTACCAGAGAGAGATGGGAGATAGAATCACTCCCTTGTACACTTCTTGTGCAGCAGCCTACCCTTTTGAGGAGAAATTTCATGACACTCTCATGGAACCCAGAGACCAATAAAATAAATGCCTACATCATTTCAAGGTTACTAGGTAGTCCAGCACTGAGCCAACACATACTCCATGGGATGTACTCCAATCTAACCTCATCTAAATACATTATAAATAGATTAATTTTGCTTAATAAAAGCATTCATATATAGGATTCCTTTAAATAATAAATTTCCTTTTGCTTTTAAATAATTGAGAATCTCAGAAATCATACAGTCCATATCTATCCCTTCTATAACAACTCTGAGAAGTGGTCATCCACTGTCTGGCTAATAATCTTCAATGTTAAAAACTCAACCCAGTGACAGCCCATCCCACTTATGCACAGTTCTGAATAAAAGGAAATTTTTACTTATGTGAGTAGAAATCTACTTCATTGATTCTAGTTCTGTTCTCTAAGGCCAAACAAAATGGACTAATCATTCTTCTTGTGTGTAGATATAAATTCATGACTAAATTTATTTTTTATAAGTCCAATCCAAAAAACTATTATAAATTTAGAGATACCTGTATGTTTAGGTATGTAACTGATAATTTACATTGGAAAAAGGAGGAAGGTGTCCAAATGTTATATAGAGAAATAAAACTCAAAATTTCTCAGAGATTTTCAGGAGACCTGAGGATCTGGTAGCAAGAGATCAGGGAAGGGAAAACCAAAGAGAAGGCTGACAATTTGTTTTGACTAATGACCTATGCTTTGAATGTTTATCTAAATCCAATGTTTATGGGTTATCTGGGATTTGGTAGTTTGGAGTTGCTCTTAATAGGGAAATTAAGGAGAGGGCAGCAGTTTAAGCAATATCTCATTCATTTCTAGAACAAGTTTTAGGCTACTAAATTCCTGCTAAAGGTAAGAACAGAATATCTCTAAGAGTTAACAGAATCTACCACTGAACAAATTCCTGAAGACTTGAAGTAAGATCCATTTCCCTTCAACTACTTTGCATGGAACTAATACTTTTTTTTTACATATAGCTATGAAGTTACTACATTGCAATTAGGAATTGCAAAACAAGTAAAGAAAATGGTGTGTAAGAATTACATATTAGGAATTAGGTCTGGGCTCTGCCTTTTCATAAAATCAAATAAAATCAGGCTGAGAATGTTTATCTTTTTAATGTAAATGTGGCATAGCTAGTCTGCATTACTTTGTTGTTGGTTTTTTGTGGGTTTTTTTTTTCCAATCTTGACTTCAAAAGGGTAGGATTTGATTCAGAAAAAGTGCATTTTTATTATAAATAGAATAGTAAAAAATTGATTTTTTTCCCAAGCCCTAATTGCAAAAGTGTCAAATAACATGTCACATTTAAAGGCTGTCGTGGGAGCCAAACAGTGTAATTGTATATGGACAGTGTTATCTAATTTAGGCTGGTTTATGTGATTTAGTGGTATATATTTGCTGTAGTTTGCATTATTTAGATCTTTGATAATCTCCTTGCTTCCCCAGTGATCCAAATCTGTAGATTTCTCCTTGCCTTGTAACAGGAGGTCATTTTTGTCAATCAAAATAACTGATGCAAAAGCAACTGGGACAAAAAGGTGGTGGGAAAACAATACACTAGAGTATAAGCAGGTTCCCTATGAGTTGATTAGGGAGGTGATCAGAGAGTAGGTTCAGATAGCAGTCATTGGTATTATGTGGAAAGAACAAATAGGCTAGTCAGCATTGAAGAGCCTGTTTGCATCTGTCCTGTGGAACCATGTAATTGTCTGAACAACTAATGAAAACATTTCTTTTCTCTCATATCCCTTTTATTTCTTTCACTTTCCTTTCAGTGGGAACTATTTTTCTCAAGCAAATCTAATTAACGATTTGCCAAATTGATGTTGGATTTCCCCATCTTGAACTACACTGTGTGGGGAAAGTAATTCATGTTTCTGACCAAATTTGCCTGATTAATTAGATAAATTTGAAATTGCTTTGAACTTATTTTGAACTTATTTATCTTTGTACATTTTTAATCAAATGCCCTTCTCCCAAACCCTTTGCCCAGTAGAATGTAAGCTTCTCCTAGACAGGGACTGTCTAATGACTTTGTATTCTCATCATCTAGTATTGAGCCTTGTCTAATAATCAATGAGCATTGCATAAATGTTCTACGGACTGTTATTAAAAATAATCAGTTAAGATATTGAGCCTACAGTTCAAGGACCTTAACATTCTACCAACACATTCTTGGATAAGTAAATGCCAGGTATATGTAAAGTAGTGGTGGTGATTTGATGGTAGGAAACTAACAATTGGGGAAGCCAGTCTTTCCTCTTGAAGGAAGTAACATTTGAGTTGAGTGTTGAAGGGACTAAAGGGTTCTCAGGAGTTGAAGTGGGGAAGGAGGATATTTAAGTACAGAGGGGTGAGATGTGGAAATAGCCTATGCCAATTCAGAAGATGGGACAGTAAGTAAACTAGTCTGCCAAGAGCAGAGTGAGGGAAGGAAAGAAATATAATAAATCTGAAAAGATAGGCTTCAATTGCATCCTAAGAATCATTACTATAGCACACTGAGCATGTGCCAATTGTAGAACCATTACATCATCTTATCATACTGGGCAAGTGCTAACTAGAGTGATCAAATCTTTACATTACACTAAGTATATGTGAACTAGAGAACCATTATCTCATCAATCACACTGAGTAAGTGCTTAACTATAAGCACCTTACTGTCCTTGTTTTAAGTATATCTTTCCCAGAATTCTCCCACTATCTGTGGTTGTCCACAGCATACTTACAAGGAAATTTTGGTACTCTTTTGTTAAATTAATTACATACAATTAAAAATAAATTTTTCATAACAGACTCAATTTCATATGTAATGATACATTTTCTATTTTTGTCATTGAAATGTTCATATTGATATTTTTAATTTGTTAAAACAAACTTTTATTTTTTTAAAAAAAAGGACAATAAGCTGAAGCAATATTGTGAAGAGCTTTTCTTGTCAAGGGAATTTTTATTTTATCCTAAAGACCACAGGGAGCTACTGAAACTTCTTGAGCAAGACAATGATATGGTCAGATCAGTAAGTGAGAAAGATGAATCGAAAAAGAAACAAACTATGGAAGTTCAGTTAAGATGCTATTGCAACAGACCAGTTGAAAGATGAAAAGGGCATGAACTGGAATAGTAGTGATATGAATAAAAAAAAGGAGGATTAGAAAGATGTGAGAAGATGGAAACAACAGCATAGCAATCTATTGAATATGGGGGTGAATGAGAATGAATTAATAATCCCAAAGTCAGATGGGTACCTTTAATAGAAAAAGGGAAGAGAGGAAAAGCAATGATTTTGTAGAAATTTATTAAATTTATTTTTTAGATATGCGAAATTAGAAATGCCTGTGAATGTTTAATTGAAAATATACAATAAGTGGCTGGAAATCAGGAAAAAGTTGATGGCTGGGTTTCAGCATAGACATGATATGTGTATATAACTATGGAAGCTGAGAAAGAAATAAGGAAAAGCAGAAGGTACAAAAAAGGACATTGGATAAAGTAAGCATTTAATAAATTCTTTTAAAATTAATGAATAAATTTTAAAAATTTGAAAACTTTATGTTAATTCATATCATTGGGTGTGTAGTTTTTTTTTTACTAATATGATGATATTTCATGATAAAATGTCAAACTTTGGGAACTTTTTCCCATACTTTTATAATAATGAAATTTAACAAAACAAGATGACTATGACTTAGGAACTATAAATATTATGTCATCTATTGTTGATTGCCAATGCTAGCTCTTTCTTGAGTGAATGGGAAGCTCTCTTCTTTTCTACCAGGGATTCAATTCTGCAAAGCTACACTCTCCCCAAGCTACTGCCTTGCTATAACTGTATCTGTTTGAAATATTGTCATTATTCTTTCAATTATTATTCATACTTGTTTAAACTCCTGCTTAAATAATGGTTCATGACTTCAAATGGGATATCATAACTGAATGTAGGGTCAAGAAATTATGATTTATTATTAGTAAAAGTCTGATTTGTATACCTATTTTATATACCTATAGACTTAGGGTTACATAAAAATCTCAGGTGAAAAAGAGTCATGAGTGGAAATTTTTTTTAAAAATTATGAGGTTTGACTTAAACCACCTCATTCTTGAACTGCTAGAGATTTGTTTATATTTCATAAAGGCATATCTGTAATTTTAATTAATTTGAAATTTTGTTACCAGATTAAAATTTTATCATCTATGACTATATAAACTGAAGCATCATATTCCTGTTCCCTTACATTATTATGACCTCAGTCATATTGTACTATTATCTTCATTTATAGAGGAAAACTTACTCTTGAAGAAGAGTTACAGTGGAGAATATTGGGATAGGTAGAAGATCAGTTCAGTGCCTTCCACTGACAGGTAATTAATACATATAATTGAAAGAAGAAAGAACAATAATAGGTCATTTTAAACTAGTTTTTTTTAAATAAATAATGAGTTGAAGATGATTTATATAGTTTATATGATCTTTGTGGCTTTTAAGTCTCTGTGAAAATAAGCTATTATATCTTTAGAAGCTAAGGAAGTATATGTTGTTGTACCTAAAATATTTTAATATACTCTTCTCTCCTTCAAAAAATTACAATATTAATGAGAATAATATTAACTTGTAAGTTATTTATTAAACCCCTACTACATTCAGCCACTGTGTAAAGCCTAGAGGATGGGCCAAAACTGTCTTTATCTTAATGAAACTAACAATATAATGGGGGGGAGATAATATATAATTGATTGAATTATATACATAATAAATTGGAGATAGAAGAAAAAAGGTTAACATTATAGAAGACTTAAAACTTTCCTGGAGAAGGTGAAATTTTAGCTGAATCTAGAAGTAGGGAACCAGCAAACATGAAAGGTTGGAGAGAGAATTCTAGGTACGGACACAATCAATGAAAATTTGTGAAGTCAAGAGATGAAGCATGAAGAACAGCAAGGAGGTAGAGTTATTGGATCATAGAGTGTGTAAAGGAGAATAAAATATAAGAAAATCATGAGAGGAATGATTATTTCTCTTTATATTAGTAACCAATTATTAAATTAGGATTAAAGTTTTCCCTTTACATTTCCTCATTGAGAAATCAGCCCTTATATGCTATTTGGCCAGCCTCTGAAGGATATTGCTAATAGATGAGATTGCCCAAATACCCAAGATACATGCTTTTCTCTCTTGAGTAGAAATCTACTTTAGGAGATCTTACAAACATAATTCAATCTAAGTAAGATCTTGTCCTTAAAAAAATTAGTCCTTGTCTGTCCTTGAGACTTTCTATTAGAATTTAAGGTGACACAATTTGTGAAGGTGAAAAACAAACCAGAAAGGTCTGGATAGAGATGTATACCTTTGCCAAGATTGCTGGAGGTCACTGAGTTTTATAATTAAGTCATATTCTCTGCAGGAGAGGCTGAAGAATTTTTGCCCATCTCTTCATTAATGTGTTCATTCCCGCATTGATTATTAATTTCCATTCCCAGGAATACCTCTCTTTCCAAATCTATTTGAGCATTCAATATTCTCCAGGGGGTATCATTGGTTTAAGAGAAAAACAAAGACCATCCTTTTCTTAATTATTCACTGGCCATAATTAATAAAATGGTTGTTAATGACCCAGAAATTATGTTCCTCAGACTTTTCATACATCACAACCTGAAAGGTAGGAAGAGCCCCGATTACAATGGAATGTGAAAACTAAGCAGAGAATTTTATAATTTGTCAAGAGTTGATGGAAAGCCACTGGAGTTTATTGAATAAGGGAATTAAATTGTCAGACCAGTGTTTAGCAAGGTCATCTTGGTAGCTGAGTGGAGAATGAACTAGAGTAGAGGGATATTTAAAGCAGGGAGACCAACTAGAAAGTTATTGCCATAGTGAGGTAATGAGTGCAGTATCAGAAGAAAGTTGTTGAGAAGGTAGAATTGACAGAACTTAACAACCGATTATATTTGTGGAGTAGAACGAATAAAGAATTGAGGATGGCACCTAGATTTTGAGGGTGGGTGATTCTGACAATAAGAAAGTTAGGAAAAGAAGATAGTTTTGAGTTCAGTTTTGGAAATATTGAAATTAACTGCATGACATTCAGTTTGAGATTTTTTTAGTTTTCCTTATCAGTTACACAACAATTCATAGTGATTTTGAAGACTGTTGAATCATTTAGCGATGATATTTGTTATTGTTTCAATAATGTCCAAATCTTTGTTGTTTCAGTTTATTTTGGTCATGCCCAACACTTTGGGACTACTTTGGGGTTTTTCTTCATAAGATATTAGAGTGATTTGCCATTTCCTTTTCCAGCTCATTTTATAGATGAGGAAACTGAATCAAAAAGAGTTAAATGACTTGCCTAACATCAAACAGCTAGCAAAAATCTGAAGTCAGATTTGAATTCAGCAAGATGAGCTTTCCTGGCTCCAGGCTGAGCACTCTATCCATTGTGTCACCTAGTTGCCCCCAACCATTGATATTTAGTTATTTGCTTTTCTGTATTCACTATATGTATTATTCTTACAATAAAATTCCATGACATTCATGTTTCACAATATGTTTAGCCATTACCCAATCAATGAGAATCCCACTTTGTTTCTACTTCTTTGCTATCACAAAAAGTGATGCTATAAATATTTTGGTATATATGGGATATATATATATATATCCTCTCAATGTCTTCCTTGGCCAAAAGAATGTCTAGTCAAAAGAGTATAGCCATTTTAGACATTTTGTTTTTATGATTCCCAATTGCTTTCCAAAGTGGTTATATTAATTCATAGCTCTAGCAAAATACTCTTCCCATGAACTCTTAAATCTTGACTTATTCTCACCTTTTATCTTCTTTGCCAAACTTCAGGGTATAAAATAAAACTTCAAGATGCTTTTGATTTGCTTTTTCTTAACATTAGGGATTTGGAGCATTCTTTCACATGGTTGTTAATAGTTTGAAATTTTTCTTTAGGGAACTGTTTTTCAAATCCTTTGATTACTTCTCTAACAGGAATTGAGTTATGCTGCTCAGGCTTTTATATAAGTTTAGTCAAGTTTAGATTAATAATTTGGCTAATCTGACACTGATGTTGTAATAGCAATGCCCAGAGAGGAAGACTGAAGTTTATTCATTCTTATATCATAAGATTCTTCCTTTAAGGTGGGAAGAGCACAGCTCAAAACATTGCCAGTGGAACTGTGACCATTAACTTACTAAAGAATTGAACTGATTAGCCATATTCTGTGTAAATGACTTTGTTTCTACTTTTTTGCTATCACAAAAAGTTATGCTATAAATATTTGATATGTATGGTAACACTTCTCAATGGCTTCCTTAACTAAAAGAATGTCTGGTCAAAAGAGTATGGCCATTTTAGACACTTTATTTTTATTATTATGATTTGTTTTTATTTATTTTATGATTTGTATAATTATGAAATACATTTTGAAGGAATATTCCCTGGGCTTTAAGTGTTAAAACTATTTTTCTCCTTCATATAGTATACTATGTATTCTTTGTGGCATAATGGAGGCCCCAAGTCCTTTTTAAAAATTAATATTTTTATTACTAATTTATATATTAAAACATATTATTTAGTAATAATATTAACAATTAATAAAATAATATAATAAGAAAGACGACTGCACAGGATTGCAAATATTATTTACAATTTGCTATTTCTTTTATATATATCTATAGCCTAGACTCTTGAAAGTTTTGAGAATAAAACATACGATGGACTTTATATCTATCCTACAAAAACTACCTTCAGTAAGTTTAGAGAAGATCAGAGTTAGAAAGTTGCTTTCAAAATGACACTTTTTCAACAAAAGCAATTCAGAAGACCATTTTCTGAGATGTAAAAGGATTGTGATCTGCATCAGTAATGTGAACTGCTTCACCATTGCAATCACAGATTCTTGAAATATAAACATATAATATGCTTGGTGATTTCTATATCCTCAAATTTTAAATCATTAAATCAGGCTGAAATGAATAAATTTTCATATTGGTCAATTTAATTCGTCACCTTGGTATTTATTTGAGTTGGCTTTTTATTTTCTTGCTCAGTATCAGAAGAAATGCTCAAAGGTCAGTCAAATGTTGTAATCAAAAAGGATTCATTTGTTATAGAATATTATTGCTTAATAAGAAACAATCAGCAGGATAATTTCAGAGAGACCTGGTAAGACTTATATGAACTGCTGCTGAGTGAAATGAGCAGAACCAGGAGATCATTATAGACGGCAACAAGATTATCTAATGATCAATTCTGATGGATGTGGCTCTTTTCAACAATGAGATGATTGAGGCCAATTTCAATGATCTCGTGAGGAAGAGAGCCATCTACACCCAGAGAGAGGACTGTGAGAACTGTGTGTGGATCACAACATAGCATTTTCACTATCTTTATTGTTGTTTATTTTCATTTTGTTTTCTTTCTCATTTTTTCCCTTTTTTGATCTGATTTTTCTTGTGCATCAAGATAATTGTGTAAATATGTATACATATATTGGATTTAATATATATTTTAATATGTTTAACACATATTGTATTATTTGCCATCTAGGAGAATAGGTGGAGGGAAGAGAGGGGAAATTTGGATCACAAGATTTTGCAAGGGTCAGTGTTGAGAAATGATCCATGCATATGTTTTGAAAATAAAAAGCTTTAATAATAAAAAATTTAAAAAAGAATTAAGCTCCTCTCTCTCTACCCATATGTTAGTGGCTAATTGTGAAGGATCATCAAGTCACTGAATATGCCAGTATTTGTGATAAAAACTCTTCTAGTTCTGTAATCATACATGAGAAACCCCATTTTAGAGTACTGAGGTGGTTGTCATTGTGTCTAATGATAGTTAAGGTGAAGGAGGGGGGAAATCCTCCTACTAAAAAAACTCTTTAAAGGCCAGATAAATAGTAAGGAGTGTGTTTAATAAAACTAATTTATAGATGAATGTGGTGCCAAGCTAGAATACATTAACAAGGTAAGGCTGCTTGATCTCTAGGTAAGATAATATATTGCTTTCATTAAAAAGCAATCTGCATGGACCATATCCACTAACAGTGGAAACTCTGCAGCTGTCACCTTTATCAGGGGAACAAGAGCAAGCCACTACATTTTAATCACTGGAGTTTGTCAGCAACGAAAAACAGCCAGCTTCCCACAAATCAACAGACATGTATCCTGATAAGGAGAGTGAATTGGAAAAGGACAGCTATACCCCACATTACGCCACCTATTCTAAAGTGATCAAAGAGCTGTAATTGTTGCAGATAAATCTACTGAATTAGGCTTCAGAGTGAAACAGCCCTCCTTGCACAAAGCAGACACACATTCACATGAGTTACCCATGACTCAGAACATGTTTGGCCATAAGCTTTCCAAATAGTTCATGAAGTAGTGAGAGATAAATGGAACAAAGTACATGGTGACCCAGCTGAGAAGCAGATTCTAGTAGCACATTGGGGTCAGGGAGAGGGGGAGTATTATCTATTAGTTGATAAGAGAAAACATACAAATCAAACAGGATGAAGTTCAATAAGGACAAGTAAAGGAGAAAATATCTGGAGAAGGAGGGTTCAGAAGGAAACAAAGTATAAATAGAAATAGGAAAAGAGAACTTTGTTATATAGAAATATAACAAAGGACTGAGAGAGCACAACAATGTTGCATTATAGCTAGCAATGAGGATGCTTAAATTATATGTATCCATAACAATATTTAGATTCCTTTATTCTGTACTAGAATTCTGCTCTTTCATGATATATTAAGGTTCTTGCAAGATCTCAAATCTGGCCTATGATAGGCTTTATGCTTCTTGTCAAAGGACCATCCTAGCAATATTTAGAGAAATTGGTCAACCTCAATTCCAGGGTGATGAATTTTTCACTCACAAAATCTACCAAAGACCAATTATTTAGTCACAGAGAGGTTAGAAGAGAGGATGAGAATAGTTAAGGTGTTCCTTTCAAAAAGTTGGCAGTGGTAGAATGAGACAGTTCTGGGGGTAGATGCTGGTAGACAAAATAGAGCAGATAAGAGAAAGGGAAAAAAAAAACCAAATGGGACTTGGGCTGGACTACAGGTGCAAGACCTGATCCTTTTCTAGACCTGGGCCATTTGTTATGGTATAATTGTTTCACTTCTTGATTTGTACAAAGAGATATTTGTTAGTATGAAGAAGAGGGAAAGGATTCAAGGACAAGTAATGAAGGTAATTTTGAAACTGGGAGATAAACTATAAAATAATTTAATTTCATATATATTTACTAGAAATCTACAATGTACAAATAATTTGGAATACAAAGACAAAAAAACAAAAATCTGATCTCTTCCCTCAGGGAATTTTTATTCTACCAACAGGTGCCAATACACAAAAGAACTGAGATAAATTTGGAATACAAAGACAAAAAAACAAAAATCTGATCTCTTCCCTTAGGGAATTTTTATTCTACCAAAAAATGCCAATACACAAAAGAACTGAGATAATTTTCTACAAAGAAGAAAATTTGAAAGGTAATCAGCTGACAAACTTGAATATAAGGTATTCCTAAAGATTGTATATAGGGAATTAATACAGTTAGATGATGCAGTGGATAGGGTGCTAACCCTGGATCCAAGAAATCTTTGTGAGTTCAAATTTGGCCTCAGACATTTAATAGCCATGTGATGCTGGTTAAGTCTTTTAACTTTACCTCATTTCCTCAGTAATTGAGTTGGAGAAGGATATGCCGAACCAGTGTGGTATCTTTGCCCAGAAAACCCTAAACGGCATCACAAAAAGCCAGAGAAAACTGAAATGACTGAACAACCACCACCAAGATTTAATATCAATTTTCAATGAAGAAAGAACAAGAGAAACCTAGCTTATATTGCAAGATAAAAGCTTGAATTCAACGAGGGCAATTTTGGAACATGATTAAAAGTAAAACTTCATCTAAATCATTCCAATCATCATCAAAACAACAATATTAGTAGCAGTTCTAAATTTAATATAAACTCCTTTGTGGCATAGATTATTTCTTATTCATTTTTTAAATAGTATTTTCCCCAATTACATGTTGCAATAATTTGAACATTCTTTTTAAAAGTTTTGAATTCCAAATTCTATATCTCCTCCCTCTTTTTTTCCTTCCTCCCTCCCTGAGATAGTAAGCAATCCCAATGGACTCATGATGAAACATGCTATCTCCATCTCCAGAGAAGGAAGTGATGCTCTCTAAATACAGAATGAATTATGCTATTTTTTCTCTTTTTTTCTTTCTTTTTTTTTTTTTGGTTTGTTTCAAAATTACCTTCATTGTCTTGAATCATTATGAGAATAGCTAAATCATTTACAATTCTTCATATAATTTTGCTTATTATTGTCTACAATGTTTTGCTTTGTAATTGTGGTCACATAATTCCTGTGTTTCTCTTGGCAGGTATTTTCTATCATCTATGGTTATTTTAAATAAAATTTCTCTTTTTATCTCTTGCTTCTAGGCTTTGTTGGTAATATATAGAAACGGTGATAGCTTACATGGATTTATTTTGTAGTTTTCAATTTTGCTAAAGTTCTTAATTATTTCAATTAGTTTCATAGTTAATTCTCTAGGATTCTCTAAATTACCATCATATCATTTTCAAAGAATAATAGTCTTGCTTCCTCAGTCCCTATTCTAATTCCTTCAATTTTTTCCCTTTTCTCATTGATATAGCTATATTATCCATGGCTTATTTAATTTCTAATTGTATTAGGCAGGCTTATAGCATATCCTATTACAGATAATGCTTGCTGATGTTTTTATAAAAATATTACTTATCATTAAGCTCCACTATTTCTGTTTTTTAGTATTTTTTAGAAGAATAAAAGCTGTACTTTGTTAAAGGCTTTTTCTGCATATATGATATACATATCATATAATAATTACATGATTCCTGTAAATATTCTTTTTGATATGGTTCAATTATGCTGATAATTTTCCTAACATTGAACCATACCTGCATTCCTTGTATAAATCATAACTATCATGGTGTATGATCTTTGTGATATATTCCTATAATCTCCCAATAGTATGTTATTTTAAATTTTACATCAATATTCATTTGCAACATTGGTCTATAATTTTCTTCCTGTTTTCACTCTTCCTGATTTGGGTGCCAGCACTATATTTGTGTCATAAAAGGAATTTAGTAGGATTCCTTCTTTACCTATTTCCCCAAAAAGTTTATATTGGGTTAGCATTAATTGCTTTTTAAATGTTTAGAAGAATTTGTTTCTAAAGCCATCTGGCCCTGGGGATTTTTTTCTTAAGAAATTCATTGATGGTTTGTTCAATTTTTTTTTCTAAGATTGGGTTATTTAAATATTCCATTTCCTTTCTGTTAATCTAGACAATTTGTGGGGGATTTTATAAATGTTAATTTATTTCATTTAAATTGTCAAATTTATTGCCATTTAATTGGACAAAATAGCTTCTAATAATTGTTTTAAGTTTTTCTTTGTTAGTAGTGAATTCACTCCTTTTATTTTTGATGCTGATAATTTGATCTTTTTCTTTGCTTTTTAAAATCAAATTAACCAATGGTTTATTTATTTTATTGATTTTCCCCATAAAAACAGCATCTAGTTTTTTATTTATTAGTTTAATGATTTTCTTACTTTGTCTTACTAATCTCTTTTTTGCTTTTCTGCACATTCAATGTGGTCTTTAGTAGAGAATTTTAAATTTGTTCTTTTTCTAGTTTTTTTTACTTGCATGCACAAGTAATTGATCTTATCCTTCTCCATTTTACTGATGTGAACATTTAGAAATATACATTTTTCCCTAAATGTTATTTTGAATCATACACATTTTGGCCTATTGTCTCATTATTGTCATTCGCTTTTATGAAATTATTGTTTATATGATTTGTTCTTTAATTCACTTATTTTTGAGAATTAAATAATTTAGTTTATTTATCTTACCATTGCTCATTATTGAATATAACATTTATTGCATAATGATCTGAAAATAATGCATTTTAAATTTCTGATTTTCTGCTCTATTACATGCTCTAATTTTTATGTAGGTCTCATGTCCTGCTAATAACATTTCCCCTAAAGTTCTACCATATTTAACCTTTTCAGAATTTCATTCACTTCCTTTTAATGTCTATCTTGCATATTTTTTGTTAAATTCATCTACTTCTGAGAGGGGAAAGTTGAGGTCCCTTATTAATTTATTACTATCATTAATAAGTTTTATTGTCTATTTCTTCCTGTAATCATTCAACTTGTTCAAATCTCTTATGTTTTCTTTATTGTTTATTATTTACCTTTTTATGTTTCCCTTGCATTTGAAAATCAAATTTTTTGTTTAGCTCTACTTTTTAAATTAGGAATGCTTGAAAGTCTTCTCTTTTTTTTAACATATTTTTTATCCTTTTGAAGGATTATAGTTAGTTTTGATGAGTAAGTGATTCTTGATTGTTATGCTCACACATTTGCTTTTTGGAATATCATACTCCAAGTCTTCCAGTTCTTTAATGCAAGCTGCTAAATCCTGTGTAATCTTGACTTTGGCTCCATGATACTTGTATTGTTTCTGATTGCTTTTAGAATTTTCTCCTCGACCTGAGAGCTCTGGAATTTGGCTATGATATTCCTGGGAGTTTTCATTTTGGAATATCTTTCAGATAGTAACTGGTGGATTCTTTCTATTTTGCCCTCTGGTGCTAGGATATCAGGGCAGTTTACCTTGATGATTTCTCAAAAGGTATTGTCCAGTCTCTTTTTTTAATCATGATTTTCAGGTAGTCCAATATTTCTTAAATTATCTCTCCTAAATGTTTTTTTCAAGTCAGTTGTTTTTCCAGTGAGAAATTTACATTGTCTTCCCTTTTCTATCATTTTGATTTTGTTTTATCATATATTGATGTCTCATGGAATCATTAGCTTCCACTTACCCAATTCTAATTTTTAAGAAATTATTTTCTTCATTGAGTTTTTGAACCTCCTTTTCCATTTGGTGTATTCTATTTTTAAGGAGTTATTTTCTTTGGCAACTTTTTATATATACTTTTTTTGTTGTTTTTTTTTTTTTACCAAGATATTAACTCTTTTGTGATTTGTGATTTTTATCATTTCTTTTCCAATTTTTTCTTCTAATTCTCTAATTTTCTTTTTAAAGTTAATTTTAAAGCTCTTTCAGAAGTTCTTTGGGAACCTGAGACCAATTTAAATTTTTCTTTCAGGTTTCACATATGATCATTTTAATACTATTGTCCTCTTGTCCTTGTGCCTAGATCCTGTCACCACTGAAATGTTCTATGCTTGAGCTCTTTTGTTATTGTTGTGACAGTTATAGTTGTTTGATTATTTTTTCTGACTATTTTGTGACTTTGTTCTTTTATGAGAGAGTTGGGATCTGCTCCTGCATTGTCCCAAGTTTCTTGATCCAGTGCTTTTCACCTTGCTGATGATTTTCACTAGGCCTGAGAATCTACCTGCTGCTTTGCCTGAAGGGGGGACTCTCTGCTGCCTTGAACTGGAGATGGGACATTTCTATTGGTCTGCCCTAGATCAGGTCTTGCTACTGGTTTACAATGGGGGTAAGACCTAAGTGGTACCCTGCAGCTGGGAGTGGAATCATTGGAGTGGAGCCTTGCTTGCTACTGATCTCCATAGTATCCTTGCTTGCTTTGGGCCTGCTCAGCAAGGGTTCTCACTGATGAATTATTCTTTGAAATTTGTTGCAGGAACCCTGATATGTGGCCTGCCAGCTATTGCTCTTAGACCTTGCTCTCCAACCACCCCTGTGAGACAGACTCTTCCTGCTATATTAATGAGCTGATTCTTCACCCCTAATTAAGTTCTGAGATGTTTTTCAAAGTTATTTGGAGACCAACATGAGAGGGCTTCAGTGAGTTCTTTACATATTTTGCAATTTTTGCATCAGAAGATCTGTTTTATTCATTTTTAAACTTCTAAAAAAAAAAATATATATATATATATATATATATATATACACATATATATATAAAACAGCATTTTGACACAAGACACTGAATGTTGAATGAATGAATGAAAGGATGTGAAATTCAGAGTTTTTAGTAATGTCTATCTTTGATTGCCACCTTTCATTAAACTCTCACCTGTGGCTCCAAAAGCTGTTACATGCATAGCAGCCACACATACCTCAGTAGATGGGCTAAACTAGGTCAAGACCCATGATGTCATTGCTCTTCTTCAGATCAAAGGATATACAACAACTCCTTTGAGTAAAGAAGTCAGATGATAACTGCAACAAAAGATAGTATGCCACTGTAGGAAAGAATCCATCTGTTTATTGGAGTCTAGATTTAATAGCTAGCTAGCTGGGATTTGAATGATACTGTATGACACTGGAAAACTTATAATATCCTTGATCCTCAGTTTATTCATTTGAAAGATGAAGGGCTTAAGCTAAATGATTGCTAAATTTCAATGCAATTTTAAAATCTTTTTTAAAAAGTTGCAATTAGTAACCAAACTGGCTGAAATTTGAGAGATATTGTATGACACTGGGCAGTTTTATCATCTGAAAGATGAGGGGCTTAAACTAGTTGATTGCTAAACTTTAATCCATTTTTTTAATGTTACAATTGGAGTTCTGTTACTAAGCAGATTCCTTTTCTTGATTTTTTTAAAGAATAAATTACTTGTTTTGGGTGGTCTGAGTGTTGTCATTCTGGAGGCCAGACATAGACGAGGCAATATCCCAAGATCCATAAATTTCTAAATTTGTATAGTATTTTTGTAGTTCTTATTAAGTTAAGATTTATCACAAGAAAATTAATCTATTTAGCCAGTAAACAACAAATATTGTTACTTTTAATATTTGTGAAAATTAAATGTTTACTTGCATCAAATATCTTAATGAAAAACTGTTATATTATTTGATAAATAATGATTCTCTTCCACTTTAGATACTGGACAGAAAATGATGGGAGAGAAATTAGAGATTGAGATAGGAGCCATAAGGTAAAGATTCAATAAATTTGGCAGTCAGGATAACTACTCAATAGCAGTCTGATAGCAAACATATTTATAATGAATTTTCCATAATTAAAGAAAAGATAACTATAAAGAAATGAAAAGAGCAAATATTTTATTTCAGTAGCCCTTGAAATATCAATTAGCAAAAATAAAATGTATTACAAGAATGTTATTTTCAGTTGGAAATAACCAAAGTAAATATTTTTCCACAGAAAAGTATAATATTTGGATCTATAGGATTTATAATAGAAAAATTTTGAATTTTTTTTTCCAATAAAAACCTGTGGATTGTTTTTTGTATTGTTTTTATTTTGCTAGCCATTTAGAAACCTGCTGATGTAAATTATTTTTGTTCTGTATTTTTAAATTATTGTTAATAGTTTGTGATGAAAGGAAGTATAGGATAGAGAAAAATGAATATAGCCCCAAAACAATAAAAAAATAAGTAATAACTAGGATATTCATGCAATGAGTATTACCTACCCTAATTATAATGTGGCACACACACATTTCTTCGTTCTTTCTTTATTAGTCTCCTTTAGAATTTGAGAAAATAGGCACAGAAAGCATAAGTGGCTTCCATGTAATTTTTTTATTTTTAAAAAATAGTTTTTTTATTTTCAAAATATATACAAAGATACTTTTCAACATTAACCCTTGCAAAAACTTGTGTTCCAAATTCCTATTTCTCTCTTCCCCTACTCACTCCCCTAGACAGAAAGTAATCCAAAATATGTTAAACATATACAATTCCTTTATACACATACACACACACACACACATATGTATGTATATCCACATTTATTATGTTATGCAAGAAAAATCAGATCAAAAAGGAAAAAATGAGAAAGAAAACAAAAAGGAAGCAAACATAAGAAAAAGGTGAAAATACTATGTTGTGATCCATAATTAGTGTCCATAGTCTTCTTTCTGGATGCAGATGGCTCTCTCCATCACAAGTCTATTAGAATTGGCCTGACCCACCTCACTGTTGAAAAGATTCAAGTCCATTAGATCTGATCATTGCATACTCTTATTGTTGCTGTATATAATGTTCTCTTGGTTCTACTCACTTCACTTAGCATCAGTTCATTTAAGTCTCTATAGGCCTTTCTGAAATCACCCTACTGATTATTTCTTATAGAACAATAATGTTCCATAACATTTATATATCATAATTCATTCAGTCATTCCCCAACTGTGGACATTTACTAAGTTTACAATTCCTTGCTACTACAAAAAGGGCTGCTACAAATATTTTCACACATATGGGTCCTTTTTCCTTTTTTATGATCTCTTTGGATACAGGCCCAGTAGAGATGAGGCTGAAATAAAGGCTATACACAGTTTAATAGCTCTTTGAGCATGGTTCCAAATTGCCTCCAGAATGGTTGGATAAGTTCACAACTCCATCAACAACATATTAGTGTCCCAGTTTTTCCACATCCCCTCCAACATTTATCATTATATTTTCCTGTCATCTTAGCCAATTTTAGAAGTGTGTAGTGATTCTCAAAGTTGTCTTAATTTGCATTTCTCTGATCAATAGTGATTTAGAGTATTTTTTTCATATGACTAGAAATGGTTTCGATTTCTTCATCTGAAAATTGTCTGTTCGTATCCTTTGACCATTTCTCAATTGGAGAATGGCTTGTATTTTTTACAAATTTGCGTCAGTTTTCTATATACTTTAGATATGAGGCCTTTATCAGAACCCTTGGATGTAAATTTTTTCCCATTTTTCGGCTTCTCTTCTAATCTTATCTGCATTGGTTTTATTTCTACAAATCTTTTTAATTTAATATAATCAAAATTATCCATTTTGCATTCTATAATGTACTCTAGCTCTTCTTTGGCCATAAATTCCTTTCTACTCCCCAGATCTGAGAGGTAGACTACCCTTTGTTCTTTTAATTTGCTTATGGTATCACTTTATGTCTAAATCATGAACCCATTTCAACTTTAAGTTGGGATAGAGTGTTAGGAGCTGGTCAGTGCCTAGTTCTTGTCATAATTTTCCAGTATTCCCAGCAATTTTTGTCAAATAGTAAGTTTTTTATCTCAGAAGCTGGGGTATTTAGGTTTATCAAATACCAGATTGCTATACTCATTTATTATTTTGTCTTAGATGCTGATGATTTTAGATAGATACTACTGATCATTTTAAGGAAAATTCTATTATTCCTATGCTCTCTAGTGTTTTTAATAGAAAAGGATGTTGAATTTTGTCAAATGCTTTTCTGCATCTATTAAAATGATCATATGATTTCTGTTAGTTTGGTTATTGACATAAGCAATTACACTAATAGTTTTCCTTATATTGAACGAGCCTTGTATTTCCCTAGCTAGTATAGTTTTTCAATCTATTTCTTCTTGCAATTCTCTTAACTTCTCTTCTAGGATTTTGAATGCTATGCCAATTGGTGCAAATATGTTTAGTATTGATACTACGTCATTATCTATGGTACCCTTTAACAAAATGCTACTCTTTAGTTTCCTTTCTCTTTTTGCTTTTGCTTGATCTGTTTTTTGTTTTGTTTTGTTTTGTTTTGTTTTGTTTTTTATTTCAAGTGAAGCATGATAGATTCTGCTCCAGCCTTTTACCTTTACTCTGCATATATCATTCTACTTTAAATGTATTTCTTATAAACAACATATTGTAGGATTCTGTCTTTTAATCCAGTCTGTTATCCACTTCTGTTTTGGGGAGAGTTTATCCTATTCACATTCATAGCTAAAATGATTAACTCTATATTTCCTGCCATCTTATTTTCCCCAAATTCTACTTTTCTCTTTCTTTTCCCCCTTTTCCTCCTTACCTCTTGTTTTGCTCTGACCACCACCTTCCTCAATCTACCCTCCCTTGTTATATATCCTCTCCCTTTCTTATCCCTTTTCCTTTCTATTTTTGTTCTCCTTTCTATTAGCCTCCCCCTTTCCTTTAGCTTTTCCCCTTCTTATTCCCCTATATGGTAATATAAGTTTCTATATCAAACTAAATATGTTTGATATTCTCTCTTTGAGCCAAATCCAATGAAATTAAGATTCACACAATGCTCATCCCCCTCCCTTCTTCCTCTCATCTGAAATAGATTTTTTTGCCTCTTCATGTGATATAATTTATCACATTTTACCTCCTCTTTTCTCTCCTTCCAATACAATCCTTTTCCACCCTTAGTTTCTTTTTTTATATCATCACAATAAAGTTAAATTATATCTATACCTTATAAGTATATCCCTAGCAATGATACAGTTCACAAGATTTAAACATATGATTTTATCATATAGATTTGTAAACATGATAACCTTAAAAAAGAGAGAGAGAGGTTTTTCCCCCTTTTTCTCTTTTTGTGCTTCTCTTGAGCTCTGTGTTCAAAGATCAAATTTTCTGTTCAACTCTGGTCTTTTCATCAGAAATGATTGAAAATCCTCTATTTCATTGAATATCCATCTTTTCCCCTGAAAGATAATGCTCAGTTTTGCTGAATAGTTGATTGCTGACTGCAATCCAAGCTCCTTTGCTTTCTGGGATATCATATTCTAGGTCCTTTGTTCTTTTAAAGTTAAAGCTTCTATATCCTGGGTAATCCTGATTGTGGCTCGATATTTGAATTGTTTCTTTCTGACTACTTGCAGTATTTTCTCTTTGATATGACAATTATTGTAATTGAGCTAGAATACTCCTTGGATTTTTTATTTTTGGGTCTCTTTCAGGAGGTGATCAATGGATGCTTTCAGTGGCTATTTTACCCACTAGGTTTTAGGACATCAGTGCAATTTTCCTTTTTGATTTTTTGAAATAAGTTGTCTAGGCTCTTTTTTACAATTGTGATTTTCAGAGATCCCAATAATTCTTAGACTGTCTCTCCTGAATCTATTTTCCAGGTCAATTGTTTTTCCAATGAGGTATTTTATATTGTCTTCTATTTTTTCTTTTTTTTTTTCTTTTGGTTTTGTTTGACTGATTCTTGATATCTCATTGAGTCATTCACTTCCATCTATACAATTCTAATTTTTAGTGAATTAATTGCTTCAGTTAGGTTTTTTATCTCCTTTTACATTTGGCGAATTGAACTTTTAAGTGAGTTGTTTTGTTTGTTGGATTTTTTTTTCCATTTCAGAAATTCTGTTTTTCAAAGTGTTGATTTCATTTTACATTTTGCCCAAACTATTGTGTTTTTTTCCCCCTGAGGCAATTGGGGTTAAGTGACTTGCCCAGAGTCACACAGCTAGGAAGTGTTAAGTGTCTGAGGTCAGATTTGAATTTCAGTCTTCCTGACTTCAGGGTTGGTGCTCCTGTGCCACCTAGCTGCCCCCACCAAAACTATTCTTTAAGAAGTATTTTTCTTCAGACAATTTCTGTGTTTCCTTTTCCAAAGCTCTTATTTCCTTTCCCCATTTTTCTTTTAATTCTTTTTTAAGATCCTTTTTGGATTCTTCCAAGAGGGCCTTTTGAGTTGAAGAACAATTGAAATCACCCTTTGGGTGATATTCTTCATCTGGAGGCATTTTGCTTTTAGTGTCCTCAGAGTTTGAGGTCTAGTCTTCCCTGTCTTAATAACAGCTATTTATTCTTAGAACTCTTTTTGCTTTTTTTGCTCATTTTTAAAAGTTGAGGTCTGCCATTAGGGCAAAGGGGTGACTGTCCCCAGCTTGTTTCACAGGTGACAGGGGCTTCACACTGTTTTGGTGCTGGTGCTGCTGGTTTCTTTTCCATGCTGAGTAGTCAGGGCCAAGCCCCACTTGTTGTTTTGGGGTTCAGAGCCTTACTATATGCTTTCTATAGTTGCAATGGAATCTCACAAATAATCTGCTTCCGAATCAGGACAGAGTAGCCAACACTGCTGCATTTTGGCTAAAAACCTCCCCCTAGATTCCCCTGGCATTCAAATGTCTCTTTGCGCTGGACCTCCCAGAGCTGTCTGTGGTGAGTTTCATTCCCCTCTGCCCAACTGAGAATAGACCTTTCCTAAAGTTCTTCCAAAATATCTTCTAATGAAAATTTGTTATGCTCCAAATATTTGTGAGTTGTCGCTCCAAAATCTGTCCAGATGTAGTCTTGATTCTAAGAGAAGCTATGAAGAGTTCAGACAAAGACCTGTCTACTCTCCACCATCTTGACTCTTCCCCAACAGTAATTTTTTAAAATATCTTCTCAGGCATCCATAAGATAAATTGAACATGATATAATGATGTTCACAGTTTAGTTTGATTTTCCTCAGCTTCACACATTTTAACTCAATCTTTCTCAATCTCAGTTCCTCATCTGTAAAATGGAAATAATATTATTTTTATTATTATAGTAATATTATTATAAGGATAAAAAGAGATAATGTTCAAACTTTAAAGTGTTTTTTAAAAAGTTAGCTTTTTTGGTGGGGGGAAAGGAGGAAGATTCATTCTGATGCTATTTTCTTTCTGTTCTTGCTATCATTTCCATGTATTCAAAGGCTTTGGCTTTGCCTTTGTTTTTACTTGCTTCAGACCCTGTTAAGACACTTGTAAACTCCACACCCCAATTCCCTCCATATTCCTATATGGTGCATATGGTACTCCAGTTAATCCAGTAATTCAGATATAATATAGAAAACAAATACCAAAAAAACTATTTTAAATAAAATTGGTATATTTTGCTGATGACCAAAATGTTTATGGTCATTTATTATATTATATAGGGAAAGGAGATGGCAACTATTGCTTAACATTTTCTTATGTATTTGGCTATAGAATTTAAATAGAAAGGACATAAGATTAGGAGTCACCAAACATGAGTCAAAATTGGTTCTACCATTTAATTCTTGTGTGACTTTAGACAAGTCAATTTCAACTCTCTACATTTCAGTTTTCTCATCTGTAAAATTATCTGCATGACCTCTATGAAGTTCTTTAAGCTATAAATCTATGATCCTATGCAAATAATCCTTATTGTCTAATGTTTTTGACTTGGATTTTACTGGTAATGGATTTGTTTTTATTTTCTTTGAGAGGAAAAGATGAGTGTGCTGATAGAAAATATAGAATACAGCAAAAAGAATACTACAAAAAGTGATCTTTGTTTTTTTTCCTTTAAAAAATTCTGTTTAAATCATTACATGTTTTATAATAATGTCTATGTGTATAAAATGAAGCAGTTGAGCTTTTTTGGAGGGCAAAATTGGATATCTGACTCTTTTTTGTTTTCTCTCCAAAAACCTGTTTTTTTACCTTCAAAAAAACCCCTTTTCTAAACTATCCTTAAAAATGCCTCAACTAAGCCTTTCACTTAGCTTTACGAAGTCTGAAATTAAGATTGTAAAAAGTGTGCAAATTTGACTGGGACTATCAAGATACAATTTGCCTCTATAATGGACCTATGATGAAGTGTGGAGGGGAGAGGGGGTTATAAGAAAGAAAACATATCAGATACATAAGAATTTTTTTAACAATGTTAACATCTACAACAAGATTCATATTTCATGGTCTTTCATCCAGTTTACTATTAAAAAATGTAATTTTGTTCAATGTTAAGGGGCAGGTCAATTCTCCGAGAGCCTCCACAGAGGAGTTGCAAGGCAGCCTTTGCTGATACAGATGTTGTGGACTGGAAATGAAATAAATTGGAGGCAGATGGAAGAGGAGAGAGATCAAACAATGCAATAGCTTCTCAGTCAGAGAGGTCAGAGAACAGCAACTGCCTCTCAGTCTCCTTGTATCATCCTCTCACATGAGGAGATCCATTCTGCAGGTCTGACTATAGTCCTCTTCTCCATTTGAAAGTTTGCTTCCATGATATTTTATAAGATCAACATCTGCTACAACCATCCAGAAGTGATAGTGCTGCTTGCATTACTCAATGTGTGGACCATGCTGTGGGGAGAAAATGACAGCAAAAACAAAAACAAAATGGGGAATTGTTAAGGGCAGATCAATTCTCCGAGCCTCCACAGCTGTGGATCATAAAATCTGAAGGAGTTGCAGGGCAGTCTTTGCTGACACAGGTGTTGTGGACGTGAATGAGATAAATTGGAGTCAGATGGAAGAGGAGAGAGGTCAGACAACACAATACCTCTCAGTCAGAGAGGTCAGAGAACATCAAATGCCTCTCAGTCTCCTTGTATCATCCTCTTACACAAGGAGATCTATTCTGCAGGTCTGGGTTGGATCTCCAGCAGCCATTGTCAGGTGCCTCCCAGTAATACAACAGTTCAAAGTGTAAAAAATATTGCTAAAATATTCATCATTCTTAATTTTCAAATTTCCAAAAGCTTGGGAACCACTTTGCATGTAAATTTAAGTAGAAACAAATATTTTATCTTCTGGGGAAACTCTAGAATCTGATATATCCTGTCCATGGGTCATTGATAAGGAACAAATATAATAATGATATTACAATTTATCAGGGACTAACATGAAAATGGATTGGGAACTACTGTTTTTACTTCCTCTTACAGTTAGAACCATTATATGCATCAGAAAATTCTCTATTTTAGCTAACCTTAAATATCTTAGTTTCAAAGCTGATCTTTATGAGTTATTATTAGTAGATTTATCATCAGTAGAAACTGAAAATATGTTTTAAATAATTGTACTAATACATTAAATTAATTTAATAATTTAAATATTATAAAATATTTTTGCAATATCAAGATTTTGTGATATCAAGATATATAGGAAACTGATACAAATAAATAAGGTAAGCATAAGTGAATAATTGGTTAAAGGCAATAAATAACTCTCAAAAGCTGCATAGAATTTCCATTCCAATCTATCTTCCATTCAATTACCAAAGTGATTTTTCCTAAAAATGAAAGTCTGACCATGTCATCTATCTACTCAGTAAATTCTAATAGCTCCAATCTTTTCCAGTTTCATGTATAAAATGTTCTGTTTCATATTTAAAACCCTTCATAATTTATCCCCTTTCTACCTTTCCAAGTCTTCTTACAATTTATTTTGCAATATGTATTCTTCAGTCCAGTCACACTGGACTCTTGGTTGTTCAATGAATAAGAGACTCCATTTGCTAGCAGTGAGCATTTTCTCTGACTGTCCTCCATGTCTAAAATGCTTTCCCTATTCAGTTCTACCTACTGACATCCTTGGCTTTGTTTAAATCCCAACTAGAATCCCATCTTTTAGAAGAAACTTTTCCCAACCCTTCTTAATTCTAGTTCCTTTTCTCAGCTAATGATTTCCTATTTACTCTGTATGTTGTATCTGTTTAACTATTATCTCCCCTATTAGATTATAAGCTCCTTGAGGATAGATGCTGTCTTTTGCCACTTTTTCTATCATCATATCACTCTACTAAGACTTCACTTAGTTTTATAGTAGGCTATTGATTGATTAATACATTTGTATCCCATTTTAGACATTTATTGCCTAAAGAGGTCAAAAACAAACAAAAAAAGTATTCTTCATTCATAGCAGTACTTTTTGTTATAGGAAAGATCTAGAGACAAAGTTGATGCCCATTCATTATGGAATTCATACATACATGAATGTAATGTATTAATATAATATTGTAACTGTGAAGAATTCAAAGCATTCAAAGGCATAGTCAAATAAGCAGAATGAGAAAAAAACACAATGTCTATGACAATATAAAGGGATTAAAAAAAACAACTTTGAAGTGAATGCTATGTAATTATGGAAAAAAAAAATCTGATCCTAGAGAAACTGAGAAAATGTACCTCCCTTGTTTTTTGGCAGAAATTTGGGACTATGGATCTGCAATATTACATATGTTGTCAGATATACTGGTTAATTTTACTGAAATGTTTTTTCTACTCTCATATTTTCTTGTTTTTTGCTTCAAAGAATATTTAGAGGTGGAAGAAAGTATACATTTGGAAGGTGATATAAAAATATCAATAAAAATATTTTAAGGAAACAAGGTCTGTGTGAGAACCTCATATATTTGCAAACTGGAAAAATTGAAGAAGGCAAGATGATCTAATAGTCAAGAGATCTGGACTGAGCCTTGGCTCTGCTATAATCTGGCTGTGTGCCCTTGAACTATTCAGTTCAATTCACTGTAAAACAGGTGGGTACATGTAGGTTGTCTCAGCATGTTGATGTGGCTTGTGGGTGTCATGGATTGATATTTATGATGTAAAGTTTAACTTGTCTCTGAAGAACAGGAGAACCAAAGTCAGTTACGTCTGTAAAACTATCTGAGGGATTAAGGGGTGGAGAGGGAAGGGAAGGCTGTAGGAGTGCTACTGAGGCTGATTGCTCCTTTCTCTCATCTCTGAAAGGGGTACATAACTAGAATTGTACATATCTGCCCTACTCAAATGTCTCTCTGGTCTAGTAGTACAGGCCAGGGTTCAAAATGCTAATCATTTCCTGGTTGCTTTTAAAGGGGTAAGCCCTAGTTTATACTACCATGATTATCCCCTTTCTACCAAGCACTGTTTACCTAAATGATTGATCCAAGCAAATAGTAAATAGAAACTAAAGTTCCACGATTATAATATTTCAGAAAATATACTAGAATGAATGAGTTCTTTAGCTAGGAACAAGACGATATTTCAGTTCAAAGAAAAGTACAGAGTCTTTTTGGGTTCTGGTTATATGAGAAAGATAAAACCAAAAGAGTCTCTGCCTTCAAAGACATTCTACTACTACCACATTCTGCTTACATTCTATTATGGGATGCAACAGGTATTCTGGGGGCCCTTATACCTAAAACTACAGCTCATAAGCCTCCACTTGTGTGATTCTTTTTAATAAGTCAAAAAGAAAAATACAATTAATTTAAAATTAAGGTTCTGAGATGTCACCACAAAGGCCATAATTATAAGACATTTTCCCCATAACCCTGTAACTCGATCTTCCAAAAATATTCATGGTATCAATAAGAAGAGTTAGAATTGATGTACTGTAATAGTGTAGTTGGGAATGCATATAGCTAGGGCAATTCATACTTCTGGCACTTCAGGGTCCTAATATCCTTTCTCTTCTCATAGTATCCTCATAGTACTTCCTGCCTAGATCCTAAATACAACACCTCTGTTGGTTAGGTCACTCAGCTGATCTCTGTGAGTCTTCACCTCTCCACCTGGTTGCCAAGAACTAAGTCTATCTTGACTCCATAGTTAGCTTTCTTTCTTGCTGACAAAGATCAATCTTCTTGATGCTGTCTTGATGCTTGATGCTTGATTTACTTTGCCAAATTTTCTATTAGTTATAATACCACCTCCTGTTTGTGTGGTTTCACTTTAAACTATCTAGGACATCTCTACATAATTATGAAGGGTTGGGAGATAGAAATTCCTTTTCCTTGACCTCAAAGAATAACAGAGTGATTACTTGTCAACAAATGGGTTCTTTTTTCTTAGTTACCTTTGAGGTCATACTTCTTAGAGCTTCCTCAACTGACTCAAGATGCAGCAAACTGGCTTTAAAATTTAAATTTAAAATTATCTCTCTTGGATCTATTTCACAGGTCAGTTCTTTTTCCAATGAGGTATATTGCACTTTGTTCTATTTTTTCATCCTTTTTAGTTTGTTTGACTGATTCTTGATGTCTCATAAAGTCATTAGTTTCTATTTACCCAATTAGAGTTAGCTTTTGTCTTTCCTTTTTCAAGTTGTTGCTCTCATTTTTCTTCTACTTATAAAATCCTTTATGAGCTCTTCTAAGAAGGATCCTTGGACATGAGACCAATTCATATCCTTCTTTGAGGTTTTTCATGTAGACATTTAGTCTTCTTCTGAACTGGTGTTTTGCTCTTCCCTGTCACCATAGTGATTTTTGCTTGTTTTCCTTATTTCTTTTTTCTTTCTTTCTTTCCTTCTTTCTTCCTTCTTTTTCTTTCTCTTTCTCTTTTCTTTCTTTCTTTCTTTCTTTTCTTCCTTTTTTCCTTTCTATGTAATGATCGCGCTAGCACCCAGGATACCTTAGAATCAGCCAGCATCAGGATAAGCAAAAGTGCTTAGTCTTTAGGGGTAGAAGTGAAGGGGATGGAAGCAGGATCTCCACAACCTCCTTCTTCCTCATCCACCACCAAAGTGACCCTGGCTAGTTTTACTCCACCCCCTAGTCCCTCCTACAATCCTCTGTATACATCAATCATTGAGCCAGCACAGGATAATGGGAAGGGCCATTTTCCAAGCATATGCCCATAAAGTATTGTCCAGTTGATAGTTAGCCTCAAGTGCTCAGCTGTCCTGAGCTCAGTGCATAGATTCAAGAGTTTCAGCCTTCTATATTCCTGCCTCTTTTTTAATGTTGATCTCTTCTCCTGGAACACAGGGAAAACTATCCCAAGCTTCTTGTGAACTTTTGAGCTTTGAGCTGCTTTCAGCTTTGAATTTGAATACTTGGGCCTCTGATGTTTGGTGACTTGCCCATGGTGCTGAGGTATTCAGACCTAAACCTGCCTATTGTCTGCTTTCCAGAGATGACAATTTGCCTGTAGGCTGCCCCACTGCTTTGCTTTTCTTCTGTCTTGTTGAGTCAGAACAGAGGGGTTTCAGCTACTTATCTATGCTGTGGGCTAAGACTTGTTGCCTTGTTGGAACATTCTGTGCTGTGCTGCATTCCTCTTTTACCTAAATGAGATCAACCTTTCCTGAAGTCTTTCCAAGCTTTCTTGAATTGTTCAATTGTTTCTTTAAATCTTTTTGTAGATGTTCAGAGGTTTAATTTCATATTGTTTCTGAAGGAAACAATGCAACTTCCTGGCTTCTTACCACTATTGTCACCCTAAAATAAGGCACTGCTAATTAACAGGAAGCCATAATAGGAATATATGATTAGATCCTATATAGATTTGAAAAAAATAAATTATGCATGCTAGCTTAATTAACATTTACATAATGCTTACTATGTATCAAGCACACTGATAAGTGCTTTACAATTATTATCTCATTTGATCCTCACAACAATCTTGGAGCTAGGTGCTATTATTATCCTCATTATGAGTTTGAAAAAACTGAGGCAAACAACTTAAATGACTTGCCCAGGATCTCATATATAAATGTGTCTGAGGCTAAACGTGAATTTAGGTCTTCCTAACTCCAAGCTCAGTGCTCTATTCATTGTACACCTCAATGTTCCTAAAATATTTATTTATTTAAAAGTATCTTAGAGGGGAAAAAATAAAAAACTAAACTGCACAATTGCACTGACACCTTAACCTGTCCAGCATACTGCAGGGGAGTATAATGGAGTCAGTTCAAATTGATCACAAAAGTCTATTGTTAAACTTTCAGGGTGAATGTTTATTGTTTAGAAATTGTCAAAAGGTTTGAATCAAGGTTTGATCTTTTGTTTTATTGATTCTCTAGATTTAAGAAAGTGATAGTGAAAAATGTTACTATATAAATTAAACTTAAAAGTGTATTTTTATTTTTAGAGAACAGTATGTTTTTTTTTAATTTTATTTTATTTAATAATAACTTTGTATTGACAGAATCCATGCCAGGATAATTTTTACACGACATTATCCCTTGCAATCACTTATGTTTCGTTTTTTCCCCTCCCTCCCTCCTCCCCCCCCCCAGGATGGCAAGCAGTCCTAGATATGGAGAACAGTATGTTTAGCAGCCCATCCCTGAACATAGAGTTCAGGAGATAGTCTAAGAGAAGAATCAGAGTTGTATAGCATGGAATAATTAACAATGGTGCCCTCATTCATTCATTTGCTTAACTTTAACATTTTGTGAAGTACTAAGTTCAAAGTATTAAGCAAAATGATTTTTTTAAAATACTGAAACAGTTCTAATCACATTATACTCACTAAAATGTCATTAATTCTTTAATTTATGAGTTAATCTTATTGATTAATTATGAATTAATATTTTAGTGAAATAAATGTGTTTTGAATCAATAATAAATATTTTTAAATATTGTTTCATCTTTTTCTCATCTTAAATCCTTCTATTTGTGCATATTTGATAAGGTACACAATAGGTGCATATAGCAATAGATTATATAATTTATAAATGAATATCCATATGTTGGGGGTAAACTCAAAAAAAATTTTTTTAATTAAGAGAGGTACTCAATCAAAAAAAGTTAGCAATCACATCGCTAAATGTTCTCTCAGATCTTTTCTAGCTTTCAATTCTAATATTTAAGCCATCACTTGGATAAGTAGCCATCTGGTTGTATCACTGTTTGCTTCTATATAGGGTTAAGGGATCTTTAAAATTACTAAATTTCAATCCTGACCTTTAGCTATCTTATCCAGTTTCAGAGAGAGAATGAGAGGGTGAAGGCGAGGAAGAGGGAAGGAGGGAGGGAGAAAGGGAGAGAGAGAGAGAGAGAGAGAGAGAGAGAGAGAGAGAGAGAGAGAGAGAGAGAAGAGAGAAGAGAGACAGAGACAGAGACAGACAGAAAGAGAGAGCAAAAAGAGGGCACAAGAGAAGAGAGAAGGGGAGAAAGAAGAAAAATAGGGAGGAAGGAAGGAAGGAAGGAGGAAGGAAGGAAGGAAGAAGGAAGGAAGGAAGGAAGGAAGGAAGGAAGGAAGGAAGGAAGGAAGGAAGGAAAAGAGAGTGAATGAAGAAAGAGTGAGAAAAATGGGAAGGAGGGAAAGAGGGAGGAAAAAGTGAGAAGGAAGGAGAGATCGAGAGAGGAAAGGAAGAAGGGAGAGAAGGAAGGAGGGAAGAGTATTACAATCAACAAACAACTGTTAAGTACCTACTATATTACCAGCTAGTATAGGTACATAAAAAGGAATAAAATGATTTCTACTCTAAAAAAGCTGACTTGCCCAGAGTCACACAGCTAGAAAGTGTTAAGTGTCAGAGATTGAATTTGAACTCAGGTCCTCCTGACTTCAGGGCTGGTGCTGTGTCCACTATACCACCTAGCTGTCTGTTCATTGAATTTTGATGACAGAATTTGTTAAAATCATTTAAATTTTTAAAAAGTAATACAATTGCTTTGTCCTCACTCGATGATTAATGAGTATTCACATATTTATTTCTTTACACTACACTGGAGAGATTACAATAGGGCCAAGTCACTAGGACAGTTTGGGGTTTTGTAAATTTGTTTCTTTTTTTACCATTCTATATCATTTAACTCTATCTCAAGATCCAGAGAAGCCCTGAGTTTTTTTTTTTTTTTTTTTTTGCCATCATGACATTTCATTACTTAGAGTTTCTCTTGTGTGAAGAAATGTTAAAGTCCAGCATTTCAGGAAAGAAATCTGTTTTGCATTTGCCACTAAATTTAAAATTAACTTAAGTTTTCATGGTTAATGATAGAAGGGTCTAAATTCAATCACCAAGTTAACTTATTTCTCACATTCATTCCTACCAAAAATATGTCTGAGGAAAAAAAATAAGACTTATATAAGGTACTTGTTGTTGTTCAACTTTAGCTTTTATTTTTCTTCCTTTCTTCTTTCTTCTATATAAAATACTTTGCAAATTTTAAAGTATGATGAAAATGTGAACTATTATTGCTATTATTCCTTCCTTTATTGTATTCCTTCCTTTCTCTTATTTTCTTTCTTCTCGTTCCTTCTATCCTTTCTTTTTATCTCTTTTTATTTTACTAAAGACAAAAAAGTAAAAGAAAGTAATAGTTTATTACTTTCCCTGAAGAGATTATTTCAAATTGAATTGTTTTACACCACATTTTTAAAGGTTTCATTAAAATTCTGAAATCTTGGATATAGAACAGGAATCAAATGCTTTCTTTTGACTATCTTTTTCTCTTAGAATAAAAATTCTGGTAATCCATCATTCAGAAAACTACTTAAATAAAATCACCAATAACTATCAGCTAGCAAAGGAAGCCCCATTGTCTTTTTCTGTGTTCTTAGACTTTTCAAGAGACGATCTGAGTATTTCATGTTGATTGCTTGATTGGCTGCAGAGGGACTCTTTAAAAACACTAAAAAAAAAAATCAGAAATCCAGTACAAATCAAACATAAATGGTTATCAATCATGCACTTGGGGTATTATCTGAGGTTTTTACTCAGAAGATGCCATTAAAAGTTGCAGAAATTAATTGGTGCCATTGAATGTAATGGTCCTTCCTGACACAGTTTCTCAAATATAAAGAAAAATTATGGATAACGTAAATTCCTTGTGGGATTCTTATAGATGTCTGCTTTGTTCTGTTATTGTTTATTGCAAATGTTATTACTGTGATCTATTGCCCTATCATGCTTTGTCTATACTGCTATGCCATTCTGTAGCCCACAACAACTGAGGGTTTTACTCACTGGCTAAGATGGTGTTTATTTGAAATTTCTTTGCTTTATATATTCCAAGAGTGTCTCAAGGTGTTCATTTTGTGTGTTTAAATTTTTATACAGCAACGGATCTCTAATGATTGATTAAATATTGACTTAAATCCTTTTTAGAACAACTCTTAATCTTATTTAAGTTCAGGGTTTCTGTGTTATCTTCCCAGAAGGTTTCTTTCCAGCTTAATAATGGCTATTACATTGTTGGAATCAATGGATAGAGATGTGGTTTCTTTTTCAATAACAAGACTAGTACAATTAGCAATATTTTAAATAACAGATTAATTTACTAAGATTAAAACATTTGCATTTTCCTAATTAGAAGATCATTTTACATTTCTAAGAAAGCTTAATTGAACAGTTCCTTGATAAGTGTTTTGCAGCTAGGTATATAAAAGGATTATCTAACCAATTCAAGGAGTACCCCAATCAACCAGAGATTATTGGATGTGACCACTTTTTGGATGTTACTGAAGGATACAGGGAATTCCTTATGTTTGACTAACTGAGGATCAGCTTCCCCTAACCTGAGGACTATTAAAAGTATACTAGCTGTTCTCTTATTTTTTAGAAATCTTTCACATTTTCCTTTTCATCGAGGGATTTCTGTAGAACAAAGAAACAAGAGTGTACAACTGTTACATGTTCAATCCTTTTTTATCCATATGATATATAATAGCCAAAAATAATAAATAATAGCCAAAAAAACTGTTTCAGTCAGTATCACTAAGGAAAGAAATTTTGCTTTTCAATATCTGGAATATTCTTGAATATTCAGTGTTTATATTTCTTTCCCAAACCTATTTTGAAATATTTGTTATGAGAAAATTTACTTTGAAAAGTTATAATGTATCAATCTTAAAAAATATTTTCTTGATTTATTTTTTGTCTACTTTATAGGAACTGGTTCTTATGCTGCTCAAAAATCTTTATAATTTATCCTTTTCAATAACTTATATAATTCCCACAGAGATTATCCCAAACACTTCTCTCTTCTTGTTCCCATAGTTATACCCACCATCCCCGCCACAATTATACCCAATACACATACCCTACCAGGAGTCTCTATATTTAGAGCTAGTGACTGAGCTTAACTCCTAGTTTGTGCCATTTAAATTGCTATCCTTTGGCCTTCAAACTTAGTGATTCTTTCTTAATGTTCTCTGATTCTGTTCCCTCCAGGACTTTGCATTATCCCTTTTCTCATATAGATTTTTACTCTCTCTTAATCAGTCCATAAAAAATGCCCAATTTTCCCAGTCCTAAAAGCACTTTCTCTTGATCTTTCTGCCCTATTCAAATATCACCTCATGTGGCATCTCTCCTTCACTACTAAATTTCTTGAATGTAGATTGAAACACTTCTTTTTATTTAATTTTTATTTAATTTTCTTAGGATTTTTTGTCTCTGTTTTCTTTTGCAATGGAAACATAACTTGCATAATTTAACTTGTATAATTGATAGCAAATTATTTGCCTTCTCAAGGACAGATAGGGCACAAGGAAGTGAGAGAATCTGAAAGTCAAAAATGTTTTTAAAATTATTAAAAATTGTTTACATGTAATTATCAAATAAATAAAGAATATTTTTTTTAAAAATCATGAGGTCTATAAAGCTCTTCAAGTTCCCTCTCTAAAGGCTTTGAGAATATTTCCTCTGAGGCACAAAAGGTGCTGTAAGCAAGGCTTTGAGGGATTTACTCTCTATTAAACTACAGGTGGACTTCCCCAAACAGCTCTTCCTACCAGCATTGGAGACATTAGAGAAGATCATTTACCACAATCAGCATCAAAATTGTCCCTCTAATCAGATCAACTCTCAGGGTCAACTGTAGCCTCTATTTATAATGCCATTAGCTATATTCAGCTCTTATCAGTTACTTACCTCCATTTTTTGTCACCTTTTCACAGATTCTCTTCTCCTGGATTCTCAATTCTTTCAACCTTTTTTTTTCCTTTTCTTCCATTAGTAGATCCTCTATCTGGTTTCTCTGAGTCTGCTCATCTGTCTTTTAATCAAGCTTCTTAATTACTCTCCTGTCTGAAATCAAGGCTTTACTAAGTGTAATATCCATGACTATCTTAGACTAAAGAGCCCCACATTCACATTTCTCACAGATATGACAGAAATTATTAAATATAACTCTTCTACTGTACCTAACAATTCTTTGATTTTACATTTCTCTATTATTAAGAGCAGGTCCAAGATTGTTACACTTTTAATTCAGACATATGAGATGTAAGGAGACATCTATAGGTTCAATTAACAAAAAGAACTGACTTAATCATAAGCATAGAAAAGCTAACAATGAGGATGTATTAGCTTTGAGAAATGCAGTGCCCCTTATCTCATTATCAAAGATCAGCAGAATAAGTTGTGATGATTCTTCAGATTTTGGGCACCCACCAAATTTGAGAGGCTGAATTCTATGTGATAGGTCTTTTTCTGTTCTTAGATTAGCAAGAAGCTGTATCAATGGAGGCAGGGGCTAGTAGGGTTCTAGATACTATTTGTTATATTTTAAGGAAAACTAATCTCTGTTGGGCTTGAGGAGAAGTGTGGACCTAACATGTTACTGGGGAGAGGCATAGTCCTAACCTCTTATGGAAAAACTCTTATAAATATAGATTTTATTACACCAGAAATAAATTTCAAAATCCTGAAAACAATCATATTCAATTTAGCTGGTAAGAAACAATATATAATAGCTATCTCTTCCTTCAAGCATTACCTTTCTTTGAGAGGCAGTGCTTTCTAGTAGTTTCAAACTTAATTCTTCTCAAGCATTTTTATCTGAGGGGGGTCATATGTTTTTCCTTCAGGCTCTTTCAAAATCTGATTTCTCCTCAAGCTGTCTTTTTCTGTTTTTCATATAGTTATCATTTTGCCTTTCTTTATTTAATATAAATAAAATGTTCATATCATAAAGGGGCAGTACCCTATACCAATAATTTTGTTCCTTCTCCTTTACCTGTTGAGCTTCTATCTATTGACACCCAAATCAAATGCCACCTCTTGCAAGACATTTTTTAATCCTTCCCACCAATAGTAATGACCTTCCCACTCAGAGTTTATAAAGCACTTTAGAACTTATTTTTATTTAGGGTTTTCAATGTGCTCTGTAAATATTATAGCCTTTGATTTTTATGACAATTGAGTTGAAGAGAACTTAAGTAACGTCACTAGGATCACACAGTTACCAATTCCTATTTGACTCAAGATTCAAACTCAGGTCTTCAAATTAAGCAGCCTATCCACTATGTCACATAGTTACCATATGCTCTTTAATACAGATCATGGGATGGGTAGATAGTGCAGTGGAAACAGCACCAGCCTAGAGATTTAATACTTACCACTTGTGTGACCCTGGGCAACTCAATTAACCCCAATTGCTGAGAGAGAAAGAGAGGGGGGAGGAGGAAAGGTAGGAAAGAAAGCAGTGAGTCTCTCTCCTCAGATACCATTCTCATAAATGATATTTTGTCATCAGCTTAAGGAGCATAGAATTAATGTACACAAGTACTGTACAAATAGACATCTCTTATGACTTTATGTCTTATGACTTATGGAGTTCTCTCTTGAAATATTTAACTAAACAAGCCTGTGATCTATACAATTCTACCAATTTTACTATTTTATTAATTCTTTTTAAGTAATTATAATTCCTACTTAGACAGTCAAACTAATCATAAGATTGAGAAATGGAAGGGACTTCTAAAGACTTTTTAGCCCAATTCTTTCTTTCATTTTACAACCCAAAGTCAAATAAATCAGAATTAGAATTAAAACTCAGGACCTCTGATACTAAATCCAGTTTCCTGTCTACTTCTCCAAGTTGTTCATGCATGACCAATTAAATTAAGTAATTAAAATAGAATCATAATTTGGGATTTAGCTGCTTTAATATGCATATTGGCTAAATCGGACCATCATGTCTACCAAGTGGCCAAAATCAATCTGCATACAAATGATTAATATGGTATTTATAGGCAGCCTTAAAAAATGTGATCTAGATAATAAGCTGTGAACTTGTCAGTATCTAAGAAATTTATTGAGACATGATTGCTCTTGGCGCTATCATGCTCTGCTTTTGTTCACCTCATTCTTGCTGAATAACATTTTCCTTCTATCCTTGCCCCTTAAGCCTTTCTCTGATTCAAGTTCTGGCATCTCTCTCAGTTCAGCACTCCATTCGGGCTGATTGGTTACGAGAGCCTGGATAAAGCGTTAGTGTAGTGACAAGAATGGACTATTAAGTTTCTGACAGCATATTTTTCCCTTTAAAACTATTTTACTGCAAACAACTGAAGCCAAGCGCTCTGAATAAACTAGATTGGAAAAGACAGTTAGGAAAGCTAGATGAGAAAAAGAGAGGAGAGAGAGGAGAGAGAGAGAGAGAGATTTTGAGATTTATTAGCTGTTTTTTTTTAAAAGGATGCTAAATTTTTTTCTATTTTGAATTATGTAGTCTTTTGTTCTGCGTAGCATTCTAACCTCTTGCCATATAATCTATTTGACACTGTGTCTGTTTCATGATGCATTCTGAAGGGTCATGCCCAATATCATAGTCTCTCCAAGGGCTTAGGGTTGCTCGAGCTTTTTGATGTTTGCACCCTCCAGCAGACCAGATAAGTAGATGAATGGACATGATAAATGGGCATAATGGGGATGTGATAAGAATTCAGGCCCCTGGCATGAGTTATGTCCTCTGTCATCCAGAAGTGGGGATGCTCTCACTTATCTTTCCTCTTTAATTTCTTAATTACAGAGAAAACATATTTCCACCCTAACCAGGGAGAACTTTGCCAAACATTCTGTGACTGTTGTTTGAAACAAAAATGCTCAGTCCTAGGTTTTTTTTCAAGTTTCTTTAGAACAGTTTTCCTTCCAAGTAACTGAAGCCTTTTCTTTTATAAAGCAATATTTTTGTGTTCAAAATAACAGCCACTAGAACAGAAATAAAAGCATAATCCAATACAGACAATGGCAATTCCTCAACAGTCAGTTTTCATTGGTAGTGGCTAGTGTGTTAAATTTTGAGTAAGAACATTTGGACTAACTTAACTAGCTATGTAACTATATGTATTCCTTAGATTTCTCATCTCATCTCAGTTTCCTCGACTGCAAAATAGTAACAATAAAATCACTCTCCATCATAGGATTCTTGTTAGAATCAAGTAATATAAATCCATGTGTACAAATATATTTAAGGCAGGTTTTTTTATCCTTTTTTTGTAGCAAAATACTGGAAACTAGAGGGGTTCCCATTTTGGAGTAATAGCTGAACAAGTTATTATATTAAAGTTACAGAATACTTTTGTGCCATAAAAAATTATAAAAGGGATCATTTTAGAGAAACATGAGAAATTTGTATGAATTAGGGCACAATGAAATGAGTAGTAAGAATAATGACTTCTACCATAAACAGGAGATTGTAAAGACGAAAACTTGGAAAAACTTAAGAATGCTAATCCACACACTGATTAACCAAGATTTGAGGGGACCAACAATGAAAAGAGTATAATGGACTTAAAGTGAACAATGAGACAAATGATATTTTAATATGGTCAGTGTAGGAATTTGATTTGCTTGACCATGAACATTTCTTATAATGGCTTTGTTTTGCTTCTTTTTTCTGTTGGGAGGATGCTGGAGAGTAAATCAATGCTTATTAAATGAAAAAAAAGTTAAGTAAAATAAAATTATATCAAAAGATTTCAAACAAGTTAATGTAAGTGAAGTGTTGAACAAACCTTAATGTGATATATAAATGTGAGTATTATTACCATTTTAGTAGGACTTGCGATTTCATCAACAAAAGACCCTCCAATTCTTAAAAAAAAAAAAAAAGTACCAGCCCTGCTACTTAAAGTCTTAAAAATTTGTTTAGGGCAAGGAAGCTAAGAGATGGTCCAAAGTCACAAAGCTAGGATATATGTAAGAAATAGGAATTGGACTCCCATCTTTCTAGATCTTTTTTCTATCAGTACACTTCTCATAAATATTATTTTCTTACTCTTCTTATCTTTCTTTAAATGGACTTCAGATTGACATGGTTTATATTGTAAATCATTATCTTACTATTATTCTTTTAATTTAATATTCTATAAGCTACTATAGAGATATTGACAATAACTTCCTTTTTCTTTAATGAAAGTATAGGAATGTAAGCTCATTTTTTGTAGACTCTTAAAGCATCTTTGGGATAAATTCAGCCACAGACAGAACTAATGGGATAGGGTTTACCTCAGCCTATTCACAAATTATTTTTATTTCTTCTGTTAGATTTATATACATTTTGTTGTGTGTAATTTGCAGCTTATGAGTGTTTGATATGTATTCTTAAATTTTTATACATCAGTGTTAAGTTCAGGGAATTGTGGGTGATAATTCTTTCTGTGGTGATGGTTCTGTTCCAGTAGAATTTCAATTCCCAAGAATGTTTTGAAATCTGTATGGGGAAAAGAAAAGAACAAGCATTTATTAAGCATATGCTACAAGCCAGGCACTGTGCTAAGTGCTTTACCAATGATATCTCATTTGATCTTCTCAACAACAGAGCTGCATTCCTGCAGCACAGCTGGGCCTGGCGTTTCTAATCAACACAGGTTCCCTCCGTCTTCCCAGATGCAGACCCGGGTTCTTCATGCTGTCCAGATGGTGAAAGTTTCTGCAATTTCTGCTCAGGCTCCAACCACCCCCTACTAGCCCCAGGTAGAAGCACCACTTGGTGCTTCTGCAGAGCCAGCCAAGAGAAATTTGTACTTCACAAAGATTAATCCCAGCCTGAGGTCTTTCTTCAGATCTTCTTGAGATCTACACCTGTTGTTCCCCAAATCTTCTTGATTTTTCACCAGTCTATGTTAGCCCTCAAGCACAAATTTCTTCTATTTGTGAGGGAAATATGAAGAACTTGAAATTTATCAACCTACTCTGTCATCTTCCCAGAATCCTCTTCTCTAATATTTGTCTCATTGAATCATCTTGTTCTCTTTTTTTTCCATTTTCTTTTTTCTAAAAGTTTTCTGTTATCTGTCTTGAATAGTTTATTCTTTTCTATTTTTCCTTAAGTGTCCTAATTTCATTATTTTTTATTTCTTTTATTATTTCTTCTATTTACTCTCAGAGGTCTTGTTATCAGGTCTGTTTTTTTTTTTTGTTTTGTTTTGTTTTGGTTTGTTTTGTTTTTTTAGCTCTACCTGTCCTAATTGGAAAGTTGTTTTCTTCTTCCAGACTTGCCTTGTAAATATCTCATAATCCAATACTATTTCTTGACTGCAATAATTTTTTTTTCTTTTCTTTGTTAACAGATATCTTCAGCTACATTTCCTGGAATAGGACTTTATTGGGATATGCTCTATAGTTTCTGCATGTTAGTTGGGTTGATTTTTCTAATCTCCTTCCATGCTTTCTTTCAAAGGCCTGCACTACACAGAGAGCTGAACCTAAAATCAGGACAAATCCTTACCTTCTGCCATATCCTCTGACTTCTGCCCTCCAAAAAGTTTCCTTTGACTGCTTCTCCGGTTCCTAAACCTTGGGCTCAATTGCTAACTTCTTATATCCCTTACAGCCCTATTAAATATGAGGAGTTCAGATTATGCTTGCTTCAGGTCTCCTGGAAAACACCAACATAAGTGTCTTTATTTTCTACTCTTTCCTCATATAGTCAGTTGCTGGGATCTAACTTTGTTCCTTGCTTTGATTCTAACAAATCTCAGTTAGATTTTGTAGACTAAGGGGCTTCATTCCTCCAGGAGAGTCCTCAGCACAGACTGGGTAGATGACCTGCCTTGTATTCTTGTAGCAGGAGGTATCTTTGTCCCCTGCTATGGTTTTGATGGGGATGTTTTCCTAGTGACTTCTGGCTTCATCTACCAGAAAATGCTGACTTCAGGCTTCTCCTATGCACTCCAACCAAAACATCTTAGGCACCTGATGTCATCTTTGTTTATACCTGAACTGAATGGAGAAATTTATAGGTTTTTCCCTTTGTTTTTAGTTGATTATTGCTTCATCTGATGTCTTTTTTTCAATCTTTGCTAGGCTGCTTCTCAAAAAATGTGGGCTTAGCTAGAACTTTTAAAATTATTTATCTTTGTCCATAGTTCATCTCACTGTTTTCAAAGTTTTTCTTTTTATGTAGATTGAAGATTATGAACATTTTTATAGCAACATCTATTAATGTTGTAAAGATTTTACTGACAGGATGATTCCTCAAACCCAAGATATAGTTTGAAATTTAGAACATATAAACACATATAAAGCACATATAAGCACATATAAATAATATCCTTGGTTTGATGTGAGAACCAATGCACATGGCCTGTCCAAAGCTATTGGTCTTCCTTTTTATTTTTTAAATTTATTTTATTTTTAATTTATGGAATAAAACAAGCATTCCCATAACATAGTATAGTAAAAAAAGATAATTGCACATGAAACTTCAAAACTATTATGTAAATTTATGATTCCTTTTAAATATATAATAAAATTACAATATAATTTTTTTCTTTTTGTCTTTCCTTTCCACCCTGACCTAAAGATGGCTACTAGGAGATATAAATAACTATGTGTGTGTATTTATATACATGCATGTTTATGTAAACATATGTACCTATACACATATGTATAGACATATATTTGTGTTTATATGTATGTATGTGTGTATATGTAAAACTTTTCTATACTTCTATTTATCAGTTCTTTCTCTGATTGCAAATAGTTTCTTTCTTCATAGTCTTTATATTTAATTTGGGTATTTATAATAGTCAAAATTGTTCATTTGTTCAGTCATTCTTAAAGCAATATTGCTGTTATTTTATACAGTGTTCTCTTGGTCCTATTCATTTCACTCTTCATTATTTTGTGCAAATATTTACTTTTTTCTAAGATAATTGATCTTATCATTTCTTATAACACAGTAGTATTCCATCACAATCATATAACTCAACTTGTTCAGTTATTCTCCAATTGATCAGCATCCCTGCAATAGCCAGTGCTACTACAAAAAGAGCTGCTATAAACATTTTAGAATATATAACTTCTTTTCCTTTTTTCCCTAATCATCTTTGAAAATAGACCTAATGGTGGTATTGCTTCCTTTCTTTTATTAACAAGCTTCCCTTCAGATTCTTTTTCCGTTCATACTACTTCAGTCTCCTGCCACTTGCTGAAGAATGGACTTTTCTCTGAAGTCAGCATATTTCTTGATGTTCTTCTCTCATTCTGTCAAACACACAACACCAAAAGAAAGAACTGGCATATTCCTTGCTCCTGCTCTCACTTTTAGATCTTTGTTCTGCTACATTTCTCAACAACATTTCTTTCAAAGACCACTGCTTCAGATTATATTATTCTGCCAAGATCCTTGTCAGTTATCATTTGCTGACTTCCAGGTAAGTCTCCCTCTTTCCTCAGTGAATTCATCACATAGCTGACATTTCTCCTCATGACCCCAACCTTTGGAGGTCATCTACATGGTGATGACCCTTCTAATATTCTGATTTCTTAATTTGTCAAGCTCCACAACTCCCAAAGCCCTCATCTGTACTTTACCAGAGACACCCTCAGAGATAGGATATTCATTTTTTTGAATTCATCATCATTAAAAAAATTAACTCCAAGATCTTGAACTCTGAAATCCGTCCCCATTTTCATAATTTCTTCACTTACAGTTTCTCTCATGTCTGCTCTTTGACTTCCATCTTGACCTTGGCAATATTGTACTCAATAGAGTGGAGTCTCAGGAAAAAGTGACCCCAACAAATATGGATGGTTAAGGAATGGTTTTCCATTGTGAAGAGCAAGTCCATCTTGTTTCAAAAATATAGTCTTTCATAATGCACAGTACGTAACTTTCTATTTGTTAATCAAGGAAAGCCACCTTCAATTCAAATCTATCTCCTTTCTTGGAAATGGAAACCACCTGAATTGGTCTTTGGTACTAGAGAACTTGGAATGTAGAAGATAAATTATTGTTTCTCCTTGAGAAAAGGAGCTGTTGTGAATGACTTTGCTATTCCTAGCAATACAATGATCTAAAACTACTCTAAAAGATTTGTTGAAAAATGTTATCCATACCCAGAGAAAGAACTGATTGGATCTGAATAAGATTGAAACATACTTGTTTCCCTTTTTCTTGAGAATTCTTGGTGAGGGGGGATGAATATATGTTTTCTTTTGAAAATGACATTTATAGAAATGTTTTGTATAGCTTCATATGGCATGGGGGGAGGAAGGGAGAGAGTCTGGAACTCAAAATTTTAAAAACAAATATTTAAAAATTATTTTTCATGTAACTTAAGAAAATAAAATAATAGATAAATGGGGGTGAGGGGAAGAAAAGACATGGAGCTGAGAAACAAAGCCTGTATCTTAATATGCGAACTGATAACCAGAAATAGTATGCAGGGCTTCACTGATAAAATTATATCAGATTCTAATGTTTAACCATTTGACAGTACTAAGCACTTTAATGGCACTTTCTTTTCTTAGTTTACAGTAAATGTAGAGAGTTAAAGAAGCTCTTTTTCTGAAGGGCAAAATAGTCATTTTTCATCTTTGTATCAGTATTTTCTACTTCAGTACTTTGTACATGTTGTTGTCTGTTTCCCCTTCTCTAAAATGAGGTGGGGTGGATAGATGACTTCTGAAGTACTTTCCAATTCTAAAACTATAAAATTAAGTGCTTAATAGATGTTCATTGAATTGAAATGCCCCATTACCCAGCCATGACCATCATAGCAATTAATGGTCTTTGACAGAAAGCAGGGACTTTGTCTCTAGGAGACCATAGTTAAAATCCTTTAGCCTTCTCCCATTAGCACATAAACACAATGAATTTAGCAGTTTAGCTAACTGGTTGACAACCCAGCTCTTTGAGGTGAAAGAATTCAGGATAAGTACTTATAGGAAGAAACGATTGCACTGGCAAACTGTCAGTGATGGTAGAAGAGGGTGACAGAGGATAGGATGACGGTTTGGAAGCAAAAACCTAGAGAAAATAGATCAAGGGTAATCAGCCACCAGGGTTCAGTGGCTGGCCAACAATTACAATCCAAAGGAGAGGGATTTTCTGAATTAGGGAGCAAGATAGAGTGTTGAAAGCAAACTTCAGCTACTTTATAATCTTTCCAAGGTCAAGGACATACACACAGCTATAGTGGCTACTTTGTCATAAAGTCAGTGTAGTTGTTTCAATCATTTTAATTGTCAATTCAGATTCTTGTATAGTCAATTTAATCAATTTTCAGGGATTGGCCACTAATATGGTTATATAAATTAGTCAGCCACAAGATGGCTGATTTGTAGCATTTAGTAAGCCAGATAGTCTATTTGACTGATGAAGACAATCACAAAGAACTTATATTATTTGTTCAAAGGAACACAGCTAGCTAGTGACAAAACCAGAATTAGAACCTGGATCTCTGGACTCTGCCCAATGTTCATTGCTCTTCAATTCCCTAGTCACTAAATGCATATCAAGGTCTGTAATTGTATTTAAATTGTATTTCTGGTTTTTCTTATGGCAGGATAATAATCATTCCATACTGTTGCTTTAATATCTTGTCTTACTGTACTTTATAGATACTCAATATAATGAATCCCATAAAGTGGTCTCAACATTCAAATTTGTACTAGATATTGCCATTAGGCTGGAGTCAATTACTATATTTTACATGATAATATATAGTTAAATACATGCAACCACTTTACATCATTGGCCAGTCAGCAACTAGCTATATATTGCTAATCCCCATTTTAAAGATTGTGAAATTGTCCTAGAATCTTAATTTACACAGAGAATGTCAAAGTTAAGAATGAAACTCAAGTTGGCCAATTCCTATACCAAAATTCTGTTAGCTAGCCTGCTTTTCTGATTCAATTGAAGATATCCAAACCAGAACCCTATATTTGGTTGTTCCAGGGAGAAATTTGGCTTAAGGGCAAACATTTTTGGCTGTGGCCCTCTTATTTTCACGATCACCTCAGCTTACTATTTCCTAATATATGGTTGATGATCAATAAATCCTTAACAGCAAAATGAACACCTAAAAAAGATAATTAACCACTTCCACAAAATGGTAACTGAACACCTAGTGCAAATCATATGATCTCACATAGTGAAAACACTTGTTATATAATAAACGTTTAATAAATGTTTTTTTAATTTATTCTCATTATTCAACATATTTAAGTTATTTAGTATTGCTGAAAACCTCCTTTGTTTAGAGTGGCTAGCCCACAGTACATGAATATCTATTTTTCTTTAATTTTATTCACAGCCATTTTCCATAAGCATATTACTATCTATTCCCCATTAAAAATTAGCTTGTCGCTGTGCATACCCTTTGATCCAGCAGTGTTTCTACTGGGCTTATACCCCAAAGAGATACTAAAGAAAGGAAAGGGACGTGTATGTGCCAAAATGTTTGTGGCAGCCCTGTTTATAGTGGCTAGAAGCTGGAAAATGAAAGGATGTCCATCAATTGGAGATGGTTGAGTAAATTGTGGTATATGAACGTTATGGAATATTATTGTTCTGTAAGGAATGACCAGCAGGATGAATACAGAGAGGACTGGCGAGACTTACATGAACTGATGCTGAGTGAAATGAGCAGATCCAGGAGATCATTATATACTTCAACAATGATACTGTTTGAGGATGTATTCTGATGGAAGTGGACCTCTTTGATAAAGAGAGCCTTAATTGATCAAAGATGGACAGAAGCAGCTACACCCAGAGAAAGAACACTGGAAATGAATATAAACTGCTTGCATTTATGTTTTTCCTCCCAGGTTATTTATACCTTCTGAATCCAATTCTCCCTGTGCAACAAGAAAACTGTTTGGTTCTGCACACATATATTGTATCTAGGATATACTGCAACCCATTCAACATGTAAAGGACTCTTGCCATCTCGGGGAAGGGGTGGAGGAGGGAGGGGTAAAATCGGAACAGAAATGAATGCAAGGGATAATGCTGTAAAAATTACCCTGGCATGCGTTCTATCAATAAAAAATTATTTTAAAAAAATTAGCTTGTCTTTATTTTCAAATCCCATAGGCATCAAAGTGATTGAATGAAAACACAATTAAGCAGCTCTATGCAGTGATTTATTGTTGTTTTTAGAAGTTTTATTGCTATACTTAATGTGGAAATACGTTTAAAATGATTGTACATGTATAACCTATATCAGATTACTTGCTGTTGAAAAGTGGGGACATAAAGGAGGGAGAAAAAATGTAATTAGAAAATAGTTAACAACATAAATAAAAATACAAAAGAACATAGAAAATGTTTTTTTTTAAGTTTCATTGTTGTCTTTTGTTTTTATACCATTGAGACAGTTTGTCATTTTGTCTCTATAAGCAAAATCAATTAATACAGTGATCATGCTAGCATTGTATATGCACATTCCACATCTATAGTCCCCTCACCTTTTTAGTAAGAGGAGGGAGACAAGTACATTTCATTATAATTCTGTAGAACCAAGATGTCATTACAATTTATCATTTTTACTACTTTTTGATATTATTTTCATTTATTCTACTTAAGTCACTGGATTTTTGTTCTTGTGGTTTTACTTATTTTGCCAAGTAGCAGTTCATATGACTCTTCTCACATTTTCTAAATTTTTCATATGTATTGTTTCTTAGAATGCAATCAAAAACTGTTAAAACACACACATCACTATTTATTTGTCTGTTCTCCAGTAAATGGGTGCTCGCTACTAATTTTTGGCTACCACAAAAAGAGGTTGTTCTAAATATTTGGGGACTGTTTCTTTTGTCTTTGAATTCCTTGTTGGTATTTTGATGAGTAATGGAATCCTTAAGTCGAAGTGTAGGAGCTGTCCAATGATTTTAATTACATAATTTTGAATTGTATTACAGAAATGTAGCAATGATTCACAGCTTCAACAGTAGATTGGTGTGCCCATATTCACATAGCCCTTACTAGGTACTAATTCAAAGGAACACCACATAATCAAAGAAAAAAGAAAAAAGAGAGAAGAGTCTATAAGTGGTATCTATTGAAATAAAGGAGGGAAGCGTTTTGTCCTTATGATTATTCAGATTTCTTTAGTGTCCTTTCAAGGCAAGATTTGTTTACTAGCGGCATTACAATTTAGTGAGACAAATTAGGCTAAACTTTTTATCTCTGGTGGTTTGCACATGCACTGATTGAACTAGTATTTCTTCTAAAGATTGCCTGGGAAGATAAATGAACAGGAGGAGCAATTAGAGTAAGGAAAAACTAAAGATTGGCTGACATGATTTAAGTTCGCCACTGAGGCAGTTTGTCATTTTGTCTCTATAATCTCTATCAGAATTGACTAAAACAGTAAACATAAATCATTAGACTAATTTATTTCACCACACTGTGGTCTGGGGGAAGAAGATTTCATTTTTTTTTCTAGAGACTTTGGGGATTTCAGGCAGCCACTTTGAAATTTTTTCATATTAGAAAAAAACAACAAAGAATCAATGATGAGTATCCCAGGCTTCTCAGAATTATTACACACACACATACACACACACACACACACACACACACACACACACACACACACCATATGCTGTTAAATTGAGAACTGTTTACATCACAATTGCTACATAACTATGGGTAATGTATTAAGAGCAACTGGACAGTGGTTATACTTTACAAAAATGTAATTTCTAGAATGTTTGATGTTGTATTAGACTGTTTTTTCACAGAAGCAATTAATAAATCTACACTCAAAAAATGTCCATGATTATTGAAATCCGGTATGTTTGTTTGAAAGACTTTCATACAAATATTTATGAAACACTAACCTCTTTGGCAGCAAGGTGGCAGAGTAAATAGAATGCCAAGACTGAAGTTAGGAAGTTTCATCTTCCTGAGTTCAAGTCTGGCCTCAAACACTGGATAAGTATTTCAATACTCTTTGCCTTGCTTTCCTAATCTCTTAAAATTAGCAAACACTCTAGTATCTGTGCCAAGAAGCTGCCAAATGAGATCACAGAAAGTCAGACACAAATGAACAAAATAACCACCTCCTTGAAAACAGCACATTTTTGTATGTGCTGGATATAGAAGATGTGTACGAGACTTAAATTGTTCTTTATGTTGAGTTGAGACTGTATCCTTGAAATTTCCATCCACTAGCCCTAGAGTAAAGAAGAGTAAATAAAATGAATGCTTTTTTCAAATGGCAACTCTAATTATAGAAATCATGTTTCCCTCCCTCCTACCTTTCTCTGAAGAAAAACAAAATATATACCCAAAAGACTTTTAAGTTTAATCTGTATTATTAACTCTTTCTCCATCATTTTCTTAAATCTAGACAATCAATAAAATAAAAAAACCACAATCAAATTCTGATTTTTAGCAATTGTTGATATCCAAATTATAAATGTTCATATGGAAAATTTAATTCTCAAGAGCCAGGTCTGGTCTCAAGAACCTAGATCTGGATTTAGCACATTCCTACTATTACCCCATGTTTTCTGTCCATACTAATTATCTTAACATACAGCAGAAAGAGCAATAGATTAGGATCCAAAGAACCCAAAGAAAGTGAGGTTATCTGCAGAGAATGAGGGGGCACTACCTCAGGATAAAGCTTGAGGAAAGTGAAAAATGAAATATATATTCAACCAAAGTGAAAAAATGCCAAGGAAGAACCTGGCTACATTTAGATAGACTCATTACCATAAGATTGGCCATATGATATAAATTTTTAGTATACAGCTATTTATGAAGAATGGTTACAATCTGTATTAATGAGGGGAGAAGAAAGGGAATACATAAGCTAATGAATTCATCTTAATTTTTTTCAGTATGAGTATTTCCTCAATAGATTTAAATTGCAACATCTCTACACCTTAGTTGATGGTCTTGAGGATTTGCTGTGACAAAAAAAAAAAAAAAAAAAAAGAATCACCACTCTTCATTAGGGAATTAGGTTAGTCTTGGGATGAGACATCTGAGCCTATACTGAAAGCTGTCCTAACTCTTTCCCCCCCCCCCCGAGGAATTGGGGTTAAGTGACTTGCCCAGGGTCACACAGCTAGGAAGTGTTAAGTGTCTAAGGTCAGATTTGAACTCAGGTCCTCCTGACTCCAGGGCTGGTGCTCTATCCACTGAGCCATCTTGCTGCCTCTCTATATGATTTCTAAGGTGCCTTCCAGTTCTAAATCAAAGATCATAAGCATAATCTTAGAGAAACCAGTGTCATGTTCAGACTATGAACAGAATAGGATTTAGGTGATGTCCCAATTGTGACCAATTTCATAAGCAATCTTTAAAATAAACATTTGATCATAAAGAGGCCATGTTATTAAAATGATCAATACATGCATGCTCTATACATCCATGCACTGGCAAACTTCTTTTTTTCCTCTAGTTTGATTTTTCCAGGCAATGTGGAAAAAAAATGATTATCTTCAAAAATATACATTCTCACCAGTCTGACCAAGGTGTAAGAGAAAAGAATCATTAGATTTGGAATCAAAAAAATTGGGTTGTCCATTAGTGTACACTGCCAGTGTTGACTCTGGATAGGTCATTGACCTCTCTGGGCCTCATCTCTCTCATCTATAAAATGATTTTAAATCCTATCATTTTTAAGAAAGGTTTGTTTTTTTTTTAATTTATGGAATAAAACAAATATTTCCATAACATAGTAGAATTTTTAAAAAGAAAAAATTATTGAGCATGAAACTGCAAGTCTATTATGTATGATTTGCTATTCTTTTTAAATATGTAATAAAGTTATAATTTGATTTTCCTTCCCTTCCTTTCTCCCCCCTTCCTATCCTAGAAATGGCTACTATTACATATAAATTGCATGTGTGTATGTGTGTGAAAATCATTCTATATGTCTATTTATCAGTTCTTTTATTTGAATACAGATTAGCATTATCCTTCATAGGTCCTTTGTCATTAATTTGGATATTTATAATAGTCAAAATGACTTAGTTGCTCAAAATTGTTCCCAAAACAATATTGTTTTTACTGCAATCTTGATTCTGCTTATTTTGCTCTTCATTATTTTGTGCAAATCTAGCCATCCTTTTAATAGAAGTAAAGTTAGAAATATGTTTAGAAAAGACTCACAACTTCATTCAGAAAATCTATTTTTCATTGTTTTCAGGGAAACTTTTTTCTTCTTCCTCTAATAATATAAACCCTTTACTAAATTGGAAGCCCCTTTCAATTTATCACCTGTATTTGCCTTTCTGTTTTTCCTCTTGATACTTGTGTGTTCTTTTAAAAACCAAAACCAATCTGATTCTCACTGACCTAAGCCAAGCCCCATTTGGTCATTATGTGGGTCCTGATTGACTCAGATTAAATGTAAATAGCAGTCATTTCTTCCTTGTCCTGAAACCCTGATTTTTTTGGAGGGGAGACCTAGGTGAAACAGGAGAATCTTTGCCTCAATTGCTACCTAACCTTAATCATCGAATGGGTTCGACCTGGCAAACTGAGACCTGTTGAAGAACTTAGCTTATAAGGCCAAGCAAGGTCCCTCATTTAATCAGGGCCATCTGGAGTCCATCTATATTTTGTCATGGGCTCTGGAGGAGAAAGTGAGGCAGGTGATCTTGTACAGCCCTCCCTCACTTAAATCCAATTCATTTGCATGTCATGGCATCATCTCCCTAATATCATGGTCCTCTTAGACAACAAAAAACAAATAACAATTCAGTTCTGATCTCCTCATTGGGAATATGTGGATGTCCTCCTTTTCACTTAAGATTCGCTTTTTCCCCACTTAAAATTATACTGATTTTCCAGGTAAATTATTGTATTTTTTTCTTTCTTCTTTATAGTGGTACCTAATATGTCTTATGTGATCCTAACTATGATTACTTTGTTTTTGAACAAGTTCTTATGGTATTTTACATAACTTGAAAGTTCTGGATTTTAGCTATCATATTCCTAGGAGCTTTCATTTTGGGATTTCTTTCAGGTAATGACTAGTGGATTCTTTCTATTTTTATCATGCTGTTTATACCTAAAAGTTCTATGAAATTTTAATTAATGATTTCATGAAATATGTTTTTTGTGTGCTCATGGATTTCTAGTAGTCTGATGATTCTTAGAATATTTTCTTATGCTTGTTTTCTACCTGTTGTGCTTTTTATAGGAGATTCCTTATATTTTCTGCTTTATTTTTCAATTTTTTTATTTTATTCTAGCATTTCCTGCTTTTTTATGGAATTAATCTGAGTCTGGTTTATTCTAATTTTCTAGGAATATGTTACTTGAGTGAAGTTTTATATCTCTTTTACTAAGCTGTTCATTTTATTTTCCTTTTTTTCCTCAAGAGCTTTCATTTTATTTATATGAGCATTTTAGATATCTGGATTCATTGCAGCAATGAATTCCAATAGAGTTTGTGATGAATCTATGATTTTCTTTATGACCTTCCTTATAGAAGTTATTGTTAAGAGTTATTGTCTTCTTCTGGGATTGTATGACTCCATAAAATGTCTTTTTCCCCATTGGTGTTTTCTTTTTTTTTTTTATTCCTTTTACCCAATATTGCTTCCTTAATTGCTTCCTTAATTCCTATATCTTGTATTAATTCCAAACTCTATGCACTTCTGGAAGAACTGGGATAGACTCCTTCATAATAGATCTGTATTATCTGGGGCCTGCTACTGTGTTGAAGCATTCCAGGAATGACAACCCAGCTTGCTTTTCTGGACCACTGTACCCCAGCAATCTGTACTGGATTTGGTGTACCCAGGTTGGCCTGCACTGGAGGCAACTATATCAGAAACAGACTGTCTTGAGATGTTTGGATCTACTATAAAAGTTGCCCTCCTGATCTGAGCCCTACAAGTTTCTGAATCCCTGCTTGTGATCAGAGTAACATAGCTTTATTCTCCAATCTCCTTTGCTAAACTCTGGTCCTTTCCCCCAAACTTCAGACTTTGATAGAAATCCTCTGAATCATTTGCAAGGCTTCTCTGAGCTGTTATCCCCTACATTCCTTCTCTAGATGGATCATTTCCCTAGTGTATGTCACTTTGTGTGGATATGTTCTAATAAAATGCTTTTCTGGTAACTTCTTTTTGGATGTCTCAAACATGTCTTGGTCTGGTATCCTCTAAAATTTATATAGTTATTGCTTTCTTTTGTTTTTACATGATCTAAAATTTTCTGTGTCCTTTCTTTTATTCTCTCTCAGAAAGAGTTCCAATAAAAAAAAAAAGTATTTATAAAGGAAAAAGAAAAAAGAGAAAAACTATACAAGACATCAAAAAACAAAACCCAAATAATAAATGTAATATTCCACACTTATGATGAACCTCACTCCCATCTCTACAGAAAGAAAACTCTTTTTCAATGCAGGTGAAGTAGTCAAACATTCTAATTGCCATGGGTATTGGTAACTAAGTGATTTATCCAGTACTACATAAGCAGCATGTGGCAAAGGCCTACTGTCAGTCTTTCTATGGTGAACCTTTTACTTATATCTATTGGAGTAGTTGTGAGAAACCTGAACTTTTCTACTTCCACTTTGCCATCAAGAAGAATGAGGATCAAGATTTTAAGTCCATTTCTCAAATCCACCCAAGTCTTATGGCATTATTATATCCTTTATAGTTGTTCCCAATAATTGCCCAATCTCTCTTACTTAATATGGTATCACTACTATTTATCTAAGATTAATACTGACACTAATGTCGATCAGAAAGTATTTTGAATTCCCTGGATCAAAGATACAGTGACCAAACATTCTGGGCCAGTTTCCCATTGTATCAGAATGACCTATTTGATTTTCATAGTCAAATAGGTTTTTGCAGAAGACATGTGAAAAGTGGTTTATAAAATGTTAATTAATGTTTGAAATGTAAAAAACTGGAGGCTACTGCATCTTTTTTAGATAATGAAAGTCTTATAAACTCAACTGATTCAAACCCACCTCTATGAAAAATAATAATTTGACACACTTTTTTTCATTGATGATCAGATAATTAGCCAGGTTTAACAGAATTTCTAACAAATCCCAATCAATTGTTACAAATAAGGACCTATCTCCCAGAACTATAAGAAGTCTATGAGTGATGGTAATTAAAAAATTAATAACCAATTGGTTTCTACAATTGTCTCTAATGTATACTTGTATATTGAAGCCTTTACTCTAAACATAAATTCTTAAATTAAGCCTAATTTTCCATATTTTATCTTAAAGAAGTTGTTAAGGCATTATTACCCTTTAACTTTTAATTTCAAGACCAATGTGTAATTATTTCTCCAAAAAGAAGCGAAATTTCCTTCTTCTTAAAATTTTTATTAAAACTTTTTAATTTTCAAAATATATATTGATAATTTTTCAACATTAACCCTTGCAAAACCCTGTGTTCCAATTCCCCCCTTTCTCCCTACCCCTGCTCTAGATAGCAAATAATCCAATATATGTCAAACATAGTAAAAAAAAATGTTGTCCAATATATGCAAAAATCTTTATATAATTATCTTGCTGCACAAAAAAAATCAAATCAAAAAGGGAAAAAATGAGAAAGAAAAGAAAATGCAAGCAAACAACTTAAAAAAGAGTGAGAATTCTATGTTGTGAACCATACTCAGTTCCCACAGTTCTCTCTCTGGGTGTAAGTGGCTCTCTTCATCACAAGGTCATTTGAACTTTTCTGAATTGTCTCATTGTTGAGAAGTGTCATGTCTCTCAGAATTGATCATCATATAATCTTGCTGTTGCCATGTACAATGATCTCCTGGTTCTGCTCATTTCAATTAGTATCAGTTCCTGTAATCATTCTGCTGATCGTTTCTTATAGAACAATAATATTCCTTAACATTCATATACTATAACTTATTCAGCCATTCTCCAATTGATGGACGTCCATTCAATTTCCAGTTTCTAGCCATTACAAAAAGGGCTGCCACAAACATTTTTGCACGTGGGTCCCTTTCCCTCCTTTAAGATCTCTTTGGGATATAAGCCCAGTAGAAACACTGCTGGATCAAAGGGTATGCACAGTTTGATAACTCTTTGGGTATAGTTCCAAATTGCTCTCCATAATAGTTGGATCCGTTCACAATTCCACCAACAATGTATCAGTGTTCCAGTTTTCCCACATCCTCTCTACCATTCTTTATTCCTTTCCTATCATCTTAGCCAATCTGAATGGGGTGGAGTGGTACCTCAAAGTTGTCTTAATTTGCATTTCTCTAATCAATAGTGATTTGGAGCATCTTTTCATATGAATAGAAATGGTTTTAATCTTTTTATGTGAAAATTGTCTATTCATATCCATTGACCATTTATCAATTAGAGAATGGCTTGAATTCCTATAAATTTGAGTCAATTCTCTATATATTTTAGAAATGAGGCCTTTATCAGAAACCAGGAATGTAAAAATGTTTTCCCAATTTATCATTACCCTTTTAATCTTTTCTGCATTAGTTTTGTTTGGTAAAACACTTTTTAACTTAATATAATCAAAATTATCTGTTTTTTGTTCAATAATGATTTCCAATTCTTCTTTGGCCAAAAATTCATTCCTTTTCCACAGATCTGAGAGGTAAGCTTTATTTTTATTGTTCTAATTTGTTCATAATATCACTATGTATAAATCATGAACCCATTTTGACCTTATCTTGGTATAGGGTGTTAGGTGTGGGGCAATGCCTAGTTTCTGCCATGCTAGTTTCCAATTTTCCCAGTAGTTTTTGTCAAATATTTAGTTTTTATCCCAAAAACTAGGGTTTGGGAGGTTGTAAAACACTAGATTACTATAGTCATTGACTTTTTTGTCCTGTGAACCTAAGCTATTCCACTGATTGATTATTCTATTTCTTAGCCAGAACCAAATGGTTTTGATGACCACTGCTCTGTAATATAGTTTTAGATCTGGCACAGCTAAGTCACAGAAGCTAAATTTCTTACTGGCAATCTCTGTCTGAATTCTGGGGTAAATTTAAACCTACAAGGCCTTAATATTAATTAATTAAATGTGGCATTAATCTTTTAATTTATTCCAATCATAATAAAATCATGAGTCTTAGGAGAAGATGATGGAATCTTAGAGATAATTTAGTCCAACCTCCTTGTTTTATAGATGAGGTATTTGAGACCCAGGGACATGAAATGAGACAGATGTTAAATCCCAGAGTTGGGACACATAACCCACATTTTCAGATTGCAAATCCACAAAAATGTGACCAATATGGTCACAAAGAAATAGCCACTGAATTATGGGGGCAAGAATTAAAATGACTATATAAGTATTTTTTTAATTCTATTACATGCCATCCTACTTTTCCCTTATCTTGCAGTGATCTAAATTCCCATTTTTATACTTCTGTTGCCATTCTATTGTTTAAAAAAAAAGTCAATAAAGGATTGTGAATTTGTTTGTTTTTTTCTTAACCAACTTTATGCTCAATTGCTCAGCAATCAACTCATCTTATTCAGTTGATCAATTTAATCAAGTTGGTTTGATTTGGTCATTAAAATGGGAAAAATCAAATTGATTATGCCATAGTTCAGTTATTTTAATTTATTGTGTGGAGATGATTCATAAAATAATAGTTTTAATCAATTGAGAATTGGATAAGCTTGTATAAATGAAACTAATTATTTTCCCTCTCCCCTTAAAACTATATTTAAGACTCAGAAAAATCCATATAAATGTGGAATTTTTTATCCCTAACCTGAAGATGAATCATATTTGGAGGCTGTTTCTAGAAATTACCTGGTAGCCTAATTTTTAAACTCTCTAATAAGTATCTCTAATGAGGGATGGACTTGTTAGATGCCAAAGACAGTTCCTGAACAATACTGAATTTGCTCGTCTGTCATTAGTTTACTAGTTGACAATGCTTTAACCTTCTGCATCCTATACTGTTAAAGAAATAATGCTTATTTAATCCTTAAATCTGCAAGAAAAAAGTATATGTATATTATGAACATATACATATGTGCATATATAATATACATATGTGTATATATACATGTTTGTACATATATGTATATATGCTTTTCTGCCTCTGCACCTATTTCTCATCCTTACTCTAGTGGTATAAAGTTTCGTAGCTTGTGTGCACTTCTATTACTATAATTCCCATTTCAAATACAGTTTGAATCCCATTGTAAAGAATATTGCTACATCAAATAACTCACTATAAGAAAAATATTCCAAATTCTGGCCAATGGCCCATAATGAGTCAATCTCATTACAACCAATTTCACCATTATGAATAATTCAATATAATGATTTTTCCCAGTCTTTCCCTGAATAATGGTCACTTGCTATAACAAAAGTAAAACAAAGCACCTTATTCCATCCCATAACATATGGACAAAGGTAAAATAAAAACACTCTTGGCTATTTATGGAAAAATGGTATTCATAGCTACATACAACAAAAGAAAAATTCAGCATTCTAACATTTTAAGACAAAAGAGGAAAAAAAGAGATTTGATAGGAGATTTCATTATTGCTCTCTCTTTTTTCTCCATTATCTACATTCTTGAAGATTACTACATGTGTTGTGTATATAAAACATAATTGATCATAGTTCATCTGTATACATGATGTTCCTTTTGAATAATTAATAGGTAATTTGGACTGATTTGAGCTATGTTCATTACCTCTAAATTCCAGTACAGGGGGAAAAAAATCACATGCCTTTCAACTTTTGACATGTACTTACAACTTATCTATTTCACCTCATTCTGTACGTCAAAGTGTCTTTTAAATAACAGCATAATTGAAGTGATATACAGAAAAACATAAAACAAAGCTTGGCCAAGCCTCCCATTCTCATAGATATAATCTAATAGTTTGACTCTGTGTGGAAAAAAATTTGTTGCACATTATTATCTCCCTTCTCATCTATTGTTGAGTTAGTATGTATACATTTTTCATTAATCTCACTAGGAAAGCCATAGAAACCTAAGGAAATGCTAGGCTTTTTTAAGTGATGATGATTTCCAAGTACTTTGGAAGCAATCCTAAGGTAAAGATAATAAGCATTAGTAGTGTAATGGGTAATTAACTTCATTCCTGGTTTGTTTCCAGAGTTAAAAAAAAAAAAAGAAAAAACTCTGCGGGTTAGCAATAAACATAATATATGGTATCAGTACTGAGCAAAAAGGGCATGGGGGGGGGTGGAGCTCTTCAATAAATCTGAAATCATCTCATGCATTGTGAGGCTTCAATTAATAGAAGCAAAAATTTTCAAGTCTTCTGACTATTAAAAAACAAATAAGAGTCTGCTTTAGTGATAACATAAGAGAGAGAACATGATTCCAAAGTGAAATGGAGTAGTAGCAACCCACTATGGGAACAAATACATATGTATCACCCTCCTGGTCAATGATTTATGCAAAACATGCTAATTCATTAAAGTCTTTTTGGATATTTGGAGGAGCTCTTGTGACTTCTAAAGGTAAAAGAACAGAGTCCTGACTTGGACTTTATTATAATCTATTCATCTCTTGTTTCTTTCTCCAACATGTAAATAATTATACAATATCCAAATGAATGTCCAAAAGATGATCCACCTTCTGAATAGTTTATGAGAAAAGATATACTTGAAAAGAGAAGCAAAATCATATAATAGTAAAATTTGAAGATGGAAATCATTAAGGATTACTACTTAGACTCCAGGCTTCTACCAGTTCTAAATCTACTCACATCTTTTTGAATTCTTTTTAACTGTTTAAGTCACCAACCTAGGGCTTACCTTCATCTGCTCTCTTTTAAGCTATATAATCGCCTCCTAAATGACCTTTCTCCCTCTGTAATCTGTCCTCCACTCAACTGCCAAATTAATATTCTTATAGCATACATCTCACCACATCATTCCTCTGCATAAATTACAACTCATGTCTACAAAGCTCTCTTTCCTAAACTTTGCTTCATGGAATGCATATTGCTCTCCAAAATTTCAAATGCCCAAGTACTACTACAGCAGAAAATTTATTCTGATTTCCACCCCCACCCTGTGCCAATTGCTAGTGCCCTTCCCTCAGAAATTATTTATGTATGCTTTGTATTTAATTTTGAATATACTCTTTTTCTCCCCATTAGAATATAAATTCCTTGGACAGAGGTTTTGTTTTTAATTTTGTTAACATCAGTACTTATCACAATATCTGGCACATAGTAAGTGTTTAATTACTACCTGTTGAATAAAACAATGAATGAATGACATGAAAAGAGACTTTGTCAAAAGCTTTGTTAAAATTTAATTGTACTATATCTAGTTGTTGTTTGTAATTCTACATGAATCCCATGGACTTTGTTCATGGTGTTTTCTTGACAAAGATACTAAAGTAGCTTGTAATTCCTTCTTCAGTATGTCCCCATTTTACAGATGAGAAACTAAGGAAAATAAAAGTGAAATGACTTGTCCAGGGAAACACAACTAGCAGGTGTCTAAAGCATGATTTAAATTCAGATCCGACTCCAGGTCCAGTACCCTTTCCACTGTACCACCTATCTGTTCCACTGTAATAACAGTACTCCCTATATCCACTACTTTACTAACCAGAGCTATTAGTATGTCATAAAGTAAAAAGGAGGTAGTCTAATATGCCCCATTCATAGAGTGTGCTGGTGAATGTTTAACATCTGGCTCTTTGTGAAGGTAAGGAAAAGAGGAGAATATAATTAGGACAGATTTTAAAGTTTAATCTGCATTATTAACATTTTCCTCATCACTTTCTTAAATCTAAATTCTAGAAATCGCCAAAATTATAAATGAAGTCCTAATCTGTTTGCCAGTTTCTGAGGTATAAATGCTCACACTGAAAATTTAATAATCAAATTCAAGAGAACATTTAATGTTTTATATATTTTCTCACCGTCCTTTTCATTTATAATCTATTCATCTCTTGTTTCTTTCTCCAACACCAATTTCACCATTATGAATAATGGTCACTTGCTACTGTGTTCAAGTATTCCAGGAATAACAATCCAGCTTGCTTTTCTGGACCACTGTACCCCAGCAGTCTGTACTGCTAGCTTCAACATACCCTTTACTATTACTATCCCTTTATATTCAAACATGAAGAACCCCAACTGGACCCAAGGTAATGGTCAAGAGCACTTATGTCCTAACAGTCCCCTTTTATTGAAATCCATACAAATGATGATTAGATTCAGTCCAGAAAGACCCTTTGACAGGGTCTTGGGGGTTCCTAAGGGGTTCCATATTTTGAGATTACTGACCTAAAAGAAAGATCATATTTCTCATCTTACATTTTTATTGGCTTATTATACCCTTGTACCCCAAGAGAAAGTTACTTAAAATTTAGGTTTCAGCTCATATCTTGCCTTTCCCCAAAGAGGAATACAAAAGCATATAAATTCAAATCAGATGTGAGATAGGTATTTTTATTTCCTGCACAGAAAAGAAATGCTTAGTATAAAAAAATTCTTTTAAGTGTACATTGGCAAGACCAATCAGTAACTTGGGTTGACTTAAAACATCAGAAAACTAAGGAGTTTGTTACATTCCTAGATAGTCATTGTTACATTTCACCTCTGCATAGTCTAAAAAATTCAATTCATATCTTCAGATAAGTCAACCTCAAGCTCAGGCCTTTCTGGTCAGTGATCATCTTCTCCAAGAAGAGCTAAAGTAGTTTTCAGAGACTAGTCACCTATTCCATTTGGCAAGAGCTATCTATACATATGTGTTTATGTTTGTATGTATGTATTCTGTATGTATTTATAACTATCACTTATAAGTTACTAAACTGTACATATCTTGATCCAATGATACTATTCCTAACTATAGAGCCAAAAGATAGCAAAGAAAAAGAGAAGAACCATATACAAAAATATTCCAATCAACTCTTTCTGTAGTAGCAAAAACCTGGAAACTCAAAGGCTATATGTCTATTACAGAATGGAGATTTAATTGTGCCATGAAGTTATAAAAAATAAAATGAGTTTAAAAATAGAAGATTTTTTTACAATGATAACATTCTAAAGAAAAACTACTTTAAAAGGTTTTAGGACTCTGATCAACACAAAAACAAACTGCATTCCCAGAGGACCAAATATGAAACATGCTACACATCTTCTGCCAGAGAGGACTTAAAATTCAGGATGAGATATGCATATTTAGAAATGTCCAATGTAGCATTTGCTGGATTGTGTATATATTAGGACAATCTTATTTTTTTATTGTTTAATTGAGGAAGGACAAGGACAGTGAGAAAATGTATAAAACATAAATAAAATGTCATTTAACAGCATATGGGTGTGAATATATGCACACACACACACACACACACACACACACACACAAGAGTGAGGAGGTATAAATTTTGTCAGGTATTAAAATCAAGCTCACCTGCCTAAAATGAGCAGTCTCTCTCCCTTCTTTTCTTTGAAAATTGGATGTTTGTCCTTTTCAGTTTTGTTGATTCCTTTCCTTTTTATTGTATTCTGTCAAAGATCACTGACAGTGGCTTAGTGATTATAATCATCAATTCTTCTGGTAACTTAAAATATATTTTATCTAGGTAAGCTGGAAGTAATGAATTCCTTAAAGTGAATAATTGTTCTCCTATTATGTGCATTTTTCTTGACAAAAACATAAATAAATAAAGGAATAAAGTTAAGAATTAGACTTCTCATTTCACTGGTATCTCAAATTCTAAGTGAGGCAAGCAAATCTACCAGTTCAGGTCAGCATCTGATTTATAAATTAGTATCAGAGTTGTATAGCACTCTGAAAAAATCATGAATTGCCCAGGGTCATGTGGACAATATGTGTCAGAGTTGATACTTAAAATTAGGTCTTTAGTGATTAAAACTCTTCACTCAATTATGCACACTTTCATTTTTGACAAAGACAACAGAAAGAAAATAAAAGATGATTAGTACTGTCTAATCTTAAATAGTTGTGTTGAATTATCAGCACATTTGTTGGGAGAATTTGTTTTGGTTGACTACACATATTTATTCCAAGGACTTTGTTTTTGTTTTTCCTTAAATGAAAAAGGTATAGAATGGACAGGAAAATATATATTTTTGGTTAAATGAAAAAAGTATTTAATTTAAAATGAACATGCCATTAATTTCCTGCTAGACATGAAGGTAAAAGATTATTGAGAGCTTTTCTTTCCTTTTGTGGATCTCATGGGATCTCACTTATTTTAATCTTGAAGCTTTTGAAATCTGTGTTAGCAAAACTCTGAGTGTATGCCTGACTATACTCAATTTTACTTCTCTTTAGTTTCAAGAAAAGGGACATACAATTAAGGTGGTATCCTAAAAGATCATATAGGAACCCCATTCTCCCATATTCTCTCCAGAAAATAAATCTTTAAAAGACTCAAGATTGAATAATGAGCAAAAAATTTAAAAAGAAACAAATACCTTCATCTAGTCCAACATTCTACAAATAGCCAGAATCTTGTGAGGGAGGAGGGTTTTTTGATTTTTTTTTCTTTTTACAGGACTCTTCCTGCAGAGATGCTGAAGTAGTCATAACTAAAAATTCTAAAAAAAAACCTTTTAGTACTCTAATGAGAGATTCAGAGATATTTCAGGGGCACAGGAAACTTGTATCTTTCTGTTTGAGGCAAGAGGTAAAGAAAATATAGTACTAAGTTCATCATACTCAGATGTGAAACTCTAGGTCTGATTTGAATAGGTTCTGATTTTGGATTAGTAGCTAAGAGTTCTCTAATTGATCCATGACTGGTGGATCTGAAACTTCTCAGTGAAAGAAACCATGGAATTGAAGTCAAGACCAAACAGGGCCTGATCACCTGGGCTTAGAAGGTAACAACTAAAACTCCATATAAGAGTAAATAGAAGACTTTAATCATTTTGAAGAAATATTATGACTCATGGAGATAAACCCAAAAGAAGAGAGGAACTCCAGAACAACTATAAGCAGAGACTCAGGAAAAAAATGTCTTGGCCACAAGAATTACAATAGTATCTGGAATAAATGAAGCAGGACATAAAAAAAATAAATGAAATAATAACTATGGAATAAAGAATTGGAAAAAGAATAAATAGAAGATGGAAAACTTCATCTGGTAACTGACTTATTGAAAATTAGCATAGAGCAAAAATAGCTGAAAGATTCCATAAGAGAGAAAAAAAAAAGATTAAGAAAAAAGAAAATTTGAGATAGTTGCCAATTATAAGCAAGTGATTAAGAAAACAAGTCAAGAAGAAATCATTTAATCATGAAACATTCTCAAAAAAAATAACCAAATCAAAATTTTGGAAACTATAGTTCAAGAAATCATAAAGAAAACTGACCAAGTCTATTTAAACCAGAGGCCAAAGTGAAAATAGAAAGAATAGTTATGACTCCCAAAAAAAAGAAAGCAAAAGAAAACTCCCAGGAATGTCAGAGCTAAAATCTAGAAATTCCATGTCAAAGAAAAATATTGTAAGCAGGAAAAGAATTCAAGTACCAAGAAACTGTAGTCATCATCATATAAGACTTGGCAACCATGTCATAAAGGAGAGAAAAGAGCAAACTGTAAAATAGCAAAAGTAATAGCTTAAAGCTTTACAACAAGAATAATTCAATTTACAAGAACTAAGTACACTCATGGGGATGGGGAGAAGGGAGAGAAAAATAAATTTTTAAAAGAATAGAAGACTTCCAAGAATTCTGATGAAGAACCCAGAACTGAATAGAAACTTTGAAATGAAAATAGAAGAGTCAAGAAAAATTTAGAAAAATAAATACAATTAGAATAAAGTAGCAATTTGAAGTAGATAAATGATAATAAGTTGCTTACATTCTACTAAGGGGAGATGAAACAAGTCTAGACCTAGGTATTATCCCAAAATGTTCCCCTTCCCTAATTAGAAACTTTGTTTCCCCTGTTTAACTATAACTATATATCATTCCAACTCTTCCTGTGCTTGATGCTTCCTATATCTCTTCTTTGGCTTGATGATGATGATAACTAACATTTATGTAGTACTATATGGTAGAGCAGACAATGAGCTAAACACTTTATACCTATCATTCCATTTGGTCCTCAAAACAACCCTGGGAAGCATATGCTATTATTATCCCCATTTTCTATTTAAGAAAATAAAAGCAAACAGAGGTTAATGACTTGTCCGGAGTCATATAGCTAATAAGTGCCTGAGGTCACATTTGAACTCAGATCTTATAAAGAATACCATTCCCTCAAACCCTCAGGCCAATCAATCAATATTTATCAAGTGCCTATTTTGTTCCATGCACTATATAAGTTCTGGGGTATTATGATAAGTTCTTCTCTGACTTTATTTTCTTCCTGCTGCAAGATCAATATTCTATCATTTCAACTCTCTATTGTTCTCTGTTCTTGAATCGCTCGACTCCTGTCCTATAAACTACTCTTCTCTTGCTAAATCTCACCCTCAGAATATTCTCACCTTTCATCTCCTCTTCCTCTACTCACAAAGCACTGAATGAAGCTGGAGAAAGTCTCACAACTATCTCCTATCTTTGACACTGTTGACTACCTTTTCCTAGATAATTCCCTCTCTCTTTTTTTGACACTACAATCGTATGATTCAGTTTCTTCTAACCATTTTACTCCTCAGATTTTTAAAATTGGTTCAACATCAATGTCGATGTCTCCTAACAGTGGATGTTCCCTATTGTTCTATCCTGGGCCTTCTTCTTATCTCCCTCTATGCTTTCTATACTGATATTTTCAGTAGTTCTCATAGGTTTAACGATCATTCATGTGAAAATGATTCCAAATAGTCGTCTTAGGCTTGTCTTAGAACTATATCTAGTCCTGTTCTTTCTCTTGAAATTTAGCCTTCACATCATCAATTGCCTGTTGGATATTTCAAAATATGTGGTCTTGAACAGATTGCAAACGCAACATATTTAAAACTGAATCTGTCATCTTTCCCCCTAAAACCATCATTATTTCATACTTTTCTATTTCTGTGTAAGAAACCACTATATTTCTAATTTCTTTGTTTTCTAATCTTAACATTTTCCTGGACTACTCACTTTATCTCCTTCACTGCACATATGCCATCAGATGCCCTATCTGACCCCTTCTCTCCATTCACATACCTTAGTACAGGATTTCATTGCCTCTCAAGTAACTTGATCAAAAGAATGTTTTAGGAAGATTGAGTAAAAATGCAAAGGATGAATTGGAAGGATAATATAACAAAAGCAATTAGACTACTACTTAAGAGATTATTATAATAGGCTGGGGAAAATATGATCAAGACCTAAATTAGAGTAATTAAGGGGGAAATAGGATGAGATGCAAAAAATGAAAAACCAACAGGATTTAGCAACTAATTGAATATATAGTGAGAGGGATATAGAAAAGTCAGTTAGGGGCAGTTAAGTGACACAGTGAATAGGGCCCTGAACCTGGAATCAGGATAGTTCAAATCTGGCCACAGACATTAGATGTACAAAGCAGGGCACATAACCCTGATTAATTCAGTTTCCTTCAATTAGTTGAAGAAGAAAATGACAAAGCACACAAACCATTCCGATATATATCTTTGCCAAGAAAGCTCCAAATGCAATCATAAAGTCCAGTCAGAAGGGACTAAAATGACTGAACAATAACAAAAGAAAATTCAAAGCTAAACTTACATCACTGAAAGAATTACAGTACTATCACACAACACATGGAATAGTAGTGCTGGGGGAGAGGTTAAGTATGAGTTCTATTTTGTTTATTGAGTTAAACATGCCTTCTTGCAATACTCATAAGAATTGTAAGCAAAAAAGCTACCATGGAGATATTTATAGCTTATATTACAAATTTGACTTCAAAAATTAACAAAATCCTAAAAGGTCAACATGTATTCTGATATACAGTGACTCCAGTGTGAAAATAAGTATGGAGAAAGATACTGAAAAGATGTTGGAAAATATAGATCAAGATTAAGCAATGGAGGAATCGAAAGGTGGGGAGACCATATGTAAACTAAAAAGCATTCATTCATGTCTTTTCAGATATTCTTTTTCAGAGAATCTCACCTTTGTACAAGAAGAATTCTTTTACAATTTTGTTTTATTCTGTTTTCAATTTAAAGTTACCAGTGGAGGCAGCTAGATAGCACAGTGGATAGAGCACTGGCCCTGAAATCAGGAGGACCTGAGTTCAAATCACTTCTCAGACATTTAATACTTCCCAGCTATGTGATCCTGGGCAAGTCACTTAACCCCAATTGCCTCAGCAAAAAAATAAATAAATAAAGTTACCATAATTAGACATTATAGTTAAATATATAGTTATAGAAAGAAAGATGGATAGCTAAGCTTAATGAGCTTCCCAAATAACTCAATGTCAAACTCTCAAATATAAGTATTCTTTATTCATTTGTTTATTCCTGGGTGAATTTGTTAGATTAATCTGTAGCCAAGGATTTTACTGGGGCTTTATATTATCCAAAAGAAAAAAAGACCAAATACACTTGGAAGAAATATATGCTAGAAGCAATATAATTTTAATATTATTATGGGATGGATTTTTCAAAATAAAAGAGGATGGGGAAATATCTAATAGAAGAAATAAGGAACAGTATTATTTTTAAAAGGTGATGAAGGATGTCAATAATTATTAACCCAAATACACAATTGCTATATCCCCAGAGATCAGATGTTGTCATTTCTAGCACTGTAGCTAATGATCCTCCATTGGAATATTCTATTCTAACAATCAAAATACAATTAGCTTTTAGGGAAAAAAAAAGATTTACTGAAAAAGTATAGCAAAAATAGTTGCTATAAAATAATTTCTCTGAATCAAGAGTGTACTATTCCCTATTATGCACAAGGTCTCTGGAGATAGCAGATTCAAAAAATTATAAGATACAAATGGAGAGAACCATGCAGGATACCTTCTAACTTGGTGCCAGGAAGTTTTTTTCTTTTTTTCTTAATCTTTACAAAGTTTCTATTAAATGTATATCTCTTCTGAGCTCTGAATGTCACCATTTTTTTCATATCCCATTGATTGTTGATTGTTCTCTCTGTCAATAAGTAATCAAAAATCCTAAAGTTATTTCCATCTTTCAGTGACTATTTTTCCATCATCTGTCTCCTACTTCTCTCCTCAGCTAGTACCACTCTAATAGCCATTGCTATGGCCCCTGCTTACTTCTAGGACTTCTAATGACTTTAGTGTATCTTCTTTATTCACATGGGAAATTTCCTCTCAGAATACTCATTTACCTAAGAAAGAATAAACCTAAAAGAAATAGAGGTGACATACTCCTGGATACATCATACACAGGCAAAAATTGTAGTAACCACTTTTACCCAATCTCAGCAGCTCACATCAGTCTTTGCTTCACTTTCTACCAGGAAGGAAAAGAGATCTGTAGTTCAATAAGTTGTCCCCTTTGAGTACATACTCAGTTATAGCTTAACAATTCCTAAGTTGTTGGTTCTTTTAACTCTATGGTCATTTAGAAGAATGTTCATTATTACAAAGTATCAAATCCTCAGTCAGACATGGCTGAATGTAGACTTATCAAAGTTCCCATATATTTGAATTAGAAGGAGGTGAGAATATCTGTATGTACTTCAAATACTGGGTCCTTAATGACTAGATCATTTCCCCCTGATTACAAACAACAATTTTTTTTAAATTATATAAGGAAGGATTCAAGGAAGATTGCAGAATAGGTAACTAAATTTCAAGCTAACCAAATTTCCTCCACAAACAGAACAATCTCAGGGTGAACATAGACTGGTGAAACTCAGAGAAGATTTGAGACAGAACGGGGGTTCTCTGGGTACCAGAGATCCAAGACCCCAAGCTGGAATTAACCAGTGTGAAGTACAAGCACCTCCAGGGTAGCTCAATAAAAACACCAAGTGGGTACTCCTGGAGCTAGTTGGGTTTGGCTGGAGTCTCAGCAGGAATCACATTTGAGTTGAGGTCTAAGTCCAGGAAAACTAAAGGAACTTCTGCTTATCTGGAACTCCAGGCCCAGCTGTGCTGTAGAGATGCACACCCAATGAGTACAGATGCAGTGAGGTAGAGATGCTGCTGGCTACGTGCACTTGCAAGAGGGGAGAGTTTTTGGTTTGAGGCTCCAGATTAGAGGGGAGAGCAAAAATGAAGCTAAAGGCACCCTCAATCCACAAGTAGAGGTGGTTCTCCTTTAAAAATGAGCTGTCAAAAAAGAAAGAACATAACCAAAGAAACTTGCTGTGGGAATGGGGAATACCAGGGTTCTTCTTCAGAGGAGGACAGTGAAGTTAAAAAAAAAAATTTGCTTCTATCTCAAAGAGTAATACTAAATGTCTCCCTGCCCAGAGAAAATTGTAGAACAACTCAAAAAAGATTTTAAAAATCAAATAACAGGGATAGTTAAGTGGTGCAATGAATAGAGAGCACCAGCCCTGAAGTCAGGAGGACCTGAGTTCAAGTCTGATCTCAGACACTCAGACACACTTCCTAGCTATGTGACCTGGGCAAATTCACTTAACTCCAATTGCCTCAGTAAAAAAAATAAATATGTTATATAAATAAAATAAAATAAAATCAAGTGAGAGAGACTAAGGAAAAACTAAAAACTAAAAATCATTGAAGAAAAACAAGATTATGAAAAAAGTTAACTAACTAGAAAAGGAGATACAGTCTCAAAGATGAAAACAATTCTTTGAAAATTAGAATTGGGCAAGGGGAAGCCAGTGAAGCTATAAGAAACCAAGAAATAACAAAATGATATATAAAGAATGAAAAAATAGAACAGTGTGAAACATAAGAAAAACAAAATCTAGACAACAGATCAAGAAGAAAAATATAAAAATAATTGAATTACCGAAAATCTGTGACCAAAAAAAGAACTTTGACACAATAATGCAAGAAATAATCCCAAAAAAATTTGTCCTGGAGTGATAGAACATGGAGAAAAGTAGAAATAGAAAAAAATCTACCAATCATCACCTCAAAGAGATCCTTTGTGAAAAACATATAGGAATATTATGCCAAATTTCAAAAACCCCAAATCAAAGAGAAAATTTTGCAAAAAACAAGAAAAAAAAACCATTCATGTATGCTTGGAGTTACTATTAGAACTGTACAGGACCCTTATCAAAAGCTACAATAAAAGATTTGGAATCATATATACCAGCAATCAAAAGAACTAGGCCTGTGGCCAAAAATATCATATCCAGCAAAGTTATGCATAATATTGAAAAAAAAGTGGACATTTAACAAACTTGCAGATTTTCATGACTTTCTCTCAACCAAACCCAAAATTAATAGAAAATTTAACATATATGAAAAATTAATTTCAAGGAACTTAACAAATATTTAAGATTGACATCAGTCACTGGATAGCTCAAAAGAAAGATTGGGATAGAATTGAGTATTATCTCACTCTAAAAAGCAAAGGTAAATAGTAATTATGTTATACAAATGAGGTGCAGAAGAATAGACACAGGCATTAGAGGGAAGAGGAAGCCTCTTTGTTCTAAAAATCTACTTACATCAGGAATAGATTAGATAGGCAAAGCTATGTACATATAATGAAGGTTTTAGTACCCTCCAAAATCTATAAAGAAATAAGGGGAGAGGGATGGAGGGAGAAGGAAGCAAAAAGTGAGGAAAGAAGACAAGGGAAGAATCCATGGTGGGGAGGAGGAAGTAATTAAAGTAACAGTAAAGCAAGTTAAAGAGCAGAATTAAAGTAGACGAGTTAGGAATAGGAAAGAAGAGATATATGCAAATATTAAAAGGATAAGGAATGGAATCTATAGGAAGAAAAAAGTAGAGCTAGAAATCATTGATCTGAAACTTAAAGATTCAATCAAGACATTATATGTCAGCCATATTAATATTATTTTATATGCATGCTTACATGTGGGTATATACATGTATGTATGTGTGTGTACGCATATATCTGAGTATATGTAGATATGTATACATATAGCTTTATGTATTGTGTATATAGATATTGTAGATGTCTGTGCATGGATGTGAGGGTATATGTATATGTGCATGTGCACATGTATAAGTATGTATGTGTATAAATTCATGTGTATGTGTGTATATGCTTAACTGTAGCCTGTTTGGGGGAGGTGGGGATGATGAAAAAGGAAAAAAATAAAGCAGCAGAGAACAAAAAAACCCTACAAGGAAACAAAGAAAAGATTGACACGCATGAATATAATTTCTTTTAATATTATATAGTCTTTCTTGAAATGGAAATTTATGGCTATATATTTTGAATTCTCTCTCATGTTCTGCTGGACACAACAATGTTCTGCTTTGTTTTGTTTTGTTTTGTTTTGTTTTGTATTCATTTTCTTCTTTTTTTCTGTTCTGTTTTGTTATTTTGTATTTAGTGCAATAGATTTATAAAAATGTATACATCAGCATGGAGATCCTTCATGACAGTATGAAAAAGGTAATCATGCAGATGGAAATTTTTTATTAGTTATATCTTCATGCATCTTCATAAATACATAGTTTACTAAAAGACATAAAGAACACAAATTCTGCTTTATGGTTCATCAATGTTTGTTTTTTAATTTTCTGGAAAAGTCAAGCACAATTTTAAAGGTTCTCCCAGAGAAAAGTAACTACCATATATGTCAAGATCACACAAAATGCCTTGTTAGATAAAATCACATATATAGTATTATTCAGTGATCTTATATTTATGCCAAGACCTAAATGAGGGAAACAGTTGTATTTTAACAATGTTCACCATTTCTGTTGCCCAGAATACAAATCAAAGAAAGATTACTTCTTGTATATAAAAAGTAGCATCAAAGTCATCATCTAGAATATTAGATAAAAGCTGTTATCTTAGACAAACTCAATTGTAATGTGGAAAACAGATATAATGTTCCCAATGCAGCTGCTACACGGAGGAATGTTGATATCATAACTGATCCCTTTGTGTTAAAGAGTCCAGATTGTATGGTATGATGAAAATTGTCTGTCCTAGTTGGATGCAGTCACACTGTTATGATGCTAAGGAAAGATTAACTCTAAAAGAAAGATGTGAAAGTTTTGGGATCCTCAGAGGATAATGGCTCATGACTTTGTAAGAGAGCAGGGAATGCTCAGCCAAACAAGACATTCTAACTTTTGGTTGGGGGAGGAGTGAAGTTGCAAAATCAGTAATTGCTCAGAAGTTCAGAGAAGAAAGTGGGCTAGCCATGAAGAAAGAGCAAAGGACAATAAATGGACAAAATATCCATGGAAATTTTTTTACCTTGTAGAAAGTGTTTAGCACCCTAATAGATTATCAACGAAATATTTGGGGAAGGTCAATGATAAAATTCACATAGATGAGAAAATATGGATGTCTTGTTATGTACGCCTATACTGGTGAATAAAATTCTTGAAATATTTTCAACATTAGGTGTCATAGAGGGGCATAAGGAAATTTGTGATCTCACTTTCTCATCCCAATCAGAAAAAAAGTCTAAATAATCACAGGCCATGCCCACTGGACATGACTAAGAGATAGGAATTTCTTCTCTATTCCTAACTAATTCCTCTGATCCATTTTGATACAAAGATCAAAATTAAGCTTGTAGAATCAATATCCATTTCAGTGGCACCAAGGTTTAAAATGGATCATTATTCTCAAGGAAATTTAAGTAACCTCTGAATTCAAATTTTAGGAAATTTCTTGGAAGATTTACTTTACCATTCAAACAACTGAACTGTAACTTGGGCCCCAAAGAGGATTTTTATCCTCCTATACTCATTTTTAGATAGTCTGTGAAATGTGTATTAAAGAACAAGTATTTGGTGGGAAGGAATCAAGCCTTAGATGACAGCTTGGGGAACTCCTTCCCTATTAAAGGATTATAATCAGGAGCTCAGTTTGAATGCAAAAATTATTTCTTCTAGACTAACAATGTTTAGAGAAGTGGATAGATATAATTACAGTCTATTAACCTTTCTCTGAGAATAGAATGTCAACCTCTGAACCCCAACCTCCAGCTCTTTTTCTAGCAGGGATCAGTCTCCCTTGGAGAAGGGTAAGTGGAGGAGACCCTAGAAATATCTATTAATGAAAGTCACATGTAGACAATCCCTTGAGGACAAACATAACCTAAACAGACAAGACACACATACACACACACACACACACACACATATCCTTAACATAAGACACTTTGGTGATTGTTTTTACCAGCTCCAACTAACTAGAGATGAGAGCCCTTGGACTTCACAACTTAATGAGGAGAGTCCCTTCCCACAATTGGGTTGCTGCGGCCCCATTTGCTTGCTATGAACAATGATAACTGACTATCCCTGAGAGCCTGACTGCTTCCCCAATCCTACCTATTGATCAGGTTCTGTTCTGCTTCCCACCTATCTGAACCCTCATTTCTCTCCTGCCCACATTATAACTTATTCTTCATCCTTCTTCTATTCATCCTCTGTGCAGGGACACATCTTGTACCCTTAATTCTAAATCTAATTCAAGGCTTCTTCCGATTTGAACTGGATTATTCTGGAGGAACAGGAAAGTTTACAATTGACAAGATTCCTAGCTGCCAATGAAAACATTTTTGCCAGTGAGATCCCATCCCTGACCATATCTTTGTGGTATAAAATACATTCATTGTAGTAGGAAAAACTACAAATTTATACTAAAACTTACCTTATCTGTCTTCATATTGTACTTATTCTGTTCTAAGTTCTGAAGAAATGGTCAAACTAGAATGCATAGTTTGAGAATCTAATCCTATTTAGAAATGCCAAGAGTATGAAGAAAAAGATATATCCAAATTTGGTAAGTTGACTGAACTGTGTTTCTTAGATACCTAAATGTTTCTTCCTAAGTATTTCTTTCATAAATTGGACCATATGTTTTGCTCATGACTTTGTGTGTCCCCTCCCGACTCCCACTTATATTCACAAGTACCTTTTTCTCATTTGTGCAGCTAAATTGTGTATTTTTTTCACAAAATTTTTTATACCTCATTTTCAAATTTTAGGACTGTGGATTCTCAGAATGAGAGTCAAATAAATCATTGAAGCTGTTATCCTTTTCCCTGTTTCAGATTTTTCTGAAGTCCACTCATTTCTCAATAGTAATGGAACCACATTTTCTAGAAGTGTATAATTGTATTAATATGCCATCATATTTCCTGAGTTTTAGGATCTATTGCCAAAAACAAAAGGAGGCTTATTCTCATAGCAGCAGATGTTCAAGATTTATCTGCTAATATTATTATTTTTTTATTTTTACCATGATAATACATGCATTTTTAATTTACCCAGCAGATAATGTCCCTTAAAAGTTGAATCTGAATCAACTTTTTTTGTAAATATTTGAACACGCAGAAAAGCAGTCACTGAAATTAAACACTTAGAACTCACTTTTTAACAAAACTCTTATTTGATCTTTACGACAAATCTGTTTATCAAGTAAAAATATAATATCTAATAATTTTTAAAGAAAATGCAAAGTTCCCTTAAATTATTTGTTATATAAATATGTATTTGACTCTAGGTTTGACTAAAGTAAAATATACTTGTATTCTCATCAAGGAATCAAATTTAAAGGAATAGAAAGTTTGTTGTGGTTGGGGAAATTGTGATGAAATGTGAAGATATTAATACTTATTAAATGAATATCTTCTTGGTCAAATGATCCAAAACTATTTCTCTTGAAAATTCCCAAGATATTCTTTTTTTCCCAGCCACTCTTCCTCCAGTAACATCCTGTAATAATATCTTAGTAATAACATAATACACTTAATAATTTCTTCTTATTATCCTCTGATTCTTCTAATGTACTTCTTATTTATTTTATTGTGGATTCCATAACTTGGGCCCCACAGTATCTGGGGTGATACCCAGGACGTTGAAAAGGCATATCCTTGCCTGGAGGGTTTTCAATCTAAATAAAATAAGGTGACATAAAAATACATGGAAGATGAATGGCTAGAGCTAATGGGAAGCATTTGGAATTGTGTTTTGTTTTCTTCAAGAACTATAGTGTCATTTTTCTTTGTCAGATCCTGTCTCTGCTGATGCAATCTAGGGGAGGTCTTTTGTTGTGGAAAATCATGTAACAGCTTCATAAGGGATAGTCTTGTGAAACCACCTCCTGAATCCCAAATCATCTTCAATATCATATAACACAGGATACAAACTGATTCTTTTGGTCCAATTAGGTCAAAATTATGGTCGAGAGGTCACTAAAAAAGAAACTGTGAACTTAAAGCCCAATAAATGGAAGAAACAGGAACATTACACTTCTGGTTTCTTGTTTCTATAGTTGAATTTCTTCCCCTTATTTATGAGCATATAAGTAATGATCCAGTGGAATAAATTGGTTGGCCAAAGTTCAAATTCCAATTCTGATTCTGATTAGCTTTGTGATTTTAGACTTCACTGAACCTCTACCAGTACTAGGATTATCACCCCATCCAGCCATCTGCCAGCAAATAAAGACCCTTTATTTAGGGTGGATCCTTATGAATCACACTTTTAAATGCCCAAAATAAAATGCAAAAGATCATAAAAGAACAATTTATATTAAAATTTATTTAGCAATACGGTGAACCCCTGCCCTAGATTAATAATGACCCAGAGCCAGCACTTCCTGGATAATGAACCATGAATCCTTGAAAAGGGGAGAAGTGAGTACATCACAGCCTTCAGAAAAGCCAGCACCTGTGCCTTGGACATGTTCTGATGAAAATTCTTGCCTGGTGACTTGCAGTAAAGCCACCTGGTGGTCAGAATATAGATTTTTTACACAAGAAGTCACTATCTAGAATACTGTTCCATCTTCTGCCTAAAATATACTCCTCCCTTCCTCTTTAGAATCTTTAGATATCTCCTAGATTTAGCTCAGAAACTACATTGATGGGAAATATTTCCTGATTTCTTTGGTTGTAAGAGTTCTTTCCCTCAAAATCCTTTATATTTATTTATCTGTTTACTTGTGGTATTCCCTAATTCTTAGGCAGAAACTTTTTTGTCTTGAATCCCCAGTCCTTGTTAGACCTTGCATATAGTAAATATTTAATAAATATTTTTAAACAGAATTTAATTCTCTATATTAGAGATGAATGAATGGAGTGGGGGGAGAGAAGGCCCCAAATATGAATCACTTGCCATGTCTTAGGAATTGCACTACTCACTGAGAATATGAATACAGGAGTGATACAGTTCCTGCTATTTAGGAGCTTAGATACCTTAGAGGGAGACAACACATATAGACAAGCATTTGGCAAGAAAGAGAATTTTGGGAGCATGGGATTCCTACATCTTTTCTACTAGCAATAGTAATATTGATTTGATCAATGTTATGCTTCAGTCTGTATTCAGACACGGTCGGTTCTTTCCCTGGGAATGGATAGCATTTTTCATCATAAGTCCTTCAGAGTAGTGCTGGATCATTGTATTGCTGAGAATAGCAAAGTCATTTACAACATTGCTATTATTTTGTACATAATACGTTTCACTTTGCTGGAGCTCAAGGAGTAGTTTCCAAGTTTTTCTAAGAACTCCCGCTTATCATTTTTTATCAAATAATAGTATTCCATCATAATGTTTTACTACACTTTATTCATCCATTTCCCAATTTATGGGTATCTCTTCAATTTCCAAATTTTTTATCCTGAGAAAAAAACTGTTATAAATATTTTTGTAGAGATAGATCCTTTTCTTTTTATTTTAATTTCTTTTGGGATTCATGCCTAGTAGTGGTATTGTTAGGTCAAAGAATATGCATGATTTTCTAGTTCTTTGGGCATATTTAATATTTTTTGGTATATTAGATTACTTGAATTTGTACCCACTCATTCACTGATCAGGACAGAGAAAGAACTGACTGTGTCTGAATACAGACTGAAGCATACTATTTTTACTTTTATTTTCTTGAAGGTTTTTGGGGAGGAGGTTGAAGAGGTCTTTTTCTTTTTGCAACATGGCTTTTATGGAAATGTTTTACATAACTTCACATGTGCCATCTCAAAGGAGAAGGGACTGTGAAGAAGACGAAAAAAATCTGAAACTCAAAGTTTTAAAACCAAATGTAAAAATTTGTTTTACATGGAACGGTGGAAATTAAAAATATTAAAACATGTAATTAGTATAAAATAAAAAAATTATATTAAATAAAAAACTGTCTTGATTTAATTTTATTCTTTTTTTCCCAATGTAAATTGTGCATATATAAGCCTCTTTTTGTATTATCTGTATCTAGATATGTGTTTTTTTCAAGGTTGTAATAGCCAAAATTTTTAAATAAAAATTAATAACTGTTACAACTATAACATAAAATATGTGGAGAGTAGCAGTACTATGGGAGGAAAAAAGTGTGAATAGATAGTTTGGTGCCACATTGTGAAGAGCTTTATGTATCAGTCTGAGGATTTTTTTTAACTTTCTGGGCTAAGATTTATTTTTTTATTTTTATTATTATTTTTATTAAAGCTTTTTATTACAAAACATGTGCATGGGTAATTTTTTCAACATTGACCCTTGCAAAACCTTTTATTCCAAATTTTCCCCTCCTTCCCCCCCACTTCCTCTCCTAGATGGCAGGTAGTGCAATATATGTTAAATATGTTAAAATACATGTTAAATCCAATATATGTATACATATATTGCAAAAGAAAAATCAGATCAAAAAGAAAGAAAAAGAAAAACTTAGAAAGAAAACACAATACAAGCAAATAATGACAGAATAAGAATGCCATGTTGTAGTCCACACTCTGTTCCTTCAGTTTTCTCTGTGTATGTATAAATGGCTCTCTTCATCATTAAACAAGTAGAACTGGTTTGAATCATCTCATTATTTAAGAGAGCCACATCAATCAGAATTATCATTGTATAATCTTGTTAGTACCATGTATAATAATCTCTTGGTTGTGTTCATTTCACTTAGCATTAGTTCATGTAGTTCTCTCCAAGCTTCTCTGAAATCCTGCTGGTCATTTCTTACAGAACAAAAATATTCCATAACATTCACATACCATAATTTATTCAGTCATTCTCCATTTGATGGGCATCCATTCAGTTTCTAGTTTCTTGCCACTACAAACAGGGCTGCCACAAACATTTTTGCACACGTGGGTCCTTTTCCCTCCTTTACGATCTCTTTGGGATATAATTCCAGTAGAAAACACTGTTGGGTCAAAGGGTATGCACAATTTGATAACTTTTTTTGAGCATAGTTCCAAATTGCTCTCCATAATGGTTGGACTCATTCACAGTTCTGCCAACAATGTATCAGTGTCCCAGTTTTTCCACATTCCCTCCAACATTGACCATTATCATTTCCTGTCATCTTAGCCAATCTGACAGATGTGTAGTGGTATCTCATAGTTGTCTTAATTTGCATTTCTCTGATGAATAGTGATTTGCAGCACCTTTTCATGTGACTACAAATAGTTTCAATTTCTTCATCTGAACATTGTCTGTTCATATCTTTTGACCATTTATCAATTGGAGAATGGCTTGAACTATTATAAATTTGAGTCAATTCTCTATATATTTTAGAAATGAGGCCTTTATCAGAATCTTTGGATGTAAAAATATTTTCCCAGTTTATTGCTTCCCTTCTAATCTTGTCTGCATTAGTTTTGTTTGTACAAAACCCTTGTAACTTAATATAATCAAAATTATCTATTTTGTGATCAATAATAATCTCTAGTTCTTCTTTGGTCACAAATTCCTTCCTCCTCCACAGATCTGAGAGGTAAACTATCCTATGTTCTTCTAATTTGTTTATAATATCATTCTTTATGTCTAGAACATGAACCCATTTTGACCTTATCTTGGTATATGGTGTTAGGTGTGGGTCTATACCTACTTTGTCTCATACTAATTTCCAGTTTTCCCAGAAGTTTTTGTCAAATTGTGAATTCTTAACCCAGAAGCTGGGTCTTTGGGTTATTCAAGTACTAGATTTCTATAGTCATTGACTATTTTGTTCTGTGAACCTAATCTATTCCACTGAAGATCAACTTTTCTATTTCTCAGCCATTATCAAATGGTTTTGATGACTGCTGCTTTATAATATAGTTTTAGGTCTGGTACAGCTAGGCCACTTTCATTTGCTTTTTTCTTCATTAATTCCTTTGAAATTCTCCACCCTTTGTTCTTCCAGATGAATTTTGTTGTTATTTTTTTTCTAGGTCAGTAAAATAGTTTCTTGGGAATTTGATTGTTATAGCCCTAAATAAAGAGATTAGTTTAGATAGTATTGCCATTTTTATTATATTTGCTCGACCTATCCAAGAGCACTTGATGTTTTTTCAGTTGCTTAGATCTGACTTTATTTGTGAGGAAAGTGTTTTGTAGTTTTGCTCATATGGTTCCTGACCCTCCCTTGGCAGATAGATTCCCAAATATTATAACCTTTTGACAGTTATTTTAAATGGAATTTCTCTTTGTATCTCTTACTATTAGATTTTGTTAGTGATGTATAAAAATGCTGATGATTTATGTGGATTTATTTTGTATCCTGAAACTTTGCTAAAGTTGTGGATTACTTTTAATAGTTTTTTAGTTGATTCTCTAGCATTCTCTAAGTATACAATTACATCATCTGCAAAGAGTAATAATTTGGTTTCCTCATTACCTACTCCAGTCTGAGGATTTTGCAGTTAAGTCATCAGATATGTAACATGGGTTTAAACAGAACTTTTCATAAAATGCTAACTTTGAGGGGGGCATTCTTCATTCCACTCACAGGACAAACAACTCTTGTCTGGATTATTCTAACAGCTTTCTAATTTAACTGCCATCTTTCAGTTTCTCCTCCCTCCAATCCATCCTCCAAATACATGCCAAAATTATCCTCAAAAATCACATCAGACTTTGTCATTTCAAAATGAACCCTTTCCATTTAGATCAAGAATCTTCAGAGTCCCCCATTGCCATAGGATAACACATAAATTTCCTTAGATCTAGAAGTCCTTCATCATCTAATTTGAGTCTGTCTTCCCAGGCATATTTCACATTACTCCTTTTCATGCCTTCTAACATTACAGCCAAACTGACCTACCTGCTATTTCTCAATCTGGTCTTTCTTCTGTGACCTTAGAATAGACTGCCCTTCAGACTGTACCTACTTAACAATGCCTTTGGGGATGCTAATTTAAGGCTATGAAGGACTAAATAATTACTCCACATCAAATCAGGGACTAGAAAAGTTAGACATAACCTAAAAATGAGGCAAAGAATCAACAAAGACCAATAGTGAAGAGTGTAGGGGAGATACCCCAAAGCAGTTTCTGTGTATCAAATTTTTGTTAATAATTTACGTTATGCCATTTCCCATGCAAAGGTCTTTCTCCATCTCATCTGTCCCAAGCAATAGTGCAATCTGTCCTTTGATTCTTTTTTCTCCCCAAATAGCTAAAAAATAAAAATTTTTGTTGAACATATATTCCTTTATCAACCTCAGCTCATTCTATGCTTCAACATTACTAAAACTATTTTTACAAGATTGTGTCATATTTTTATAACTATCCTTTCTTACCAAGCTTTGTTTGGAGCTCCTGTATATTTCTTTTTTAAATCCGAGTTGATTTGTAAGTTCCTTGTGCATCCACATCTCTTAAAACAAATCCTACTTTTCCCTTCTTAGAATTATTCCCCTTTGCATCTTCATAATTGGTTCCTAAATATCTTCCATCTCTCCTGGACTAATTCCTCTATAAGTTTTTGGCCAATAGAGTCATACTTATCTTTCCTCTGAAGTTTTTAAAATCTGCTCTCCCCAAATCCATGGTGCGTGTGTGTGTGAGAGTGTATGTATGTATCATATTTTGATCATATCTCTTCTCTTCTATTACAAATTTGAGGAAACAGAGCCAAGATGACAGAGAGAAGCAGTTCATTACCTGAGCTCTTCCAAGCTCCCCTAGAATCAATGCTAGATCAGGTCTCTTAATAAATTTTGGAGTGACATACCCCACAAACATTAATAGTTTTCCACTTTAAGATATCTCAGAAGGACTTCAGCAGAAGTCTGTCTCAATTGGTTGGAGGGGAATGTGGCTCACTGAAGATGCAGTGCAAGGAGGCCCAGCATGTGGCGGCCCAAAATGGGGAATCTAGTGGGAGGCTCTTAGCCAAATTATACTTCTACTATGTTCTGTTTCAGAAGTCCAATAGATTAGCAGACCTGCTGTGAGACCTCACATCCAGTCATAATGGGCAGAACTTGGCCAAACCTACCCAGAACAGTGAAAAGTCAGTGCAAAAGAAACTTTGGACAATCTCCTCTGTGTCTTAGGAACAGAGGTCAACTTTTAAAAATGATTAAAAAAAAAAAAGAACCTTGCCCACAGAAAGCTACTATGGAGACAGGGAAGATCCAAACACAAATCCAGAAAAAAAAAACAGCAATGGCAAAATGCCAACAGGTGAAGCCTCAAGGTGGGATATGAACTGGTCTAGACATCAATACGTTCCCTAGAAAGCTCAAAAAAGATCTTAGAAGAAAGATAGATGAAAAACTGGGAAGAGAAATGAGAGTTATGTAGGAGAATTATGAAAGTTTAGGGAGGAACCCAATAGTTTGGAAAAGGAAATACAAAAATTGATTGAAGAAAACAACTCCTTTAAAAAAAAATGAATTTGTCTACCAAACATTTAAAGAACAATTGGCCCCAATGCTATATAAATTATTTGATAAAATAGGGAAGAGTCCAACCAAATTCCTTTTATGACACAAACGTGGTACTGATACCTAAACCAGGTAGATTGAAAACAGAGAAAGAAAATTATAGACCAATCTCCCTAATGAATATTGATGCTAAAATCTGAAATAAGATATTAGCAAAAAGACTACAGAAAATCATCCCCAGGATAATACACTATGATCAAATAGGATTTATACCAGGAATGCAGGGCTGGTTCAATATTAGGAAAACTATCAATATAATTGGCCATATTAATAACCAAATTAACAAAAACCATATGATCATCGCAGTAGATGCAGAAAAAGCATTTGATAAAATCCACCATCCATTCCTAATCAAAACACTTGAGAGTATAGGAATAAATGGACTTTTCCTTAAAATAATCAGCAGCATCTATTTAAAACCATCAGTAAGCATCATATGTAATGGGAAAAAACTGCAACCATTCCCAATAAGATCAGGAGTAAAACAAGGTTGCCCACTATCACCGTTACTATTCAATATTGTATTAGAAATGCTAGCTTTGGCAATAAAAGTTGAGAGATTAAAGGAATTAGAGTAGACAATGAGGAAACCAAATTATCACTCTTTGCTGATGATATGATGGTACTTAGAGAACCCCAGAGAGTCTACTAAAAAGTTATTAGAAATAATCCACAACTTTAGCAAAGTTGCAGGATACAAAATAAACCCACATAAATCATCAGCATTCTCATATATCACTAACAAAATCCAACAGTCAGAGTTACAAAGAGAAATTCCATTTAAAGTAACTACTGATAGTATAAAATACTTAGGAATCTATCTGCCAAGGGAAAATCAGAAACGTTATGAGCAAAACTACAAAACATTTTTCACACAAATTAAGTCTGATCTAACCAAATGGAAAAATATTAAATGCTCTTGGATAGGGCGAGCAAATAGAATAAAGATGACAATACTACCTAAACTAATCTATTTGTTTAGCCCTATACCAACCATACTCCCAAAAAACTATTTTAATGACCTAGAAAAAATAACAACAAAATTCATATGGAAAAACAAAAGGTCAGGAATTTCAAGGGAATTGATGAAAAAAATCAAATGAAGGTGGCTTAGCTGTACCAGATCTAAAATTATATTATAGAGCAGCAGTTACCAAAACCATTTGGTATTGGCTAAGGAATAGATTAGTTGATCGGTGGAATAAGTTAGGTTCAAAGGACAAAGCAGTCAATAATTATAGCAACCCAGTGTTTGACAAATCCAAAGACCCCAGCTTATGGGATAAGAACTTACTGTTTGACAAAAACTGCTGAAAATTGGAAACTAGTATGGCAGAAACTAGGCATCGACCATACTTAACACCGTACACCAAGATAAGGTCAAAATGGGTTCATGGCCTAGGCATAAAGAATGAGATTATAAATAATTTAGAGGAACACAGGATAGTTTACCTCTCAGACCTGTGGAAGAGGAAGGAATTTATCACCAAAGAAGAACTAGAGATTATTACTGATCACAAAATAGAAAATTTTGATTATACCAAATTGAAAAGTTTTTGTACAAACAAAACTAATGCAGACACGATTAGAAGGGAAGCAATAAACTGGGGAAATATTTTTACAGTCAAAGGTTCTGATAAAGGATTCATTTCCAAAATATATAGAGAATTGACTCTAATTTATAAGAAATCAAAGGATATGAATAGACAATTTTCAGATGAAGAAATTGAAACTATTCCTAGCCATGTGAAAAAATGCTCCAAGTCATTATTAATCAGAGAAATGCAAATTAAGATACCACTTCAATATTGTATTAGAAATGCTAGCTTTGGCAATAAGAGTTGAGAAAGAGATTAAAGATATTAGAATAGGCAATGAGGAAACCAAATTATCACTCTTTGCTGATGATATGATGGTATACTTAGAGAACCCCAGAGATTCTACTAAAAAGTTATTAGAAATAATCCACAACTTTAGCAAAGTTGCAGGATACAAAATAAACCCACATAAATCATCAGCATTCTTATATATCACTAACAAAATGCAACAGTCAGAGTTACAAAGAGAAATTCCATTTAAAGTAACTACTGATAGTACAAAATGCTCTCTTTCTGAGATACCACTACACACTTGTCAGACTGGCTAGAATGACAGGGAAAGATAATGTGGAATGTTGGAGGGGATGTGGGAAAAAAGGGACACTAATACATTGTTGGTGGAATTGTGAATACATCCAACCATTCGGGAGAGCAATTTGGAACTATGCTCAAAAAGTTATCAAACTGTGCATACCCTTTGATCCAGCAGTGTTACTAATGGGCTTATATCCCAAAGAGATCATAAAGAAGGGAAAGGGATCTGTATGTGCATGGATATTTGTGGCAGCCCTCTTTGTAGTGGCCAGAAATTGGAAACTGAGTGGATGCCCATTAATTGGAAAATGGCTGAATAAATTGTGGTATATGAATATTATGGAATGTTATTGTTCGGTAAGAAACATCCAACAGGAGGATTTCAGAAAGGCCTGGAGAGACTTACATGAACTGATGCTGAGTGAAATGAACAGGACCAGGAGATCATTATATACTTCAACAACAATACTATATGATGACTAATTCTGATGGACTTGCCATCCTTAGCAATGACATGTTCCAATGCAGCAATAATGAAGTGAACCAGCTACACCTAGCGAAAGAACTCTAGGAGATGACTAAGAACCATTACATTGAATTCCCAATCCCTATATTTTTGTACACCTGCATTTTTGAGTTCCTTCACAGGCTAATTGTACAATATTTCAGAGTCCGATTCTTTTTGTACAGCAAAATAATGGTTTGATCATGTATATTTATTGTGTATCTAATTTATATTTTAATATATTTAACATCTATTGGTCATCCTGCCATCTGGGGAAGGGGGTGGGAAGGAGAGGAAAAATTGGAACAAGAGGTTTGGCAAACAGAACGAATGCAAACAAGATTAGTAGGGAAGCAACAAACTGGGAAAACATCTTTACAATTAAAGGTTCTGATAAAGGCCTCATTTCCAAAATATATAGAGAACTGACTCAAATTTATAAAAAATCAAGCCATTCTCCAATTGATAAATGGTCAAAGGATATGAATAGACAATTTTCAGATGATGAAATTGAAACTATTACCACTCACATGAAAGAGTGTCCCAAATCACTATTGATCAGAGAAATGCAAATTAAGACAACTCTGAGATATCACTACACACCTGTCAGATTGGCTAAGATGACAGGAAAAAATAATGATGAATGTTGGAGGGGATGCGGGAAAACGGGGACACTGATGCATTGTTGGTGGAGTTGTGAACGAATCCAACCATTCTGGAGAGCAATCTGGAATTATGCCCAAAAAGTTATCAAACTGTGCATACCCTTTGATCCAGCAGTGTTTCTATTGGGCTTATACCCCAAAGAGATACTAAAAAAGGGAAAGGGACCTGTATGTGCCAAAATGTTTGTGGCAGCCCTGTTTGTAGTGGCTAGAAACTGGAAAATGAATGGATGCCCATCAATTGGAGAATGGCTGGGTAAATTGTGGTATATGAATGTTATGGAATATTATTGCTCTGTAAGGAATGACTAGCAGGATGAATACAGAGAGGCTTGGAGAGACCTACATGGACTGATGCTGAGTGAGATGAGCAGAACTAAGAAATCATTATACACTTCTACAACGATATTGTATGAGGATGTATTCTGATGGAAGTGGATTTCTATGACAAAGAGACCTAACTGAGTTTCAATGGATAAATGATGGACAGAAACAGCTACACCCAAAGAAGGAACACTGGGAAATGAATGTGAACTATTTGCATTTTTGATTTTCTTCCCAAGTTATTTTTACCTTCTGAATCCAATTCTCCCTGTGCAACAGGAGAACTGTTCAGTTCTGCAAATATGTATTGTATCTAGGATATACTGCAACATATTTAACATATATAGGACTGCTTGCCATCTGGGGGGGTGGGGTGGAGGGAGGGAGGGGAAAAATGGAAACATAAGCGAGTGCAAGGGATAATGCTGTAAAAAATTACCCTGGCATGGATTCTGTCAATACAAAGTTATTATTAAATAAAATAAAATTAAAATTAAAAAAAAAAAACAAGAGGTTTGGCTATTGTCAATGCTGTAAAGTTACCATACATATAACCTGTAAATAAAAGGCTATTAAAATAAAAAAATGAATTTGGCAAAATGGGAAAAAATTCATTAAACAAGACAACTCCTTTAAAAATACAATTGGTGAAATGAGAAAAAAAGTCCACTGAGTAAAATAATTCCTTTAAAAATACAATTGGCCAAATATAAAAGGAGATTAAAAAGGAAAAAGCTAACCAAGGAAAATAATTCATTTAAAATTAAAATTGGACAAATGGAAGTGAATGATTCAATGAGACATCAAGAATCAGTCAAATATTTTTTTAATTAAAGAATAGAAAAAAATATAAAATACCTCATTGGAAAAAAACAATCAACCCCCCCCCCAAAAAAAAAAAGATCCAGAAGAGATAATCTAAGAATCACTAGATTACTTCAAAGTCATGATGGAAAAAAAAAAGAACTGGGACAACATCTTTCAAGAAATCAGCAGGGAAAACTGCCCTGAGGTCCTAGAATCAGGGGGTAAAATAGTCATTGAAAAAATCCACTGATAACCTACTGAAAGAAACCCCAAAATGAAAACTCCAAGGAATATTGTAGCTAAATTCCAGAATTATCATATCAGGGAGAAAATACTGCAAGCATACCTAAAGAAACAATTCAAATATTGAAGAGACACACTTAGCAGCTTCCACATCAAAGGATCCAAGAGTCCAGAATATATTATTCTGCAATGCAAAGGAACTTGGACAACAATCAATAATCAACTATCCACCAAAATTGAGGATTATTGTTCGGGGCGGGGGGAAGGATATTCAACGAAATAGGAGATTTTCAATCATTTCTGATGAAAAGACCTGAACTGAATAGAAACTTGATCTTCAAATACAAGACTCAAGAGAACCATAAAAAGGTTAACAGGTAAAAATAAGGTAAAAAACCTACGTTTTCTAAAGGTTAAACTGTTTACATTCCTACATGGGAACATGATACTTATAACACTTGAGAACTGTACCTTTGTCAAGGCAGTTAGAAGAAATATACATAGATAGAAGTATAAGTTTACTTTAATGTATTGATATTTAAAAAATTAAGAGGTAGAGAAAGGATTGTACTGGAAAAAAGAAGAAAAGGGAGATAAAATGAGGTAAATTATATCACATGAAGAAGCAGAAAATATCTATTACATTAGAGAGAAAGATAATAAGTGAATGAGTATTGTTTGAACCTTAATCTCATTGGATTTGGCTCAAAGAGGGCATATTATATATACTTGATTTGGTATAAAAATTTGTCTCGAGGGCAGACTAATAGAAGGGAGGGTAAAAGTAGAAAGGGAAAGGGATAAAAAAGGGGGAGGTTCTAATAAAAGGAAAATCAGATTGAGAGACGCAGAGACCATAGCAAAACACTAGTGAGAAGGGCAAGGGTAAAAGGAAAGAAAAATATAAAGGGGGAAAATAAGATGGCATGAAATATAGAGTTAGTAATCTTACCTGTAAATGTGAGTGGGATTAACTCTCACATAAAATGAAAGCAGATAGCAAAGTGGATTAAAAGCCAGAATCCTACAATATAGCATTTGCAAAAAAATACATTTGAAGTAGAGAGATACCTACAAAGTAAAAGTTTAAAAAAAGGCTGGAGCAGAAACTATTATGCTTCAGCTGAAGTTAAAAAAAATTAAAAAGCAGGGATAGTGATCCTGATCTCAGATCAAACAAAAGCAAAATTAGATCTAATTAAACCAGATAAGGAAGGAAATTGCATCTTAAGAAAAAGGTACCATTGATAACGAAATAATATCAACACTAAATTTTAAAAAATGCAACAAGTGGTATAATATCCAAATTCTTAGAGGAAAAGTTAAATGAGTTGGAGGAACAAACAGACAGCAAAATTATACTAGTGGGGGAATCTCAAACTTTTTCTCTCAGTATTAGATAAATCTAACCATAAAATAAACAAGATAAAAGTTAAAGAGGTGAATAGAATTTTAGAAGAGTTAGGTATGATAGATATTTGGAGAAAACTGAATAGGAATAGAAAGGAATATACCTTTTTCTCAGTAGTACATGGCACCTACACAAAAACCGACCATGTATTAGGGCCTAAAAATCTCACAATCAAATGTAGAAATAGTAAATGTTTCCTTTTTAGATCATGATGCAATAAAAACTACATTCAATAAAAGGTCAGTGAAAGACAGAATAAAAATCCAATTGGAAATTAAATAATATAATTCTAAAAACTGAGTGAGCCAAACAAAATATCATAGAGAATCAATAATTCCATCCAAGATTATGACAATAATGAACAAGATGGATTTACAAATGAATTCTACCAAACATTTAAAGAACAATTAATTATAATACTACATAAACTACTTGGGGAAATAGGTGAAGAAGAATTCCCACTCATTCATACTCCAGATATCAATCTTTGGTAGTCAACTTGAAATTAGAATTTCCCATTGTTGGTTCCACCACTATTTAAAGGATGGAATTATCGCTGAGGGACATTTTCTCTTGACAGTGAGCTAACTCCAACAGATATTTGGATAATTCAACACTTCCTCTCTCTACCAGGCTTATGATATGTTTTTCAAATGCATCATCTATTTAATTTAAAGCCTATTTAATTATATTTGCAAGGCACAAGACAAATATCTTTTTTGTATCCTTTTTTACTTGCATTCTATCTCTGATCAGGAATCTGTCATCTTTATATTTCATAGTGTCATCCAGAAAACCAAATCCATTCTCAGACACAATTTTTTTTAATTTAGGAGTTCATCTTCCTACTTAATTTTTCTCTTCTCTATTCCCTACTTTCATTGGGCATCAGTGACAAAAATACAAGCTATGCCCTATTGTCTCTAGTTTCTTGACAAAGACATTATAATCATTGGCAAAACTTTTAGTTTGCTTCTGAAAGCATCCTCTGAGTGAGTTTGAAACACAATAAGTGAGTAGATGTCATTCATTTTGACAAATCTTGGAAGATTCTCTGTTATATCTTGCATTCATGCCTTGTAAAGATAGTAGACCACTCTAATATTATTTAGGCTGGCAAATTGTTGTCTTAGTACTTCTGAGGAGAAAATTACTAACCTATACTTTACTTAGATTCTTTCTCTGACTTTTGTGGGATAATCTCCCCTGATAGTATTTTGAGATATCCTTCTCTCTTTTTTTCTTTTTGCTGAGACAATTGGGGTTAAGTTACTTGCTCAGGGTCACACAGCTAGGAAGTGTTAAGGGTCTGAGGCAGATTTGAACCCAGGTCCTCCTGACTTCAGGGCTAGTGCTCTATCCACTGCACTACCTAGCTAGCCCAGAGATATCCTTCTTTAGAGAACAAGCAACATCTATCTCTGTTGGAATCTTTACAAACTGCTAACTCATTAGAGTTGATAGATTATCGATTTGATCCTATAAGAAGATGTTTTGGGCCAGAACCTGAAACAAGGTACTAAGTAGAACTAATTAATTCAATGCTTGTGTTTACACCTTTACTCATTGGAATTCACAAGTATGGGAGAGTCACAAAGTAAACTTTGTAACTTTGTGAATTCACACCTAGTTCTACTTAGTACCTTGTTTCAGGTTCTGGCCCAAAACATCTTCTTGTAAGATCAGATCGATAATCTATCACCTCGAATGAGTTAGCAGTTTGTAAAGATTCCAACATATCTCCTCAGAATACCTAGCTCCCTCCTCTTCAGGACAATTTTCAGATGTGTTTTTAAGGTCTTCTTGTACATCTATCCATCCATTTCCTTCCTTTTCTCCTTTCTGTAATATTCTCCACTTTGCAATGTTATATACTAACAATAGTCAGGTCTCCTCATTGACGCAAATACTTCCTTCCTCAATAAAGCATGATTCAGTTTCTTCTAGGAACATTTCATTATTCCTAATAAAGTAGAATATGTGGAGATATGTTCTCTCACTCCCTTCACCCTCTTCTGAGGGGACACCAGCCTACACTTAGAATGCTGATAATAGTCACTTAACTGTGGCAGAAATACAAACATAGTAAGTACCCTCAATGCAAGTCATGCACAATTTCTTTATTCTCCATTTAGTGTCAGTCCCATTTGAATAAGACATAATGGACAGTGTATTTGATATGGATCTAAAGAGAGTTGGGTTTGAATTTAACCTTAGATATTACATCAACATCTGTATGATCATGATTAAAGCACTTATTCTTAGCTTCAACTATACAATAATAGGACTTAAAGAGTTATTGTGATGATCAAGTGAATATGTGATTATATATATGTGTGTGTGTATGTATGTATAAACATACAAAACATTTAATAACTATTAATATCTTAAGCTATTAAATCTTAAAACCACCCTAGACTTTTAGGACAGTTGATGTACATAGGTGTGCTTGTGTGTCTGTATCTGTGTGTGTAGAAATCACTGTAAACTTTAAAGAACTAAGTACATGTTAGCTACTTTTATATCATCATTACGATAATTTTTATCATTATTACCTTTGAATTTATTTGTTAGTTTCCATAGCTATCCTATGGAATAGGATACAATACTCACTAGCAGAGTAATTTTTATACTCTAAGCACATTCCATATATTTCATGATATGGTTTCTTTTAATTTTGAATGTTTACATATGGCTGGACATAGTTTTAGTTTTAATTGTTTTTTTTTTTCCCTTACTGACTCATTTGAATTAGTCTCACCATTTTCTTCTTCGTAGAAGGCTTCCCTCTTGATTAATTAGTTGTCAGTTTATTTCATTCTGAAGCAAGACCAATGAGACCGTTTTTTTTTCCTTTGCTTCCAGTCTTACCACAGATTAGTTTCACTAGCCAGAGCTAACCACATTAAGCCTTTCTAAATTTGAGTTTCCACATACTGACAGCACAAAGACACAGCATGAAAGGAATAAAGGGCTGCGCTTTTCTCAAGCTATCATTAAAACTGCATGTACCAAAGACAGACCAGAGTTGGTTGTGAATTGGGAAGTGTGTATGGGGGGGGGGGGGGGGGGAAGGAGGAGGGAGTAGGAGAGGGGAGAGAAGAGATGGGGAGGGAGAGGGAAAGAGAAAGTAGGTATATGAATATGGGAAATGCAAACTAATACAATGAGAGAGGAAAAATATGTGATCAACAAAACACAGAGCTGATAACAAGAGCTCCCATAACTTTCAAACCCTCCTCTATCTATGGCATCTCTTCAAGCAATGGGCAAATGGACCCCAGTACCAGGAAGCATTAGGTTTTTAGAAGTGAAGTTAAACTGATAAATTAGACCTCATTTATTGAACAGCAGTTACAGCCAATTGTCCAGGGAGTCATTTGACACCTTTGAAGACCCTGCTAACTTAATTGGTGATAGTTTGGGGCCTGAAGGAAACATTTAAGGCTAGAGCAGCAGGACACCGTTCAGCATGGAAATGGAGAAGACAAGCATCCTCTCTGACAAGGGGAGTCATATATAGATTTTTGTGTCCATTGTTTTCCCTTATTTGTGTGTGTGCTTTACTCAGTCAATCAAATATAATTGACACCACTGGGTTCTGTTGTTTTGTGGATGACAGGAGCTAATGCAAGGGAAAAAAGCTGGAAGTAAACTTCCCCCTGAAAGGCTATGAAAAGGTTTTTTCACAAGACCCATGACATTTTTTGCTCAATTGTATTAATTGATGGTAGTGACAAGGCAGTTGAGAAGATGATGGATACTGATCACTACACCCTTTTTTTAAGGTTGAGTGATATCTTGGCATTAACATAAGCACTGTTTTGTGCAAGTCATAGGGAGCACACTGATAAGAACAAAAGAAAAAGAAACTTAAGCAGCTTACCTTAAAGCATCACCTGACAAAGGTAAAATGGTACCTTTTCATATTAGTGTTATAAAATAAGATGAGTGTTTACTTTCAAAAATCCAATCAATAATTTTGAACTGGACTACTTACTCCCTTTGGTCTCAAATTGGTTCTGTGCCTATAGGCATCTGTATCAACTGGTATCAAATTTCAGGATAGCTAGTGTTCCCACAAAATTAGATATCTCTTGTGCCAGCAGAATATACTTCACAACAAAGACCAATCAAGATATTAAGAAAATATCCTATTAATTTGAAGCAATTAACTCCAATAGTCAATAACAACAGTATATTATTCTACTTGTCTGATAACAAAATGTCGCATCATTCAGTTCATTGCACATATTCACCCATAAAAGTGGCAGAGTAGAAAGAAATTCAGCCTTCTCCTGTAGTTATTCCAATAAATATCAAGGAATGATACTAGAATGAGGAATGACTGGGAAATCCAATAAGCCACAATGGACCACTTTTCTAATCCAAGATCATGGATTTAGCACACAGGGAAGTGATTAGGATAGGAACTCTGGGATAGAAATGACTGTGCAATTTTGTCACTCTGAGCCTGGTGTGGTATCACAGATTTAGTAAAATGACCGAGATTCTGGACAAGGAGGAGGAGCTACAGCTTTAGCACTGAAACTGCAGAGCATTCCAGCTAATTGATATATTCTGGGACCAGCAAATGTCTATTGCTACTCAGATGCAACCTTGTGGTTGAGTTGTCTAGACCTACATCTAGGTCTAGAGGGCAGTGATGAAACCCATATTCCAAATCAGACCACTTAGAGCCAGCTGAAAATTTACCGAGTTTCCCTTGAAGAACATAATACTCTACACTCAAAAGAACTCAGTGTTAGGACACTATGTAATTCAGGCTAAGATAATATAGCATTCTACTATTCCCCCAAAAATTTAGCTCTTGCAGAATCTAGCCCTAACCCAGTCTCAGTCCAGACTCCACTAATATAAGTAATACTTGAATAATGAGTAAACAAACAGTTTTAATAATAAAGACCTCTCGTGGAAAAAAAAAAGTCCAAAAAACACAGAAGAGAAGAACTCTAAAATATTGACAAGCAAAGCTTCAAACCAAAACCTATCTCTGTCACATAGTTTCTTAGAATTCCTGGAAGAAAAAAAAGATTTTTTTTTTTAAAAAAGGACATTATAAATGAAACAAGAGCTTTAGAGGTAAGAATTGGAAAAGAAATGAATGTTGAAAGAAGACTTGAAAAAAAATCGTCAATTTAGTCCAAGATGCACAAAAAAATTGAATAGGTACTAATTCTGTTCTAATTGAATAGGCACTAAAAATTACAATGAACCAAACAAAACCTATTGATTCCGTAACACAACAAGAAATATTAAAAGTAAAAAACTGAGAAGGTATCTCGTAGCAAAAATGTCTGACCTAAAAAACAAGTCAAAAGAAAAATAACAAAAGAATTATTAGAATGCCTGAAAGCCATGATCTTTAAAATATATATATATATATATGTATATATATACATATATATACAGATACTGTATCTCAAAAAATCATACAGAAAATTCTTAAATTCATTAAAATTAGAAATTTTTACTGAATTGAAAATAGAGAAAAATATTCTAAAATGAAAACTCCTAAAAAAAATCATAGTTAAAATCCAGAGCTTTCAGGACCAAAAAAAAAAAAAAAAAAACTACAACAAGGAGTCAGAAAATAAAATTCAAATCCTAAGGAATAACAGTCAGAATCACACAGGATTTCACAGCTGCCATTGTACAAGAAAAGAGAACTAGGAATATATTACAAAAGTCAAGAGATACTGGCTTACAACCAAGAATAAACTACCCAGAGGGAAAAAGTCTAAGTAAAATCCTATAGGAGTATAAAATGAATATTTGATGAAATGGAAGACATTCAAATATTTCTAATGAAAAGATCAGGACTGAGTAGAAACTTTTAAATACAAATGTAATATTCAAGAGGTACATAAAAAGCAAAATATGAGTGAGTAACTGAAAACAACTAACAAGAGAAAATGTGTTTACATTCTAATGGAGGAGCTATACAAATGTCCCTTCAAAACCTTAATGTCATCAGGACTAAAAATAAGACAGAGTTCCTGGAAGTGGTTTTGTTATATTCTGATCATGAAAAAAAGGAAGGAAGGAAGGAAGGAAGGAAGGAAGGAAGGAAGGAAGGAAGGAAGGAAGGAAGGAAGGGAGGGAGGGAGGGAGGGAGGGAAAGAAAGAGGGAGGGAAGGAGAGAAGGAGAAAGAGAGGAAAAGAAAAGGGAAGGAAGAAGGGAGAAGCAGAGAAAGGAAGGGAGGGAGAGGGAGAGGGAGAGAGGAGAGGGAAGGAAAGTGAGAGAGAGGGAGAGGGAGGAAGGAAGAGGAAGGGAGAGAAGAAAAAATGGAACACTGTGGAAAAAACGAAGAGAAAGGATAGAGTATCTTACCATCTCAAGTAATTAGGGAGCACCAGTAATACCACCTGAAACTCATTTTCATCTGAAGAAGATGAAGAAAAGTCATACGTATAGTAAAACTGACAAGAAATAATTCAACACAATATGGAAACATAAGGGAAATGGACAAAGGGAGAAAAAAAGGGAGGAGAGATGAAAGTAAATTGCATTAAGCATTGAACACTGATGATGAGCACACTATCATTACCTTATTTTTTAAAAGAAGAAAGAGGAGGAGAAGGAGGAGGAAGAGAAGGAAAATAAGGCAATGATGGTGATGGTGGTGGTGGTGTGGTGGTAGTGGTGATGGTGAAGAAGTGGAGTGTATAAAAATAGTATAAGACAATAAAAATGAGGGGAAAGCACAATTCACACTCAAAACTGAATTTGTGAATGAGATGGAGTCATCTATAAGACACAAGAGGCTAATAATAAGGGGAAAGGGAATTAGAAAACAGAATTCACAAATGAGTTATTGAAGCAAAATTCAGGCATAGTAATGATCCCAGTAAAAGCAAAAATAATATTAGAATTGATTGAAAGAGATAAAATAGGGAAAATACATAAGGCAAAAAAGTGCCATGGATAATTATTTTATATCAGTATTTAACATATATGTGCTAAGTAGCATAACATCTGAATGTTTAAAGGAAAAAACAACAGTAATTTATAGAAAGAAGCAGACACTAACATCATAATAGTGAGAGACTTCAGTGTACTCTACTTAGGTCAAGATAAATCTAACTACCACAACAAATCATAAAGAAGTTAAGGACAATTAGCTAATTTAATTTAAAGGGAGAAAAAAAAACAAATTGCCAGTATCAAAAAAAGAAAAAGGAGGGTCACAGGGAAAAAAAGACCAAGAATATTATTAGAAACTATTTCACCATAGTCCATGTCCTCCACACCAACAAATTTAAAAAATGGATGAATATTTACCAAAATATCACTTAAAATAAAAAGGAGAGCGGAATGAAAAAGAAATTGAACAATTCACAAATATATTCCCAAAGGGGAGGAGGTGAGAGGATCAGGACCAGATGAATTTCATCATATTCTATCAAATTCTATTAAACATGCATTTATGCCTGCACAAATTCTGGTATATAAATGCATTGAAATATTGCTATAATATAAAAAATTTATGAAAGGGTCAGTTTTAGGGGAACCTGGGAATATTTGTTTAAACTGTTGCTGAGTGAAATGAACAGAACTATGAGAAAATTTAAGGAACAACAACATTGAAAAGAACAGGTAGCTTTAATAAGCTTAAGAAATTTTATGAAATTCTTTAATCAGTATAATGACTATGACTCTAGAGATTCATAGGTGCTATGAAGCACTTCCTGACAAAGGTGAAGGATTAGAGATTAAGCACACATTTTTTAACATAATTAATGCAGGAATTTGTTTTGCTTGATTAATCCCATTTGTTATGAGTTTCATTTTCATTTTTTCAGTGGAAAAGATGGAGAAGAAATATGTTTGTTAATTGAAAAAAATTAATTTAATTTTTTTAAATGCAAAATTCATCTCAACTTAATTCTAGCTTTTCCACAGATTCCTCAAAGATCTTCATAGCACATATAAAATACATAGCCTCTCTCTGACTCCATAAGGAAAAAAAAATGATAGACATTTTCTCAAAGTGTAAACACAAACTTTTTTTTGTAAAATTCCATTTGTTACTTAAAGATATAGCATCAATATTTATAAAATCTTTGAGAGGACTTTGAAATAGGAATTACAATAATAAGTAAACATGGAAGGATTTTTGAGCAAGACAATACTATGACTGTACAATCTGGCTGCTATGAATGATAATTTCATGTAAGGAAAGAGTGAAGGGAAGAAAATTTGGTTTAAAAGATTTTTAAAGTCATCTTTATGTGTGATAATAAATGTCTTTGAGATACAGTGAAAGATTTTATGACTAAATTGTGGGGAGAGAGGAAAAAAACCAAGTAAAGAAGCAATACTGAAGATATTTCTAAAATTTTGAACCTAAATAAGACAAAAAGGAGAACTTTTAGAAGAAAAAGACATAATGAGTTTTATGTATCAAAAAAAATCCATGTCCTACAGAGTTCTCTAAAGTAGGATTTATAATATGATTCATTAGAGTGAAGGATAAAATGTTAGACCTATTTATATTTATGCTTTATGTTTTAAAAGAAAGGAATTAAACTATATGAATTGTCTGCTTCCCTCACTCAGTCTACATGTCAAACGATTCAGTGTCACACAGTATTTTAGATATTCTGATGTAAAAGTCAGAATTCCATAGCCCAAAGTTGTTGAGTATTACTCTGATTTGTTTATTCACTTTTAGTGCATTGCAAGATATTACAATGGCATATGTCTGGTTAAATAGATTTAAAGATTATATTAACTGGAGTTAACTAAACTATCACAAAATGGACAAGTTGTTTTAAAAAATAAGTTCAAAGAAAATGCAGATTGAAGGGAGTTAAACTAATACAAATACAATTGAATACAAAAATAAAAGAGAGACATTGCTTCTACTCCTAGTATGAACTTTTCATTAGCCACATTATAAGGGGAAAACTAAAAATGATCTGATGAGATCTGAAAGGAAATAAGCAATCAAAAAAAAAGTTTACTATAATTATTTAAAACATAGATTCACATCCATTGTAGTTTTCACTGAACTTTATCCTACATACTTATTTTGTCTTGAGAGATTATTAGCTAAATTAGTATGAAGTCATCACAATTCAGAAGATATTTAAAATTTAAGTTTTTAAACAATATGTATTCCCTACTACAATTCCTAAATTTTTATTTTAAAAAAAACCTGGAAACAGATTTTTTTCCCTAATTTCTTTAGATACCTTCAAAATGAAAAGTTTTGGTGGATTTTAATTCACTTACTCAAATATAAAAATACAATATCCTTTGATTAATTTACAAAAACAACTAAATTACATCAGGGAACATGGAAATTTACCAGCCAAAATTTTAATGAAAATCTTTGCTTACTTGGTAGATGGAATTGAAAAATAAGCATTATTATTTAGTTAACATGACAAATGATTCACGTCTTCCATTTGGATCTATGTATATCAGAAAGTTATTTTGTTTCACCTTGTGAGAGTTATTAAAAGAAAGTATCAAACTAAATAACAGGCGCAAACCTTCAAATCATATCACAACTAAGATTTTTTAAAATAATGAAGTCTACTCAGCACATTGCTCTCAATAAAATCAGTATTATCAATGAAGAAAATTATTAAACTTGTTTATTTCATATTTATTTCATTCTTAATTTCTATTTTTGTATTTGTTTCAAGATATATGATATATTAATATTATATATGTATTTAATTTATATATAAACATGTGTGTTTATTTCATTATTAATTTTTATTTTTATGTTTTGAGATATTTGATATATTAGTATTTTATGCATATATTTGGGATTTATAAATAAATATATGTATGTATATATTATTAGCATTTTATATATGTATTTGATTTATAAATAAATATGATATGTGTCTGTATATGTGATTGTGTGTATATATATATGTATGTACATATATATGCATATTAGGATGCATGTTTATATTGTTCAATCAATAAGTACTCAATCAAAAAACCTGAAGACAACTAGATAGAGAAAAATATTTACTGAACCAAATAGCCTCATCTTAAATCAGATAGCAATAAATAGCATGTAACCAAGAAGAAATCTCAAGAATTTCCTGTCATATTATATCTGGTACCACATATCCTTTTTATTAGAAATATGCCCAAATAGAAGCAGAGGGAAATATTTATTTCATACCGTTCCTGATCAGAGCCCCAAAAGCAATTTCTTCCTCCACATAATCTCTATTAACCTCTTGCTATTTTGGAATGCAAAACCTTCCTTTAACTCTATTCTACTCTAAAGCTATGTCTTTCTTCCATTTCATAGCCCAATATGTAGCTGTCTATTTCATAGCTGTCATTAGCTAATTGCCTATACTTGGACCTCCATATCTTTTCCTCTTACTTCTCAACCCTCTGCAATCTGCTTTTCAATTACTCAACTGAAACAACTACTACAAGCTACCAATCTACAAAATGGAGACCAAAGAAGCCATCTTGGGGTGTCTCCTTTTAGTGTAATCAGCATTAGAGAGGAATAAAAAAAACATTCCTTCTTATTGAGAAAAAATTGAATTTGCTAATTCAAAGATGTATTTGCTAATTCAAAGATGTTTTCTCAATCCCTAACCTAGTGGACTTCTTTGCAGCATTTGACATTGCTGGTTACCCTTTCCTTGATTCTCTCTTTCTTTTGTGACTCTACTCTGTTTAGATATACACTAAAGCTCTGACCGTTCCTTCTCTTTACTATATTCTTTGATTTTATATGTGTGTGTATGTATGTATATCTGTATGTATGTATTGTAATGCAGAGAAACTGAGGCAAGATAGAGATTAAAAATATTTTATTTGGATTTCTGAGAGGGAGAGATTTTCTGGGACAAAAAGGATCCATTTTTGGTTTCAGGGCTGAATCAGACTTTTATCTCAAAGAATCCAGCAATGAATGTGAGTTTCTCATGAAATATATACATGTGGCTCTGAGCAACTGGGATAGACCAAGGCAAGAGGTGGAGTCCCAGCATTGATAGCGAGATGAACCATCAATCTGGTTCTGACAGGGTAGGGAGTCAGGACCATAAATTCTTGATAACTTAGAAGGATTTAGGAGCCAGGAAGTCTGAACTCCCCTTTATCTTGAGTATACACATTTACAATTTATAACCTTAGAGTAGCCAGCCTAAAGTTATATCAGTTCTAATGATCAGGAGGAGGGGGTTACAACCAGGGGGATTGAGGCAGAACAATTCAAGGAACTGAGGCAGAACAATTTAAGGAAACTGAGGCAGGACAATTTAGGGAAACTGAAGCAGGACCATTTAGGGAAACTGTGGCACAACAGTATGTATGTATGTATGGAAAGTGAGAGAGAGAGGAAGAAGAAGAGAGACAGAGAGAGACAGAGGGAGGAAAGAAGGGAGGAAGAGGGGGAGAGAGAATCTTGGGGTCTCTCTTCCCTCTCTCCCCTTTTTTTCAGAGCACCTGAGTGTAAGTGACTTGCCAGGGTCACATGGCTAGTAAGTGTTAAGTGTCTGAAGTCACATTTGAACTCAGGTCCTCCTCACTCCAGGGCCACTGCTGTATCTACTGTGTCATCTAGCTGTCCCTTCCTAGGGTTTCTCTTAAAATTTATTTCTATATCACTAATAGTTCATCAGACATTTTCCACTGAGTGTCCTAGAGATATTACTGATTCAGTAGATTCAAACAGAGTTTTCTCGTTACTCCATCCATGCTCCTACCCCAAACTCAATCTTCTTCCAAACTTCCCTATTTCTATACATATCACCATTGTCCTTCCAATCACCCATTGTTTGCAATCTCAACTAACCTTTGCCTCTTAACTCTGAGTTCTCCCCACCCCCTACTAAACAGCTTTCAAGTCTTATAAACACTATCTTCAAGACAATCTCACACTTCCACCTCCCTTTTTTCCCACTTATACAGCCATCCCTCTTGTTCAGGAACTCATTACCTTCGATCTGAATTTTTGCAATAGCCTCCTGGGTTTTTTGTCTTCAGTCCCAGCTTTCCCATCTATCCTCTTCATGACAGCCCAAGTGATGTTACTAAAGCACAATTCTGACCATGTCATTCTTCCACTTTTTTAAGTGGATGCCAATTGTCTCTAGGATCAATTACAAATTTCTCTATTTGGCCTTCAAAGCCTTGGTCCATCCTTCTTTTCTAGAATTATTGCATATTACTTCCTATCAGACATCTTATATCCCAGGAAACTTGACCTCCTTGCTCAACATTCTCATATCCCCTATGCCTTTGCACCAGCAGTTGCTCATACTTGAAATACATTCCCTTTTATCCATGCTTCTTAGACTCAAAGCCCAGCTCAAGTACCACATTTTATGTGAAGCTTTTTCTGATCCCCTTAGCTACTAGTGATCACACCAAACAAAAATAAAAAACTATTTATCACATGCATATGCATATATGTATATATGTATTTCATACAGATATATACGTTTATGTATACATATATATTATATTTATGTGTATATGTTTTTACTTTGATAGAATATAAACTCCTTAAGGTCAAGGACTGTTTCATTTTTTTCTTTGTGTTTTAAGTGCTTAATATAGTGCCTGGTATATAGTAAGTGCTTATTGGATGCATTTTGGTTGATTGATTGATTCATTGATTGGGGATCAGATATCAAACAAATGATGATCCCTACAGACCATCTTTCCAGAATCTGAATAAAAGCTTCTGATCTTCTAAAAGGGAAAGAGAGATAGCAAAGAAGCACAAAGAATAATAATATATGAAAAATAATAGAAAAAATTCTATTGAAACATAACCTGTCAAAAAATAACTATTTTTTTTTTTAAAAAAGGAATACTTTCTACTGGCAAATTTTTATTTTATATCATTATCTTTCTTAAATAATTTGACTTCAAGGAAAACTCACTTCAATTTTACAGTGAAAAAATTTTCCACACATCTATGGTCATATCTCAACAAAATGGAGACCAAAGAAGCCATCTTGGGATGTCTCCTTTTTATGTAATCAACATTAGGGAGAAAAAACATTCCTTCTTATTGGGAAATAATTGAAGTAGTTAGAAACCTTTTCTGGAATCCTTTCTATTAAGATGCTACTAGGCAAGATTTGACAGACATATGTGTTTCCTGAAGCCCAAAGGAACTGGCTTTGGATATAATTGATTGCTAGCATCATGGCTATGACAATGGCAATGACATGAAAGCAAAACCCATCTAGTGGAAAGACACAGGGGAATTAAATATAGTGCTTGTCCCATTCTGAATCTGCTTGTTAGTTACAAACACCCATTTCCCCAATCTTCAGATATGACTCCCTTCAGAAAATCCACAGTATAAATGTAGTGATTAAACTAAAAATTTGGTCCTAAAAAATTATATTAGACTTCTAAGAAGCATCAGTTGTTGAAAGTAATTGTCAAAATAATCCAAATTAAAGCCAATTTAATGACTGGGTTTTGTGGGGAAGAATGCAATTGCAAAATCCTAAGGAATAGCATTTTGTAAATAAAAATAATGAGTCATATTTATGCAGTTCTTTAAACCTTACAAATTACTTACCTCCTACTAGTAGAATATAGTTTTCTTTCAAATGGTAGAGGGGGTTTCCATTTGCCAATGCTTTTTGGTAACTCTTATGCAAACTATAGTTTTAGAGTGCTGATTAAGTATTGAGAGAGAAACCCTGGAATCACAAAGTTGGGATTTTTCTCATAGGCAGAAACTGAATCCAAGTCTTTCTGGTTCTGAGACTGGTCCTGTATCATGTAAAAGCATTTATTTTACCCTTTCTGGATAAAAGAACCGAGACATAGATATGTTGAACAGTTTGCACGAGCATTAGAGTCTATATATCTGTTGTAGATAAAATTATAAAGTATTTCTTGAAGAAAAAAAGAACAATTTAAAAAACTGAGGGGATATTCTGTACTCATGTCTGGGCCATGCCAGTACAAAAATGACAATTACTTAAATTAATTTATAAGGTTAGTTCCATACCAATCAAACTACCAAAAAGATGGGAAAATTAGTTAAAACAGATAACTTAAAATACCAAGTGATACAAGTTTTTAAAAGTAAAAATGAAAGAAAGAATGACTCATGGCTCATCATGGCTCAAAGCAGCAATTTTTATAAAGCAGTGATCAAAATAATTTGATACTGATTAAAAAAACTGCAGCAAGATAGAAAACAACTGAACTCAGTAATATAATATATGGGGAAAATCTGAAAATATAACATCTTGGAGAAGATTCCCTGTTTAACAAGTATTGGGAAATTTGGAAAACAGTAGCATAATCTGGGTTTCGATTAACAATTTATACTATAATATTAGATTGTGAGGTCCTAGAGAGTGGAAACTATTTTTGTCTTTCTTTGTATACCTAGTGCTGAGCATAGCATGTGCTATATTGTAAGCACTTACTGCCAATTGATACAATTAACTCAAAAGGGATTAATGCTTTGAATGTTAAAGGCTATACCCTAAAACAATTAAAAGAGCACTAGGTCAGCTACTTTTCACAGCTATAATGAAAGGATGAATACCTAATCAAGTGCTGGGTAGAGGCATTTACAAAAGATAAAATAAATAATTTCAAATATATGACATCAAAAAGCTAAAGGCTCTTTCATGAACAAAATCCATGTATAGGATAGTATCCCATATAGGAACATGGAAGAGCAGATCCAAACTGACAAAATTCATAGTCCATTCCATTCAGTGTAACTAGAGTTAGATGAGAAATTGTCAGTTTTGTGGGAAAATGCCACAAATATCTCTGATACAAATCTGATAAACAAGATATAAAGGTGGCTAAAAGAAATATATCTGAACAAAAGCTATTCCCCAATCTATAAGTAGTCAAAATATATTAATAAACAGTTTTCCAAAGAAGAATATCAACTATTAACCATTACACAAAAGAATACTCAAAATTGGTAATAAATAAGAAAAATGCACATCAAACAACTGTCTATTTCTATAGTTGAAACTATTTCACTTCTACCTGGAAAAAATGTAATATAAATTTTATCTGTATTGTTCTGCTATAGGAGTATCTACAGAAATCTGATGAAATTAGTAGTATAATATTAACTGGTCCAGACTAGAACTAGATCAGATGGTGTCTTATATCAAGGACAAGAGATGGCAAAAAAAAAACCCTCTAATAAAATCCATGCTCTAATCCACTTAACCAAGTTTGGGGAAAAACAGGGGATGGAGAGAACTCAAAAGATTTTGGTCACAGTTCAGAATAAGCTAGGGACATTCCACTGCAGTCTAAAAAAGGAAGCTTATTGCATCCTTTCAAGTCCTAGAGAATTCACATTCCTCCATAGCCCCCATTTACCAAGTTATCTTTGAGTGTAGCTCTTTTGTCCAGATTCCATAAAAAAAAATTATAAGCCTGGAAGACCTAAAAAGGGCCATCCAGGATTCTCACACTTTCTATGACTCATGTTTTGGGGGTCTCTTTTGATAAAAATCAAATTGAGAGGAATCTTTGAAAGGTATTTAGTGTGGTTAGACAAAATGGTCTTTAGGTCCTGATACTACAAGTTCCCCGAGCAGCTGTTCACAATTCTACTCTTTAAAAAAAAAAAAAGCAATTGCTCAACTGTTACTAGGTCCTAGCTTCTGCCAACCAGTTGGCACATGGTCATAGAATTGCACTCCTTTCAGAGCTGATCCCTCTACCAATGTGGCTAGGGTATGGGAGTTTCTATTGTTAAATGAAAATGGCATATTCTTGATCACGTAAGGCCCTGCAGCATGAATGTCCTTCATCAACAGACTATAATTCTGCCCAAATGTAAAATTTGTAATCTCAATCTGACCACCTCTCTTTTCCATTAGCTCAATGGAGCCTGACCACAAGCTTTCCTATGTTTTGTTTAAGTTCATTCCACTCAGTATGAGAATGATAAGTACAAATGGACTTTGGCAGTCCCTAATCTGGTAATGGTAGGCAGGTACCCTCAGATCTGAAGCTTCTGACAAGCCCTGTCATCAGCTAGACACCACATGGTTGGCATAGGAGGGACATGGCATGAATAAGATCCTCATTCAATGCCCATAGATCTGGCTTACTGATTTGGGGCCAGAAAGGACAAAACTGTGCAAAGCAAAGGCTCTCCCTTTTGGGGTCAGGACTAATGGAAGACTTTTGCTACTGTATCCCATGACATTGTGGATCATGTCAGCTCCAATTAGTCATAAAAACCCTTCCACTGAACTATATAATTTCGATGGCATTCTTTCTTTCGTTTTGCTGAACTTTTTCTTTTTATTGTTATAAAGGATGATTCTCAGGGAGAATCCCTGCCTAGCCTAACCTACACCAACCCCACAATGAATAGGTTAATAGAGTCCTTGTCCTATAATACAGTTCTTATTACACTGATCTAACTTGTTCCATTCTTTCTGGTAACTCGATTTCTTTCTTTTATTCTAGCAAATAGGTTTCTCACCTAGTTTCTCTAGTCTCCTCAACTTATTCCTTGTACTCCAGGTTCCAGTGGGCAAATTATGTATCCAGAATTCAAGTATAACCATAACTTGATCCCTTATTACTGATGTTTCTTATAACTGATGCTATATTTCTCTAATTCAGATGCCTGGATCCTGAAACTACCTGATTTGTTCTTCATTTGGACTTAGATAAAGAACCTGAATTTTAGTTTCAATTTGGACTTTATCCACTGGTGTTCATGGGTTTCTTGTCTTTTCTCCTATACACTGATCTGGTTTTGACCCTCTCTATAAATTCATATTCTCCTTCCCCATTCCTAGACTTATTGATCCTAAACATTGTTTTCAATCAATTTAATTCAAACAAATAAATATTTACTAAGTGTTTACTATGATCATGATTCTGTTGCCTGTTGAGAATAAAAAGAGAGTTATGACATAGAAATTCATCATCTAATTGAAAAAAGGACAAAGATAGGAGGACTCAAAATAAAAGACCCATTACAGGGAAGAGAATAATCATTTATATAGTACTTATTTGTGCCAAACATTGTGGTAAGGCTAAGCAGTATATAAACATTATCTCACTTGACTCACAAACCCCTGAAAAAATTGTTATTATTTTCATTTTGCAGGTAAGGAAACTGAGGCAGATAGAGGTGAACAGAGGGAAGTAGAGGTGAAGTAGTCACCTTATTAGCTCTGTATTTTGTTAATAAGTGTTTTGAGGCTAAATCTGAATTCAGATTTTCTGTACTATCCAGATGCCTCAGGTAACAAAGACAAGGCCAAGGGAGAAACTTTCTGCTTTGGAAGTTTCATGTAACAAATAAAAATGTTTACATGATTCACCATAGCTTTTGACACTTAAAATTCACAAATAAAGTTTGAACAGGCTTCATACTGAAAGGGATTACTGACAATCTAGTCAGGAAGCCTCCTGGAACTTCTACTCATATTTCTCAGTAATAGATTAAAAATGGACCCAGAAAACAATCTTTTTAGTGGTTGTGGTATACAAAGTTAGTTTTCTTTTTTTATTTATTGTCATGCAATTGCTTCTTTAACCCATGGCATTGATCTTGGGTGAGAATGGGAAGGAAGGATTAGCAGAGGAGGCATTTCTGAGAGTTAGACAACCATACTTTGGTCCTAAGGGAGAGAAATAAACAGACTCAACCCAGAAGAAGGGAAAGAGAAAGGGGGGAAAAAACCCTGAAGATTGACTGGCTTGCTAGGGACCCTAGTGGATTCCTTCTTACACCAGAGCATCATTTAAGTCTATGTTCTTCCATCTACCTTGTTTGCAGTAAATAGCTGCCCATTATGTCAGGTCAGGCAGTGTCTTAGCGTCACAGCTCAGCAGCCGTGATCAGACTGTAGACTGTGGCATAAGAAGCCCCCTAGAGAGGGGATGCAAGTGTCAAGTTCTGGAGCTGTCAAGGTTCTAAGCCACAGTTTATTGGAAGGGCTTAAAGCAGCCTTGCCATGTTTCCTGCCTGCTTCTCACGACCCCCCTTCCCTACTATGACTACCCTCCCTCTTTCCCCCAGTCTTTTTTCCTGTTGACAATCAGCTTAAAACAAGACAGATGCCAGAGCAGTTTTCTTTAAGTTAGCTCGAATTCCACAAGGTGCAATACACCAAATACAACTCTGTCCATCTTTTGAAAAGCCTAAGATCAGGAGGCAGGCTCATTTATTATTTGACTTGACATTCACACAAATATTTTCAGATGGGTTGGATGTTGTCACTTTACTATCCTTTATGTTCTTTGCTTTCAATAAATAAGACACATTAAAGTTCTTAAAGGCAAACAAAGAGCTGTGCCTTGGGTAACATTTTTCCTACAGATGCCATGTTTAATTGAACATTTTATAGCACTCTAATGCCATGTCAGGTTCTTAACCTGTGTTCTTTTATGTTATCAGGGACTAAAAACACAGAAGCTTCATTGGATTTGTTTGTATGAGAAATAATATTTATCCTGTGAGCACCACTGAATCATTTATGAATTGCCTTCCCTCACCCAAGCAATTCTGTAACTTGTAAAAAGACTTCTCAGGTATGCTATCTGAATTTTATTTACTGTAAAATTTCAAAACCATTTGACCTTTTTTCTAGATATCAGATCATATTTGGCCACTCAGTATAAAAAAGAATCATCGTCTGGGAGGTTGAGTTTTATGATTTGTTAATCCCAGGACATGAGAAAAAGAATTATTGTTTTTTCTCAACTGTGTAGGACATTTATAAAAATATACTTTCACGTTGAGAAGACAATATCTGATGTCTATTTAACCTCAAATATTAATGTCCTAATTATACATGATGTTTTGCTAGATAAAATTAACTAGAGACAACTTTTTCCTTGCAAGATAGAAAGCAACCATTGTAATACAAGTCCAAAATACATATAGGCCACAAAACAAAAAATACTGCTTCAGCAAAAAACATTAATAGCATGCATGGATTGTGCTAAGGAATGATAGAAAGCTATGGAAAAGTGGATATTTGTGTAAGAATTGTAGCATTTGCTATCTAAAGTCCCATTAAGAGAAATCTTATAAAGTCTTCAGAGCCATTTCTACCTGGCCAACATTTCTGACATTTTATTCTTGTCTTTACACAGCTACCATTTCTAATTGGTCTTCCAAATGGATTTCTTCTCGTTCTGATCTATTCTCTATACAATTCAAAAAAGAAAAAAAAATTCTTTAAGCTCTAATTAGATCAGAAATTAATGCCAGTTTTGCCTCTCTAACAAAATAAACTCCTCTTTTTGATTTTTAAAGCCTTTCAAAACCTGGCCCCAACCTATCTTTCTAACTTCTTTTATAGGTTGATTCGACTTTCTGACTCTACTGTTGATCAAACTAGCCTTCTTACACAGATTCCATCCCCCATGTCTGTGCCTTTGGCTCTGGTTATATCCCATACCTTCTCACTTCTCTTCATTTAAGATAAAATTCAATGACCTTCTTCTAAGAAGGTCTTCCCAATCCTCTCAACTGCTAGTACCATGCCTACTTTATATTTAACTATCTTGTCTTTATTTCATATTTATTGTATATTTTACTTATATTTCTGAGTTTAGCAATTAACCCTCATGTTTAGTTTATATGGGATGATTACCCCCTCTCAGCCTTCTACTGGCATATATTTTAATCATTTTCTCATCTCAAACTCTAAAGTAATCAAAATACAATGATTCGACACTAAATACTAGAATGGTAACATCTTTCTCACTAATTAATCAATCACTCAGCCCTGAGATGCTACCCAGTTTATCAAATATGTTTTTATGTATTAAATAAATTAGAGAAATTTACTTTCCTATTCATTTCTCTGTTTCAAATTCCCTAAACTTCTGGGCTTAAATAAACATCAAATTTCTTAGTTACACTATTAAGAATGAAGCAAACAATATAACAATATAACTATTTATTTAAATTATATCAGCTACTAGAAAGATTATAGCCAAAGTCATCTTTAACCATCACTACAATTGTTGATTTCTCCTTAATTCTGGAAGTATAACTCCATCATTCAATTTTCTCAGGTATAAATTGAAGTCTTTTCTCAAAAAATGCTTTCATTTTTTTCAAAAGAAAAGATTTAAAACACATTTGTGGGAAAAAACAATTAGTTAATCTTTTTCTTTTTGAAATTACATGTCTTTTTCCAGTCATGACAGGTAACTCTCCAGAATAACAGTGAAACTCCAGTTTCTTTGAAAACTCCTTTTAGAATGACAAAGTATTTCTCAATAATTCCACTATTTCTTAAAGATACAGTATTAGTAGCAATACTCCCACAAAGTATGTCCTATAACATAGTATGTAATTTTCCTTGAGAGCAGAAATTATTTTTTTTATTTTTTTTGCATTTGTATCCTCAGCACCTGTTATACTGCCTAGTATATAGCATGTACTAAAAGAAATGCTTCTTGACTGACTGATGGAAGAGGTAGAACTTCAGAATCTTTGTGAATGAAAAAAATTGCATGCATTCAATGAGGGCACTGAACTGCACATAGCAGTTTATACTAAGTATTCTCTGATAAGGGAATATTTACATAGCATTAAAGCGGGCTTGTTAAATAACTTGGTTTTGTTCTGGTTCAAATTTGATATAACCATATAAATGTTATAATTTTTAAAATCTGGTGAACAAAAGATTTTAAAGTTCACTTATACAAATAAAGACATTTTACACATATTAAATAATATAAGAATTTCTTTACATTGTTTTATTTGTTATTGAAAATAAGTATAATTTCATATTCATTTCTCGTACTTGTATTAATAGGTAATGACAGTTAGTGAACAACATTAATTAAATGCTTACTATATATGATACATATATTCTAGAAATACACAAAAAGATTAAAAGCTACTCTTGTCCTCAAATAGCTCATATTCTCATGGGAGAATGTGGAAACGATGTATATACAAGATATACACAGAGTAATTTGGAAATAATCTCAAAGGGAAGGTACTACTAAAAAGAGGAATAAGGAAAGCCTTATGGAGGATGGTTTTTAGCTGAGATTTAAAGGAAGCCAAGTGAATGTATGCTAATATTAGCTGAGAGATTTAAGTACGATTATTGTCCCTCTCTTACAATTAAAAACACTAAGGCAGACAGATTAAAAGGCTTGTCCAGGGTTACAATTGTCTGAGGCAGGATTTGATTTGAACTTTTCCTAACTCTAGGTCTCTATTCACTGTCAGTTCACTACCTACAGAGGAAGAAAGTTCTAGCTCTCTTGAAGATGCCTAGAGTATAGAAATAGGCTGTCTTATTTGAAGAACAGTAAGGATATTGGGTCATTAGAGCCTAGAATACGTAGAAGAAAATAATCTGTAAGAGAACTGGAAAGGTAGGAAGGAGAGAAGTAATCTAAAAGCCAAAAAATTTTGTATTTGAGGTAATATGAAGTCACAGAAATTTGTTGAATAAGATGCAGAAAGAGAAGGAGAGAGAGAGACAGAGACAGTGACAGAGACAGAGATGGAGAGAGAATGATCAAACCTGTATGTTAGGAAAATCATTTTGGTAGCTACACAGAGAGCAGAATGGAAGGGAGAGATGAGAAAAAAAAACAACTAGAAGGTGACTTTAATAATTCAAGTGATGAAAGCCTGTACCAGGGTAGTAGCAATGTCAGAAGAAATACAAGAAATGCTATAAAAGTAGAATCAACTGTATTTGACAACTATTTGGAGATGAGCAGTGAAAGAGAATGAGGAATTGAGGATGACACCTCAGTTAGGAACCTGGGTGTTTGAGAGAATGATGATATCTGTGACAGTGATAGGAAAATTAGGAAGAGGGGAAGATTTGGGGATAAAGATAATGAGTTTCATTTTGGACATGTTGAATTTAAGATGCTTTTGAAACATCCGGTTAGAAATATCTAATAGGCAGTTGGGAGACTGGAGTTTAGGAGAGAGGTTTAGTCTGGATAAATAAATATGAGAATCATCTTCAAAGAAAAGTTCATTGAATCCATAAGAACTGATGAAATCACCAAATGAACTAGAATACAGGAACAAAAGAGGAGGACCCAAAAGAAAATGCTGGGGTACACCCACAGATGGCTGTCTTGACCTGATGAAAAGCTTTTTCTGAGTTGAAACAGACAGGGAGGAGTATAATTAGGAGACAGCAATGTCATGGAAAAAACAGAGAGAATCAGAAAAGAGGAATTAACAATGTCAGAGACTACAGAAGTCAAGAAAGATGAGAATTGAGAAAAAAACATTGGTTTGGCAACTAGTTTCAGTTGAATGAGAGGGTCAAAAGCTAACTATAGAGTTAAGAAGAAAGTGAAAGTACCTATTATGGACAGTTTTTTTTTTCCCCAAGTTTAACCATGAAAGGTGGAAGAGATATAGGATGAAGGTGATGGGAATGGACAGATCAAGTTAGGGTTTTTTGTTTGTTTGTTTGGAAGATGATAGCATTGGTAGGCTGTAGAAAAGTAGCCAATAGATAGATTGAAGTTTAGCAAAAGAGTGGGGGATGACAGAGGCTGGAGAAGATAGTGCACATATAGAAAGGCTACCCTGGCAAAGAAAAGACAGAGTTGAAGGGGGAGACAGTGGAGCATCCATCTGTTTAATGTAAAATGAGGAAGAGGAAAGAAAAGGAATTTATTGGTGAATGGGCTCATTCTTTTTTCAGTGAAATATAAGGCTAGGTGTCCAACGGAAAGGGTGGAAAGGGGGAATCAAGGGAAGTTTAAAACGGGATTAAAAGATATGGGGAAAAAATTCTGAGGTGAGTAAAATAGTGAATTCATTATGTTTGTGTAAATGGATTGCCTTGCTATAGTGAGGGCCAAGTTGCGATTATCCATTTTTACCATGCATTTTCCCCTAAATTTAGGTATAAACTGCAAATTGATTTTGAGAACCCCAGTTCAAATTAATCTGATATATCAAATCCTTGCTCAGATTAATGACTTCTTTTTCAGCAATTCTGAAGCAATTGTTTTTTCTCTTTCCTTTTTAACCTCTAATTCTCAAATATCCATATCATACATTGCTGTGAATATTAGACTCATACTTTAAAGCTTCAGTATGTCTCTGTTTCTTCAGCATCCTTTATTTCTCAGTGCCTGGCTTCTTACCACATAACTTAGTGAAGCTTCTCTGTCTATCAATTGTCTTTTCACTATCCTCATCTTCCTTTATCTCTTTTTTCTTCAGATAACTGCTGACCCTCTCCCCCACCACCATCACTACCATCACCACACACACACTTTTCTGTCTTCAATTTTTTATTTTCATGAGCTGCATTTATGGGGGATTGACTTGACCATCTTTAAGCCTTCTCTCTTCCACTCAACACAAGGAAATTCATTATCATCAATACTGATACTCGTACTTTATTAGTACCCTCAGCTGCCTCTTCTCTCTGATTGGAAGCCTCAAAGGTGAAGCAAAAAGTTCCTCCTAAAGCTTCCATTCAGAAGTTCAGCCAACTATTTCCCGCCAGCTGTTCTCTTTGGTTTGTCTCATCATCATCATTTTACATGCCTGTCAATTACCTTTTTGTTCCCCTTTAAGTTTCCTTTTATGTGTTCTCTTCCCCCTTAGATGTAAGCACCTTGAGAGCAGGGTCAATCGTTCTTTTTCTATTCTCATAAATTTAGCAATCTAAACTTATAGGTACTGAATAAATATTGATTATATTATATTGCTGATATTATTGACTATCCTCTACTATTTTTCCTTCAGTCTGTCACCTCCTAGTCTCCTTGGATACATCATTATTCATCACCTAACTCTTAAGTTAAGACTATTTTCTGGGCTCCCTTCTTTCTACATTCTTCCTCAGATACCCATAAGTTTAAACATTATCTCTGCACAGACATTTACAAATCAATATGCATAGCCCTAATTTGTCCCCTACACTCTAGTCATTTATCAACTATCTGTTAAATATATCTCCCTAGATGATCCATAAGCATTTCAAACTCAATTGATCCAAACTGGAACTGATTATCTTCCCTCACCCCAACTTGCTCCTTCCCAAAACTTTCTTATTTATGTTACCAGCATGTTATGTACCACCATCCTCCAAAACATCTACAATCATAACTTCAGAATCATGTTTGACTTTTCCTTCTTTATGTTTTATACCCAAATACTATTCAAGTCTTATCTATTCTATTTTTATATCTCTCATTATGTTCTACTCAGTACTTAAACAGTATTTACAGTATAGTACAGTATAGTACTTATACAGCTACACAGTTTTCATTTAAGAAAACTCTATCTTTCCTTTCTAGTTGGGTGCATCCTTATCTTTCTCCTATTTTATTTACTTTCTTTCTTTCCTCAGTTATTTATAAGTAGTATATGCTTCAATATTAATTGAATTGAATTAAGTTGTAACACAATCATTATTCTTAATGGTTAATTATTTGGTAGGCTAGAACATCTACAAGAAGTATTTTTCATATATTCATGGAATTATCACCTCTTAGGTCTTCTATAATTCTGTGATTCTATTGATCAACATCTGAAATAAAATTTTTAAACATATAAAACATATGCAAATATAAACTGACTTTGCAAAACAAAATAAAAAATGCACAAAGCCCAAATCAAATAAGTGCCACATGCTACAGGAAGAATTTTGTGATCCTACCAGTCACTGATCTTCACACTTCCTCAAATCATTACTATTTATTTTGTATATAGTTTGTATATACTTATACATATTGTTCTCTGACCCCAACTAAAATGTAAGCTGCTTGAGGGTAAGGATGATTTCATTTTTCTCTTTGTATTTCTAGTGTCTAATCCAGTATCTGGCAAGCAATAGGTACTAAATAAATGCTTATTGAATTGAATCAAAAGATGTTTATTGTGCAAAGTATATTTTGGAGATAAGATGAGGGGTCCCAGACCCTTAGTCAATCAAATCCCTACTTATAACTAAATGTCACTTATTTCTGACCAAAAACCACATCAAATTTATACAAATCTACTCCCAGATGAGAATGAAAATGCAATATTCATCTGTTAATATTTCAAATATTCTCTGGTTGTCAGACTTCCAATTTGCCAATATTATTAATGGTCATTTTTCACTCTGTCTTAACTCATGATTGGCTATTAAGGGCAACATTTAGTTAATAAGGCTTCCAGGAAATCTCAAAAGTAGTCATGCTTGAATTATGAAATGACATTATAAATCTTCCTCTTCAGAAGCATTATAATGATGACAGTTATAATTTTGTTTATATTATTAGATTTAGTGATTACTGTAGGGAGGGTGAAATTTGAAAGTTTTATTCATAAAAACCAGGTTAAGTTGGCCTTTTTAAAACAGAAAAGAAACGTTACTATGGATAAAGATTACTTTATTCTTATTGCATTTTATCAGGGGTACTGTGGGTAGGAAGGCAGAATGAACAAGGACAAAGGGTGAGAGAGAGACAAAAGAGAGGGTCATGGCTAGGCACTGGGGGCAGGGCAGAAAAGATGCAAATTCATATTGTTTTCACCACCAGTCAACTTTAGGAGTAGGTTGGAAGGGGATGAGAATTGATCTGGAATCCTTCCTCCTGGCCATCTGGACTTTGTCCCCCCCAGAGGTTCAGGACTCCTGGCCTTCAGCCCTACTCTGTCCCTTTCATTTCTCAGGCAGTTACTCAGCCTGAGGCCAGATTCTTCATCTAACCAGAAGCCAGATTAAAGGAAAAACCAGGGAACACCTGGGGATCAGATCCATGGAAACACAAAAGACCAACCAGGATGGGAGTAGCATCTTGAAAGTGAGTCTTAGTCCAGAGTGAGAGTAGAGCATGAGACTGAACATTGACAGAGAGAAGGGATTCCATGACAGCAGCTCTGGTTCTACTGAGCCACTAAGAAAGAGAAATGCATTTAGTTGTTCTGCCACCAGCAGATACTGAGGTAAAGCAGAAGGCTTTACTACATAACTAGGAAGCTTTGCCCCAAGTTCCTGAGATATTAAATCTCTAGAGACCACTTTCTTGAAACTCCACAGAAAAAAGCAACATCTGAAGGAAAGGATATGGGGTCCTAGCCTGCGGATTTGCTGCCTTGATGATTTTCAATATTTAGTCCAATTCAATCAGTTCCAGCCAGCTCCAAGTTATCTGGGGAGCAAGTTAACCCAGAGGAGTAGCCAAGGGCACATGAGGTGAGGACCAAGGATCCCTTTCCATATCTGGGGTGTCAGTGTCAGGGAAGCACATCTCTAAGGTACTTCTCACTCATATCTCAAAGCTCTCTAAAGTGGGCTCTCCAATTCTGACAAATGGGGAAATTGAGGCTCCAAGAAAGGAGGGTATTTGCTTACAGTCATCTAACAGATCAGGAGCAGAGAGAGGGGACACAACTAATATGGGGACTCACAGCAATATTGTGTTGTCCCAGAATCACCCCCTAGATTCCTGAGGAAGTTTTTGACTGACTGGGCAGTTAAGGCTAAAAATAGCTCCGATCTGAATCTCTAGGGAGGGACTGGACCCCTAAGTTCATCTTTTCCTTGATATAGTTCAAGGTGTTTGTGATGAACACTTGCCACAGTGGGCTAAGTGGGTCTAGCTAGAATTTATCCAGTAAAAGGAACAGAAGGGTTTGAAATAGATTGCACTGGAAGGACAGGACCTGCTCCTAGGATTTCTTGCCAGCTCCCACCTCTTCTGGATTTCCATGATCATTTGGATGCTTTTGCTTTACACAAACCATCATTGTCCCTAATCCAGAATCCATGTTTCTTGATTTGAGGTGGGGCAAAGGCCATAGAGCCTGTATTTGTCGTATTTGGGTAGCCCTTCCCTCTCCCATTGCTATTAAATATAAAATTTCACACTACATTTTTCTACATTATTTTAGATGTTGATTTATTAGCTACTAAGTTATGAACAATAACATCAATCTATAATAAGTTCTTAGGGCAACTAAGTGACACAGTACAGGGCTGGAGCCAGGAAAACTTTTCGTGAATTCAAATCTTACTGTGTGACCCTGGCCAAGTCATTTAACCCTATTTGCCTCATTTCCTTATCCATAAAATGAGCTAGAGAAGAAAATGTCAAAGAATTCAAATATCTTTGCCAAGAAAATTCCAAATTGGGTCCTAAAGACTTCAACAAGACTAAAAAATGACTCAAAAATAATAAATCCCTACAATCTTTTCCTTCTTAACTACCTCATACCTATTCATAAAATTCATTCTTTTACTATTACTCATTCACAAGACCTTGGATAAGTCCCTACACTCTTAACTTCATTTCCCTTAACTAGACAATGGGGTAAAATATCTTAAACATTTTCAGTGAAAAATAAAGATTAATGTGTTCACTCTTGTAGAAAGTCTTGAGTTCTAGAGAGCAGTAGCCAAATTAAACTACTGAGTACAAATCTACACTTGGATCTGTAACTTTAAAACATGAACATCTGAAAATTTTTTTTAAAAGGAAGATAAAATGGAATATCGATAGACTGTTCCACTGCTGATACAGCAGTGGTAGCAGGCAAGACTTTCTTTTAGCCTGAAACATTGAGAATTGTAACTGGGAACCATTTCAGTTACATAATAAAGAAATCCCTATGGAAAAAGAAAATGTTAAGGTCATAGTTCTGAGAAGGATATTAAAGATACTGACTGAGCTCTATTATTGCAATTGAAGATATTTCTACCCAGTGATTAGGAAATGCCATTATGAGGAAAACGATTGGTTGTAAAAGTCTGCTTGGCAAAGCACGTTGACCTAATGGTTATTCCTCAAAGGTAAGTCAAAGTGTTATGTGATGTTCTTTTATTGATTGTTGTTTCTGTGTGTACTCCTGGGAACAAAAACAGCACAGAAATGTTTTGATAAGGGGGAAAAGTGACCTTTTCTATGGAGGCTATTTAATGCTGTGATGTGCTGAAGTAACCAACCAAAAGGATAACAAAGAAAAATGCTATTATATTGCAACCCAGGGGAAAATAGGCATTTCCACTTTTCTCACAAAATCAGGAACTCTAATAAAAATACTTGAGGCTCAATCTGCAATGTGGTCTTCTTGAATATAGCAAAAAAAAATTATCTAATTATTATAAATGGAAAACACTCCTAAAAACACATATGCACATTTAAAAATACTTCCTTCACACCTGGACTATCGATGCTTACTATAGTATGTATCAACATACTATAGATTTCCAAGATACTTTGGACAATTAAAGACCTAGGTTTAATACTTAAATGACATTTGGATTATCTCCTACAAATTATCCCACAAATTCAATTCCATAAATAACATAAATTATTATTGAATATCATCTTCGGAATACAATATCCAAATAGTAACTTCTACATTAAGTCCTTTTCCAAGGAAAAATTATACAGTAGCAAAAATTTTCTTTAGGCAGTTTTTTGCTTCAATTCCGCATTTTGGACCAATTCCAATGTTTTTTCATTGGTCAGATGTCCTTTCTTTGATCCTTTTTTTAAAAAGGAAGTTTTGCTCTAAGTTTCTACAAGAAAATAAAATCCCATGCTTATCTTGCTCTAGTCACCAAATATTTCATTCCAATTTGCCATATATTCTGATAAATCAGCTATAATATATAAAAAGATATCAAATTGACCCCAGAGAAACCAAAGCATATGACTAAGCATGTGTATTTGATCTCTTTCTATGGGATATATTTTTCAGTTCCTTGCTAAATGATAGGAAACGCCCAGAAATTCTTGATTAGTTCTTTGGTACTTTTCACTTAAACTGTATCAAAGATGATTAGTGACTGAACCAGAAAATGATGTCCATTTAGTAGGCAGTAAGAGGAGCCATGGAGAAATATTTGGGCTTTCTCTCTCCTTTTGAGTACAGCACTTGAAACTCAAGTAGCCTTTCCCTCAAACTTCCAGTAAAGAAGAGGGCATTTCTTTTCCCTTCCCACTAATGACTTTGTTGGTTATCTAATCCATCACGGGTATTATTTTCCTATGTACCCACTCTCTCAGGAACAGGCAGTTTACACCTGCTCCTCAGAGTGCAAAAGTATCCAGTGAAGTTTGTAGATACTTCGTTTCTCTGTAATTGATCAAAGCCCCGGTTCCCCTAACCTTGCTCTAGTTAACCACTTATTACCAAATACCTTTTGCAAAGGATATAACTTAATAATATGGCAAGAACAAATGTACAAACATTTCCCCAAAAATCTCAGAAACATAATCCTTTTATGCCATCTAGAATCAGGAGAAAGAGAGATTAGCCTTAAAATTTAGGTCAGTTCCTATACAGCATTTGTCTCATCAGGTTCACATCCAAAATTATAATTATTACTGATACCTATGGGGTATCATCCTGATAATCATCCTAAATAATCATTCCATGCTCCTCAGGGGCTCAATTCTAGACTGGCAAAATATTTGCCTTGAATTTCTAAACATCATACAGTTATATATTATAAGAAACATACTTTAAACACAAAAAATTTCCACAGCAAAAATAAGAAACTGGAGAAGAATTTTTCTGAGGCAAATTCTAGAAAAGCAGGGACAGCAATCATGATCAGACAAAGAAACAGTAAATTATCAGAAAACATTTACACTTACCATGTGTAGGTCACTGAGTTAAGTAATGGAGATACAAAGAAAGGGGGAAAAAAGGCTTCCTTTGAACTCTATAAGTTCACATTCTATTAGAAAAGATAGTAAATAACAATAATTAGTTAAAGATTATGAACAAGGAAACTGCATTATGCTCAACTAGATGTCACAGTGGATAAAATTCTGGAATCAGAAAGATCTGAGTTCAAATTCAGCCACTGACACTTATTAGCCAAGCAATTCTAGGCAAGTGATTTAAAACCTTTGTTTGCCTTAGCACCTTCATCTATAAAATGAAAATAATAATAACACTTACCTTCAAGGCTTGTTGTAAAGGCAATAATAACAAAGTGTTTAATAGGACCTAGCTATTATTATTATGTTAGCTATGTTTATTAATGTTAGCTATTATTATTATTTAACTATATATTTACTAAATGGCATAATATCTAAGCAATTAAGATAAAAACTAATCAAATTACAGGGAGAAATAGACATGAAGTTATAAAAGTTAAGACCTTAAATGTGTTCCTTTTTAGACCTAGATAAATCAGAAGACAAAACAAAAAGTAAATATAATCAGTAAAAAAAAATTTCAGCATCTGAATGAAATTTTTAAAAAGTAAAATATGATATATCTCTGGGGATTACTGAAAAAGAATTGAAAAGACCAAATAGAAATGAAAAAAGAACTCCCCCAAAGTTAACAACTAAGCTAAAATATAAAGAGCAGTTATAACCAAGATCCTGGGAGAAAATTCCTTTCAGCCAAAGGACTAGAAAGCAGCAACAGGGTCAGCCCAGAACTTCTGTCCAGAAATGTACAAAGCCAAGCTCTAATATCAAATCTAACGTCAGAAAGTAAGCATTAAAATGAATAAAACAAAAAAAGAATCCCAAAATTAAAAAAATTGATATGGTAATATGGATTTTCAAAACAAAAACCTAGACGAGAATGATTCCAAAACATCTATAAATGAAAGGACGTAGATAAACACAGCATGGACACAAAATTCAACTAGTATTCTTGGAAGAGATAAAGCAATCATTTTGAAAAGTTTTAAAACTCTTTTTTTAATATATGAAATGAGAATGATAGAAGAAAAGGTTAGAAAAAAATGAGACATGTGGAAGAAAGAATTGGAAAAGAAACAAATTGAAAATTAGGATAGATCAAATAAAAGTCAATAAATTTATGAAACAACAAAAATGATTAATACAAAATCAAGAGACTAAAAAAGGAGGAGGAGGAGAAGCAAGAGGAAGAGGAGAAAATGTAAGTTATCATAGCAAAAACAATTTAGATGGAAAACAGATCAAGGGGAAAAAATGAATATTGGACTTAAGTATCATGGAAAAAATTAAGAATCATTTTTTGGTCATGAACATCATGACCAAAAAATGAACCCACACAGCATATTTCAATAAATCTTAAGAGATTTCTCAGTAGCAGAAGACAAAATGGAAAGTGAAAAAATCCACCTATTATCTTTTGAAAGAAATTCCCAAATGAAAACTTCCAATTCAATTATAGTCAATATTCAGAATTCAAGTTTGAAGGATCATATATGATTTGACAGCTACCACTGTTATAGACTAGAGATCTTGGAATATTATTATATAGGCTTATTGGCAAGAATAACTTACCCAGCAAAACTGATTATAATTCTAGAAGGGGAAAAATAGATATTTAGACATAGACATACACACACATATACATACACACATGCACACACATACATTTATGTGTGTGTTTACATATATATAAACACATTTGCATGTATATATTTCTATGTGCTTATTAATCTCAGTTGGTAATTAATCAAATAGACTTCATAATTTAAGCATACCAGTAGGGATCAAGAGTTACAATAGTAGAAGTATTTTACCCTTTCCACCTCAGGGTTACCCCTAGAATCTCAAGATCAGTTGTAGTACTGTCCTCTGAGGAAAATCAACTCACAGCAAGGATGCAAGTTTTTAAAAAGTGAACCCACAAAGTTGGGCCCCAATACACTTGTAATTTTGTTGGTAGAAAGAATAGCTGATAAGGAATCTCTCTATATAAACACAGAAAAGCCCTTAGTCTGTAGCTTATAATCTTGAAGAGTTTCCTAGTTTCTGAGGCTACATTACCTGCCCAGGATCACATAGACAGAATTTATCATAGGTTAGAAATGATCCAGGTCTTCTTAATTGAAAGATGATTCTCTATCCATTAATGGTATATCTGATCTTTAACAAACCTTATTGATCATCTCAACCAACAACTTCATTTAACAAAAACGGGAATTAAGGTTCAGAAAAATAAAAAGTAAAAGTAAAGAGACTCATTCATAATCACACAGCAATTTAGGAGCAATGTCAAGACTGGATCCCAAACTTTCAACCTGGGTCTGTGACAATGACCAAGTCCAGTGCTTTTCTACAACCCTCTTTTTGACTCTTGATATGGATCAAATACATTCATACTTCTCCAGTTGTCAGTTTGTTCAAATAATAAAATATGCTGTTTAAGACTTCTGATTTTGGAGGGGGAAAAAAGAGCAATTGTGAATCAAGATGTGCTAAACAGTATTCTTCAAATGAAAACACTGTCTTCTTACTATTGAAGGAAAACAGGGCCAGAATTTTTATTTATTAAAGCTTTTTATTTTCAAAATATATTCATAGATGATTTTCAATATTCACCCTTATAAAACTTTGTGTTCCAAATTTTTCCCTCCTTTGCCCTGACCCTTTACTCTAGATGGTAAGTAATCCAACATATGTTTAACATGTACAATTCTTCTATACATATTGTCACATTTCTCATGCTATACAAGAAAAATAAGATCAAGGGAAAAAATGAGAAAGAAAACAAAATGCAAGTGAACAATCACAAAAAAATGAAAATACTATGTTGCGATGCACACTCAGTTCCCACAATCCTCTCTCTGGGTATAGATGGCTCTCTTCATCACAAGATCATTGGAACCTGGCCTGAATCACCTTGCTGTTGAAGAGCTGCATCCATCAAAATTGGTCATCCTATAATCTTGTTGTTGCTGTGTACAATGTTCTCCTGGTTCTAGTCTCTTCACTTAGTATCAATTCATGTAAATCTCTCAAAGTCTCTCTGAAATCATCCTGCTGCTCATTTCTTATAGAACGATAATATTCCATAACATTCATATACCCTAATTTATTCAGCCATTCTCCACCTGATGGGCATCCTCAGTTTCCAGTTCCTTGCAGGGCCAACATTCAATAATATAGTAAAATATTCAATAATTATCTTCAACATCCCCAGCTTCAAATTTCTGTACTCTTTCCCCCATCTTATTTCTAGGGATTCAGAGTCCCCTTGATTTCTAAATTCCATTCTACTATTAAGAAAAGACTAACTAAATCATTTATATTTTATTTTGATGAAGAGATTTAAGTGGCCATGTTAATCTTCTAGGCATTTGAAGATTAAACTTTTTATTTCTAATTGTAAGATTAAAAACTTTGTCTCCTATTCAAAAAAAATTTTTTCTGGCACCACAGGCAGGTAGGAGAGACATTTTGAAGTAAGAAGAGTGTTCCAGTTGTAGCTTGAAATCATACTGTGCCTAATTGTTCAGATGGTCCTGAAGGAAAACCTGACTTAATATTTTTAGGGCATCTAAAAGACACTATCAAAATGTTGTCTCAGGCGATATAAGTTTCCCTAAGAAGATGATCCAGTAGATCAGATGAAGGCCTAATCCTGGAAGCTATCTATTCCTAGGTTGTTCCTGACACAGTTCCCTTTTATCTGCCTTTCCCTCTTCTATTAGATTTACCTAAGCCAATAATTTACCTATCTTCATACTATCCTCTTCCCAAAATCCTGCAAACTCTTTACCCATCCCAATCTTCTTCAACTTATTTCTATTTCCCAGGTAGGCACTCTCTCAGTTTGAGCCATCTATTTTTCCCATACACAGATAAAAATAATGTACACCTTAAAAAAACCCTAACTATAGTTGAGAATGGGAGTAGTGCTAAAGAAATTTATACTGGCACTGCTAAATATAAATTATGTAATCTGTGAACAATATCTAAGACTTTTGGAGAGATCAATCAAGGTTTTTTAGTGCTTAAAAGAGGTTTTTCATTGAAAAAGAGTACCCATCTCTCCAAAATTTTAAAACTTGTCTCCCTTCCCCCAATCCTAATAAACTTTAGTCAGATCTGAAGTGGTTAAAAATCCCAAACCAATCAATTTCAATTAATCATCTTTTTTTCATATTTTTTTTCTTTTGTTCCTCAAACTAAGCCTCTATAATAATTGTCTCATCTTTTACCTTTGTAAAAACTGTAAAAACTTTCTTGGTTTTTTTCTCTTATCATAGCAGAAATAACAGTACAAATGACCCAGGTTTTAAACCTGAATCCTGAACAAAGAACAAAACCAGGATAATCCTAGAATTACTAACAACACACAGTGAACAGGGTATACAAATTCAAGAGACCAGTCAACAAGGTAAAACTCAGGAAAAAGTAGGAAAGCTGGGGACTCTAGGCCTAAGAAAAAACTGTATTTCAGGTAATCATTTCCATAAACTAATCCCGATGAGCAATTTTGTTTCTGATGGCAGTGAAACTTATCCCTGGGTCTTATATTTTAACTAAAGTTTATCCTAAGTAGAATAGTATGTTGTTTAAGTATAGTAAGTATTATGAACATGAAAAAAATTGTAAAGTGAGCAAAATGTATTTTTAAATAGTTTGAACAAGAAAATTTTGTCAAGGGCAGGTGAATACAAATCAAATGTCAAAGAAAAATAAATGGATCACTTAATTCTTTTTTAGGAATATTTGTGGAATATCAAGATCACTGGTCCAAAAGAAAAATTTAGAACTATTGAATCCAATTTCAAATGTCTTATGCTCACTTCAGGCTTACAGGGATACTTTAGGACATGATGGTAGCAGTTTGAAGACCCAACAGTATATTTTGAAATAACAAATGAAAACAATTCTCTTAAATAAGAAACATTCTGAAAAATGCATGTGTAGTTCATCAATGTAATAGAAATATGGGAAGCCTTAGGATTTGAGCAATATAACATATCTTTCTGAAGTATTCCAAGGGAATAAATAAAACAGAAAAAACTAATTTTTTCATAAAGGATTATACATCCAATCGAATTTAGTCCTTTTATATTATTTTATTCATTTACTGAATCTGTTTTTTAGGGAGTAAAGTCATACCTTACTGTGGTATTTAAGACCATTACTCCATTTGGAGATGTCTTATCCTCAGCTAAGAACTCCCACTTGGGTACTCCAATTACTTGTGTTTTATCCATTGCATCATTATTGGAGGTTAGGGGGAGATGGAAAGGAGCTTATTAATACAAAACTCTACCATATTGATTTCCCTATTGGAAGAGGGAGAGTGCCTGTTAATTCAGGGTCTTTCCCAATTACTTACTCTATAAAGGCAAATGATGTGCCTTTAATTTTCATTCAGACTGGATCAGAGGCCTGTTTATAATGAGAATTTCTTCAAAAATTATTTTCTTCAATCTTTCAACTTAAATTTATTACATTTTAAAAGCAGGCTCTTTTCTTAAGAAAAAAGAGTGAGAGAAAATCCACTCCTGGAAACACAAATGTCAGTGTGTCTTAATCCAAATTATGGCATCAGCTCTAGAAATCTGAATTGGGACATTGAGGAAAAACAAAAGCTAGAAGCATGACATAGCAACACTGCCATATCTCTTAATGCTTTAAGAACACAGAAGCAAGTACCAGAATATTTAATCAGCAGAGGTCTATGTATTCTGTACCATTCTTCATATAAAATGAGCTCAATTTAATGTTGCTTTATATCACCTAAAATAAATAAATTAACAAACTATAAATAATGCTTAACCATTTTATCAATCTGATAATATCTTTCCTATGTCTCTGAACAAGATCATATTTTTAGTCATATTTTATTTACCTTTTTTATAAAATCATGATAAAATCACATCTGGCTAAATTATAAAAGATCACCATTTTAAAAAATCTCAGAACATATAAATATCATAAATCTAGCTACCTGGGCAGATAAAATTGCATCTTAGCAAGAACTTTAAAAAATATTTACTAAAATAGCAGGATTTTTAAAGGATTTTTTTACTTTTTCATTCAATTCTTATTCCTTTATTTCATTGGAGTTATACGAAATACACGCCTGAATATTGGAAGAAATTATGATTTCCCTCTTCTCTGAAGGAACCATGTATAAATTTTCTTAATTTTTTTCAAAGTACCATCAATCTCTTTTGCAATTTTTAAAATAGCTTACCTCGTTTGCTTTTCCAAGGGAGCTAACTGAAAATGATGACTAGGGAAGTAGCTATTGAAAAAACTTAGAGGCAAGTACTGTGAGAAGAGCATTGGTTCTAGAGTAGGAGATTCTAAGGATCCTGGAATCAAACCTCAGGCTCTGACATTGTATGGTCAGGCAACAGTCACCTAATATTTCTGAGTCTCAGTTTTCTCATCTATAGAATGAGGGCATCAGAGTCTTCTGTGGGCCCTTCTGATTCTATGATATCATGAACTTTATTTAAAATCAAGTTGACAAAAATATTCAGTAAAATAATTACTGTAACAAAAATGATCATAAATTAAGTTTAAGCTTCAATGTAATTGTCTTAGACTTTTAAGAAAGTCAAGTTTCTATGTTCTTTCTATGCTCTCAGGCAGCACGAAGGATGTGATTGTATAACTGGATTTATTTCCTTTTTACTTTCATTCTTAATCTCATAGGATCACAGGATTTACAGCCTACAGGGACCTCAGAAAGCTTATTTCTTTGGGATTCTGAGAATATATGTCTGAGACTATAAGAATGTTAGTGATGATGAATTAAGCAAATAAATTACATGAGTGCTACAATGATTTACTCTTTATTTCTGTCTTATAAAGATGATCCACAGAGCCAGCAACAATATAGGAATGAGGTAAAACATTTGTCCTGAGTTTCTTAACCAGAGGATCACTGTGACAGGCAGCCATCACTATTATGACTGACATTATTAGCTTGATTGACATTAGTAATTCAGCAGTCCAGATTTTTTTGAACACTTAAACTCTAAAATTTACAGGCTTCAATAGAAGAGCCCAACACATTCCCAATATCATCTACTACCTTTAACAAAATAGTCGCCAATCAAAGAAGAAATCATTCCTTTCTGAATATGTTATGTGATAATAGAATTCTCCTGTTACCCCTAAGTACTGTAATTCTGTGAAAACCAGGTATTGGGTGAATTAAGTCTTTAGGGGGCAGGGGAAACACTCTCAGAACTTAGATGCTTGAACTACTGGGAATTATAGTCTTCATAATATTAGTATAAGCTCCCTTTATTTGGAGAGGCAGGAGAGCTTGGGAAGGGAAAGTTCAACCTAGGAAGTGTGACTTTTTATTTTTGCTAGCATATGGACAATGTAATGATAATCTACAGATATTGGTTGGAGAGAAAGAGGGGACCAGGGTATTAAAGCAGTTTGAGTTCTCCCCATTCACCATGTCTGCTTATTCAAATCTCTGAGAAATAAGTGAGGCAGGGCTCAACTGGAGTTGAGATATGCAAAAAATTAATGAAGGATTTCACCATCCTTCTCCTCTCTCCCTTCTGCCTACAGACAACTTGCATTTGGTTCAAGATTTTTCTGTTCTCTTTTTAAGTTGTTCCTGATTTCTCATTTTTATCATAACTTAAAATCTGCACTGTCCTTGATATAAAATTATGAGTAGTCCCAACTCCTTGAAGGGCTGGTGAATGGCTTGGTGTGGTATTGGGGAGGTAAGGAGGTAGAGAGGAAAAGAGAGAAAAACAGAGAAGAGAAAGAGACAGAGAAAGACAGAGATAGAGATTGAGACTGAAACAGAGGAGTAAATAAATAAATAAAGACATCATCTTTCTGGATTGTTGGAGCAGTAAGGAGAGAGAGAGAACTGACTCAATCATTATGAAAGATTCAGGTGAGGTTTGATTTCTTAAAAACTCATTAATTTTTATATTAATATCTCCTCAATAAAAAAGAAAATAAACCATATGACTTGACTCATAATTCCTTAAGACAATAGTTTTCAAGGGGATTCATGAAGTGAAAATTTTCATAATACTGTTTTAATTTCTAATATAGGATTCAATAAATTTTGAGAATGCAAAGAAGAGAAGAAAAAAGGAAGAGGGGAAGGAAGAAGAGGAAGAGGAGGAGGAGGAGGAGGAGGAGGAGAAGGAGAAGGAGAAGAAGAAGAAGAAGAAGAAGAAGAAGAAGAAGAAGAAGAAGAAGAAGAAGAAGAAGAAGAAGAAGAAGAAGAAGAAAAAAGAGGAGGAGAAAGAGAAGGAGAAGGAGAAGGAGAAGGAGAAGGAGAAGGAGAAGGAGAAGGAGAAGGAGAAGAAGAAGGAGAAGAAAATTATTTCCTCAGAGGCAAGTAATCTCAGACAAATTTACTCCTGTCATTGTCACTTTTCTCTTTAAACTTTTCTGTACTGGTGAAAGGCTAAATAGAGGCAATGATTAAGAGGGTCACATCTCCAGGGTGGGCTAAAGTGAGAACTGGGAATAAGTAAACATACCCACATTCCAAAGGTAGGGAACCATCTCAAGACGGGAATATTCTTTCATTACTAACTTTGCCTGACAGCACTACCTATTTTCCAAGACTGTTACAGTCTTGGGGAAAAAAAATGTTTCTAAGCAATTAAAATAGTAAGGCAAAATGTTTAGTCAGTCAACAAGCATTTATTAAGTCCTTACTCTGCACTAGACATTATGCCAAGGTTTTAAACTACTTAAGAAAAATAATGCTTAAATACAATGTGCTAATTACAAATTATTCTTATCTATCTGTTGAAAATGAGTGTAGTAAAAAGCTCTACTTATAGCATTTGCTTAGTCACATTACTACATATTGTCCAATTTGTTTTTCTTTAAAATAATCTACAAGAAGTTGAGTTTTTGTCCTATTTTTTATCCTTTGTTAGAAGGGATGGCTTACTGGAAGGGGAAGAATGTATTTAGAAATGAAGATGATATAAAAATAAAAGATATTAATTAAAAAGTTGAAAAGATTCTATAAACAGATATCCCACTAATTCCAAATGATTTCCCCTTTAATTAGTGAGGTTTTATACAATGCGGAATACATAATTTCATTGTTCATGTTGGTAGTATAGTAGGATAGCAAATTCATTTTTTTCTATCTAAGTGAAATGAAAATGAATGTCTGATAGTAAAATATAAAACTTTTTAGATGGCATAAAGGAAATGCTTTACCATTTCCTCTTTTTTGTTTCTAGGTATTTTCATATGGCAAGGTGGGGTGGGGTGACGGGGAGTGGGTAGCATGAATTTCCCTATTAGAAAGTACTGAGAAAATATTCCTTTTGCTTTAAACAAGAATGAGCTTCCTGGAGACAGAGAGACCATATTTCTATCCAGTCTGTTTTGGAGAAGGTAAATTCATGTGTTTCTGGAAATGATTTAACAGTCTCCATAATGGAGAGAACAGTTTTCTTTTTGTCTAGGAATGTTGTACTAGTTAAGACTTAATAACACTTAACACATTTAATACATAACATGAAGGACAACACAGGGAGAGGGGCCTGAGGAACTCTAAACCAACAAAACGTCAGGGGGAAAGCGAAATTCCCTCAGGTCTGGAGCACTCAGCTTCTCAGCATGCTCCTTGCATTGTGAATGATCATCCGGAAAGAAAACGGAACCTTTTGATGAGGCTTGAGGCCATAATGAAAATCTTCCAGCTTCATTCCACATTCAAGGTGGGCTGCTGTATAACAATTTGTTTCACAACCAAAAGCTGACAGAACAAATCCAAAACAACTCTGTGTACATGTTTACATGGGAGGCGATTGGCATCAGCAATGCATTTAAAGTTGTGTCTAAGGTCCCTTATGCTTTTTGTAACATTTTCAAATTCATTGCTGTCTTCCAGATGACAGGAAATTCAGGTCTGCCTCCCTCCTGGGAGATCTTTATTCACAGACAAGTCAAAAACCCTTGACAAAAGGCAACCAAGGGAACTTGTTGACCTTTTAGCTGTCTGTCTAACATCAGAGCAAGTATTGCTCCCTGATAAAACAAGAAATTCAATTTAAGGGGAAATTTAGAAAGGATTTGAGGAGCTCTCATTTTATTTTAGCTTATGGGCTGTCTTTCAAACTGAGAACAAATGTAAATTAACAAGGGCAGTGTGTTTCATTCCAAGGATTCAATAACAAAGTGAATTACAAAGAAAGTGGTCCCATAGCTTGACAGTAATGACAACCTCTTGTCACTATCTGTCACCTTGTCCAATCCTCTGCCATTGCATAGCTTATAAAAAAAATCTTTTTAAACCACCTCATTATTAAGAGGAAATAAGACTTTACATAATTGGATGAAGAAATTATTTTACTTCTCTGATACATGTTCTTTCTTTAAAATATATGTTGTTTGGGGAATGAAGCTTATTGCCCTTTGAATTATAATAGCTTATTGGATGGCAAAGCAGGAGAATTAGAATCAAGTCCTTTCTTACATTTTCTTGCATTTTGTGACTATTCAATTATGGGAAAGCCATTTAACCTACCAAAGACTCAATTTTCTCATCTTTAAAATGACAATAATAATCCTGTACTACCTACTTCACCAGGTTTTACAAAACTAAAAGCTATATAAAATATGAATTATTCCTATTCCAATGAACTCCAAGGTATTTTACTTTTTAATTTATTATACTGAAATCCTACTGAGAAGTAAGGAAGGGATGGTCATAATACTCCCTGATCCTCATTGCTCTCAGATTTTCCCACTACCATCTATCAGCAACCTTTTCTCATTTGAGGTTAATTCAATCCAATTTTTTCATCCAATATAGATCCTGATTTCTGCTATTTACATCCTTCTTTCTCAGTGTGTACTTTCCTAGGAGTTGTCCTCTCTACCCTAATTCTTCTCATAAAAGGAGACTACAGAACACATATTGATGATCCCTCAGATATGATAACTTCCCATTTATTCAATTCATGTGAACTAATCCTCCACTCTATCTCTGCCACTCACAAAGAAAGTCATACACTTGCTTTTTCCATTACTCAAGTATATTTGTTAATTCCAAAATTTCAAATTTTATCTGATCATAATCTTTTGCTAACCCATCTAAACTTGTTTTCTTTCATTATGTGACCCCTTTTACCTCCACTTTTCACATCTTTTCCCAAGCTGACACCCTTGCAATGGCTACAATAGGCTTCCTTCCATATCTTGACTCCTGAGTGAACCAATTAAACTCTTTACTATCTTCTACTCTCTATCACTGCATACACACACACACACACACACACACACACACACACACATACATACATACATCCCTACCTCTTTCTATCCCCAATTACACTTGGCCAAACCCAAATCCTGGATAATTTCTATTATCTGCCTTCTTTGTTTCAGTTCACACACTGTTGAACAAATACAGAGAAAATTGTGAAATCATGCTAATTCACTAGAAATTCGTTACTTAATCTCAACTAAGCCTTCACTTTACCTCTCTCTAATTGATTAAGTCACCATACAGTTATTCCACACCTTTTTATCCCTTCAAAAGCTTTGAACCTTACCCCTTTCCTTCATCATTTCAGTTGAAGACCTTTAGGTCTCTTAGGAAATGTTTAACTGAATGTATGAACAAATGAATGAATGAATGAATCTCAAGTTTGTAACATTTCCTTCTATTGACAAATAATTTATTTTTGGAATCAGCACAAAGGAAGCTGCTAGGCCAAAAGAGAATATCCTCTACTCTCATAGTCCACAAATTTTTAGTGTTTCAGTTTTAGCCTAGTTGCACACATGGACACACACATACTTTACCAATCACTCCTCTAACCTCAGAAAAATAGAAACATGAAAGTAAAGGAGTATCATTCATCTTTTTATTCCTCACCTTCTTCCCTTCAACAAACCAGTCTGATGGACCACACAGACCCCTAGATCCATGCAATGCTTACTGAATACAATGTAGTCATTTTCATCAGCCAGACCAGAGGAAAGGACGAAAACCAAGTTTCTATACTGACATGTATACAGGAATTCTCACTACGCACACCACTGTACACTTGGAGCAAGATTTCCTAGAATGGGATCTTTTCTCTGCTTGACAAATTCAATTCAATGACTTTCCACTGAAATATTCTAAGTATTTACTATGTACAAGTCACTACATTAGGAATGCAAAACTGAAAAATTACACAGCCTACCATCAAAAAAAACATAGCTTCATGGGAGAATATGATGACATGCAATCCCCAATGCAAAACAAACAACTAGGTCACATATTTTGCAGAAGAGTGAAAAGTGTTATGAAAATTCAGAAACTCCGTATTGAATTGCATCTTCACCAAGGGTAACATTAGATGATACAGTAGATAGAGTGTTGAATCTGTAGTAAAGAACTGACTGTAAATCCATCCTTATATTTTCTAGCTGTGTGATCCTGGCAAGTCATTTAAACTCTGTCAGCCTCAGTCTCTTCGATTATAAAATGAGAATAATAATACCTGCCTCCCAGGATCTTGTTAGAGTTCAATGAAATAATATTTGTGTTTAACACATAGCTTGCATATATGGTAGTCAATAAGCAGCTGTTAAATTTATATAGCAGATATTTGAAAACAGAGTGGCAATCTGGGATAATTCATGGAGGGCAAGCATTCTTTCTAATACTTGAGATTTTTGTACTAAAATGATTTTTGAGGACTCACATGTACAAAAATGTTTGTAGTAGTCCTTTTTATGGTGACAAAGAACTGGAAACTGAGTGGTTGCCCTTAAGTTGGAGAATGGCTGAATAAATTATGGTATATGAATAATATTATTGTTCTATAAGAAATGATTAGCAGGATGATTTCAAAAAGGCTTGGAGAGATGATGCTAAGTGAAGTGAGTAGATCCCAAGAAAACATTGTACACAGCAACAACAAGATTATGTCATGAACTCTGAGGGACTTGTCTCTTTTCAACAATAAGGTGATTCAGGACAATTTCAATAGACTTGTGATGAAGAGTACCATCTCCATCCAGAAAGAGGTCTATGAGAATCATTCAGTATTTTTACCTTTTTTTGTTGTTGTTTGGTTGCTTTATTTTTCTTTCTCATTTTTCCCTTTTTGATCTGATTTTTCTTGTGAAGCTTGATAAATGTGAAAATATGTATAGAATAATTGCACATGTTTAACTTATATTGGATTATTTGCTATCTTAGGGGAGGGGGGAAGAGAGAGAAAAAAATTTGAAACACAAAGTTTTCAAGGGTAAATGTTGAAAACTATTCTTGCATGTAATTTGAAAATAAAAGCTATTATTATTTTAAAATAATAAAATAAATACTTTGAATAAAATAAATAAAAATAAATAAATAATATGTATAAATTAAATTAAATTATTTTTGAACTTGGAAGGAGACTTGAATCATATTTATTTCAGTTTTCTCATAAAGGAATAAACAGAGTGTAAAGGAGATTACACTGAGAAACTGTTTTGTATGAGTTTAATATCAAAAGCTATAGTCAATATGGCATCCTGAAGTCTAATACCTACCGTTAATAAAAAGAGCTGTAAAGAAATGGAAAACAAAGAATAAATGGTTAATAAGAAAGAGAGAGGAGAACTGAGCGGCAACAGAGAGTTGAGAAATCACAGTGCTTCATCATAGCTTTTCGTGTAATTGTTATTAGTCATGTCTGACTCCATTTGGGATTTTCTTGACTAGGACACTGGAGTGATTTTCTTCTTCAGCTCATTTTATAGATAAGGAAATTGATGTAAAGCAGGGTTAAATGACATGCTCAAAGTCACACAGTAAGAATCTGAGGCCAGATTTGAACTCACCAAGTTGAGTCCTCCTGACTTGAGACCTGGCACTCTATTTGCTGTACTAATTACCAACTCTCTATATATAATAACCTTGGAACAAAGAAGTTAAACTGAAGCTGCTGCTTGTTGTTGTCTCTTCAAGGGCAAAACTAAGTTCCAAAAATTCTCCTCCTTCCCCATTTTCCTCTCATGTCTATTTATCAACAAGTGCTATTATATACCCTTTTCTTATTTCCTTTAAATATAAGATTTTTGTCTTTATGCCAATGTTGTTTCATATTTTAAAAAAAACTATGGTCAGTCATGAAGACATATCTCATATCTACAAATTTAGCATCTGCTGAAAAAAGGGAGGAAGATTCAGATTAGTTGAAAATATACAACATTTCAATTAAGATAGAAAATTAAATCTTTCTCTCTGTGTCTCTCTCTCAATGTTAGGAATTTTCCTAAGTGGGACTCTGAGCTCTGGTGACTTTATAAATCAATTTTTGTCTTATATAAATTTAATAATAAACTTTTTGGCCCCATGAATTTGAAGGTCATTTTACTGTTGTGTATCTAGGTGATATGGTGGATAGAGAGCACTGAGCTTGGAAGTAAGAAGATTGATCTTTCTGAATTCTGGTCTTAGACACATATTAGCTGTATGATCCTGGGCAAGTCACTTAACCCTGATTGCCATAGTTTCCTCATCTGTAAAAGGAGCTTAAAAAAATAGCAAACCACTCCAGTGTCTTTGCCACAAAAAAAAAAAAGCAAACCCAAGTAGATTCATGAAAAGGGAAACAAACTAAAAGTAAGCTTGTTAATAATAATTAACATTCATATGTGCCTAATTTTTTTCAATATGCTTTGCATACCTCATTTCCTTTGATTCTCACAATATCTCTATGTGGTAGGTGTTCTTATTATATCCATTTTATAGAGAAGGAAACTGAGGTTAAGAGCAATTAAATGACTTCCCCAGGTTCACACATCCAGTGTCTAAGACAATATTTGAACTCAGATCTTATTGACTTAAAATCTAGTATTCTGTCTTCTATAACATCAAGCTTCCTGGGTGGAAAGGAAGGAGAATAGAAATAAAATGACACTGATCAAAGAGAACTTTACACCATGAATTAGCACTGCAGGAGGAGATAACATGAAAGGCACAATCTGAGAATATTTAGCCCAGCTCGTTTCCAGATGAGAGGGGGGAATAAAAAGAGATTAGTAACACCTAAACAATTTTGTACTCCATGATGATATTTTTTGTATTACATATGTAACCTAAGCATCTTGAGTTCTCTTACATTATGACAGTAAAAGTCAAAATTGACACTAATGTTGAGGTTAGTCAATTGATCTTGACATCAGTAATGTTAGATTGCTAATGTCTGACATATGTGTTGGCAGTAAATACTATATTTGGGAAAACCCAATGTCTCTATTGGATTAAAATTAATAATGGCATTTTCACCAGTCTTTTCATACCCTTGATTATTTCTCCCATTAAACATTACTAGCTTTCAACTAAACTGTCTGTGTTACAGATAGATCTCTTTGTCTTTGTTAGTGTGTTTCTGTTCCTCATCTCAACCACTTACTCCAGGAAAAAGAAATAAAAAGATATTTTTCCTATAGTGGTCCAGTGATGGTTAACATTGGTAATTAGATGACAAAACTTGATATCATTCAATTTCAGCCTCTAGACAGAATTTTCTGTTTTTAGTATTCCTTATCAAGTGTAACCATTTATTTGTTATTTCTTTTCTCTTAAAAGGATCATTTTCACAAATAGTAGTTGAATTTAAGATTAAGTAAGAAAATAATTTTTTTTCTTATTTAAAAGCTGATGGGCTTAAAAAAGTAAACTGTCTACTTAAATATTATCATACTAGCAAAAACAAGAAGTAATCTAAATCTCTAATAGGGAAGTGACTAAATAAATTGTGGTATATTAATGAAATGAAATATTGCAATTCAATTAAGAATGAGAAGTATAAGGACTATAAACAAATCTGGTAAGATATTTATGAAACAGAAATAATACAAAACAGAAAATAGAACTAGAAAATATTATTTCCATAGAAGAAGAAAAAAGGAGTGGATAAAAAAAGAATTTTGATGCAAAGAAAGTGAGTAAAAATTATGATACTTTATGCATTGAAATTAAAAATAAATAGTTGTGAATCAAGTTTAATTTATTGCAGTTCATGTTTAATTTTTAATAAACCAAAAAAAGATAGTAATTATTTTGTGCCTAACTGAATAAATTTAATTCTTATTGAATACCCAGTAAAAAAAAATTAGCTCTGGTTCTATGGAATCTCATCATTTAAGAACCAAAAGAAAAAAAGACCTATTCTTACCCATCTAAGGAGAAATTTTTTTAAAAGAAGAGTATTTTCATGAAATTAAGTGCTTTTTCAATTAGTAGCTCATATCACTGCAAGAAAAGAGAATCTTATTTTTTCAAAAGATGGAGTGATGATATATTTATCTTAATTTAGTCTTTATATCTTATCATTCTGACCATTATAGTTGGAATTTAAAGCCTTTATACTAATCATCACCAAAGGAAGTCAAAAGTTGAAGGTGCAGTGTAAAGAGTCAAGCAAATAGTATAAATCCACACATTTTTTTACTCCTCATAAAAATATAGCAATAGAAAAAATACATAGAAATATTTCTTGAACATTTATTCAGTGAAAGTGAGAAGAGAGGGAGTAAAAAGAGAGAAAGAGAAAGAGAGAAGGGAGGAAAAAGAAAGAGAGAAAAAAGAGAGAATTTGGAGAGTGAGAGTTATTTGTGTAAAAGGGTCCCTTGTGAGGCAGCAAAAGGGCAGGGAGTATGGAAGAAGGAATTGAAAACACAGACCTGTCAAGTTCCACTGAGCCATCAAGTGATTCAGGTAAATGCTGGTAAATAGAACCCTTTCTGTCTCCTACATAAAATGCTAGGAAGCAGTTGGTACAGACTCAGTAAAGGACTTGGGGGTCAGGTGAACTAAGTGACAGGATTTAGTGTGATTAGTAATACATACTTCTGTAACATTTTCATTGCTTTAAAATTAAAACAAAAATATCTGAAATCTCAAGTAACTGGAGCTTGGGATTGATTAAAACACTGATTGAATATTTCACGTCCCAAAAAGGGCTTTTCATCACCAAGAAGGAAACCTATCCCCTTGTGTGAGGCTTGCCCCCAAAACCCTAGTGGGAAGATGTAGCTCTTTTTCAGTAGCTCTTTGAGTGTATTAAAGATGCACTCTTGACCTGTAATGATCAAGTTTAACCAGCTGCTTCAAATTCAGTTCGCAGACCTACAGCTAAAAGTGGAAATTGCCCTTTCAAGATGGTTAGTATACCAGGAAAAGACAAAATACATTGTCATATAACTGATATAAAAAATGGGTCAAGTGCCCTCTCAGAACCATCTGTCTCAGCTTTATTATCTTTGAAACACTGTATTTTTGAAGACATCGGAGGGCCAGGTAATAGTCAAGCATTCTATTTATGCCTCATAAACTACTTTAAACATTTTTTACTTTAAACATTATTAAAAGAGTACTTGAAGGCTTTTAGCCTATAAAGATGGGATTTATAAACCCCAAAATCTTCCTGGTATTCCTACCAAAGTTATTCCAAATATCTAAAACCCAGACTTTATAATTATTCTTCTATCACTGATCTCAGGACTTCAATATAGTTTGTTCCAATTTAAGAAAGACTTTTCTTCCAGATTTTCATTTCAGTTGTCTATTTAATCCATAATGACCAGAAAAAAAGCAGTACTATGGAAACCTGGTCTTCACATTTCAAAATGAAAACATGAAGGAAGTTTAGGGTTTCAACTTAGGCTACTAGGAATATATCCCCTGTGGTGGGCAAGGAGACTTCCAAGATACTGGTGTTATATACCATGGCTTCCAGTTTCCAGGAGGGCAAAGTTAGTCAGGTCAAGGAAAAGAAGATATCAAGAGACTTATTTGTAAGTGAAGGGCCACTGTAAACTTCCAATAATTCTTATCTGTTCTGGTCAGATCTTCCCTTACCCAATTCTTTCTGCCCCTTTCCCCTAGGGTCTCAAATCAATTAGCTGTTAGTCTTTCCATTTTTACTACATCTTATATTAAAACAGGATTTTTCTCATTCCTAAGTACACTATAGTCACTTGTCTCTGTGTCAAATATGCAACAGCCTTTTTGAGTTTTTTTAAGGAGTTTATATTCCCTGTAACAAAGAGAAAATAAATGTATATAAAGATCCAACCTTCCTTCCCACATCGCTTTTTTTTCCACTTAGCCCACATTAGAAAACATGATATATGTATAAGTGAAAATGGTGGACCCTTTATACAAAAGAATCAAGTATAATTCAATTAAAATTCAGAGGAAAATCAAATTTCCCCCTATTGAGGCACTGAACAGAGATTATTTTGAGATACCAGGTGGGGAAAAATGAGAGAATTATTGGGAAAAGATACTTTTATAGCTCCACTCTAACCTTTTTTTCTTCCTTTCCTCCTCACCATCCCTCATTTCACACACTACCAGTCCCATCACACTAACTCCATTCTCTGATAGCCCTAGGGCAAGATGAGAATCAGGGAAAAAAATAAGGAGAGATAGAAAAAGGAAGATCTCAAGCAACAAAAAAAGAAAAAGAAGTTCCTATAATCACCCAACTGTTCCTGGGAGATTCTATGTAAAGAATATGGGCAAATAATCTAGAAAGAGTATTTTGAGGACTGAATGTGGATTACAACATAGTATTTTCACCATTTTTTGTTGATTCCTTGCTTTTTGTTTTCTTTCTCATGTTTTCTTTTCCTTTTTGATCTGATTTTTCTTGTGCAGCATGATAATTATGGCAATATGTATAGAACATATTTAGCATATATTGGATTTCTTGCTGTCTGTGAGAGGAGGTGGGGGTAAGGGAGGGAGAAAAAAATTTGCTGGAGTGAATGTTGAAAATTATCTTTGCATGTATTTTTAAAATAAAAAGCTATTGTTTTTGTTTTGTTTTTAAAAAAGAAGATGGGCAAATTGAGAATTCATCAGTGAGAGATTAATGTCCTAGTCAACAAAACAAAGATTTTTTAGAGAAACCTAGAAAAGATAATTGTTACTGAAGAAGTCTATAGAATTATTTGTTGTTTTTTTTCTCTAGGTTGTCCAAAATTGATTTTTATCTTTCAAAAGTATTTATACAAAGATCAGGGTTTTGACTGAATGGCCTTTCAAGATTCTTTCTAACTCTGTCCTGTTAGACCAATCAAATGGACCTTCTTAGTTTAAGACTTACTGAAAAAGTCTAACAAGTATAGGGTCAGTTACCTAATATAACTCCACTGTAGAGAGGATCCACTAGGGACCTTCCTATGGTATTTTGAAACTACCAATAAAAATCTCTAGATATCCATCTGTTGAGCTTCTTTTTCTATATTTTCAGTGGTATTTCTTTTATCTTTTATTTCTCCCACACCATCTGTGGTGATATGCTACCAATCTATTTGGATGCATCATATATCTTTCCATTGTCCTTTGTATTAATTGCAATCTTGATATATCTGAAATCATAGCATTCTGTTATTCATAGCATAAATAAGAGATTGTTAATGTTAAAGAGATGTGCTTTTGTGGATGGAAGCAGCTGGGGGGAAAATATATCTAGACTAGAGCTCAAATAACTCCCTAATTTTAAAGGGGCATAAAAGGATGGGCATTTTCTCTAGATATTTATTCATTTTACCATTACTAATAAAAATGAAGTTTCATGTGAGAAGCATAAATTTAAGCTTTTCACTGTTACATACCATCTTGTCATATGAAAATGAACTAGTAAGTTTTATTTTTGAATTCTCAAACATTTCAGATTGGTTCATGTTTCTGACTTTCATTTTGCCACTTCTTAACAAATGTCCACAATTAACAATTCCTTCCATCTCCTTTCTTCATGGCTTCAATAGTTTATTAAATATAAAAATTGTATTCTAATCCATAGATATAACATAGGTTCAAATTGGTTTCTAACTTTGAATAAATAAATATACATAAATTATTTTACTGCCAAAAAAATAAAAAGAATTGCTTTAATACCTGAAATGAAGCAATAGTTGAGAAAGCTAAAGAGGATATTTTTAAGTCCCTTGTATTAATTTCCAGTGTGCTTTTTAAATGTGCAACTCTCACAGCTGCTGTTTGATGAGTCTTTGGGTTCCAATTTGTGCTTCTCAGGCAGTCTGTGCCCAAGTTGCTGCCAAATGACATCAGCTCCTTCACAGCATCCTCCTGTTTGCCATGAGGGAATAAAGCTGTGTCTCCCTAGGATGCTCCCCCTGGATGACTTGAAAGAAATATGTCTGCAGAGGTGAGATGGCAAATGTTCTTGGAAATCTGAAATATTGCTGTCATCAGCACATTTCTTTTACCTTATATTGAACTTTTGACATTGAAGAAGTTTGTCTCTAAATCAGTGTGGTATTTGTAATTTGATTCAGGCTTTCTGCATAAGCAATGATTCATAGTTGTGTTTGGTTTTATAGAGGGGGGACATAAAAGCTATATTGAACTTAACTAAAAGGAAATTAACAATGAAGAACCCCCAAGTAGTTGCTGGTTATTTTTCACATTTAAATTTACCTAGTGTTTTTTTTCCCTAAAAAAAGGAACACCACAGAGGCACCTAATCTAACTGACCATGACTAAGGCTAAAATGAACTAAGTGAAACTTTTTTTAAAGCAGTTTTGCAAGCAAGAGTAAAGATTGTCGATCCTTGATTTTTACATTTAGAGAAAGAAATGGAAAGTGCAGTGAATGCAGTTGTAAGATTGGGCCTGAATCTTTTGCACAGAGGGGTTCACTGTGCCAATTGTGCTGATGAATGGGGATTTATGGATATAAGTCATTAGTGCCAATACTGCTCTGGCATAGAGCTGGAGGTGCAATTGGTGTTTGCAAAATCAGCTGTCTATAAAAGAAGCATGTCTTCACCTTCAGAAGAACCTTAAAGGATGATAAGTATTTACTATTTTATGATCCTTGCTAATCATCCTTGCTATAAGTCACTGGAAAAAGACCAAGGAAATCCATTCATGACACAGCATGGAGTGATCTGGAAAAAAAAGAAATTATCATCTTTAATAACTATTTATTAGTAATTTATTTGTTTAAAGGACCATGTTTAAAAGGAAAAAAATGTTAAATAAATATGGCTCCATTCCAATAGACTTGGAGATAATAGTCATTTCATCTTTATGCTGCCCTTATTAAGGTAATGATAAAATAAGCTTCTTGAAAGAAAGGTTGCAGAGAAATAAGATCACAAATGGAGATCTGAAAAGAACTTTAGAGATTCTTTAGCCCAATATGTTCATTTTGCAGATGAGTAAACTGAAGCCCAGAGGGGAAATAATTTGTTCAAGGTCAATCAGACAATAAGTAACAAAACTAACATGTAAGTTCAAAGTCTCTGACTCCAAATCCATCATAGTTTCCACCACATCAATATAAGAGTCTCTTTCTTACTTGTTCTTTTATAAGAATACAGAATAGTATGCTGTTTAATTCTTCATTAAGTGACATACTCTGTTATAATGGAAAGAGGATGAAGTCATGGAACTAGTCCTATAACTGACTTTTACTACTTCAATGAATTTAAAGAATTCATGGACCTCAGTTTAGTCATCTATAAAGTATAAAGGAGTGTAGGGGTTGACAAATTCAAAATGATCTTGAAGATTCTTACAAATTTAAACCTATGATCCAATGGTCCTAGATATTTTTAAGTAGTCAATCAAAATCAGCAGAATTAAGAATAGTATAAAATAGCTAATTTTCAAAATTTGCCTTTCTCCATATGACCTATCCTACTTATTTTTCAACTCACCTCAAATACCATCTTCTTTGTAAAGTCCATCATGATTCTTCCAAGGAGATAGGACTTTGCTTTTTTCTGGGGATCCATATCATTTTATATATTTTAACATTTTTCACATTCCATTTTGTACTATCTTTCTGTATATACTTGCTTTTTCCCCTCAAAGCCTTCTGTAAGCTTCACTAAGTTTCCATAAGTTCACTGTTTCCAGTCTTACCTCATATAAGCATTCATAATATGTGGTCCAATCAAACTGAATTAATTTTTGTCCACATAAATTTCCATATATTCTCATTGATGTCTTTGTTTACCCTGTCCCCTGTGCCTGGAATAATCTTCCTGATTCTCAACCTCTAGAAACTTTACTTATCATCTAAAATTTAGCTCAACTGTCACCTTATTGTTGTCTTTCCTTGACCCCTTTCTACAAAGTAATTCTTTATTATCTTATATACTTATTGTATATTCTCTTGTATTATAGTTACTTGCATGACTCATATTCCTGTAATAGATAGAGCTTTAGACCTAGAGTCAAGAATACCAGAATTCAAAGCCCCAGACACTTGTTATCGAATTTTGGATAAGTGGATAAGAGGTTATTTGCCTCAACAACTTTTTTTTCCAAATTTATTTTATTGAAGAAACAGAATAAGAAAAACAGAAAAACAGAAAAGAAAAGAGAACATTATCATGTGCCCAGCAGAACATCAAAGAGGATTCAAAATATATAACAACAAATATCAATTTAAGAAAATATATATTAATAGAAGAAATTATATTCATGAGCATTCATATTTACTTCCTTGTATATTGTCTTTTTGTTCTTTGCCGCATACCTTTTTAAATTTATTCATTTTCCCACTTTCATCTCCTCTCACCCCCAAGCAGGCTACATTTATATATATATAAATATAAATATATATAAAGAAAGATATATTTATGTATATATGTAGATATATATATACATACACAGACATACATATCTCCCTTTCATCCCTTACCCCCACCCAAGCAACAAATAAGAAAAGATTTATTCATGTAGATATATGCAGATATATACATACATACACACATATACCCCACATATATACATCTTTCCTATCCCTGGTGACTCTTTCATTAAATTCTGCTCCGTACCTATTGCCTCAACTTCTACATCTGTAAAATGGAGATAATAATAGCATCTATTTCCAGAATTGTTATGAGGATAAAATCAGATGTTTGCAAAGTGCTTTACAAACTGTAAAGTGCCATATAAATGCCTTTATCATCTTATTTTGTCTTTTCTCACTCGGCAATCACCAGAGGTCTATGAGAATTAACTTTTCTAAAATTCTGTTCAGATCCTTATCTTCTTCATGTTTATCTTTTTGCTTACATTTTTATGTCTAAAAGGACCAAGGAGGTCCCCAACAACTATAATTTTGGTGTATATTTTCTCCATACAATTGAACTTTTAAGTACTTAGACTACTATGCATATATTATTATTCTTTATTATTGATGGTAATAATACTTTCCCTGATCATATTCTTTAACCATATTTTTTTACTGTTACTCTCTCTAACATGATTATTACCTCAATTTTATTAATTTGAGTGACACCATAAATCCTCAAACTTCTCATTTTCACCCTCAATGAATCAATCATGTTTCAAATGTATTCTTTGTGAAACAGCATATTGTTGGGTTTTGCTTAAGTCATTCTGCACATCCTCATGTGCCTCTGAACACATCCTCAATGTGTTCAACCCATTTATATCCATAATTATGATTGTTAATTGAGAATTTTCTATAATTTCTTTCATCATAACTTATTATACTTTTCCTCTATTTTTCCCAGATATTTTTCTTACAAGACTGAAGATGATGAAAGAAAAGGAATTTGATCAACAATATTTCTATTCTCCTTCCACCTAGCTCTGATTCTAAATCCCAGTTCTCATATTTTTCTTTTTCAAAAGCCTCCTTTATTATTCACCTTCCAGTGTTGAAGTTGATTGTTTGTGATCATTTCCTTTCTGCCTCTTTACTCTCCTTCTTAAAATGTATCTCTACTTTATATTGCCATTTATTCGAAGTTAATGTATTTTTACACTAAGTTCTGTGTTTGGTCTGGTTCAGAAAAGTGAGGTTCATGAGATTGCCACTCCTTTCATCCATTCCTCTTTGTACATTCTGTACATTTGTCTGAACATCAGAAAATACACTCCAAATATGAGAAATGCAAGATTTTCTTCTTCTGCCTAATTTCTTCACTAGTATTTTCCTTTTCCCTTTCTTTTTTCTTTTCTCTCTTAAAATGACAAAATAAAATAAATCCTCATCTAGTTCCTGTGCTTGTCTTTATTAATTCCCTCTATGACCACTGAAAAAGGTAAAATTCTGAAGAAATGTCTCTTCTTCCCTAATATAATGCAAACATTTCATCATTTTTAGCTCCTTCCAATTACTCTAATTTTTTTTTCTTTCTTGTGTTTCTTTGGAATCATATTTTTGAATTTTGATTTCTACTCAGCTCAAGTCTTTTCCTTTTCTTCAGAAATTCTCAAAAGTCTTATAGTCTATTAAAGCTTCATTTCTACGCCATAGATCTATATTTTGTTTTTAAGGGTTATTCTTGGCAATAATTCCTTTGAAATGTTTTGTTATAAAAATCTTGCTCTTTTATAATACTTGGAAGAAGGTCTTGTATTATCCTGACTGTGTAATTTCTTGATACTTGAATTCTTTCTTTCTGATCATTTACAATATATTTTCTTTGCCTTGGAAACTATGGATCGTAGCTATGATATTCCTGGGAACTTTCAATTTTCAGGGACTTTCAGGAAATGAACTAAGAATTCATTCTTTTTTTATTTCATCCTCTAGTTCTAATATTTGTCTGGTTTTTTTTCTTTTCTTCTTTTTTACAGGAATAGGGTCTAGATCCATGATTTCATTTGGCTTTTAACTTTTTAAAATATAGTGTCTTTTTAGTATGGTTTTCAGAGTCTGATTATTCTTAAATTATTTTTCTTTGTCCTGTATTTTGGGTTATTTGCTGCTGATAATAGATGACACTTTTTTAAATTTCATGCTTTAGGATATTTTGATATTTTTGCTCTACAGGATTATTGAATTTAAATTATTCTGTTCTGCTTTGCAGAGAGTCTATTATTTAGAACATATTTCCCCTTCTATTCTACAATATTTATTCTCCTTCCATTTTTTCTCTTTTAAAACTCATTTCAATTCTAATTCTTTTTTTGTTTGTTTGTTCATTTGTTTCTTGCTTCATTTCTTCCAGACAATCTTGTAATTTTTTGTGGCCCTGCCATTTTTTTCCCTTCTGAGGCTTTGATTAAGTTTATTGTAGATTTAGTCTCTTCTTTTGGATTACCTCTACCAATAGTAGCTCTTCATTGTTTTTGCTGTTCTCTTTATTTATATTTTTGGATTTGGTTCCTTTGTGCCAGGGCCAAACTCTGTCTCCTCCCATATTCTTGGCTGTGTTACTGAACACCTCACCGAATCTGTACCCTATGTTGTGCAGATGTTGCTTTCATTGACATTGGGATGGTATTCCTGGTATTAGGGTCCTCTCTGACTCACTCCCTTTCTCAGTTTCCTAGTAGTCTAATGTAAGGGCTGAACTCTATCTGTCTCTTTCTGCCTTTTACAATCCCTTATCAGGAATTGGGTGCATCCCTTGTAACTAACCCTCACAAGTCCAGAAAGGTGATGAACATCACACTGGTCTCCCACCTCTCATAAATCCCTCCAATTGGTCCTGAGGTGCTGAGTTAGTCCTGTATCATTCTATGGTTTCCAGCACTACAAGGAATATATGGATTCTACCTCTGTCTCCCATCTCTGTTTTGTCAGATTCAAGATCTTCCTGGCTCTAGGTCCCAAATATTGGCACTCACAATGGTTTCTGATCCTTTTGGAGCAACGTCACTTATGCTACTCACAGACTTCATTCAAACTGATTTATTAGAACTCACTTTGGCTTTCCTAGCCATGTCTATAGGCTTCAGACCCATTTTCTGAAGTCTGCATTGAGTTCCTTAGCTAGACTCTTCCAATGCCCACAGGCCTCTGGCTGTCTTTTTGTGCATTCCTGGACTGGATAAAAGAGCTTACATCTGTTTCTCTTCGTTTTCTTGATCATTGCTCTATATGGTGCCATTTTTAATATTTTCTGGAGTGTATATGGGAGAGTTGGATTTCTTTAGATTTTTATATTATGAGTTTCATAGATATGTATTTTTAAAAATCTTTTACAAACTTAACAAGCAATAGTTTAAAAAAAAAACTATGGTATTGAATTGAATGTAACCTCCTAGAGATCACAGGATGTATTTTATCCATATTTTTATCTGTACAATTTCATCTTTTAACTAAGAATTTAATAAAGATTCTACTTTGAATGCAAGTTGCTATCTCATCCTTTGTTCCCAATGACTTCAGAGAAACTCAATTTTCTCATCTGTAAAATAGAGAAAATAATAACTTTAGTACTACATAAGATCATTGTAAGGCTCAAAAGAAATCATATGTATGAAATGCTTTGCAAATTGTAATGCTCTATAAAAGTAGCATGGATATCCAGAAAAAAGAGAGGTCACATCCAATTCACCCTGAATATCATAGAATACTTCATACAGGAGTTAGCATTTGAGTTGAGCTTTGAAGAATGAGAGATACAGAAAGAAGTCCTAAAGTCTTGGGAAAGCTAGTCACGCCAAATTAGCCCTAACTTATTTTGATTTCCTTTTACAACCTAAAAAAAAATCAATGTGTCTAGGAAAACTGACTATAATTGCAGCAAATTATGGTTCTATGATTTCATAGTCTTACAAATTATTTGACAGATTCTAAACTAATTTATAAATCCATAGTTTTGAAATTCATGTTTCTTATATTCCTCTCCTTCACTTACTTTCTATGGAACCTCAGCTAAGTTACTTTACCACTGTAAAATTGATTTCTTTTATATGAATATTGAATACTTCAAAATATGTAAAACACAACACATAATTGTTCAAAATTGCATTTTATTTTTAACAGTATTAAACAAAAATATTGTTTTGGTTTGGTTTGTTTTTTTAATGTACAGGTTTTCATGTAATACTACAGGAAGGGACCTCTAGTGGCCACTTATTTTAGAGTCTTCCGTTTTAAGCAGAAGTAAAGTCAATTGCTTTCCCATTTAAGGATCATCCCTCAAAAGAGGTACAATTATAGAGAATGATTTTTTTACATTAGCTATGAGCCAGAAAGAAACTTGTAAGCCTAAATGATAATTCATTATGTCCAAAAATTATTTTTGACCTTAGCTGCAAAGCTAGGAACTGGAAACATGCTAAGCTGGAAACCATAGAATGATACATTGACAAATAATGACAACTTCAAACTGAGGCCTTTGACTTTCAAGGATGACTAGACCACGTCATCTTTGCTTTTCACACATTAGCAACTGGGTATTGCTGATAACCTGATAGAGTTCTTCCATTTCCAGCACCTCTAATCCAACAGTTCCTCTGACAGTAACAGATTTACCTATGTTTCCAATCAATGGTAATCTGTCATTTTCTGCAGCCTATCTCTAGCTAACTTGTCATTCAATCCAGGTGGTGCTTTACTACTTGACAGTAACATATTCAAAGGCTACTAGTAAAATACCAGTGCTTTTCATTGACTGGGGTTTGGGCTATGGGAGTAAGAGATTGCTGGAATTATAGTTGGAATAATAGATTTTATGGGATAGGAGAAAAAGATGCCCTGGTTTCTGGTAGGCTTTTAGAAATGCTCCTAATACCTAGATAGTTGACAGGAAATGAGTTGACACATCATCTCTGTCACAGAATATAACCCTTCTTCTTCAAAAGGAAGCATTTGAAAGTTTCCCCCAGCAGAAGTACGGGTTCTCTGGAGACTAGAGTAGAGACCTACACTGCAGAACACTATTGATCAAAGATATGAACAAGCTCCAGTAACAAATCCTGCTGAAAGCTCACCACTTTTTTTTCCAAAGACCTTTTCAAACCCCTCTCTAATCACTGAGTAGAAAGCAGTAAATTAAAGCAGTAGACTCAGGGTTGCAAAGGCTCTAACAGGCAGGGTGCAGCCTGAGAAGGCACAAGAGTCTGAGTTATTATATGTTCAGTAACCTTCCAGTTTGCCTGGGATTCATAAATTATGGAGAAGGAAGTAAATAAGAATTAAATACCTGAACTGTCTTTTTTCTTCAGTCTTTTGATTACACCACTATTTTATTTATGATCCTCCAAAGATAAGAAAACTTCCCTCATGTGCCATTTCTTCTGTAAATTGTGAAAGAATCACAAAAATGAAATACTTCACAGCAGGTTTTTTTTTCTATTGCTTTTTTCCTATTGTACAGATTCCTTTTTAAAATGATTATTCTGTGCTCCATCTCAGCACTCTTCATCTTCACATATCCTAAGTGTTTACCACTGAGGCTATGTTGGAGAATTACATAAATGAAGGAGGACTTAGATTATAACTCTCTGAAAGGACTGCTAGGTCCTGATTAGTACCAATAATGAATCCCATTAAGATAGTAGTTGTATTATTTGAATTCACACTGCATATTCCCATTGAACTGGAACAATTACCATATTTTACATGATTATAACTTCAAAGAGAGCTTGAATATAGTTGGCCATTTCAAGGGATTATTTATGCTAATCATAAAAACAGGCAATTGTTTTCATTTGTGTATAGATGCTTGAAATGTTTTTTTCCAATATAATTCCATTTCTTCATATGTTTCATATCAGCATTAAATGACTTTGCTTTTAAATTTCTATGTTTCTGGAATGATCTAGCAATAAAGAATGAATTGGATATGAATGAGAGCTCTAGTCATCATAACTGAAATATAACAATAAATAAATAGCCTTTATTCAAAATAAATATTTGTAGAAGCAAGAGAATAGTATTATATTCACTCAATAAGTCTTGATTAAAATATCTTCTACATGTAAGTCATTGTATTAATCATTGATAAAGACAAGAGGATAAATAAAACAAAGTCTCTGAATTTAAGGAATTTATAATCTAATAGTTCCAGGAGGTATATTCTATAACAGTTAAAAAGTAGAAAATTCATAAAAATGATTTGATTAAGATGAAAAGTGGTAGAAAAAGAGTTTGTGTTATTTTAGCAGCATACAAGACACTGCCTAGACAACACACTCTCTCTCAACAGATTTCAATGTTCTTAGGGCAACCAATTGTAGTGATAGGGTTGTCCAGTATGAGTGATTTCATTTAGTCAGTCACTCAACAAACATATATTATTAAGTGCTTGCAACTTTCCAGATATTTGGACAATTGTGCAATGGAAATATATGGGTTATATGGGGTCTGCCTTTGTCCCTAATCATAATCCTACATAAGATTCTCTAAGGATTATAAGAAGTGAAAAATACCTATCAATTAATAGGAACATGAAGTTGGTAACAGAGAGAAGGAGCTTTTGAACAAAAAAACTGTTGAAAAGGCAAGGTAAGTTTTTCTCCATCTCCTATGTCAAGGTGACTGACAAAGGAGAGCTAAGGTACTGAAAGAGTCAAAGAGAAAACACTTCTATCACCATTAAGACGAGAGTCATTGTACTAGCTAAAAGAGCTTTTGTAGCACTCCAACTAAAAAGAGTATCATAACATTTCAACTTTGAGCAGTGTAGTACCCCTGAGGCCAGAGAGCTAAAGTAGATAAATTTGGAGGGGAAAATTGTAGCTACTAATCAAAGAATAAATCTAGAAAACCAGAAGATTGACCTCTCCACCAGAGAAGGTGCATCCTGAGAAGAGCCAAGAAGTAGAATGACTTTCCTGATGCTGTCCAGAAGCTAATTTGCCTATCCAATTGAGACACTGCACTTAAGAAAGAATAAGTTCACCTGAGCAATAGTCCATAAGAGTCGTTCTCCAAGCAAAGAGTCAACTCAGATGAACAGCCATTGACTAATAATGAATTTTGTGGACATATGAATTTTCTTGGAATTTGTGTTCTCTACAAGTTGTGCCTTACTATCACTGTACTTTAGATTCTTTTACCTTACTGGATTCTGGAAATATTTGTGGGAATTCCCCTGTTTTCAAGGGAAACTTTGATAATTATAATTCTATGTCATTTGAATAAATGCCTTTCCTAAAGATCAGAATCTAAGAGCTGAATGTTGAGGGAATCAGAATGGTTGAGATTCATAAGATAGCATTTTATATTATGGCCACTCATAGGGTTATACTTATGAAATAGAAGATAATGCTATGCCTGGGATCTTATTAACTTCAGTTTCCCTAATGCAGTTTCATAGTCATTTGGGGGCACAAAAGTTCACAGCAAAGTAGAGTCAGAGTTTCTTAGACTTGATGAGTATCTAATATTACATGATTTGCCATGCCCTCACTATTTTCCTGACCAGATGCATTTCCAGATGCGTACAGAGAAATTAAGACGTCTTCCCAAATTAATTAAAATTAAATGGAAAAAATAAAAATTGAAAGAACTATCAATCATCTGAAAGAAACCCCAAAATGAAAAATCCTAGCAACATAGAAGTCAAAATCTAAAAATCCAAGTCAAAGGAAAAAAAACTGAAAGTAGCCAGAAAAAAATATATTTCATGTGCAGAAGAGCCACAGTGAGGATAATAAGCTTCCACTATAAAGGAACATAGAGTGTGGAATATAATATTCCAAAAAATAAAGCTATAGGCTTACAACAAAGAATAACTCATCCAATAGAAAATGGATTTTTAGTGCAATAGAGAAATTCCAAGTATTTTTGATGAAAAGACCAGTATTGAATAGAAATTTTCAAATAGAAATGCATGAAGCAAGAAAAAGAAAAAAAAAAACAGTGAGTAATTGAGTATGTAAGTATTAAGTGTTTACAATCTGGTAAAAAAAAAAATATATACCATATCCTCTCAGAATCCTGGCAACAAAGACCATTAAAAGAATTAAATAAGACTTAGGATCTAGTTAAAAACTTAATATTTTGGTGATTTTTAAAAGAATAAAGTAAGGAAGGGGGCAGAAATACTGTGAGAGGGAAAGGATTTTATAATTTCGTATAAATGGAATATAAGAACAGATGACTATACAAAGATGAAGAAGTTTGGTCCAAGTGTTTCTTAAATCTCCCTTTCATCTGAACCAGTCAGAAGAGATAAAAACACATACATATAGACATGAATATATATCTATGTATCTATATATCCCCACTGTTATATAGAGAGAGACTCACAAAAATGACCTGTTACAGGATTAGTCTTTTTAATTCAATAATTTGTATTAATTTTAAATTATTTTATCTATATCCATACATTCTATGATGCCATTATTTTATTTGTATTATTAATTTGCTTCAGATGAAATGTAATTTGGTTTGGCTTATATCATGATAATTATGTCAGTTATATATGAATGAGAAATGAAACTGGAAATGTAGCAAATAAGAGCTAAAGTCTTTGAAAGACTTAAGAGTTTAATAGGTACAAACACTGGATTATTTACTAAATGCTACACTTGCAAACTAATTGAATATTACTAATATTAATATAGGGACATATTAGCTAACTACATAATTTCTGTAAGTGATTTTATGTCATGAAATAATAGCAAATGAAAGAACTTAAACAAAATGATAACTTATGATTACAGTTACATATTATCTTGTGCATGGTATACTATTTTGACTTTTGCTTCTTTCATTGTGATGAATACTTCTATTTTAGGAAGCTCACTAAATTAGAAGACTATACTAATTCTAAGCATGATTATTGATGTAACAAACATGCTGATAAAGGAGCAGCAAATTCCCTACACCCACCAATAGGGGAAAGATATCAGCAACATTAAAGATACTTTGAAGCAACAATTAAGTTTCAGTGTGAAGCATATTAATTTTGAATCAGTATCAGATGTATAAGAGCATTATGAAGGATTGGAGGCATGACTTCATGTAAATATTTGCAGAACTTCTCTAAAGATTCCATTGTTTTCCACCTTGGAAAGGGAATGGCCTTTCAATTGAATGACCATTGGCCAGATCATTATCCTCCTTGGAAAATATGACATAGTATATGAACTGACTGTTCTGAAAGTAAACTTTGTCCAAGATCAAAACAAGATTAAAAGAAACTAGATCCAGCAAAATTATGCAGGGTTAGTCAAGCTATTCCCACACCAAACTATTGGCAGAATACAATCAATATTATCCTATTTCACAGTAAGTAGTCTCCTGATCCTTAAAGAAAATTCCCAGCTACTTTGTAAAGATCTTTTATAAAGAGCTCTCTGTCCTGTATATTTAGAAATGAAAAATATTTGAAAGGCTAGATTGAATCAGAGACTATAACAATAGATTTTTAAAATAAAGACATCCATTACAAAAGGAAAAACGTTATAAAATATAACAAAAGGGGTCCTTTAGCAGTAGCTCCACCATTCCCATAATTTTCAAAGTTCTTTTTTTCATGCCTCTTTCTCACTTTTGTTGATAGAACATTTTTTCATAGTTCTTTGGGCAGTTTGCCTTTCCCTAAGAGATAAAATCCCCCAAACTTGAATATTAGTCTTAACCTTTTGGTCTACTTCCCATGCCCTAATTCTTTACAGCCCTAGAATTAGTCATCAACAGCATAATTATAGTTACTGACCACACTGATAATTTTTAAGTATGTGATTATTTACAGTGAGATTCTCATTTTTGTCTATGGATACTAAAGAATTTATATCCTGGTGTATTGGCTAATCAGTATATTCATTATTATCAATTCATTTTGAATGAAACCTATATCACATAAAAATATAAATGTATTCCTTCATATAGGTATAGCTAAATCAAATTCAGATTTTTTTAAATCTTCACAGCATCTGTTTATGACTATAATTTAATTTTTTATGTTTTTATGAAATTATCTATTTGTGTAAATGTAATACCTGCTTATTTTTAGTTTCCATTTTCTATCTCCAAAGGAGCATTTCAGATAAGCTAATATTCCCCTCCCTACTTGTGTGAAATTCTAGACCTAGCCACTTTATTTATCATTCTCTAACATTCCTTTTGACACTTAGATATTTCTATCCATAGAAATCACACAAATAACTTTGATTTTACATAACTTAAAAGCAATTTTCTTTTCTGCAATCACCCCAATCCTTCAATAGAATAAAAAACTGGGCCTTCTTCCATCACCTCCTTCCTTTCATAAGACCACTGTTTGAACCACTCATATGTTTATATGGAGAAAAAAAACTTTTGAGGAGCCCTTGCTGCTGATTTGACAACGAATAAAAACAGAAAGGATCTGGGCAGTTGGCAAGTTGCCTTTGACCTTAGCAGTGAGCCACTGACATCATTCTGCCTCAACTAAGCTGGGTTCTGTTTTATTAACTTTTACAAGTAGCTCTTTCTTCTTCAGTCCGAGTACAGATTTGGGAGGGGAGGACCTGCACACCAGGGGAGAGCACATTTTCTGTTCCCTAACCAGACCCTTAAAAATACATTTTACTTCAGTATCTAAATTATATGAGGCAGGTTGGCATGTTCTTTTTCCCCCATGCATGAACTCTGTTCTTAGTGCGAGTGTTAAATAATCCTTATGCTTTTATTTCTCTGATGGCTTGGATGAGTAGGATATTAAATATGACTAGTTCAGATGTCACATATTGATACAGAGGATATGTGTCAGCATTTAGATGGAAAATAATTGGATTCATATCTGTGTTATGTTTTCAAATTGCTAGGTCAGATCTGGGTCTCCTGCTGTAAATTCTTCAATCCTGGTCCAAGTAAAAGGAATGTGACAGATTTAATACCTAGAATAAGTTATTAACTGTAAGGATGCATAAAACAGTGGCCCAACTGAGAAAAGAATATTGCCCTCTTCATAATTCTGTTACAGAAAAAGAAAGAGTTTTTTTCATTTCAACTAAATATTTTCCTTGATTAACTAGCTTTGCAGAAATCAGATTTGTATCCCCATTAAAAACAATGTCTTCCTTTTATTCCAATGGACACTAACCACATTGGTTTTTATATGAATAGTCTTGTTGACATAATATGTATAATTTAATGTAGCCAAAGTTTGAGAAGTTAAATTTAATGAGAACAAAAGGCTTTTTCAAATAAGATGTTACATCTTACATATCTTAAAGTGTTATATAAATAACAATTATTGTTATTTATCTGACCTTTTTCAATAGAATTCAAATAAAATGGTGCCAAGGTTAGGTACTCTACTAATATTCTCTTTCTGTTCTATTATTCTTATTCTATTCTAGTTCTATTCCAGAACTATTTCTACAATTCTGGAGGCTATTATACAGGGGTGGGAGGTTAACTATTTTTTCTAACTGAATAAACATATATTTAACTCATCTTTCAGAAGTTCACTAAAAGCTATCTTGGAGACAATTTCAGTGGCAAAATGATGAGGTTTAGATTTGTTTATCCAGATTTTTGAAAGTTTTTCTTTCCATGTAGCTTAGACCTTATGAAGATTTAGAATGATGACATCTATTTAAAATGTTGGTCAAATTTTTATCAGCAATGTGTTAATGAATTAATCAAAATGAATGTACTCTGATCTCTAATATAGGAGTGCCATAAAAGACCTTTGGAGAATGCCCAGATTATCTAGCATGGAAGCCCTCAAATCCTCTATCACATGTGTAGGAGTAATCTCACTCAATTTCCTCAATTAAAAAAATATAGCCTAAGCAGATAGTCAGAGGAAGTTACAACCATCCAGATAGCAAGTGAAACAAAGCAGCTCCGCTAGGCAATATGAACGTGCTCCTTAGGCCACCCAAGGCACTTTCATATTAAGTATTCTGAGCATGCTCCAAAAGTCTCATTACAAATATTTTATCTAGATGATTGTAGGCAATAGTTTTGCCAATGATAATTTCTCCAGTTCCACTAAAATTTATTTGTTGTATTCTCAAGGATGTTTGAAAGTAAGGTTGGAGATAATAAAAGAATTTGCATAATTACTTTATGGAAGTTAGTGAAATTCTGATGTATAAACTCTAGCCAGTAGCTAGAATTATTTGTTATAATTATATGTTATTGTTATTATTATCTTTCTTCAAGTAGAATCTATTGTCATATTATAATAGAAGGAATGAGATCATGGCAAAATAGAGTGATACCCTTAATATATACAATTGGCATACTGAAACCTATAGTAATTATGCTCTGAAACCACTATAGTAATTATGAAGGTCTGACAGGAACCCAAAAAGGTTGGTAAATTGAATTCAAACTATACCACTAATTGGGCAGCACTTCAACCAATAGAGTACAATTGAATGAAGTCAAGAAATAAGACAAGATGACATTATTTTGCAAGCTGACCTTACTTGAGCTCATCCTGATACAGCTTGAAACAAAGGATAATGTAGTAGAGGTCCTTTATGTTTTGGTACCACAAAAATGGAAGATAAATAATAATAAATCAAAAATACCAATAGGTGTCTCTAACCTCAAAAAAGACAAAATATGATTTTGAATGAAATGAACTAAAGAAAAGAATACTTTCAAGTATTGCAACAAAAGTGGAAACAGATCTTATATATAGGAAATGACTTTGTAATGTTTTTGGCAGACTCAGATCTGAGTCACAAGACAACATATTGCTAAATAAAACAGGGTAACTGTAAGAAAAATTCATTCTAAATTAGAGGAAATGAGATAAAGTTGAGAAGTTGCTGAAATCTGAAAAGGAAAGATAGAGGAACCTGAAGCCATTTAAAATTTTTTTTGAACAAAAACTCTAGAAATTATGTATAAAAATTAAAAGGATGACAAAAACAATATCAATATCAAAAAGTATTTTGGAAAGGAGATGGGCATACTTAGATTGGAATTTTGAAAAGCCATTTTTTAAATTCAAATGACAGGCCAACTATACTAAAATGAAATAGTTCAATAAAGCTGGAATTCTCTATTAAGCATCATGAATAAATGTGTTCTTACACAATATTTTACAAATAGTATGCACAATTTTTAGGAGGACTTGCACAATACAAAATTGATGAGAACACCAGTGTCTCTTTCAAATAAATATACTTATTTATATTCTTTATATTAAGCATTCATAGATCATATCAAAAGAAATCTGTAAGTTCAAATCTTTAAAAATCTATTAATTGACAGGAGCAAAAAGAGAATGCAAAAAAGTCTCAGGGTTATTAAAAAAACAAATTTATTGACTACATAATTATTGAACAGGTCCTTCAAAAGCAACATCTACACCGTCTTTAATTAGCTTTAAAGCCTCTGGCTTCAGTGACATTGACTCAATCTCACACTCATGACATTCATATGTTATGTCCACATAGAAACATATTTAGAATACATTGCCTAACATATCATAAAACATCCCACAATATGAAGCACAATTGACATAAAACAGTATTTTAGAGAAAGTGAACCCCATTACAATTCTTGCTAGTCATAAATCCATTATCACCTTTTCTAAATAGACCTAAGCATCACTTCTATGTTAAAAAGGGAATTGAACCAAAATGCCTAATCACTTAATGTATTTGGAGGACATCAATTTATATATTCTAAGAATATCCAGCAACCTTCTTCCATCTTTTGAGCAAAGAAGTCCTCATTTTTATATAATCGCCTTAATATTTCAACCAACATGGTGAACTCTGTGTTTCATTGAAAATTATATGAGTTTTTATGAGAATAATTTCCTCATCTATTGTATTACATGATCAAGCTGCAAAAGTGGAATTCTAAGGCTAGAGTTATGTTTTCTCAATCAGTGTTCATTTCAAGATGTCTGTTAGGCTTTTAAATTAGCCACAGAATCTTTCCCCAGCATCTAACATCAAGAGCCTGATGTCCCTTGCCTGGAGAAAATCAAATTTTTTGTAGATATCAGCTTCATTTATGATCCATTGTGATCTATAGATTCAATCTCTTTGGTCTCTATCTGAAGTTGGCATATGTTAGAAAATTTACATTTATTGAAGCTAAATTACACTTTGGATACGATTGGGAACAGATTCCAAGACGTGAAGGAACTATTTACATGTCTCAGCCATTTATAAATAGTTTTGGAGGCTTGTGTTTACTTTTTTATGTGTTCTCAGTATGTCTATCAATTCTCTCCCCTCCTACCTTCTTTTTTTTTTTTTGAAGTATTATTATTTTCTAGAGTAGTCTTAAGATAATAGGTTATATATGGTTTTTGTGAGGCTATTTTCCAAATCTTTTAAAACAAACATTTTATCACATAATATTTGGGATTCTGGCTAATAAGTGGTATCATTAAGAAATTAGAACATAATTCAAAAATCAGATATACTAGAATCTATTCCAGTTCCAGTTCTCTGCTAATTAATCTGTGACTATATAATATATGTAAAATATATGCATCATATCATCTATATATAGGTTTCTACATATAAATTTCTATAGTCATAGTCTGTGAGTTATGCTTTTCTTCTTTGTATAGTGGAAATGATATTTAAAGCATAATTTTTAAAATACTTAGATTAACTGCTCCTACACAAAGTGTAATGACATTATTTTTGGCTCCATGGATCTCTTAAACTCTTCTTCTCCCTTTGTCTTCATCTGTTATTTCCCTAATATCATCTCCAATTATCTCCTCCTTCATGCTGGCAAAGAACTGGCTCTTCTTGTGAAAGCCAATTTTTTTCTCATACCCATGATGCCATTTCCTCCTACAGAATTCTCCAGCAGATTGCTTCCATTATTTTCCCCTCTTTTCTAATGTCCAATTTCTACCTATCTACTGTTTCCTCTTTGTTTCTTACAAATATGTCAAAGTTTCCCTGTCCTTAAAAAAATCTTTACTAAATCTTATCACCCCCACTAGGAATCTCTCCGCCTATTCTCAGATAGACTCCTTGAAAAGGCTAATATTAAGCGCCTCCACTTCCCTTCCTCTTTTCTCTTCTAAACCTTCTGCCATCTGGGTTCTGACTTCCTTATTTAAAACTGCTTTCTCCAAAGCTAGTAATGATCTCATAATTGCCAAATTGAATGGCTTTTTCTTATTCCTCATCCATCTTCATTTCTCTGCAGCATTTAGCATTGTTGATCACTTCATCCACTTATAAAATCTCTCCTCTGTGACTCTTTCCTCTGATCTTTTTGTGACATTCTCTGATTTTTGTCTTGCTTATCTGACTGCTCCTTCTCATCTTCTTTGCTGAATCATCACCAACTGGATCTTTCCCCAAGACTCTCTCTTGGACAGATGATCTTTTCTCATTATATTGATGATCTAAAGGGCTTCCATTGAATCCAATTATCATCTCTGTGCAGATGGTTCCCAGATGTAAATATCCATCCCTAATCTCTCTCCAGATGACCATGCCCTACTCATGCTCTACATAATCTCCTCCCTATTGAATATTTCAGAATGGATGTCCTATAGGCATCTAAAATTCAACATGTTCAAAATAAAATATTATCTTTTCCCTCAAATTCATCACTCTTTTGAATTTTTCTATTCCTGAAACTACCTAATCTAATCGATCAATATGTGTACATCCTTCTTGTGTATCATGTGTATCAGCTTTGATTCTTTACTCTCACTATATATTCAGCTACTTACAATTGTACTGAGTAATATGTAATCCTACATATTTTATTTTGTGCATTTAAAACATTCTTAGATAAGAGGATATAGACTTTACTTGGCAAGCAAAAAAAAAAAAAAAAGACTAAGAATCTCTACTAGGAAAAGAGAAAAGACATCAAGTGACCAAGTACTTTTGTCATATGTATTTTTATCACATATGTCTCAGATTGTACCATTACTCTTCAAATCAATCAAGTCTGCAACTTCCATGGTCAGGCTATAGATTGGAGATGTACTCCTTATGGAAACTTTTTTTTCGGTACTCATTTCTACCATTCATCGTGCTTTCTGGAACCAATTAACAATGAGCACCAAAGTACCACTGTGTGTATATACATACACACACGAATATATGAAAATATATATATGTATATATGTCTAAAGTTGTGTCTAACTAAATCAGATGATATTTCATCTATCTTTATCCAAAATCAAAGTACTTTTATTTTTTTCAAATTAATTCAAATTATTTCTGCCTAATTTATGCTTTTGATTGATTAATTCAATTGAACTGTTTGGGTTTTCTCTGATTCATTAATTGGCACAACAATTTCATTGACAACAATTTTGCAATTCATTTTTAAAATAGTTACTCTGAGAAAATTTTCCAAGCAATTTCCTACTAGTAATCTGGCACATACCAGAATTATATGATTTAGAGTAGAAAAGATTTTAGAAGCCATCTAATCTAACCTCACATTTTTTATATTTGAGGAAACAGAGGCCCAGCAAATGAAACCAGAGATATCAAGAGGATTTGTATCTAGATCCTTTGATTCAAAATCCAATGTTCTTTCCAGTAAAGTAAGATTCTTTACCCTCATCAAAGCACTAATAATTAACATTATCATTGCCTTTAAACTGTTCTGTTGAGAATTCTTGTAAACTTTAAATGCAATTTGTATTTTGCTACATTATGAAAGAAATTATTAATAGTGGAGAAGGGATCATGAACCTGTTCTAAGATGACCCTTATATACTATTAGATCAAACTCTTTGCTTCAAAGGTATTTTTCTGGAGCTTAATGTGATTCATTGGCTTGTTTTTGCTCTATTTTCCTTGTAATCAGTTGGCCAAGATTAGCACTCAGTTTGTGGCCTTGAAACAAAATAAATATATTTAAAGACATTTCAACCTCCTCCCACTTGCCTCATTATTAACACATACACTAATTAATCAACCTAGTAGTTCATTTATCATTCATTGATTGGCAAGCATATTTTAATTACCTACAATATTCATAATAATGTAGCTATTGCAAAAGTAAAAATCAAAGTGTCTGTCCATAGCTAGCTACCTCATAGTTTCATTTTTCATATTAATGACATTACAGTAGCATGAGGTTTTGATGAGGGTTTTTGATTTTTGAACAAAGGTAATCTATTTTGTTACTTATTTAATCCAATTTTTTGAAACAATGCCTCATTTTTGTATTACCATTGAAGTAAAGTAAAACTTTCAATCAGCTGCTCTTCCTTGTAAAAACATCAAAAGCAGGTTCATTTTGAACTATTAGTGTAAAGTGTAGTGTCAGTATAAAAAAACAAAATTGTCTTCAGAACAGCTCAGTATGGTATTGTATTAAATCTTTGCTAACATAGATATTGAAACTACAAACTTAACTGTGCCCTGAGATAGGGGCTATTTACAGGCTTTTCCATTCTGAATTTTTAACTGCACAACCATAGAAAAAATAATCAAAGAAGGAAATAAATACAGTTCAGTGAAAAAAATGAGAATTGACCTTGATATTATGCAATGCTATACCTAGCAATTCTCCAGATGCTTCTGGTGGTAGTTTAGAAGTTTACCACTGTAATCTTTACCTTGTCTGCAAATCTGAAATAACCTAATATGGCTCTGGCACATCGGAATCCTTCAATGATGTGGGAAACCATTTTGAAGTGAACTTAACTGGACTTAGCCAGCAAAAAACAAATGGATACATGATCAAAGGGAAGTTGTCAATTATCTATTTTACTGAAACAGGTAATATACCATTCTGACTTGGTTCAGTTCTGTTGTTTTTCTTGCTTATTTGTTTTAAATTCACTGGAAAACCTCCCATTGCCTTGGGGGAGGGCCAGCTGGAGTGAGAAGCAATTGGCCAAGCACTGAAGTTTTACATTTTATCTTTTAATGTTCAAGAGGAAGGGGGGAGCCCTATCTTGGAGTAGCATGAAATGTGGTTTGTTTTCATATTCTTCATCATGCTTTGATGAAGGGGAGGTGGTTTTCAAGATGTCACCTCATAGTTAAATAAACCTAGTGTATGTTCAAAGTCAACAAGCTGCAGTGGGACCTGTGGAGGATTATGGAAGAGCCAATTTGATCAATTACTGTTCATTCCTGAGGGCTCTGGATGAGACAGAAGCCAGTGTACACAGTTTGGCAGATGAAGAATCCATTTGGTCAGCACATGCCAGGATGGTAATGAACATTCCTTAAAACTTCATTTTTCATCTCTGGGAGAGAATAACACTAATCCCAGTCACTGCTTCTCAAAAGCAGCCAAGAAGATAACTGCAAATATTTTTTTAAGGAGCCAGAAACTTACATTCCATTAGGATAGACCAAGATTAGTCTATTGGCTTCTCTTCTTATACTTTAAAAAGTTGCATAGCCAGTTTTCTTGGCAGTTTCCTAAACTTTATCATTTTCTTTCTTATTATATTCATATTGTCAAATAGCTTGCAAACCATATCAAGGAAGAATTGTCCAAAGCTGTTAGTTACAATGTGATATGATGGACATTAAATATAAATGATTATATGGCTATTGAGATGTAAGTATATTATAAATTCTGTTCAGTCTATATATCTAGGAGAATGTACCATAGCATTTGGCCTAAGAACTGAGAGGCTGGAGTGCTTTACTCCATGAGATGATCTAAATTTGTGGAGTTATGTTACATGGTTCAACACTGTAGTCCAATCCTCTCACATAAGTGGAGTGGTAAGTCAAGTGAAAGTACAAATGGGCTAGAGTATAGGACTAGGGACCAGATAAGTAATGTTGGTCATTATTTTGAGGACCTACCTCAAGGTTGCCAGATTAGCATCTCCACACTTCAATTTTGGTTGATGCAATTCATGTAAGCAGGTCTAAATTGATATATACTATATTGATATATACACTGATATATATATAACCCTAACCAAACTTGGAACACCCACCCAGATGATATCATTTCCATTCAAAAAGGAGTCATCAAATCATCCCTGATGAAGATTAAGTGACATCCATGCTCAATGGGGAGATATGGAGAGAGTCTGAAAGTTTCATGTTCAATTGCTCTCCTAGAGTGTATCAATACCACTTCAATCTCTCTACATCATAGCAAGGAAGATCCATCTACTATTTCTTACATTAGACTTATAGTTAACACTCTGTAAGCCTAAAAAACTCAAATTATTTGATCAATTCTGATGGACCTAGCCATCTGCAGCAATGAGATGAACCAAATCAGTTCCAATGGAGCAGTAATGAACTGAACCAGACACACCCAGCAAAAGAACTCTGGGAGATGACTAAGAATCATTAAATAGAATTCCCAATCCCTATATTTTTGCCCACCTGCATTTTTGATTTCCTCCGCAGGCTAATTGTACACTATTTCAGAGTCCGATTCTTTTTGTACAGCAAAATAACGGTTTGGACATGTAAACTTATTTTGTATTTAATGTATACTTTAATATATTTAACATGTACTGGTCATCCTACCATCTAGGGGAGGGGAGAGGGGGAAAGGAGAAAAATTGGAACAAAAGGTTTAGCAATTGTCAATGCTGTAAAATTAACCATGCATATAACTTGTAAATAAAAAAAGCTATTAAAAAAAACCTCACATCATCATCATCATAATTAGTATTTATATATCAATTTAAGTTTTCAAAGCATTTTACATAAGTTCTTTACTTTAAGGTAGGCTGTTATACCCATTTTACAGATAAGGGAATCAATGCTGAGAGAATTTAAATGACTTGTCTAGGTCACACAAATTATACGTGTCTGAGGCAAGATTTAAAAATCAAATTGACCCCAGGTACCACATCCTATTCACTAAGCCTCCTAGCTGCCAAGCTCTTTTTCCAAAATGTTTTCAATTACTCTCCTTGCTCCCTGTTCCTTCAGCACTAAGAACTAAGGAAGAAACTTGCCCTACCACCTCCCTCTCCAAATACAGCAGCAACAGCAGATCTTTCCTCTTCCCAACCCTACAATATTTCTACCTTCTTATACCTAACTGCCTACATTTTCTTACAAGCTACTATCCTCTTATGATATGTCATCAAGATATAGAAATGATTCTAGGGTCTGAAAGGTTACATCAATAAGTGTAGAGTCTATAGTCATTCCTACCAAGATGACAAGAATTCAAATATGGAGTTGGTAGTCTTTTATCCAATGGTCAGTCCTTCTAAGTTCCCATAACCTGAACATTGATCACCAGATGAAGATTTTTTAGTCATGATAAAACATAGTAATCATCTGCCCAAGTAAGGAAAATATCCAAATTACATAAGTAAAGGGAATCTCCATATAAATAATTTAGCTCTTGAAACATCTTTCTCATTATTGAGAAGCAATATGGATAAAAGATCATATTACAGTCAGGAAAAACTAGATTCAAGTCTTCCTCCTGAATATACTAACCAAATGATACAACTTCTCAGTGCCTTATATAACTCTCTAAAAGTCTAAGCAAGTTGCCATTCTGTATTGACTAAGGGAATTTCTTCATTGAGAATGCCTTATAATGATGTGATCACAAGTTAAGCCAAAAGTAACCTTTAGCTATAAGTTTAAGATGGTTCTGCTGCAGTTCTATCCTTTTATGTCATCACAATGTGGGGTAACCATGATTTCTCAAAAATTATGCCTGGAGTGTAAAAGTGAAAAGCTGAAAAGTCTTCAGGTGTAAATTCAATTTTGTCCTATATGTCTGATATCCAATGCCCTGAATGGATAAATATAAGAAGGTTCATTAACCAGGGTAGCATCAGAATGGTATACATTTTGGTCATTGTAATTCTAAAGACCATCCACGAAGTATCTGTGCCATCATGGATAAATTATGTAACGTCTCTGAGACTCATCTGTAGAATGAGGGGGTAGGATTAGGCATCCAAGGTCCTTTCCTATGCTAGATCTATGAGCCTATGATCCTACTCATATAGATACTAAAATTTGTCTTAGTAGAAGAAAGATTGCCATCAATCAAATTCAGAATTATTTCAGGGTTAAAGATGGTTGAAAATGAAGTTGCAATAAATTGCAATATTTTAGAATACCTGTGGCATATACAATAGGGGGAAAGATTACAAAAGAATAATGGGATAATTTTTTTCCAAATGCATTTTGGCATATATCATTAAATGTTCACATGACTCAGAATCTAGAAAAGAATTTTTTTAAAAAACAAAAAGGAAGAGAATTAATTTAAATATAGTTGTTCATCAATAGGAAGAGAAAATGAGGTTAAGAATTAAAAAAAATTTTTGACATGTTCGCAAAGGGAATGAATTGCCAAGAAATGTCATAAAATCATCCTCTCTCCAGCTCTTTAACAGGATAACTTCTCATCTGTCTGGTATGGTAAATGTGTTCCTGTCTGGAAAAAGGGCAAAATATCAGGAGTTAGAGGAGAAGGGGAGAATAGAGACTAGAAGTCTTACAGCTTTTCATAATAATTTAAAGATTTTGATTGAAGGAACTAGTGGTTAACTAAATAACATCCACCATGAAAAAAGTACAGCTTGGTAATGATAAAGGATACAAATGCAGGGATTAAGAAATAATCTAATATGTCTTAAAGATTGTGATGAGAATATCAGGGAAATTTGCTAATGGGGAAATCTAACAAATTTGGTATATTTCCCAAGGACAAAAAATAGATTTCCATTTCTTGAAATATTTAAATTAATCAACTCCCTCTAAAAAGAAAAAAGGTTACTATACAATACTACTCTGCTTCCCATGCTGTACCCAGCACGTATTTCATATTTTTAATTTCTCTGTTTCTATGCCTCATAATATTGCTCATTTTAAACTTCTTTCAATTTTGTTTTCCGCAACGAATGAAATAGTCATAATAAAGTTTTAAAAGAGAATGAGACATTGAATAATTCCAAATTTTCAGTTAATAAAAAACCACTTAAGTATTCAGTGGCAGCAAGGTTTTAAAATTAGAAACCTATTAAATTTATTTTGCTCATTTAGAGTTTAATTCTGGACTCAGCATGGATTTCATACTTTTAGATTTTGATCTCATAATAAGTGCAGTATTAACTTTAGTGAACTACCTAATTATTTTTCCAGAAACTTAGAGAGGAGTCAGCAGCAGGATGTAAAGTGAGCTTTGAAGGAATATTTTGTGACTTCATGCTTCATCAATTGTAGTTTCTTATTTCCATTCTGGTTAGAAAATTAAATTTGAAGTACTGCCTAGAATACAAACTAAATTGGAAGTATTAGTTCAACATACTTATAGTGTTTGATTGATGTCAGGAGTCCATTAAACATAATCACATAATAATGTGCTGTGGACAGCACTGAATTATTTGAGTCTTTCCAAAAACCAGATGTCTCTATGAAAAAGAGATGAATGTTGAAACGCTTCCCACAGACCAAGAAAAGACAAGTTACAAATATTTAGGTATCACAGAGTTAGCCATCAGAAAGAATAGGTAAGAAGTTAAAGTTATCACAGCTGTGCTATGTGTGTGTGTGTGTGTGTGTGTGTGTGTATGTATGTATGTATGTGTGTGTGTATCACTGGGCTTGGAGTCAGGAAAACCTGAATGAAAATCCAGACTCAAATTTATAGCTTTGTGATTCTGAGCAAGTCATTTCACTCCTGCTTCAGTTTCCTCATCTGTAAAATGGGGATAATCATAGCATCTACTTTTCAAAATTGTTATCAAGACAAAATTAGATAATAATAGTAAAGCATTAAGCACAGAGCATGGTACTGGTAGGTGCTTAATAAATGCTTGTTTTCTTCCTTCCTGGAACAATGGCAACTTTATTTTAAAGTAATCCAGATCTCCAATCTTTTCACATGAATGAGACACTGTGGTGAATTGAAAGGCATATCAGCCCTAATGCAGAAGAGCTAGATTCAAATCCTGGCTCTACTATTTTGGGATTGAAGTTTCCCAAATGTGAAATGAAACTGGACCAGATGACATCTACAGTCATTTCCAACAGTAAATCCTACATTAAACCCTAGAAATAAAATTTTCTGTTCTCATGCCCCAGAATACCACACTCATTCCAAAACACATGTAATTATAATAAAATAGATGTTACCCAGAACAATATTTCTAAATCTAGAACTCAGAAATATTTATGCTGAAAAATCCTCTGGAACATTTTTATTTTTTAAGTATTCCTTTAAAAATAGTTATATTGTCTATGTGACTGAATTTTTTTCCTCTGAGGGTGGAATAGGACAAACTATAATAATTACATATATCATGAAAAAGAATTTATTAAGGAACTCATGGTGTGTTGTAAAAAGTATTGCTCCTGAATTCAGGAATGGCCTGAATTCTTTTCTACAAGTTACTGGCTTTGAGATATTGGACAAGTCACTCAACTTCTCTGAACCTCAGTTTTCTCATCTATAAAATGGGCATAGTACTTAGAAAACTATCTCACATGATCATTAAAAGGATCAAATAAGATAAATTATATCAAAATGTTCTGCAAACCTTAATCAATATCCATTGTGAGCATTATTTTTAAATATTTATCTGGATCTCTGGGTGAACTGCTAATTACTACAAATTAGAACAAGGAGATCTTTATGTAACCTTACAGTGTATGAACACCATTTTTAACTCCTCTACTATTATAGATCAATCCCTTTTGGGACTAGCATATTCAAAACTATGGGGTTATAGATCTGGATCTGGAAGAGACTTCAGAAGACAAATAGTTCTAAACATGAGGAAATTGAAACCCAGAAAGGTAACACAAATATAAAGCATCCAAGACAGCATTTGAATCTAGGTTCTCTGAGTTCATAGTTAGTGTTATTTCTACTGCATCATACATTGTATCCCTAGTTATGCAGTCTAATTCAAAGTAATTGGAAGATGGCTTATAAGTAAGTGTTGTCACCTCTTACTTTTTTCATGCAAAATGAACAAAATAATAAACACAGGCTTTAGGAGACATTTCCATACTTCAAGTATCCAAGAATTATTTCATCCATATGGGTACTTTCCTTCCCACTGATAAAGACCATAGGTATTTTCTTCCTTAATACTAGAAATACTAGAACCAAATAAATTTGTTCACATGGCTAATTCAGTTTCACCATACCCTTTCCCTTTGGCTTTCCTGTTGAATTTGATGTATTCCTATATCAAACTGTTTATATTTGTATCTTCAACCTTCTTTTGTTCACTTCAGACAAGTGAGGTTTATCTGATGTCTCCCACTTTTCATTCATAGTTTAGACTCTTCTTCTCCTGCACTCTTTATGAGTGCTCCATCCTTTTCTTCCTCTTTTAATTACTAGTATCTTCTCTCTATCTTTAATTTTCTTCCTTCTCTTCAAACTCTCAGAAGAGAATCAATTAACCTCAAAAATCTGTTTTTTTTTTTATTTCAGTCCATCAACATAATTTGAGGACATTAAGATTCTGAAGGAATTCTTGTCTCTTCTGCCCCTTTAGAATATTAGCACTACATCATTGAGCTCTCTCTAATTGCTCAAATATATTTACCTTTCAATATTTCCCAAAGTAGACTGTTCTGATTGAAAAGCTCCTTTTCAACTCTGTTCTTTTCTTTGGAAATGCTTGAAATCCATTTTAAAAATTCCTCTTATTTACCTATTAGATTTACTAAAATTTACAGGGTGTTATTCTTGGTTATAAGTATATTGCTTTTGTCTTTTGGAACACTGCATTCCAAAATTTCCTCTTATTTATACTAGAATCTGCCAGATCTTATGTTTTCCCAACTATGCTTGCAGAAGTGACAACCTTAGATTTTGGCTGTGACATTCCTTGAACTTTTCCTTTGGAGATTCCTTTTAAGATGTACTCAGTGGTTTCTTTCTATCTTCACTTTGTCCTCTGGTGATAGATGTTCTGCACAATTTTCTTTTATAACCTCTTTCAATGTAAAGTCCAAGTCTTTTGTTAATCTCAATTTTCAGGAAATATGGTGATTATTGAATTTTTTCTTGACTTGTTTTCCAGGTCAGTTATTTTTGATAGCAGATATTGTACATTTCTTATATTTTTCAATCTATTGATCTTATGTCTTGCTATCTTGTGGAATGATTGATTTATATTGGATCAATTCAAATGTTTAGGCATTCTATTTCTTAGATAAGGTTTGACACTTTCTTTTCTGAGCCACTTCTCTTTTTAATTCTTTTATCTGGAGGTTTTATTTTGTTTCTGTCTCTTACTTCATTACTTCTAGTTATTCCTGTCATCCTTGTAGAAAATCTTTTTTTTCCCTTTAAGTCTTTACATGTCACAATAATGTAGTTAGATAATACCTGGTATTCTTTTTGATTTATTCATGTCTTCAACTTTACTTCCTGAAGTAGACCTACCCTTCCACCAAGTAATTGTTTCTGAATGATCTGACCTTAAGTCCCCAATGTTCTTGCACAAATTTTACTTTCTAGGATTACAACTCCCTGGATCTTTGAGATTCAAAAAGCTGGATCTTCAAGACATCTTGGCATCTTAGGACAAAACATTAGAGAATTCAGATCTCCTGGATCTAGATTGCCTTACTCTGATTACTAAGGCACCACATTGCTTGAGACAGCTTTGAAGAATAAATTGCTGATTGTTGCTTCCCAGAACTTCCATAATTCCCGAAGCTTCCTGACCAGCCTGGGACTTTTTCAGGATAGCCTCTACTCTTGCTGCTTTTGTGACATGGCCTATGTCTGGTCAGGGTAGCACTTCTTTTACTTGAAGAACTCCCTTTCTTTTTGACCACAGTCTTATGCCTGGCTTTCTGTGTAGTTGTTGATCATTATTCATGAAATTGCTATCTCGATTCCTCAAATCTTCAATTTATGAGTGCTTCAATTTCCTGATAGATACCTTCAATTGAGTAATGATTTAAAGAATGAGATTATTCTCTAGTGTTTGAAAAACCCAAAGACCCCAGCATTTGGGATAAGAATCCAGCAGTGCTACTACTGGGTTTGTATCCCAAAGAAATACTAAAGAAGGGAAAGGGACCTGTATGTGCCAAAATGTTTGTGGCAGCCCTGTTTGTAGTGGCTAGAAATTGGAAAATGAATGGATGCCCATCAATTGGAGAATGGCTGGGTAAATTGTGGCATATGAATGTTATGGAATATTATTGTTCTGTAAGGAATGACCAGCAGGAGGAATACAGAGAGGGTTGGAGAGACTTATATGAACTGATGCTGAGTGAAATGAGCAGAAGCAGGAGATCATTATACATGGCAACAATAAGACTATACAGTGATCAATTCTGATGGATGTGGCTCTCTTCAACAATGAGATGGTTCAAACCAGTTCCACTTGTTCAGTGATGAAGAGAGCCATCTAAACCCAGAGAGAGAACTGTGGGAACTGAGTGTGGACCACAACATAGCATTCTCATTTTCTCTGTTGTTATTTGCTTGCATTTTGTTTTCTTTCACAGTTTTTTATGTTCTTTCTTGATCTGATTTTTCTTGTGCAGCAAGATAATTGTATAAATATGTATACATAAATTGGATTTAAGATATATTTTAACATATTTAACATGTATTGGACTACCTGCCATCTAGGGTAGAGGGAGAGGGAAAGAGGGGAAAATTTGGAACAAAAGGCTTTGCAAGAGTCAATGTTGAAAAATTACCTATGTATATGTTTTGTCAATAAAAAGCTTTAATAAAAAAATGAAATCATTCATAACAATCAACATAATTTGAAATTATAATTTACATACATTAAAGTATAATGAGTTGAGATACAAAATGGAAGCACTCCATTGCTTCTGACTCAAGGAAAGATTAATCTAGCTTGATTAATACAAATCAGAAACTTTATTTTTAGCTCTATCAGTCAACCAATACCTCTCAATTTTTCCTTATGGTAAGAGACAAAACCTAATGATTACTGACTAACTACATCTAAAAACAGCTAAGATCTTATCAATATATGAAAAACTATCAATTAATCATTTGGTTTATCAGTGTTTCTGATAATATTCAAACAAGTACAACAAAATATATCAGTAAAAAAAAAAAATAAACAAGATAAAGACATGATTCTTTTTTCTAATAAAGAATTTACCCTTACCCTAGGGCCTAACTACTTTGCAAATCACTTTTTTTAAATTAACTGTTAAAGAATTTAAAATTAACAGAATTTCACATTTATGATGGGGGAGAAAACAACATGTTTGGTAGAAAAACTAATGTGAGAAAGCAGAATCTTGAATGAAAAAAAAGTCTGGGTAAATGATTCTAAAAAGATTATAAAATAAATGTATCCTTTACAGACCTTAATATAAAAAAAACTAGTAAATTTGGGGAACAAAGCAAAAGATAGGTGTAAATGGAAAATAAGTAACCAATTAATAAACATTTATTAAGCACCCACAGAAATATCTTTTTTAAAGTATAATAATTTACTTAGAAAATCTTAACTAATCAGTAAAATAGTAATTGAAATCATTAATAGCTACAATAAGATAGCAGCATATGAAATAAATTCATAAAATATTTGATAAATTTTTCATAAAGTAATAACAATAAATCCAAGAAGAAATTATGGAAAATAATATTATTTAAAAGAATCCAAAAGTGTATAAAATATCTGGGAATCCATCTAATAAAGTATATAAATACATTAAAATTATGTTTACAGAAATAAAAGGAAGTTTAAATATTGGAAGAATATTCAATGTTCATGACTGGAATCATAGATTTGACATTGGAAAGAGCCTCAGAGATCATCTAGTTCAACCTCTTCATTTTACAAATGAGAAAACCAAAGCCTAGAAAACTTAAATACCCTGTCCAAAATCAAACAATTAATAAGTGAAAGAGCTAAGTTTTAAATTCAGATCCTGAGATTTTAAATCTAGCATACCTATCACTATACCAAGGAATTAAGTCAAATATATAACATTAATGTCTATGTTCCAATAGATAAGTGGCCAAGGATATGAAAAAATGCAAGTTATAATGGTTCACATCAGAAAAAGAAAATTAACAAAGATGATAAAACCCAGAAATATTTAATGTTGATTTGGCTAGGGGAAGAGAGGAACATTATAATAACATGAGTAGGGCTATAAATTGGTCAACCATTTTGAAAACAATTTGGGTTTATGTAAAAATAGTCTTTAAATATGACCTGCTTAAAATTACATAGGTGCTAAGCATAAGAGTTGATTCCAGAACCAGCATTTCCTTTATTCTACTGTACAGTCTCATAAATAAATAGATAGACATATTTATATACATATACCTATACATTATAAATAGGTAAGCAAGATAAAATATATACTTTTATGTGTGTGCATGAATATATTAATATGGATTTGTACATGTATATACAAGTGTCATGTGTAAAGAATATGCATACATATCATAAATATACTTTTTGGCCACAAAAAATGAAAATAAATGAGGCAATTGTCAGTTGGGTGATGGCTTAACAAACTGTGGTACATGAATATGATAAAATATTATGCACTATAAAAATTATGTATATGAGAAATTCAGAAAATTTGGGGGAAATTAATTGAAGCAGACTGAAATAAGCAAAATGAAGATAATACACTGACTATAATAATGTTTTTTAAAAGAGCGCTTAAACTAAGCTGAATTGTTTTTAAATTGAAGATAATTCTCTCCAAGTAGGATAAAATCTGAAGTGATTTCTAAACATTAAAATTTACATTAATTTTAAGACTTGTTTCCAGAAAATTAAGAGCAAAACAAGCTACATTTTTTCCATTAGTTCTTTGCTTTATTCCTAGGGCACAGCATATATACATTCATTTATTCATTCATTCAACAACCATTTCTAATCACCAGCTGGAGAGGTTATATAATCATATGGATAAACAGATGTCCCCAATTTTAGTTTCTTACTCTGTAGAGTCCTATGATTGCCCTTAAAGTCATTATCTCGTATTTCTGGCAAAGAGCAAAATCTTTAAATCTCTGCAAATATCAGAGAAGAACTAATTACTGTCTTCCAAGGATATTCTTTACTTCTGCTCTTCTTGATCTCTTTGAGAACATAAAAGAAGAAATATGTTGAATATATACACATATGTATACATACATGCACTTATGCACATATATACTTAAAACAGAGGAAAGAGGATCTTTTCAGAGAGTGATGTTATGCAGATATGTGTGGAGTTAATATCCCATTTTGGCTGCATCCAGTTAGGACTTCTAACTTACTAGTGGCAGCCTTCAAAAAAGATTCACTTTAATAAAACCTGCAAGAAAATGGCAATGAGAACATGACCTGACAATTTCTTTTGACTGCTACTATAAAACCGAAAGTGACTATTTTGAGTGGAAAAATCCTTTCTTTGTGACAGAACATACATATCATAAATTACTTTTTGGCCACAAAAAATGGAAATAAATGAGACAATTGTCTCATTGTCTTCTCATTGTCATAGCCCCATCATCTACATGATATGATTTTAAGACTATACATGAAAGAAACTTATGAAAAATTATTACATTCTATTCCTGAAATTTTTTATTAGTTGTGCCTGTGAAATTGAAGATAATTGTTAAAAATAAAAACTATTCTCTTTTCAAGACAACATAATCAAATGTTACTAGCTGAGCTTCGATTCATTTTTCATATTTGTTAGCAGCACTCTATTGACATTATTAATATCACAGAAAATTTATGATAGAAGTGATTAATGGAGATCTGAAAATGACTAGCAATCTAGAAGAGAAAGCTTACCTGGGTAGAGTATTGTGGAATCATTGAGAAGCCAGGAGGCAACAGGAGGGCAATGAGCAGAAATGGGAGTGAGGGGAGAGGGCCCAAGCAGAAAATCAGCAACTGAATGTAGAATCATGGTGATGAAAAGCAAATTCATCCACTTTTGCCTAAGGTCAAGCCTGCTTACAATATTTTAATTAAAGGTTTTATTGGCTGGATTTGCTTCTACAATATGCTTGAACTATTTTCTAAATTTATATGTTTTTTAAAAATAGCCACACATCAATCTGATAAAATGTTGACCTGAGCTGATTTACTGTAGGAGTGCCACTCTTCATTTATTCAACTGAGTGACAAAGCGCTGTGGGCCCACACTTCAAAGACTTGGAATTTACTTCAATCATTCAGAACATGAAACAGAACAGGACTGAATTTTCAGCCTTCAGGTCAGAAGATTCCATCAAAATTTTTGAGGACCCACTGTAAGCTGACCACTGTGCAAACGATTTTGGAAAGCTGTAAAGAAGGAAGGCATTGTCTTTCTCCACAAGGAACTTTATCATCCTATAACCACCAGATGGTGGGAGTAGAGGGGAGGATGAGAACATTTTATGATGCACATATATTGAACAGTTTAAACTTTCCATGATTCATTTAGACTAATTGGACTGGCAGAATTTAGAAAGTATTCAAAAAAAGCTTCTTATTGATTCAGTAAATATCTGATTATTGGTCAGACTGCATGTGTGCTTATCATATAAGTTTTCCCCTATAATAGAGTGCCTCATGTTCCTAAGAACAATATTTTTACAGCCAGGGGAAGTGTATAGTTGTGATTAGCAGAAATGACTTCTATCCAGATGGTGTTTTATGACATCATATATAGGAAAATTTTACAGGTGGATTTTGACTTTTGTGTGACTTTGCCCCATGTTCCTTATCCTCTTAAATTTCTGTTCTCCCCCTCCTCCCAACTCCTCCTGACTCTAATTTAAATATCTCATCTAAAATTAATGTTCTTGTTAATAGAGGCTCCCAACCTCTCAATTTGAAATGTCTCTCTCAATGTTGAATAGTATTTCCTACTCTGGATCTCTTCTACCTGTTTCCACTATATCATAATTTATCTGCCTTATGCCTTTTGCTCTCAGGGTCTTTGCTAAGTGACTACCATCTTATCTGAAACTCATTTAGGTGCTGGTAAATTGTAATGGACTTACAAATTTTGGGTCCTATGTTAACAGTGGCCTTCAATGTCTTAAATCTAAGGGAATGAAATATACTTTAATATTTTCATTGAGTCATGATCTTATCAATGTGGAGACTCTTTCCTTTGGTGTAGATTACAACTTAACCATTCTTTAAATGAAATATTTTTTCCATTTTTTGCCATATTTAATAAAGAATTTAAGCAATATGCTAGAAACCTTTCTCTGGCTCTGTTAATATTCCATCTTTACTAGTAAAGCACTGAAATTCCTAGCTATTAGTCTTAGCTCTTTGTATGTTATTAGCCCAGTAATGCTGGGTCTTTTCTGTTCATTCTCAAATACTCAAATCTAATGCCTGACCATCCTTGGCAAAACTTGTCATTGTTTTCTCATGTTTACCACAAGGAATCAAGCTTCTCATCTATCAACCTTATTATCTCTAGGATCAACTCCAAATTACTTTGTAATATAGTTTTGGTAATAAATTTTGTTTTTTTAATAACCTACAAGGAGATTTCTTTATTGAGTTACAATCTATATAGAGAACGTATTATGGGGTTTTGGCAGAATTCTCTACCCAATAGAATATCTTTTTGATCTAGATGAAACGTGGAGGTGAAGAGGAACAGCTTCCATTTTTAGAAAGTATATGCTTTAGTATAATTATTATTTTTATTACCTTTAATGATCCATGAGGGTTTTGTTGCATTCAAATAAAAAACTCGAATTATTGATCTAGCCTTCCCTGAAACTAACTGAAAACATTTGACATTAGTCTGCAAGGATTGGATGGCAATGACTTTGTGGCTGAGGTTAGGAGAAAGCCTATGAAGGGGAAAGAGAACATTGTATGATTGGTCAGTCAGATGTGGGGTACCCTCTAGTAAGTAGCTATTTTAATTATATATGGGGAACCCTCTCAATAAGATTTTTAAAGTCCATTTGTTGATTATATTAAATTACTCCCAAGAGCTTAACAGGGAGAATAAAAACATTGCAAAAGGCTGGTTCTTAATAATAATATATGACCAGCATAAGGAAAATAAAAATATTTTTAATTCAGCAATTGAAATCAGATAGGAATGAAGTTTTATTTTGCTTATTTTTTTAAATAATAATTGCTTTTTATTTTTCAAAATACATGCAAAAATAGTTTTCAGCATTCACCTTTGCAAAACCTTGGGTTCCAAATTTTTCTTCCTTCCTTTCTACCTTCCCCCTCTCCTAGACAGCAAGCAATCTAATATAGGTTAAACATGTACAATTCTTCTAAGTATATTTCCACATTTATCATAGTACGCAAGAAAAACCAGATCAAAAAGGGGAAAAAATGAGAAAAAAACAAGTAATTTTGTTTATTTTTTAAAAATCATGATTTGAATGCTGAGATCAGTCAATGAACATTTTCTAACTACTTATTATGTACCGGGCACATATGCTAAGCACAAAGGATACAAAGAATGACAAAAAACACTGATCCTACCCTCAAAATGCTCACATTTCAGTGAGAGTCAAAATACAAATAACTATATACATATAATATGTATACCAAGGAGGGATAAAAAGGTTTAGAATAGCTTGTTGATGCCTGGGATAGTAAATCAATTAAGAAAGTGTAGTAGGATTTCCTTGCTGCAGAAAGAGCCCAACTGAGATTATATAATATAAATGTGTCATGTATTCAATTTGCATGATTTCATAATTGTCTGCAATTTCATCTGATGGCGTATAAATGGAAATAGATGAGATGAATGGTAGAAAATCTCCAGAATTGACATATGATAGTGAGTAATTAGTAGTAAAACAAGGGGACGGGAAGATTTAAAGAAGATATTATAGAGTTGACCTCGTCACCACAGGGTTAAGATAGAGAAAGAAACAAAAGTGGTCACAAAGATAGTCATATCTTGGATTTTGCCATCATCCATAATTATTTTGTATCACTTGATGTTTTTCTAATTTTTTATTATTCTAATATTTGTATTAAGATCCTCTCCTACTGAAGCTGCCCAGAATGGAATACACAATTTTGAATACAGAAAACAAAGCAGCAATCAAATTGTCACAAATTGTGAGGGTAGAGATGGTGGAAACTGCAAACTCCAAAATTCAGAACAATTAACTTTTACTATGTCAATGACAACACATTTTGCAACTGATGAAGAAGAATATGTAAACATAAAGAAAAGGAAATTTATTAACATAAGATTATTCTGCACTCAACAGAAATTGCAAATAAAGAATGGAATAATGGTTCCATTAAGAAAGGAAAGAAACTTAACATATAAGTTCAAAATGGCATTCAATTAAAGGGGAGCATTTAAAGCATTCCTGGGGGAAGGAAATGTATTTAAGATAATTTAAACAGAAAGACAAAAAAATGTAAATAATTATTATTATCAAGGAATACACAAGTAAATAAATAAATTTGCCCATTTCCAAAGATTATTAAAAAGGAAAAAACTAGAGAAAGAAAAGAGACATACTTACTATTTTTAAATGAAAACTACATAGATTAAATAACTACATTACAAGATTTAAAAAATATATACAAGAGGATAAAGATGAAAGCAGAACTTAAATAGAATCAATGCTAGAATAACAAGCTGAAAAGAATAAACCTTGAAAGATTAAAACAGATTGACTTCACAACCTCAGATTCCCCTATCTCCACAGGTGAATCACTATAATCAATGGAACTAAACTGCACAATGGAAGAGGATATGAAAGAAAAGAGAGGGACTAGAAAAAAGAGGGGAATGGTCGATGTATCTTAAATCAATAAAAAACAATTAAAATAAAATAAACATAGGCTCTCAGTAAGAAGAGACAATTTAGGAGGCAGGGTCTAGTAACCAAAAAAGGGATAAAAACAGGGGATATAAAAAGGAGAAATATCAATTCAGTGATGGGAAGGAGCCCTGCTGGGTCTCATGGAGGAGAGATATTCCATAAAGAAATTGGTAACTTAGGCTGAGTAGAGGTTTCAGGGATGCAATATTTAGATCATTACTTCAAAAAGAATATTATACTTCCAGGGACAATATCATGCCTCTTTAAAGGGGGAATTAGAGTTCTTGGGCACCAGTAGCATTCAAAGGGTAGGAAGACAAAGAAACAGAAAGGAAATTCCTTACTAGAATAGAAAGAAAAGGATCTTGAGGAAAGAAGAAACTGCAGTTGGACAGTTTGTTACAGTTAGTAAATTTTACTAACTAAATTATTGCTAACCAAGGACATAATGAAATTTCTATCATGGGGAAATTGTCCTATCCTTACTAACCCTACAGAAATTAATGTTTTTAATAATAACAGCTAGATATTTCAAAATACATGCAAAGATACTTTTCATATTCACCCTTGCAAAACTTTGTGTTTCAAATTTTTCTCCCTTTCTCCCTATTTCCACCATTCCCTAGACAGCAAGTAATACAATATAGATTAAACATGCTCAATTCTTCTAAATATATTTACACAATTATCATGCTGCACAAGAAAAAATAAAATCAAAAGTGGAAAAAATGGAAAAAAAAAGTAAGCAAACAACAACAACAACAAAGGTGAAAATACTATGTTCTGATTCATATTCAGTCCCCATAGTCCTCTTTCTGGATCACAAATCTATTGGAATTGGCCAGAATCCCCTCATTGTTGAAAATGAAAATGAAAAAAGCCAAGTCCATCACAGTTGATCATCATTAATCATTGTTGTGTACAATGTTCTTCTGATTTTACTATCTTCACTTAGCTTCAGTTCATGTAAGTCTCTCCAGGCCTTTCTGAAATTGGCCTGCTGATCTATAAAAATAGAACAATAATATTCCATTATGTTCAGATACCATAACTTATTCAGCCATTCCCCAGCTGAAGGGCATCTATTCAGTTTCCAATTCCTTGCCACTACAAAAAGAGCTACTACAAAAATTTTTGCACATGTGGCTCCTTTTTCCTTTTTATGATCTCTTTGGGAAACAGACCCAGTAGAGACACTGCTGGGTCAAAGGGTATGCACAATTTTCTAGCCCTTTGGGCATAGCTCCACTTGCTCTGCAGGATGGTTAGATCAGTTCACAACTCCACCAAAAATGTCGTGGTGTTCCAGCTTTCCCACAATCCCTTCAAGATTTATCATTATCTTTTCCTGTTGTCTTAGCCAATCTGAGAGGTGTAAAGTGGTACCTCAGAGTTGTCTTAATTTGTAATTTCTAGGACTAAAGCACAATAGTAAAAAATAATCAATAAGACCTATATAACAGTACAACTGATATTATTTAAAGAAGAAACTCAAAGTTAGTACTTTAGAAGCTTTGATTCATGAAGATCTATGAGATTAAAGAATTCATAAATATAAAGAATGAGTCAAGGCATTCAAATTTAGAAAATAAAATGAAAAGAATTAATAAAGAAAACAAGATAAAGAAATCCTTTTAAGAAAAAAATCAGAAAATGAAAAAAATATTGAAAGAATTTGAAGGGCAAAAGATAATTAAATATTTAAAAGAGAGAATAATATTACTAAATAGAAGCAAGAAAAAAACCGCAAAACTACAGAAATAGATGACAAAATGCTGTCTTAAAAGAGAAAGATGAACCTACTTGTAGAGGACTGAAACTCTTGAATCGATGCACTGAGGTCAGGACAGCCAAGCACTTGAGGCTAACTACCAATTGGACAATACTCTATGGGCATATGCTTGGAAAATGGCCCTTCCCACTATCCTGTGCTGACTCGATGATTGGTGTATTCAGAGGATTGTAGGAGGGACTAAGGAGTGGAGTAAGACTAGCCAGGATCAGTTTGGCAGTGGATGAGGAAGAAGGAAGTTGTGGAGATCCTGCTTCCATCCCCTTCATTTCTACCCCTAAAGACCAAGAATAAAGACTAAGGACTTTGCTTATTCTGACTCCTGCTGATTCTAAGGTATCCAGGGTGCTAGTGCGGTCGTCACACGTACTTATTCATAAAAAGGAACGTTGCAAACAAAAGTAGAAAATAATATAAACCTATTTCTCATAAAAATAAAAGTAAATATGTCAAACCATCTAACAAAAGGAAAGTGAATAACAGATTGGCTAAGAAAATAAAACAGGATAAACTGTTGCAGATCCCCCCAAAATCTAAAAATCATCTAAATTAATCAAAAAACTTTTTTTATTGAATTGCAAGACAAAGACAGTATATGATGATAGTTGATGTCCCTTAAGATTGGGCAAATCTGACAAAATAATCAAAAGAGGAAATTTTAACTAATTGCTAGAGCAATTGATAGTTAAAAGATTTATGACATCTTCCAAATGAGGCTACTAAAAAACATATGCATTTCTCAGCACAATGTTGAAATTTAATAAAAATTGTGGATGTATTAGGAAACAAATATTAAAAATAAATGTTAAAAGGAAGAAGTAAAAATGATAGATACCATAATGAAATAAAATTAATAATCAGTTTAAGTAACACAAACAAAACAAAAAGACGTAAGTGGAGACAATAATAAAATCCTAAAATTAATGTCAAACAAATAATAGGAAAAATAATTGTGTGTAAGACAACAATAATGATTAAACACCTTACCATAATTTCTAGAATATAGCTAAATCAGTACTCAGGGGTAAAAATGTGTCCCTGAAAATAAAGAAGAAGAGAGCAAATAGAATATGTACTTTTTAAAACAAATAAAACAAATAAAAATAAATAAACCTTAAATATTATTTTTTACAAAAAAGAAGCTATAAATCCTAGAGAATCAATTTTTAAATTACTTAAAATTATTAACAACTTTAACAAAGTTGTGGATACAAAATAAATCCAAATAAATCATCAGCATTTCTATATATTACCAACAAAGTCTATCATCAAGAGAAAGAAAGAGAAATGCCATTTAAAATACCTGTAAACAATATAAAATACTTTGGAGTCTACCTGCCAAGGAAAACCCAGGAATTATATGAACACAATTATAAAATAATTTTTCACACAAATAAAGTTAGATCTAAAAATATTAATTACTCATGGGAAGGCTAAATAACAATATAATAAAAATGACAACTATATTTTAATTAATGTATTTATTCAGAGCCATCCTAATCAAACTATCAATTATTTTATAGAGCTGGGAAAAACAATAACAAAATTCATCAAGAATGTAAGGATATCAAGGGAATCAATGAAGAAAAATTGTGGAGGAAGGTGATCCAGTAATGCCAGATCTCAAACTGTGTAATAAAGTAATAAATTATCAAAATAATCAGTTACTAAGTAAGAAATAAATTGGTGAATCAGTGGAATATATTAGGCACAAATTACATGACTATAGTAATCTACTATAATTAATATTACTAATTACTATAGTAATATGATAAAAACAAAGATCCAAACTTTTGGAACAAAAACTCATTATTTGACTAAAACTGCTGAGAAAATTGAAAAACAATATGACAGAAGTGAGGTATAGACTACCATCTCAATCCCTAAACCAAAATAAATTCAAAATGAGTATGCTTTTTAAAAGTAAAGGGTGATTCTATATGCAAATTAGGAGAGTAAGGGATAGTCTACCATCAGATTACATTAAGTTATATAATATTCTATTATTTACATATATCATAACTTATTAGGCCATTTTCCAATTGATGGCCATTCACTCATTTTCCAATTCTTTGCCATCACATAAAGAACTTCTACCAACATTTTTGCACAGGTGGGTCTCTGAGGACATTAAATTAAAAAGATTTTGCACAAACAAAACAAATACAGCCAAGATGAAAGGGGATACAGAAAGCTAGAAAAAAAAAGTGTACAGCTAGTGTTTCTGATAAAGATCTCATTTCTAAACTATAGAGAACAGAGTCAAATTTATAAAAATACAAGTCATTCCCCAAATAATAGATAGTCAGTGGATATGAACAGATAATTTTCAGATGAAGACATTAAAGTCATCTATAATCATATACAAAAATTCTCTAAATCATTATTAGAGAAATATAAATTAAAATACCACCTCACCCTTACCAGATTGGTTAAGATGACAGGAAAAAATAATGATAAATGTTATAGGGGATGTGGAAAAACTGAGACACTAATGCATAGTTGGTGAACCTGTGAATTGATCCTGTATTACAAAAAAATCAGAAAAGAGGAAAATGGACCCACAGGTGCAAAAATGTTTGTAGCAGCTCTTTTGTGGTGGCAAAGAATTGGGGAAAATGGATGCCCATCAATTGGAGAATAACTGAATAAGTTATGTTATATGAAAATAATGGAATATTATTTTTCTATAAGAAATGATGAACAGGCTGATTTTAGAAAAGCCAGGAAAGACTTAAATGAGCTGATGCTGAGTGAAGCAAGCAGAACTAGAAAAACATTGTAGACAGCAACAGCAAGATTGTGTGATAATCAACTACTATAGACTTGGCTCTTCTCAGCAATAGAGTGATCCAAGGCAATTCCAATAAACTTTGGATGGAAAATGCCAACTGCATCCAGAGAGAGAACTATGGAAACTTAATGCAGATACAGAGTGAAGCATACTATTTTCACTTTTTTCCCCTTCTTTTATTTTTAAAAACTGACAACACACACAAAAAAAAAAAAAAAAAAAAAAAAGGATTTTTTTTAAACAATCATGCAACTAATGGAAAACCAAGTGATCTTAAATAATCAAAAGAATTCTCTCATTTTAAAAACAATTAATGCTAAAACCACAAAAGCTATTATCAAATAATGAGGAGATGGGGCAACTAGATGGCACAGTGAATAGAGCACCATCCCTGAAGTCAGGAGGATCTGAGTTTAAATTTGATTTCAGACACTTAACACTTCCTAGCTGTGTGACCCTGGGCAAGTCACTTAACTCCAATTGCCTCAGCAAATAAAAATTAAAATTAAAAAATGAGGGAGAAAATCATTTTATCTGATTCCTTTTATTTCACAACTATAGTTCTAATATCTAAATCAATTACACATAAACAAAGATGGAGAACTATGAACAATATCATCATATAATGTAGAATTTTAAAATTTTTACATAAGTTACTCCCAACAAATTACAACAAATCATACAATATAACTAAGTTTGATCTATACGAGGGATGCAAGAATTGTTCATCCTCAGGAAATCAATCAGAATAATTAATCATGTTAAAAGTATATATATTCAGAATTACATGATAATATTAATAGATGCAGAAAAATTTGACAGATATAATATACATTTATATTTTTAAAAGACCCTACAAAGGTTAGAGGTACACTTTTTAATATCATAAAAAGTGTTTATCTAAAACTGAAAGCAAGTATCAAATTTAATAGCATATCCTAGAAAGCTTCCCATCAAATATAGTGGCAAATCAAGAAAGCTGAGATTCCCTGTTATTATTATAATATGGTTTTTTAAATGCTAGCGATTGCAATAGGAAAAGAAAATGAAATTAAAGTATAAAGACAGACAAAAAAGGAAATAAAATGATCTGTATTTGAGCTTATTTAGAAAATGAAAAAATTAGGAAAGATACAATCCAAACAATTAATAGCTTGAGCAAAGTTATAGACTAATATTTAGAATGTAATATGAAATCACAACAAAATCGAGGGGGAAATTACTTATTTTTCAATTACATGCTTAATTCCACCCCCCCCCCAATATAATAATCCAAAAATAAATCCACTCCCCCCAAAAAAACAGGTTTTTATGATGTCCATGAAAAGCACTAAGACCTGATGATATAAAGAGAATTAAGACAATCCCAGTTCTTAAGGAGCTTACATTCCAATGGAGAAGATGTACAAACTATGTACATACAAAATATGTACAGGGCAAATTAGAAGTAATCTCAGAGGGAAGGAACAAAAATTAAGGGGAAGGCAGAGGTTAAGAAGGTAGAAAAGATATGTTAAGTGATATGGAATGATGAGAAGACAATAAAAGAGAACATTCCAAAAATGATCTCAATTTTTTCAGTGAAGTATGAGACAAGGTTCTCAGCTGACCTGGGGAGTTTGAGAAGAGACAAAAATGTACTAGGAAGATATGATGCAATGAAAATAAGTTGACATTATTTAACATAATATTGTAGGGGACCAAATCAATATAGTTTCATACTCTTCACTAGCTTCAATCAGCAGCATGTTGGTGGAAACAAAGGCAGTGAATAATGGGAGAATTTGGCAGGTGATAATCTGCAATAGGATAAGGAAACAAGAGACTTAAGTATTAGAAGATAGTGTCATGTTGAACTTACTCACCAGGGGCTCAAAAAAAATGGAAAGAAGCATGTGTTTCAGTGCTTCAGTAGTAGCTTTGAAAAGAAATGGGAATGGGGGGAAGGATTAAAGGTTACCATTAGACTGAAGGTCATGATATTGAATTGAATTGAAGGGGTCATAAGACAGAGGGCGGAAAATTATATGATAAAACATTATGGTCCAGTAAAGTAATTTTCTAGGTCGTGAACATGGAAATAAATAATTGTGTGGAATGATAGGACCAAAAATATAACCATCCCTGTGAATAACTGAGAAGTAATGGGAAATGAGAAAGTTGAAGAACACAGAGGTGAGCATATTTGTAGGAGAATCACTCTGCCTGCTGAACTTCCCTAAAATGAACACAGGAGCCGGGGGATAGAGAAAGATTATAAACTAGCCATTTAATTCAAGGAGGATGGAAAGAGAATATCCTGGGTGTTGGTATATATTATCAGAATCTTGATTGAGTGATGAATATGAATTGATTGAACATGAAGATGGAAAAGTTAAGGAGTAAGAAAGATGGTAGAGAGAAAATTTTGAAGTAGCAATGTGTAGCAAGGAGTATTCTACTTCCTCCATAATGACCAAAGAGTCAAGTTGTATGAATGAAAGTGCTACTCATTATAGAAAGGGTATCCAATTTTGCCATTTTATCAGAAAGGAACCAGATATCAATGAGATTCAAAAAGAAGAAAAGATTGAGAGAGGAAAATGTTCAAGATGAAAGTAGATATTTCTGTATAATAATAGCAAAACCCAAGAGACAATAATAGAAAATGAAATCCCACTCAAAATGACTAAAATATTTAGAGGTTTTGGTGGGAGAAATATACTAACCCCACCTCATAGAATAGCTTCCTTAAAAATGTTATTCTAGATTTAGTTAATTAAGGAAACTAAAGGCTCAGATCATTGAATTCTCTTTTTCATTGCCTGGATACCAAACAGCCAGAAAAACCTTTGTGGGAAGAAGGGGAGGTCTCTGAAGTGTGTCTGATGAATTATGTTGAGTAACACAGGCAAAGATGCTCAATTCAATTCTAAATGCTAAATCAATTCAAGGTGATCTTAATGCCTATCCTTATTGAATATCCTTCTCTACCTATGGCTAACTAAAATTTCCATTTCTTAACTATTTTTTAATTTTTTTATTCATTTTAAACAAAAATAACACAGGAAAAGGGGGGAAAAGAACATTTCCATGTAGATGGCAGAAAATGAGAGGATTCAATAAAAAAACAATAAATTTCCATTTCAAGAAAATCTATGTGATAAATACTATACATTGTTTCAAAACTGCCTGATTTTGTGTGCCTTCTTCTAGGTTTTCTGTTGTTGTCTGTTGTGTACTTTTCAATTTTATTTTTTTCTCCCTCCCTTACCCTGCCCTAGAGAAAGGTACAATTAAATATAAATATTACATATATATAAATATACATATCTATAAACATACACACAAAAACATGTACACACATATACAAATATGTAAGACCATATTGTGAGTATTTTTGTCAGATTTTTCTCTAGAAGTAGATATCATTTTCTTTAGCAAGTCCAAGTCTTCTCTTGTTTTTATAAATCAACCAGCTCATCACTTCTTATATCACAGTATTATTCTATATGACAGTTTGTTTAGCCATTCTCTCAACTGAAGAGCATCTATCACTTTAGGCAATCTAATAGGTGTAAGTTCTGATATCTCAGAGCTGTTTTAATTTATATTTTTCTAAACAATAATGATTTAGAGCATTTTTACATGATTACACATGTATTGCCTATATTTCTTACATGATTTCTTCATCTTTATGTAAATCTACCTGCTCTTATTCCATTTATCATTTACCATTTATAAATTTAAATGATTCATATTCTCAAAAATTTAACAAACTTCTTTATGTATTGGAGAAATGAGACCTTTATCTAAGAGATTGCCTAAGAATGTTTTTCCTCTCAATTTTTTCCTTTTCTTCTAGTGTTGACTATATTGGCTTTATTTGTATGAGAATTTTTTAATTAAAAAAATAGAACTTATCCATTTCAGCAATGCTCTCTAGCTCTTGTTTCTTTATATATTATTCTCCTATTCATGATTCTGATAGATGTTATGTTTCATGTTTTTTCTAATTTTCTTGTGATATCTCTCTTTATATCTAGGTCATGAATCCATTTTGACTTTATCTTGGTACATGGTTTATGCCCAATTTCTGCCAGACTGCTTTCCAACTTTTCCAACAATTTTAACCAAATAATAGATTCTTATCCCACAAGCTTAAATCTTTTCATTTATCAGATACATGTTACTATGATCATTTGCTACTGTGTATATTGTGTGTCTCTTTTATTTCACTGATCGACCTTTCTATTTCTTAACCAGTACCAAATAGTTTTAATAATTACTGTCTCCAGCCACGCTATCCTGTAAATGATCTTATCCCCTATGGTCCCTCTGGTGACTGCAAACTTCAATTGCTAGAGAGAACTGAAAACAGAAACATTACTTTCCTGCAAAAGCCTACAACCATCAGAGTCCTTACCCCTCTGCTACTCATCAGATAGAGGCTTGTTCCTTTTCTCCCACAGCAGCACCTGGGGACCATGTCTGATAAGTGTAGCTATGCTTAGCATACCTCAAGAGTAGAAGGTCTTTCAGTATACTTCTACTCAACTATCTGAACCCCATAACATGAAAGTTCCTGAGACTGAGACTACGTTCAAACCCAGCTGCTTCCAAGCCTTATTATTTGCACTCAGACCAAACCTCCACCCCTCAACCCAAGTCTTTCCTAGGGTCCCCTCAAGTTGCCTTACCCTGGTTTTTGCATTCACTTTGAGGTAATATTTTGTCTTTGCGGAGGAAATTGGAGAGTCTGAAGTTTTCTGACTTATTCTGCCATTTTCCCCTTTTGTTAACTATTGAATGACTTATAAGTATCTCATTTTCTTCTCATATGAAACTTAAGCTACTGATAGACTAACCGGAGACAGGTTTCTCAGCCCAGAATAAGAGTCAATCTCAACACCTGAGATACTTGTACCAATTTGATCTTAAACTGTTCTTTAAAAATGTAAAGAACAACTTAAACAGTAAAAGAATATTCAGCGCTCATGTTTGAACTGAGTCCATAAACCAGTATTGATAATTTGCCAAATCTAATTGACAGTATTTGTGATATACATGTGCACATATCCAAAATCCATTCACAAATAGATGTAACCTAAAAACATGAAAAAAGAGGTCTTAAAAGAATTGCAAACTATTAGCAACATATGAAAGAATGCTTCAATGAAGTTTCATCTCAAACCCAGTAAATTGGTAAAAATGACAGAAGTTGGAAATACTCAATGTTAGAGAGACTATAGGAAGATAGGAACACTAGTATATTTTGGAAGGAGCTGTGAATCAACACAAAAATTTGGAAAACAATTTATAATTAAACAAATAAGGTGATTAAAATGTTCATAACTTTTGACCCAGATATTCCACTACTATGAATGTTCCCAATGAGTTTATTGATTAAAAAGAAATTCCTCATAAATACCAAAATGTTTACAGAAGCACTTTTTGTGATAACAAAGTATTGGAAACAGAAATTATACTCATTATCTAAGGAAAGGATAAAAAATTGTAGTACATGAAAGTCATAGAATATTACTATGCAATAACAAATAAGGAATATGAGGAATATAGAGAAGCAGTATATGAACATATGCAAAGTGAAATGGAGCCAAGAAAACAATATACACACTGACCACAACATTGTAAAGAATAATGAAAACATATTGAAACAATTGAAAATGAATGTTATAAAATTACAAAAAATAAGCTTGACTTCATGGATCTAGGACATATATGGCATCTATCCAATTGATTTCTTCCCTATTTTTCTTTAGAAAATTAACTTTTGTTTATGGAATAACTCTCAGGATTGGGAGAGGAGATGCAGAAGGAGATTAAGGTAATGTAAAAACAACAATTATCAGTAACATTTGTTGGTTGCTTTTTTTTTTAAGTTTGCCAACTCTTCAAAACATTTAATAATGAGATCTTGTATAATACAAGATTTCATGGTCACTGCCTAATTTGCTAATTATGAAGTATTGTAAAATTGTATTTTAAAGTTGTTAAAATAAAATTAACTATATGAAGGACATACTGTAGCACTTTGCCCACTTCTGGCTCCAATTTCTTGGCTGTAAAGTCATGCCTATGAATGATGCAGTGGATCAAGTTCACTTGTGGTGTTGTCTCTGTAACATTACCCCAGAACTCTATCTTTATTCTAGTGAAAGCAGCTGCTCCACAGGATTTTCATAAAACATTGTTTTTTTTATTCAAGAAATCATTCACTGGTTAACAATAAATCTTCACCATCATACCTTTCCTTTAAATATTCACACACACACACCCCCCAAAAAAAAAGCAGTTCTTCATGTATTTCATTATGAAACATAGTCTAGCAGTTCCAAAAACTGAGACATGTTAGAAATAAATATAACCCACATTGCTATAAAGACTTTAGTCCAAAATACATTAACTAGTGATGTTGTAGAATTGAGGCTTGGGGGACTACTTTACACTATAAAAATTTAAGTAAAGTTGCAAGTGAGAATTTGGAGTTTTCCTTCCTTTTGGGACCAGGGATTCCAGGCATTTTGCTCCCAAAGTATCCTTTCTTTTGGGACTATAATGATATGAATAATATGGAATATTATTGTTCGGTAAGAAATGACCAACAGGATGATTTCAGAAACCTGGAGAGACTTACACGAACTGATGCTGAGTGAAATGAGCAGGGCCAGGAGATCATTATTTACTTCAGCAACAATACTATATGATGACCAATTCTGATGGACCTGGTCATCCTCAGCAATGAGATGAACCAAATCAGTTCCAATGGAGCAGTAATGAACTGAACCAGCTACACCCAGCGAAAGAACTCTGGGAGATGACTAAGAACCATTACATTGAATTCCCAATCCCTATACTTTTGCCCACTTGCATTTTTTATTTCCTTCACAGGCTAATTGTACAATATTTCAGAATCCGATTCTTTTTGTACAGCAAAATAACAGTTTGGTGACGTATGATTATTGTGTATCTAATTTATACTTTATATATTTAACATCTACTGGTCATCCTGCCATCTGGGGGAGGAGGTGCAGAAGGAGATTAAGGTAATGTAAAAACAACAATTATCAGTAACATTTGTTGGTTGCTTTTTTTTTTAAGTTTGCCAACTCTTCAAAACATTTAATAATGAGATCTTGTATAATACAAGATTTCATGGTCACTGCCTAATTTGCTAATTATGAAGTATTGTAAAATTGTATTTTAAAGTTGTTAAAATAAAATTAACTATATGAAGGACATACTGTAGCACTTTGCCCACTTCTGGCTCCAATTTCTTGGCTGTAAAGTCATGCCTATGAATGATGCAGTGGATCAAGTTCACTTGTGGTGTTGTCTCTGTAACATTACCCCAGAACTCTATCTTTATTCTAGTGAAAGCAGCTGCTCCACAGGATTTTCATAAAACATTGTTTTTTTTATTCAAGAAATCATTCACTGGTTAACAATAAATCTTCACCATCATACCTTTCCTTTAAATATTCACACACACACACCCCCCCAAAAAAAAGCAGTTCTTCATGTATTTCATTATGAAACATAGTCTAGCAGTTCCAAAAACTGAGACATGTTAGAAATAAATATAACCCACATTGCTATAAAGACTTTAGTCCAAAATACATTAACTAGTGATGTTGTAGAATTGAGGCTTGGGGGACTACTTTACACTATAAAAATTTAAGTAAAGTTGCAAGTGAGAATTTGGAGTTTTCCTTCCTTTTGGGACCAGGGATTCTAGGCATTTTGCTCCCAAAGTATCCTTTCTTTTGGGACTATAATGATATGAATAATATGGAATATTATTGTTCGGTAAGAAATGACCAACAGGATGATTTCAGAAACCTGGAGAGACTTACACGAACTGATGCTGAGTGAAATGAGCAGGGCCAGGAGATCATTATTTACTTCAGCAACAATACTATATGATGACCAATTCTGATGGACCTGGTCATCCTCAGCAATGAGATGAACCAAATCAGTTCCAATGGAGCAGTAATGAACTGAACCAGCTACACCCAGCGAAAGAACTCTGGGAGATGACTAAGAACCATTACATTGAATTCCCAATCCCTATACTTTTGCCCACTTGCATTTTTTATTTCCTTCACAGGCTAATTGTACAATATTTCAGAATCCGATTCTTTTTGTACAGCAAAATAACAGTTTGGTGACGTATGATTATTGTGTATCTAATTTATACTTTATATATTTAACATCTACTGGTCATCCTGCCATCTGGGGGAGGAGGTGGGGGGAAGGAGGGGAAAAATTGGAACAAGAGGTTTGGCAGTTGTCAATGCTATAAAGTTACCCATACATATAACCTGTAAATAAAAGGCTATTAAATTTTTTTTAAAAGTGATTATAATGAAGTATTATTATTGCTATTGCCAGTGTAGATGATTTCAGAAATGGTAAAATTAAATCAGAAATTCATCTGTTGGGGCTTAAGTTAAAGGTAATGGGCCTGAGGTATTATGATTACTTCCCATAATCACCTTATGGGCTTACCCCTAGAACACTGAAACAATTAGAGTAGAATTCTGTGATAATGCTAGTCATTCTCCAGGAAAATAAATCTCCCAATATAAGGGCAAATTGAAGTTATCTAGCCAGCCCAGAGAGAAAGTAGATATTGACAATATCTATATGAGAAGTATGGCATTATATTTGGTATAGATGCTCCAGGCACCCAGTATAAATCTTTGTAAAAAAGATTAATGCATTCCCAGATCACCTAAAATAAAAGCACTCATGTGGGAGATTTCCATGAAACAGGAGACTTGACATGGACATTCTGTGTTAGTCTACCACCTGGTTAGGAGTCATCTCTTTCCATTAGCAATATAGCCAGGACTAACTGTATCATTAAATCTAGATGACTGAGGTACAATTTTTCTTCCCTGCCATATTCAGGATTGCCAGGAAACCATGCAGTGACTGGGGAAGGACTTTAAGACCACTTTTCCCTCCCCTTCCCAGATAAGTGACTAGAAATGGAGTTTGATGTGGTTTCCTTTTAAGTTCTCAGAGTAGGGAGGGAAATCCCAATCCAGGATTTCAAACCAAGATGATTCTAAAGTACAGTATTACAGATCAGCTACGAGAACCAGTTCCAGGAAGGACCTGAGAAACCAAAGTGCCAGGACACAAAAAGTAGGGAGAGCATATTGGGAACTTGGAACTTAGGAAGCTTGATATTATATAAGAACTAAATTAAACTGTGAATTTAATACATTTCTACTTTCCAAAGTCTAGAGTGAAATATCAGAGATTATATCCCCTTGAAGTATTGGAAGTGGGATGGAATTTATATGCTTGTTCTTGAAAGCAAAAATTGATATAAATATTCCTTTGTAAAACCAACTTTGATATTAACCAAACCTGAGGCATTTGGACCCCTAAAGTTGAGAGAACACTATGCATGGATGTTTTGATCAATGGCAGAGATAAGATATTCTTTCCAAATTCCTAAGGGTACCTTAGAATCCTAAAGGAAGAGTGCAATATGGCACATGCCTTCAGGCATGGGAGGTCAGAGGATCGCTTTAATGAAATTTATGAAGTATTGAATTAAGTATGGCATGACTTGATATTGCAGAAAAAATTATCTGTGTTTGTCTTCTTGTTCTGGAAGGTTAGTTTATAAATGAGTTGATAACTGTAATGATTTTATACTATTTTTAGCTAATATTTTAAGGCACTGTATATATGTATATCTGTGTATATATATATATACACATTATATATATATATATAATTTAGGTCAAAATTCAGTGTTAAGACTGAATGTAAGGGAAGAGAAAAAAGAAAAGTGTGTCAAAGAAATATTTTTAAAATACACAAAGGGGAAGTTAGGGGAATTTAGAGAAGCATATAAAGAAGAACTATACTGATACAACCTAGTTAAACTTAATTTTTTAAAAACTGTATATAAAAAGTAGATATAAATAAATCTTAGATTCAGGCTTCTCTGATTGACATCTTATTAGACACAAATAGACCTTTTTTTACCTTATACATGTGTACAAATAAAACTAAAAATAAAAGTTTTACACTTTCTTTTTATATTTCAATGTATCATCTTGTATAATCATTGATATAAATGCACTTTACTTTTAAGACTCATGAACTGATTGATTTAAAATTAGATGGATTTGGAACTGATTGGCCAAACTCTGGAACTAATCACTAAATGAGAGAGTATGCTAAAGCATTTTGTAAAACTTAAAGTGCTATAGAAATGCTAGTAATCAACATCATCATCAATAGTTTAATGTTAATTTGCCAGAAAGTCTCTAGCAGAGCACTCCAAGTATCCGTGCTTGACCTTATGCTGTTCAATATTTTAATCAATGATTGAATGACATGGCTAGATAATAATTTGTCTGAAAAGACAAACTTTTAGTAGACTGTACATTCATTATATTTAGCAGATCTAAACACCAACATTTAATAAAGATTTTGATAAACCAAACATCACAGAAAAAGTAATGACCAATTTTGAATTTATACCATTTAAATGTAACGGGAGCATGAAGTATGCTTAGTGATGATCTCTCCTTAAAGCAAATTCAGGACCATACCTGAAGCTTCTCTATTGTAGTAGAACCTGCCATAGTTCATGCCCTCCTGGCATGAACTTTAATAACTCAGGATCTCCTCCTCTCCATGATTAAGCATTGTAGTAAGACTTTATATATGCCACATATATCCTTAATAATGATTCTTATAATACTTCTTGTGTATGAGTCATCACTGATAATATGTTATTGATTTCTTGGACCTATCATATATCTTTCCATTACTCTTTGGATCATCTGAAATAGTTTTCTAAAATTATGTTAAAGAGATAGGCTTTGACAGTCAGTACTCATTTTATTGGAATCAATATTCTGTAAACACAGAGCTAAAAATGGAGGGTTAGGGTAGAATTTATTATGTTTCATATGATGCAAAAAAGGCAGTGGTAGCAATGATAATCTCCAGACAAAGTTATGGATTAAATAGGTATAATTAAAAGAGATAATAAGCAGGGTATCTAGATTTTAATAAAAAGTATTGTAGACAATAAACATACATAATATTAAAAATATATTATATAAATATATAAATACAATATAAACAATATCTTTACATTTAAATTTGTAATATATTAAATACATAATAAATTTATAACATATTTTATAACATCAATTTATTTTGTATATTTATAATATATTTAATAATATTATATTATATAAAATTCTCTAAATAATTGTTAGAGAAATTCAAATTAAAACAACATTGAGATATCATTTTACATCTTTAGATTGGCTAAAATGATAGAAAGAGAAAGTTATAAGTGTTGGAAAGTGTTGGAATCTTTACAAACTGCTAACTCATTAGAGTTGATCTAATCTAACAAGAAGATGTTTTGGGCCAGAACCTGAAACAAGGTACTAAGTAGAACTAATTAGTACAATGCTTGTGTTTGCACCTTTACTCATTGGAGTTCACAAGTATGCCAGCTTCACAAAGTAAACTTTGTACTTTTGTGAGTTCACACCTCCCTTGAAGCTCTTTGGGCCAGAGAGCACTATGGGAGAAAACCCATAATCCCTCTCTCTCATATCCCACAATTCCTCCCTCTTGGATAAAAGAAACAAACAGAGGCTCTCGGTCAGATTTCACTGGAATGACATGAAGAGTGGAGCTGGCTCTGGAGGCTGAAGAAAGCAGAGGCAGAAGCAAAGGACAAAGCGGCAAGAGCTCTTGGAACCAAGCAGAGAGATAGGCCTCTAAGCTAACTGGGCTATATTGGAGATAATAAAAGATCTGAACTTTTATCACCTGGCGGTGTTTTGAGAAGAAGAAGCTCACCACATTTTGGCGCCTGAACAGGGACTGACAAAATCCTGATTCCAGGAAGGCACCCAGAGAGAACTTTTAATATTTTAAAGAAGAATAAGAACCCAACATTTGAACTCATAACAGGAAAGGATGTGGAATAATTGGAATGCTCATTCATTGTTGGTGAAATTGTGAAATGATCCAAATACTTTGGAGAGTAATCTAGAATTATGTCCAAAGAGTTATTAAACTACCTATACCCTTTGACCCTGCAATACCATTATTTGCTCTATTTCCAAAGATGATTAAGGGGAAAAGGAAAGAACTTATATCTCCTAGAATGTTTGTGGTAGCTGTCATTGTGGTGGCAAAGAACTAGATACTGCATGGATGCCTATCAATTGGTGAATGAATGAACAAATTGTGGCATATGATGGTGACATAAGCTCAATGATTTTAGAAAAACAATGAAAGATTTGAATGAAATAATAGAGATAAATGAGCAAAACCAAGAAAACATTGTATGCAGTAACAGCAATACTGTTTTAAGAACAGCTTTGAGTCAATAAGTATTTTGTCTATCATAAAACCACTTACTACAAAGAACATATAAAGAAAGATGTCTACACCTAGAGAAAGAACTGATAAATAGAAATATGTATAGAATAATAATAATCACACACACACAAACACACACACAAACACACCTATCTGCATCTAATGGTAACCATGTATAAGGTGGGAAAGAAGAAAAAAAGTAATTTATTTGATAACTTTATTTTATATTTGAAAGGAATAGCAAGTTATACAAAGATTTGCATTTTCACGTACTATTATCTTTTTTACTGTTCTTTGTTATGGAAATTCTTGTTTTAGTACATAAATTAAAAATAATTTTTTTTAAGATTATTCTTTTTTTTTTTTAATTTTTTTATTTAATAATTACATTATATTTACACTCATTTCTGTTCCGATTTTTTTTTCCCCTCCCTCCCTCCACCCCCTCCCCTAGATGGCAAGCAGTCCTTTATATGTTGGATATGTTGCAGTATATCCTAGATACAATATATGTTTGCAGAACCGAACAGTTCTCTTGTTGCGTAGGGAGAATTGGATTCAGAAGGTATAAATAATCCGGGAAGAAAAACAAAAATGCAGATAGTTCACATTCGTTTCCCAGTGTTCTTTCTTTGGGTGTAGCTGCTTTTGTCCGTCATTTATCAATTGAAACTCAGGTCTCTTTGTCAAAGAAATCCACTTCCATCAAAATATGTCCTCATACAATATCGTTGTCGAAGTGTATAATGATCTCCTGGTTCTGCTCATTTCACTTAGCATCAGTTCATGTAAGTCTCGCCAGTCCTCTCTGTATTCATCCTGCTGGTCATTTCTTACAGAACAATAATATTCCATAACATTCATATACCACAATTTACCCAGCCATTCTCCAATTGATGGGCATCCATTCATTTTCCAGTTTCTAGCCACTACAAACAGGGCTGCTACAAACATTTTGGCACATACAGGTCCCTTTCCCTTCTTTAGTATTTCTTTGGGATATAAGCCCAATAGAAACACTGCTGGATCAAAGGATATGCACATTTTGATAATTTTTTGGGCATAATTCCAGATTGCTCTCCAGAATGGTTGGATTCGTTCACAACTCCACCAACAATGCATTAGTGTCCCAGTTTTCCCGCATCCCCTCCAACATTCATCATTATTTTTTCCTGTCATCTTAGCCAATCTGACAGGTGTGTAGTGGTATCTCAGAGTTGTCTTAATTTGCATTTCTCTGATCAATAATGATTTGGATAAAAGAAACAAACAGAGGCTCTCGGTCAGATTTCACTGGAATGACATGAAGAGTGGAGCTGGCTCTGGAGGCTGAAGAAAGCAGAGGCAGAAGCAAAGGACAAAGCGGCAAGAGCTCTTGGAACCAAGCAGAGAGATAGGCCTCTAAGCTAACTGGGCTATATTGGAGATAATAAAAGATCTGAACTTTTATCACCTGGCGGTGTTTTGAGAAGAAGAAGCTCACCACATTTTGGCGCCTGAACAGGGACTGACAAAATCCTGATTCCAGGGAAGGCACCCAGAGAGAACTTTTAATATTTTAAAGAAGAATAAGAACCCAACATTTGAACTCATAACAGGAAAGGATGTGGAATAACTGGAATGCTAATTCATTGTTGGTGAAATTGTGAAATGATCCAAATACTTTGGAGAGCAATCTAGAATTATGTCCAAAGAGTTATTAAACTACCTATACCCTTTGACCCTGCAATACCATTATTTGCTCTATTTCCAAAGATGATTAAGGGGAAAAGGAAAGAACTTATATCTCCTAGAATGTTTGTGGTAGCTGTCATTGTGGTGGCAAAGAACTAGATACTGCATGGATGCCTATCAATTGGTGAATGAATGAACAAATTGTGGCATATGATGGTGACATAAGCTCAATGATTTTAGAAAAACAATGAAAGATTTGAATGAAATAATAGAGATAAATGAGCAAAACCAAGAAAACATTGTATGCAGTAACAGCAATACTGTTTTAAGAACAGCTTTGAGTCAATAAGTATTTTGTCTATCATAAAACCACTTACTACAAAGAACATATAAAGAAAGATGTCTACACTAGAGAAAGAACTGATAAATAGAAATATGTATAGAATAATAATAATCACATACACACACACACACACACACACACAAACACACAAACACACACACAAACACACCTATCTGCATCTAATGGTAACCATGTATAGGGTGGGAAAGAAGAAAAAAAGTAATTTATTTAATAACTTTATTTTATATTTGAAAGGAATAGCAAGTTATACAAAGATTTGCATTTTCACGTACTATTATCTTTTTTACTATTCTTTGTTATGGAAATTCTTGTTTTAGTACATAAATTAAAAATAATTTTTTTTAAGATTATTCTTTTTTTTTTTAATTTTTTTATTTAATAATTACATTATATTTACACTCATTTCTGTTCCGATTTTTTTTTCCCCTCCCTCCCTCCACCCCCTCCCCTAGATGGCAAGCAGTCCTTTATATGTTGGATATGTTGCAGTATATCCTAGATACAATATATGTTTGCAGAACCGAACAGTTCTCTTGTTGCGTAGGGAGAATTGGATTCAGAAGGTATAAATAATCCGGGAAGAAAAACAAAAATGCAGATAGTTCACATTCGTTTCCCAGTGTTCTTTCTTTGGGTGTAGCTGCTTTTGTCCGTCATTTATCAATTGAAACTCAGGTCTCTTTGTCAAAGAAATCCACTTCCATCAAAATATGTCCTCATACAATATCGTTGTCGAAGTGTATAATGATCTCCTGGTTCTGCTCATTTCACTTAGCATCAGTTCATGTAAGTCTCGCCAGTCCTCTCTGTATTCATCCTGCTGGTCATTTCTTACAGAACAATAATATTCCATAACATTCATATACCACAATTTACCCAGCCATTCTCCAATTGATGGGCATCCATTCATTTTCCAGTTTCTAGCCACTACAAACAGGGCTGCTACAAACATTTTGGCACATACAGGTCCCTTTCCCTTCTTTAGTATTTCTTTGGGATATAAGCCCAATAGAAACACTGCTGGATCAAAGGATATGCACATTTTGATAATTTTTTGGGCATAATTCCAGATTGCTCTCCAGAATGGTTGGATTCGTTCACAACTCCACCAACAATGCATTAGTGTCCCAGTTTTCCCGCATCCCCTCCAACATTCATCATTATTTTTTCCTGTCATCTTAGCCAATCTGACAGGTGTGTAGTGGTATCTCAGAGTTGTCTTAATTTGCATTTCTCTGATCAATAATGATTTGGAACACTCTTTCATATGAGTGGTAATAGTTTCAATCTCATCCTCTGAAAATTGTCTGTTCATATCCTTTGACCATTTATCAATTGGGGAATGGCTTGATTTCTTATAAATTTGAGTCAGTTCTCTATATATTTTGGAAATGAGGCCTTTATCAGAACCTTTAACTGTGAAAATGTTTTCCCAGTTTGTTGCTTCCCTTCTAATCTTGTTTGCATTAGTTTTATTTGTACAAAGGCTTTTTAATTTGATGTAATCGAAATTTTCTATTCTGTGATCAGTAATGGTCTCTAGTTCATCTTTGGTCACAAATTTCTTTCTCCTCCACAAGTCTGAGAGATAAACTATTCTATGTTCCTCTAATTTATTTATAATCTCGTTCTTTATGCCTAGGTCATAGACCCATTTTGATCTTATCTTGGTATATGGTGTTAAGTGTGGGTCCATGCCTAATTTCTGCCATACTAATTTCCAATTATCCCAGCAGTTTTTATCAAATAATGAATTCTTTTCCCAGAAGTTAGGGGCTTTGGGTTTGTCAAACACTAGATTGCTATAGTTGACTATTCTGTCTTGTGAGCCTAGCCTTTTCCACTGATCCACTAATCTATTTCTTAGCCAATACCAAATGGTTTTGGTGACTGCTGAAAATAAAATTTTTTAAAACAAATAGTGAAAATCAATATGATTGAATGGAAGTCAGGAGTGCAAGACTAGCAACAATTCTTTCTTCCATCTTGTTGCTGTGGAAAACTTATTGGTGGTGTCCTCTTGGTAACAATCCAGAAAAATTGATTAGTAAATAGTAATGGTAAATTCAATATTGGTAAATTCAAATGGACATGGTAAATTCAACATTAAGCTGATCTAGATCTTTTGGACTCAGCATCTGACTCTTGAGGAATACCATTTGCTTATTATGAGAAATGTATCTGAAATTAGATTTCATGAGCCATTAATTCAGTAACAGGATGAATTTACATGAGAGAAAGGAATATTCTTAGGTTAATTGGTGACATTAGTAACTCTAAGAGAAGTCCTTCTAGTGGACTGAGCTGCAAGCCATAGAGCTGGTTTGTGAGAGGTCTTTAAGGGATGGTGAAAATAAAAGATTTATCTAATATTGATTTTGAAGTAGTGACAATGAATCCAGCAAAAAAGGTCTGGAGCCTAGAAAAGCTAGTCAATTGAAGGGGAATTTTACTGATGTCTGCAACAGAATATAATTATTTATGAGGCATATTTGTGGCCATCAGTGACATCATACCTCTTCAGCAGAACTGAATAATGAACTTATGAGATGAATTTATGAGAACAGATGTTGATAAACTTATGAGAATAGAGAGCTTAGAGAATAAGTCTATCACCAACTGGCACATGGACCTATGATTCTATGTTGCATCAGAATCAGGACCATATGACCCCCCCAAACATAAGATGACGCAACTACTTCTGACCAACTCTACTTTTCATGCCTACAGAGTGACTTGCCTCAGAAAGACAAATATAGCATGATTTCCCATAGTTTCTGATCTACCTTCAACTGATAAAAAAAAATTATTGTTTTGTGTCTCTTCCACCATATCAGGGCAAGATATTCGCCTTCACTGCAGTCAGATTATGGCTTTGTACTGTTAGTCAAATCTGCCATGTATTAATGTTCTCACAGCATATATAATCTTTCCTTAAATTCCCACCCCGCTGCACCACTGCCCCTGGTCAGAGGTCCTATTTTACCTCAAAAGAGGTTTGAGATGGGCCCACTGATATTTACTGGGTTTTCTACCTCCCATACCATCTTTATGCAGCTAGCATTAATTGAACTTGGAAATGGACTCTTAAAACAGGAGCTTTGTCTCCATGCCCTATAATGCTTAAGATCCATGTCCTTAATAAATCAATACTACCCCCAAGAGGCAGGTGATGATACAATGGACAGAGCACTGGGCATGGAATCAGGAAGACCTGAGATCAAATCCAGTCCTAGATTTTACTGGATAAGTGACTCTGGACAAGTGACAACTTCTATTTGCCTCAGTTTCCTCCATCGCAAACTGGATAATATTGGCACCTACCTTGCAGGGCTGTGAAGATCATATGAAATATTTTTCACTGCATATCTGGCACATAATATGAACTATATAAATGCTTATTCCTTTCCCTCTTTTCTCTCCCCCTCCCAAGAAGAAAGAGGGCTCTTTAGTTCAGTAATGTGTTGGTACTGGACTCCAGAAAGAAAAATATGATAAAGAGGAATTGCTTTTAGACATAGCTTCAAATAATCTCTAAAGCTTTTCTTTGTTCTGCTTCTTGTGCTGTCATCTAGACCTCAAAGTCCCTGCTCCCTTGAAGAATTCTATAAATCCTAGAGAGAGTTCAGTGCTCTCTCAATAATCATTTCTTCCTCTCTCAAAAAACCTTTCTTCATATGTATAGCATAATTACTATTTTTACCCTTTCCTAGATAGTTTTGGGGTTTTTTTAAGAGTCACATTATACTTATCTCCATCCCAATCTTTCTTTTGAACTGCCCTATTACTGATGGCAATCTTAAATATGTGGTATGAATTTCCATGTAAAAAATATAAGTTTTTTGTTGGGTCTCTTGAAATTATTCTTTGATGTTGGCTCTTACATGTTAAATTTTCTATTATTTCTATGTCAGATTTGATTGAGTCAAAGTCCTAAAAATCTGCAAATTTGTTGAATGTCCTTTTTTTCCTCTTCAATATTATGGCTGATTTTACTGGATATATTTTTGGCCACTGGCCTAGTTCTTTTGATTGTTGACATATATTATTCCGGGAATTGCAATCTTTTATTATACCTGATGACAAATCCTGTGCAATTCTTATTTCAGTTCCAGTTACAATTCTTTTTGAATTTTTTGTTTTGTTTTGTTCCTTGTAGAATTTTCTCTTTGATCTGGAGGTTTTGAAATTTGGCAATAATATTCCTATGTGTTTTCCAAATAGGATCTCTCTGAAGTGGTCATTAGTGGATTTTTTTCTATTTCTATATATTTTCTTTAGTTATTTCTTGCATTATTGTGTTAAAATTATTTTTCTAGTCACAACTTTCAAGTAGTCCAATTATTCTTATATTTTCTCTTCTTGATCTGTTCCCCAGACCTATCTTCATAGTCCAGGGAGTCAATCAACTAACATTTTAAGCAATTGCTATGTGCAAGGCATGGGATAGGTTTGTTCAAGGAAAAATAGTACCTTGGTGTGAGTCAGCCAAACCTTTTCAGGACTGCTTTCCACCTTTAGTGTCTATCATCCACCTAATTCCCACCTGTCATTCCAAAAAGCTATAGCATGCATAGCAGTCACATCCAATAAACTATTTCAGCAAATGAGCCAAAGCAGGTTGAAGGTAACTAAAGGGCTTCAAACTCATAGGCAAGTTAGGGGAGTGTTTATCCCAAGCATATGAAGACTTCCACTGGTAAAACAAGTAGATGAGAACAATTTGTTCCAATGGCCTTAAAAGTAGCTGAAGTAAATGCTGTGGAATGGGGTGAGAGCTTGGTTACACATCAAAGTTGCCAAGATCATCCATTGCAACTCAAGTCATCACCTTGACTCTGTCCTGCCACTGGTCTATGATGATTCTAAAAGAGAGAGTGTGTTAATGTTCTCACAGCATATATAATCTTTCCTTAAATTCCCACCTCGCTGCACCACTGCCCCTGGTCAGAGGTCTTATTTTACCTCAAAGGAGATTTGAGATGGGCCCACTGGCAATGGGCTTTTCTTTATGCATTTCTCCCTCATTTAAATCTAATTTATGAATGAATTAAAAGACATCACCCATACTATTTTATGATTCCTACCTATCTCAAAGAACTGTGGTGATAGATAAGTGACAAAAACAGCAGGGATGGAAGTACTGGGAATTATAGTCACAATCCTGCACACAAGCAGCCCAGGTCAGAGGGCCATCTTTTCACTAAAAGCATCACTGGGATTCAGCAGCCCCCTAGATGTATGAGCAGCCTTTTAAGGATCCACTGCTCATTTCCTGGTGTAAAGAATGGGCTAGAAAAGGTGCCCTAAAAGCTTACAGAACCCTGGCCAGGATTACAGAAACAGAAGGAATCTCACCCTGAAGTTGAAACACCAAAAAATGTAGAAAATCTTCTGCAAAGATGATTCTAATCACCATCAGTACATAGAATGTTACATACTTATAGATAAGATAAAATCCAGTAGACCTGAGAGAGAATTCAGCAGGTAATGCATTCAAATAGCCTTCAGTGAAACAACATTGGCAAATGAAGGCCATCTTACTGAAGTTGGAGCTGAATACATGTTTTTCTGGAGTGACCGCAATGAAGGGAAGTAAGTTTTGAAATCAAAATTAATCAAGTCAAAAAGCTTGTATACCTACAAAAATGTGTGAAAGATAAGCTTATGACAATATGATTGCCACTTGCAGAAAACACCATGTCACCAACATCAATGCCACTGTGTTGAACACTGATGAAGTCAAAGAAAAATTTTATGAACACCTAGAGCCTCTTATCATCAATGTGCCAAAAAAATGACAAGTTCATAATTCTCGGTGACTTTATAATTCTAGATTAGGCTCAGACTATAAAACATGACAGTGGTCATGATGAGTGGTCTTGGAAATAACAATAACATTTATTACTGAAGACTTGTGCATCTCATGACCTTCTCATTACCAACACTGTCTTCTACTTTCCTAAACACAATAAAACTTAATGGATGCACCCTTGCAGCAAACATTGAAATTTAATCATCTATGTCATTGTAAGGAGAAAAGACAGACAGGCTATGAGAGTGACAAAGTCAATGTGCAGTACATAGTGCTGGACTGATCATAGACTTATCTTCTCCAAGCTAAATATTCCAAGAGTCAGTAAAATGAGTACCAGAAAAATTAATGTCAACAGGCAAGAGCACTTCTCTGAGTGGAACAGTTTGTTGCTAACTTGGAGGGAAAGTTAAGTCAATATACAGTTGGCAACAGTAGAGCAGAAAAGGAATGAGTAGCTTTCAGAGATTTGGGGTACAGCACTGCATTTGCTTGTCTGGGTCAAAACATTCACAGACACCCAGATTGGTTTGATGAAAATACTGAGGAAATTCAAAAACTGCTAAATGAAAAACAGCAGCTCCGCAGGGTGTACAGCAATATAGTTTATCCAACTCCAAAAAGGCAGCATTTAATTCCATCAAAAAGAACAGTTTAGAGAGATTAGCTTAGAGGATTTTTGGCTCAGTAAGAAGACAGATAAAGTCCAGTTAAAAGCTGATAGAAACAATCCAAACCCCTAAGGGTTATTTATGGACCAACTACCTATGGTACTTCTCAACTACTCATTGTGGATGGAACCACATTGATTAGTGATAAGGACATGAACCTAGAGAAATGGACTGAATACTTTCATAGAGTTCTTAACAGACTGTCAGCAATAAATGCTGAAGCCATTGAGCATTTACCTCAAGTTGAAGTCAATCCCTCCCTAGCTGAAGTTCCAACTGAATGCCATTAATTTTCTTTTGTGTAGCAAAGCATCAGGTGCTGATTCTATTCCAGCTGAGATTTATGAAGTAAGGAGTCCATTGCTTATACAAAAGATAACTAACACTTTCTGGATTATATGTCATGAGAAGGTTATGCCCCAGTTGTTCAAGGACACCTCCATTGTCTTTTAAAGATAAAGAGAATAGATTGTCCTATGATAATCCCAAGAGACCTTCTCTCTTAGTTGTTGCTGGCAAGATCCTTGTCAGAGTTTTTCTTAATAAGCTGATCCTTCACCAGGAAAATGTCCATCTATTTGAAAGTCAGAATAAACTTCAGAAAAAGCCAAGTAATGGTCAACATAGTATTTGCTGCCTGACAACTCCAGGACAAATGCCAGCAACAGACTAGAGATCTGTACAAAATGTTTGTACATCTGACTTAGGCTTTGAATAATGTCAGTCATGAGGACTTATGGAAAATTATATCAAAATGTAGTTGCCCAAAAAAGTTTATCAGTATTGTATATCAATTTCACAACAGCATGCTTGCCCAGATTCTGAATAATGGATGATGTTCTTGTACAGTCCCAATCACCAAGGGAGTGAAAGAAGCTAGTATGTTTGCTTCTGTGCTTTTTTAGTATGATGTTTTTAACCATGTTGTCAAACACCTTCATGAGGTCAAACACAGCATCAGGACCACTGATGGTAAATTCTTCAACGTGAGAAGGCTACTTGAAAAGCCAAGAATGTTGGTGTGTAATTTTTTGTTTTCAGATGATTGTGCACTCAATGCAGCCTCTGAAGCTGAAATGAAACAAGATATAGATTGATTTTCTGCTGGTTTTTTTTCTAATTTTGGCCTAACAATTAACACCAAGAAAACACAGGTACTCTTTCAGCTAGTGTCACACTATCTATATGTGGAAATATTGGTTCCAACAAATGGAGTTTTGAATGTTGTGGATAAGTTCACTTACTTGCACATTGATAATGAGGTTGACACACACATTGCCAGAGCTAGTTCAGTGTTTGGAAAGTTTCTAAAGTAAAGTGTGAGAGAGAAAAATATTATACTGATTACCCTACCAAAAATTTTCAGAGCTGTTGTGCTGATTTCATTGTATGCCTGTGAAATCTGAACAGTATACAGAACCATGCCAAGAAACTGAATTGCTTCCATTTGAATTGTCTTAGAAAGATTCTGAAGATTACCTAACAGAATAAGATACTAGACCCTAAAATGCAATTTTATAACAGAGAGCACAACTCTATTAGGATGGCTATATTGTTTAAATGCCAGCCCAAAAGATTATTTTATTGAAAACTCACTCACATGATTAGCAGAAAAAGTGATAGAAGGATGCTTCAAAGTGTCCCTTAAGAACTTTGGAATTGATTATGCAACAAGGGAGACACTGGTAAAAACCACCCAGGATGGCATTCCCTCATGAGAGAAGGCACTGTGCTCTTTGAGCAAAGCATACTTAAAGTAGTTTTAAAAAATACATGATGAACAAATTTAAAGAATCCACCCCATATGTTCACATGGGGCATTTTGCCCAACCTGTGGAAAACATTCTGAGTTCTGGTATTAATCTGATTTCTAACATAGTGATATTATTTTGATTCTCTTCAAGAATAAAGGATAACAACCAACCAACATGCAAATGCTAAGTGCCAGGGATATGAATACTTAAAACAAAACATAACAGTTCCTATTCTCAAGGTGTTAACAATCTAATGGCAGAGACAAAATGCAAGACATAGATAGATATATAGGATATGTAATATATTACATTTTTTCATTATCAGTCCTTTGGGATTCTCTTGTATCCTTGTATTGATAAGAATATCTGCTCCTCTCTTTCTTTTCTTTCTTTCATTTCAACTTTATTATAGAGAACACAACTCTTTTGGATTGGCACATTGTTCAAATGCCAAGTATGCACTTGCCAAAAGAAATTATTTTATGGAGAACTCACACAATGCAAGCACTCAAAGGTAATAAGAAAAAGCAATTCAAAGATACTCTCAAGACAGCTCTTAAGAATTTTAAAATCTATTGTATGGCATGGGGGACATAGGAACAGGACCATCCATCATGGTGTACTATCAGAGAGAGTGTTGTGTTCTAGGAGCAAAGCAGAATTGAATTAGCTCACCCCAAATATTTATATGGACTATTTGTGCCCAACCTGTGGCAGAGCGTCCCAAGCTCATAGTGGTCTGATCAGCTACAATCAGATGCATTGCAACTCAATTCTAACATAGTGATGCCATTTTGGTCCTCTTCGAGTACAAAAGACAACAACCAACCAATTGTGTGTGTGTATGTGTGTGTGTATGTGTGTGTGTGTGTTTAATAGACTGAAAGTTGTGTCAGAAGGATAACACTAAGATTAAGGATGACTTATAAGACTTCCTGCAGAAAGCAAAACTTCAGCTAATACTTGAAGAAATCTAGGGAAGTTGGGAGATGAAAAAGGAGAAGAGCATTTGAGGTATGAGATCAAGCAGCAGAAATGCTTTAGGAGGGGAGGGAAGAGGAATATTGAGTATTGTACCCAAGGGAAAAAAGAGAGACCGATGTCACTACACTGCAGAGTACCTAGAAGGAAGGAAGATATAAGATGATTAGAAAGGTAGGAAGGGTTGAGTCACAGATGTATTGAAATGCTAAAAGATTCACAACAAGAGCAAAAATGCTATTGTGGTAGTCCAGGCATGAATTAATGAAGGCCTGTGCTGGAATGGTCACAGTGTCAGAGAAGAGAATATAATACATGCAAAAAATTTTACCAAGATAGAAATAACAAGACTTGGTAACTCCTTGGCTGTAGGATGAGAGAGTTGTAGCAAGAGAGACTGAGAAATTGAGGATGTCACGTAGGTTTTCAACCTATGTGATTGGGAGAATGGTGGGCAAGGTCTTTCCAGACAATTCATTTCATATCCATTTTTTCTAATAAGCCCAGTCAGTACTGAGTTCCTACTCATCCTAGGAGTATCCCCTTTAATAAAATAATCTCCTCAATATCTGTCAGCTCCAACCAAAAGGATCCAGGACCTCAAAGGACCTTGAAAACTTATAAAGTTGCCTCCAAAGCTGAACTTATGCATCTCAGTTTCACTCTACTCAGTAAAGAAATGTCAACAATGGGAGTCAAGGTGCAGATTAAGTCTCACCTAAACTCCTAAGTCACGTATGTTTTCGCTATCATGTGCTTGAATTTCAATATTTGCACAAGGGTGAGGGAAGGGTAAGAACCAAACCCCTAAAATTCTATAAAAAAGAAAAAAGACAATAAAAAGATTGAAGATTCCTGCTATTCTTGGCAGAGGAAAAGGGAAGAAAAAGATGAAAGCAGATCATCTCTCCTTTTCAAAGATACAAGTCAGTGGCCCTTCCTGCACAGGAGCCATCATCTCAAGGCTCCTAAATCCTTCACGACTGAACCAAAACAGCTTCACAACCTCATCTCCACATATATTTCATGGGGTGCTAATCCTGTTACAGAAATCAATGTATTATAAATAGGAGGTACTATAGTAAATTGCAGAGAGAACTAGACTCATAGTAAAAAAAAAAAAAAAAAAACCATGGGTTCATTCTAAGTGCTTATCATCTACCTACAACCTTGGGTAACTTTCACTAAATCATATTATTTCAGCTCTCTTTTATGGACATATACATCCATGCCAAAATGGTATCACTATATTAGAGTGGAGTTGCAGTATGTCTGACTATGGCTCATTGGATCAATACAAGTTTGGACTGCTTTGACACAGATTGGGCAAGTGAACTATGAACATTTGGGTGGATCAACCTTACATATTTTATATGTATGTATATACATATTTATGTATATATACACACATATATGTATATACAAATAATATGTAAATATATATGTTAATATATGCACATATAGCATCATATAGTTTTGCAGTTTACATATTATTTTCCTCAACTATACATTATCTTTTCTTAAGCCCCAATTTTTACATCTGTAAAATGAAGGAATTGACCTAAAATATTTTCAGGACACCTTCCAACTCTAACATCTTACATTTCTATTAAAATCACTGTTTTTCTTCTAATACTCCTATTAGAAAATATTAGGAGCATGACTGCTTAACTATGGCATGGTGGGTAACAATCCATTAACTAATGTAAGTGTTGTCTCTGAATCTCCTGAAACCTTTCCCCTACATCTTTCCAGTATGAAAATCTTTTCTTAATGCTTAGGTTTTCAACCAATATTTCCTGGTTTCATCATGAATAGCATTATCACCATTTTTATGTTAGGAGCTGACCTGCTTACTGATCCTTAGCAATAGCCCAATTAATAATTGTTACCTATGTTACCTTCAAGGTATTTGGAATGAAGAATGAATATATAATATATTCTTCTTAGCTTCCAGTTTCTCACTTAGAAATAAACCTCAGGAAAGAGTAATCCATAATGGTTTTAGGTTTAGCCACACTGAGGAGACATCTTTCTATTTATAAACATGTTTGGTTAAAACTCTCATCCCCATTGAGTCATAATAGGATTGAGATGACTTTTGGTCTTGAATAGGGCAGAAATCCTTTTATTCAAAACTGTTTCATTTCTTGGAAAAAAGATACTACCTCCACTGACCTTCAGGTCTGTCAGAGATTAGATTGCAGAAGATCAAATATTAACTCCTAATCCTCAAGAGGAAATAGCTGAGGATAAAGCAAGCAGGAACATTACCAAGGTCATGTGAACTGACAGTGCCTGGAATGGAATAAGCACTTGATAAATACTAATTGGCTAATTAACTAACTAGATTATAAGTAGTGGGGCTCAGAGATTTATCTTCTGCTATTTTCTTTTGACATCCTTTTCCTCCTGTCCAGCAAGTCAGAATTTTTCTTTCTTCTCTTCTCTTCTAGAGGATAAAGTAATAGGAAGGATTATGACTCTTCACTTTCTCTATGGTTCTTAGGAGAAAGACAGCTATTCTCTCTTTTTACATCTGGTAGTCTTCCTCTGTCTGTCTCTGTCTGTCTCTCTGCTTCTCTTTCTATCTTTCTCTCTGTCTCTTTTTTTCTCTCTGTTTCTCTCTGTCTCTCTGGGTATGTCTCTGTTTCTCTGTCTCTCTGCCTCTCGTTGTCTCTGTCTCTGTATGTGTGTCTCTGTCTCTCTGCCTCTGTCTCTGTCTCTCTGCCTCTCTTTCTTTCTCTCTCTCTGCCCCACCCTTTTCTTTTCCTCCTTTTTCTCCCTATACTCCTTTTTCTCTCCAAGCCTCATGATCTACCTGGTCCCAGGAAAGCTCATCTTTTCCATTCTCATTTCAGAAATAATTATATGCTTTATATTTTTAGAAATGATTCTAATTTCATAATTTTATTTTCATAGCTGTCATTTTTATATATTTACTTGATTTTGCTAATAGTCTTATTAACAAGAAATACATAAATATTAGAGAAGAGATACATTGGCCCCTTCACATTCAATCTTCAAAACCTTCCAGTTACCTGTTTACCAGAACTGGATGGGCTTATTTTCTCCATAAGCATCATAACCTTTAGTTGCTACTAGAATAAGAAATAAGAAAAGAAAGTTGACCCAAGGTTCCTTCAGTGGTATTCAAGAGCATTTCATCACACTGAGCACACTGGGGAGTTTTCATGTGGTCTAAGTTAGGTTCATAAAATTCTTTTCACTTTTCTTCAGCATATTCCAAGCTTTATATTTTTATTATCCTTCTAGCTGTTTCACAGCCAACAGCATGTTTTCTTTGTAGCCGTGCCTAACTTGGAATAATTTTGGAAACCACAAAGCTTATGAGACACGGCTTACTGGAGCACCAGCAAGTAAACCTTTCTCTTTATTAACAGGCTGGGTTACATTTTATTTACATTTGCACCCTCGTGTACTCTGACATTTCAGCTTTTTCTCTAGCATTTCCAGAACATGGGGTAATTTCAATCCTTCCCCCCTATCCTCTCCTCACGCTTTCACCTCCTCAGGTCATGGTTTCAAGGAACACAACGTAAACATGATTTATGTAACTACCTGAATTTATATTGGGACCATTGACTATTTAGTGTCAGGGGCAATAAAGGTTTTCTTCCCTCTATGGAAAATGTGCTTTGACAAAATACAGTCCATAATGGCTAATGCCTTCTTTAGGTTAGAGTCTGCATTATGAACTTGTATATCTATGGGTAATAATCAATATAGATCATGTAAGGGAAATCTAAGCTTACTGAGAAATTGGTAAAAACTGTGAAAATAATGCACAAGGAATGTGATATTTATAGAAAGATTTTCACCTCCTTAAATTTTTCTGTCTCTCCTATACTCCTCTTCTGTGTGTACAAGTTATTTATATTTGGATGATCAGCAATTAAGGACTAATAGCAAACTACTATTTATGTGACAAAAAATAATCCAAGCTACTAGCCTGAGAAGGAAAATTATGTTTCCATTAGAAATGCATTTGTAAACCTAATAGGAATATGGAAATCATAGTTTCTCATGTAGGATAAGCCTGAGATTATCTACTTTAGTTAGAGGAGAAAGGGGGGAAAAAATGACAGAATCAATGTTGATGACTCCCTAAATTACTAAATTGCTTCTACACAAGTCCTCAGAATCATCCTTATGGGAGGAAATCATTGTGGAGAAGGGCCTACCTTTCTCAAGACTGCTAGCAAGAAATGCTGACCTATTGATACCAAGGAGATAAGCACAGGAGATCTGGCAGCAGTAGCACTTCTGTCCACCTGTACTGCAGCATCTGGTAAAATTATCCCAGTCATCATCTCTGCAAGTAGCTACTATAGAGAAGGGGTCAAGAATCTCCACCACACAAAGGGCAGTCAAGCTAGCCTAGATGAAACAGCAAGGAACCCTTAAAGAAAGACAAGAATCAGCATATCCAGACAAGTCAAAATCTCCCACTATCTTGACCAACATCTCCTCTCAGACTCTTATTGAAACAGCCCAGGACCCTGACCCCAAGTGCCTTGAAAATGTCAGTGTTTCCAACAAAACAATCATCCTGAGAAGCAATATCCCCTGTGGATATCGAGCCTGACAACTGCTCCTGAAGGTACTATAGCTACAGCTACTGAAAACCCCAAAGAAAAAAAAAGTTCTTGCCACTAAAGATTTTTACACTGTCAACAAATCACACTGTTAACACAACAAACTGACATGATTTTGTTATTGAAAATGACATTAAAGAAAAAGCATTAATTTCTGCTTTGCCACTAGAATCTAAGGACCATAAAACCTTTCCATCTGACTTGCAGCTGAAAACTTTCATATAAGGTTACCTTCCCCATTAGAATATAAGCTCCTTGAGATCAGGGATTGTCTTAGTTTTCTATGTATATTCTTAGCATTTAGTGTTTTCCACACAGTAAGTATTTAATGTTTTTTCATTCATCACAGAATAGCAACAATAACAAATCTCATATATTTTCACCTTTCCTTAGGATAATGATGCCCAGTTCAGGAGTCCACAGTCTACTGTGTTGACTTCTTGAAGATAAAGAATTTTAGTTCATCATTCATTCAAACTTTTCACAAATTCTTATGCTTGTAAAAGACTTTGGTTTTCCAGCCTATCCCTTTTCTTAAGGAGATATACAAGAGCCTATCTTGTTTTTAAATGCCCCAAGACAAGACAATTCTCCAACCATCTACAGTAAATGAGTTATTGAAATTCTAAATTATCATTATCAAGAAATTATTCCTTGAAAAAGTCAATTGTTCATTCTACAGATTAAGCTAATTTCCTTTTATTTCATCCTCTGAGTTTCAATAGATTTCTATCAGTACGAATGGAGTCAAAACAGTTCCTGAAATTGGATGTAAGTGAATTTAGTGCAAAGAAAAAATGCTAGATTTGGAGTCAGGGAAATTGTTTTGCAATTTATTTCCTGATTGACCTTGGTCAAATCACTTACCACACACATACACACACACACACACACACACACACACACACACAAAAACCAACAACTTGTCCTCAGTTTAGTTATCCACAAAATGAGAATAAGAGATTAAATCAGGGATTCTCAAACTTTTTCCACTGGCAACCTTTTTTCACCTGAGAAATTTTTATGTGATCCTAGATTTATAGATTTATAAAACAGGTATACGAATCAAACATTTGTTGATAATAAATCATAATTTCACCACCCTCACATTCAGTTACATGACCCACAATTTAAGAAACTTTGAATTAGATAACTTAAGATCTTTTCCCTCTCAAAAGCAATGATCATAAGGATTGTCTTTATTCTTTTTCAAAACCAGCTGCTTACTCAACCTCAAAACTTTCTCTAACATTCCAAAGAAACTTCTTCATACTGAAAACTCACTCAATCCCTCAACAAACGCCCCACATTAGAAGTACCCTCTGACCCTGCAACTTCTCTCTCAAATTGTCTGGTACCTCCCAAAAATAGTGTAAGTAAGACTGACTAACCAAGTCTTCATTCCTCTTCAGGTTGCACTGCTGATTCATTTCTACAGGAATTTCTTCACCATTTCCCCTAGCAGGGTACATTTTTACCTCCTTTCCTTTTTCAGACCCCTTTTATTTATTGTCTTCATCAATTAGACTATTAGTTCCTATTGGTCAGGAACTATTTCTTTTTGCTTGTATTTATACTTCCAATGTTCAGCATAGTGTCTGGCACACAGTAAGAGCTTAATAAATGTGACTTGATTTGCTTCCCTTCTAATCTGAATCACAGAAATTTTGAAGGAAGAAGGGACCTCAGCAACCATCTATTAGTCATACCTATGACCCAATGAAATCCTCACTGAAATAAAAATAGAATATCCCACTAATTTTTTTTTAAATCAAATGATCCTTCAGCATCTCTCTCCTCAAAGATTCCCACTTAAAGAAAACCCACAACTCCTAATACAACCCTTTTCACTTTTAGATAGTTCCAATTATTAAGACTGGTTGTTTAGTTCTTTCTTCCATATCAGAAAAGAGGAATTTCCCAAGAAGCAAGAAAATTTCCTTCATTTTCTTTCTACATTCAACCCAGGAATTGACTTTTTTACACAGTGTAGATATCTAACTCACAGGCTGTTCAGTGTATCTCCAGCACAGACACATCTCCACAGAAACTTAAAAGAATAAAAAAGTATTGAAAGAGAAACATAGGAATAGCCACTGTGTAACAAGAAACTGGGCAAGGTTAGCCTAGAAAGAATCTAGCTATACTGTGCTGTTCTAGCTGGTCCTCATCTTTACTTAGGCAGAATCATTCTTTCCCAACTTCTCCTTTCAGCCTTCAACCTTTCAGCCGTTTCAGTAACTATTAGGACTCCCTTCATACTGACAGAAATCTATTAAAATTCAGAGGATGGAATTCCAATGGATGAAATAAAAGGAAATGATCTTAATCTCTAGAATGAATAAAAGATATTGTTTTTAAGGAATAATTTCTTGATAATTTGGAATTTTAACAACTCTCTTTTACTGTGGATAATTGTCTTTTCTTGGGACATTTGAGAACAAGATAGAATTTTCTATATCTCTTAAAGAAAAGGGAAAGGCTGGACAAGTAATCAAAGGGTGACTTACCCTTGTCAGGAAACCTTCATTCGCTTCTTATTATAAGTAGATCGGGACAGTAACTTGCCACAAAAGAATAATGAAAGCAAAATTGTCAGACTATAACAACTTCTGAAAGAAGCATGCCCCTGCTTACTCATTTCTTCTAATGACACATTTTACTATTGTGGTTCAGACATTGTGTAGAGTCAATAGTCCAGATACATTGTGGTTTGTTACCATGTTTGGAGAAGTTTATAAAGCACAAAAATCAATATGCTTCTCATATAGCTCTAAAGATTCAAGGCCAAAAGAACACATCCCCTTGAATATGTTTCTGCTTTTCTCTCTGTAAAATATCCCTAATGTATCCTTAGAATTTAAATATAAACCCCAAATGTTTGTTGATTGGCCTCCCAGCACAGAACATTGTATAATAGGTGCTTTAGAAATGTGTGTGTTTCTACTAGGTGTGTATCCCAAAAGAGATGAAAAAATAAAAAAGGAAAGGTCTTATATGTATAAAAATATTTGTAATAGCTATTTTCTGGTGGCAAAGAATTACAAATTGAGGGGAAACCCATCAATTAGGGAATGGCTAAACAAGTTGTAGTATATGATTGTGATCGAATACTATTGTAGTATAAGAAATGATGAGCTAGATGCTCTCAAGAAAACAGAAAAGACTTACATGAACCAATGCACAATGAAATGAGTAGAACCAGGAGAAAATTGTATACTGTAACAGTAATACCATATGATCTATGGTGAATGACTTAGCTATTCTCAAACAATTCTGAAGGATTCATGATGACAAATGCTATCCATTCTCAGAGAAATAATTGATGGAAACTAAATATAGATCAAAACTTTTTTTACTTTATTTTTCTTGGTTTTCTTTTGGTCTATAATTTTCTTTTATAACATGACTAATATGGAAATATGTTTTGCATGATTACACATGTAAAATCTATATCATTGTTTTCCTTCTCGATGAGGGAGGTAAAGAGGGAGAGAGAGAATTTGTAATTCAATTTTAAAAATTAATTGAAAACTGTTTTTACATGTAGTTGGGGGAAATAAAATACTAAATAAAAAAATTTATTAAGGGGGGTGTGTGTGTGTGTGCGTGTGTGTGTGTGTGTGTGTGTGTGTGTAGATGGACCGGAGAAAAAATTTTCCTAGTGATGGTATATAGTGTTTCCATGAACTTTTTTTAAAAAATTTTCTATAAACTTTAGAACTTGCTCAATGCAATCATAGAACATAGTCTTATGAACGTTTATCAATTATCATCCTATTTCAAAAGAGTCAATAAACTGAATCATATGATTTGGGGACTGAGAATAAATTGGATCCAATAAGGAAAACCAGGTTCAAACTATACCATGTCTAAGAAAAGCACCTCAGAGTTTTCTGCAACATTACTTCTAGGAGCTATGAGTTACATGTCTACCCTTCCACCCACCACTTACCTCATATGTTCTAAGCTTAAGCCTACTTTAGTTTTTATTCTTTGTGTACTGGCAGGAAAATGAGTCATGAACTTTAGAAGAGATGCTTAGTACCAGCTATTTTGCTATTTTTAACTAAGTGCTGTTTTCCAAAACCTAATTAAGTTTGGATAACTAATTAATATCAACTGATAATCAATGAATGAAGCAACAACAGGGATTTGTTAATTGAATAACACTAGAAAACTACCCATTCCCACTCCTAGCCCATTAGTATTATCCTTAAAATCCTGAGAGGCATGGTAGCTATACTCTACAAATCCAAATTGCCAGTGAGAATGAGAGAGGGGAGAATGAGCTTCATACTAGTGCTACTATGGAATAAATAGGTAAGACAGAAATATGAGGAATTGAGCTAAACTTCCCTTTATTTCCTCATTTTTGTAGGAAAATGTATGACTACATTACATATTTACAGGTGAAATGCTGTCAAACAATGAAACTTTATCAATATGATGTTTATAGAAGTTGACTATTAGAGATGACCAAAGGACATACAGGCCATAGATTAATTAGAACATATTTTAAAAGGGGAATTTCATAGAACCTTTTACATATCCAATGGCTATTACTCAGTTTTTTTCCTCAACCATTTTTTTAAAAATTATGCCACTATGAGTCCAATCCTTCTGTGTATGTTTTTATACCCACAAAATTAATGTGATTATTAGTTTTCAGAGATAATGTTCTGTTTGCTAAATTAATGTTTTCAAAAGCTTTGATGTACTTAGGTTAAAGGTCTAATAGAAAAGAAAATAGTACTGTAATGAGTGTTTGCCCAAGAAACCAAGTGTCATGTTACTTTTAGGCTACAGGATATAGGAATCCCTGGGCAAAGTATGCTGTTTTGGAAGAATTCACATGGATTTTGTAGCCTAAGAATAATGTGGGATTTGTAAGGACCAACAGAAGCAAAACATTCAGGAAAGTTCCAACAAGACCAATCCCAGACCAAATCCTTGGGGTTCAACCAGACCCATATTAACTTTCAGAACATAGCAACTTTAGTGGCTATTTGGCTCATTCTGTCCACCTCTGTCACCATGCTGTAATTCATATAAGCCTGGAAATTTTAAGTTGTAAAAAAAACTTTACATTGGTAACTAAAAATAGTTTCTTTGTATAACTTTCATTCATCAAATTAAACATTTTTGAAGCCCTTTTTTTCTCAGCAAAAAAAATGTCTTTGAGACTTGTATTATTTTGAACTTTATTCTTATGTATGCCATAGAAATGAAATTAATAGGGAAAATTACTTATTTAATGTGCCCATCTATCTTCTTATCGTCATGCTTTATAAAGCAAAATACTGCTTCTGGACCAAATGACCCAACTCTTTAAGAGCAGAGCAGAGGTAACAAAAGGTAAAATGCAAGACAGAAAAACCAAGTAAAGAAAAATACCAAATAAAACAAAGATTCTATTGGCTTACATTAAAAAAGACTTTTGTTTTGCTGCAAAAAATACAAATTCTATTCATGGAATGTTTGCTTTATGAAAATGGAGAAATCCCTCAAGAATTCATCCATCAACATTGCTTTTTCTTTTCCACCCTTTTTTTTAAAGAGAAAATTAGGATTCTTTGGATACAATCAACAGATCAGATCCCTATTTCCCACATGTGAAATTTAGTATTACTATCCTGTACTGACAAATATGTAATTTTAATATTGAAAAAAAACTGAGCAAACAAGTTCTGACTATTACATTACTACATACCTTGATCATGAATCTATAAATGTATTTACTTTATACATGCATTTCAATTACCTTTAATTGAAGGGAGAGGAACTATAATGTTAATTTAAAAAACATTTTTAGCCTTTAATATATTCAATATATTTTGAAAGTATAAGACAGAATCCCAGAGGCTATCTAGTTCAATTTGCACATGAAGAAAGAATCTAGAGTTCCAGTCAAGATGACAAATGAATGATTACCCCTAAACCCAGCTATTGGAAAAAGTGGCTTAGGAAAGATTTAGAAGGAGGTAGATCAGGGGAAAGAGTAAAAAGAAAGAAGGGGAGCATCAGATGATCAAGAAAACTTAAAAGAAACACTAGTAAATTCTTCCATCTGGTCTAAGACCATATAAAAAGACAGTCAGAGGCCTGTAAGTCAAAGGTACTCAGATGGACCTGAAGTCAGCAAGATCTCCAATAAAAGAGGAGTGACATCAGTAAGACTTCAACTATGTCTTCTCAGATCCCAGAGGGAGACAAACCCAGCTGTCATCATGTCACTACACAAAGACTTGGCAGAGGGATACAGGAAATTTTTATACATCATTTTATACATCTGGAAGCATCCAAGAGATGTGGAGATAGCAAGATCTTTAATATCTGTCAGAGCTGCATCAAGAGACAAAGGCAGTTCCCACTAAAATATTTTCCAAGGAGAGTGACATGGAGTAGAAGCACCAAGATGGTCCAAATGTAGACTTCTAGGAAGTCTGAATCTTTGATCACAAGAGGCACAATTTCTGATCAAGTCTACAACATAGGAAAGACCTGATTCCTGCTTGATAATTGCATAAAAGGAATAAGATCCAAGGCAAGGCCAAGGCCAGTACCAATGTATGACCATCAGGACGTCAAGGCAGAAAAAGGAATGACACAGAGGGTAGAGACAAGTCCCTGATCCAGTTATGCTTCCCATCCCAGGACAAGGCTTCAGGAAAAGAGAAGGAACAGGAGGAAACAAGGCACTAGCTACCTCATCCAGAATTACAGAAGGTAAGTCAAAACAGCCAATGGAAAAGATAGGGAAAAGTGTAAGAGGATATGAAGGAATAAAAAACACAAGTAACAATTATAATTGAAAATATAGATAGAATAAACTTATTTGTTAAACATATGGAATGAAAAACACAATTCCAATTATAACTGTAAATGTGAATGGAATAAACTTATTCATTAAGCAAAATGGATTATAAACAAAAAATAATACATTGATTACCAGAAATGCAATTGAAATATAAAGATTCACAGATTTAAAATGAAGGGCTGTAGCAGAATTTATTATGCTGACGGTAAATTCAAAAAAGCAGGGATGCTAATTATGATCCCAGAAAAAAAAAAAGAAAAAAGAAAAAAAGCAACAGTGACATTATATATAGTTGAAAGAGGCAATGTCTCTCATTGTCCTTAAAGTAATCATGGGATCATAAAGTAATAATAATCAATAAATATACAGTGATGGCATAACCACCAAACAAAAATTGATGCACAAAAAAATAGACATAAAAGCCTTAATAAGTGGGAACGGCAACGTACCACTTGAAGAATTAGACAATTTTTTTAAAAGAAGGAAATTAAGAATTTGAACAGAATTTTAGAAAAATTAAGTATTACAACTCTCTGACAGTTCCTAGATGGGAATCAAAAAGCATGTACATATTGTGCATCACACTTTTACAAAAAAAAAAAAAAAAAAAAGACTAATCACAGGTAGGACATAAACAATTCTATAAATAAAGAAAAGCAGAAATAATAAGCACATATTTGGCTAATCAAAATATAACAAATTTATAATCAAAAAAGGGGAATTAGAAGAAAGGATTCAGATTGTTAAAATGTACTTTTCAAGAATTTAGGGATAAAGAAATCAATGGTAGAAGAATAATTTCTATCAAAAAAAATGACAATGAGTTTTATCAATATTGGAATTTTTGTAATGCAGCTAAGAAAATAAAAATAAATTTTATAGGCCTAAAAATTTTCATCAACAAAAAGAAAAAGAATTGACTGCTAAATTGAGCATGTAATTTTAAAAGGTAGAAAAGCAACAATTCCAACTAAAAATAAAAGAAAGAAATTTAGAAAATCAAAGAAAAAAGTTTTCAAAACAAAAAGGTTAAATTGAGAAAGAAAACCAGAAGTTACTTTTTATAAAAAATTTAATAAAGAAGCTAAACTATTAGTTAGTTTGATGAAAAAGAGGAAAAATCAAATTAATACTACAGAAAATATAAAGGGAGAATTCACAACAAATAAAAAAGAAGTAAAGGAAATCAAAACAATTTTATGTGCTAACAAAATTGATATTTTAAATTGATGAATATTTCCCAAAAAATACTCAGATTAGAAGAAAAATAATATAAATAATTATTTTTTAAAAAGAAATTGATGAGAAGGAAAAGGACCCACATGTGCAAAAATGTTTGTAGCAGCTCTTTTTGTGGTAGTGAAAAAACTGGAAAATGAGTAGATTCCCATCAATTAGAGAATGGCTGAAAAAGTTGTGGTATATGAAGGTTATAGAATATTATTGTTCTAGAAAAAAATGATGAACAAGCTGATATTAGAAAAGCCTGGAACGATTTACATGAACTGATGCTGGGGGGGAAAAAAAAAGCGGAAGTAGGAATACATTGTACACAATAACATCAAGAATGTGCAATGATCAATTATGAAAGATTTGATTCTTCTCAGTGGTTCAGTGATACAAAAATGCCATCTGCATCCAGAAAAAAAACTAAGGAGACTGAATATAAATCAACACATATTATTTCATTTCTTTTTTTCTGTTTGTTTGTTTTTTCTCTCTCCCACAGTTTTTCCCTTTTGCTCTGATTTTTCTCTTCTAACATGATTCATAAAATAATGTGTACTAAGAATAAATAGGGGGTAGCTAGGTGGATAGAGCACCAACCCTGAAGTCAGGAGGACCTGAGTTCAAATCTGGCTTCAGACAGTTACCACTTCCTCTCTGTGTGACCCTGGGCAAGTCACTTAATCCCAATTGCTTTAGTGGGAAAAAAAAAAGGAATAAATAAATTTACTAGAAAAAAAAAAAGAAAAAGAAATTGATGAAGCCATAAGTAAATTTGAAATGAAAAAAACTCGGGCTCAGATAAATTTGCAAGTGAATTCTTAATATTAATTAATTATAATTCTTAATGCTTAATACCATTCAAAGAACAATTAATTCCAAGGTTGAATAAATTGTTTGCAAAAATTGAGGAAGATTGCACACTTTTTCTATGAGAGAAATATAGTCATGGTATCTAAACCAGAGAGAAATAAGGAAGAGAAAGAAAATATAATTAACATTGATGCCAAAATACTGGATAAAATATTAGGACAACAGCCTTTCTGAAAAGGGATGATTTCCTTCAAGGAAACCTCAGTCTAAGTATTTTGTGAGTTGTATTTCTTCCAAGTGAGAGAGAAAAAGGGCAATTGCAGTTTGTCTACTTTATCAGAACTGAAGGACAGAATTTCCTTTCAGTGGGATTTTGAAAAATTTGAAAGGAAGAGGAAGGGAATGGGGAGATTTGCAGTAACAATATAAGCAGCAGTGGCAGATGGAAAATTTCCTAAAATACATAGATATCTTGGAGCAGTATCTGGACTACTGCTTAGCTTATTAAGAGGAATCCAGTAAAGAATGACATAGTTTTGATTTCTTGGAAAAATTGCTGGGATAATGGTGAATTTACTCCCCTTTCCATTTCACCCCTTTATAACTAACTGCCTGGGGCAAAAGATAGCAATGTTAATTATTAAAACATTTTTCCAACTTGTCATTTAAGTTTTAGTTTTGTATTGTTTACAATGGTTTGATAAAGGCGAGATAGTTTTAATGGCAAGCTGAGTTGGTGTTTTATATGCAGTGGCTGTCACCTTGTAAAATAAAACAACTTTTAAAGTTCATAGCTTCAGATCTTTGCTTTCACTGCAAAATCTTTATTCTTTTACTTTTTTAAGAACATTGCATGCTCCTTGATAAACTCAAGTACAGAATCATTCCTTGAGCTCTTTATTTCCTTAGGAGGGCAGTCTGCCCTTTGAATATATTTAGCACTCACTTTTCATGTAGAAATACAAAGATTGTGCACTTAGTGTAAGAACTTCAGGACCCTTGGCCTTTCTTAATCTTACTAAAAAAGAAGGAATTATAAAGATGTTTTGGAATTGTGTGTAGTGGGGAAAGCCAGAGACTGAATTTGGGTAGGGAAAATTTGAGATTACTTGAGATGTTGAAAGAGAATAACCAAGCCTGAAAAGTGAGATGGAATCAAAAAGTAGGAAAGAAACTTGAAAACAAAGGTTTTTCAGCTTGGTAAGTGCAGGGTTTCTATTAGGTACCATATTTCAATTTAGGAGCTGAAATTCCAAGTTTCCACTTGCTGAATTGCTCACTCTCCAAGGTTTGTAGAGGTCATCTTTACAGTAAACAACGTCTCCTTGGGTTTAAGGATGCCCACTTTGTCAACTACCAAACTCTTTTAGTTTTCTCTGCAAATAAAAAGGACAAGAAAGAAAGGTAGGAATCAACATCAAGCTCAATCTCTCCTAGAAAATTGCTGTGGCAAACTGTTCACACACATTTTCAACTATAAGACTGTGGCTCTTCTCATCTCTCCAGCATGTTTACATTATATTCCACTTCCTTTTTACTTTCTGACCTTGTTCTACCAATGTGTCTTACTTACCCAATCTAACATCCTCTGCTTCAGGTTTTCTTCTACTTCTCGTCCTCCTTTTCCAGTTCTTTTTCTTGGGTGGCAGGATCATGGATTTGCAGTTGGAAGGATTTTAGAGGATACTGAATACAATCTAAGAGTAGGAAATTGAAGTATATAGAAGTTAAATAGTTGAACCTGTCTTTCTGACACCAAATCCAGAATGTATATTATCTCCTTTCTCAATCAGGAATATGCTGGAGCCAGCTCAAAATTACTTAGTAGAGTCAGTAGTTAAATTTTCATCATGAGCACCTATAGCGTACAATTCAACTAATGCTATAAATCAGGGCTTGATCGATTATTTTGTTGATTGTCCATGCTTAAGAAAGTGAAGGAGAAAAGAAATGCTAATAATGCAAATTAAACTTAAAGTGTGATCCATCTATTTTAGAGAGCCAATTGTTAAATGTTTAAACAGCATATCTTTGTTTTGTTGTGGAAGACTCTATGCTTTTGTCTTTGTTAATGTAAGATCATCAAATAAACTGGGAAAGATTGACTAGACACATAGACAGGTATGAAGTATCCAGGCAGTTCAGAGGCCATTGCCTACTGAGCTTGATGTTGATTCCTAACTTTCTTTCTTGTCCTTTTTATTTGCAGGGAAAACTAAAAGAGTTTGGTAGTTGACAAAGTGGGCATTCTCAAACCCAAGGAGACGTTATTTACTATAAAGATGACCTCTACAAACCTTGGAGAGTGAGCAATTCAGCAAGTGGAAACTTGGAATTTCAGCTCCTAAATTGAAGTATGGTACCTAATAGAAACCCTTCACTTAGCAAGCTGAAAATACAGGTTGAAAATATAATTATTCATGAAGATATTAGTTAAATGGGATTGAACTTAGTACCTAGGGTCAGCAATCTTCTTTCAGACAGGAAACCTCCAATTCTAATCTAGATTGAGAAAAAAGAAACACATGGCTATTTGCTTTCTCCTTGTTGAAAAAAAATCATTAAGGTTTATTTACAGGTACAATGTTTGAGTATATTGAGCTTGTTCCTTTTAAGTTATTTTTCAATTAACAAAAATCTATTTTCATCTTTTCCTCATTGGGGAAAAAAAGAGGGGGAAAAAAGAGGGGGGAAAGCCTTGTATTAAACATATATAATCAAACAAAATAAATTCTCACATTGGCCACATGCAAAAAAAAAAAAAAAACTATTCTGCACCCTAAATGTCTCTCTTCTCCTTCAGAAGGTGAGTAACTTACATACATGATGAATGATGAAGTCATTGTGTACATACTACCTGGATACTTCATACTTGTATTATGTATATGTGTCTAGTGAATCTTTCCCAGGCTATGAGAAGATCTTATATTAACAAAGACAAAGGCATAGAATCTTCCAAGAGGGAAATTACAAAAATTAAATTCAATTACTAAAATTTCAAGGGTATAAGTATAGACTAGGAACAGCAAGCAGTAAATCTGACTTAATAAAGAACAATTAATTCCTCTAGAATTATGGCTGGTTAGTACATTAATCATTTCTTAAGTTTCTCAAAGCCTTTCTTCATAATGTTGTATAAATTCCTGGTTCTACTCATTTCATCTTGTTTCAGTTCATTCAAGTCTTCCCAGATTTTTTTCAAACCATACTTTTCACAATTTCTTATGGCACAATAGTACAATATTACATTTATATACTATGATTTGTTCAGCCATTTCCCAAATGATAACTTTCTGGTTCTTCATTTTTCTTAAAAAAAAAAAAAAAAAAAAAGCTAGAACATAAACAAGAATAATCAATTTCTGGGCTTAAAGCATTAACAGGGCCCACTCTTATATGAAGAGATACCACTTATCTGAGTACTACAGGTGAAGTCTGAAGTTAAAAGTAGGGAGAAACTTCCATCCTCTGGCTCATTGAGATGTATCTGGGGGATACCAATGGCAAGCATTGTACTAAACATTAATACCAGCAAAGAGTAATGCTCAGTTAAGACTGTGCACCTAGGAAAGACTACATGCATTCCCAAAAGAGCTTATTTATAATTCAATACCAATATAGGCTTACTGGGAGCAGTATAATAAAACCACGAAGCATTGGAGGAATGAGTTTCCCCTCCAAATATGTGATTTGAGCACACATAATCCTTTCATGAATTCCCCTTTTTACATATTCTTTATGTGTGTCTGCCCTTCTCATCGATAATGTATATATTTAAGGAAAAATGTTCCCCAGATTCATGGGAGGAAGAAAAAAAAATATTTTATCTTTCTTACTATGCTATTTCATTAAGAGTTTTTGCTTTGAATTATGTCCTCTGCTTGGCAAATTAAAGCATTAGTTGCAAGGGCTCATGGACTATTTTTGAGTGAATGTGAACCCAGACAGTATATTGAACCTGAGATAGACTTTCTGTAGGACCCACATATGAGTTAGAACATTGGCCCAATTGCTACATTCAGCACATCAGTTCTCCCGAAATTGGAAGGCTGTCCCCAAGAACTGGATGCATCTCTGAATTACAATTTCCATGACTGAATGTCTCCAATACTTTATATATTTTCTGATCACCCTCTGGACTTACTACTTACTACTGTTTACTACAGATAGAGAGAGTTCTATAGTATTTTATGAAAAACTAGAAACAATGGACCTCAAATTCCTGTGCATCCAAATGAATGTCATCAATTGTAAAAGCAGTATGCAAGTACATTTCATGTTTTAATGAGTAATTAAAGCTATGTAATCAGCTATGCACTTAGGCATCATTAATAATAACAACAAAACAAATATATTTAGACCATGTAAAAGGACTGGAAGATTGTCAGAAAATTGTCAATTGACAGACACCTTTGGTTTCATCAAGGAACAACATAAGAGGACAACTTTGAGGAAAGGAACATGAATATGTCAGGCTGGACTTGAAAAAGCAAATAACTGAGCCTGTTTTAGGAATGGTCTCTTATAAGAAAACATAGACATTTACCTCATAATTTACCTCTGAAAAGTCAGAAAAGATGGAGTCAGACAAAATTAAAGTTGTTTTTTTAATGATGACATAAAGTTCAGTAAAACTTTATATCACTGGATTTATTTAGCATTTCTGTTTTATCCATAGACCTTTTAGCCAGATATAAATATGAAATGTAGATTAGAGTGAAAACAAGATATCCAGACTTCTTGGTACCATTCAGTAGTACTGATGCCAACCATAACAAACACAGTATAAAATCTTAAATGCTAATCACTTTTTTCTAGCAGTTACAAGGTTTTAGGAAAAAAAAACTAACAAATGGACATATATACTTTCTTGATAAAATGTTTCTTCTAAATATGTGCAATGTAGATATCAAAAGAAAATATTTCTAAGTGTTTAGTCTATATCTGACATTTATAGCTTTCTAAAACATTTACAATATTTTTAAATAATTACAAACCATATGAACAATGAACTAGTTGATATGCATAACTAGTCAGACAGCAAGAATATATATTTCTTTTTTTTAATCTGCCCTGTCCCAACATACCATTTCCATATTTGGTCAGGGAAAACCAAAGAGGAAAAACAAAATCCCCTTAACAAGTAAGGAGCTATCATCTGCATCCAGAGAAAGGATTAGAGGGACTGAATGTGGATTACAACATATTGTTTTCACCTTTTTTATTGCTGTTTTTGTTTTCCTGCTTATTTTTTTCTTTCTCACTATTTCCCTTCTCAATCTGATTTTTCCTGTGCAACATAATAAATGTGGAAATATATTCAGAAGAACTGCACATGCTTAACCTATATTAGATTATTTGCTGTCTAGGGGAGGATGGAAGATCAGAGGGAGGCAGAAAAATTTGGAATACAAGGTGAATATGGAAAATTAACTTTGCATGTATTTTGAAAAATAAAAAGCTATTAGTATAAAAAATTTTAAATAAGGATCTATAAGCAAGACACAGCTCTCTCCATACTATAATAGATATTCATTATGGAAAAAATATTCATTCTAACCTTTTAGTATACCCTATTACCAAAGAGCAATAGGGGCTCCAAAGTCACTCATTGTTAGCTTGTGCAGAACTCATTTGGAAATAGAAATGGTGTTCAAAGTTCATATAAATTGTATTACTTTAACCAACAGATGTTGTTGCTAACCATTAGCCAAATGTTATTCAACAGGAATGATCAGGTTCTAGGCAAATCCCAGGCTCACCCTGATGGTGATGGACTTCACCCCTCTGAGTAAATATAGAAGATAGTATGTGGAAGTGTCCAGAGTCAGAAATCTATACTTACTCAACCCTGTCTCCCTCTGGGTGGACAAGCCAACTCATCACAAACTAAGCTATGCTTTGTTGCTATTTAATTGTTTCTCAATCACAACTCACTCCTTGTAACCCCTTTGGGGTTTTCTTGACAAAGATACTGGAGCAGTTTGCCATTTTCTTCTCTAGCTTATTTTTACAGATGAGCACCCGAGGCAAAATAGTTAAGTGGCTTGGCCAGGGTCATGCCGCTAGTAAGTATCTGAATCCAGATTTGAACTCAGAATCTGACTTCACACCCTGTATGAATAGAATACATACACTGTGTCACCTAGCTTTTATTAGATTGTGTAAATTAAACCAAATTGTTTTAGGTTTTGACCCTCTAACTACAAGGAAACACTGTTAGCCATAGTCCTTACTGACCTTATGAAACCAAGATAATCCCCTACAAGAACAAATAAAATATTTTTAGCTTTCTATTGTGTTTTATTCTTTGCATAATATCAATAAAAATATCTTGTTGCCTTAGCACTACAAAAGCCTTTGACTGAGGAATTAAGCTAAAGAAAGTCTTTCAAGAGTACATAGGAACAAAAGTTGGGAAAAAAACAGATTCAGGGAAGCAAATGGCAATCAGGGAAGGTAGAGAACTAATGCATCCCAGAAACTTTGCCAGTGTCTAGGGAAAGCCAAGAGTCAGGAAGAGTGAAAAGTTTGGAATTCAGAACTAAGTCTGTTTGAATAACACAATGGAATTCTGGGGAGAGCTGAAATAAGACTATATTTCTTCCCACTATATTTCCCTTTCTCTCCTAAAGAAGAGTGTGTGCCCATATTCCCACAACTTCTCTCTCTCAATCTCTCTCTCTCTCTCTCTCTCTCTCTCTCTCTCTCTCTCTTCTCTCTCTCTCTCTCTTTCTCTCTCTCTCTCTTTCTCTCTTTCTCTCTTTCTCTCTCTCTCTCTGCTTTTTGTCTGCTTTTGTGATGAACATGGCTCAGTGGATTGGGTTCTGGCCTGAAAGTCTCAGAAACTTGAGTTCAATTCAGCTTCTAACACTATATGTGTAACCCTAGACAAGTCATTTAACCTTTATTTGGTTTAATTTCCTCAGCCATAAAATGGGAAGAATAATAGCAAATAATAAATATTATAATTCTCTTCCCATCTCTTCTCATGCTCTATGTTAAGCATTATATTGTCAATATATAAGACTGAATGAGTGCAAAGGAAAGAAAAAAAGCAATGTTCCCTAGAGAGAGAAAGAGCATACTCCGTACAGAGTGAACTTTTTAAATATTAAAAAAAAATCCTCTAAAAACAAAAGTATACCTTATATGAAGTGATCATATACTAAAAGATTTCTCAATAATTATGTGAGTAATGCAAGAATGCCCATTCTCCCCACTATTATTTAATAGACATAGTTCTAGAAACACTACCAACTATAAGACAAAAGAAAAAATGTGTAAAGATACATTAAAAACAGACAAAACTTTACATGATAATGTAGATAATGACATGATAATTTTCTTAGAACATTCTTGAGAAATTAGCAAATGTACTAATTGAGAGAGCTGCAATAAAGTAGCAGATTTTTTTCAAAACAAATGAAAATCAATATCATTTTTATATAATAACAAAATACAAGGGATAATAATAGAAAGGGAGATCCTATTCAAAATGAATGGAGTCAACCTAGCACAGTATACTCAGTACAAAATGCTCCTAAAAGAAATAAAGAACAAACACTTGGAAGAATAGTCAATATTCATCCCCATATAATAAAAATGATAATTTAAGGGAAATTAATTTATAAATTCAATGCTATAACAATAAAAGTAACAAAAAAATCCTATAGAATTAAATAAAATAACCTATTTCATTTGGAGGAACAAAAGACTGACAATATACAAGAGAAATAATGGGGGGGGAAGAAGAATGAAAGGAAAAGAGGATTTCTAGATCTCAAACCATTATGTAATCATGAAAATTATTTTGATATTGGATTGGAGTAGTAAGAAAAAATAATTTTATAATCCAAAACCCCCAAATATAAATAAATTACCTTGGGAAAAACTATTTAATAAGAACTTAGAAAACTGGAAAGCAGTTTTAAACCAAAATCTTATCTTGAATTCTATAATAAATTCAAAGTATATTCAGAACTTGAACATTAAAAACATATCATAAAAAATTAAGAAATAACAAATAATTTACCTTTTACTGCTATAATTAAGTGATAATTTCTTAAATAAATGAATACAAAATATAAAATGGATATTTTAATTACATGTGTAACACATGTTCTGGAACTATTCTCCCAATCTCTATTTTCCTTAACAGATTGGATCCCCATGGATCATTGATTATTTAAGACAGAATTAATTACTTTTTAGAAACAGGTATTTGCTAGGGTAGCATAGGAAAAATAATTGGTACAAAACATGCCCTTAAACCCAAAGGCGCATTTTCCCATAAGCACTGTACATACTAAGTCAAGGGGAAGGGGATCTCAGGTTAGAGACATATAATAAAGCAAATAACTCATCCCTCCTACAAGTCCTTTTCTCCCTTTCCTGGAGTTCTCTTGTTTTCCATCTTATATATTCAAAATCCTTAATCACTGAATGGACATTGACAATCAGACTGAAAACTGTTAAAGATCTTAACTTAGAAAGGTTAAGGTTTCCCACTGAATCCAGCATCATTTCCATAGTTCTGATTTATATCTGGCCCCTGGAATCAGATGTCTCAAAAGGAAGAAATAAGGCTAGTAACTTTGCACAGTCCTCCCTCACTTGAAATTCAATTCACTTGCATGTCATACCATTACTTCCCTGATATCATGGTGCTCTATGAGAATGGAGGACAAACAACACCTTAGATATAAGGTAGCTTTTTTCTGAGCTTCTTATAGTTGCTTCTTAAAGTTGCTTTTCTCCATGCATTTAGTTTGGCCTTGATAATCCTGCCCAGCACAGCTTTTCTTGGGACATGTTAAAACAGAGATAAAAAGTACAAATTCTTTGATGCTCCAAAGTTCATTCTGGTTAAAGTAGAGGAAAGAGACAGGTGGATTCCAAGCAATTTTCTTTAAGGGGAATGAATTTGTTTTATGTGAGATTGTTCTTAATATCCTGTGTAAATTATTGTTATCTCATTCCTAACTGAAGGAATCCTGTGCATTTTTTAGTTTAATTTGCACTGCATGACTTTTCCAAATTCCATTTTATTGGATAAATAGGTTTCCTTGATATTCTCATTTTGTCTTTTGTATAACCAACATTTGGTGAGATAAAGCTAAGTCGGTGAATGTAATCTGAGGGCTATCCTCCCCTCTTAAAAGTAAGCAAGGAGAGCGATCCCTTTTCTTTAATACCATGCCCTTAGACCAGAAAGAAATCTGGGGTATGGCAGATAGATTTACTTATAAGCTAATGCTTTTCTTAAAGACTAGAGAAAAGAGCTCTCAGACTCCACCTCAGTCAATGTGTTAAGCAGGATAAATACTGCCATTGGCTCTTCACAGTGTTAGATCAAGCCTCAATTTATATCTGTCCATGTCATTCATGAGCTACATTTGCACATTTAGACTATATGGACTTATCTACCTTACGTATATAAGACCAAAAGCTATTCCCCAAAACAGTAACCAAAAAATATGAACAGTTCTCAAAATTAGAATCACAAACTAATAATAGCTATATGAAAGAATGCTCTAAATCCCTAAAGATAAGAGAAAGACAAATCAAAACAAATATGAGGTTTTTACTACATCCTCAGCAAATTGGAAAAGAAGCCTAAAGATTAGGATAATCAATGCTGGAGAGATGGTAGGGTAGACACGAATATAGTGGATTTGTTGTAGTTGGTATTTTTTTTTGTTTTTATTTTCAGTTCCAAATTCTCTCCCTCAATCCCCTATCTATTGAGAAAGCAAGAAATACAATAGCCATTATATATATATGAAGACATACAAAACATAGTTCCATATTATCCATGTTGAAAAAATAAAATAAATAAAAAAGAAAGTAAATAACTATCCTTCAATTTTCACTGAGTTCAGCAGTTCTCTCTCTGCAAATAAGATAGCATTTTTCATCATGAATCCTTTGGAATTGTTTTGGATCATTGTTTTGATCAGATTTCCTTCAAAATTGGTTATCATTATATTATTATTTCTGTTTACAGTATTCTTCTGTTTCTGCTCACTTCACTTTACATCAACTCATATGTCTTCCTTTTATGAAACCATCCCCTTCATCATTTTAGAGTACATTAGTATCCCATCAAAATCAAATATCAGAACTTTTTCAGCCATTTCCAATTGATGATCTCCTCAGATTCAAATTCTTTGCCACCACAAAAAGAGCTGCTATAAGTATTTTTAAGTATATGTGCTTTTTTCCTTTTCTTTTATCTCTTTGGAGTTTAGAACTAATAGGAATATTTCTGGGTCAAAGGGTAAGGTCTTTCACCTCTTTGAGCATAGTTCAAAATTATTCTCCAGAATGTTTGGATCACCTCACAGCTCTACCAATAGTGCATTGGTGAACCCATTTTTCAACACTTCTTCCAGGATTCAACATTTTCCTTTTCTATTATATTGGCTAAACTGATAGATAGGAGGTGATAGCTCAGAGTTATTTTGATTTGAATTTCTCTAATTATTACACTGTACATTCTTAATGGAACATGAATTATCCACAAAATGTCCTTAGAATTCCACTATTAGGCATATCCACCGAAGAAGACCAATGACAAAAAAGAAAGGCATTTTATACATAATATTACTTTTAGTGACACTTTTCATAGTAACAAAGTAGATATCTACCAATCAGGGAACAGATAAACAAATATGAAACATGAATATAATGGAATATTACTGTGCTATAAAAAACTAATACAAAATGAAGTAGAGCCACAACAACTACAACAAAATAAATAGAAAGAACAATTAAGAAAATAAAGCAGAATACTGCAAAACTGAAGAATAAGATTGAAGAATAAGATTGGTCCCAAGAGGTAGAAGACACTTCCATAAACATGGAATCTTACATATAATATCAGGGTTTGGTTTTGGTTTTTTTTTTTTTACTTATTGACTGTTTTTACTGAAATGTTTATCTTTTTATTATAAAGGATGACTTCAGAAATTGGAGGGACATGGGGAAATCCGAATAATATAAAACTTAAAACCTATTTAAAATAAAAGTTTTGTTTTTTTTTAAAAACAGCACAAAATCTTAGCACTTCTAGATCTGTTTAATGTGGTAATCCTGCTAACCATACAGATTTACACCTCTCCATGGCTTTTTTTCCTATATCTTTCCACATTCTTTTGCAAATCTCAATCCAAAATCCACCCAATACTTGGAAGCTTCTTCTAGGTATCTTGAGTTTGCATGAATCCTGATGAAATAGTAGATTGTCCATTTATTATATATTGTTCTCACTACATGATCTTCCAACTGACTTTTCTAAACAAACTTGTCTCTGGTGATGTTTTTTATGCTTTTTTGTACAAGTAATTCATTATTGATAATATTTGGTAGCCTATTTATACCTACCATTTATATCTCCAATGCCTTTTAGGTGACAATTTTCATTTCTCTGAAATTGTAATATTTGGATCTAAAATTCAATGGATCTGTGATCAAAACAATTCAGGAACTTCCTCCAGTATTGCAAATACTAATTCATCTGTGTCTTTTCAACCAGTGTAATTCTTGTCCATATCCTCCCATGAATCTTTCAAAAGGAATATACCCAATGGGATAATCCATTGGATGAATAGTCTTCCTTTTATTCCATTATGATTATAGATTATGAACTATCTTTAGATTACTGATAAATTCTATAAGCTGAATATCTAACTATATCTCATAGTCTAGATAATAGGCATTTTTCATTTATTTATTTTTTCCTATGTTAATTAATTCCTAAGTGAATAAATAAAACAAGATTATCTAGAAGACCTCACTACTTTTGCAGATTTTCTCTTCCATTTGAATGATGCAGTAGATGTCCTATGCATCTATGGGAAACAGCTTGCTTGATAGCAATAATTATTATTTTTTCTCCTTCGTTTTTGAAGAGGACCAATGGCATCATGGGGTGATGTCATGACTGGAAGCCGAGTTGCACAAAATAGTCAGCCTCACTCTCTCTTTAGTCATTGAGGTCCAAAATCTAGATGCCTGGTAGTGATCCAGAATGTAGTGGATGCCTGATCAAACTCTACATGTTACACAATACCTGCTTCAATCTCCTCATGGCCATTGGAGCAAATTACTCTCATCGGTCCATTCCACCAGGAAAAAATTGTCACATGCTTGTATTATTCATCTCCCTAACATACTAACAGATCTTGTTTTAGTTTAGTTTGGTTTAGTACATCTTCTTGGTTTAGTACATCTGCCAAAATCATTTACTGGGGTGTGTACATACTATAGCTTCTTGGAGCCACAGGTGGGAGTTAAGTGTCTTATGGACACCAAAGGGAGAAGTAGCCCTGAAAAGGGCTTGACCAGCTCTCATATCAGAGGTGCTAGTCCTTCTAGCAACACACCTTCTAGTAATACATAGAGAATTATTAAAGTTATCTGGGTGTGCTTATCAAGAAATAACATATATTTTTAACATGTATAGGAAACACCTTGTAAGAAAGTTCATTGATCAGTAGGTTTTATCTAGTTAAATAATAACACAGTGACATTTTATTTACAATTTTCAGACAAATGTACTATAGAATATTATTTACAAAAGACCCCATGTTGCCTGCTCCTATTTTCAGCAGAGGTATCCTCAATGCAGGTATAAATTATTCTTACAACAATTTTGTAAATGTAAGAAAGTAGACATACATTTTTAGTATTGATACCCTCACAATAGCCCTTAATGTGGTAGTAATAATGTCCATGGTTTGTTTCCATTTATTTGATATCCTACCTTCTTTCTAATATATTGAAAACTGATCTTTCAATATCTCAAAACTTTATCACTCATGCATAATTCCCTCTCTGTATGCTTTGGTCTACTTCACCTGCTCTTCCTGTTTTTGCTTTTTTTAGTGTTATTTGTTACTTCCTCAAACAGAATATCAGACATGATATTAGATTCTGAACATAATGTTCACTCTTAATGAGAGTTAAAATCATTTATTTATGGATAAATGGGCATATGTTTCAGTTATCTCTTCCATCTTCTGACAGATCTTTTCCACTTTCTATTTGTTGTCCTCCTTCCAGTTTCATACTTAAATGCCTTCAATATAAGACAGCCAAATTTTGTGTAAATTCACTTTTTCCCTCTATAACTTCTCACTGTTTTATGAGTTGATATTACTCATAATCTCCCACTAACATAATAAGCATAATTCACAGCCCAAGTTTTTTTTTTGCCTTTTTTATAACAAATATTCCATTACATTAGCACTGATAAATTAAATGATTATATTTCAAACCAAATGATATGTTTTTAATTTTCTCCATCTGGTTATAATTATTATATGGTGATTTGGGGTTTTTTGAAATATGTAAACACTAAGCAAATTTTTTGCAAAAGTAATATTTCTTGGATTATTTTTCTGGGCCTCTTTTGAAGGTTATATCCTGCTGAGAATAGTATTTGAATTGGGATAAAATAATAATAAGAGATATTTTCTTATATAATATCTATCATAGTTTATTCACTATATAAAAATGAAAATCTTTTTAGTAGAGTTACTATTGACTTGATAAAAAAAATTCATATCAACTAAAAGAAAAACACATTAAAAGGTCAGTTTGGCTAATGTGGTATTTACAGAAATAGCTATAGTAGAAAAAGATGATCCATTAAAAAAAAAAAGTTAAGTGAAATAAGACACAGTTAGATTTCACTTGGCCTCCTATCTCCTGAGATTCATAAACTCACATTTCAGAAATCTTGAGGGAGTGAGTTACCTTTAATTGTGCCTTGTTCCACTTCACCCATTTACATTACTCAGTACTTTTCTAACAGGCCTTTTTTGGTAAATATCACACTTCCATGCCTCTTGTTGACCTTTTTCTCTAACCTGAATTTTTCTTTGTTTTTTAAGCATTTTTGAACAGATATCAGATTCTATTTTGTTCAAAAAGATAATAAATTATGAGAACTTGTTCATCTGTATCACCACAAAAGAAAAAGAGACATCAACAATTGATGCTATAGGAAGACACATTTCTAACCTTGAATCCAGCCTTTTGTACCCAAGTAGTACAACTTATCTACTGAATCAGAGGCTATCCAAATGTGTAAGGTGATGTCAAAAAAGTATATGAAAACATCAAGAGCTTTGATAAGGAACTTGTACTTTCTTTGTATATAAGCATTTATGATAATTCATATTTATTAACTTGCAACAATGATTGAGGCTGGATGCAATGAAGTATAAGGAAGGAACCTCTTTCCACAGGGTCCTTTTGTAAGTATCATACAGGTTTTATAAAGAATTGGTTGAAGGAAGCAGGCATGTTTAGCTTGGAGAAGAAAAGACACAGGGGGCCATGATTAACTGTGTTCAGTACTTGAAGGGCTATCATAAAGGTGGCTGGACCAAAGGGAAAAATTTCTTCTTAACCCCTGAGAGGCAAACCCAGAGAAATAGGTAGAAGTTACAAAGAGACAAATTTAGACTTGATATCAGAAAAAACTTCCTAATAATTCATATTATACAAAAGTGGAATTAACATCTTAAAGAGGTTCTCCTTGAAGATTGGATGAAGAAGCCAAAGGATTCTTCACTTCTTCAGTACATTATGATGGAGATTCCTTTTGTGTATGGATTGTAGTAGACAGCCACTGAGATCCTTTTTAACTTGCAAGTTCTATCATATAGTGATTTTAGTTTGAAATTGTCATTATTGCTTTCTCAGCATTCTTTGTCTTTCAGCCTTCTATCACATCTATTGGTTATCCCATTCTCTACTCACTCTATTCTATATGCTAAGCATGGGCAGCTACCTGGCATAGTGCATAGAGTGCCAGACCAAGAGTCAGGAAAATTCATCTTTATGAGTTAAATCTGACATCAGACATTTACTAGCTGTGTGACCCTGATCAAGTCACTTAACCCTGTTTGCCTCAGGAGAAGGATATAACAAACCACTGTACTATCTTTGCCAAGAAAATCTCAAATTGAAGCAGAAAATATTTTTACAGCTAGTGTTTCCAAAAGTCTCATTTCTAAAATATATATAAAATTGAGTCAAATTTATAAGAATACACATCATTCCCCAATTGATGAATGGTCAAAGGATATGAACAAGCAATCTTCAGATGAAATTAAAGCCATCTATAGCTATATGAAAAAATATTCTAAATTATTTATTAGATAAATGCAAATTAAAACAACTCTTAGATATCACCTCACACTATTAGATTGGCTAATATGGCAGAAAAGGAATATGATAAATGTTGGACAGGATATGGAAAAATTGGGACATCAAAATCCTGTTGGTGAAGTTGTGAAACGAACCAACCATTCTGGAGAGAAATTTGGAATTATGCCCAAAGGCATATAAAACTATGAATATCTTTTGATCCAACAACACTACTATTAGGTCTATATTCCAAAAAAGATTATAAAAAATAGAAAAGGACCCACATGTACAAAAATGTTTATAACAGCTCTCTGTGGTGGCAAAGAATTGGAATCAAGGGAATATATGAATATAATAAAATATTATTGTTTTATAAGAAATGATGAGCAGGCAGATTTCAGAAAAACCTGGAAAGATTTACATGAACTGATGCTGAATAAAAAGAACAGAACCAAAAGGACACTATACATAGTAAGAGCAATGTTGTATGGATAATCAACTTTGATAAATTCTGCTCTTCTAGCCATATAAGGATCTAAGACAATTCCAAAATTCTTATGATGGAAAATGTTAACCACATACAAAGAAAAAACTATGGAATCTGAATAAGATCAAAGTTACTATTTTGACTTTTTTGTTGTTTTTTTCTTTTTCATGATTTTCCCCTTTTGTCGTGATTCTTCTTTCACTCATGACTAATATGGAAATATGTTTTACATGATTGTATATATCTAAGCCTTTATCAGATTGCTTTCCATCTTGGGGAGTGAGAAGAGGAGGGAAGGAGAAAAAAATTAAAAATCAAAATATTATAAAAGTAAATGTTGAAAATGAATAAATAAATTTTTAAAAGAAAAGAAAACTCAAATGGGATCAAGAAGTGTCAGACAACTGAAAAATAACAGAAAGCAACAATAACAATGTTAAGCAACACTGGTGAGTTTCATTAAAAATAACAAAAGATTTCTCATAACAGATCACGGGATCTTAACTTGTTTCTCATATTACTGATGAATGACACCATCCAGAATAATTTCTATTATCTTCACCTCTTCATCTAACACAATACCTTCCTTACCACTTCAAAATTTCTCCACATTATTATTCTTTTTTTTTCCTTCCTGTCTTAGGGGAAGAGACATCCTGCCTTTTTTCCCCAAATTTTAACCCCTCCACCTGTGCACTTGGTGCCTTCCCCTCCTGCCTCTTCTAGTATTTTACTTCATCAATTATCCCCTGGGCCACATCAGAAGCAGTTTGAAATAGTAGAAAGAGCATTTGACTTAGAGCCGGGCAATGTGAATTTAAATCACAGCTCTGGCATTTGTTGTGCAAGTCTTGGCAAGCTATTTAACCCTTATATGGATGTTTGCAAGAAAGCCATATTCAGACTGGTCACTGCTATGCCTACACTAATTGCTACTGCAAAAGTCTCATAAACTGCTATGCTATGATTGCTACTCCCCAAGGCTCCCCAAAGCCCTGCATATAGTGTGAATTTCAGGGTTTTGCTGGAGTAAGTGTGAAGAAGCTGGGAAACCTGCCTCAATCAGGCAGCCATTTTGGTCAAAAGAATTTGTTACTTCTGATTTCAGTATTTCAAAAACAAATCTGGGATTTTATCAATCTGAACATTCTCTCCACCAGTACAAACTGCAACTCACTCACACATTTTCATCCAGTGTGAATTTTGTTGCTGTGCCACAAAGCCTCTTCAGAGAATCTATTCAAATATTTGAAATCCCTTTTCTTGGTCTTTTAACATTTCATAAGCACCTGTGCTGTCCATTTACTATTCCTTCCTATATGAATGATTCAACTCCTTTTTTGAGTATATGTGTCTTTTGGGGCATCATTTATGTCACTTCTTACATGCAGATCATCACTGATTATTCCTGGTTATCTTTTTTTTTTAACAAAAAATTACTAAGAATTGGTTTGTAGAATAGTAAGTTAATTTTTTGTTTGGTTGGTTTTTTGGCAAGGCAATTGAGGTTAAGTGACTTGCCTAGGGTCACACAAATAGTAAGTGTTAAGTATGTGAGACCGGATTTGAATTCAGCTACTCCTGACTTCAAGGCTAGTGTTCTATCCACTCTGCCATCTAGCTATCCCAATTATAATTATTTTTGATGCAACAGTTTTTTATGGTCAGAATGGACTTTTTTCTATTCTGAAATTCAGAAAGAAGAGTAAACCATTTCAAATAAGGTAATAAGTAATTAAGCCTTGAAAGAACATGATGATTTTTTAAAGATAAATGTGACTTCCTCTTTTTTTTTTTTTAACTCGGTTTTATTTATTTTTGCACACTGTGTCTACATTTCCTGGTGTTAATAGCAATGCAAATGTTAAAATGTCACAGGAAAGAATTTTTTTTTATGGTGAGTGGCTTTTTATTGTTGTTGGGGTTTTTTGCCAACAAGTAAAACAAAGCTATTTCACTCTAATCAAATTCTAGTTTATTACATGTCACTAATATTGTTTTTGCTACACTATGGTTTTATTACATATTAAGACCCCAAATTGCAATATCTCAAGGAATTATGTCCTATCTCAAAAGTGAAGTAACTTAAGAAAAAATTAGGCAGTAATATACGGAATAGAATGTATGGAAGTAGTTAATATATGAAATTTGAAAGAGTTCACAGGGACTGAAAAGGAAGAAATGTTAGAAGATAGATGTGAAAAAGACAAAGCTTTCTTTTTTGTATTATATAATTTAATTCATATGGAAAAATCCAAAGATAAGAATTTTTAGATTTGATGTGCATTGAATTCACTAGTGTTCCAATCTAAAGAAACTTTCAGGAATAAGCTTTTTAATTTGTCAGCTTTTCCCCCTTTGGCTTTATAGGACAAATACATATATACGCACACACACACACATACACACATAGATATGCATATAGATAATATATGCATGTATACACATACATATATATATGTATATACATTGTGTGTGTGTGTGTGTGTCTCCTCTGTAGAGGAGGAAAAAAGCTTTAGTTCTTGATTTAATATTGGAAATGGAGGTTATTTAGAAATAAAAGAAAGTCTAAAGAAAACTAAGATAATAGTTTAACATCACTGTTAGCTCTTTTATGCCTTCAAGAGATGTTCAGAAAAGTGGTTAAATAGAACTCCAGATACCAAAGAATTTGTAGAGAATCAAACAGAAATGTAGTACAACCACATAATTTTAAAAAAAGCATATTAAGAATTCTTCTCCCTGAAAATATCTTATTTTTCAAATTTGCCCATTTCCAGTCTCCAACCATGGACCAGAAAATTGTACTTATAAAAATGAAGCAATAATTATGGTATAGTATATTATCTATTTCTCTTTGATATTACTGAAATTTCCCCAAAATTGTAAACCTTAACAAATGATACATTCATCTCTTAGCTAAACTTGGTTAGCTCAGTCTAAGTGCCTAGACTTATTGATTATTACCCACATTTAAAATTTAAATTACCTTAAAACTAGGAAAATGCCATCAACCATATAGAAAAATAAAAATGAATTATTTGTCTTACTAGAAGGTGAAGGAAATTATTTCCTAAAGAATTATTCTTCAAAAATGACAAAAATTCCATACAGTAAAATCCAAAAATTATTTTAATTTTAAAAAGCTAGAAAGATAGAAAATGGTTAAGTTATGAAGTGTTTTTAATGTCAAGCAAAAAAATTGTATTTGATCCTGGAGGTAATAAGGAACAATAGTTCAAGAAAAAAATAAGGCAAAGCTCATCTATTAGAGTTCATAGACTCAGAGACAGAATCCATGTAGTTCATATAGAAGGAATTTGCTGAGGATGGCCAGAGTGAAAGCAGCCTAGTGTAGAAGTCAGGAAGTAGTTCAAAAATTCTAGTCAGGTGAATGAAATAATAATAGTTGAATGAGTAAATTTATTAAAATATTTGTTAATAAATAAATAATGACAAATAAATAATAAATAAATAAGAGCTAATCCTGATACTCAATGCTACTGAATTCCACTGCCTTGTTGTGCCCTGTTTTGCTTTTACTTAGAGTTTGTTTTTTGTCTTTTAAAAAAAGCATGACGTGTTTTATTCTTTCCTATACAGGACCTAGTAGACCAAGTAGAAGATATGAACTCCAAAATCTAGTTGAAGTTTTTAGTATCATCTTGTTTAAGCCTTAATAAGCTTTTTTATGCAGTAAACAACTTTATTTAATGTACTATTAATCTATATCCAAACTAGCAATCCATGATTGAGCTTGAACTAAGATAAGTACAAGCTAAGACAGCACAGCACATTGGTTTTTTTTATGATAATATATCAGACTACTGGGCAGCTAAATGATACAATGTATAGGGACCTGGACCTGGAATCAAGAAGACTCATTTTTGTGAATTCAAATCTAGCTTCTTCCAATATTATAGTACTACTATCTATTTCAACCTGTAATTCATTTAAATTTTTCTTTTAAAAATGTAGATGCTTTATTATGTAGGTGGTTATAGGTTTTAATATTGCTTAATTATTTGTTACCTTTTTATCATAATGTAGTTCCCTTTTTATCTTTTTTAAGTAAATCTATTTTAGCTTTAACTTTGAGATCATAATTGCTACCTTTGCCTTTTTTTTGCAACAACTGAAGCATAATAATTTTTTTTATTTTTTTATTTTAATTTAATTTTATTTTATTTTATTTTAATTTTATTTTGTAAAACAAGAGAGCTGGAGTTCTGGGCTTTATTTTATTTTATGTGTGCATTTCTCATTTTTAAATGTATTTCTCATAAGCATGATGTCAAACTCTGGCTTTTTTATCATGCCAATTTTAAATAGATTTTATTCTCCAGGACAAGAATTGCATTTCTACTTGTTTATTACAGTACTGATAAAGTGCAATATTGTTTACTTCTTTCCCTCTGTACACATTCAAGTATTCAAAATGCCCAGATTTATACAATAGCTTAAATGTTCCCCCTTTGGCTTTATAGGACAAATACATATATATGCATACACACACATATACACATACATATAGATAATATATGCATATTGGATCCTTCAATTTTTGGAAAGCTATGTGAAATGCTCTTTCTTCTGGTGCATTTATTCAACCTTTACAATGGTCAGAAGTCCCTCTATATGGGGTTACTCCACCCCTGAGAACCCATCAGGCAAACCTCCTGGCATGTCCCATGCATTTTGATACAGTTTAGTAGTGATGGAGTTGCAGACCTACAATTTTTCTGCTGATATTCAAATTCTTCCTTCTCATTAGTCTGGTTCTTTCCAGCTAGTTGATTATTCCATTACATTTGTCAAGGATCTTTTGTTTGTCTTGCTTAGTAGTAAATTCTGGTTTTAAAAATTCATTCTATTTTCATTTATGAGTGAGTTCATCCCATTCACATTCAAAATTACAATTATATCTGTGTATTTCCCTCGATCCTATTTTTCCTCATCATTGTCCTTCTCATTCTCTTTTCCCCTATCCCTCTTTTAGTTTACTTCTAACCACTACTTCCCTAATCCACACCCTTTTAAAGACTTTCTCCCTTATCTTCTCCCCTAACTTTCTTATTCCTTATTCTAACTAACTCTTTAAGATTCCTTTCTTTTTTCCTCTCCCTCTACCCTCCTAAATCTTAATATACCCTTGTAAACAAACCTTTATTTTATTCCCTCAATCTCTTTTTTATTTAAAAGACTTTTATATTCATCTAGATGTATATGTTGTTCCCCCTTTAACATAGATCTGATGAGAGTAAAATTCCAGTACTATCAGCCCTCCATCTCCACTTGTTTCCTCTATATCAGATCTTCCTCTATCGCATTTGTATGAAGTAATTGCTCCTTTTAATCTTTTTTTGACCCAATTTTGTTTTTTAGAATTACCTTAGCTTTCTTAGCTCAAATCCAATATTTCTTTCAAATTACCTAAATACAGATGACAAACTTAAGAATATTGATCATATTTTCATGTATAAGAAGAAAACAGTGTCATCTTATTAAGTCCCTTGTGATTTGCCTCTGATGTTTGTCTTATATTTGATATGTCAAAATCTTCATCAGGCTCTGGTCCTGAAAGTCTTTTAATTCACTAAATGTCTATTTTTTTTTTTCATTCAGGATTATACTTTTCTGGATAAATTACTTTTGGCCAGAACTCCAGCTCTCTTGTTTTACAAAATATAACGTTCTAAGGCCAATAGGATCTTTTAATGTAGCAACTGCTAGGTCTTGTGTAATTCTAATTATGGCTTCATAATATTTGAATTGGCTTTGTTATTGTTGTTGTTGTTGTTGTTGTTGTTGTTGTTGTTGTTGTTGTTGTTGTTGTTCATAACATATTCTTCTTGACCTGGAAGTTTTGAAACTTGACTATGATATTTCTATAGTTTTTCATCTGGCACCTCTTCCAAGTCATGATTATTGGGAGTTTTTTCTACTTCTATTTTATCCTCTTGTTCTAAAACTTCAGGGAAATCTTCCTTAATTATTTCTTGTAATATTGAATCAATTCTTTTCAAATCATAATGTTCAGGTTTCTCATATTGTCTTTTTTCAAACTATTCTCTAAGTCAGTTGTCTTTCCAATGAGATATTTCACATACACTCTTCTTTTTTTTTATTTTTTTTAATTTCATTTTATTATTTCTTGGTGTCTTATAATGTCATTCACTTCCCCTTGGTTTATTCTAGTTTTCAAGGAGTTGTTTTAAGATTCTGCATCTCCTTTTTCAGTTGGTTGACTTTCTTTTCATAATTTTCTTGTATTGCTTACTTTTTCCTAACTTTTTCTCAATTTGTCTTAAGTTTTAAAGCTCTTTTTGAATTTTTTCCAATAACTCCTTTTGGACTCATAATTATTTGAGTTTTGGGGCTTTAGACTAGAAGTGGTTTTTATTTTTTCTTCAGTAATTTCCTCTCAATACAAATCCAAATCTTTTCTATTTTCATAGCAGTTGTCTCTGGTTGGGTCCTTTCTCCTTTCCTTATACTTTTTTTTTTTTTAGCAGTCTATTATTATAGTCAACTCTAGTCTCAGGGTATGGAGAATGGTGCCTCAGACCTTAAGTACTTCTTACTGTTGTTTTCTGAGCTTTGTCCTGGGTCCAAAGTTTGTACTCCTCTGCACCTGTCAGCCACATCTAAAATCCCCAGCCATATTGTCCTGGAAATGCTCTTGTTCCTTGCATTCCTCAGTAGCCACAGAGCTCCCCTCTATCCTGGAAATGAAACCAGTTACTCAGTTCTCCTCTACGTGCCCACAGCCAATAGTATCCCTGTTCCATTCCTACTGCACTCAATTGGTGTGTGCTACCTCCTTCTCACCATCAGCTGCAACCCAAGACCATCAGCATGTTAAGCTGGTAAATCTCTAGATAATTTTTCAAAGTCTTCCAACTATCAACAACAACAACAAAGATTTTTTTTCTATAACATACTGTAATTACTGTAACCATATATTTGGGAAAACCCAAGTGGGAAAAGTATTACAATATTGGGAATGTAATTTCCCTAGTTCATCAATATTTAATTTTAGTTAATTGAGAGATATTTTGAAATGTTATTAAGTAGTGAGGAAAATCCAAACATATCCATAGCTAGCTCTAAAGCTGGAGATCATAAAATTAAAAACAGGTATAATTTAAGTAGCAGGTTCAAGGATACTCTAAAAGTGATTGTAGTTGATTTCAAACTCTTTAAAATCAGCTGTACATGCAAACACATACATGCAGACATACACATATCTGCATTGATTGATTGATAGATAAATCAAGAATGCTTTACAATCTTAGTTTTATACATTTGGTACCTTACTGAAATGTATATTAACAGAAAGAGTTATTGTTTTCCTCTAAAACAACAATTATTCTTTATAACAGATTTGTTTTGATAAATTTAAATTCTAGCTATTATATCTTCTAGAAATCATATATGCTTGTCAGTAAGACAATTCTTTCAGAGACCTTTTGTGGTTAAAAAAAATTCCTCCCAAATTGTTTAAAGCTGAAAAATAAAATATTTGTCTTCTATTTTCCTATTTGTTTGGAACTGTCTCTCACAAGAATTTAAGTCTTGGAGATTCAAGTTTGCAATCAAATTATTTAAAAACTGTTCTTCCAAATCAGAACCAGAGGAATTAATCCCTGTCTGCAAAGAAACTTTATCTTAGCCTGGGATCAACCTAGATTAGAGGAATATAAATCATATCAGCCTCAGGAGAAGAGCCATTTGATTCATTGCTTTTTCTTCACTGATACTACCAAAAGATTGTAGGGGAACAAGCTAACTATGATTTAAGCACTTGGTATTTATGGAAAAGGCAAACATGATCATGAGACATGAAAAAAGATAGAAAAATAGGTAGGTAGATAATATAATGTGATTTCTCCCTTAGAAAAGTGAAGTAAGGAGCTACCAGGTCTGAAAATGGCATAAATTCTCAGCAAAGTTTCTAAATTAGATGTTTTTGCTTATTTTGTTTGTTTTAATCACAGAGGCATATAAAAGTGCATTGAGCATCTTTTAAATGGGCTCCCACTCCCCAGGTAGACATTTACTAAGACTTTACCTTATTTACTTTTCCTAAGGGCAAAGATCAATTAAAAATCTTCCTTAGAATGTTACATAGAGCTCGTGATCCAGGGTTAGGCAAAGGGAGCAGTTAGCCTGCACCTGGATAGAAAATAATTGTAATATGATTTCAGAGGAACAATAATGAAGCATGTTATAACTTCCTGACAGAGACATGATAGATGTAGAGTATAAAATGCCATCATTTCTTTTTTCAAAGGCCAATTTGGGTAATTGTTTGACCATTAATATTTTTACAAGGATTTTGCTCCAATGGGAGACCTAAGATAGAAGACTAAAAGTAAGAACTCACCCAATTTCTCACCATAAACCACTTCAAATTCCTTTAAATAATGATGCTAAACAAATTTCGAAGCATCAGAACACCCAAAAAATGGAATAGAACATTTTCCAGTTGAAGACAACTTAGGAAGTCAGCAGAAAAAATCTTGGCCTGGGACAGCAAGTTAGGAGTTGAGTGTGTAGTCCCCAGTCCCATCTTCAGCTCATTCTCCACTCCAGCAAGCAGGAATGGGTTTAGAGAGCTCTCAATCAACTGCAGTACTGGTGGCTTCCAGACCTCTGAGCACAGGGACACTAAAGAGGACTTGGAAAGTCAGCAGAAAAGGTCTATGATAACAGAGTAGGAGTCTAACATTCAATTCCAGCACAGGCTACACCAGCAGAGAGCCAGTCCCACCCTGTTCCCTGCACCAGAAAAGCAGGACTCTGTTGCTTTAGCACATCAAATTTTACAGTTATAGTGGGGCGAGGACCCGCTTAACAATTCCAGGGCAGAAAAGAGGACTTGGGGTCAGGTCCCTAGAAGGATCTCTGAAAACAACTGTACAAACTTTTGAAGTTTGGGAAAATGCATCTTCCACCCTGGAAACAGAGCCCTACTTTAACAAAGAGTTAAAAACCAAATAATAGGCTATGAAAATGAGTAGACAACAGAAAAAGTTTCTGACCATTGAAAGTTATTATGGTGACAAGGAAGATCAAAACACATACTCAGAGGAGGATAACAAAATCAAAGTTCCTACATCCAAAGCTGAAAAAAAAATAAGAATTGATCTCAGGGGGGCAGCTAGGTGGTACAGTGGATAGAACCCCAGCCCTGAAATCAGGACCTGAGTTCAAATATGGCCTCAGACACTTAACACTTCCTAGCTGTGTGACCCTAGGCAAGTCACTTAAACCCAATTGCCTCAGCAAAAAAAAAAAAAAAAAAAAGAATTCATCTCAGGCTATGGAAGAGTTAAAAAAAAAAGGATTTTGAAAATCAAGTAAGAGAGATAGAGGAAAAACTAGGAAAAGAATTGAGAGTACTGCAAAAATGAGAAGAATGCCTTAAAAAGCAAAATTGCCTAACTAGGAAAGGAAGTACAAAAGCTCACTGAGGAAAATAATTCCTTAAAAATTAAAATTGAACAAAATGAAGCTACTCTCTAAGAAATCACGATACAAGAAAGCAAAACCAAAAAATAAGGGGGGGTGGGGGGAAGGGAGTAAAATATCTCATTGGAAAACCAACTGACCTAGAAAATAGATCCAAAAAAAAATAATTTAAAATTTATTTGTCTAACTGAAAGTCATGATCAAACTGCACATTATCATTCAAGAAATTATCAAAGATAACTGTCCTGATATTCTATAACTAGAGGGTAAAACAGAAATTGAAAGAATCTACCAATTACCTCCTGAATAAGATCCTGAAATGAAAACTTTCAGGAATTTTATAGCAAAATTCCAGAACTCCTGGGTCAAGAAGAAAACTATTACAAGCATACAGAAAGAAACAATTCAAGTATAGTGGAGCTACAGTGAGAATAACACAAGATTTAGCAGCTTCTACATTAAAGGACCAGAGGGCTTGGAATATGATATTCTGGAGAGCAATGAAACTAGGATTACAATCAAGAATCACCTACCCAGAAAAATTGAGTATAATCCTTCAGGGAAAAAGGTGGAAATTCATTAAAATAGAGGATTTTCAAATATTTGTAATGAAAAGACCAGAGCTGAATGGAAAATGATATTAAAAGGATTACTAAGATTTATCTACATTCCTACATGTGAGAATGATTCTTGTAACTTAGAACTTTTTCATTAGTAGGAGAGTAAGAAGGGGTGTGTGTGTGTGTGTGTGTATGTGTGTGTGTGTGTGTGTGTGTTTGTATGTATATACATATATATGTGTGTGTATACACACACAGACATAGAGAGAGACAAACAGAGAGACAGAGATATAGAGAGCAAGAAAAACAGAGACAGAGGGCCCAGGTGTTAGTTGAATGTGAAGGAATAATATCTTTTAAAAATGAACTGAAGGGGTGAAAGAGGAGTGCACTGGGAGAAAGAGAAAGGGAGAAGTGGAATGATGTGAATTATCTTCATGAAAAGAGGAAAAAAAGGAGAGAGGGAGGAGAAGGTGAGAAAGAGAAGTGAGTGAGTTTTTCAACAGAATTAGCTCAAAGAGGAAATAACATATATGTTTCGATATGGGTATAGAAATCTATATTACATTGCAGGAAAATAAGAGGGAAATGGGATATGGGAAGGGGGAGAGTGATTAAAGAAGGGCACAGTCGGGAAGGGAGTGTTCAATAACAAAGCACTTTTGAAAAGGGAAAGAGTGAAGCTTATTAAAAAAAAAAAAGCCACTGAATAAGTTGTGGTATATGAATGTTAGGGAATATTATTGTTCTGTAAAAAATGACCAGCAGAATGATTTCAGAAAGGCCTGCAGAGACTTACGTGAATGGATGCTGAATGAAATGAGCAGGACCAGGAGGCCATTATATACTTCAACAACAATGCTATATGATGATCAATTCTGATGGACATGGCTCTCTTCAACAATGAGGTGATTCAAACCAGTTCCATTTATTCAATAATGAAGAGAACCAGCTACACCCAGTGAAAGAACTATGGGAAATGAGTATGAACCACAACATAGCATTTCCACTCCTTCTGTTTTTGTCCACCTGCATTTTTTATTTCCTTCTCAGGTTATTTATACCTTATGTCTAAGTCCGATTTTTCTTGTGCAGCAAAATTACTGTATGGATATGCATACATATATTGTATTTAACATGTACTTTAACATATTTAACACTTTTGAGCCTATCTGCCATCTAGGGGAGGAGATGGGGGGAAAGGAGGGGAAAAGTTGGAACAGAAGGTTTTGCAAGGGTCAATGCTGAAAAATTACCCCATGCATATATCTTGTAAATAAAAAGCTATAATAATAAAGAAAGAAAGAAAGAAAACAAGACTGGGAATCACAAAAAAAAAAAAAAAGCCATCCTCAATTGAAAAATGATCAAAAGATATAATCTATGCCCAGAGGGTTATAAATTCAATCATGTACTTTGCTCTAACAATACCACTACTAAGCATGAATCCCAAAAGAGATTTTTTTTAAGAAAGAAAAGAACCTATATGTACAAAAATATCTATAGCAGTTTTCTTCTCATGCCAAAAAAAAAATTGCAAATTGAGGGGATTTCCATCAATTGGGGATAAATTGTGGCATATGATTATAATGGAATATTGTTGTTCTATGGGAAATGAAGAGCAGGATGCTCTCAGGAAAAAAACCTGGAAAGCCCTCTACAAACTCAAGCAAAGGTATATATACAAAGTAATAGCAATGTACTGAGACAATCAACTATAAATGATTGCTATTCTCAGAAGTACAATAATCTATGACTAATCTGAAGGAATTGTGATGAAAAATTCCATCTATACCCAGAAAAGGAACTGTGTCTGAATACAGATTAAAGCATTTTTTCCCTTTTCTCTCTGCCTCTCTCTTTCCCTCTCTCCATCTCTGACTCTGTCTCTGTCACTCTGTCTCTCTGTCTCTCTGTCTGTTTCTCTGTCTCTGTCTGTCTGTGTCTCTCTCTGTCTCTCTCTCTGTCTTTCTGTCTGTGTCTCTGTCTCTCTGTCTCTCTCTCTCTCTCTCTCTCTCTCTCTCTCTCTCTCTCTCTGTATCTGCCCTCTTTCTTCTTGTCTCTCTTCTTTATTTTTCTTGAAAATTTTTTTTAAACAATGGGAGATCTGTTTCCTTTCACAATATAACTTTTATGGAAATGTTTTGTATAATTTCACATGTGGTTTCTTAATGAGGGCTGGGGATAGGGACTCAAAAGTTTTAAAAACAAATTTTTAATTGTTTTAAATGTAACTGTGGAGAAAGTTTAAATAAAAAGAAATATAACAAGGGTTTTGGTTTTCTTTTCTTTTTTCCCAAGGGAGAGGTCAGTGTGGGAGGGAGAGAAAATAGATTTTGTCCATTTTTCTTATTTTAGAAAAACATGTTATAAAATATGTTTTGGAATTGTTTTTAAAATTTGTTTTAAAAAAATTAATTATAATCTGAAATGACAAGTAAAATTTTAATGCTGTAAAAGAGAATCATAACTGAGTAGAGTAGGTAAGAGTAGAAACTGTGAGTTTATTCTTTCTTTCAATCCGGCATTGGTCATAACTTAGATAACAGAAGTTATAGTAATTCAATGATATTGTTTATTTTAGATAAGGGTAGGCACCTAATTTTCTTGGGGTGACAAGCACAATACTGTCTAGAAATATGGGAAAGATGACTTTGTAGGTCTAAAGCAGCTAAGTCTTGCCTGAGTAGATAAAATACTAGATTAGGAAAACCTGAGTTTAAATTCTGCCTCAGACATTGACTAGCTATGTGACTCTGAGTAAGATGCTTAAACTCTCTTTCTCAGTTTCCTCAACTATAAATTAATAACATTTATCTCACAGGATTATTTAGAAGATCAAAGAAGATATTTGTAAATTGCTTAGCACAGTTCCTCACACAAAGTAGGTAACAAAGGCTTATTTTCTTCCTTCCAATTTCTAATTCTATGATAATAGCAATGAACATACAACACAGCCTTGTTATTTAGAACCCTACTAGTTAAAAATTAATTGACAACCTAGAACAGAAAATTTCTAGATCTAGTATCAGGATGATCTGGATCTAAAGCCCTCTTCCAAAATGTATTATCTTATCTGGACATTGCCAAGTCACTCCATTTCTGAGTACTTAAAATTTATAAACAGTAAGAAATGACCAGCAGCATGAATACAGAGAGGCTTGGAGAGACTTACATAAACTGATGCTAAGTGAAATGAGCAGAACCAGGAGATCATTATATACTTCCACAACGATACTGTTTGAAGATGTATTTTGATAGAAGTGGATTTCTTCAACAAAGAGAAGATCTAACTCAGTTCCAATTGATCAATGATGGACAGAAGCAGCTACACCCAAAGAAAGAACACTGGGAAATGAATGTAAACTGTTTGCATTTTTGTTTTTCTTCCCAGGTTATTTTTACCTTCTGAATCCAATTCTCCCTGTGCAACAAGAGAACTGTTGGGTTCTGCACACATATATTATAATCTAGGATATACTGTGACATATTTAACATGTATAGGACTGCTTGCCATCTGGGGGAGGGGGTGGAAGGAGGGAGAGGAAAAGTCAGAACTGAAGTGAGTACAAGAGATAATGTAAAAAATTACCAGGCATGGGTTCTGTCAATAAAAAGTTATAATTATTTTAAAGAGAGAGAGAGAGAGAGAGAGAGAGAGAGAGAGAGAGAGAGAGAAAGGAAGTTAGAAAAAATGTATAAACAGTTTGTTGAACCTCACCAGGTTCTGTATACTTCAAATAAAAGCTAATAATCTTTTATCCTTTAATAAGGCATGTATACATACCAGCTCTATTGATAACAAGTCTATTGATAAACTACTTAAGATAAAACTATCAGTTATAAGAGAGTTATACATAATTGCATTTTAAAAAGTTAAATGCTGAACATTAAAAATACAGAGGCTCAGATTTTCCTTTCAGAAACAAATAGCTTATTTCTTTAGAAAGACAAGGGAAAAATCTCGATAGATACCAAATTCTTCTTCAAGGATATGACTGAAAACATTTGAAACAAAATGTGGACATGTAGCATCCTCAGGCTCTAGAAAATAAGACACCTTAATAGATACTTTTTCTTCCATGAATATAATATGTTGGGGAAGGGGGAACAGATTATTTTGTCTTGTGGCAAGATCTGATCCAAACATGACTATCAATCAATCTATGGACGTTTTTTAAGTGCCTATTATATGCCAAGCACAAACTCTGTGCTCTAGGCAATAGGAATACAAATATAATAAATTAAATAATTCCTATTTGCAAAGTGAATAAATACAGAATAGTTAAATAAGAGGTCAAATACACATGTAGAGGGACTGGCTTTAGCAAGGAGAAGTGCCATCTTTTCTCAAAAGCTAGAAAAAGGAGTAGACATTTATGTCAAGGATTTCTAAATTAAAGATTGCCTTTATTTTGAACTATGATTCTAAACATGAGTGCAATATACTTTTACAAAATATAGATAATTATATAAAATGTGTTGAAGTAATTAAAAATTACAGTAATATTTGATACTTTGAGAGCCCTCATTTAAATTCAATAAAGGTTCAAGAGTTTATATAACCCTATATAGATAGATGATAGATAGATAAATAGATAGATCTTTGATTAATCCAGGATCAGAACAATTTCATTTATTAATTCTCCAGTATTTTTTTAAACACGTTATTCTCAAATAGTTTGAACATATGACAAGCAGAATCAATTTGGTTCACTTCAATAAGAATTTATTTAACAAACACTATGAGCAGAGTATATAGAAAGAACACTGTGTAAGTTGAAATTTTAGATTATACATATTCTCTGCCCTAATGAAGTTCAGAGTATCATATGGATATTACAGTCATCATAATGATGATTTACATTTATATCATGTTTTACAGTTTACAATCAGTGCTTTCAATAAATTACTTGATTTTATTCTCACAACAATTCCATAAACATGAAAGCTATTAGGAAAGTAAACTGAGGCTCAGAGAGCTTAAGAGATGGGTCTAATACAACTAAAAAAATACTGGAAGTAGGATTTGAGCCAAGACTCCTGATTTCAAGCCTATTATTCTTTCTATTACCTTTTATTGTATATATAGATGTAACTATAATACAAAATAAGAGTGGTGTGGTCAAAATAGTTTATAGGGTTCAAGAACAGAACAATCATTGCCAACTCCAGAAAAAATCAGGGAAATCAAGGACCATTCAGTTCAACAAACATATGGATTGGGATTTAAGGGATCATAAATAATTGAGCAAAAGGAGAAAAGGGATTAGTGAATTCTACTCATGACATCAACTAAGAGATGGAAGTGAAAAATCACAAGAACTTTTGGGGCTCAGCTAGGTTGCCCACATGGAAAGTGGAGAAGAAAAGGGGGGAGAATGCTGGGTGGAGAAGGGGAAGATAGGAGACTCAGGGAGGAAAAAAAATTAATGAGGCCTTTTCTATATAAACTATTTCATCAAACATTTATTACAAAATTCATGGGTCATTGTAAGTATACTTTTTTATTTGTCAATATTTAGAATTAGCTTATGACATTCAATTTTCATGTGAAGTATTATTGAAATGAATGTCTAAATTTGGATTATGCACAAGACCACTCAAGTTACAATTTTGTGAAGAATTTGAGGCCACTGGCAGATAAAGAATATGAAAACCCACAGCCAGCATCCAGCTATTTGAAACACTATTTTTTATATATTCTAGAAAAACAGTTTAGGCCATGAAGTCTCATCTCACTCCAATGTTGCCCAAAGTCATTCAACATTGACACAAATATTCATATATTTACTTCCAGAAAGTGTTTTTACCATTTTTTGGCTTATACCCAAAAGTTAGAATAAATTGAGTAGGCCATGATCACTCCCCAATGATACACATCCTACGAAAAACTGAAAATGTTGCCCTTTTTGCAACAGCATGTATCAAGGAATAAAACATTGAATAAAATCTTTATTGTAGATTGGAACTCTGTTTCAGCATGTTGTGTGTGAAAAATGGCCCTTCATACAAGACCCTGATAATGATATTTGTTTTCATGAAATAGATAATTTTAAAGATAATTTTGTTGAATCTTGAAATAAAGTTTAAATTGTTATTGTTTAATATTATTTGTTGTGTTGGCAGTACAGATAAACTAGAGAATGGAATTATGATACCATCATTATATCTCATAGTATCTTATGTTTTGAAACCTTAGAAACAACTCTATCTTTCTTGATATTAAAATAATAATTTTGTATTAAATGTACAAAACATATTAAAATTATAGTTGTATTTGAGCTCTCTGTTATAGATAGTATAGTGGATAGAGCACTAGACAGAGCCTAGAAGACTGAAAATGCTCTTTTGGACACTTTTTTGACTGTGTAACCCTGAACAAAGTCATTTAACCTTTTCATGATCAGTGTTCTCATCAGTAAAATGGAGATGATGACAATAATATCATCTATCCCCAGGATTATTGTGAATATTAAATAAAGTCATGTAATGTGCTTTGCAAAGCTTGAAACAATATGCTAATGTTATTATTATTGTCATTAGATGTTATAGATGAAGAACTAAGGCAAACAGGTTAAGTGACTTGCCTGTGGGTCACACAATTAGTAAGACCAGATTTGAATTCAGGAAGATAAGCCCTCCTGACTCTAAATCCTGTGATCTATCCACTGGATCACATAGCTCCCCAGGGTCCCACTTGTCCAGACACAAAGATGGTAGTAAGCCTAGCAATTAGTCCAACTTACAGGGAATATAGTATCTGTGTTGAGGAGTGGTATAAGGTGACTAGAAAGGTACTGTTATGGGAATTCTTGTGTTTCCTTTAATTTGGGGGGACACAGGACTTTTTCTCCTAAAAATTTTAACTAAAAGTCTTTTCTTTCATGTCAATATTAACTTTTTATAACCAAAATCTGTCCCAGGGAATGTATAAATTTACTTAGAGACTTAAACATTCCTTAGATAAAAAGCCAGAGGAAGAATTTCAATTGTCCTTGATTCCTTGGTGATGTATAAATCTTCCTTCTCAATCAACCTATTTATGAATCCTCTAAATGTAGTTTAATCTGTTACCTGACTTAGTTTACTAAAAAATTTGCTTAATGAGGTTTGTTTCTTTAAGGGATGTATAAAATTATGACACTATTTAAGTTTGTTCAACTTTAGTGACATTGAAATATATGATTATAGATCTATCTTATCTTTAATTTTTTGTAACCTAAGAGGAATATGCAAGATTGAGATATGCAAAAAAAAAAGTTATTTTTCTGTCACTGTGATGTAATTTTGCCTATAAAAGGCCTTGTTAGACTCCTAATAAGTGTTCAGGGTTTCTTTGCAGCCTGAACCTATGCTTGAGCATAATAATAAAACCTCTATAATTTCTACATTGTGGTATCTGGCAGCAGTTACCCACCACATGAACTCAGAGACAAGATATTTTTCCCCTCAACAATAGATAATTAGAAAAGTAGTCTGGTAGCATTAGACAGTAGAAGTCCTGGAATTTTAGACTAAGTAGCTTGGACTTCACCTGGAAGACAAAAATGAAGGGCTTCAGAGTCATTCCCTTCAAGGAACTGTGTTAACCTAGAAAAAAGAAAACCTTTTTTTTTTTTTTTTTTTTTTTTGAGAGAGAGAGGAGGTAGCTGTCTTTTAAGTATACAAAAGGCCATCACTAGAAAGAGATTTGCCTGGCTTGGTCCCAGATTGCAGAACTAGGAAGAATAGCTTGAAATTACAGGTAAAATTAAACACAAGGAAAAAAACTTCCTAACACATGGAAATATCCCTATTATGGAAAGATTGCCTCAATAGGCAATGAATTCACTGGGTCTGTTTTCCAAAGAGATCATAAAAAAGGGAAAAGGACCTGTGTTTGCAAAAATGTTTGTAGCAGCTATTTTTGTGATAGCAAGAAACTGGAAACTGAGTGGCTGCCCAAAAGTTGGAGAATGGCTAAATAAGTTATGGTATATGAATGTTATGTAATATTATTGTTCTGTAAGAAACAATCAGCAGGATGATTTTAGAGGGGTCTGGAGAGAATTACATAAACTGATAAGTGAAATGAGCAGAACCAGGAGATCATTGTACATAGCAACAACAAGATTATATGATGATCCATTCTGACAGACATGGCTCTTTTCAGCAGTGAGGTGAGTCAGGCCAGTTCCAATGGTCTTGTGAGACAAGACCTTGAGTCAAGACAAGAGAGTCAGCTACATCCAAAGAGAAGACTGCAGGGATTGAGTGTGGATCACAACATATATTTTCACCTTTTTTATTGTTGTTTGCTTACATTTTGTTTTCTCTCATTTTTTTTTCCTTTTTGATCTGATAAATGTGGTCATATGTATAAAAGAATTGCATATATTTAACATACTAGATTACCTGCTATCTAGGGAAGGGGGTGGGGAAAATGGAAGGGGAAAAATTTGGAACACAAGGTTTTGAAAAGGTGAATGTTGAAAATTATCTATGCATATGTTTTGAAAATACATAGCTTTAATTTAAAAAATAAGCAAACAGGTAATGAGTTCTCTTCTTAATGTCTTCAAACAAAAATTTGGATGACCACTTAAGAGTAAAAACAACAACAACAACAACAACAACAACAACAACAGTAAAACAGTAAAAAAAAAAAAAAAAATACAGTAGAAAGGATTTTTGTCCAGGTAAAGATTAACCACATCTTTTTTTGTATTGCTTTTCTGATAACATGATTAAACATCATCCTGAGACAGATATTTCCAACTTTGGAGTAAATTATGTGAGTTTAAGATCAGGATTCCTCCATGCCTCATTCCTAGATACACTACAGGAGGTTCAACCTGTAGGTTTCCTATGCTTACGAAAACACAACCATTGACAGGTGGATGATTTCATCCCCTGGTCTGGTTTATCATAAGATAAGAATCCTAAAGGAAACAGTACAGAGCCAAGATGAAAGATGAAATACCTATTCAGCAGTTCCAAAAAATGCTCCATGTTTTTAGTCTTTTAAGTTTAAAACTTTACTTATGAAGTAGTTTTAGTTTCATATTTAAGTCTTTGCCAATTCAAACTAGGTAATCTTTTCTGTTAAGTATTTTTGAGAAGAAAATAGCTATTCTATGCCTGATGTATATTATATGAATCCTTGTCACTTTGAGGAAGATCCTACTAATGAGACAAATATAAATTGTAAGTGATTCTCCCCACGATTCTTATATTGAGGGTATAAAGAGCCAGAGAGATTAAGATTTAATTATTATATTATTACATATATTATTAATTAAGACATTAAGATTAAGCCAGAGTGAGATTAAGAAGGAAAAATGTCTCGTTTTTGTTTTTTAATTGCAAGACCCAGAAATTTAGTTCTGGACTGAGGGAAAAAGAAGGATGTGTCTAGAGCAGGTTGAAGATTGAGATCAGATTGTCTTAAGAACAACAAGCTTCAGGTACACATTGCATTTTAAAATTTTAAACAGATAATATGACAAGATTTAATGGAGGGAAAATATTTTTAATATTTATAACAATGTATAACAATAATTTGTCCTTTTTCAATCTTGTCCAACTCTTCATGACTCCATTTGGGGTTTTCTTGGCAAGGATGCTGGAGTGTTTTGCCATTTCCTTTTTTGCTTTTTTTGACATTTGCTCATTTTATAAATGAGAAATTCAGGAAAACAGGGTTAACTGATTTGTCCAAGATCACACAGCTAGTGATTTAGTGAAGATTAATTGATGGAATTAACCATAAAATAAGAGATAAAGCACTGATAAGAAAATAAAGTCAAAAAGAAAAAAGAAAAGAAAGTCATACAGCTTGCTGAATTTTTAAAAAAATAAATAAAGTTTCATATATTCTTACAGTAAGGTACTAGAATAAAATTTATTAAAATTTATCTGAATCTAAAAGAACAAGAGTCAGTTTTAGGAGATGGTTTATAACAGCAGTGTTACCCTCAGATAGAAACAGTCACTAATCTGTACATAAGGATCCCTGCAGCCACATTATTGACTTAGTTTCAAAATGTGCTATGTCTTATTGTATTTTTACTTATTTTCTTAAATATTTCCCAATTACATTTTCATCTTCTACTGGTAGCACTCAGGAGGGTTGTGGACAGTAGACTAGCTGTATATTTGGCACCTCTGGTTTAAGACATATATATATACCCAAGTCTTTGAATTTTAAAAACATAGGCAGCATCTTCCCTCAAAACTGTTTGAATAAACAAAGGCAAATAAGTTTGAAAAACATACAAGCTAAACATAGATAAGGAAGTAGTTTTTTTTAAATACCTTACTTGGAATTAATTTGTCCTGTTTGTCCTAGAATAGCAACATGATAACCAAAATACTTCATGAGTACCCTATAAAAACAACCAATTTTTCCACCCTCCAGTGTGACATGATCATGAGTAGGTGAAATACACAACAAAAGACAGCTGAAAACTGCTCATTATTTGAGTAAGACACATTTTTAGAATCATTTATAAAATTGATTTTAAAATTATAAAATGTTATTGTATAAAACATATTTTAAATACATAAATTTTGTAAAAATAATCTTATTTGATTTACATATAACTGTGTTAGAATCCTAGTGTTAACTCAGTGGAATTGATACAATGCTTATTGGTTCACACATTAGAGCAAATCCTTACAAAGTGTTAAGTCACTAGTATTGATAGAAACAATGCTTAAGTTAACACCTTTGAGAGTTCACACATTAGCTCACACATTAGTTCACACATTTGGGAGATTTCAGGGTTCAGTAAGAGATATCCAAATTCACACCTCCCATAATCCCACTCTCAGAGGAGAAGTCAACCTTTGGGTTCATATCTTTAAGAGATCATATATAAGAAGCTCTTAGAGCTTCAGTCAATCAGTCAGTCAGAGGAAGAGATTGAGTAGGAGTTGAGCTAGAGGCAGAAGCTGGAAGCACCAAAAGACAAGCTGCAAGAGCTCTTGGAATCAAGGAGGGAGAGAGGCCTCTAAGAAAGCTTTCCAGGCCCAAGGAAAGAAAGACTTGGAAAGAGAAAATAAACAATTGGATTTTATCAGCTGGCTAAATTTGAAGTGATTACTACTCTGAATTGAACTGAAACTAAGGCTGCCTCCAGAAAACCTCCCCAAGAAACCTGCTCCCAGAGAACCATCATATATTATAAAAAAGAAGAAAACACCACATAACTGGAAAAAATAAAACACTAAATTTAAAAAATTAAAAATTATTTTGGAGGTTTATTTTTTTAACATCTTTAATATTTCTAAAAAACCCCTCCAAAATAGAACCTGTCCTTTAACCCAGGAATGCATTCAAGCAATACAAATTGAAACACTGGCCATGTTCAACAGCAGCTATCTTATTCTGTAGCTATAGCCTACCATTTCTCTATCAATAGGAGGAAAGAAAATATGTTTTAGAGTAAACACTATTCAGAAGTATGAATAACATTTTTGGAGGTAAGAGAAACATAAAACTATATCTAAATTTCTTCAATATCCCAGAAAGTGGTCTGGGAACCACTGAATTACACTACCAGAATTGTGTATGTTATATCAGTAGTATTCAGAGAGTCCAGTTTGAAAGTCTGGCAGGAATCTTTTGGCTGGGTGTGACATGGGCTGGAGATGAGGCTGCCAAAGTTAGCGAAGTTGAAAGGAGAAGAAAATAGGAGTCAGGTTTAGCTTGTGTTAATGACAGGAAACATTTCTCTCTCCTCAGCTTCTTCTTGACCATGACAATGCTAGTTTCCAGGAATTAGAGTAGGCATTTTCTCTCATACTTCCTAAAAGGAAGCAACAATGCTTCAGCATTAATCCAACATGCAAGTTTCTAAAATTCAGTTCCTTAGAATGCAGACCTGCTAGGTAAGCAACATGGAAAGCAGAGATGAATGATCTTGCAGCCTATTGGAGCTTTAGGAAGTGGTAAATTTGGGGAAATAGGTGGTGAGTTTTCTGACACAACCTACATGTAATATTGTGAATGACTAGCACTTGGTCCTCTTGAATCCTTCCCTTACAAAAAAAAAGAATTTAATACCCCTAAACCAAACTTGTAACTATTCCTTAGGCTTAAGCTTGGCCTTAGCATGGCCTTCCTCAGAGTACTGCCATTTCTTTCCATCCTTTCTTCTTTTTCTGGCATTAAAACAAACCCAAAAAAGTGCTTGTTTAACTTTAGACCCCTCTGCTGGTTTTCAATAATGAACACCTAGTCCAGAGGCAAAGACTTTGATCTGTATGAATTCTATTCTTTGCTACTTTAAAGAGCTTAAAAAATAAAGGGTATTGATATTAGAAATAAAATTAGATAGCTCAAGCCTCCAAACAGAATTCCTCTTTAACAACTGGACAGGAACTGAGCTCTTTAATCTAATACTTGGGTAAATTTCAGAGCTACTGTTTCTTCCTTTAATCCACTTTCATCTTCAGTGAAATAAAACCAGGCACATATAACTTTCATGGTCAACCATGAAAAGTAAAAGAAAGTCAATATAAAGGAATGATTTAAAGTATAGGAAAGAAACATTTGAGTCACCTGTCAGGTAGCATATAGTGAGAAGGAATGAAGGGAAACTGGAGAGAGAAAAATCATCCTCTACTTTTCAGAAAGGGAATAGTCACTTCCTAGCATAAGTAGTCTGAGTTCCTTTTTTGTTTTCTGACAAATCAGCAGACTGCTAAGTACTGCTTTCTGCATTCAGTCCATAATCCCCATTACCATAGCATAGTTATAGCTTGTCTCTTGACACAATTCCATTAATTTCCAACTCTTAGCTCAGTGCAAAGCTTCCTATATCTAGTGGAATCCAAACCCCCATCCCTCTACACACCTAGAGTCTAAGCTGAGAAAATGTTTTTTTAGAACAGTATTTTCCAGTTAATCGTGTTCATTATACCGATCTGAATCCATAGGATTGTAAACTAATTTATTTTGTTTTCTGTTTTAAATAAATATCTTTTGTTTTATTATGTTACATATTCATCCTGTTTTGATCAGCGAGATTCAGAAAATGAGGATGCATGAGCTGTGAATGAGATAAAAGACTATCCCTTAAGCACTATATGCCTGAGACAGTGGCGCAAATTAGAGAGGGTTGGGCACTACAATTATAATACTTGAAAAATAAACCCTATAATTATGTCAGTATGGTTGCTCTCTTGTCCTGTCCAGATTGCAATCCTCCAAACATTAGTAGATGGCATCAAGAGTTGCCACACACACATACACACACACACACACAAAGAATTAACTTGGTGATCAACTTAATGATGATGAGTCTTTTTAAATTATACTAGAAACCTTTCCAGTTCATTAGGACCTATCAGAGTGTATGCTTCATGAACATATACTTCAAGAACCTAGGATCACTAGCATAACAAAGTGAGGTTGGAGGAAGGCTTTGATGGGGATCTACCTGATGCCAAAAACAAGTTTAATTAAAAACTGAAAAATACACACAAAAGGATTGTTTGGTGTCATAGACACATACAATGAACAGAAATGCTTAGTAAATATTTATAGAATGAATAATAAACTATTTTTTTTCTTACTATATTCAGTCAAGCCAAGTTGAATAGGTGGACACTTTCTACAGAGTTCCCTTAGATTCAAATTGTGTTCCACAGACTAGGTTTTTTTTTATTCTTTCTTTTATTTAGTGATTCTCAAAGTAATAGCTTAAAAGATCAATAGACTGCTCCAAAATTCTCATTTCATTTGAATTTTAAGTGCTTAACTTTATTTCAAGTGTATTTTCCCAAGCAATTCTTAATTAAAAATCAAAATAATGTAGATTTTAAAATGTAGTTTTAATTTTTCTTTTCTCACAGCAGTAGGGGAAATGATTCATAAGATTTTTGCCTTATGAAATAAGAATTGGAAAATGGGAGAATCATTAACTCAGACCTATTTCCTAGTCCTCCTGATCAGTTTTAGAATATGACAGTGAAAAATATTGGGAGATTTTAAGGAGGTGTAGCTTTGTCTCTTGCCCATTAGGCCTAAAGATTAGACAGAGAAGATAAAAGTTTGTTAAGGTAACCTGGGATCCTTATCAGCAGACCTTCTCACATTAAGTTAAGTACTTAATAAATCCTTTTGGCTACCTCCTAACACTTTCATCTTCAGTCATTTCTTTAAAATGGCTTTAGAGGACTGGAGACCTGGGTTCAAATGAATTAAAAATTAGTGGGTTTGCCCTGATCAATTCAATATTTATTTCCTCCATGGCAAATCCAGTCGGCATTAACCTCTCTTTTCTAAACTACTGTATGTTTGTATCTGTAACACATAATTCTGCACTCCATTATTTGGTACCTTTGTTTATTTGGGTTTCCTTTGTTTGTTTTCAATTCAAAATGATTTCATCAGTATAAGAAACTATGGGTGTGAAAACTTCATTCACTGATAGAGATCAGAAACTCCTCTATAATTTACTCTTAGGGAGTTGGTTAGGATAACAGAGATCTTAAAGACATGCCCATTTCACAAAACTACCAATTATCAGTATCAAAACTTGAACCCAAATCTTCCTCCAAGACCAGTCTTCTAAACTCACTACCTCTTTCTATCTTATATTATTTTCTCATTAGCTTGTATATGCATAACTTATTTCTCCAAAAAGATTCTAAATTGTGATATAAAAAGTTCAAGACATTTTCTGGGTAATCATTTTATTAATAATGCTAACATATTATTAATAAAAGGAATCAGTGACACTCTAAAATATAAAAGATTCCTAAAGGAACCTACTCACTATTTATATGTTCCTGAAAGAGTGAGTTAAATTGATTTTGATTAAAAGTAATAAGAGAAAATTATGATGAGTGGACCTATTTTAATGCAGAACTGTGGAACCTGATTTTGAGCTTTTTCTTTACTTCCAAACCACCCTCACCCTTGGACAATTTAATCAAAGAATTTATCCCTACCCAAACCTGAGTAGAACATAATGGGCAAGCATTCACCTAGATAAAATGGTCTTGTTGGGATAAATTTTTTGACAAAGGTCTATAACATCCTTCAAAGGCTGAGTTTCAAAAAAGGAAATAGGACACAGAAAAAAAAAAAAAACTGGATCTCTCCCTGAATTAGTTATTGACAATCATTTCTTTCAAAATCTTTTAAGTGCAGGAACTCATACTTCATTTATGTAGCCCTATAGTTCTACGAACATCAATCGAAGAATCACTAAAGTTAGACTAAATGATTTATCTTGAAAGAATTCAAGAGACTCACTAAAATAAAATTCAACACATTTTTTTTAAAAGCATTTAATTTATTAAACACTACATGAATGAGTATTGCTGTAGGTACTAGAGATACAAAAACAACAGTGAACTGCTTCTTTGACATAAAGGAACTTATGTTCTAAAGGGAGATATAAGCATTGATATATTTAAAAGGAGTAGCAAGTTGTACATAATAGATTTGCAGTTTTGTGTACAAACATCTTTTTTTTTTTCCTATTCTGCTCTATTATGGAAATGCTGTTCTATTTCTTAAGTTCAGAATAAAATAAATATTTTTAAGAGTTTTAATCTACCAGTTGGCTTTGAGGACTATGTACTTAAGGAGTTCTATATTTGCCCAGTTGATTTGCACATGCCTTGCTGGGTCAATGAGTAAATGCTTTATTAACTTTGGCTTTTAGAGAATCGGCAACATTCTATTCCTCAATTCTTCCTCTTGCTATAGCAGCACTGACTCATAGGTAAGGTGATATGTGGGGATTTGTTTCTTTATTCAGTCAAGAATAGTTCTACAAAGTGAAGCTAAGATGGTGAAGTAAAGGCAGGAACTCACCAAGCTTTCCCCCAAACCACTCCAAATTCCTTTTAATAATAACTATAAACAAATTTTGGTGTCAGGACACATACACACACACAAAAAAAAAAAAAAGATGGGAAAAAAAGTGGAATATTTTCCAGCTGAAGAAAACTCAGAAGGTCACCAGGAAAGGTCCCACCAGGGTGGGAGTGAGTCCATTGGAATCCCAGTGCAGCTCTGCCCAGGGTCCCAGCACCAACAAAGCAGAATGGGTCTTGGGCCTCTGAATCAGCAGCTATATTGGGGCTTCCAAAACCTCTCAGCCCAGAGACATCAAAGATGACTTGAAAGGTCAGCAGAACAGGTCTGTCAATAAGGTGAGAGGGACTTAGGAAACAAGCAAACCAGTACTGTGCGTGGGGAGTGCTGGCAGCAGAAGCTTTGGAGGCCTCAGTTCACAGGAAATTTCTTTACTAGCACTAAGGACTTTACTGCTTTAACACAGTGAAACTTAGAGCTACAGAGGGTTGGGGACACTCCTCACAGTTCCAGGGCAAAAAAGAGTGCTTTTGGTCAGATACTAGAAGGATCTCTTAAAATATTTTGGGACAGTGCACCCTTCACAGCTAGAAACAGAATCCTACTTTAATAAAGAGTTAAAAGTCAAGTAATAAGCTGGGAAAATGAGGAGACAACAGAAAAAGTTTCTGACCATTGAAAATTATTATGATGAAAAGAAAGATCAAAACATACACACAGAAGAAGATAAAAATCAAAGCTGTATGTATGTATGAATCATACATTCAAAGCCTACAAGAAAAATAATTGTTCTCGGGCAATGAAAGAGCTCAAAAGGAATTTTGAAAATCAAGTCAAAGAGATAGAGGAAAAATTGGAAAGAGAATTGAGAATGATGCAAAAGGAAATATAAAAAGCTAATGATGAGAAGAATGTCTTAAAAAGAAAAATTGACTAAATGGGAAAGAAGGTACAAAAGCTGATTGAGGAAAATAATTCCTTAAAAATTAGAATTGAGCAAATAGAATTTAATGGCTTTATGAAAAATCAAGTAATAATAAACAAAACCAAAAGAATGAAAAGATTGAAAACAATGTGAAATACTTCATTGAAAAAACAACCAATCTAGAAAATAGTTCCAGGAAAAATAATTTTCAAATTATCAGTCAACCTGAAAGCCATGATTTTTTTAAAAAGCCCAAATATTGTCTTTTAAGAAATTATCATAGAAAACTCTCCTGATATTATAGAAACAGAGAATAAAATAGAAATTGAAAGAATCCACTGATCACCTCCTGAGATTCCAAAATGAAAACTCCCAAGAATATTATATGTTGGAATCCTTACTAACTGCTAACTAATTAGAGTTGATCTAATCTTACAAGAAGATTTTGGCCAGAACTTGAAACAAGGTACTAAGTAGAACTAATTAATACAAGGCTTGTGTTCACACCTTTACTCATTGGAGTCCACAAGTATGCCAGCTTCACAAAGTACACTTTCTAACTTCAAGGGAGTCCACACCTCCCTTAAAGCTCATTGGGCCAGAGAGCACTATGGGAGAAACCCATAATCCCATTCTCTCAGAAGAGTCAGATAAAAGGCCAGCGATGAGGGATATGGCAGAATACATTTTTTCCACTTGGCTGGCTGGTGGCGGAGGAAGAGCTTTCAGAGGATAAAGCTACGAGTGGAGAGTTCAGTGGACAACCAGATTCATCTTCATCTCACACCACTGTAGTTGGTGGCTGGGCTCCCCAGAAGGAGACAAGAGAGACATTCCATCTCTGTGTTGGTTGGAGGCTGAAGAAAGCAGAGGCAGAGGCTGAAGGACAGAACCTTTGGATTTGGAGATATTCGGAGGGCTCTAAGCCTCTAAACCGGCTGTGTTTTGAGACGAACAAGAACTCCAACATTTGAACTCATAACAATTATATATAGCCAAATTAAAACCCCCTAGAGTCAAGGAGAAAATATTGCAAGTATCCAGAAAGGGATTCTAGATTAGTTTCTACATTAAAGAACCAGAGGGCTTGGAATATGATATTCTGAACAGCAAAGGAACTAGGATTATAATCAAGAATCCCCTACCCAGAGAATGTTTTGCGCAACTTTACCTGTGACTTTTTAAAGAGGGTGAGGATGCAGCAGGGTGATTTCAGAGAGGCCTGGAGAGACTTACATGAACTGATGCTGAGTGAAGTGGGCAGGACCAAGAGATCATTATATATTTCAACAACAATACTATATGATGATCAATTCTGGTGGACATGGCCATCCTCAGCAATGAGATGAACCAAATCAATTCCAATAGAGCAGTAATGAACTGAACCAGCTATATCCAGGGAAAGAACTCTGGGAGATGACTATGAACCACTACATAGAATTCCCAATCCCTCTATTTTTGTCCACCTGCATTTTTGATTTCCTTCAGAGGACACTATTTCAAAGTCCGATTCTTTTTGTACAGCAAAATAACTATATGGACATGTATACATATATTGTATTTAACTTATACTCTAACATATTTAACATGTATTGGTCAACCTGCCATCTGGGGGAAGGAGTGGGGGGAAGGAGCGGAAAAGTTGGAAAAAAAGGTTTTGCAATTGTCAGTGCTGAGAAATTACCCATGCATATGTCTTGTAAATAAAAAGCTGTAATAAAAAAGATAAAATAAAATATTTTAAAAAGAGGGTGAGGATGGGAAGAGAGAAAATCTAGAATTCAAAGTTATAGAAACAATGTAAAAAAATTGTTTTGCATGTAACTAAGAAAATTAAAAATATTAAATTAAAAGAAGAATATAAAAAGAGAGAGAACAGCTCTGATTCCCAAATTGCTGGTCAAAAATCACTTTCTTCTTGACCTTCCTGAACTTCATTAAGTACTAATCATTTAACATTGGTAAATAGAATTGACTACAAAGAAATAGACAAATTTTTCACTCTGAATATAGAAGTTACACAAATAAACAGTATAGAATAATGATTTTTTAAAATAGCACATTTATCATATAGTTGTGAACCAGCCATTCTCATAGACCCTAGATATCAACAGTTAGAAAATACTTCTAGGACATTCTAGGAAATTTAACATTTGGTTCTTCTTTGGAGGGGGGAGAGAGAGTAAAGCATTTAAACGAAATAATATAGTTCAGAACTCAAGCATCTAAGAGAATGAGTTATCAGATGCCAACTCAGAAACTCTAGGGAATCATGGTACAGGGAGAGAAAGAATGAATGAAAACAAAAGAAACTCAAATCAAAAAAATAGGAAGGGAGAGAGGAAGGGAGGGACAGAAGAAGGAAGGAAGGAAGGAAGGAAGGAAGGAAGGAAGGAAGGAAGGAAGGAAGCAAGGAAGGAAGGAAGCAAGGAAGGAAGAAGGAAGGGAGAGAGAAAGGAAGGAAGGAAGGAAGGGAGAGAGGAAGGAAGGAAGGAAGGAAGGGAGAGAGGAAGGGAGGGAGGAAGGAAGGGAGAGAGGAAGGGAGGGAGGAAGGAAGAAGGAAGGGAAAGAGGAAGGGAGGGAGGAAGGAAGAAGAAAAAGAGGAAGGAAAGAAAAAAAGAAAGAAGAAAGGAAAGAAGGAGGGAAGGAAGGAAAGAAGGAAAGAAAAAAAGAAAGAAGAAAGGAAGAAGGAGGGAAGGAAGGAAAGAAGGAAGGAAGGAAGGAAGGAAGGAAGGAAGGAAGGAAGGAAGGAAGGAAGGAAGGAAGGAAGGAAGGAAGAAGGAAGGAAAGAAGAAGGAAGGAAGGAAGGAAGGAAGGAAGGAAGGAAGGAAGAAAGGAAGGAAGGAAGGAAGGAAGGAAGGAAGAAAGGAAAGAAGGAAGGAAAGAAGGAAAGAAGGAAGAAACCTCCCACTTATCTGGTCTTCTCTACTTGTAAAGCTATGTTATATCATTTTTTCTCTAATTGTCCAACTAAAATCCCTCATTGCTCCAAGATGTAATGATGATTACAAGTGGCAGAACATCTACATAAAAGGGATATCGGAAAAAAAGTGAGGAGAAAAAAAAATCACCAAAAACTGACAGAGATCAATAAAAGCTTTATGATAGATTCCTTTTTTGAGATTTTAAAATAAGGATTCCCAGAGATGGAGATGAAGAGGAATTGAATTGTAGGTGTGCTTGACTGAGTTTAACTTAAGCCAGTCCCCTGACAGTTTAGGTTCTTTATTAGGATAAAATGAGATATTCAGACATCATTTAACAATTAACAAAAAAAAAAAAGATTTAGTTGGCCAAAGCAGAAAAAGGATATACAACAAGGATAAGCTTAAGAACATGCTGAATTGATATGCTTGCCTGAGTTACTCATTGTGATATATCAGCAAGCATTAAAGTACAACTAGAGCCTATTTTGTAATAATAGTGGTGAAGAAATGATAATAACATTTTGAATCTTTAGTCTTCTGAGCCAATCAAGTATCTTCTATACCCAAAGGGCTATCAAACTGTTTGTATCCTTTGATCCAGCAATGTTTTTATTGGACCTGTATCCCAAGGAGATCATAAAAAGGGGAAAGGAACCCACATGTGCAAAAATGTTTGTAGCAGCCATTTTTGTAGTGTCTAGAAATTGGAAACTGAGTGGATGCCCATCAATTGGCTGAAAAATATATGACATATGAATGTTAGAGAATATTATTGTTCTATAAGAAACAATCAGGAGGATGATTTCAGAAAGATCTGGAGAGATTTACATGAACTGATGCAAAGTGAAGTGAGTAGAACTAGAACATTGTACACAGCAACAGTGAGATTATACAATGACCAATTCTGATGGACATAGCTCTTTTCAACAGCAAGGTGATTCAAGTCAATTCCAAAGGTCTTGTGATGAAGAAAGCCATCTGCACCAAGAGAGAGGACTGTAGGGGCTGAGTGTAGATCACAACATAGTATTTTCACCTTTTTTATTGTTTGCTTGAATTTTGTTTTCTTTTTCATTTTTTTTTCATTTTTAATCTGGTTTTTCTTGTGTATCTTGATAATTGTAGAAATATGTATAGAAGAATTGTATCTGTTTAATGTATTGAATTACTGGTCATCTTGCTTGAGAGCAGAGACACTGCCAGCTGTGGACAGAGTCCCAGGAGCTCACCCATGGCCACTAGCCCAGAGAACTGAGACCTTCCAGACTTGCTTTTCTTTTTTCTCACATACATGTCTTATTGTGAAAATTACACTGTCTTTGGGACATGATTTTTAAAAAAACCTAGCAAGTGAAACATGCAATAAAAAATGAAACCAAGAGAAGAAATTTTTACCATATTCCATGATGGTGGTGATCATTTTCACAGATTCTAAGAAAAAACAGAAAATAACTAGACACCTTTATCCATCTTTGATGAAAAGCAAAATGAAAAAACTCAGGAGACTGAAAACTCTTTGTTGAAATCTTTAAGAGATGTAATCCCTTATAAAAAGCCAGATATTGTTGAATCATTTCATTCAGACCTACAGCATGAAATTCTACAGTAGGATCCATGAACATTAGCAAAATATCTAGAAATAACTATACTTGTGTTTCTGGAAATAGTAAAGATATTAGAATGGAAAGAAATCACAAGGTAGCTATCCCAGTTAGCGGAGAAGAAGTGGAATAGAGGACAAATAAAGCATTCTTAGGATCTATTTACAAAAATCCTGAGGAAAATGAATGAGATAAAAGAAAACATCACACAGAAAAAGTTGCTGGTGGACTAGAAAACAAACAGAACCTTTCTGAATATACACAATGAGTTATCTCAGTTTTAATAGAAATTCAGGAACTTGAGAGTAAAAAAGAAGATTTGGAAGGTAATTGTCATGAATTTAAACCTCAGGACAATTTAGTTTATATTATCAAAGTCATTACAATAACAATTTAAAATCTTCTGAAGAAAAGAAAGATATTTAATTTAGTACTATACATTCACCCCCTGGTGACGAGCAATATTTTAGTAATGAATCAGTTGGCTGGAACACTGAATAGGAAGTTTATGGACAAGTGAAAGTTACATTTTTTTTAAACAACCCAATTCCTTCCATTAGGCCCAAATGGCAACCAATGGAATCCTCTTTAGTTCCTCATAGCCTTTTTCCTTCTGGGTTCAATTATCATTTAAATGTTCAAAGATTTAATCCCTCTCCATCTCCACCACCAAATGTTTTCCATGGTCAAAATGTTAAATTATGTGAAATGTACAATGGATATAATATAAACAGTGGAAACACAAATTGGAATTGTCCAATATTTGATCAGACTAAAGATATTCTGATTATGAAGGGAGGAACAGTAGCATACAGGCCTCTAGAAATGACCACAATGAACAAGATGGACAAGACAGTAATGGTTTTTGTGAAACAAGAGAAGAATCTTGGGAAGACCCTTCTTTTCTTCAGATGAAGAAAACAGACAGGCTTATAAACCAGCAGTTTCAAGAGAAAAAGTTAAAGAGACCACTTATTCTTTTAAGAGGTCTGCCTGGCTCCAGTAAAATAACATTGTCTCATGTTCTGCTTGGTCATAATTGTGGGGGAATTGTCTTCAGCACTGATAATTATTTTTGATAATTATTTTTGGCATCAAAATGGGTACTTATGTAATGTTAGACAACTTGGTGATGCCCATGATTGGAACCAGAGCAGAGCAGAGAAAACTATTGATCAAGGAAGATCTCCAGTTATAATAGATAACACTAATACCCAAGCTTGGGAAACTAAACCATATGTGGAAATGGCTATAGGCAAAGAATACCAAGTGGAGTTTCACAAACCTGAAACTGGTGGAAATTTGATCCTGAGGAATTAGAAAAAAGTAAATAAACATGGGGTATCTCATGAAAAGATTGCACAGATGTTGGATCATTATGAATATAAAATGTCCATCTCTATTGCAATGAATTTAATGGAACCTCCACATAGAGACAGGGACGGGAATGCTGTCCAGACTCATGTAATCATTTTGATGTTGCAAAATGACTAATATTCTATCTTCTTTCAACCAAAATGAACTCGTGGATTACCCCTAAAAAACAAGCATTGAGATTTCCTGGAGGTTTTTAAAAAGGTTCAAGTCTAATAAAAAAGAATCATCATTACTTCACAGAGTTTATTCCCAGAAAACTGTTTAAATTTTAAGATATAAATAAAAAATAGTATACAAGTGTTAAAAAAAAAAATTGGATTACTTGGGGAGGAATTAAGGAGAAGGAAAGGAAAAAAATTTTAGAACACAAGGTTTTGCAAAGCTAAATGTTGAAAATTATCTATGCATATGTTTTGAAAATAAACAGTTTTAATCAATCAAACAATCAATAAATAAAGTTATGTTCTCTAATCTTAACTAGGTCCTTATTTTTCTCATTTTCTTTCTCCTACAGTCCCTACAGCATCTAATGCAAATCTTTCCTTCTCTCCTTGACTCACTTATACCATCCTCTTAATCCTCCTATTCAACAAAGAACTTTGTCTCACATTTTCACTGAAAAAAAAAATTAAGGCCTTCCAAAATGAACTCTCTTTTGTCTGCATTTTTATGCCTCAAGTTTCCTCAATATTATCTCCAATTTTTCGCCTCTTTTTCTGCAGTTTCAGAGGAACTTATCTTTGATAATATTAAGATCTACTACTTGTGCTATTGATCCGATATCTTCTTATTATTCCAGAAAGTTTCCCCTTTGATAATTTCCCTCTTTCCTTAAATTTCATTCTCTTATTGGCTTCTTCTCTTTTGGCTATAAACATGCCCAGATCTCCCTCATCTTTAAAAAAACAAACAAACAAACAAAAAAAAAAAAAAAACCTGTCATCACTTTGAACTGTCATCCTATATCTCTCTTCCTTTTTACAGAGTTTTTATTTTTACCTCTTATATATCTTAGTAATGTGATTAGATCAGAAGATGGATGATTATTCAGCAAAGAAGGCTGAGAGAAAGTAAGCATACAAATAATAGTCAAACAGGAAAAAGTAATGTAAAAAATAAGCCAATGGAAAGAAAATATCTGTAGGACCAGGTGATCAATAATATAATAAGCTACAGAAAAGTCAAAGAGAATGAGAACTGAGAAAATGTCATCAGATCTAGCAATTAGGAGATCATTAGTAATCTTGGAGAGAACAATTTCAGTTGACTGGTGAGATGAAATAATTGAGAAATAAGTGTTTGATAAGGAAAATTCTTTATAAAAGATTGGGAATGAAAGGGTAAAGAAATATTGAATGATGTCTGTAGTGATGGCATAGTCAAGTGAGTATGTTTTAAAACTAGAATTTAATTAGGTATGTTTGTAAACAGCTAGGAAAGATCCATAGATAAAGACTGAAGATGAGAGTGACAGCCTGATCAATAGGTCAAGCTCCTGGAAAAGAAAAGGAATTGAATGAAGGGCACAGGTAAAGAGATTGACTTGACCGAAAACAGAATCACCTCTACTTCAGAAATGAGAAAAACAGGAATGGAGAGATAAAGATATATACAGATTTCAGGTGTCTAGAATTTACAAGACTGTATAAGAAGTGTGCTAAATTTTTGTTTAGGAAGCAATAGGTCTTTTACTTTAAAGGAGAAAAAATATATATAAAACAGATGCAAAAGGCAAGACAATCACAAATATTTTTGTAATGATTTTATAATTCCCTAGGATAGAACCAGAAATGAAATCTGTGTAAATGTTGCATTTCTTTAGCTGACTGAGAAGCAGAAATTCAAACATTATTTGCTTGTGCGGGAAGTTGTATTTTTCAGTAAAATGCCATGGGACAATGATTCCTATACTGTGGTTTTCCAACACTTGGGGAGCAGGGAATTATTGCAAGGGGCTCATATCCAGTCATACATATTCCCAATCGACAAATATTCACCAAGACAATAATACATGTATGGCCAGGAGTGGGTAGGGAAATTTTAGGTTGGATCAAGGGTGGGTACGGGAAGGATTAAGAAGAGTTCCTTATGCTTGAAAACAGAGACTAATGTTATAGGGAATTAAAATATGAAGGTTATATGATACAGAACTGTTCATAAACATTCCTCTCACATTAAAAAAAAAGTCTTTAAATAGAGATTCATTAGTTGCAATTTATTGTGTTTCCTCATTTTGGTTATGCTATTTTAATCTTTACTATTAATTTATATTTTTTGTTTTATTATTGTTATCTATGTTTGTGTCAAGATAGCTCTCAGTAAAGGCACTAAAGGAAGGCTGTTAAAGCCAGAAATGTAATAGCACTTCAGAATTTTACTTTAAATATAATGATTTGGGCTTATTGATCAAGCTCACTTGTAGTTTAGTATGGAATGGTAAAAAGTGATTTGACTGGTATACTCCCAGCCACCCAGTCTATAAGTTTACTAAGGTTAATGAAGCCATCACTGGGAATCTCCTCCCTACCCCCACTACTACTTTCTTCCTTGTGGACATGGCTACAATTAAATTCCCTATATTCCTGACTTTCTTTTTTCATTCCCTATTAAGTAATTTGAAGAATTTTACCATCAGTGTGATAGCTGACCTTAAGGCCATGTTTCTCCTCATTGAAGGCATTTGACATATAGCTAAAAGCATCATGTTAAAAAAAAAAATGGAAATAAGCACACAGTCTTTTTCATCCATTGGTGACTGTGAATCGATTGGTGACTCCAATGGACAAGAGCATTTTCCATTGTCTAGAACTTGAGCAAGTATGTCATCATGAAATTGATGTACAATACTGATGAACTTTTCTGGGCAACCAAATTATACATAATTTTCCATAAGCCCTTATGACTGACTGCATCAAAAGTCTTGGTCAGAAGTACAAACATTTTCTACAGACAAAGCATTTCTCCTGGAGTTTTTGGGCAGCAAACACCATATTGACTATTCCTCGATAGTCACTTCTTCTGAAGCCACACTGCATCTCAGGTAGTTGATCTTCTTCCAAGTGTAGGATCAACTTATTAAGAAGGATTCTGGCAAAAATCTTGCCAGAGATGACTAAAACAGACTCCCCTATGGTTGTCATGGGACAAGCTATTACCTTTAACCTTTATAGAAATGGACAATGAAGGCATCCTTGAATTCCTGGGATATAACCTCCTCTTGCCATATAATCTGGAAATTTTCAGTCAGCTTTTGTATGAACAATAGATCCTTCAACTTCAACTTCAAAAGATTACAATCCAACACTAAAATGGAAGGAGTGTGTGCATGATTTTTTTGTAGTACCTTTTAAAAACCTTTTTGCAGTTGTCATCTGTTTTAACTAGCTGCCACCTTTTTATGAAATAGATTAACAATACAAAAAGCAATAAAAAGAAATGTATAATTCACAAATATGCTATCAAATAATATACTATTTTTGTGCTTCTCATAAAGTAATTGATAAAACTAATTAAGACATTACTATAAAATTTTACAATTCCAATGAGACCAACTACAGATCTGGGGTACAATATGGCCTTTACTCTTTATGTATGTGTTTTCCCCCATAAAAAGCAAAGCATTTATCTCTCATTCTTCCCATATAATTTAGCTTTATTAGCTTTCTTACTAGATTTAATTTTTTTTCCTTAAGTTTAAGATTTTAAGACCATGTAAAGAGAAAAGTGCCTAGTCATCCTTTAAAGTCAGGTTCATATTCCTCTATTAAATTTTCCTCAATTACTTTAGTCAAAAATTACTTTCCCTTACTCCAAAAACTTATTGTACATTGTTTATATTTCTCAGAAAATCACCACATTTTAAAGTTGGAAGGATCTTCAGTAGCCTAATCTAATCACAAATGGTCATCTAAGCTATAACTGAAAAAATTCTGATGATGCAGTCATTTCTAGAAGCCTATATAGGCTACTGTTTCTCCCATCATAATTCTGATGAAAAAATTTGCTAGGTTTATTAGTCAAGTAGAATTTAAGGAAGACCATGCCATTTTTTAATAGTTTTAATTGTTCAATAAATTAATAAAATGTATAAAATGCTGAGGATACAAAAAAAGGTAAAAGATAGTCCCTGCCCTTAAAAAGCATATAATCTAATAGGGGAGAAATCATTAAAAAGTTTTTCCTTATATCATGTCTAAATTGGTCTCTACAGCTTTTACCCACTGCTCTTAGATCTGCCCTTTGAGACTAGGCAAAACAAGATTAAACCCTCTATTGTGTTACAACCCTTCGAATAGTATATGTTTGTGATTTTTTCCTATAAACAACACCCCCCTCAAAAAAAAATTCTTTTCCAGATGAAACATTCTATTTCTTTTAACCAGTCCTGTTCAGTACTTATAGCTATTTGTATACAATGCATTACTTCCCCCCCCAGGTTGGGGATGATAGATTTAAAGCACTTAAGGGACATATCCTCATTTTACAGATGATGAAACTAATGACTAAAGACAGTAAATGATTTGTCCAAGATCATATGGGTAATAAGTAGCAAAGATAAGATTTAAGATCATATCCACTGAATACAAATCCATTGCTGTTTCCATTTTAGTACGTTCCTTATGAGTTCATTCAAGATAGAATGCAGTAGTGTTCACCTTTATACAAAGTGGGCTCAAGTCAGCTTTACTGCCTCACAAAAGCCAACTTTTAAATTTTTTAATGTTAGCATTTATACCTCAGAAATTTGCAAATACTACAAATTAGGGCTTGTTTTATTGGGTTTTGTTTTGTTTTGATTTGATTTATCTATACTTAAGAAAGTGATGGAGAAAAGGTTAACAAAGCAGATTATACTCAAAAATGTCAGGAGTAGGTTTTGTTTTGTTTTGTTTTGGAGAGGCAGTTGTTAAACATTTACTAACATTTCAATGCCTTTGTAACTCTTATAACCACTTACACATTGTTCAGTCATTTTAGTCATGTTCAACATTTTGTCACCCTATTTTGGGGAGATCTCTTGACAAAGATTCTGGAGTGTTTTGCCATTTCCTTCTCTAGGACCATTTTACAAATAAGGAACTGTGACAAATAGGGTTAAGTTGACTTGCCCAAGGTCACATAGCTACAAAGTGTCTGAGGCCAGAATGGAACTCACAAAGATGAGTCTGATCTCTTCATGACCTAGCTGTCTTATGTTGTAGGAAATCTATAAAAACTAATGAAATGAAGGAATAAATGAACAAATGAAAAAAGGAACAGTTTATCCATGAGAAATACAGTGAGCTTGAATTATCCTTTCAAGGATCAAGAACTGGAGTAAATTCTTTTTAGCATATGCAATAATTTTTTTTTGTTTTTTTAGCATATGAACAATAAATAAATAGCATTTGCTTCTTTCTCTCTCTCTTCTATTAATGGTGCTTTTTAATATATTAACATCCCCATCAGAAGAATGGGCAAGGATAGATGAATTCTAATAAACCACTATCTCCTGTTAGTTTTTAAGTATTTGAATAGCATAGTTTTTTTCTTTTAAAAAAATTTTAAACATTTTTCTAATTACATGTAAAAATAATTTTAGCATTCACTAAAAAATTTTAATTTCAAATTCTGTTCTCTTCCTTTTCATTGAGCAGGCAAGCAATTTGACATAGGTTATAAATATGCAAATAATAAAGATTTAATAGAGAAATGTAACATTGAACTAAATAAGGCTTTTTTAAAAGTTATCTGAGAATTTCACAAATCTTAGGCATCTCTATGGTTGTACCTAGATAAGATGAGACAAATGGGGGAAAGAGCATGCTGCCACTTCTTTCATCTGAAACCCACATCTTCAACACACATCCTCTTTGATAGAGGACAACTAGTTCAATTCCCCTTATTTACAGGTGAGGGGGCCCAGGGAAATTAAAGTCACACATGTGATGAGTGTCAAAGTGGAATTTAAACCCATCCACAGTGTTTTTTCAACTATACTGCACACTGGCAAAGAGCAATTGAAGTTAAAAATATCAAATAGATTCAAAGTCTGTGTATATACTTTTCATTTAAAGAAAACTGGTAAAGTTGATGTAAATCTTTGGTTTTAACTTCTATTTTTCTAATGAGGAAATGCTGATAATGAATGGATCATTGGCATAGAAATAAAATACCACTTTGAAAGACCTGGGTTCTGTTACTACTTCTAACACATACTAACTATAAGCCCTTGAGCAATTCATTTAAACTCTGTATCTCAGGCAACTCTCCAAGACTATAACTTCTAAATAAGTAGTGGAACTCTATCACTAGAAAGAGTTTCAATATAGGGAGTGCTATACTAAAATGAAATCACAAGTCCACATAAAACATTCTTAATAAGGGCTATAAAAATATTCAATATTTTTGGATTCAAAACCTATTCAAGACAAAGTTCTTAGTCAAAAGTGTCACAATCTCATGTGTCTCATGTAAGAAAAGAAGCAAAGAGGGAGAAAACTTGTGGTCAAATTGACATTATAAAGCAAGCAATTAGGTCAATGTAGAAAGAAATGAGATTAGAGGAAGTACTTAAAAGAGAAAAAATGTATCTGGTACACAGAAATTAAATTATTTCCAACAAAATTAAAGAATAGATATTCACTAAGCTTTTCAGTAGATCATCAAAAAGACAGCTAAAAATAAGAAAATTAAATATTAAAGTTGTATATTATTGCATCAGTCCCTTTATTATGTCATGCTGTTTTTGTTAAATCAGTAGTCTATCAGAACATATACCCTAATTGCTTCCAAGAATGTTCATATAACAGTTAACTGTATAGTATACTGTAATACCCTGCTAAAATATACTTGAATGCAAAATTTAAAATAACTAGAAGAAATAGCATTTTTATACAAATCTAGCACTGCTGTTTTCAGTTCATAAAACACCAATTTGGTAGTATATATCTATATATTATTCGAGAAAGAAATGGCAAACCATTCCAGTATCTTTGCCAAGAAAAACTCATGGATAGTATGGTCTATAGGGTCACAAAGAGTTAGACATGATTGAATGACTAAATAACAACAAGATCTACACAAAAATGGGAACATAAGAATAATGGAAATATAAATTGTTGTCTATGCATTTTCTACATAGTACAAAGGAATGGTTGGGACATCTGAGTGGTACACTAAATAGAGCACCAGCCCTGAGTGCTCATGAGAACCTGAGTTCAAATTTAGCCTCTGATACTTGACATGACCCTGGGCAGGTTACTTAAACTGTCTTACCAGGAAAAAAAATGATTAAAAGTTGCCTGTATTTTGTATACTTTATTTGTGATGCTGCCACTAGAGAAATCCACTCTGGAAAAATCTAACAGAGCATTTTGATTCTTTAGAGTGTGTCAAAGTCTACAGAAAACCTAATAGACTGAGGAGGGACAAAGATAGAGAATAGGATTTTTGTGTTTGTGATTTCAAGGCTTCTATTTTCTTTACCACAGGTCAGTAAACAGTAATCCTGATAAGCAGATGTTCAGTCTTGTGGGGAAGAGATCAGAATTCAGGTTCCAGCTAAGTGGATTTCCTTAAGAGTATGCCCCTCAGAAAAGATGACTATCTCTAGGATCACTCTATAGTTGAAGTATTAAAGAAAACTGTTCTGCCTGACCGTGTTAGGTAGAGTGTGTGTATTCCTCAGACAGTGGGAGTTAATAGGAATATAAAAGATCTGTGCAGCAATATCACAAAGTTGTCTTTAATTTGAAGAAAATGTTGTGAGAATAATGAACATTTTATTATTTATGTTGTCTCTCTTTGTTCATGCCCCAATATTGCATCTTACATATATTACGTGGTAGAGGAAAGACATATCTGTTATCTGTGTTGTATATTGTACATTTTTTAAAGCCATTATCTATATTTTGTGGAGATCCTAAACATGGGTTATACCTAAGTTTTGTCTTAACAGTTTCTCTAGTTTTACTACAAGATAGGGGCAGAATCGAAGATAGAGAAAATTGATCCTTTGATAGAGGCAGAAAGGTCAGACTCTCAGGATTGATCAGAATCAGATCAGAATCAATCAGAACCATGTAAGACCATCTTTGTAAGGGATCCCTGGACTTGGAGTGACAACTCTATAAATCATTTAGTACAACAGTCTGGTTCTAACATACAGAGGAACATGCTGTAGCTGTTCATCTTTCCTAACTCCTACCCATTCTGGAATAAGTTACAAGTTGCATTATCATCGATTAAAAACAATGTAAGTAGTGACAAAAAAGATGGCATATGGGATATTATTTCTCACATGATTTGTAGACTATCCAATGACAGTCTGTTTCTAGTACATGTATGAGGAAGCTAGTGTCAGATGTTGTTTAAAAAATACTACTACTAACATGGAGATTAGAATGATAGGAAAAAGTTCATATTCCATAATTTTTTTCTTGGAAAACTGAGTCACAAAGGATCCTTTTCATTCTATGCAATTGAATTTTATGGGTTCATATTTTAACTACTCAACAGCACAGTAGTCAGAGGGAGACTTTTTGTTCCTCTTTTTCAGCAGATGTTGAGGAAGGAAAATGATTCATCCTTAGAGACCATAAAAATGTGCATGTTCCACAGTTTAGTGTTTTATTTTTTTTAACAAAATTCTCCTGAATGTTCTCAATTATTCTGAAATTTTTAAAACATATCCCGGATTAAAGCAAACATAGCATTTAATTATTTTGTGCTCTAGGAAGAACATTGTATTTGAAGTTATAAGACTTGCGTTTGAAACGTAGCTCTGCTTTTAACTAAAAGTATGACTTTGTACAAGTCACTTTTTTTGAACCTATTTAATTTTTTTAAAATTTGTGCTAATTAACTCAGAGAATAAAGTAACTAAATAAATGTAAAAATTATTTGTAATCATAGAGCATCAAGTAAAAGAAACTTTTATTTTTTACCATTATTACTTTGCCCCAATATAATTTCTCAAAGAAGTCACAACTTTAGCCTTGGCAATTGAGACAATTAAATCCCAGGACAACTTTACCAGCTTTCAGGGAAAACCAGCTTAAGTCATGTTATAGGGAAAAGGAAGATCTCTGATCCTAACACATCTTCTTTTCATCACACCATTACCTTTACTGAGAATGCTCTCTCTATTCAAAAAGTAGGTTTCAATTGCAAACAGATGGAGTCAGTGACCTTTTAAGATCCCTTCTACGATTGTTAGTTTTTCAATTTAGACACCTCTCTGAAAAGTAAGGATGGGATTATAACTTGGAGTTAGAAGAGATGACATAGACCATGTAGTCCCACCTCTTCACAATAAACAAGGACTTGCCTAAAATCCCATAGAAAATAAAAGGCAGATCTTCATCCAGAAAGAGGACTGTCATTCCTGAATGTAGATCACAACATAGTATTTTTATCTTTTTGTTGTTGTTGTTTGCTTGTTTTTTGTTTTCTTTCTCATTTTTTTCCTTTTTGATCTGATTTTTCTTGTGCAGCATGATAAATGTGGAAATATGTACCAAAGACTGTACATGTTTAACATATATGGGATCACTTGCTGTCTAGGGGAAGGGGTAGAGGAGAAGGGAGGGAAAAAATTGGAATGCAAGGTTTTGCAAGGGTGAATCTTTGCATATATTTTGAAAATAAAAAGCTATTATTAAAAAAAAAAAAGAAAGAAAGAAAGAAAGAAAAGGCAGAGGCATGATTTGAGCCCAGGTCATCTTAATTTAAATCCAATGTTCTTTCCAATATACCACTCTGCTTCCCAACTTTACAAACCTATTTTATCCTGGACTAAATCTAAAGAGAATAATAAGAATAATAATGAATCTAAGTTGGGTATACTGAATAATAAGAATAATAATGAATCTAAGTTGGGTATACTATTATAATAGTACACAATATGGTTCACTATTAGTATGAAATACAATACATTAAATGAATGTATATAGTTGTATACACAATATAATATACATAATGAGTATTTTTGGATACACTAATAATATACACTATTATAATATTGTAGATTCTTCATTGTCACTTTTATTATTCTCCTTCTGGAGTACATGACTATTCAGGAGGATTAGCACCTCTGGTATGAGATCTGCTGAGCCTTTTTCAGGGTTACTCATTCACTTTTGGTGAACAATAATTCATTCTACTCTTAACTATTTATCTAAGAAGCTGTAGCAACACAGTAACCACAATTCAGTAAAATCATCTCAAGCAAACAGGCTAAATTATATTGAGTGTAACCAATAAGCCTCAAACCTGTTGGTGAGTTAGGGGAGTGTCTATCCCCAAGCACATGAAAACTTTCCTTATTGAAAAGAGTAGATGAAAACAATTTGTTGCAACAGCTATAAAAATGGCCGAGGCAGACATTGTGTAGTGCTTACAGCTTGGTCAGGAAAAAGTTAAGGTAATCGAATGCATCCCAGGGCATCACTACTCTTGATTTTTGTCCTGCCACTGGACTGATAACTCAAGAAGTCAGAGTGAGGCTAAAGGCTTTGTGCAACTCTGCCTCACTTAAATCCAATTCAGGCACAAGCCAAAACATTATCTGATTATATGTAATATCACTGGTCCTCTTCAAAAAAAAAAAAAAAAAAAAAAAAACAAAACAAAACAAAACAAAACTACAACTTGCCTGCTACTTCGGAAAACAAAATTGGGAGAGATAGACAGAAAAGGTGGTTCCTTAGTCCTATATCTTCTTCCTCCAATCATAAGGGCCTACTCTCCTACCAAAAAAATTAAGAACTGGGACCCAAACACTATCAGATACCAGATAGACTAGATTACAATCAACATGTAATTTACTAAGCACAGAATATCACCATAAATCTTCTGAAATCAAATGCTCCATGCCTTGAAGTCATTTCCCCATGGAACAAAATCCATCTGTAATCTTTTAATATTATCTATTTACTTGTGCTAATGATTGTGGAGGAGAGAAATTCTATCTTTTGAAGAAATAAGGAGAAGGGCAACTGGATGGTGCCAATAAATAGAATTCTGACCCTAAAGTCAAGAGTACCTAAATTCAAATCTGGCTGTTTGACCCTGGGCAAGCCACTTAACCCCAATTACCTCATAACAACAAAAAGAAATAAGAGAGATGTTAGATAAATAAGAAATATCACTCTCAAGCAATCAATTAACATGCACTTAATTGTTTAACATATAAAAAACCATAGTGATGAGTACTGAAAATACAAAGACCAAGTTTACATTCTATCAGGATTTATTGAGAGATTTGTATAAGTATACTCATTGAGTACAGAAGGAAGCTAAATATGAATAAACCAAAGAATTGAAAGGAAGTTGATAATCCCATTTTTTGGTGGACAGCATTGATTGAAAGTGAATTTATATAGGTTTTGCCTTATTTCTCTATAGAATTTATTATTTTCAATAAATTGAAAAAATTTGAATGCCTCTCATGTTCAAGGAACTGTACTAAGTTTTATGAAAGAATGTCAGTACACTTCTTTTTTTTCTTTTGTAAAAGGACAACTCCCTTGTATAGTGTTCTTTGACTGAGAAGGTAACAAGAAAAAGAAATTCCTTAAAGGTTAGTATTATGTCTAATTCTTAATTTTTAAATGGCTTGTCCACGGTCACACAGGAAGTGTTAAGTGTCTGAGGTCAAATTTGAACTCAGATCCTCCTGACTTCAGAGCTGGTGCTCTATTTACTGCACCAACTAGCTGCCCCCATGTCTAATTCTTTTTTATATCCAGAGGAGTGCTAGAGCCAGCTCAAACTGGCTCATGAGAGTCAATTGTCCCACTTTCAGAGTGAGCCTTTACATTCAAAAAATCCATAAACTCTACAAATTAAAGTTTGATTTATTATTTTGTTGGTTTCTAGCTTAAGAAAATGATGAAGAAAATATTGATAATGCAGATTAAACTTTAAAGTGTGTCATGAGTACATTTTGTTTTTTTAGTCAATCAGTAGTTCAACATTTAGCAGCACACCACTAACTGAGAAAACCTAACACAATACCTTGCACATAACAGGCATTCAATAAATACTGCATTGAATTGAACCTGGTAATAAGAATTCGTTTTCTGGTTCCTGCAGTGGCAATTCAAAACATAGTCTACTATAAACACTCTTCACCCTCCACATCAACTGCTTTTATTCCCATGGTAGCCCATTCATAATTTGACATATTATAACATTTATATAAATCATATGATTCCAGCACTATTAAGAATAAGAATTTTTAAAAAAAGAATGAAAAAACATTTGTTGAATATGTACTATGTGCCAGGTACGATGCTAAACACAGAGGCTGCACACACACATACCAAAAAAAAAAAAAAAATACATATAGGAAGTGACCTAAGCAAGAAGTTTTGTTCTGAGGAGGTGAATAACTAGGTAGAAGACTAAATAGAATAATATATATCTGAAGTATATCTAGATACAGCCAGTAGATATAAGGGGTTAAGTGGACAAGTTTATACATTACCCAATCACCATTTAACTGAATTGGATTCTAGGGTAAGAGCTATAAGAATTAGTGGTAGATTGACTTCTCCAAGAAATAGGAAATGGATGCAGTTAAAAAAAATTATAGATATCTAGATCTAAAGTCTGGAGTATAGCGTGTTGATACATGTGGTAAAAAGCAGATCATGGGATTTGCCTCAAGAAGCAAATGGTAACATAACGTAGGTAGATGTTTTCTTATATTTCTACAGGGGCTCCATGCTATTGCCAATTGGATAATACTGTTTATATATCTCCCAACCCTTATTTGATTCAGTCTACACATATCAACAACCACAATAGCAGCAATAATTTATATTTGTATAATAATTTAAGATTGACAAAATTCTTTCCTCATAACAATTCTGGTGGGTAGATAGATAAGGAAAATAATAATGATCATTCAAAATTAACCAGATTCTCATCTCTTAATGACATGTAGCATTTATATAGCAATATGATGTTGGGTACTATGTTAAGTGTCTTATATATATTATATCATTTGAGTAACAACCCTGGAAGGTGATTATTTTTAACCCCATTTTATACACAAAGAAACTGAGGCAAACAAAAATTACATGACTTTCTTCAGTAAGTTTCTGAGGTCAGAGTTGAACTCAGATCTTTCTGACTCTGGTGAGGCATTTTATCCACTTTTCCACTCCATTACTTTTTAGGATTGGTTTAAGTGTGATTTATTCGGAATTTAGGCTAAGGTTCACAAGTATAAAAGGATAAGTTATTAGAAAATTCACTTATCATAATCTTGTTAATACTTATTCCTTGACTATAATAATTTCTTTGTTTGAACCAAGTCAATATTACTTTTTGATAAGAGAGAATGGGCTTGAATATTATAAGTGAACTGCATTTAATATTTCCTTAGAGGTATCAGTTTCACTCAACATTTTCACATGATGAAAGTGATTTTTGGAAGATACATTTTAGTTATGTTAACAAAGGGCTGTCTTTTATAATGCATAACAAATAGGACTCTAATATATTTGCATGAATTAGTTTCTATTTGTAATATCAATACCAAAATCAAACATTAAGATTCTTAAACCTTCTAAATAAAAGATGTTATAATCTCATAAAAAATTGACAAAGTTTTCTGAAATCATTTTCTCTGGATATGGGTGAAGTATGAATTCACTCAGTCAACAGAGATGTAGTATGGAATAGAAAGAGTGGGAATAAAGGTTCATTTCTGACTGCCTCTACCTAGCTCTGGGAGAGGAAAAACTTACAGGAAACAAATGTTACTTTTACATATTAGAATAGAAAGGTCTTTAAAAAGTGTTACCAAAATAGAGGTTACTATGGGATTTGTGAGTCCAAGGGATATTAAAACTAATGTTGCAGTCAGCAATCTTTTGCAAAATGGTCACTCACATAGGCTTGAATTTGTTATAAATCTAGCTTCAGAGTGACAGCATTTCTTCTGATGAATCATTAGCTTATTAAACCACTGTGATTCAATTCAACTAATAAACATGCTATTTAGTTATTTTTCTATTATTTAATTCATATTATCCATACCTATTAAACAATGTTTTTCAATTTTTATTTTTATCACGTCTCAAGAAAAATCTGATAGCCAAGGCTCTTTATTATCTATGATCATACTTCAAATACACACACACACACACACACATACACACACATTTTCTGATCATTTCAAATTCCATTGTATCTACTTAGAATGTCTTCCTTTTTTCCTTTCTTTTCCATTTTGTTCACAGTTGAACAAAATATTTTAGGCCATATATTCTGAGAACCTGCTCTTTCAAAACCTGACTCAAAGCTACTTTTTCCCAAGGAAATCTTCCTGGTTAACCCCAAAATCTGTTTATTTCTTTAATTTATATCATTTCACCTCTTATGATAAAATAAACATAACTACATGTAAATCTGTATTATAAAACATTTGATACTGATAAAAAAAAACAGAAAACTACATAGGGAAAGACTAGATTGGCAAGATTCAGAAGTAATCAAAGAGTGCCCACTGTTTAATATGCCCAAGAACAAACTCCCGAGAACAGGATTTCTCTCAGTGCTGTCAGATCTTTTGGAAAAACCAAAAAGCAGTTTAACAAAAAATCTTTTTAGATCAACATTTTGCAACATATAGCATAATTACCACCAAATGGATGGAACAATTTATGAAAGATTACAAAAATAAATTAGAGGAGAACAAAATTTAGTATCTTTAACAACTATGGCTAGGGAAAAGTACCTAATTAAATAAGAAATAAAATAAAATAGTGTCAGTTATATAAAATGTAAAAAGTTTATTTAAAAATCAATGGATAAAATAAGAAGGTGAACTATTAAGTGAGAAAATCTTTCTTTCAAATATCTATGATGAAAATCTCACATTTAACATGTAGAGTTAATATACAAATTTATGATAGCTAACATTTACATAATAGTTTAGTTCTTGCAAAGAACGTTACAAATTTTATCTCCTTTTCTTCATAACCACCATGGGAGACAGGTGCTATTAATATTGCCATTTACAGATGGGGAACCTCAGGAAGACAAGGTAAGTGATTTGTCCAAGGTTAAATAGCTAGCAAGAGTTAGGACTTGAACACAGATCTTCCTGAGTTTATCATTCATAATAGCATTTACAGTACAAATGCCATTGTACGGCCTCCATCTATGATTACCCAAAGCACGTGTTGAGGCCCCCATTGCAGGCTCCATAGTCTTAGCAGCTATTCTACTAAAATTAGGAAGCTATGGCTGAATGGAAATTCTGAATGGAAATATAGAGAAGATGCCCTTTTCATAATGAGTCAACATGTGTTCTGTCATCATATATTGCTTCAATTTCTCTTGTGTTTACTCGTTGTTGAACCCATCATATATTGCTTCAATTTCTCTTGTGTTTACTCGTTGTTGAACCTAAATTCTTAGGTGTATTTAGGTCCAGGAAAACAATGGTCAGGTAAACTGAAAGCTCCATCGGAGCCTTCAGAGTTTCCACCTACAACCAGGGTCATTAGCAGTGACACTGAAGTCAATAAAACCTTGACAAAGGTAAAAATACAGCATGCTTTCGTTTTGTTATTAATGCTACAGCTCATTAGGAAATTACTTTTCTAAATGATAAGTGTTATCAGTTCAGATGTAGTAGCAGATAGAGACTTGTGAGTATCTTTGAAAAAACACTAACCCCTCAGAGTCTAAGATAACTGAAAAGAAACATTCAGAAAGATGCAATTGGTCAGTACAAATGGAGATGGAATACTGATCATTCTATTGATAAAGATAAAAATAAGACTGTAACAGGGCCTGTTTGCAAGAATCTTACACTCTGAGTAGTTAATAATTTTTTATTAGAAAACAAAGAGGCAAATCTTTTATATTCTTTGATTTTGTTTATCATAGGTTTTATAAGACTTGGGTTCAGAAAGGTAATGGGTATAATCTACTACAACTTTTTTTTATAAAGTTAAATCAGAAGGGGGGGGATTAACATTGATATAACACCACTCTGTGGGTTTTATATGAAACAATTCAGTCCAGAATTTTATGTTTATATGAAGAAATGAAGCCTATAGTTATTGGTTCAGTGTCATCCAAGGAACAGTAGATTGTGAGCCACAAGAAGGATGTGATCCCATTTTTTTTTTTGACACTTATTAACTCATATTATCTTGGGCAAATCACTTAACTCTATTGCTTCAGTTTCCTCATTGGAGAATGAACTGGAGAAGGAAATAGCAAGCCTTCCCATTTCTTTGCTAAGAAAACCCCAAATGGGATCAGAAAGAGTTAAATACAACTGAACAATCACAGAGAAAACAAGAACTTGGTGCTAGACTGATTTTTATCTGATAATGATCATAGAAACTTGGAACTGTAAAGAATCTTGGAAACTTCAATGCACTCGTATCATTTTATAATGGAGCAAATTGAGGTCCATTGTAATAATAATAATTATTATTATTATTACATAATAATAATTATTATAAGAACTGGAACCAAAGCCCCAAGCTCCTACCAGTATTTTGGGAAAAATTGCTTTAGATTTTTAAGATTTTGGAAAGGTATCCAGCAAAAAAAAAGTTTATGCTGGACACCTTTCCACAAGAAGTCGATGTTATAAGTAACTATTTCAGAATATTTTTATAATTCTATTCTCAATTTATTAGCACATAGCAAAGTCTAATAATATTATACAATTCTATGGATTTCTGTGCTTATGAGAAGGCATAGATGAAAGTCCATACGGATGGGCAGATATAGATGAATTGTAAATTGTACTGTTAGTGTACTGGAAGTGAACTTCCAAATATATGAGTTCACTGAACAATTTGGGTATTTTGGCACAATTGTATGAGGTTTTAAAATTTTTAAAGTACTTTTGCATTCTGAAATAAGCAAGGTAAGTTTTATAGATAAGGAAACTGAGGTTCAGAGACAATATGTGACTTGCTCCAAAATAACATAACTTAAAAATAGTAGACCTAAGAGTGGAGCCTTTTTTTTTTTTTTTTTTGATTCCTCATCTTATATTGAAGAGAAGCAAAATCAGCTGGGTCATCTAATCAAGAGACATTTATTGAGCAACAACTATTTACAAAATTTCACACATTTAATGCTAGAGTCTAGTCTCTAATTCAATTCCTCATTTTCTTTTAAAAATAAAATTCCTTTTTTGTTATGATTCTTACAAATGTCAAGAAACATCTATATTTCCATATACAAAGAAAATCATGCAAAAAAGATTTTATGTGAAACTATAAAGCTCTCATAGTTTAGAGTTTATAATATATGCTAAATTTATCATGATGGTACCAACATTGCCCTGCTTGTCTATGTCCCTTTTTGAATTTTTTTCTTTTCTCTTCTGTGTATTTTTTTTTACTACCTTCATCAATATTTTTTCTTTTTTTTTTACAACATTATTACTTAGTATCTATTTATTTCCCGCATTTCTTTTCCTCCCAATTACTTTGAACCCTACGATTATAGGAGTTAGAGGAAATATCCTATTTCTTGAAAAGAGGAAAAATATAGACAGTCTTTTTTTACCAGAAATCAAACCATTTCCAATAGCTAAGGATTCCTTGGTGCTCTAAGCTCTTCCTTGGAAGGAGTTGCCTAGTGACCACTGTGTACTGTGTTGGCATTAATTTGAATGGGTTCCATCATTCCAGATGACAATGATAAAATACAACACTGGCCCTACCTTTGCTATTGCCCATGTCAGTGTTCCCACTTCTGGAGTTAAATGTCATTGCCCATTCTACTACTATTAGGGTAACCTTATTCAATGCCACTGAAGTCCATGTTACTACCTAACCGCAGCATAGTACTTGCCTGCTACTGGTGGGACCTTGGTGCTGTTTATTCCACTGATGCTGACACTACCTCCTTCCACATCTCTGAACTACCTCATCACCTGCCTCTTTCACCAGACCTCTTTCCATGCACTGACATTGTGTCTGGACTCATTCAGTAATGGTGAATCATAGTCCCAACACCTTATATTTTTTGATTTCTAGTGATATAAAGCTCCTGCCTAAATATGAACAAATCCCTTTCCCCAACTTCAGCTGACTGATTTATTATTCTTAGGTACTTCAACCTAACCCTCATGATGTCTTCTTTTAGATCTGTCTCTACTTTCTATTGCACTCTCTGGAATATCTACTCTATAATAACAAACTTCTTTTCAAATTAAATCTCTTTATTATTCCTTCCATTTTCTGGCAGTCACTAAATCCTGGCTTCCAGCATTGTTTCTAAATCCACCCTTTCCAGAACTCACTATAAATTTTCTTATATCCTGAAATCCTGTTCAAGATGAGGTCAGAATATTTCTTATTTATCATTGCCACTTCCAGACTCACCTTTTCCCTATCAATCAACAAACATTTGTTGCCCCATCAAAAACCATTTGTTAAGGGTTTATTATATGCCAGGCACTGTACAAAGTGCAAGGGATACAAAAAAGTGATAAAAACAATTAAGGTCTTCAAGGCATTCACATTCTATTGGGGGAGACAATATATAAACAAATATGTACAAAAAGATGCACAGGATAAATTAGAGGCAACTTCAGAAGGAAGTCTCTGGTATTAATGGGGATCACGAAAGTTTTCTTAGGAATGTGGGGTTTTTAGTTGGGACTTGAAGGAATCCAGAGAAGCCAAGAGGTAGAGACAAGGATGGAAAAGTTTCCAGGTATATGGCTAGTCAATAAAAATGTACAAAGTTGAGAGATGGAGTGTCATGAATGAGGAATACTAAAGAGGCCAGCGTCACAATCTCACAGAATGTGGATGAAAGAAAAGTATATAAAGACTGGAAACATAATAGGGAGTCAACTATTCCCTTTTTCTAGAAATTCAGGATACTCATTCTTGGCTTAATGGTGAGTTTTGGGGAAAGTGGATTTGAGGTACCTCTCCCACCCAGAGGAGATGAATAGCATTTCACCACCTTTGCTCAATACCAGAGAAGGGAAAAGTACCAAATCATCCAATGAGTGTCTTTTGTAAGCCTTGTCAAGTCTGATTCATCAAGCAGTTGAAAAACCAAATCAAAAAAAGGCTTTTATTATTTGATTTAACAATCAATAATTGGATTATTAAGAGGTTCAGAAACCATCAAAATAGTGGCAGAAATTCTCAGTTGAAGAATAGAGTCCTTTGCATTGCATGTCAATGAAACGAAATCTCAACACCAGAAAAATCTATCACCCTAACATCACTAATGACATGACATTAACATTTAAATATTAAAAACTTTCTATCATGAACACTAATTAAAGTAGGGGTACAAAGTAGCACCAAATATTCTTCTGGTCAGCTTTGATTTTAGTTATATTCTTCTAAGACTCTCAGAAAATTATCAGTGTATAAAAGATTGAAAAATGTCCCCTGACATGAAATTTAATAGAAGCTGAATCAGACTGAATAGGATACTAGGAGTTAGTGTCACTAGAATGTCAGTAGACCCAAATCTTAGCAGTGTCCTGATTTACACAGGGGGGGAAGGGGGGGAGGTTAAGGGGGATGGGAGGGAACTATTCAGAAAATCATTTGTGGGATGTGGGTCTTGAACCTAGTTCTAGCTCTCTGGATCCAAAGACAGCTAGCCATGGCCTTTGCCTGTCCAAAGTCAACTCTCAGACTCCCATTTATGGTTTTCACTTTGAAACCAAAGTAGTTTCTTTTCACTGAGAATTGTCTCCCAGGAATGAATTGCTCATACCTCATTTGTTTTTGGTTTTTTTTGGCTGAGACAATTGGGGTTAAGTGATTTGCCCAGAGTCACACAGCTAGGAAGTGTTAAGTTTCTGAGGCTAAATTTGATCTCAGGTCCTCCTGACTTCAGAGCTAGTGCTTAATCCACTGCACCACCTAGTTGCTCCTCATACCTCATCTTTGAGAACATTAGACAGAAGCGAAAAATTGTAAAATGCCAAATAATGATATATATGTATATATGTATATATATATATATATATATATATATATGTACACACACAAAAAACATTTCCAGTACAATCCTGGCTTGACTTTCACACCAAAGAAAAAAGAGTATCTCAAAATCATCCCATTTTTGGTTCCAAGTATTTTAAAGCCTTTTTCCAAAAAGAGTCATTTACTCTTGGGATTCATAGAAAGTAACTAACAAAGAGGACTGATCAAATATTCTTATTCAAAGGGCCTATTCACATTTACATACACATATTCACAATACAATTTACATATTCTTCCTTAATCACATTTCCAGTTAGTGGCAACATTCTTTGAATTGAGTAATTTGTGAAAAAATAACTGCTGCTGCCCAAGGAGAAAAGCAGATTACATGTATAAAACTTACAAATGTAAGAGATTTAATGAAGGCTATTCTTGTAGCCAGTACAAATTTCCAAGCAGTATGAAGATGGAGTGTTCCATACTTATGCCTTGAGATCTGGGAAACTAAGACCCTAGCCCTAGACCTTTTTTTGTTACAGTTCTAGAGAAACTGATCTCATTGAAAAGGCTGCACAACTTACAGTATTTGTTATTAAAATGATCTGATAACAGCTAAGTCACCATGACTGATAACTAAACCTTCACTAACTCCTGATTTTGTACTTCCTTCTCCATCATTGTACTACTCCAATATTTATCTTTTAACTCTGCAACCCCCAATTTTTCCTCTGATTCTTCTACCCAGTTGTAAGATTATAAACTGGTCAGACATGTTCCACTTAGTTAGTAAGACTTGGTAGTACATCCATAATCTAATTCTTCCTTTGCATACATGAATAATAATAATAATAATTAAGCTAGCACTCAGGTAGCACTTTCAGGCTGCAAAATGCTTTATGTATGTAATGTTGCCTCATTTGGTCCTCACAACAATCCTATGAAGTAAATGCTGTTATTATTCCCATTTTTTGGAAGAGGAAATTGAGGATAAGCAAAGTTAAATGACTTGTCCACATATTTACTGAGTATCTGAGGCAAAATTTGAATGTAGATTTTCCTAGCTTTAAGTCCACAACCCTACCATATCATCTCATTACTAAATAAAAGTAATAAAAATGCCTTGGCTAAAATGAGAATACTGAATTATTTCTTTGACAATTTTATCTCTGAGTCAGAAGCAAGACTGCTTTCTGCCTCTGGGAAGCTTGGCCAGTAGATTGTTCTAGATCAGGTCTAACTCGGGATAGTTTAGTGGCTCAGGTTCAGTACTAAAACACACTAAAACAATTGTGGATCATAAACTATTTAACAGAGAAATTTACCCAACCATAAAAAAGGATCAATAAGGATATAACATTAATTCAAGAAGGCAAGGATCCCACCTGTCTCTGAATCTATCACAGAGGCAATGCCCAATCAGAGAAGAAAGATGATTCTCACAGTAGTGGGATTTCTGTCAAGCATGAGGAATCCTGATTCCTCATAGATTGGTCTTTTTATATGTCAGATGTTCAGGAAAACAGTTATTGGTTCAAGTTCTAGTACCTTAATCTATAGAATGTGAAAAACTTTGCACAAGAAGCACTAGAGGAGAAGCATTGTCTAGATAAAAGATGAATAAATACATGAAGACAACAAACAACATAACCATGGTCTTGAAAGATCACAGAGCATAAATAGGAATGATATCAGGTGCAGCTAATAGCAGATCCCTCAATGTAAAGTAATAGTGATAAGAGCAACATCAGATATATATCATCCAATTTGGATAGCTCCTCAGGCCTAGCCACCATTTTTCATTATTGGATAGGATCATTTGTTAACAAGATAGCTAAGAACCTGTTTCATGTACTCATCCCAGGGCTGAGTTGGTATTGTAACCTGCCTTGTACTTTACTCACTTGTTCCTTGGTTAACCAACCTGCACTTCTCTATGGTAGTAAGAAACAAAATATCTCCCCTAAATTCTACCCATTTCCACCCAAATTCCACTACAAATCCTCTATCTGAACCATAACAGGAGACAAAAATTCCAACTCATTTTCTCAGGGTACATGAAATTTTTCAAAAGGGCAGAGATCTTAATATCCAAGTTTTACATAGAGGAAGGAATAAGGAAGAACAAGAGAAAGATAATCTCAACCATTTATTTCTTTTTCTTTTTCTTTTTTTTTTTTGCTAAGGCAATTGGGGTTAAGTGACTTGCCAAGGGGCACACAGCTAAGAAGTGTTAAGTGTCTGATGTCAAATTTGAACTCAGGTCCTCCTGACTTCAGGGCTAGTGCTCGCACTGCATCATCTAGCTGCCCCCCATTTATTTCTAAAAGCAGTTCATCCTTATTGAGTAAACTTTGCTAGAGACCGGATTCAAGAAACCCCAGACTAATAAAACCTTTCCTCACAATTGGGGTGTCACCAATTCATTATAGATACCACTTCTGGGAAGTAGTTCATCCATCCCAATAGTCAGAGGCATAATGACAAAAGCTGTTGTTTAACAAGGACAAATGTTGTCCTATGTCTTCATCAAAGTTACAATTTTCCATAAACCCTATCAGCAACAGTACTTACTACTAGTGTAACAACACTGAACATTTTGCTAAGGTTGTATACTCTTTGGGGGCTTATACTATAATTGTTAATACTCTCCATGTTTCTTACTCTTTGAGGCTCTATATAACTGCCAATTCTGCTAGGACTCATATTGTTACTTACTCTGTTAGACCTTACACTAGTACCAAATTTTAGTATCTATTGTGCTGACCAGCATCAAATAGTTTTTTTCAGATTATAAAACTATCTGAATTTTTTCCATCCACTGTATAATCTGGACCTTCAATTTTCTTAAGGTTGATCTCCTACCCTTTGTTCCTCATGTGGGCCACAATCCAGTCCAAGACTTCTGCTGTTATGACCTTCATTGGTCTGGCCAACATTATGTGCCATCAAGGTAATGGTAGATATTAGTGCCCTTAGAAAATTGGACCTCTTTCTCTGCTCAAAAGACTGTGGCAAAATGAGGGAAGAACACGAATGACACTGCGGAAGGACAGTGAAGATAAACTCTGCTGAATGAAAGAAAACTATTCTTGATTACTCTTTTTGGGATATCAATTGGTGAAAGTCCTACTATTGAGGTGAAAACCATTCCAAAGTAGGGGAGGGGTAAAAGTTATTACAAGCAAATGACAAAAAAAAAAATGAACTTGTATGTAACTGAGAACTTACTCAAACTGACCAACACATAATTTTGTAGCTTTTTTATTGGGTCAAAGCCATAACAAGAATATAGTAACCTGTAATGGGCTGAGGCTTGAGTTGATGCACTGAGGTCCCAAGCACATGAGGCTAAATAGTAATTGGACCATACTCTATTAATATATAAGCTTGGAGAAAGAATGGCCCCTGCCCATTCTTTGTGCAAGTCCTGATGTGTTGTATAGGAAATGACGATTTTGGTGGGTGGAGGCAGGGGAGTGGAAAAGGAAGGGGAAGGAGAGACTGCTTGCATTGCCATTGCCACGGTTTTTCAGCTCAGATCCCCTTCTGTTAGCTGGCTTCCTATCACAGCTACCCATATTGCTATCGCAATCTTTCTTGCCCATATTGCTATCGCAATCCTTATTCACCTCTTCACTTCAATAAAGATTGAAGATTTTTCCCTTAATCTGAATTCCTGACTCCGGCTAATTTTAAATACACGATCATTACAGTAACCAAGTGCAAGCTACAGCAAGACATAACTAGCACATCATGACTAGAATATAGCTTCACTGTGTCTACCAATAGTCTTGGGTGTCTAGGTACTCACCCAAGGATGCTGGCATGATGCTCAAGTTCTGGGACCCAGGCCCAAATTAAACTGCTTGCTAAGCATAATGCAAATCCACAATGACATATGTAATGATACTGCAGCTTCTCCCTTTGTTAGATTTCTAAAATTACCATGGGACTTTTGGGGGATCTTTGCGGGGATCCACTGAATAGTCTGGCTGCTACCCCAGATTACATGGTGGGATCAGAGATCCAATAAATTGTCTGGCAGCCACCCACACATAGCTCCTATGTAAGTAACTTATTAAATCACTTATATAATCATAATGGAGCTCCCTGCCTCTTTCTGGAGCTCCCTGCCTCTTTCTTTGATGAAATTAGCTTGCTCATTGATTGGGAGTTAGGAAGGAAACTCAGAATTCCCTTGGTTGGGGAATTCTAGACACTACAATCTTAATCACAAGAATAATATATATATTTATGAGATCAGTATCCTTATTCAGTATCTGAACTGCCTGATCTACCACACTGACAATGTTAGGAATGATCAGAACAATTAATATTAAGTCTTTGTTCAATAATTAAGGAGGAAATAGTTTTCACACTTCTAGGACCTGATTTTTTTGATATTACATAAAGGAGGCTCAGTTCCAAAAGTTCCATTTGACCTTATTCACATAATGGACATTGAGTTCCCATAAGCACATATACATACACACATATAACAAGAAGTTATAATATGTACCCATTCCCATAATACAATCACACTGATTAATCATAACAGTGACCCATATGAAGGAGTTTTTTAGTCACTTTTCACTTGAACAAGAATGCACTTTCCTTTAGTTTACCTGATGAGCCCCCTGGAATTGGGGTACACTTAAAGACCTATTGGGGTGCCTTTGTCAAAATAATAACCTGACTGCTAGCAGATATTTGGCAACACATTCCCCCCCCCTCCTTTTCCAAGCATAGTGACTCAAGATTATAATCTCTGAGCCCCTCAAGGTCCAAGTCCCAGGGGAACATTGTCCTCTGATCTAGGGAGACTCAATTTAGGAATCCCTTAAATATTGTTGCAGAGATTTGAACAAGTTTAAAATACCAGTCACAAAGTTATGGTGACTCTCATGGCAGTGGGAATTTCAATAAACCTGAGGAGTCCTGACTTTCCATAGGCTGAGTCTATATACTTCAAGTGGTCAGAAAGAAAGGACTGCCTTCCTTCTCCTTTTAAGAGGAATCAGCCCAGGATATGCAAAACCAATAAAGCTCCTTCCACACAAGTCTTCTTTCACTAACAGCTGCATCCTATCCTAGGTAGAAAGACCTTTTGAAATTTATAAATATGGGTGTAGTGAAAGTTGGATTTTTGCCTAAGCTGCTTGAATTGATTTTTTTTTTTTAAGGGCAAAAGTAAAAAAACTTTTCTCCTTGTATTCAACATATGAAAGGTGACCTAGATTGGGACAGAAAGAATTTTCAAGGAATCTAAAGAGAAAAAAAAGTCATTATAGCTGCCTATATATATTCTCCCACAAGCAATATATATCAACTTTTACATCCAGAGATAGGTTGGCATTTGCAGCTGTAAAAAAATCCCACTAGCAAATACATCCTCATATATACTGAACATTACCCAAAACATTGTGGCAGTGAATGTTTTGTTGGCCCTTTCACATGGATTAATGTGCATTAAAGTTATAAAGTTAGGTTAGGGTCAGATTGTGAAGAGATTTAAATGAAATGGAGTTTATATGTGATCCTAGTGGTAGCCACTGGAATTTATTGAATTGGAGTGTCTTGGGTAGATTTGTCATTTAGAAAAATCCCTTTAGATGATTGTGTAGAAGGGTGAATAATAAAGGGGAGAGACTTGAGGCAAAAACCTATTAAGAAGCTATTTCAATAGTTCATTTCAATAGGATGTGAGATATCAAAGAGACAGATCTTTGGACTGCAATCCATTGTTAAATGTGTGCTTTGGGTGATGGATGATCCAGGAAAGGAGACTCAAGAGGGGCAGTCAGAAAAGCAGGAAATGTTCCTAAAGAGAGAAAATAGAGCCACAAAATCAGGCCAAAGTTTTTAGTAGGAGAGAATAGTTCATCTCAGATGGTGTAATAAAATCTAAAAAACTGAAAAATGAGGAAAGACCATCAGATTTGTCAATTAAGAGATCACCAGTTTGATTTGAACAGTCAGATTGTAGGGGACTGAGAAGTTATTGGTGAAAAAGGGAAAACTATAAGTGAACACATCTTTTTTCAAACTCTGTGGAGAAAAAGCAAAATGACATAAGGCAACAGCTTACTGCTGAAGCAAGCACAGTTTGACAGTGTCACTATCTTTCTTAAGTATCTTCCGTGGCTCCCTATGCTCTTTAGAATAAAATTCAAACTCTCTAGCTTCTCATTTAAAGGGCTTCACAGCGGTTCCATGTCAGGCTTTTCATCCTCATTACTCTCCTTCATGCATTCTTATTGCCTCTCCAACCTGCCTTCCATGCTGCCCTCTCTTCCAAAGCATCCCATTTCCTGTCTTTCTACCTTTGCACTGGCTCTGCAATGCATTCCCTCCTAAACTCTGAGGCTTCTTCATTTCCTTCAAGGTTCCCCTTCCAAAAAAACACAAATAAAAGATTAATATAGTAGAAAATATGAGCTTTGATTTTCAGGAATCTGCTATGAATCCCATATTCAGTCATTCCACACATAAACCCCGCTAATTTCATTCAGTCAACAGCATGAGAAAGGGTGGAGGGAGTGATGAGAGGGCGGGACTAAGGGAGGGGGCGTGGTTGTGCCCCAGTACGCCGGCGCAGGTCCAGGAGGCGGGGAGAGAAGCAAAAGAGGGACTGGTCACGAGGCTGATTGCGGGGCGGGGGACCCGGTAGCTGGAGTGCTGGCGGAGGTGTGCTCACGTGACGGGGCTGTGAGGCTGAGCTCGCGCAGTTGGATGGACGAAGATGGCGGCGGAGAGAGAGCCTCCTCCGCTGGGGGACGGGAAGCAAGCGGACTTTGAAGAACTGGATGATGGGGAGGACCTGTTCACCAGCACTGTCTCCACCCTAGAGGTGAGACCTGCCCGTCGGCGGTGTTTAAGGCCCGAATCTCTCTCGTGTCTTCCTCACTCCCTTCTCTCACTGTCTCTCGACCTCCCCCACCCCATGGCGGAGCCCCCACAGACTCCACCTGTCAAGCCCCTTCCTCCGGTCTTCGGTTCTCAGGTCCCGGGTAGGGACGACGACCGAGCCCCTCTGCTTTCTGCTCCGATGTTAATGGGAAGGCATCTTCCTGGGGCCCGGGACCTGACAGATCCCCGCCCTCTCTCGCGCTCTGCCGGCCTGACCCTCGGGGTGTAGTGTGTGCCCGCCCCGGCACGAGCTCCCCTCTTTTACCTCCTGCGGAGCTCACCGGGGAGCCATCCTCTGTGCTTCTAGCTCTCACGTCGGAAAGGCTCCCTCTTTCTTTGGGATGAGGGGGGTGTGGTGATCTGAAGCTAAAAGAGGGGAAAGGAATGAAGGGAAATAGCATGGGAGGATGTGGAGTGGACGTGGTCCAAGCAAGCGCCTGGAATGCACTTCTGTCTTTCAGTTAAAGATCCTTAGTGGGTTACTGGTTTCCTCTAAGGAGTTATCTCCAGAAAGGGTTGTCTCTAAGGTAAACCGGTGTCCCCATCTTGTTTTCTTCAGTTTCTGGACTTTAGGGGTTTGACACTAATACAGTTTCCGTTTTGAATGTGTTTTAAGTACTATACATTTGTGAATTGTAGAATTGGAAGGGACCGAGTCCCTAACCACAACTTCACCTGCTCTGTTTTGCATTAAAGTTAATGCTGAGGGCCCCTTTCCCTCTGTTTTGCATTATCAGCTGTCTTGTCAAACAGTATGTTCCTGTTTTTGTTAAAGGAAACACCCTAAATGAACTTAACTGTAAAGGCCAATATATCTAGTTGTCATTTGACTTCCTTCAATTGACATGGGATATGTACAGATATGTTTGAGTTCGAATCTCTCTTTTGAAGCTTATTGGCTGTTGCATTTTAGGTAAGTCCCTTAACCTTCTCAGTGCCTCAGACAACTCTTTTAAGTTGTGGAACACTTGCATATTTGGGTTGGTACAAAGACTGAGCCTGTAAGTTAACTTCTCAGCATCCTAAACAGTTTTCTAAAATGAAGTTAGCAAGTAAAGGGAAATCCCAGACACACGCAGGCTTGCTCTCTCTGTCATTTTTTTCCTTTGTCTGAATTTTCCAGTAAAGGATTTTATTATATGTTTAGTGTTTATCTGAGTAATTGCAAAGTATAATAAAAATCTAAATCTCCTGATCATAATTTTTTTTCAATTAGTTTTTAGGAGAAAGAATAAGAATAAGAAAATACTAATTATCAGAAGTTTGGTCCAAAAAAACTCCTATTTTCTAGGGAATGTTCTGAAGTTGATACACATTCATTCTGGTTTTGTTTTTTTTGTTTTTTTTTTGCATCCACTACATCATCATTACAAAGGAAAAATTAAAATATGTTCATTCTTATTACTAAGACATAAAAGCTATGTGCGTTTTTTAGAAAGTTTCCCGATTTATCCAAATTAAGCAGAAAATACTGTACCATTCACTAAATATTCTACTTAGCAAGGTTTTATTGTAGTTGAGTAAAAGAAACTAGTTAAGTTAGTTTTTACACTAGAGGCAGCTCTGTACCTTAGTGGATAGAGTGCTGGGCCTGAGTCAGGAAGACCTGAGTTCCAATCTAGTCTCATTTACTAGCTGTGTAACTCTGGCATGTCTCTTAATCTGTGTTTACCTTAATCCACTGGAGAAAAAAATGGTAAACTATTCCAGTATCTTTGTCAAAAATGACAGTATGAGCCACAGGAAAAGTTGTGTACAATTGAACAACAAAAGGTAGTGTTTATGTAGATTTGAGTATGATAGCATAATACTTTAAAATATATATTAGTGTCTTTGAAGAGAATGTATAGAAGTTTGGTTATGTGTATTAATGGCCATTCTGATGTGAAGCTTGTGAATATTGTTGTGTCTATCTTTTCACCAAAATCAGTCAACATTAATTTATTTTAATTTATTTGAGTGCCTTCTGTGTACCAGACATTGAATTTCTGGGGGTGGGGGAGGGGGGAAGAGGAGGGTACCAAAACAAAAATGAAAGTCCCTGTCTTACCTGCTTTTGGAGGAGACATGGACATAAATATATACAAAGTAAAGACTAGGTAAATTTGGTGTGGATAGAACATTAAAAGGGAAAGGAACATATATAGAAGGTGGCACTTGAGTTTTTAAGTAGTTTTCAAATAAATAGATTCTAAAAGGTAGAGATAAGTTCATTTCAGGTATGGAGAAAGCCAGTGGAAACATGGAGAAGTGAAATGAGTGTCTTGTAGGAAGAACAGTAACAAAGCTATTATTTCACTAACCCATTGAGAACTAGAAAGGGGAAAGAAACTTATATTTGATTCCAAAGACAGTATGGATCTTTGGAAATTTATTGAATAGGTCAGTGATATGGTCTAGTTTGTACTTAGGAAAATCAGGTCTAATTTGTACTTTAGGAAAATCAGTTAGTTCTGTGAAGAGTGAATGGGGGTGAGGTGAAGTGGCATCAGGTCCTGGTTGAGTGGATTGCGTACTTGAGGCCAAGGAAGGCCCATTAGGAGACTATTTCTAGCCAAAAATGATTAGGGCTTGAGTTAAAGAAAGGTTTTGTGAATAACTGGATGTGAGAAATGTCATGGAATTTGGCAGCTGATCTAATAAAACAACAACAACAACAACAATAATAATAATATTAGCATTATATAGTCCTGCTAGGTGCTTGGCATTATGAACATTTTATAAATATTCTCTCTTTTGATCTTCATAACAATCAGGGAATTAGGTGCTATGGTTACCACCATTTTACATATAAATGATATTTTATATTATATGTATGTTATATTATGAATATATGAATATATATTAGGCTGTTTTTAATTGTGTTTATTTTTTGTTGAATATATTTCCCTTTTATTAACTAAAATGTATTAGCAGTAGCTTCTGTTTAATTTGGATTAATTAAAATTCAGGCAAATCAGACAAATGGTTGGACACAGATAAAAATTTACACACAAAGAGCTTAATAAAGAAATAGATCAAACACAGACAAAACATAGGCAAGGTGAAGGGGGTAATAGTTAAAAGGGAGATCAGTACTGGAGAGAAAATAGTCGTACACCAAAACAACCTTTGCTGATCTCAAAAGAGAGAATAAAGGGATATGTTTTGGTGAAAAAATTGTGACCACCTTATTGTTGTGTAGACTGAAATATTTGAGGGGTGGAGCCAAGATGATAGAATGATGTAAGTGTAGTGAACTCCCCTCCATAAACTCCTCCAAACAGAGCTAGAAAACGCACCAGACTGAATCCTGGTAGAGACATTTGACCAGTTCAGATGGAATGGGAGATTTGCAGATATTTGGGGATGGGGAGAATGTTACATGCAGAGCATTCTAACTTCTGGGAGAACTTGTGCACCTCCAGGACAAGAGGAAGACCCAGACACATACAAAAGTACTATTAAACTCAGTACTGAGTCACAGAATTAGAGGCAGGTATGGCCATGTCAATTCTCCCTCCTCAATAAATCCCATTGGCTTTCTATCACTTCCCAGAATCAAATATAAAATTTTCTGTTTGGCATTCAAAGCCTTTGTGTTGTTCTTCCCAATCTCCACTCACCTTTCCAGTCTTATACCTTAACTCTTCCCATATTACTCTGCAATCCAGTGATAGTAATCCTTAACTCTTTCTCAGACAATATTATTTCATTTCCCCTGATTGGCCATTTTTATTGTGATATCCCATACCTGGAATGTTCTGCTTCTTGCCTTCCTTTTAACTAGAAAAATACTACTTTCTACAGAAAGCCTTTTCCTCTTTTCATTTTAATATGTTTCCTCTGCTGATCATTTCCAATTTATCATGTACTTAGCTTATTTATACATAGTTATTTGCGCATAATTAAAATCTTCTTCAATATCTTGTGAGCTTCCTGAGAGCGGGTTGTCTTTTGCCTTTCTTTGTGTAACTAGTACTTCTTAGTATAGTTTGTGACTATAAAATGTAGTAAAATAAATAGTAGGAATGTAGGAATTAATTATTTGAATGTATGAATGATTAGTGCCATTTTTTTGGTAACTCCTAAGTCAGTTATTTTTACTAGTTCTACAACAAAAGATCTAAAACAAAAACTGAGTTAAAGTTACTTTCAGTGCTACTTTTTTTCTTACCTTGAATTGAATTTCTTTTAATTTCCTTTCAACCCATTTCACTTTTTCAGAGTAAATATGTGGTACTGATGGAGAAATGGCATAGATTTCAAGGAGAATAAACATTTCAAAATGTCCCACAATTTATAATACCATTTTGTTTTAATGGATGATATTGATGTAAAAGCAAAGAACATTCAGTGTGTTTTTTATTAACTATAAATAGAAACAGCTGGATCCTGGTGATCACTACCTATATGACCTTGTATTTGTCATTTAAACTTTCTCAGCCTCAGTAATTCATTTAGCATTTATTAAGTACCTGTTAAATTCCCCAGAAGCTGGGGCTATCAAAAAAGGCCAAAGACAATCCCTGCTCTTGAAGTGCCCAGAATCTAATGAAGATAACAGCATGCAAACAACTATGTACAAACAAAATTTTCATATAATAAATAGTAGTTAGCTAATAGAGGGAAACACTAGCATTAAGAAAGTATAGGACGGACTTTTCTTAGATGATGGGATTTTATCTGGAATTTGAAGAAAGCCAGGGACAGAAGGTACGGTTGAGGAGAGAATATTCCAGATATGAGAACAGCTAGTGAAAATGAATGGGTTGGAAGGAATAATCTTTAAGATCTTTTTCCTCTTTGACTCTCATAATTTAAATTGTGGAATCTTTTTTAACGATTTGGGTTTAAAGTTTTATTTTCTTTACAAACATCTTATTAAAAGGTCAAATGAGGATTGACTTTGTACTTCTAGATTTTCCATAATCTATATTCTTACTCGTAACAGCTCTTTTTTATGGTAGCAAAGAATTGGAAAATGAGTAGATGGCCATTAATTAGAGAAGAGGTGAATAAGTTATGGTATGTGAAAATAATGAAATATTGTTGTTCTGTAAAAAATGATAAACATGGTGATTTTAGAAAGGCTTGATGCTAATCAGCAGAACCAGGAATACATTGTACACAGTAACAGCAAGATTGTGTGATGATCATATATGAAAGACTTGGTTCTTCTTAACAGTTCAATGGTTCAAGGCAATCCCCAATAAACTTTAGATGGAAAATGCCATCCGTATCCAGAGAGAAAACTGTGGAGACTGAATGTAAATCAACACATGCTTTGTTCACTTTTTTTTCCTTGTTTTTTTTTTTTTTCTTTTGTGGTTTTTTTTTTTTGTTGTTGTTCTGATTTTTCTCTTCCAACATGATTCATAAAGAAATGTGTATTAAGTCTCATTAAGTACCCCAAAAAATATAAAAATAAAAATTGTCATTTCTCTAATCGATAGTGACTATTTTATGACTACATATAGCTTTGGTTTCATGTGAAAACTACCTATTAATATCAATAAGTAGATATGCTTTAAATGCCAAATATAATTTTCTATTTGAACCCACTAATGATAAGAAGCTGTTGGGGTTTATTGCATAAGAAAGTGACATGTTAAGTAAGACCTATGTTTTAGAAAAATTAATTTAATTATCTTGTGAAGATTGGAGTAGGAAAAGAGTTGAGATAAGCGATCAAATAGTAGGCTACTGCATTAGTCTAAGTGAGATGTAATTGGATTTTAGACTATGTGAAAGAAGTTATATAGAGAGAGTCCATTTTGTTCACAATGTTTAATATGAAATAGATTGGAGTAAAACTTTGCTAATTCAAATTTTAGCTAAATTTTTTGAAGCAGAAAGTGTTGATCATGGAGTTATTTTCTCAATACTTAATTACCATGACATTTCTTGGAGGATGTACTTTGTGCAGATATATACTGTATATCAAAATGCTATATATTTACTCTTTATTTAATCGTACCATGTGTGTTTATATTGTTATCTTTATATATTTTAATGAATGCATTTGGGTTCATCATTTTTTAGCCTCACTTGAACTCCACAACTGTTCCCATATGCCTGTTAGTTATATTCAGAAATCATGAACCTATATGTTTAGAAATGGATGGCAACTAATAATTTTAATCCAATGCTTGGGATAGTAATTTCTTTTTAAACATTTGTTTTTATATGATATATTCAATTCTGTGTAAAATTAATTACTAGTCTTACTATTGGAAAGCTTTCATAAGACCTCTTTTCTGTTAAAATAAGCAATAATGCCTCAAATAAGTAAGTTCTTAAATGTTTGTTGACTATCTAAAATGTAATGGAATATGTTTAATATTGTTTTTACTTACGGAATAATAATGTCTTGTCATGTTATAATCAGTTCAGTTCAGCAAATATTCATTATTCACTTTACTGTAGAGGTCAGGGATTGGGAAAGTCTAATCATGGGGCAGTATAAGGCAAGAAGACCACAGCAAGAAATGATGAGCTGAAAACCAGATACAACAACCTCCCAGTGCTTGAATTCTATAAATTGATGTTTTGTGTGGCCTACAAACGTTATAAATTATCCAAATGGCCTTTAGCAGAAAAAGGTCCTCCCCCCCCCATGTAAATTATGCAGTGAATAGAGCCCTGGGCTTAGAATCAGGAAGATCCAACTTCAAACACTCACTAGCTATATGACCCTAGGCAAATAACTTTACCTTGTTTGTCTTAATTACCTTTTTTGGAAAAAATAACTAGAAGAGGAAATAATAAATCAATTCAGTATCTTTTTGAGAAAACCCCAATTGGGGGAAAAGTCGGATACTACTGAAATGACTAAACAGTAACAAGTATATGCAAGGCAGGAGGGATACAGCTTTAAAAAAAAAAAAAAAGGCAGTTCCTTACCATAAGGATTTTATGCTATTTTAGAGCAGATATAAAAGGAAGCTTATAGTAGCCAAGATGGTTGAATGACACCAATACACTTCCTGGCTACCTAAACAAATTATGAGAAGAAAAGCCAACAAAAAGTCCAGCATAGAAAGATAGAAAAAGAGATCTGCAGACATTGGGGTTGGGGCTGGATGAGAGCACAGCCACTTTCTGGTTTTGGGTATGGAGGCAGGAGCATCACCAGTTGGCTCTTGCGGATGGTAAGGAGATTTAATACCTTACCAAAAAGAGATTTCCAGAGACCCTTTGTATAGCACTAGAGACAGAAACAGGTGGCACTCTGCAGCTTTCACCCTTTCCCCATTTCTAGGGCAGAGAAAAGTGGTTATGGTTTAATGGAGCAAATTAGATACAAGTCCAGCTAGAACTGCTAAAAGAGCCAAAGAAAAAGATGTAGGGAAAAAAAATACCCTCCCCCCAAAGATTTTAGAAATCAAATAAGAACAGGGGAGGAAATTTTGGAAAAAGAAATGAGAGTTTTATAAGAAAATTAGAAAGAGCTTTACTAAAAGAGGCATAAAAATACTGAAGAAAGTAACTGCTAAAAAAAACTATGAGGGTGGAGTGGGGAGTGAACTCTGAAACTATGTCCCCTTTAATTTGTAAAAATAGTCACTCTGAAACTGTGTCTCCTTTGATCTGTAAAAGAAGGGAGACTGGGGTCTCCAACTCCAGAGAGTTTGGAAGGAGGCATACTTTCCAGACAAATCTTTTTCAAAGATAAGCAGCTCATTTAATTGGAGATCTGGAGCAAATCACACACACACACACACACACACACACACACACACACACACACACACACACACACACACACAAAACTGATCTTTTGGGTAGCCGGATCCCCATTCAGAAAATTCCAAATTCTGGAAAAAGCCTTCAAAGTGATTTCATTCATTTGGTAGATCTAAGTCTGATAATCAGCTCAAACTGCTCCCAGCCCCCATGATTTGCTCATAAAATATGTTTCTGTTAACACATTCTTTGCACATCTCCTCATTAAGAGATTTGTCCACTAAGAGAGAGCTTCTTAGTGAAAAATAAAACTTCCTTTTTGCCACTGATTTGGAGGTCCTCAAATTCTTTCACATTTGGACCTTTGTCTCTTCCAACACCGCATCAAAACCAAAATTGACCAGATGGTAAAAGGTACAAAACTTCACTGAAGAAAATGTCTTCTTAAAAATTTGAATTGTTCAGGTGGAGACTAGTGACTGCACAAAACATCAAGAAATAATAAAAAAAAAATTCAAAAGACTGAAAAAAAATAGAAGAAAATATGAATTATCTCAAGAAAAACTGGCCTGGAAAACAGATCAAGGAGAGATAATTTCATAATTATAGGACTGCCTAAAAACCATGATAAAAAAAAAAGAACCTAAATATCATATTTCAAGAAATTATAGGAAAACTGCCCATATATCTTAAAAGGACAAAGTAAAAATTAGGAAACAAAAAAACTACTGATCACCTTCTGAAAGAAGTCCCCAAACAGTGGGGATGATGTACACTGAGTAACATAGTTAACAAGGCAATTTGAGGGGAAAAGGTGCATTAACAACATGAGAGAATCAGAGACTTCATGAAGAAGTGGTGCCTTTGCATTTATGTGCCTCAGAACAGGAGATAGACAGTTGGATAATGGCTGAAAAAATTATGGCATATGAATGTTATGGAATATTATTGTTCTATAAGAAACGATCGGCAGGATGATTTTAGAGAAGCCTGGAGAGATTTACATGAACTGATGCTAAGTGAAATGAGCAGAACCAGGAAATCATTGTAGATGGCAATAGCAATATTATACAACTATCAATTCTGACAGATGTGACTCTTTCTAACAGTAAGATGGTTGAGGCCAGTTCTAATGATCTTGTGATGAAGAGACTCATCTATGTCCAAAGAGAGGATTGTGGGAACTGAGTGTGTTTTGCAACATGACGTTCTCACTCTTTTTGTTGTTTGTTTGCTTGCATTTTGTATTCTTATTCATTTTCTTTTCTTTTTGATCTGATTTTTCTTATGCAGCAAGATAATTGTATAAATTTGTTTACATATATTGGCTTTAACATATATTTTAATATGTATAACATATATTGGATTGCTTGCCTTCTTGAAGGAAGGAAGGAGAAAATTTGGAACATAAGGCTATACAAAGGTCAATGTTGAAAAATTATCTGTGCATATGTTTTGAAAATAAAAAGCTTTCAAAAAAAAAAGAAGAAGAAGAGATGGAATCTTGACTTTTGAGGGACACTTAGAAGTCTCATTTGATTGAAAAATAATTTGTGTTGGAAAAGTGATAGAAAATAGGACTGAAAATAAGCACATAATGTAATGAAACCAAGCCAGAAGATTCAGCTAATGCAGGGGAGGTAAGATAGAGGGAAAATCTCCATATACTTTCTTTGCCTTCTGTTTATTTTGTCTCTGATAATTAATTTTCAATTTTTGCTTTCTTTTTAAACAAAAGACAAAAGATGATAAGTGTCTTCATTAATTAAAATGTCTTTACAGGAGAGAAAAGGCATTATAAGGACTGTCTCATTGATCTAATTAGTTAGAAGTACTGAAATGGCAGCCTAAAAAGGGAAATGGAGAAAAATGTCTGAAGCATTGGTTTCACATACACACCACTGTTGGAATCCTTACTAACTACTAACTAATTAGAGTTGATCTAATCTTACAAGAAGATGTTTTGGCCAGAACCTGAAACAAGGTACTAAGTAGAACTAATCAAAACAAGGCTTGTGTTCCCACCTTTACTCATTGGAGTCCACAAGTATGCTAGCTTCACAAAGTAGACTTTCTACTTTCAGGGAGTTCACACCTCCCTTAAAGTTCATTGGGCCAGAGAGCACTATGGGAGAAAACCCATAATCCCATTCTCTCAGAAGAGGCAGATAAAAGGCCACCGATGAGGGATCTATGGCAGAATACATTTTTTCCTCTTGGCTGGCTGATCGCGCTGGACTCGAGAGGAACGACTCTGGTGCAGAGAACACTTTGACGGATTTCAGTGGAGCTACGCCAGAAGCCCTCTCTCCGCGGCAAGTTGGTGGCTGGGCTCCCCAGAAGGAGATAAGAGAGACCTTCCATCTCTGTCTTGGTTGGAGGCAGAAGAAAGCAGAAGCAGAGGCTGAAGGACAGAACCTTTGGATTTGGAGACATCCGAAGGGCTCCAAGCCTCTAAACCGGCTTTGCCTTGAGAAGAACAGGAACTCCAACATTTGAACTCATAACATTTGGCGCCCAAGCATGGGAACCAAGGACCCTACTTTCACTGAAGAAGTCTCCAGTGACCAGGAACTGAGTGAGTACAACCTTTTTTGGCTGAAATGGGACAGATCCTAGGTAAAGATTCTCCATCCCCCACCCCAACCCCCCCAACCCCAGCCCCACCCAGGAGTGGTGCTATAGAAAGCCTGCTTAAGCTGATAGAAGATCAAGGGCTACTTGTAACTTGGGGACAGGCAGCTAGACTTCTGGCTACATTAAAACGCACCTCCCCTTGGCTCTTAGAGAAAGAGAAAATCTCTCTAAAAAACTGGGCATTGGTTGGTCAACAGCTCTCCACATATTACAATGAAAACGGTCCTCGTTCAGTTTCCATTGAAGTATTCTTTTTATATAATACGATACAGATGGCCTTAAAATACCGTACTTGTTCTAGGAGAAAAGGAAAAAACTCTAGGAATAGCCAAAGGGGGAAGCCTGAGATAAAGGAGGAAGACAAAGAACAGATTAATGGCCATATCCCCACAGGGCAGGGAGACTTGAGTGAGGCTCAAGGGTGGGGTGAATCTGAGGCAGCCTCAGCCCCACCTGAGGAGCAGGTAATTGACTCTCCTTCATCAACTCCACCCTCCGGGATGGAGGGAGGAGAGGTAGTGGGGGGGGGGGGGGCAGTGACAGCACCAGCACCTTCCCCCCAGCATCCAGCACCTCCCCCCCAGCATCCAGCTGCTCCTATGAGTAGATTGCAAAAGGGACTAATTAAGGCCAGAGAAGAAGGGGAAAATGTATCAGAATTTAAACACCACATTTTTCCTGTAATTCAACAGTTTAATTCTTCAGGTCAAGAAAGTAGAAGATACTCACCTTTTGATATAAAAATCCTCAAAGACCTGAAAAAAGCTTGCACTCTTTATGGGGCTACATTAGCTTATGTTAAGATGCTATTACAAAATTTGTCTTTTGAAATCTTGACCCCTAATGACTGGAAATTGATAGCAAAAATATGCCTAGAACCTGGACAGAACTACTTGTGGCTTTCTGAATATAGTGAGCTCTGTAGGATACAAGCCCAACAAAATATTCAAAGTGGAGTTCATACTGCAATCACCTGTGACCTACTAACAGGTACAGGTCCTTATGCAGATGTTGCAGCACAAATTAGTTATTCTGTAGCAGCATATCAGCAAATTGCTGATAATGCTATCAAAGCGTGGACTTCTCTTCACAATAAAGACGACAAGGGGGGGCGGGCCTTCACAAAAATAACACAAGGGCCAAATGAACCCTTCGCTGACTTTGTGGGACCTTTGCAGACAGCTATCATAAGAACAAATGGAGAAAATGCAATAACAGACATTTTGATAAGGCAACTTGCTAAGGAAAATGCTAATGAGGTTTGCAGAAGAATTATACTAGGACTGCGCAAGGATGCTCCTTTAGAGGAGCTCATAAGACGCTGTGCCACAGTAGGCACAGGTGCCTTTTATAGCCAGGCTATGATGCAGACTTCCCAAAATCCAAACATGAGAAGACAGAGTCCCTCTTGGCAAGGGACTTCCAGAGAGACTCGTAGATGCTTTCAGTGTGGAAAAGTAGGACATCTGAAAGCTCAATGTTGGTATAGAGATAGAATGGGAAGACAAGGTGGGAGAACAAGACCCCAAACCCCATGTCCAAAATGCAACAGAGGCTTCCATTGGGCCTCAGAATGCAGACAGATTCAGGGAAACGGGATGAGGGGCCCAGCCCCAGGGCCCAAGGCAAAAAACACTTGGGGCATGATGGCAGCCAATGGTGCACCCAGAGAGTGCCTAGAAGTCCAGTACCCAGACATGACCAATCAGCCAGAAAGCCATATGATGGGAGAAGGGGATTACACAGTCAACCAGCCAGGATATTCAAATCTTTGAATTGAGCATACTTCTTATACTTTAAAAAATGACACTGACTTATCTTATTGGTGTTTGGATTCTGAGTAATTGGAAATTTTACTGTAATTGTTAGAATCTTTGGTTTGAATAAGAACAGACTTGGAGAGAAGGAATAAGAAAGACATCCCTTTTCAACTTTTTAAAGGGGCTGTCAAAGTGAAGGAATAAAATTATTCTCATTGGCCCAGAGGGAAGAATTATAAGTAATTTAGAATGGGAGATGCAAATAGGCAAATTCAAGCTTGAAGCAAGCAAACAGAGAAAGTGGAAAGAGATACTTCATGAGACAGTGGGAAAACCTGGCAATCTGTAGTTGGTACTATAATCATCATAAAGCATAAAATCATAAAGTTTCATAATGGAATGGAGCTAAAGTTTTACATATGCATGAATGTCTGAAGAAACTCTATGATGGAGCAAAGACTTTGTAAATGTACTACCTTTATATAATGTCAGAGGAAAAGATGAGATTCTGGTACCTCAAAAGGAATGAAAACGTCTCATGTGGCTGTTAAATCAAGCATTTGTAAATATTTACTATTGGATGGGCTCCTTGACTTTCTAAATGCTTGGGATACAAAAATAAAATTGAAACAATCCCTGCTCTTGAGGAACTTACTTTCTACTTGGGAAGAGAATATGTGTACAAATAAATATGTGAGGAATTTATGCAAAATTAATAAAAGGCAGTTTGTGGAGGAAACACCAACAGCTGGAAAAACCAGGAAAGACTTAATGGAGAAACTATCATTTAAGTGAAGTCCCGAAGAGACAGAAGTATTTTAAAGGTGAACAGCCAGTGCAATGGCACAAAGATAGGAGGTGAAGTGTTCTGTTTTAGAGAATACCAAGAACACATCCAGCCATTCTGGAGAGCAATTTGGAACTATGCTCAAAAAGTTATCAAACTGTGCATACCCTTTGATCCAGCAGTGTCTCTACTGGGCTTATACTCCAAAGAGATACTAAAGAAGGGAAAGGGACCTGTATGTGCCAAAATGTTTGTGGCAGCCCTGTTTGTAGTGGCTAGAAGCTGGAAAATGAATGGATGCCCATCAATTGGAGAATGGTTGAGTAAATTGTGGTATATGAACGTTATGGAATATTATTGTTCTGTAAGGAATGACCAACAGGATGAATACAGAGAGGACTGGCGAGACTTACACGAACTGATGCTAAGTGAAATGAGCAGAACCAGGAGATCATTATATACCTCAACAATGATATTGTTTGAAGATGTATTCTGATGGAGGTGGATCTCTTCGATAAAAAGAGCTAATTTAGTTTCAGTTGATCAAAGATGGGCAGAAGCAGCTACACCCAAAGAAAGAACACTGGGAGATGAATATAAACTGCTTGCATTTTTGTTTTTCTTCCCAGATTATTTATACCTTCTGAATTCAGTTCTCCCGGTGCAACAAGAAAACTGTTCGGTTCTGCACACATGTATTGTATCCAGGATATACTGTAACCTATTCAACATGTAAAGGAGTGCTTGCCATCTGAGGGAGGGGGTGGAGGGAGGAAGGGGAAAAATCAGAACAGAAGTGAATGCAAGGGATAATGCTGTAAAAAAAAATTACCCTGGCATGAGTTCTATCAATAAAAAGTTATTAAAAAAAAGAAGAAGAAGAAGAAGAAAAAGAGAGAATACCAAGTAGGCCATTATGATTAAATTGCAAAGTATGTGGGAAGGGATAAAGTATAAGACTGGAAATTTAGAGAGTCCGGGTTGTCAAGAGCTTTAAATGTCAAAAAAAAGAGTTTGATTTCTAAGACAGTTGGGAGCCACTAAAGTTTATTGAATAAAGGGGTACGTGTTTAGGGCTACAATTTAGGAAAGTCCTTGTGATACCTGGATAATGTATTGCAGTGGTAAGAAGTAGAGACAGGGAAACCAAATAGAAGGCTGTTGTAAGTGAGGGCTTATATGAATGTAAAGGAGGGTACAAGATAGCATGGAGATAAAATAGCAGGATTTGACAATTGATTATGTGAATTTTGAAGCCAAGAATGATACTGAGGTTGTAAACCTGGGTGACTAGAATGATGGTTGTAACCTTAATAGCCATAGAGAAGTTTGGAAGAGATATCGGTTTGAGGGAAAAAATAATGAGTTCAATTTTGGATATGTTAAAATTAAGAGATTTCTTTGAGACATCATTTGAAATATCTAATGGTAGAGGGAAGTCACTAACAAACTAGAGGTGTACTAGGCAAATTCTTGTGCTTGACATTTTTCAACCAAGTGAATAATATGGCTCATTAAGCATGTGGTTCTCCATGATGTGCCCACATATAAATGAACAAAGTTATAGGGTACTGAAAGAACTGATAGATCTCCACTGGATTAAGGAAAACAGAGGTTAAGTGACTTGCCCAGGGGTACACAGCCAGGAATTATATGAACTCATATTTGAACTCAGGTTTTCCTGACTTCAAACCTGAAGGGCTAATGTGATCATCTTCAGAAAAAAAGTAGAAATTGGAATGTTTATACAAAAGTGATCAACTTGATTTCAGTTCCAACAGCTATGATGGCCCATTAACAATGATGCATTTAATAAATGTTAATTAAGTTAAATCAGATTTATGGCAAAATTCTAGAATATCTTGTTAAAAAGGAACGGTTAGTGAACATCTAGAAAAAGAAACTGATCATACATGATGAAAACAATAGTTTCAAAATCATATTATTCTACAAGATTTAATCTGACAATTATATCACATCAGCACTCTTTGCCCCCCTGAACCTTTTGACTAGAGTAAGGACCATGGACTCTGCAGGGTCTCTTTTTCAGAAAGGGACTTAGTATAGTCTTTTACTGATTTCCCACTACCTACACTGCTTTTGACTTCATCATACCCTTTCTAGTTATCCCCTTTTCTCAATTCTTTCCTCCTCTTTTCCCTTCTTTTGAGTATTCTTTTGTGTGTTTATCTTCCTGTGTTAGATTTTAAATTCCTTGAGGCCAGCCACTGTCTTTTTTTTTCCTTTTTCTTTTAAATACTATCCTCAAAGTGTGGCACATAGTAGATATTTAATTAATGTCTATTAATTGATTGATATTTTATGACATAATATTATGAAATAATTAATGAAAATATTTTAAATGGTATTTTTATTGATTTTTTTAAAGTAACCCTTAAATGGAGACTGAGAAATTGTGACTTGCCATTCCCCAATTGATAAATAGCCAAAGGATATGAAAAGACAATTTTCAGGTAGAGAAATTAAAGTCATCTATGGTCATATAAAAAAATGCTCTAAATCATTATTGATTAGAGAAATGCAAATTAAAACAACTCTGAGGTATCACCCTATACCTATCAGATTGGCTAAGATGACAGGAAAAGATTATGATAAATGTTAGAGAAGATTTCGGAAAACTGGGACACTAATGCATTGTTTGTGGAGTTGTGAACTGATCCAGCCATTCTGGAAAGCAATATAGAACTATGCCCAAAGGGCTATAAAATTGTCCATACCCTGTGATACAGATATACAAAGATATCATAAAGAGAAAGAAAAGTACTAATATGAGCAAAAATGTTTCTGTAGCAGCTCTTTTTTGTGATAACAAGAAATTGGAAATTGAATGGATGCCCATCAATTGGGAAATGGCTGAGTTATAGTGTATGAATGTAATTGAATACCACTGTTCTATAAGAAATGATGAACAGACTGAGCTGATGCTGAGTGAAGTGAGTAGAACCAGTAAAACATGGTATACAGTAACAACAAGATTTTGTGATGATCCACATGTTAGATTGGCTAAAATGACAGCAAAAGATAATGATGAATGTTGGAAAGGATGTGGGAAAACTGGAACACTCTACATTGTTGGTGCAACTGTGAACAGATCCAACCATTCTGGAAAGCAGTTTGGAATTATGCTCAAAAAGTTATCAAACTGTGCATACCCTTTGTCCAGCAGTGTTACTGCTATGCTTATATCCCAAAAAGATCTTAAAGAAGGGAAAGGGATCCATATGTGCAAAGATGTTTTGTAGTGGCAAGAAACTGGAAACTGAGTAGATGCCCATCAATTGGAGAATGGCTGAATAAATTTTGTATATGAATGCTATGGAATATTATTGTTCTGTAAGAAATGACCAGCAGGGTGATTTTAGAAAGGATTGGAGAGGCCTATCTGAACCGATGCTAAGTGAAATGAGCAGAACCAGAAGATTATTATACACAGCAACAAGAAGACTATATGACTCAATTCTGATGAATGTGGCTCTCTTCAACATTGAGATGACTCAAACCAGTTCCACTTGTTCAGTGACAAAGAGAGCCATCTACACCCAGAGAGAGAACAATGGGAACAAGAATGTGGAACACAATGTAGCATTCTTACTCTCTCTGTTGTTATTTAGTTGCATTTTGTTTCCTTTCTCAGTTTTTCTTTTGATCTGATTTTTTCTTATGCAATAAGATAACTGTATAAATATGTATACATATATTTGATCTAACATGTATTTCAGCATATTTAACATGTATTGGACTACCTGCCAGCTATGAGAGGGAGTAGGGGGAAAGGGGAAAATTTGGAACAAAAGATTATGCAAGAGTCAATGTTGGGAAAATTACTCATGCATATGCTTTGTAAATAAAAAGCTTTAATTAAAAAAAAAAAAAGATTTTGTGATGATCATCTATGATAGACTTAGCTCTTTTCAGCAATTTAGTGATCCAAGATAATTCCCCAATTTAACTCATATGGAATTATGTTTTTTTTTAATAAATGTACATGTATAATCTAAAAAAAATTAAATTTAATAAAATATTTTTTTAAATTGTGAGTTGCCTTAGGTAACATCTCTAATGACTAGCAGATCATCAGTATGGGAACCCAATATTTGTTTCTGACTCCAAACTTTACTATAACATTGGAAAAAATAATAAATTAGATGTGATTTGAACCCACATATTTTTAGAATTAGGGGAAAAGGAGAATAGAGTAATTTCCTACCAAAAGATAGTGAGCATTGGACCTTATTTACAAAAGCATAGAGCTGAGACTGAATTCTGGCTCTTTTACCTGCTATGAGACTTTCATAAAATCTTTTCATAATCCTTAGCTACTTCAGTTGTAAAAGTGAAGGGATTTAATTAGATAATTTCTGAGGTCCTTTATAGTTCTAATACTGGAGGAATTGTGAACTGATCCAGTCATTCTGGAGAACGATTTAGAACTTTGTCTAAAGGGCTATAAAATTGAGCATACCCTTGATCCAGCAGTTCCACTATTAGGTCTTTATTCCAAAGAGATCATAAAAGAAAGAAAAGGACCATCATGTGCAAAAACATGTACAAAAATAAAATATTTTTAAAAAGAAAGAAAAAATTGTGAATTGCCCAAGGTGTAACATCACTAAGGACTTGCAGATCAGTACAGGAATTCAATATTTGTTTCTGACTTCAAACTCCACTATAACATTGGGAAAAATAACAAATTAGATGTGGTCCCAATCATGATTATTCCTTTGCTGTAAGTTTTTTTGGTTGTATAAATCACTCCCATCATATTAATTTCCAGCAGTTTTTTTTTTTTTAATTCATAATTGAAATCCTTTGGGATAAGTGATTTTCTTGTGAATACATGTGTGTGAGCATTTTTTATTATTATTTATGGATTGAGAACTTAAATCTCTATTTGGAAATCTTGCCTGGGGGTTGACATAAACATTTTCAAACTGGTGAAGGAAACATAGAATAGCACTTGGTACTCCCCTAGATCTAAATTGGTGATATTCTAGTTGAGTTACATTATATATGAGCAATTTTCAAGAATATAACTTGTTATCAATCAGTAGTAGATGCAATGAGTTCCTAAGACTCCAAAGAAAATGTACAGGATTTAGAGGCAAGGAATTTGTATTCTAATTCCATTTCTGCCACTTATTACCTGTGTGGTATTGAGCAAGTTTCCCAAACTTCAAGTCTGCTAAATCTGGAGTTGAGAAGACCTGAGTTCTTATCCATATATTTACTTGCTATATGACCCTGGGCAAAGCACTCCTCTGTCTGCCTCAGTTTCCTCAATTATAAAATGGGAATAATGATAGTACCTGCCACTCAGGATTTTTCTGAAGATCAAATGAGATATTTATATAGTTTTACATATTGCCTGGCAATAGTAAATGTTTAATAAACGCTTATTTATTCTTCCCTCTGTTTTTCATTTTCTTTTCCTCCTTCCCTCCTTCCTTCTGTTCCTTCCTTCCAGTAGGAATTAAGGTTATTTGTACCCCACTCTGAGGCCAAGAAAAAAGTGTATAGATTGATGTTTATGCCATCTGTGCTAATTTTGGCCTCAATAATCAACACCAAGAAAATTGAACATTTCCACCAACCATCTACACATGGAGCTGTTGGTCACAGTTTAATAGGGAAAATTTGAATACTGGGGATAAGTTCACTTATCTTGACAGCATACTCTCCATGATGAGAGGCTGATGCTCATCAGAGCAGAACTAGCTCACTTAGCATTTGAGGGTTCCAAAAGAAAGCATAGAAGTGAAAACATATCAGGATGCACTACATTGTTGTATGCCTGTGAGTTGGGAATAGTCTGATAGACTGAAAACTGAAACTGCTTTCACTTGAGTCATCTCAAGAAGATTTTCCAAGATTACCTGGCAAGATAAGGTACTAGACAGTGAAGTTCTTTTTAGAGCTGAACCTACATTCAAACTCTTTATTACAGCGAGCCTAACTTTGATGGGTTGGCCACATAGTTCAAATACCATCATATACTTGTCCAAAAGACAATTTTATACAGAATTCACACAAAAGCAAACATTCACACAGTGGTCAAAACAAATGATATAAGGACACTCTTGAGGTATCTCTGAAAAACTTTAGGGAGACATGAAAACACTGGCACAGGGCTGTTCAGTGTGGCATGTAAGCATCAAAGAAGGTGCTGTGCTCTATGAGCAAAGCAGAATCATAGAAGCATAAAGGAAATGTGAGCTGTGCAAATCCAGGGCCACTTCCCCTCCAAAAGGCCTGATGAACCACTTGTGCTCGGTATGTAGTTAGTGCCTTCCAAACTCATGTTGGCTTGATCAGCCACAGCTGAACACACTGTACTCTGACTCCAACATTGTGATGTCATTGGTTGGACTTAAAAAACAAAGGACAAAAAACAACAAGGTTATTTGCTGTTACTTCATATTAACTGACAGTGAAAGTATGTATTAGTTTTTAGGAAAGGGGATGACTAAAATCCCAAGAATACAATTGAGGATAAATCATACATATTTAGTATAACATAATTTTTGATAGTAACCTATTATACCTCAAGGAAGCAAATCTCAAAAGTATTAATAGCTTCAGTGCATTTTTTTTAGAGTAATGCCTACAGACTTACAAACATATTAAAAGTTTTTATACTTTATTCTGCCTATCTTTTAGAAAAATTGAACATACAAATAAAATTTCATATTTATCACATCTCTACACTTTTTCTTCTCTTCCTTTCTTTATCCTTCCACTCCTGCCCCCACTCCCATGAGAAAACTGAGGTTTAAAAAAATTATATACCTAATTAGTATAAATTTTATTTATTTATACAGGGGGTTTTTATATTGGGGCTATAAGGTTCCTGAGAGTCTAGGGAAAGAATACGGATTTGGAGGCAAGGAAATTTTCAATTCAAATTCCAATTCTGCCACTTATTACCTTTGCAAGACCCAGACTTCAAGTCATCTCACCTTAAAATGAGGTTGGATTAGAATCAGTGGTTCTCAAACTTTTGTTTTCAGTATCTTTATCCTATTAAAAATTATTGAGGATCATATTGGAAATAAAAACTATTTTTGAATTTGTAGACCCTCTAAAAGGGTTTCGGAGATCCCCAGGATTCTTTAGACCATACTTTGAGAACCACTGGTTAGATGATCTCAGACTTCCATCTATACATTTAAGCTCTCTAAATTTTTACCTCTGTCACAAAACGTTACTTCACTTTGGTATGTGGTTGACTTTAGTTGCTATAATGTCTTCTGTTTGAAAATTAGTTGTAGATAACTCAATAGTAAGTAATTTTGTGCTTGTGAGACGTTGTTACTTTTCTTAATTAAAGTGTTTTAAACTCGCTTTATAGAATGCTTTTGAAACTGTTTAAGATCTGTAGATTTCTGAAATGTTTGCCAACAATTATTCCCCCCCTAAAAAAAAAAAAAAAAAAGAAAAAAGAAAAATAGAGAAGCTCAGTAGAATTTCACTTTTTTTTTTTATTTCTGGAAGAATCTTATCATAAAGCATTATATTTAGTTTTTAATTATTTCTTTCCTAGATTAGTATCCTAAAGAGATGTTAATTTGAGATTCACTATTAGTGCTAGTTTGATGCTTCATCAAAGTGTGAGGTAGCCCTGAGTACTTAAAAATTATACTAGTGGAGTGTAAGTCCTGCTAGGACCTACTAACTTAGAAAAGGCATCATGAAGAGATATGGCAATGGATTGTATGTCTCTTGGAACATAATGACCCCATTCTAAGGCTTAGAAAATAGAGAGAGAGAGAAAATTGTATTAAATTGAGTTGATTTACAAATGTAAGGAAGCTTTATTATTGATTTTTAATGTTGTGAAAATATCTATATATAAATGAGCTGGAGAAGTAAATGGCCAACCATTCCTGTATCTCTGCCAAGAAAACCTCAAATGGGGCAGAGTAATACACAGCTAAAAAATGACTGTACAACAATTCTCATCTAAGGACAAGTTTTTCTAAGCTTAGGAAGGTTTATCACCAAGTTTCCTACAGATTACTTAATTTTTCAGCCACAATAGTTTAAACTACTATCCACAAAGTTTTAAATGGGTTTTGATCTGTATCAGGTAATACTTATACTATTGAAATTATAGATCTTTGAAATACTCAAATTATTTAAAGTTGAACATATTGCTGTTCTTATTAGACTTACTACTTTGAAAAGGAAATGCTTACAATATTATATCTAAAGCATAATTTTCTAGAATGTTATAAATATATATGTACATGTGTGACATTTACATTCCTTTTGTTCAGTGTTATATTATGGGAAGCAGCAAATAAGAACAGCTGGATTTATTTCCTTATTCTTACCAAAAAAATATAGCTTTTTATTTTCTTCTTTTTCCTCAAAAAGAGTTTTTGTTCTAGGGCCCTATTCTTAGAGGCCTAAAGTGAGTAATACATGAAAAATCTTGATAATATAAAAACAAAATACAACAAAAATCTATTATGTTTTTAAAAAAACATTTAAAAATATTTATAGCATTTTTATGGAAGGCACAAGTACTGAGAAATAACATATTAATATTTTATGCATTATCTCTTTTTTTAACCAGTCAAGTCCGTCATCTCCAGAACCCGCTAGTCTTCCTGCAGAAGACCTAAGTACAAACTCCAATGGTCCTAAACCTGCAGAAATCATAGTAGATGATGACAGAGAAGATCTTTTTGCAGGTAATTATTAATAATATAACTTTTTAATAGCCAAGTGAAATACATTTTTGGATGACCTTTTTAATGCAAATTTGTTAATTATAAAAGGTGTTTGAAATACTTGGTGTCTGTGTAACAAGATAAGGCATATTCCCAATTTTGTCAAAACATTTCTCTTCCGAAAATGATTAAAATTACATTGATTTTTAGTTTTTCACAGATTTATTTAATGAATGGCTACAAATGATTACAGTATAATATTTTACTCAAGTGCCTTATTTTCTCTGAAGATTACATTGTATGTATATATTTTTTAAATAGTTTGTGCTGATGAAAAAATTTGATGAAAATTACAGTCAGTGTTTTCCACAGTTTCATAAATTTTGTGCAGAAAAACTAATCTCAATATATTTTTCTCATTTGCTATTTATTCTTCATTTTAAAATGATAAGAATTAAATATTGTTAAGTATGTTGAGCATTGTGTACAACATTTCAAATTAATTTGTCCCATTTTTTTGTTTGTTTGTTTTTTTTTGGTGAGGCAATTGGGGTTATTTGACTACTTGCCCAGAGTCACACAGTTAGTATATGTTAAGTGTGTGAAGCTACATTTGAACTCAGGTCTTCCTGATGTCAAGGCTGGTACTCTATCTATTGTGCCATCAAGCTACCCCCAATTTCTAGAGTTTAAAAGCATATAAGTTGTGTAAGCATTTAAGAAATGCATATTCATTCATTTCATTATACTTAAACATATGCCACTGCAAGCCTGTACCTGCTTTTCAATATACAATCTAAGTGAACTATCTAGGCCACTAAGAGGCTAGATGATTTGCCCAGTCACAGAGACAATGTGTATCTGAGACAGAACGTAAATCCAGGTCTTCAGAAATCCAAAGAAGCCCTCAGTATTCTGTTTCTGCCTTCTACCAACTTTCTACCTATACTAGGATACCTGTCAAATGGATGATTACAATGTAGCAAACAGACAGTCTGTAGAAGGAATCGAAAGTAGAAAAGAGACCCAGATGCTAGATCTCTTGAGAGTACCACCCTCAGCCATATTTTGAGAGATCCTCTAGTTAGTAGATCAGAGGTTGGAATTCTTAAAGAGTCTGAATAGGGCACCTCTGCCATCTGTGTCTACTATCTAATCAGAAGTCATTCATTAGATGCCACAGATAGTACTTGCTTTTTACCACTAATCTTTTCCTAACGCTTCATACTGTATTTCTCTACTAGTGCTTGTCTCTTCTCCTTTTTCCGTAGAGACCAGAGTTGAAGGAGATTTGTGGCCTTCAAGGATCCAGGTTGATTATGAGAAGCCACTGTAGTTGGGCCCATTTTTAACTCTTGCTAGGTTGGATTGACACCAGCAATGTAGGATTAGTTCAGTATTAGGAAAACTATAAACAGATACATCAAATTAACAACAAAAACCAATTTTGCATGGTTGAATCACAAATTCTAAAAGAGATTTTGACAAAATAATTCATTTATACTAAAAATACTAAAAAATCTAGGAAAGGTCTAGAAATTATATGAAAAATAGAATTTATCTAAAACAGTACTTATGTTTATCTGTAATCAAAATGTGCTGAAGGTCTTTCCACTAAGATAGAAATAAAGCAAAGGTGTACCTATCATGAACCTATTATTTGATATAATTCTAGAAAGGATAACTATAACCATAAGCTAAAAAGAATTTGAGGGAGTAAGCCTAGACTAAGAACAAACAAAATTCTCACTTTTTTCCATGTGACATCATAATTTACTTAGAGAACCTTGAAATAATAACATAAAAAATAGAAGGATATAAAGGAAACCAACAAAAATCTTTACCTCTTCTATATATTACTAAAAGTAATATTACTATATTATATTAAATATTTTATATATATATATATTACTAAAAATAATATATAGGAAATAGTAATAAGAAGAGTAGTAGTCTTAATGGAATGAAGTAGAAAAAGAATTCCAGTCAGAATAACAGAATACACAAAATATCTGTTACTGTAACTACTCAGACACAGAAGAATTATGTAAGATTTGTAAGACTATTAAGAAATGCAGAGTTAAGAAATTCAGTAGAATGATCTAAGTAATTGCTCAATGTTACCTAAATGTATTTCAGATTTAGTGCCATACCAGTTAAAATGTCGAAGAGTTACTTCTCAATAATGATTTGCAAACATCTTTGATTACAGCAATTCTATCAGTAGAAAATAATTTGAGTAATTGCATAAATTATATATATAAATTATATATAAGGTCCCAAAAGTCTTGCTATAGTTTCAAAAATTTAATAAACCTAGTAAACTCATAATTTAATAAAACTACTAAGAAAACTGGTAAAGAATATGGCAGAAATTAGTTTCAGACTAATGTCTTGTACCAAGCTCCAAATCTATACATGACGTGTGTGTGTGTGTGTGTGTGTGTTTGTCTACATACACACACACACATAGAAAGAGAAAAAATAAAAATAAAAAAGATTCATTATAAACAAGTGGGATAATCCAGAAAGGACATAACCTTTCATAGCTGAGGGTAGGAAAAAAAGTTCTTGACTAAACAAGTTATAGAGAAAATCAGTTAGGTAAAAGGGACAGTTTTGATTATGTATAGTTGAAATGTTTTAGCACAAAGAAAAGTAGTACATTTAAGAGTGAAATAATTAACTGGGGAAAATATTTGTTACAAATTTTCTTTGATAAAAGTCTGACATCCAATCCATGTAAGGAACTAATTCCAAAGGTGTAACAATGATGGCTATTCCCTAATAGATAAATTTTCAAATGATACAAACATTTTGAAAATGAAATTTAAGTTATCAGTGGTCAATATGAAAATATTCTAAATCGCTCATAATTAAAGGAATGCAAATTAATACAACTCTGACATACTTTTCATATAAGATTTGCAAAAATGACAAAAACCTGGAGAATGATAATTGGTGGAAAAGTAGCAGGAGCACAGGTAAATTGATAGACTATTAGTATAGCTATGAATTGGTCCAACCATTCTAGAAAACAATTTGGGACTATGCCCCTTAAAACACTATATTATCCATATTATTTGATTCAGTAATTCCCCTACTAGTACCCCAAAGAAAGGGGGAAAACATGTGTAGCAACTCTGTTGTAGAAAAGAAGTAAGAATAAAGAGAGATGGTAATCAGTTGAAAAATAGCTGAACAGACATAGAAAACATAGTTGTATAAAAAGGTTTGCTGAAAGAAATAAAATGGAGTGTTTCAGAGAAATGTGGGAAGACTTCTATGTCTTAATAGAGTAAAGTGAACGGAACCAGGAGACAATTTATATAGTAACAACAATGTTATAAGGAAAAACAGTCTTAAAAGACTTGAAATGATTCATGCAGTCACCAAACAGGTTTCCAGAGGACATATGATAAAAAATGTCTTCCACTTCCTGATAGAAGGATAATGAATTCAAGATGATGAATGAGACATATTTTTGGACATGGCAGATGTGTGGATTTGTTTTGTTATAAGGGTTGCATGTTTTCTTTTTTATTTAGGGAATAAAGTTTGGGGCAAGATGAGGGCGTCTTGTAAATAGTATTGCAAAAAAAAAAAAGAGGGTAATTATATATGTATATATATGCTTACGTGTGCATATGTGTGTGTGTCTATATACATTTTTATATATAATGTAATATTATACACACACACACACACACACACACACACACACATACAGAAGAAAACCTAACGGGACAAGAACAAGCAATTATCCTATTTAGAAGAAACATGTTGAAGTTAGTAAGTTTGTATTTGCTTTAAAGAAATAAAAAAAGCAAACTATATAAAATAGAAATGAGTGGTTTCCCAAAGGTTCTGGAATACACTTGTGCACACTCTCTCTCCCCCCCCCCCCCCCCCCCCTTCTCTCTTTCTCTCTTTCTCTCACTCTTTACCTACCAATCTCTCTCTTTCGGTCTCTCTTTCTCTCATATACCTGCATATGTGCTTTTTTCCTTCCCCTTCTCCCCTCTCCCCGTATTTCACTCTTTCTCTTTCTTTATTAAATTCAGTGGAAAAACAAGTAGTTTTAAAAAGTTTACTCATGGGAGGAAATCCAGGAACTGTGTTTTATTTGTGTAAAGATCATTGGGAATGGAGACATGAATGTGTCATTGGAGTATACAAACCACCTGAACAGAAAGAGAAAAATATGTGAATTTCAGCAGCAGTTCTCAAGCTTGGCCCAGAAATATGTTGGAGGATTTAAATTATTCAAATATCTGCTACAGTATTTACTTTCTCCTTCCCTTTCTTCTTTTCTTTCCTCTTCCTTCCTTTGCTTCTTCAATTTTTCTTTTTCCTTCTTATCTCTCCCTCTCTGATACAATCAGGGCAGATAAATTCTTGACTTATTTTTTGTAATTTCATCCTACAAAAAATAGCAAAACCAACCGGCAGGAATTTTATTCTAGATATGATTTTCACTAATAGGAGGATGGGACTCGTTGATGTAAATATGACTAGAACTCTGGGACAAAGTAAACACCTGGAATTTTTTATAGAGGAATAGAATTAGATACCCAGTTTAACTTGCACTCTAGATTTTGTGAAAGCAAGTTTAAAACTTCCAAAGGAAAGCAAAGTAGAATTCCACAGACTGCTACGGGGTAAATCAACCAAACCCAGAAGGAATAGGAAACATTCAAGAACAAAAATCTGAAAACACAAAGATAATAGTTTCAGTAAGGAGGAAATATGGGGTTAGTTTAAATTCCAGCTTCTTAAACTTGGTGAGGATCGTGATATTATGATTTATTATCAGTAAATGTTTGATTTATATACCTATGTACCTGTAGTCACAGATAAAAACTCTCATAAGTAGAAAAAATTTAAGAAGCCCTGATATGAGCAACCTGATATTGATACATAGAGAATTCACCAACCAACACAGATTTAAATAAAAGAAACTAGAAGATGGAAGCAAGGCCTGAGTAGCAGAGAATGAATTAAGAGCATAGTGTGGTCCTATGACCACAGTACTAGGAATGCTAACATTCAGAGTGAATTATGGCTGTTGAGGGACTATGGGCAAAAAAAGGAGTATTGTTAATTTGTTTTACATATTTTGGAAGAAAAAGAAAAATCATTGATGGAATAGAACTTTGATTAGGATAGTTGAAATGATAATAGAAGACAAAGCTTCTCAATTCATATTTTGTTTGGTATTGTTTCCTCTTCCAAAAAAATGGCCCATTACCTTGGACATGACAATTAAAAATGACAGGGAATGAGGTGGTTGGGATCTGATAATCTAGGGGATATTAAGAAAGTCCTGAAGCATCCCTTGATCATTTTAGGTCATTGTCCCAGATTTGTACTTCCTTAAATACAAAAAAAAAAAAAACCTAGTAAATGTGATTACTAAACCACTATCAGTAATATTTGAAAGATTAAAGGAAACAGATTTTCCCAAAAAGGGGGGGGAAGGGGGGCGGAGATCAACAAAACTTGCAAACTATAGACAGGTTGGAGGTTCAATTCTTTTTTCATATATATCGATAGAGATACTTGGAAGTGTTTATAGAGAGCCAGAATTGCTTCTTTGAGAACACATTGTGCCAAAATAACCTCTTTTCTTTTGTCACAGGATTACTAAAGTAGTAGATATAAGAGTGATGCTAAATATGTAGTTTATTCAGACTTTAGCAAAGCTTTTGATAAACTTTCTTATAGTTTCATCATAGAGAAGAAAGAGAACTGATTGGATGGCTTAACTTAAGAGTAGTTGCTGATGCTTTAGTGTGAGTGATAAGAAATTTCCAGTGACTCTAGAGTTTTATGCTTGACCCTTTGCTGTTTAAAATTTTAATCATTGATTTAGATAAATGCATATCTGGTATCCTCAGATTTCAGATGACACAAAGGTGATTGAAAAATGACACAATGGAGTGAGAAACTAAAAGGATTTTAAACTAGATCATTAGGCTAAATCATTGAAGATGATGAAATTCAGTAGAGACAAATATAAAATCTTGCTCTTGGGTACAACATATCATTGTCACAAGTACAAGGTCGGGGGCATGAGTATAATGGAATCTGGGGTTTTTTTTGTAGATTGTAAGTTGATTGAGTAAGCAGCATGATGTGGAAGCAAAAAAAAAAAAAACCCTAATGTGCTCTCACACTTCACAATCCTCCAGACCTCATTTGGAATATTAAGTTTTTGAGGCAATTAGGCACAGGTAATAAAGGACTGGACCTAGAATCAGGAAAAGTTAAAGTTCAAATTGGACCTTAGACACTTTTTAGCTGAGTGACGTTGGTTGAGTCACTTCACCTCTGTTTCAGTTTCTTCAGCAATAAAATGGTTAATATAAAGGTCAAATGAGATAATATTTGTAAAGCACTTAACACAATACTTGGCACACAGCAGGCATTATATAAATGGGTAACCTTTCTCTTTTCAGAACCGTGGTTTTAAAAAGGACTGATAAGCACCTAGAATGTTGAAGTGCCTCAAGATCTTGTCATATGAAATCAGTTGAAGGAACAAGAATGATTTAACAAAAAAAAGATGAGTCTTAGGGAAGCCTTATAGCTTTGTTCTATTATTTTAAGGACTTTATTACAAAAAGAAACTTAATCAATTTGACCCCAGAGGACAAATCAGAAGCAGTGAATGGAAGTTGCAAAGATCCAAAATTAGGCTTAATATCAAGAATAATTTCCTTATTAGAAGTATAATTGGTTTCCTTTGGAGAGATTAGGGTCTTTCCTTGAAGGTCTTCATGCAAGGCAGAGAAACCACATTAGAAATCCAACTAAAAATTATTATTTTTTAAATCCTTATCCTTATTCCCTCCAGTTAAGATACGAAATTGAGATCCGACTTGGGGAATTAGTTCATATCGGTTTTTTTTTTTAATCGTTAACTGTAAAGTTAAGGTGAATTATATAGAAAGAAACATAAGGAAATTATTTTTTAATTAAAGTTATTATAATAAATTTAAGAGGTTTTTATTATGCATATTTATTTGTGGGCAGGTCCTAGCTCTTTTCAGTATTTGATAAACTGTACTAGAATTATAAGCTTTCCTTTCAGTATTTTTTCTCTTAACTTGCTTAATTTGTATCTAGAAGCCACAGAAGAAGTTTCTTTGGATAGTCCAGAAAGGGAGCCTATCCTTTCTCCTGAGCCTTCTCCTGCGATCACCCCTATAACACCTACCACATTAATGGCACCCAGAATTGAATCAAAAAGTATGTCTGCTCCTGTGATCTTCGATAGATCTAGGGATGAGGTACTGAATAAAGTTTTATAACTTAAGAATATGTTTTGCTATGTAAATCATTATGTTAAACTATCAGTTTTATTTTCCTTCTGCAGTTTAGTCTTCCTTGACATGCCTTTCAGAAAAGCAGGATCTGGGCTTATAGCCTTGACCCTGAAACCTTAGACATGAACTTTGGGCAAACCATAGGTCTCTCTGAGCCTCGTCTTTTAACCTCTTTAAAATGAACTAATGCTTCTCCAATAGGATTGCTAAGAAAATAGAGAGAGAGAGACAGAGAGAGAGAGAATATTAAACTGATGTGATTTACAAATGTAAAGATTAGATGATTAGATGGTTAGATGATTTAAAAGGCAGGCTAAATGACTTGCCCAAAGTCACAGTTGATAGGTTTCAGAGGCATGATTTTCATTTCTTTCTGTTTCCAAACACCATTCACTTAGCCACATTATTTCTTGAATTTTAAATTTAGGAAAATTGTGCCTATAAATGCTTGGATTTTTACCTTATGTATTATTGTCAAAAATAAGGTATGGTTATTGAATGTGTATTTTTTGCCCAACTTTTAAGAGTAATTCTTGTATTAAAGCACATTACTTTAAGAAAGGAAAGTTCAAATGATGTCCAAAATATGTGCTTATATTAGAAAAACATTTACTGTAGAAATAGACATTTGAGAATTAACTGTACATAAGAAAGTAACTCATTTTTTGTTTTAAGTGATTCATAATACTGGACATTCTTTTTACATATAGGAGAAAAAAAGATGTTTTATTGTGAAAATAAAATGCTGTCATTTTTAGTGCAAGGCCGGTGATTAAATTGTCACTTATGTTAATAGTTTTAAAAATCATTTTTACTTGTATCAGAAACTTATCATTTTTTGTTTGGTATATTGTTAACTATGCTTTTTAAGCATTTGCTTACCTACTACACACTTTTATAGGCTTTTATCAGCCTCCAGGGAGAATGTATGCTTATTAAAAAGCACAGAAATCTAGAAGCTAGAAAGCTGTTCATTATGTGTATAACATTTTCTGAAAATAGGTATGGTAAAACTCTTAGCCTCTGACCATTGATTATTTTGTCATTGTTAAGCAATATAGATTTTATAGCTGTAGATTTTAATATTAACTGTGAAGGGACCTAAGGGCTTTGTGTAATTATAAAAAGTCTGGCATTTTTGTCCATAATCTCTATGAAAAAGAAGCACAAAGTTCTCTATCATTTGTTTATACTTAGAGCAAACAAAAAAAAAAAAAAGAAAGAAAGAAAGAAAGAAAAGTCTGGATAGTTGAGGAAATGAAACAGTATTTTTTTTTTTTTTTTTGGAGTTTCAAGTGGATTTGTCACGAACATATAACAACTGCTTGTGTTGGTTCTTATATTGGGCCAAATCATGATCCAAATTATATTGATTGTTGTGGATCTAACATAAATTAGAATTTGACCACTAGTACTACCAATTTCTCTTTTCTAGATTGAAGAAGAAGCAAATGGAGATGTTTTTGATATAGAAATTGGTGTTTCAGACCCAGAGAAAGTTGGTGAGACAATATTTTTGTTATTTTACATGTGTTTTCTTTACTTTTTTTTCCAAAAAAATCTTCTTTAATACTTATTTTATTACTTATCTTGTAGGTGATGGCATGAATGCTTATATGGCATATAGAGTAACAACAAAGGTAAGTCTTCCTGCATCATTTAGCAGTGTTTTGACGTTTTAAAATATATATATTTTATTTTTCCCAATTGCATGTAAAAACAATTTTTAACATTCAATTTTTAAAATTTTGAGTTTCAATTTTTCTCCTTTCCTCACTTCCCCTACCCTTAAGACGGTAAGCAATATGATGTTTATGTGTTGTGTGCTCATGTAATACATTTCTATATTACTTATAAAAGAAGAAACAGATCAAAAGAAAAACATCAAAATATAAAATAAAAAAAGCTATACACTTTGATCTATATTCAGATTTCATCAGTTCTTTCTCTGGACAGGGATAGCATTTTTCATCTTGAATTCTTTGGGATTCTCTTGGATCATTGTATTGCTGAGAAAAAGTCATTCACAAATGATCATCGTACAATATTGCTTTTACTGGGTACAGTCTTCTGATTCTGCTCACTTTACTTTGCATCAGTTTGTGTAAGGGTTTGAGAGCATTTAATACTATTAAATGTGTAGGCAAAACAGGTGTGGTCTCTAACCTTTTTTCTAAAACATTGACTTAATTTGCTTTTATTAGTTATTTGAAAGTACTATAGCATGTAATTTTTTTTTGCAGGGTCTTCTAAGCATTATTTTTATTATTTTTCTCAATTACATGTAAGCAAAAAATTTTTAACATTCCAATTTTGAATTCCAAATTCTATCTCCCCTTTCTTCTCCTCCCCCCCTTTTTGAGAAGGCAAGCAGTTTGATATTAATTAGTCACGGGAAGTGATGGAAAACATTTCCATTTTAGCCATTTGCAAAAGAAAATGCATACCAAAAAAGCAAGAATGATAAAGTTTAAAAAGTATGCTTCAGTCTGCCATTCAGACTCCATCAGTTCTTTCTCTGGAGGTGGATAGCACTTTTCATCATAAGCTCTTCAGAACTGTTTTGAATCATATTATTGTTGAATAACTGATTCATTCACAGTTGATCATCATTACAATAATGCTATTACTGTGTACATTGTTCTGATTCTGCTCATTTCACTTTGCATCAGTTCATATAAGTCTTCCCAAGTTTTTTCTGAAATCATCCTACTCGTCATTTCTTATAGCACAATAGTATTCCATCGCAATTATAGACCACATGTTGTTCAGTCATTCCCCATTTAATGGGCATCCTCTCAATTTCCAATTCTTTGCCACCACAGAAAGAGCTGCTATAAATATTTTTGTTTGCATAGGTTCTTTTCCTTTTTCTTAAAAAAAATCTCTTTGGGCTATAAACTTCATAGTGGTATTGTAGATCAAAGGGTATGCACGGTTTTATAGCCCTTTGGGCATAGTTCCAAATTGTTTTCCAGAATGGTTGAATCAGTACACAACTCTACCAATAGTACCTTAATTTTTCACATCCCCTACAGTATTTGTCATTTTCTTTTACTGTTACATTAGTCAATTTGATTGGTGTGGGATGGTACCTCAGAACTGTTTTAATTGGTATTTTCATATGACCATTGTTAGTTTTGATTTTTTATGAAAACTGCCTGTTCATATCCTTTGATCATTTATCACTTGGGGAATCTCTTATATTCTTATAAATTTGACTCAGTATTTTATATATGTGAGAAAGGAGGCCTTTATCAGAGAAACTTACTGTAAAATTTCCCCCAGTTTCCTGCTTTCCTTCTCATCTTGGCTGCATTTGGTTTTGTTTGTGCAAAAACTTATTTTGATGTAAGGAAAACTTTCTTTTCACATCCTGTAGTGCTTTCTGTCTCTTTTTTGGTCATAAATTATTACCTTATTTATAAATCTGACAGGTACATTTTTCCTTGCTCTCCTAATTTGCTTGTGATACCACCTTTTATGTCTAAATCATGTACTTATTTTGACTTTATCTTGGTATATGGTGTGAGATGTTTGTCTATACCTTGTTTATACCTTGTTTCTGCCAAAATGCTTTCTAGTTTTCCCAGAAAATTTTGTCAAGTAATAATTTATTGTCCCCAAATCTCTTTGGGTTTGTCAAACACTTGATTACTATAGTAGTAAATGACTATAATAGTCTAGTGTTTCACAAACCCAGATATCCAAGATTTTGGGACTAGAATATAATTTTTATCTCAATTCATCTACTTAATATTTAATCTTAAATTCTTTATTTTCTTATTTTTGGCAGACTTCCCTGTCCATGTTTAATAAGAATGAATTTTCAGTTAAAAGAAGGTTTAGCGACTTTCTTGGATTGCACAGCAAATTAGCCACAAAGTACTTACATGTTGGTTATATTGTGCCTCCCGCTCCAGAGAAGAGTATTGTAGGTAAGTATAAATTTGGAAAGTTTATTTTTTAGTTGTTAATAAGTGTCATTACAGAATTTTACAAATACTTTAATGTTTTATATTCATTTTTTCCCCAAACATTAAAAATAAATTTTTGTTATAAATGCAGAATAAAGTATTTCATTTAATGGAGTTTGTAGGACTATTTTAGAATAAATAATAAATAATTATAATTTTACTTTCTATTACTTAAATAAAGCATTTGATCTAAGTAAGGTATTAAATATTTAATAAGATTATGCTAAGTTAGAAGCAATTGGAAAGCTTTGCTTTTTCTAAACATTAAGCTTTTGCTAATCATTGAACAAAATATAATTGTGGAAGTGGGTCAGTTATAAACAGAAATTTCCTAACATCCAGAAAAAGTTGATAAGAAGTGTGTAGTTTAGTACCCAGGTAGTATTTTGCTTTTATAGGATCTAGCCTCTTATATAAAGTATATTTGATTAAACTCTCTGTTTTCTTACTTATCCCTTGATAGTTAGGCTTTTTCATATTCAACTTTGCTGAGTTTTATATATATATATATATATATATATATATATATATATATATATATTTGTGTGTGTTTTTCTTAGATTTGAAACTTTTGAAAGCAGGTTGAATTTTATCAACTGCTTTTATAATTTTGAAAACTAACATCATTGATATTTAAGTACATCCTTTTTATTATGGGATCTATCATAGAGATTGAAAGACCATCTAGTCCTCTCCCCTCTTTTTACAAATAAAGAAACTAATCCCTAAGGCAATTAAATTGTCTGCTCAAATTAACATAGTAAATCAGCAGAAACAGAATTTGAATCCAGGTTCTTTGACTCCAGAGCTATTGTTTGCATTTTGTGATGCTGCATCCACTTAGTTTTTTTCATCATAATCTAGTTAATGGTCTTCTTGATTTTTCTCCTTTTGCAACATGTTGCAGATGTATGCCTTCATCCATATATGAAATTTAAGTATCTTCTCTCATGAATTTTTAGTGACCTTACTGTACTGTTGTTCCTTGATTTATAAATTATATGAAGAGTTGTGGAAAGCTAGCACACCAAATTCTTTTTCTCATTTTGTTGGCCAAAAATTTAATTTAGTCTCTTTTGTAGACTCACCTAAAAAAGGAATTTGATTTGAAAAGTAAGTTTTGATAATCCTGAGATGTATTCTTTGATTGACTTTTTCCTTTACAATTCTTTATAACCCATGACACAGGAATAAATAGGATACTTAATAAATTCAAATGAAGTAGAAAATCAGGTCCCAAGTTTACCCCAAACCACAACTTTTGATACATGTAAGTTCTTTTCCCTTTTCCTGTAATCATCTTTGGAAACAGACCTATAATAGCATTGCTGGGTTAAAGAGTCTATAGCTCTTTGAGCATAATTCCCTACTCTCCAGAATTATTAGATCATTTCACAGTTCTATCAACAGTGAGTTTTTGATCCAATTTTTTCATATTCTCTCTAACATTTGTCCCTTTCCCTTTCAATTATTTTAGCCAATCTGATAGATTTAAAATGATATTTTAAGGTTGTTTTAATTTGCATTTCTCTGATGATGATTGGAGCATTTTTTTCATGTGACTATAAATTATTTTGATTTTTTTCATTATAGAACTGCCTCTTTGACCATTTATCAATTGTGAATGATTCATAATCTTATAAATTTGACAAAGTTGTTTATATGTTTGATATATGACACCTTTATCAGAGGAACTATCTATACAATTCCTTCAAGCCCTCCCTCGCAATTTCTGCTTTCCTTCTGATCTTGCCTGCATTTGTTTTGTTTGTGCAAACCTTTTTTAATTTAATGTAATCAAAATAATCAGTTTTGCTCTTATCTTTTGTTCATAAATTGTTCACCTATTCATAAGCCTGATAGATAACACATTCTATATGTTGTAATTTTGTAAAGTATGTCTGTGCACAATTTCTATCATATTGCTTTCCAGTTTTCCAACAATTTTTACCAAATAATTAATTCTTATCCCCAAAACTTAATTCTTTATATTTGTCAAATTCAAAGTTACTGTATTTATTTGTTGCTGTAAATTGTGTGTACATTCTGTTCTATTGATCTGCCTTTCTATTTCTATGCCAATACCAGATAGTTTTGATAATTATTTTATAATATAATTTAATATCTGATTCTGCTGAACTTCCTTTCTCTATGTTTTTTTTAATTAGTTGCTTTGATACCCTTAACTTTTTGTTCTCCCAACTGAATTCTGTTACTTTTCTAATTTAATAAAAACAGCTTTTTGGTAATTTAATTGGAATGACATTGAATAAATAGATTAGTTTGGTAAAAATTATCATTTTTATTATGTTGATCCTTCCTATCCATGAACAATCAATATTTCTCCAATTATTAAAAACTGATTTTATTTGTATAAAAAGTTTTCAGTTTTTTTTTTAATTCCTGGATTTGTTTTGATAGATATACTCCCAGTTATTTTATACTGTCTATAAGATACTTCTTATTATCTCTTCTTGCATGGTTTTGGTGTTTTATTTTGTTTTTACATTTTAGGAAAGCAAATTACTACAGTATTTAATATTTAATAATAGACTTCCCCCCCAAAAAAAAAAACAAAACTAAAGATACAGTATATAAAACATAATTGTAGAGTTTATTGTATTTAACATATCTAACATGGATGGATCTACCTACCATATAGGAGAGAGAGTGGAGGGAAGGAGGGGAAAAGTTGAAACAGAAGTTTTTGCAAGGGTCAGTGTTGAAAAATTATCCATGCATATGTTTTATATTTAAAAAGCTATAATAAAAATAAATAAATAATTTTTTTAAAAATAGCTAGATGTCCTCAAACAGTGATTATCTTCCTAGTTGTACAGATGATATACAAAGTATAACAAAAATCTTAGTGCAATTTTATACTATCACACAACTTGTACTCAGACATTTGGAACACCCTGCTTTTGCTGTTTGCTTGGAGTTTTTTTAAATTTGTTTTTGGAAGGGAGAAGCTTTATTAAGGTTAATGTCTTTCTCTAAATGTTCATAAGAGTATATCTTCACTTTACTACAATAAAGTTTGTGTATTTAAGAAAGTGCATGCCAAATTATTTTTCTTATTATACTCATTGTGAGATGATAAAAATAACTTTTCTTAAATATAAGGAACATAATTCTCATTCATTCTTTTGAATAAGTGCAATAATGTTTGCCTAAGTATTACACAGCTGAAGATGTTCTGAAGTTTTTTTTTACTAGTTCTGAAGATGTAAATAGAGGATCTAGTCCAGGGATTCTTAACTATTTTTATGTCATGGATCTCTTTGTCGATCTTAAGTCCATGAGTTTCTTCTCATAATAATGTTTGTTATTAGTCTCTGAAAGCTATTCCACAAAAACAGGAGCAACATTTTTATTAGCTGATGGGTTTGCGAACAAATCATAATTGTCCCTTTTAGTATACAAGAGGAAAAGAGAAAAACGCTTGTAAAAAGAAGGGTTATTGTAGTAAGATGAATTTACTCATCAGATTTTATGAAATAATTAATTCTTTACCTATTCCTAATTTACTATAATATGCCATTTCATTATCACTAAGCACTTTAATTGATTTTAGATTTTTTAGAAATTGCTATTATGCTAGGACTAAAACTTAGTAAATTACATTAAACTATATAAATTATATTTGTAGTAAACTACTAAGAACAATTACAGTTTATGTTGTGTTCTATTCTTACGTTTTATAAAAGAGAATCCATTTTTTTTTTAATCACTGGCTATCTGAGGTAATAGCACTAAAATTAATTTTGAACAATTATTTATTTAATTTGAATCTCTAGTGTTCTAAAGATTCCACAATTAGGAAAACATTTCTGATAACCATAATAACCAATATTTTATAATACTCTAAAGTTTATCCTAGGCTACTTTTAATATACCAACTATAACATCTAATAGGAAAATTTCACATCAGATTATAAGTTTGTCATACTGTTAAAAGAATAAATCCTAAAGTCTTTGGCAAGGAAGACACTACAATATACTTTTTTTATATCTCTAGACAAGATTCTCAAATATTACATAAGAATGAAAAGAACTTAACTCTCTAATTTAAAATTCAATTTTATATCTTTAAATCTCAGATTAGATTTTTATTTATATAAGAACAGTAATTAAAGCAGAATGCTTTGAATATACTTCTATTTCAGTAGACAAAAATGCAGCACAACCTAGTTTATGGATTTGTATAACTACAGAGAGAGAGAGAGAGAAGGAAGATACTCATTAACTCATAATGTTAATATATTAACATAGTTAAATAAATTATTTATATGAGAAGACAATGGTAGTCAAGAAAGTTTTTTTCTTTAACCTATAGCATTAATGTAATAATTTTAAATGTTAATTTTAAAGCCTGGCCTTGTGTGTTTTTCCTGTTTTACTGAAGTTTTATTGTATTTTTGATTGTAATACCCAAATGTAGAGGAAAGAATTCCTTGCTGCAATAGTTGTGATAAAAATTGTTTCAAATACTAAAAAATTGATTCAAAACTCAATATCTTCAAAGGCATGACAAAAGTAAAAGTTGGAAAAGAAGATTCATCGTCCACTGAATTTGTAGAAAAAAGGAGAGCAGCTCTTGAGAGGTAAAACTCTTATTTTATATCTTTTTATTTCATTATTTCAGTAGTCTAGACCTAACCTCATTGCAGTATTAATAATGAAACAAGTATTTCTAAATTAAACGTGATGTCCCACAACAATAGCACTGTGTTTAATACAATGGCTAGCACTACAGATTAATTATGAATCATATAATACAAATATACAAATAGTTGAAGATGTTCCTGAATCAGGTGGAACAAGAAAAATGAGAAAAATCTGCAGTTTTCTTTAGAGGGAAGAATTGAAAGGTAAATTTTTTTTGATTCTTAGGGAACAAATGAAAACTTGACAAAAGAATTTGGCACCATGCTGTTCCTTTTATATTATGTGTATAGGACTGTTTGAGTGTGAAAGTTTAATTTAGCATTGTTACTCTGAATAAAAAAATGTTGCTTTTAAATTACTACTAGATACTATGCTTACTTTGGATAGTATATCGAAATGATAGGATTTGCATATCCTTCTTTGAAATTAGTTGTAATGGAATTTAATCTGTTTTGAAATTATTTATCTGTCAATCATTTTTTATAAGCAGTACTATATTATAATAATGGAATTGAATGCCTAAAGAGTAATAAATGGTTCCTTCCTAACTTAAAAATATCTGACATTTTTAAAAAGATGGATAGTCAACTTTTAATGTGGAGGAAAAGTGAGATGTTCTTTGTGCCAATTTGCTCCCTTCTTACTGTATTAGTAGGTTCATTTTGTTAAATAAATAGTGCATAATGTGGTTGAAAAGAGGTTTCTAGTGTATACACTCTCCTTGTCCTCTCCCCTTCCCTCCTTTCTCCCCCTCCCTCTGTTCTCCTTTCCCTACCCCCCACCCCTGGTCTCTCTCCCTGTCTCTCTGTCTCTCTCTCCCTCTCTCCCTCTCCTCCTATCCCCCCTAAGAATATAGGACCAGGAAGTGATGTAGCTAACACCAGAGAAGATACTAGGCCCTCTATCTGGACCACTGCTTTTGGACTAGAAGCTGAACTATTAGTACTCCATTTGACTTAAGCAAGGATCAGAGCTTGGAACTGGGGCTAGGAATCAGAGCAAAGTACTTAGCTGTCAGGAATAGAATCATAGGATTATAGATGTAGTAAGAAGGGAGAATTGATCAGAAGAAATTCTGTCAATTTATTGTCAAATTATTTTCTTTCAGCCTATTAAATCAAATAACATAAAGAGCATACAACAGAGACAACAGTATTAAGGTTTTAAAGTGTAAAATATGGTTGTACTTTGTTACTCCTTTACAAAGTATAAAGAACTTCTTTAATCAAACTTGATGAAATTAAAGGGTTTTCACTGAAGAGTTGATTACACTCCTGATATACTCTTAAAAGCAAGACACATTCTATGAGTCTATGAGTCATTAAAAGAACAGTTCTGAGGACAGTGACTCTTGATAGCAAATAAGAAAGTCAGCCATAGAATCTGAATTCATCCTTTGAAACAGAATAATTCTTTACCTCTCAGGTATAGGGAGAAAGAAATTTACTCTCTTCTTCACTACTTCATCTTCACTTCCTCACTTGCCAACACCCTTGGCATTAGAGACTTGCAGTGCAATTATTGATGTAGTAGGATATCTTAAAATCTAGGAGGGAGATAGCCAAGAGCTCCAATAGGAGAAAATTTTGAGTGATCTTTCTGAGTCAAGAAGAGTTTCTGGCCAGTAAGGTGATGCTACAGAAAAGAATAGGACCAAAAAGTCTAGTTGAACTATGTGCTCCAGCAGAGGTGCTGTACCACCAGGGGTTCACCAAGCAGATACAATGAGAAGGAAAAATACATTGGGGCCCTGCAGTGCTAGTCACCTTGGTCACATGAGTCTGCTAAGTATGTACCTCTGTAATAGTATACTGTAGTATTATAGATAAACGCACCAGTTAAGAATACAGTCCCAAAGTACCTTAAACCTGGGGTAATTGCCTTCCTACAGATCCAGCATACAAGTGTGAGTTGAGATAGTAGCCCAGGGGAAACAATTACCCCGAGATTCAGTTTTCTTTTTGTTTATACACCCAAAATAACAATCCATCAATACATTAATATCCAGTAAACCCAGCTCAAAGCAAAGGCATTTATTTATTGAGATAAATATTACCCCATAAACCTGAAGCATGCTCTCCTATAAGCTACACATAGCATAGTGGAAGAAAGGACACATAGGATACACTGGTAGAGAGACACATTAGGGAAGACACATGCCCAAAGCAACTCATATCTCCAGTATTGCTATCTCCTGCTTAGACTCAGTTAGCTAGTTCTGCTAAATGTTGTGTCTTCTACCAGATAAGTAGATCCTTGGAAAGACTCAAAGCTAATGTAGGGACTGTGAAGTAATTTCCTTCCCCCAACCCAGAGGGTAAGGAACTATTCTGTCTCAAGGGCTAGATTCATACAGACTGTCTTTTCTGTTGCCAGTAGTGACTCTTTGTATTTTCTTCTGCTTGAGTTAGAATATGTTGTCTTCTCATTTTTTTTTAGGAACCATTCAGTGTCAAGCAAATTTTTTGACCAACCAGTGTATCTTATTATTTCATCAAGCTAGATCTAAGACCTTCATATTTCATAAATCGGTAGCATAGTATAATTATGTCTTTATATGAAGCTAAACAATTTAGCATCTAATATTATTCATCATCTTAGATTTAAATCTATCTAATCTACCCCCAAAAAATTGTACAAACTAAGGCCTAGAGATATTAAGTGACTTGCCAAAGGTCACAGAGGTGGGGCATTGTTGTCTGTATTATCTGCCCCTTATATTTCTTGATTTTATCAGCTTTTCTTCCACATTGAAATTATTTTAAAATTTAAACCATTCTACAGCCAATGCTGGTATTAACATTCTAATTACCCTAACTCACCACTCAAAGGAAACAGTGTATTTAATTTCTCCGTGTGTAAAGAAATGGGAAAAAAGTATGATAGATGCATTGTGAGACTTGGAATTAAATGAGGGCTTTGAATAATTACCTTCCCCACCTGGCTGTGCACCACAGTTAGTCAAACTATATATTTCTCAATTTAAAATAGATAATTTTAATAGGTTTTTTAAATGGAGATTATTAGGTCATAAGGCCAAAGACCTCCTTTAAAAAGAATTGATACTTTTTTTTATCGCTTCTTTTCTTTGTCTTCCTGTTCAAATAGAATCACTTAGTATGAAAATGAAAAATAGTCATGGAAAGGAAAGTAGCTAATGCATCTAGGTAAAAAATATAGGAGTACAGAATGAACTTAAAAATAAATACAGAGCATAGGAAAAAGATTTTGGTATGGGATATAAAACACAGTGCAAAGATCAAAACTTTTAAAATTCAACAATGAAGTCAAATACATTTGATAATCACATTTAGCCACCTTGTTTTTCAGTATTAAATTTCACTTGTAGAGGAAGATCTAAATAACAGTAAGAAGAATTTAAGTTAGCATTAGAAGGAACTTTCTGGTTTTGAATTATGAGAAAGGTCATAGTTTAATCATAATCTTTCATGCTGAAAGCAAGGGAATGACCTCTTGAGATACCCTTCTTAGACCTATATGATTCAGTGATTGCATTTGAGCTATTTTAGATGGCATGCTTGATAAGTAACTTAATGAAGATTTATTGTACCAAGGACATATAATTTGAATCTGTTGCCTTCTTTTCTGAATTGACAACATAGCATAGTGCTTATTATACCTTCATGCAGAGTAAAGCAATGAGGATAGTTTTAAGGAAATATTGACAATTGGCCTAGTTGTTTTCTGAGGACAGTTTCCTCACTTAGTCTTTGTTAAATGCTATGCCAGTAAAATTCTCAGCGGAAAAAAGAGAGAAAATGAGATAGAAGGAACAGAGTAGTGTGAAGAGTATGTTCATTTAATATTAAAGAAAATAAGCAAAGAAAGCAGAGCAAGGCCTCTAGTTTGTCCACCTTATCCTACCAATCTCCTTTCCCCTTTATTCCTAATTATTTCTCTGCATATTTGCTACTTTAGTAGAGAAAATTAAGGGACAGCTAAGAAATATATTGGTCAGTACATTTGGGAACTAGCATACCTGCCATTAATGTGACCTCAGGAAAATTGTTTCTGTTCTCCAAGTCTTAATTGCCTAATCTATAAAATGAGATTACATTAGATATTTTGTTGGCTCCCTTATAATCTCTCAAGTTCCCTCATCAAAAGAGTATCCAGAATAGTTTTCATTTTTCTAGAAGTTTTGAAATAAATTTAGATGTTAAAATAATTCACCACTACACTGCCTTGTTATGCTACCTTATTGTTATTGCCTCTCTTCTCTGCTTCCACCTTTCTTCTACAAAGTATTGATTGTATAATTTGAAAGATAAGGGATTATGAAGGAAAGAAAAAAAATTACAAGAAAACCTATTTTAATTGCTAAAATTGGCAGGATTTTATAGGATTTTAATGTTTTCTGCCATATTATTCAGTAATAAAATTACAGCACTTTTAAAAGTGTAAATTATATTTAAACATGGGATCCACTGCACTGTAAGCAATAAGTTGATGTTCTTCCATTTTGCATCATTTAATGGTATAATAGTAACTTGGAAAATAATAAACATATAGATAACTTCCTATTGGAAAAAGGTTCACATCATTTCTTTAACATATATTAGCAGTGTGACCATTGGCAAATAATTCAACTTCTCTGATTCAGCAACTATTTAAGACATAGAGACAAATTGCTGATCTCTGTTGGTGAAATTAGTTTTATATTGGAAATTTCCTACATTAATGAAATTACAGGTTTTACCCCCCCACTCTCCACCACCCAAATGCATATATGTGTTCAATTTAGTTAATCCAGAAGACTAACTTAGGGAATAAATATTTATGTCCAGTGTTAAAAACTAGGGAACAGTTTAAAAAAAAAAAAAATGGTTGATTCAATATACTTGGCCTGACATCTAGGTCTTTCCTAAGATGTGGGTCATTATTTTGTCGAATATAATTTTTAAGATGGCTGACTTGAAAATTAAGCATTGTTTTTGTATTGTCTTCAAGGAATTTGTAATTTACAAAAGTAGTGCTCTCCTGTTACTATTTCAGCTATTCCTTTTTTGTCTTTCCAGTGTCGATAAGTATTGCTTATTTCATATTATAGATATAAATATTTAAATTTAAAAATATGCATATTCTTCTTAAAATAATGTCCCCATTCTATACATAATAAAATTGCATTTAATTCCAGGGGGCCAAATATAGCAAAAACAAAAAGTCTCAGAATTGGAAAGGACTTTAAAAGCCATTTAATCCTATCTATACTTAAATAGGAAACCCTGCTATGTAACATATCCTACAAGTGATCATTCACTCTTTTTTCAAAAATCTTTAATGAGATAGAAACCCTTTACCTTCAGAAGGCAGATTTTACTTTTGAATAACTCCAATGCTTAGGAAGTTTTCCCTTTTATCAAGTCTCACTTGGCCTTCCTGTAACTCATCCATTATTCCTAGTGCTGTCCTCTGAGACTAAGCAAAGCAAATCATCTTCCACATGACAGCCCTTTAAAGACAGCTGTCATTCCTCCCCAAATCTGTTTCCTGAGCTAAACATCTCCAGTTCCTTCAATTGATCCTTTTCAGTAAAGATGAAAATAAAATGTTTGATTTTTAAAACTTTTTCTCATTTAGCTGTAGTGCTGCTGAGAATAGGAATATCCTTACATTAGTTTTTTTTTTTTTTCAAGTCACTTCATTGAATTAATTTGGCAGTTTATTGGCTCACCAGAAACCTAACATATGGTAGAAAGTAATATTTTGGATCATAGAATCCAAGAGGGAAGGGATCTAGGAGATCATATGGTTAAATGGTGACTAAACTATTCAACTCTTCTGATTTTGCATTCCTATCAGTAATATTTTTGCATATGTACCCTTGAGGCATTCATATTTATTTCTATATATATATATTGCTAGACAATATATTATTTATATCATAAAATTTTATAAAACTAATTAGTTAAAAAAAGAAAGATGAAATAAGTTATGTTTTAAGAATAATTTTTATTTCTTTAATTACATAAAAATAATTTTATTTTGTTATGGGCCAGGAAGAGTTCTTAAAAGTTTCCCTGCCACTGCAGTTGCAGAGGCTACAATTGGCAAGCTGGAGAGAGGGCAGGGAAATGTGGGACCGAGGGCCAGGTGAGGCTGACAGTCCAACAGCCTGAACACCTGCCTGACAAGCAGTGTAAGCAGTGAATATTCAACCCACTTGCAGTAGGTAATTGGGAAGGAGAGTGTCTTAAGCACCAGAGGACTATAAAGCTATGTTATTCTCTTTTGTTTTAATGTCTCTTTTGTACACTCCACTTTAAAAGAACACTGATGTAGCCCGATTCTGTAACTTTACATAAAACATTAATACCCCTGAGAACAACACAATTGAACATTTGATCTTAGGTCTTCTAATTAGGAAGAAGCTCTTTCCAGCTGTATCATGTTGTCTCTGTCACTGTTTTGCTTCATATTTTTGGACAAATCACTTAACAGGGGAAAGATGGGTGCATGTGGAGCCAAGACAAATCCAGATTGTTATCTTCTGCCTTGTGTGGCCTTGCGCAGTTATTTAATCTTTCAGGGCCTCACTTTCTTGGAGAAGAAAGGGGAGGGTGGGGTAGTGTATAATTAAGAATTTGGACTAGATTATTCTTAAGATTGTAGATCAGTTCTGTAATCAAAAGATTAAATGTAATAATGGCTGATTTTTTTGGTGGTAGTGTTTCACCTATGTAGAATTGAGAAAGAGATGGGTATTATATGAAAAAAATAAGCCTGGACATTAAAGGAGGGGAGAGAAACTTTTAAATACTTTTCAATCATTAAAAGGGTTTATAAATATTTTTAAATCAAATTGAATGTAGAGTGATAGTATGGTTTTATTTTCACCTATTTTTATTCTCCAGGTAAAATATTTTAACGCTGTTTGTCCTGAAATAGAATCCCAATATTTTTAACCTAGGTATCTTCAGCGTACAGTGAAACATCCAACATTGCTTCAGGATCCAGATTTAAGGCAGTTCCTAGAGAGTTCTGAGGTGCTATTTCTATTTATTTAATTTTGGGGTTTTCTTATTTTATTTCCTCCAACATGATATGTCTAAAATGGAATTTTACTAGTTGTATTACATCTTTTTCTTAATATTTTAGTTTGTTAAATTAACTAGATTTCTAAGAGAACATCTATTTTAATAGAAATATTTTGAAATAATTTTTAAAAGCAAAGCTAACATTTAAATAATAATTTTCCTTTTCTTCTCAATAGTATTTTATTTTTCTAATTACATGTAAAAATAATTTTCAACATTGATTTTTATAAGATTTTGAGTTCCAAATTTTTTTTCCTTACCTCTCTTACCATTTCTCTTCCCAAGAGAGCAAGTAATCTGATATAGGTTATACATGTACAATAATTAGTTACCTAAATAGTCTTGCTTTTTAAATATGATAGGTTGTTGCTAAAGTATGTAGTTGAAATTTTATATAAAATTATATATCATTTATGCAAAGAAACCTTTTTTATAAAAAGCCTTTGAAAATTTTAATATTAGGGTAAGAAACACTATATTTTTTATCAGCATTATTAATTCCCTTTTCTGTATTTGAGGGCTTAAAATCCCATAGATATATATCTGATATTTCAGGCTCAACAGAGTTCCAGACAATATGTTTATCCAACTTAGAATTTCAGATTTGAAAACTAATACTAAGAAATTAATACTTACTTTGCAAATATAAATCGTAGCCTATAGAAAAGAATTGTCTCCCTCCCTCCTCCTCTTTTATTAACAATTTATTTTTGCTAGCAAACAGGTGGATAGTGTTAAGGTAGGTGGCAATTCCTTAATATCATTTGACAAACAGAGTGGTTGTTTCATCTAAATGTAAAGATGCTGAAGAAAAGCAAATGGAAAGTCCATTTTTTAAGTTTTCCTTTGAGAATGTACAAGTAGTATATTTGAGAAATGAGATCTTGCTATATTGAAATGTATGAGAGTGAAGAAAACACAACATCCTTTTTTTTTCTGGTCCCTCCTGTGCCCAGTTAAACCTCTAGGCTTTTAACCGGTTTGTTTGCCCTTATTTGTCATTCAATTCCAGCTGCCGAGAGCAGTTAATACTCAGGCTCTGAGTGGAGCAGGAATATTGAGGATGGTGAACAAGGCTGCCGACGCTGTCAACAAAATGACAATCAAGATGAATGAATCGGATGCAGTAAGAGCTGATTTTTCGACTTGAATAATGAGATGAATTAATGAGCCTCAACAATTGCATTTTAAAGCTGTAGAAGTAGAAAATAGGATATTAATTTGCTTATTGAATTTAGTTCTCAGCTACATCAGTTGGCCACCATAGCTATACATGGCTAATTTGTTGCTTTAAAACAAGGAGTGTATCTTGCTATTGGTAACCCAATTTATAGTGGTTTGTTCTTGCTAAATTAACTCCATTTTTCATTTTTTCCTAGTGGTTTGAGGAAAAGCAGCAGCAATTTGAGAATCTGGATCAGCAACTTAGGAAACTTCATGCTAGTGTTGAAGCCTTGGTCTGTCACAGAAAAGGTTGGTTTTATTCTTTTGTGAGTTTAGGACCCTAAAGCTAGCATAAAATAGATTGTTAAAACTAAAGATATAAAGTGTTATTCTGGAAAAACAATTTTAAAATGTTAAAAAGTAATTGAATAATACTCTTTTCTATTTCAACTTAGCTGTTCTATCTGAATCCAATTCTGATTGCAGAGTTTAGAAGTAAATAATTACAATAATAACTAACGTTTATGTAGTCCCTATTAATGAACTAGGCACTGTGTTAAGTGTTTTATGATTATTATTTAATTCTCATAACATCTCTGGAAGGCAGATTCTATTATTATCCCCATTTCACAGATGAGGAAACTGAGGCAAAAGTTAAGTGACAGTGTCACAAAGATAGCAAATAACTGAGACTAAGTTTGAACTCGGGTCTTTTTGACAGCAGAACCCAACAATGTGCCACCTATCTGGTATTAAGCTAATTTTTGTTGCTAAAACTTTAAAAGAGACCTATTTAACAGAAATAAAAGTTATTTTATGCAATTATGTTTCTTCATGTACATTAAAACTATTTCCAAATTAGAATGTGTTAATGGCATACATTTAATTTACATTATAAGAAAGCATCCAGGATTTGTTTATTTTAAAATAAATATTTGCATTTGATTCTGCAGTTCTTTAGATGGTAGTATAAACTTAAAAGTAAAGTACTTTATTTTTACTTTGAAAGAATTAGAAAACTATTAGCATTTCCTTAAGTTGTACATTAAAACATCTGTGTGTGTGTGTGTGTGTGTGTGTGTGTGTGTGCGCGCGTGCATACAGAAAGTTTTTTATATTTGAGTCCTTTTAAAGGAATAGGCTAGTTTTTTAAACAAAATTATATTTACCATAGTACTTAGGCAAATCATTTTCCCCTATGGTTTTAATTAAAATGGTAATTAATTGTCACTTAATTGGTGATAACATATAAGTAATAATTATTGCTATTTTCATATTGCTTTATGAAACATGCTACATAGAGCAATAACAAAGAATTAGAATATAAAGTTATTAAAGTTTACAGCTTAAATAGTTGTCAGTGAAACACAGACAAAAATATTCATTTTTCTTTTCTTGAATACTTTGAAAATGATCCTTTGCTAAAAGTTTCAATATAATTTGAATACCTCATTCTAAGTTTTAAGTATCAAAGGAAAGGAGGTTTATTTTTAATGTTTCTACAGTTTTCACTTCTCTATTTGCATAGCTATTGTATTCTCTTTTTGAATTTTCTTTTCTTTGATAGCCTTTTCTTTAGGAACTATAAGAACTCAGTGATGAAAAAGTTTACAAGTCAAAGATTATGTGCTCTACCCATATGTTATATTCTTAATGGAATGGAAAAGCTCAAGAATTATCTCCAGTCTACTAATCTCCTTCTTTAAAGATTTTGATCCTAAATTATTTAAACACTGCTCAACCTCTGGAAATATAGGCAGTGATTAATCTCACATGTTTCCAGGCGTTTTCTCCGAGTGTCTGACATATATGCCCAGTGCTGTTTAATGTTTAATTGTTGAATACTCTTTTTTTTTTTTCATGATTTGACAGCACATAAAGGCATAAGTAAGAAATTGTACACTTGTATTAATTTGTCTTTTCTTGCCAATGTACAGTAAAAGTTGTTACATTTCTTTTTCAGAACTTTCAGCCAATACAGCTGCCTTTGCAAAAAGTGCTGCCATGTTAGGTAATTCTGAGGATCATACTGCTTTATCTAGAGCTTTGTCTCAGCTTGCTGAAGTTGAAGAGAAAATAGACCAATTGCATCAGGAACAAGCTTTTGCTGACTTTTATGTGTTTTCAGAACTACTTAGTGATTACATTCGTCTTATTGCTGCAGTAAAAGTAAGCTTCATTTTCCCCTATCTTTGATTTTTCCTTCTTCCCTCTCCCACTCCTCACTTTTTCATTATTATATGAATAGGAGATGATTTATGTTGGGAAAATTTTAGTTTATTTTATATATTTATTATTTTAGAAGCATGAATGTAGATATTTGCGCGCGTGTGCGTGCGTATTGTGTGTGTGTGTGTGTGTGTGTGTGTGTGTGTGTGTACATAGACAAATAACCACAAATTGTCATAAGGATTGGAATATCTTGATCTGAAAAGCTGTCATAGTTTGGCTATGACAATCCCAAGTGTCATATTAATTTTCACATTAATACTTCCTAACTAAAAGGAATGGCATCAAATTGATATAAGAAGATCCAAAATGTTACAGGAAAGTATATTTTAAAGATAATATACAAAGTCCTATATGATTAGATAAATAGACTATTATTACAGGAATCAGGAAAATCTTGGAGAAAATGGCATTTGAACTGGAAACTTCTAGTATTTAAAAATTACATATCAACAAAGATTAGAAAGAACATTCTATGAAAGAAGAAAGAAAATTAATAGAGAGGTACAGCTTATCTCTAATGAATAGTCCAGTTTGTCTAGAACATGGAACATGTGGAAAGGAGATGCAAGTGAAAAGTAACTACTAAAATGTTGCAAATTTTGCATTGTCCACTATGATCAAGTAGAAATCTCAGGACTATGGAACTTTGCTTTTGTGGATCTATGATCACATCTAAATGAATATTCAACTCCTGCCCCCAGCAATGCAGATTGATACTCATCCATGCCTTTTCACTCTGTGCCATTTCTATCTTTGACTTGCCATAAATTGTTCATAAAAGGTCTGTTAGTAAAAAGAATCTGCAAGTTAGAGTCCTTCCTTCAGTTATTTTAATATATGCCAGTATGGCACTTGGACCACCTGTTTTCCTTTGCTTTTAGCATGTGACTGGCCAACCTCATTTTCTGATTATAAATTTAGAGATCATCTAATTGAATACCCCTTACTTCTTCTGTATCTGAACAGATAAGGAAACTAAGAATAAGGGAGGCTTAGTGATTTATATGTGTTCATATAGGTAAGTAAGTGGCAGAGCCAATATTGAAGCTAAATCCCTAACAGCAGTCTGCTCAGCTACTCTGCTACTCTACACTCTACTCTGAACCATGCAAACAAACTTCTTTTAGAGAATCATAGCTCTAAAACTGGAAGTAACCTCAAGGACTATCCAGTCCAATACTTTCATTTAAAGATAATTAAACTAAGAACCAGGGATATTAAATGGCTTGCCTAATGTCACAGCAAATGTGAGGGATAGAATTTGGGCCTATGTCCTCTAAATCCAGAGCTAGTACACAATGTACAGTTTTGCCTGTGATATCATTTGATAATTTAAGTACTTGTCACACGCATATCATCATTATTAATACATTATAGCCTTCTTACATGTGTCATTTTCCTCCTCATTATTCTTTAGTTGTCTATAATATCTTACAATATAATATAATTATAATTATAATTATAATATGACACTTGGGATTGTCATAGCCAAACTATGACAGCTTTTCAGATCAAGATATAGTTGTGATTTTTTTTTGGTTCCAAAATGGTGATTTTCCATGCTTCATAGCTAGAAAACTTGTCCAAGAGAATATTGTTACTAAAAAGATGGATCTTTGGAATAGGGTGCAGCCTGGGATCATTGGAAGAACTAAGCCAGATTTCTAGGTTATAAAAACATTAAAATCCTGACTAGATGGTTTCCCTAGTTAGTACTAATTATCAAAGCACTCTTCTTCCCCTTCCATATCTCCAAATAAGAAATCATATGCCAGATATAGTCTTTACATTCTCAGTAGAGATGTATAATCAGCTTATGGCCCATGTTGGTCCTATTGCAAAGTCTTCATGGCCTAAAAAATTAGTAAACTGAATAAACAGATATGGTTACTTCTGATATTCACATAATTACTTAAAGGAGGACCAATGCTGGTGAAACTCAAATCCCCTAGTGTGGAAGAAAGCTGAAGCATCTTCCCAGTATGTGGTATATAAGGAACCCACTAACAAAGAAGTAGGAATCAGAAAGTAAATGACAAAGGAATATAAGGGGAAAAAAGGCTGAAAGACCAAAGATTTCAAGAGGAAAAAACTTTGGAGCACAATCAGATAAATCATCAGAAGAATGAATACTAAACCATCAAATAGATTATAAAAATTTTAAATCTTTCTTAATGAATATTAGAAGACCAAAAAAAGTGGGACCAGTGCTTAGTGAAACAGAGTCCTAGGAAATCCCAAAAGAACATAGAATGATAATAAGAAAATCTAGAATGTTGATTCAAAAGAGAAATCATCTCTATAACAGACTGAATTTAAAAAAAAAGAAAAATGATAGAATGTATTGCTCTCAGAGCAAAAAATTAAAAATAATGTATAGATTAGGAAAAAAAAAAAATCTAAGGTCTCACTTTCCAAAAAAGGCAAGGAAAAGGAAATTCTGCAGAAAAGAAGCAAAGTCAGGCACAATGGAGAATTTACAGAGAAGATTTAAGCTTGATAAGAAGAAGAGATATTTCATAAAAACTAGAGCTTTCCAGAAATGAAATGGACTGCCCTCCCTTATTGCCTTTGTCTTCAGACAAAGTTTGGATGACCATTTGTTGGGTATATGAAAGAAACAAATTCAGTGTGAACCAGATGGCCTCTTAAATTCCAAATCTGAGAGGCTGTGATTCTAGTGTAGAGTTCAGTTTAATTGTATCACTTACTTTGCTTGGATTTATCCTTCATTTTATTTTGCCTAACCATTAAGTCTAATTTTTTTGTCTTAACAATCATGTTTGCATTGAAGATAATTTTAATATAAAAGTTTATGTACATTAGTTATTTTATGTTCTCAAATTTCACACCACTTCTAGAATAATGAAATGTCAAATTATATATTTCATTATTAAAATTATGATAATATTATGTTCATAGGGTGTATTTGATCATCGAATGAAATGTTGGCAGAAATGGGATGATGCTCAAATTACTTTGCAGAAAAAACGTGAGGCTGAAGCAAAAATGATGCTTGCCAACAAACCAGATAAAATACAGCAGGCTAAAAATGAAATCAGAGAGGTAATTGATGTCAGTTGTTTTATCTGTTCACATTGTTAGATCTAAGTTATTCATAATTCATTCATTAAAGCATATTTTTCATATGTTTAATTTCTGAACCATTCAGCACTTCAGCTATTTCCACATGTTTCTAGATTTTTTTAGATTTACTTTAGTAAAATACATAGTTGGTCTGAAGTAACAAGAATCTCAGGGCTTTTAGTTTTTGCTTAGTGAGAATAGAGTCAAAATGACAGACAGATATTGGACGGAAATTTTAAAATTCTCCTTTGTTACCATATATTATTTGTAGTTTAATTTAAATGTTTAAATATGTGTGTTTAAAAAGGAGTAATTGTTGTCCTATGTCTTGTTGTCTTTTGCAACATTCTTCCCACATATATATAATATATATATTATATAGAGAGAGACTAAGAGAGAGAAAGTATATATAGTATTTTAGTAAATTTATGGAGATTTGTTATAATATATACGCTTTTTTTGCCATGCTTCAATAAGGAAATTGAAGAGGTAGGACAAACTTTATATTTTTGAAAATAAATACAAATGCTCTTTAAAGAGTATGTGCAAGTGTTGTTATATAAAGGGGAATCATCATTTGCATACTTAAATTTTCAGTTGTTTTAATTTTGGCTGCTTCATTGGTCACTAATCACAACTTATTTTGTCATTGCTACACTTGATCTATTTACCCATAAACTTTGACATGATTACTAGAGAATTTGTTCTTTTCTGAATGTAATTCTGCTGATGATTTTTACCTTTTTCAGTCAAATATTTAAATAATTCTGTGTAGTTTTTTTATTTAAAATGTTTTCATGGATATGTTTATAACTTTTTCATTTAAATGAAAATTCCTTTAAAGTATTCATAGATATCATTTAATGTTTTAAAAAAGTAATAGAGAAGAATAATATTAGTGTAACACCAGTTTTTTATCTGAGATTTCACACTTTATTTATACAGATTATTTTTGTGTGAATGCTAGGGCATTCCAGTGCTAAGTTAGTCTTTATTGTGGAAGTAAAATATTAATAAACTTTTTTAAATGGGGTATTTTTGAGTAAAGAAGGTTAATTCCACTTTAAAAGTATATATAAAAGGGGCAGCTAGTTGGTGTAGTGGATAAGTACTAGCCCTGAAATCAGGAGACCCTGAGTTCAAATGTGACTTCAAACACTTAACACTTCCTAGTTGTATGACCCTGGGCAAGTCACTTAACCCCAATTGCCTCAAGGGGAAAAAAAGCACATATAAGTTACAAGTTTGTGGTATCAAGAATTACAATTTTGAGCTTCCGTGAAGTACTATATATTATGTTGAAGCATAATTTATTAGGTAAGCTAACCATTATAGATTTAAAGCTAACTTCTTAATTAGTTGGGGATAAAATGTAATTGTGTGTGTATGTATATGTGTGTGTGTGTGTGTATTTTTTTTTATCAGTGGGAAGCCAAAGTTCAGCAAGGAGAGCGAGACTTTGAACAAATCTCCAAAACTATTAGAAAGGAAGTTGGAAGATTTGAGGCATGTATAATAGTTTTTTACTTCTCATGAGAATAAAATAAGATTTTATTTCAATTTTATTTTAAATAATTTATTTTTTCAATTATGAGACATTTTATTTTATTTCATTTAATAGAAGGAACGAGTGAAAGACTTTAAAACTGTTATTATCAAGTACTTGGAATCATTAGTACAAACGCAACAACAGGTAAGCTAGATTCAATGATTTTAAAATATAAAATTTGCTTTCTGCATAATTTTTAAAAAGTTTTATTGTTGCCTTTTAAAGTACCACTATCAATACTCATCTCTACCCCCAAACATAGAGTCTTTCCTTATAATAAGAAAAAACAATTAAATAAAACAAAACTCACAGTCATATCAATATTATATGCAAAATTTTCTACCTCTCTTGATCAACCTCTAGTTGATCTTCACATTTAATCTTAATTCCATTATCTTTTAGTGTTATCTTTTTTGTTAGATTATTGTGGTCTTTGTATACATTATTCACTTAATTTTTCTTGCCCTAATTTCATATATATTTTTAATATTTCTCAAATCCTCATATTGCTCATTTTTCATGGTGTCATAATCTCCATTATATTTCTATTATTTGTTCAACTATTCCCCAATTCAAGGACACCCACTTTAACAGATTTTTGTTTTTGGTATAGCAAAAGTGCTGTTATGAATATTTTGGTAAATATATGGTATTTTTCTTTCTTGTCATTTGATTTTTCTTATTTTAAGAAGTGATAATTAAATTAAATTTGTGTTTTCATTTCTCATAGGGGATATTTCTGAAAATAAAATGCTAGTTTTGAGGTAATAGTTGTTTTTATAGCAAGAAACAAAATAATTTGCATTATTTCTACTGTGAATATTTTTAATTTGCCTAGAAATTCAAATAATTTTGTATAGCACTGTATAGAAGTTCATGACTTTCAGAAATAGAGAAGTGATAATCCTCATCAAAGGATTACAGAATATCACAATTTGAGGACATTGTGTACTGCATTGTAACCAGAGTAGAGTAACTAAGATAGTAAAGGACTTTGGGTCCATGATGTATGAGAATTAATTGAAAGACCTGGCCAGGTTTACCTTGGAAATGAGAGGATTCAGGAAAGACATGATAGCTGTCTTCAAGTATTTAAAGTGATATCATATCGAGGAGGGATTAAATTGGTTCTGTTTTTCTGCCCAGAGAACCAAACCAAGAACAGAAGAGTAGAAGTAAAGTCACAAAGTCACTTTAGCCTTGATGTTAGAAAACCTTCCTAATTATTAGAATTACCCAACAGAGGAATGAGCTGTCTTTAAAGGTGTTGAGTCTCTCTTTCTTGGGAGTCATCAAGCAAACTATTTGTTAGGCATGTTATAATGGGGATTCCTTTCATGTGTATATTGGGCCATATGGCCTGAGAGGTTCTTTCTAACTTTCAGATTTTGTGGTACTGGGCTTGAGCAAATGAAAACCTTAGACTTTTCATTTTTACTGTTTGACTAAAACCTTAAGAAATATTTTTTAATTAAAAACTGCATTTACTAATATATTTTATTTTCATATGCCTTCATTTTATCTTCCATCTCTCAAAGAGCCATCCTTTATATAAAAGTATAAAACAGAGAATAAAAAGAATGTTCAACAAAAGTAACCAGTATAAACAATTTTCATATTATAGAGAGGATTCTATACTCCTAATCCCTACTATAGTCCACAACCTATTGCAAAAAAAAGAGAAGAAAATGCATAGTTATATTTCTTCTTTGGAAGCTGGTTTTGACAGTATATTTTTGTAGCAGTCAATTTTAGTTTTTTTCTTATTCTCTTTTACATAATTTTTGTATATTGTTTCTCTGATTCTGCTTACTTTACTTTGCATCAGATCACATAAGTCTTTCTATACTTCTCTGTATTCATCATGTTCATCATTTGTTAGAGCACAGTAATATTCTATATCATTCATGCACCACTATTTATTTTAGACATTCCCTAATTGATGGGCATTCATTTTGCCTCTAGGTCGCTACCACAAATGTAATATGAATACTTTGTCAGGACCTATATATGTGTTATAGTGGAATCTTTGGGTTATGAAATGTTAAAAAGATCAGTAAAATGAATCCATAAAAGCTCCAACAATAAATGAATTCTGTATCTTTTAACAATCACAAAACAAAAAGTGAATAAAATATCATATTTGGATGACCTAAGTAGAAAGTAATGTAATTCTAATTGAAAAATTTCTGTATAAAATATAAGCTTTTAAAATTAGTGGATGATTTTAAAGCAAATATTTAGAGTACAAAGTTTTTTATACAAACCACGCATTTTAAATTTGTTCCTTTTTAATATTATTTAAGAAATTATTACCAAGAATCAGGATAAAAATTATGAAAGAAGTTCTGCTGTGATGGAAAGAGTACTACACACAACATACCAACATTTTCTATAGAGGCTTAACAAATTAAAACAGTAGTCATAATGAGGAAACAAAAAGAACCTGAAATTTATCAGAATCATCCAACATGATTTCCTTCCCAACCAGAGATTTGTCAACCAAAGATACCACTAGTTTAATAAATTCATTTTCAAAATCTTACCAGATAGGATGGTGAAAGATCTTTAAAAGTAAAAACAATAAAAATCATAAAAACATAAAAATCATAAAAACAATGAAAAGTCATTGTGGGTGAGAAGGAGAATGAATTCACAGAAAACTTGGCAGAAGATCCAATTAAGCTACCTGATCTTAAGATTTAAGGAGGACAACAACAGATGAAAAACTGTAATAACTTGCTAACATTCCTGTAATTTTTTTCCATCAATGACAAGAGAGCCATCACATTTGAATTTCAAATGAGATACATGAGGAAGTAGAAGTGGCATAAAGTGAATGAAGGTTTTAAAAAAAGCACTTGGATCAGACTAAGCATACATGGAAGAATTGACAGAATTTAGTGGAAAATGAGGATTTGATTCTCAAGATCTCTGAAAGAGATGAAGATACTCAAAATTGGAAAAAATACCGATTTTCTTACTATTAGGGAAAAAAGACAATGGAGAGTTTATCAGTAACCACTTTCCCATATGTCTGATTATTTATTCTTATAAATTTTTTATTAATACATTTTGTTTTATTATAAAATCTCTTCCCAATAAGCAGTCATCCCTATGGCATACTTTCCTATAAATATAATTAAGCAAAAACAATCTGTTAATAGTCATTATAACTAATAGCAAGTGACATTTTACACTCATGGTTTGTCACATTAACAAAAAGGAAGACTCTGAAAGCAAAACTAGTCAATGGATTTCACCTGAATTCTATTGTCTTTTAGTGAGTATAATTTTAATATATATTATATGATATATAATAATATAATAAAAATAAATGTAATAAGCCTTTCCATGTGTCTCTGAATTCTTATTTTTAAATGCTTTTGGTATGATCATTACATTTACATAACATAGTTTTTTCATCTATATACCAGCTGTTGAACCCAATTTGTTTTTGGCATTTTCATGTACAAATAGTACTGCTGTGAATATATACATGTGTGACTGACTTGACATTTTTTTAATCAGCCTTATCAGTTTCATGGGTATAGATAGGCTGATAATCTTCAAAGACCATATCATTCAGACCATCTAGTCCACCTTGTATCTGTAGTCCCTTCTATTATTATATGATCTACAAGTTGACATTTTGTTTCTAATTGAAGACTGTTAGGTTTTCCAAATGTCTCACAAAAGATTCCTTTCTGCTTTTGGATACTTACGAAGTTTTTGCTTGCTTCATGCCTGAATTTGCTACTTTGCAATTGCTATTCTACTTGTAAATCTTTTCTCCATGTCAAGGATGACAATTTTTTTTCTTCTTTTTGACAACCTCTTCAATAACTGAAATCAGATGTCTTATTTCCCTCCCCAAGTTCTCAGACTAATGATCCTAGATTCTTTAGCTGATACTAATATGGCAAGAATTTTGAGGCCCCTCACTGTTCTAATTGCTTTCCTTATCTTGAACTCAGACTTAACAGTGCTCTTCTTAAACTGTGATGGCATAATTGAACACATTATTCTTCATATAGTCTGACCAGGGTAAAATACAATGATGATTCATATATTGGAAAAGTGCATAGAATTCATTGTTCCACTGTCCTCATTGATTGGTTACAGAACTTTGGTTTGGGTACAGGGAAATCATATGTAGTACAACAAAAGATCATTTTAAAGCATCCTTGTGACAATTTTAAGATCATGTAAAATTGCTTGATGCCAGAATGGAGGAATTTTGTTTGATCTTCTGATAATTACTATCAAGAGAAGTATATAACAAGATTTGTATTTGCCAGAAGTTGTGCCACTATCACAAAGAATGAAAATCCCTCACAAATATTTATATGTCGGTGCACTTAATAATATTCTGGGCCTGGAGTCAGGAAAACTTGAGTTCAAATTTAGCCTGAGGCATTTATTAACTGTGACACTAGATGAGCCTTCTCAACCATAAAATGGAAATGATAATAGCACATATTCCATAGGATTATGTGATAATCAAAGATAATTTATAAAAGCATTTAGCATAATATCTGGCACATAGTAAGTTGTTCCATAAATGATTATTCCCTTTATTCACTTTTCCTGATTGCCTCCAAACTTTGTCAAATCTTCTCAGTGAGATGCAGTCATTATTCACACTACTAAAACCAAATGAGTAAAAGTCTTCCAAACCATGATAGTTGTGGTTCTTAGTTTGTTGGTACCCATACATTGAATGGATATTGCAGATTTTTTAAAAAATGAATTGGAGGAAAAAAGTGGGCTGAATTAGATTTGGGAAATTGAGTAGAATTATCATGACCCCTCTAACTGAAAGAAGAGTACATCATAAAACAATCTTTTCTATATTGCTACAAAGCTAGAAAGATCAGCTTTCAAAGAATCTAAAAAAAAGGCTGCCCAAAATGCAATAGTCCATATGAATTGACTATGTAGCATTACCAGAGATGAACTACATGTAGAAGTGACATACTACATATCATTAAAGAGATCTTTAACCAGAAAAAGAGTTGAGCTAGATATGTAGTTAAAAAAAAGTGAACAAAGACACTATTTGATGCAGTAGTATATCTGTAAGGTTAAGAGACCTAAAGGATGGCCTTTAGCAAGTTGGAGAGATACCCTAGTGGAAGATTTATGGGATGACATCAACCAAAGTCACACAAGATAAAAAGTTAGGAATGATTGTAGTTTACTCTATTGGAAAATATATTCAAATTGATGATTTACATTTTGATAATAAATGTATTAATTTTGCTTAATATTCAGCTGACCAAAAATTCATTAAAATGATAAAAAAAATTGATTAATTTGATGTAAATCAAATTGTAAAACTTCAGTTTTACAAATGTAAAAATTCAGTTGTAAAACTGAATTTACATTAGTTCTTTTTAGTATTTTAGGCTACTTTTAACTAACTAGTACATGTGTATGCCTATGGAAAATAACACTCATTTCCTTTTGTTTTTATCTGTACAGCTGATAAAGTACTGGGAGGCATTCCTACCTGAAGCCAAAGCCATTGCCTAGCAAGGTGACTTCAAATCAGAAGATTCTCTGGATGTTTTTTCTCAGTTATGCTAAATTCCACAATGAAATCACTTTGAAATCATCTAAATAAACCACTATATATTTTATGAATTAACATGTGGCTTTTTTTATATACTCTGACATTTTGTTAACAAGCTGCATGTCCTGACCCTCTTTGAATCAAGTGGACTGTGGCATGACATTCTGCAGTACTTTGCTGAATTGAACACTATTGTGTCTTAATACTTGCACTAAAAAGTGCACTGCAAGGCCAGAAAGTTTTACAATATTTTTTCTTTACAATGTGTTCTGTTATTACTACTACTGTTATCTGACCTCTTTAAATCAAATTATAATTGCGTTAATTAATGTTCACTTATACATTCCTGTACAGAATCATGATTTTTGTGATTACAATAATAAAAGGTTATACCTTGTGAAATACTAGTTTACACAGATGTTTTTTTGAGCATGGTGATAAATATATAAGGACTTTTAAAATGTTTTTAGTGATACCTATTTTTCTAGAAAAATCTAGTTTCCAGTATAATTTCTATTTTTATTTGTATAAAAATTGAAATATGTTTCTGAAAAAAATTAATCTGATTTATTTATCAAAAGTCATTTAGCTGCATGGTAAGATGGAAAAGGTTTAGGTCAGAGGATCTGGGTTCAAATCCTGGTTCTGCCATTTACTACCTATGTGTGATCTTGAGCAAATCCCTTAATTTTTTTAAAGCCTCAATTTCCTCCTCTATAAGATTAGATGATCTCCAGAGTCCCAGCTCTAAATCTATAATTCTGTGACCAAAAGAATACTTCATTTTTCAAACATAACCAAAGACTGTCCATACTATAGTAGGTAAAGAATAGAGAAGATATGGGTGGGGGTTTTATTATCCTTATGTAATTTAAAAAATGTAATTTGTCCAAGAAAAAATTATGTACTTTTACTTCTAAATTTTAGGTATTTATCATATATTCCATTATTGCTCTGATTATCCCAAACTTATAAGTACTAAAATTTCACATGTTATAAAATTTGACATATTTTATAATTCTATATATGCACACATATGTTTATAATTTTACATATGTGCATACACCTTAAATGTCATAACTTTTTTTTCAGGACTAGGTTTGACAGTTGATGGTATATGTTGTTAAAGAAAGATGCAAAGTGACTGAGAACCAAATATGAACTTAGACAAAATTATGTATTAAGAGAAATTTCTATGCAGAGACTCTACCTTGTTTAACAGTCTAAATTCGTTGAAGTATTAACTGATATGAATTATTGTTAGATATGTTCCCTTTCCATGCTCTCTTTTAAAAGGAAGTCCTGCATATAGAATCTATAATACGTTTTCCTGCGTCTCTTCACTATATTGTTTCTGAAAAAAAAAAAGATTAAACAACAGAGTTGATTTTACTACTTCTGAACAATTCTGACTCCTGAAACAAAGCTCATAGTATGCAGTGAATCATTCCAGTGAAATATTCTAAGTGGCAAGCATGCGTAAAAGCATTCAAGGAAATAAAAATGCAACTAATAATTGTTGCTCTTTCCTATCCTCTTTCTCCAGGGTTAATTCTTTTATGTCCTGAATAGGGTTCATTTGGCAGAGAGAATGATAGTTGCAAAAGAATAGAGAAGATTGATGTCCCATACTTCTGATTCTTTTTTTTCCCATCCCTCTTTAAGATTTCAGCTCATTTTTTCCTTAAAAAAAAAATAAAATTCTATCCCTGGAATGAAATGACTTTTTAATTACCTTTTGTTTTTTAATTTTAATAATACCATTTTATTTTTAAAATACATGCAAAGATGGTTTTCAGTATTCACCTTTGTAAAACCTCATGTTCCAAATTTTCCTCCCTTTTTCTCCTCCAGACAGCAAGGAGTTCAATATAGCTTAAGCATGTTTAATTCTTCTACACATATTTCCTCATTTACCATGCTGCACAAGAAAAATCAGATCACAAAGGGGAAAAAATGAGGGGAAAAAAAGCAAATAACAAAAAGGTGAAAATACTATGTTGTGATCCACATTCGGTCCCCATAGTTTTCTTTCTGGATTGAGATGGCTCTCTCCATCACAAGTCTATTGGAACTGCCCTGAATCATCTCATTGTTGAAAAGAACCAAATCTATCACAATTAATCATCACATAATCACATAACCATCACTTAATAATCACATAATCTTGCTGTGTTCTCTTGATTTTACTCACTTCACTCAGCATCATTTCATGTAAGTCTCTCCAGGCCTTTCTGAAATCATTTCTTAAAGAACAATAGTATTTCTTTACATTCATATAGCATAACTTATTCAGCCATTCCCCAACTAACAAACATTCACTCAGTTTCCATGGAATTCTTTGCCACTACAAAAGGCTGCTACAAACATTTTTACACATATGAGTCCTTTTCCTTTTTTTATGATCTTTTTGGGATACAGACCCAGTAGAGAAGAAACACTGCTGGATCAAAGGGTGTATACAGTGTGATAGTTGCAAATTGCTCTCCAGAATGATTGGATCAGTTTATAACTCTATCAACAATATATTAGTGTTCCAGTTTTCACACATCCCCTCCCAACATTTATCACCATTTTTTCCTGTTATCTAAGCTAATCTGAGAAGTATGTAGTGGTACATTAGAATTGCCTATTTTTCAATGAGATAAGACTTATACATTAGAATCCCAGAACTGTGGTGTACTTTGTAGAGGGCTCAAACTATTGAGTCGATGCACTGAGGTCAGGATTGCCGAGCACTTGAGGCTAACTACCGATTGGACAGTACTCTATGGGTATATGCTTGGAAAATGCTCCTTCCCACTATCCTGTGCTGGCTCAATGATTGGTATATACAGAGGATTGTAGGAGGGAGTAGCGGGTGGAGTAAGACTAGCCAGGGTCACTTTTGTGGAAATGAGGGAGAAGGCGGTGGCAGAGATTCTGCTTCCATCCTGTTCAATTCTGCGTCTAAAGACCAAGAATAAAGACTAAGGACTTTTGCTTATCCTGACTCCAGCGGATTCTGGGGTGTCCTGGGTGCTAGCGCGGTGGTCACAGAACCTGACAACCTGTTGTAAGAAAACTCAAGTTTTAGTTTTCAAGTAGTCACATAGTGAGAATAAGCAGTATAACAGATCAGATTACAATAGATTCATCTTTAAAAACAATCCCCCCAAAAAAAGCTTTCATTTGTAACATTATAGCCAAAGAGTAAGAGTAATTCACATTGTATTATATAAAATCAAATCCGATTTTCTACCTTTCAATAATATTTAATAAATTATTGGAAACTATTGGTTATTAAGAGAAGAAATCAAAAAGCACTTTCACATTTATCATTTCATTTTAACTAAATGAATTTCAACCACTTTCACAAATTTTTTGTTCACAAAAAGGGTTTTATATGTATTTAAAATTAAAAATGGGTTAGATACATTTTAACAATTGAGATGATATGCCCCAAAATTATTTATGTCCAAACATTTGAAACCATAATGCCTCATATTTCAAATTTAATTAGTAATGCAAAAGAAATTTATCTGTGCTATCCAGAAATGAAGTGGCTAGTAAGATGTCATTACATTTATGCTGTTAGTTTAAAACCAAAGGCAAATTATAAGAATATTAACAACAGTAAATATTTCATGAAATTAAAAAAAAGTGGGGAGGGGTGATTTCTGTTCTGTTTACCATGAGAATTATTTACAAAATTGGGAGACTACTACTGGTTAAATCTTATACTTTTAATTATAAATTCCTGAGGGCATATGAAAAAAATACAATTTTGACTACACAAGCGATAATCTATATCAAATTGCCTGCCTTCTCCATAAGGGGAGTGGGGAAAGGAGAAAGAATTTGAAATGCAAAATTTTAAAAATAAGGGTTTAAAATTGCTTTTATATGTAATTGGGAGAAAATAAAATATTAAAAGAGTAGTAACTATTGTTGTTTGACTTGTCTATGATTACATGTACAGCCAGTATAAGTCAGAGGCAGAACTTGACTTACTTTTCATCTAAGTAATACTAAGAAAAAATGCTTGAAATGATAAATTCATATAATATAGAAAAGTTAAAAGAAGGGGAACAATGACAGTTGCTTGAAATTTTTTTTGAGGTGGCTTTAAAAAATAAATGAGCTCTTTAAAATTTTAGAGTTTACCAACTGTACAAAGGTAAATAAATGAAGCAGAGCGAGACAATGTGAGAATTACTAGTACTAGCCTTAATTTTCGTGACTTCTTTAACAAAGCGTGTAGTTATTTATTGATAGTTAAAATTTTGTGCTTTCCTTTAAATTTGTGATTTTTAAAAGGCCGCCATCCAGCATTTTATTTTCGTTTAGAGACTATCCCTCCATTAAAATCTGAAGTCCATTGGAAAATGGGTTTTATATGAGAGAAATTTCCTAAAATCAAGTTTTGTTGTAGGTATATATGTTTAACTGAAAAAGTCACTTAATTTTTTGGGCCTCATTTTCATTTTTTAAAAGGGGAACTTGGACTAGATGATCCCTAAGGTCCCCTTCAACTCTTAACAGTACTATGAAGAGTCAAGTCAAAGGAACACTAAGCATTGATTTTATGCATTTTTCTTTGATGCAATATTCTGTTTTTTAAAAGAAAGATATCAAAGCCAAGAATTGATAATATCTGAAAGAATTTTTTTGTTATTAAATGAGAAATCAAAGGGGACTTTAAAGAACAGAAAAGCTGATCATTTATAGTTATCTTCAAATTGCATGTTTTGTTTTTTAAGCAGAGCCATAAATCCTTTTGTAGTTTGCAGACTGTTAGACATTTATTTCACACCTTCAAATCTAGACACCAGTTCTTTGAGGACCAGAATTGTCTTTTGTCTTTGTTAAGCAAGTTGCACACCAAAAACCAATCAAATAGTTATTTTTAAATCACAACTTGTACCAAGGTAGACACTGGGAAGACAAATACAAAAATAAAATTGTTTCTCAGTCAAATAACATCTAGAACTTATGTACCCAGCACAATGCTGAATATTGGGATATAGAGGAGAAAGATAGACCTTACATTTTATCTTGGGATATACATAAAGATAAGAACTCAGATTTGTAGAAGTAGCAGCAACAGCTTTCTGTAAGCTTGACTGGTTTCTCTCTAAGGGAATAGGCATGCTATCCTAAAAAAAGATTAGTTTGGCTTCTTTGCCATTTGATGGGTAAAAGACCTGAATGGGATCAAAGACTTTTATTATTTCTTTTATTGCCCTATGGAGAACTCCTTCAGACTTAGCATAGCAAGTTGCTATGATAAAATACAAATGGAAAAGAATAGTCGCATTATTTAAATTTCTTTCTTTTTAATCTGGGACATTTTTGTCCTTTTTATCTTTTTGTCCTCGATGAAGGTGATTTTATTATACCTTATGTCCCTTGATTGTGTTATTGTATTTGAATCCCAAATCTGCAACTTGAATTAGGCTGGTCTAAAATATTTGATGTGATTTGTTTGTTTTAACAAAGTATTTGTGTTTCTTTTGTTAGGATTTTTGTGGCTTTTGGTTTTTTAAGAGAGGTAAAGGTGAAAGAAAGGGAATTCTAGATGATTGGATGGCCAGGTACAGAAATCTGGTTTGTTTGAAGTATATAAAGAGTTCTTTCAGTGGCATAAGGAAGAAGATCCCATTCGCCCTTCAGGGTTAGCACAAAGGATACTTACAAGTTTTTTGTTGGTTTGAGGATTGTTTTTTTCTTCATAATATTTCATTTTCCCAATTACATATAAAGATAGTCTTTGTTCATTTTTGTAAGATTTTTGAGTTCCAAATCCCTTCTCCCTTTCTCAATTACCTCCTCTTTCCCCAGGACAGCAAGCAATCCAATATAGGTTTATACATGTACAATTATTTCAAACATTATTAGTCATATGTTAGCCATATTAGTCATGTTGTGTAGTAAAAATCAAAACAAAAGGGAAAACCAAAAGAAAGAAAAAGCAAGTAAATGAAAAAAGGATGAAAATAGTATGCCTTGATCTGTTCATTCTCCATAGTACTTTCTCTGGATGTGGATGGCACATTGGAATTGTCTTGGATCATTGCATTTCTCAAGTCTGTTATAGTTGGTCATCACAAAATCTTACTGTTACCCTGTACAGTGGTCTGATATGATTTGTTGACATGTTGGATGAGTAGAAGACAAAGGTACTTTTTCATTTGACTTTAATTTGATGAAATAAATTACAAAACAATGTTTGTGTTGTAGAGAGAAGGAACTAGCAAAATAAGTCAAGAAAGGCTTTATGAGATAAGTTTTTAAAGAAACTATTTTAAGTGGGAGAAGTGAGGAGAGCATTTAAGAAATATTTGATGAACTAAGTTGTACTGAAAAAACTTTAGGTTTGGTTAAAGTAATAACTTGTTTTTACAAACAAACCTACTTATATGACTGGGATAAAAATTTTTAAAAACTATATGTTTGCCTTTGGGAAAGAAGCTATTCTAAATTTTTTGCTATAAAAATCTTTCACTTAGTAAAGATTCATGATTTTGGTGTTTAATATAAACAAATAAAAGTCATCTATTAAATCTGGAAGAAATCTATAATTTAACACACTCCCCTCTATTACCATTATAAAGTTGAAAATGAGTCAAAAAATGATAATCCATCAAGATATCCTTTTAGACAAGATAGAAAGAGAGGGATTAAATAAGTGATGTCAAATCCCTGTAGGCAGCATATTGATTTAGAAAACTACAAATTAACATTATCTATATTGTATTGTATTTGTATTTCATAAAACATTTCCCAATTACCTCTTAATCTGATCTGGGCTATGCTGTGAAGTTTGGTGGACTTGAGACCTGGGCCAGGGAGTTTGACACTTCTGGGGCTAGAACATAGTATAGTTAGGTAGATTCAGAAGTAGTTCAGAACTGGACCCAAAACAAGATGTTAACTTAGTAAAGAGATAATCAGCATTTATTTCAGTTATTTGGATGAAGGTATATTTGTCAAATTTACAGATGACAATAAAGATAATCAACTAAATACAAAATTCTACTTAATGAAGAGGTAGGAACTCCTCAAGACTGACACCATGGCAAATGCCTAGAAACTAGAGAGTTGTGCACAACTAATGTTTGCTAATTATCTTTTCCGTGCTACTGTTAAGTAAAGTTTGTTAAGTAAACTTTTATTATTTTTTAACTTCATGTGAGGTATTGCCACTTAAATATTTATGCAGGCTATTTTTAATAAATTCAATAAATATATTCCCACATAATATTCACTACATGTAAAACACTGTAGGGGATGCAAAGATAAACAAGACAATGTCTTTATCCTACAAAAGTCAAAGAGTTTAAAGAACAAAAAATATTACAAAGGAGGTCAAAACATTATGTTAGGTAAACACCGAGAAGGGTTTGCACCAAACCCTTCTCCTCTAAAGCTATTTGAACTGCTGTCATGAAATGATAATGCAGGTGTTTATCCAAAAAAATGTATTGGTCCCTAAAATACCACAATGTCCCAGAGTAGCTTTTAGATTGTGAAGAAAGTTTCTAAACTATTCAACTTTCATCATATGATGCTATTGTCACATTACCCTTTTTTTCCTATAAGCCCACAAAGACTGGTTTTTATATTGTCTGCTACCCGTTTTTATTAATATATCCTTGAAAATGAAGTAGCACTAGAATAAAAATTGATAGATTCATTTTTTATTATACAAAATGACAATGATAATTGTTAATTTCAAAATACTTGACTTCTTTGGAACTTGTCAGAAGCAGTAATTTTTAAGCTATATCATCAGAATATAAGTTCTGTTTTGAACTCCTCTGGCTCCCTATAAGTTAGATGGACCGCTGTGGCAGGATGAGGTTCACAGATGTGCCACTTTACCACAATCCAGTAAAGGAGAAATGGGATACTCTTAAATGCAGCTGATACTAAATAGGTGTTTTCTGCATAGCCTTCAGTATCAAATCCTGTCAGAGATCTAAATAGGAAGGTCAACAGTCACAACAGTCACTCCTGATATTTTTAATTGTGTCTATGAAGAAATATTCAAGTCAATAAGAAATGTTCATCAACAATGGAGTATTCATTTATGTATTTGTGTATTGTTTTCATATATACTTAAGACTTTGATTGATGGAGGGAAAGTTCTCATCAGGATTTGAAAGGAAGGAATGTTAAGTCCTTGGAGCAATTTCTTGGGAGGCTATCTTCAAAACAATACATGAAATTATCAAGTGATCCCCTTTGTTATTAGTGGTTGTTGGAGAGGTTTATCTTCTGTCTCCAATCCAGTGCCTTCCTTCCCATTTTGGATGTGTCATCTCCCCTTGAGTTATGAATGCACTGGCCTTTATGACATGAAAACTTACACTCATGCTGTCTGTGGCACCATTATTGACTTATTGCTGACTGTCTGACTCTTGTGAAGCGCATGACTGACCATGCAAGGAGGAGTGACAAGTAAAATAAGTAGCCACTTGAGAATCACATGCTTTATTTAAGTCAGGAAAATGGATATAAGCCTTTGGCTGTTGAAATTCTTTGCAATTCCCCCATGAACCATCTTTTTAAAGGACCATAAATCTCTTTCTTCCTACCTCCCTCTTACAAAATAAAAAATTAATTTTTTAAATTTAATTTAATTTATGGAACTTTTTATTTAAAAAATTAAAATAAAAGTATTCCTAGGAGTTTGCAATATTTACTAGATTGTAGGGGAAAGATATACAAAGGGTTTAACTCAAAAACAAAGCATTTTAGGGTTAATATAAATGATAGGCTTATATAACTTTCTATTCATCAGGATAGAAAGCCAGCTTTGAATAAAGCAAATCAGTATTCGAATCCTGCTTCTGACATTTGCTGACTGTGACTTTTAGCAAGTCTCTTAGCTTCCCAGCTTATCAGGCAACTCTATGATTATGAATTGAAGAAATGGACTGGTAAGAGAACTCCTGATGAGAAAACACGATAAAGATGAAATTCTACTCTCCTTCTTCCCTTTCCCTTTCTTTCTCTCTTCTTCTCTCCCTCTCTCCCTTTTTCCCTCCTTTCTCTCTCCCTCTCTTCTTCTCTCCCTTTTTCTCTCCCTCTCTTCTTTTCTCTCTCTTCCCCCCTTCCCCTCTCTCTACCCTTCTCTCCATCTTCTCCCTCTTTTTTTCTCTCCCCTTCTCTCTGCCCCTCACCTGCCCTCTCTCTCACAGAAGAATTTGACCTATCTCCCTGGCATCTTTCAAGTGACGATCCTATGCTACAAACTTCTAGATGGTGGAAATCCCTTTCCATCCTGGTTAATGTGGTTTCAATGTCCTAAAGCTCTGAAATGTGATTGTGACGTTCTTGAGAATTTTTATCTTGTATTTTCTTTCAGCAATTGATCAATGGATTCTTTCTTGGATGCTTAGGACTCACGTATGTGCTAAATGATATAGGAGATATTTAGATAGATAGATAGATAGATAGATAGAAAGATAGGTAGATATACCTACATACATATGTATGTGTATGTGTATATGTATTCTGTATATATTATATATATATATATATATGTATTATATATCACATATGTATTAATTGGTATATATAATATACATATATGTATATACATATACAATTACAAATATTTATTATTTTTCTTCCCCTGCAACTCTATAGATGAAAAGATAAAAGCCTCATGACAAATATACATAATTGTACAAAAAATTTTCACTTTGACTTTGTCCAGCAAAGTATGTCTCATATTCTACATTTTAAGTATACCATTTCAGTATTTCTTATAGCAAAATAACATTCCATTATATTCATATCGAAATATTTTTGTATGTAAAGGAACTTTTCCTTTCTCTTTGATCTCTTAATAGTAATCTAGTCATAGTATCATGGCATCACAGTATATGCACAGTTTTATAGCTTTCTAGGAATAGTTCCAAAATTCCCTCCAAAATGATTGGTCATTTTCCAGTTTCACCAATAGGACATTAGTGTCCCAATTTTTCCACATTCCTGGCCATCTCTACCCTCACCCCACTCATAGCATTTGTCATTTTCCTCTTTTGTCATATTAACAAATCTGATAGATATGAGGTGGTACTTAAGAATTGTTTTAATTTGCATTTCTCTAATCAATAGTAATTTAAGGCATTTTTTCATATGACCATAGGTAACTTTGATTTCTTCGGAAAATTGCTTGTTCATATCCTTTGACCATATATTAACTGGGGAATGAAATTATTTATATTCTTGTAAATTCAACTTAGTTCTATGTATTTGAGAAGTATGATCTTTATCAGAGAAACTTTTTGTAAACTCCTTCCCCAGCAATTTCCTGATTTCCCTTGAATGATGGCTGCATTGGTTTTGTGTGTACAAACCTTTTTTAATTTAACATAATTAAAATGATCTTCTCTATCTCTTATCTACAGATCTAAAAGGTACACTTTTCCTTACTCCTTAAGTTACTTATAAATATGAATATTATGGAATATTATTGTTCGGTAAGAAATGACCAGCAGAATGATTTCAGAAAGGCCTGGAGAGACTTATATAAGTCTCTTATATAAGTTTATATTAAACTGATGCTGAGTGAAATGAGCAGGACCAGGACATCATTATATACTTCAATAACAATACTATATGATGATCAATTCTAATGGACCTGGCCATCTTCAGCAATGAGATGAACCAAATCAGTTCCAATGGAGCAGTAATAACTGAACCAGCTACACCCAGAGAAAGAACTCTGGGAGATGACTAAGAATCATTTAATAGAATTCCCAATTCCTATATTTTTGCCCACCTGCATTTTTTATTTCTTTCACAGGCTAATTGTACACTATTTCAGAGTCCGATTCTTTTTGTACAGCAAAATAACAATTTGGACATGTATACTTATTTTGTATTTAATTTATACTTTAACATATTTAACATGTATTGGTCAACCTGCCATCTGGGAGAGGGGGTAGGAGGAAGGAGGGGAAAAATTGGAACAAAAGGTTTGGCAATTGTCAATGCTATAAAATTACCCATGCATATAACTTGTAAATAAAAAGCTATTAAAATTAAAAAAAAAAGTTGCTTACAGATCACCCTGTATGTAATGTCCAGACCAGCTTACTGTAGGATCTTGGTTCCAGCCAGAGTCCTTGATGGTAGGTGAGGAGTGAAGAAGTAGGAGTCCCCATGAATGGTCAAACATGGAGTCTGTTTATTCCAAATTCTCCCAGCGTTATATACTTTAATACCCTTACATAACTATAGCATACTGTGCATGCACTAACTATACACTGCCAGAACCACATAAACAATTTGCTATTGTCTGTAGATGTCTCCTTGCTACCTGGTGTCATTCTGCTTTAATTACAACACAGACTGTCACTGCCCCCAACTTCTCAGGAAGGCAAAGAGCCCTTAGTGGGGATGGGGAGCTGAACCATACATTGTCAATAGGATTCTGTTTACTGAGCTAAAGGGTTTTCTACCTCACCCAGGGTTCCCCACGATCTGTGGGCCTCTACATCTCCTGCTTTCTTCTGTTTTAATTGAAGCAGGTATATATCAGGGTTAAATCCATCAACATGGGAGGAATCACACATACAAGGAGTAATATAACAAACAATATGAATAAACAAGGTATTATAAAAGATTTCTATGAGTCCCAGATGGAAGATATAGAAAATAACTATTAATTCACAACCACACATACACTTCCTTCATGTGTGTAGTCCACAGCTAATCTATTGTCCATCTCTTCATGTGTCAGGGAATCCAATGGTTCCTGCAGGTTTTGAAGTCCTGTATCAGTCTCATTAGCAATTATTTTTATTTTTATGGTCATGCTAATGTTCATTAGTCAATTGCCATACACATAGGATTAACTGCCATGTTTTTTCAGCGGCTGATGTAGTCAGAGATGGAACCACCCCATGTTTCCTGGGTCTTCTCCTTTATTTTGAGAGTCTTCTCTTTGTCCGTCTCTCTCTCTCTCTCTCTCTCTCTCTCTCTCTCTGATGGACAAGGCGAATACTGCTCATTGGCACCCGTGGATTCTTTCTCCATCTGTAGAGACACAAGCAAATCCTCTCCCCGAAGCGGTTAGTCTGACTGGTCCCTTCCATTCACCACTTTCTGGGTCTCTCCATATCACCTGGTGATTATCTAAAGATACTGGAGCCACTCACACTGGACACTGCCCTTCCAGCAGGTTATAAAACCTGTCTGCCAAAGCCAATGCATCCACATCAAAAATCAAAAGTTAATAGTATAAAGAGTTAAATTTAGAAGTTTCTAGGGTTACCTGTGGCTTCCCCTTTCTTTTGTTTTTGAAGGAGCAACATGATGTCTCTGTTTCTCCTCTCCACTATTGCCTGTCCTTGAGGATTGAAGAGTGTGCCAATGATGTGTGAAATCTGATACTGGGCACAAAAGTGTGCAAAATGTTTAGAAGTATATGGAGATCCATTATCTGTCTTTACTGCTTGTGACATACCTATAACTGCAAAGACCTGTGTAAGGAATTCTGTGACCACTCAGGCAGTCTCTTTTGCTGCTAGTATTGCAAAAGTGAATTCTGAAAAGCTCTCTACTACAACTTGGGTAAAAGACAGACGGCCAAAAAATTTATAATGGGTCACATCCATCTGCCAGATTTCATTGGGTCTCAAACCACGAGGGTTCTTTCCTGGAGGGAGTGTAGGAGCATGGAAAGGAAGACAAGCTCTACAGGCTTTTACTATGCTCCTAGCTTACTCTCTTGTTATCCCAAATTGCAAACGTGAAGCTCAAGCAACCTGATGATATTTAGAATGAGATTCTTGAATCAAGCCATTCTCTGATTGATAAATAGTCAAAAGATATGAACAATTTTCAGATGATGAAACTGAAACTATTTCTATTCATATGAAAGTGTTCCAAATCACTATTTATCAGAGAAATGCAAATTAAGACAACTCTGAGATACCACTACACACCTGTCAGATTGGCTAAGATGACAGAAAAAGATAATGATGAATGTTGGAGGGGATGCGCGAAAACTGGGACACTGATGCATTGTTGGTGGAGTTGTGAACAGATCCAAACATTCTGGAGAGCAATTTGGAACTATGCTCAAAAAGTTATCAAACTGTGCATACCCTTTGATCCAACAGTGTTTCTACTGGGCTTATATCTCAAAGAGATATTAAAGAAAGGAAAAGGACCTATATGTGCAAAAATGTTTGTGGCAGCCCTCTTTGTAGTGGCTAGAAACTGGAAATTGAAGGGATGCCCATCAATTGGAGAATGGCTGAATAAATTGTGGCATATGAATGTTATGGAATATTATTGTTCTATAAGAAATGACCAGCAGGATGAAAACGGAGAGGATTGGAGAGACATAAATGAACTGATGCTAAGTGAAATGAGCAGAACCAGGAGATCATTATACACTTCAACAACAATACTACATGATGATCAATTCTCATGGAAGTAGATATCTTTGGCAATGAGAAGATCCAATTCAGTTCCAATTGATCAATGATGAACAGAACCAGCTACACCCAGAGAAAGAATACTGGGAAATGAGTATGAACCTCAACATAACATTTCCACTCTTTCTGTTATTGTTTGCTTGCATTTTGGTTTTTTCTTCTCAGGTTATTTTTACCTTCTTTTTAAATCCGATCTTCCTTGTGCAATAAGAAAACTGTATAAATATGTATACATATATTGTATTTAACATATTTAACATGTATGGGACTACCTGCCATCTAGGGGAGGAGGTGGAGGGAAGCAGGGGAAAAGTTGAAACAGAAGTTTTACTAGGGTCAGTGTTGAAAAATTACCCATGCATATGTTTTGTATATAAAAAGTTATTTAAAAAAAAATTTTTTTTTAAAGAATGAGATTTCAATTCTAATGGACCATCAGATGCTTTCAACAATGAGATTAATCAAATTAGCTCCAATAGAGCAGTAATGAATTGAACTGGCTACACACAGCGAAAGAACTCTGGGAGATGACTATGAACCTTTACATAGAATTCCCAATCCCTATATTTTTGTCCACCTGCATTTTTTATTTCTTTCACAGGCTAATAGTACACTATTTCAAACTCCGATTCTTTTTGTACAGCAAAACAACTGTTAGGACATGTATACTTATATTGTATTTCATTTATACTTTAACATGCTTAACATGTATTGGTCAACCTGCCATCGGGGGAGGGAATGGGGGGAAGGAGGGGAAAAATTGGAACAAAAGGTTTGGCAGTTGTCAATGCTGTAAAATTACCCATGCATAAACTTGTAAATAAAAAGCTATTTTTAAAAAAAGAAAGAAAGAAAAGAACCCAAAAAAGAAAAAAGAAAAGAAAAGAAATACAAATAAAGGAGTCAAAAGAAAAAAAAAAAGAGATTCTTGTGCGGCCTGAAATAGGGGAGTGTTGGCTAACATGGTGAGAAGGCAATCTGTCTTTGAGTTTTCATTAAAAAAAATAGGTACTGGAAGTCCTATATGAGAGTAGACATGTAAAACATAATACTTACCTGGATGTTTTCTTACTTGCTCCTAAAGTTCCTTAAAAGACTGAAATTTGTTAGAGGCTACAAATTTTATTTGGGTTGTGGCAATTCTTTGTACCACACCCTACTGACTAGGCCGAATCAGATACTATATTTATATTTCCTGGATAATGAGTAAAAGCTAGCATAATTGCATACAACTCATTCTGCTGAGTGGACTGAAAGGAAATTCTGACTATTCTTTTTATAGCTAAATAAGGAGAATATACAACACAAATGTTGGGTTTGGACGCATCTGTAGAAATAGTTGGTCCTTTAAGAGAATCTTAGAAACATTTTTTTTTTCAAAAATCCATAGTAAATCATGTAATAATCACGTTATCTTTAAGGGAGATCCATGTGTAAAATTTGGAGCTATGGCCAATAAAATTTGCACTCTGAGATAGTTCCCCAGCATACACTAATTTGTGCATTGGAATAAAAGGTGTATATCTTGTCAGATCTTATCCCAGATAATTATATTACCTGTATAATGGCCTTTAATAAGATTCTAGCCCCAAGCACTGAGTAAAAGAGTAAGGCTTTGTTCTGGTTGTGCTGGGAGGTTCATCCACTGGATCACACTGTCTCCTTGATGAAGGACTGCTGTAGGTGTCTCTTTTATAGCAAAAATGGATATTTCTAAGGGTTTTTGAGTGACTCTTTCAACCACATTGGATAAAGCCAATTCAACCTTTCTCAGAGCTTCTTGGGTTTCTTTTGTAAGGTGAAGAGGTGAGTCTAAAGGAGTATCTCCCCTTAAGTTGTCATGCAATGGTTGTTATTGATAGGTAGTTAAGCCTAACACTGGACACACCCATTGGATATCTCCTATCAATTTCTGAAAGTCATTTAAGATGTTCAACTTCTCTGTTCTTAAAGAAAGTTTTTGTACTATAATTACCTTGGCATATCCTAAATATTGAAAAGGACCATGCCTTTGAATTTTTTCTGGGGCTATATATAATTGGTAGTTCCTTAGTATGTCTATGATCTTTTGTAGCCATGCTTTTAAAATTTACTCCTCAGGAGTACACCCCAATATATCATCCATGTAATGTAAGAACATAACTTTTGGAAATGCTTTTCTTACAGGAATAAGAGCAGCAGCCACATACATTTGATACATAGTAGGGATATTTTTCAAACCTTGTGGCAAAATTGTCCATTCAAATCTTTTATAAGGTACAGCTAAGTTAATGCTGGGTACTGAAAAGGTAAATCTTTTCATATCCTCCCTATCCAGAAGGATATAAGAGAAACAATCCTTAATGTCTATAAACCAAAGAGGCCATTCTCTAGGCAATTAAGTAGAAGATGGAAGCCCAGGCTGAAGAGTTTCCATAGTTTCCATTTGTTCATTCACTTTCCTCAAGTCAGTCAACATCCTTCATTTTCCAGATTTCTTTTTTACAAAAAATACAGGGGAATTCCAAGGACTTAGATAAAGTTGTAAGTGTCCTTGGTCAAGTTTCTCCTGTACTAAATCTATTAAGGCCTGAATTTTTTCACTGAATTTTTTAAGGCCACTCTTCCACCCATACTGTTGTGTATTAACTTTCCATTGGATGGGGATAGGTGTAAGAGCTGGTAGGCCTTCAACAGCAGCCCTTCCTAAAAAGCTGAAGTACTTAATAGTAATCCCAACTGCTTACAAAATGTCTCTTCTCTTTTGCCTTGCCTAGAGACATAGGAAGGCAAAACTGCTCCTCCTGCTCCTCCCACTCCTCCTCCTGCCCATGAAGGCAGAGTTGAGGGAGGAAATTCAGGAAACAGAGGATACCCTAAGGGTGCATAGGGGTAGGTCATAGGCAGAAGTGAAGAGGGGTTGAGAAATGGAGAAGTTCCATGCCCCTCAAACCTCCCAGTATAGTAAATATAAATAAGCAAAATACTATAAAAGACTTCCTTAGCTTCATTCCATGCATTATACCCTTTGAGGCTATGGCGCCAACCCTCTGCTTGTTTTTCTCCTCATCCTTCCTTGTTTGACATCCCATGCTAAAAGCTTTCTTTTTTCTTTTTCTTATATGTGGAATTTCTTAAAGCCAATTTTATCACATTGTACATAAGGAATGTGTCCTTAGAGATTGAATCAGGACCCATAGTTTTGTAATATCCAATTAGTTGCTCTCCCACTATTTTCCATGTCCCTGGCTCCAACCTCTCCTCCCCAGAGAATCACAGAAATAGGCCCTCCACAACAGTTATGATCTCATTGATCTGTTTCTAAGTTACCAGCAAACCTTGCTTCTCTATTAACCTAACTAAGCATGCTTCATACTTCCCTAGGGAGGGAGGCTCTTTTGTTAGCCCTTGCCCTATTTTGGCTGAAAAATGAAAGTGACTAGATTAGTCCTTCCAGAAATGTTCCCACTTGCCTGTCTTTATATTTACCCTTTGAGGGTCGCGGGGACTCTTCCTGAACTTGCTGATCGTGTCAGTCAAACTGCTTTGTAGCTGCTTTCCAGGGCCTCACATTGGGCGCCAAGTATAATGTCCCAGACTAGCTCACTATAGGATCTCAGTACCAGCCTGAGTCCTTAATCTTAGGACAGGAGTGAGGCAGAACTCACATAGATGGTCAAATATGGAGTCTGTTTATTCCAAATTCTCTAAGCCTTAATATCCTTACATAACACTGTAGCATACTGCACATGTGCTAACTATATATTGTGCATGCGGGATCACATAAACAACTTGCTATTGTGTGTAGATGTCTCTTTGCCACTTAGTGTAACTCTGCTTTTATTACAACACAAATTGTTACATCCCCTGACTTCTCAGGAAAGCCAAAAGCCTTTGGTGGGGATGGGGAGCTGAACCAGACACTGTCAGCAGAGTTCTCTTTACTGGACTAAAGAGTTTAATTCCTCACCCAGGATTTCCCAATATCTGTAGTCCTCTACAAAATAACATACTCTTTTTGACCATATTTTGGTATAAAGTGTGAGATGTTGATTTATGCCTAGTTTCAGTCAAACTGCTTTTTAGTTTTGCCATCAATTTTTGTCAGATGTCATATTCTAAACAATAAAGCTTGGACCTTTCAGTTTATCAAACACTAAATTACAATGATCATTTACTTCTATGAACTGAGTAGCTGGGCAGCTAAGTAGAGGAACAGAGAGAATGCTGGGCCTAGAGTCAGGAAGACCTGGAGTTCAAACCCAGCTTTAGACACTTATTCTCTGTGTGGCCCTGGGAAAGTCACTTAACCCTGTTTGCCTCAGTTTCTTTATCTGTAAAATAAGCTGAAAAGGAAAATGGCAAGACACTCCACTATCTTTTTTTTAAATTTTTTTCCTTTATTATAGCTTTTTATTTACAAGATACATGCATGGGTAATTTTTCAGCACTGACAATTGCAAAACCTTTTGTTCCAATTTCTTCCCTCTTTCCCCTTACTCCCTTCCCCAGATGGCAGGTAGACCAATACATGTTAAATATGTTAAAGTATATGTTAAATACAATATACGTATGCATATCCATACAGTTATTTTGCTGCACAAGAAGAATCGGACTTTGAAATAATGTACAATTAGCTTGTGAAGGAAATCAAAAATGCAGGCGGACAAAAATAGAGGGATTGGGAATGCTATGATGCCACTCCAGTATCTTCGCAAGAAAACCCCAAATTAGGTCATAAAGAGTAGTACACAGATGAAACAAGTGAACAACAACTTGTATAGCTAATGTATTCTACTGCTCTAGCACTCTGTTTCTTAGTCACTATCAAATTGCTTTGATAATTACTGCTTTGTAATATAGTTTAAAATCTGGAACTGCTAGATTTCTTTACTTTTCTTTATTTTTTTATTTAGTCTCTTGATAGTCTTGATCTTTACTTCTTTCAGATGAATTTTGTTACTATTTTTTTCTAGCTCTATAAAATAATTCTTTGATAACATCATTGGTATGACACTGAATAAGTAAATTTATGTAGTTGGAATTGTCATCATCATATCAGCTCAGCCTACCCATGTGCAATTAATATTTCTCCAAATTTTTAGATTTGTATTTGTCTGAGAAGTGTTTTGTAATGATGTTCTTATAATCCCTGATTTTCTCTTGGTAGCTAGATTCCCAGGTATTTTATATTATCTGCAATTACTTTAGTTATTTATTGCAATTATTTTAAATGAAATTTCTCTTTTTATCTTTTCCTGATGATTTCTATGGGTTTATGTTATATTCTGAGACTGCTGAATTTATTGTTCAAATGTTTCCTCCACTTCCCCTCATTTTTCTTTTCATTGTAAACACTCTTCCTTCTTTTATGTGAGATAATTCCCCCATTTTTCTTCTCCCTGTCTCCTTCTTCCACTACATCCCTCTTCCTCACTCCTTAATTTTTTTTGAGATCATCCCATTATAGTCAGTTCATACCCATGCACTCTATTTATATATACTCCTTCTAACTTCCATAATAATGATAAAGTTGTTAGGAGTTAAATGTGTCATCTTCCCATATAGGAATATAAGCAGCTTAACCATATTGAGCCCCTTATGATTTCTCTTTTGTATTTAATGTTGTTAATGTTTAATGTTTTTAATGTTTTTTCTTGAGTCTTGTACTTGAAAGTTAAGTTTTCTATTCAACTCTGATCTTTTCATCAGAAATGTTAAAATTCTTCTATTTCATTAAATATACATTTTTCTTCTGAAGGATTATACTCACTTTTTGCTGGGTAGATTATTTTTGATTTTAATAATCTCTCTTTTGTCTTTGGAATATCATATTCCAACACCTTTGCTCTTTTAATGTGGAAGATGGTAAATCTTGTGTGATTTTGACTTTGGACTGGTTCTTTCCAGCTGCTTGTGTGAGATGTAAGTCCTAGATTTTAGAGCTAAATGCTCTGGAATTTAGCAATAATATTCCTAGGAGTTTTCATTTTGGTATCTCTTTCATAAAATGACCAATAGATTTAAAAAATTTCTCTTTTGCCTTCTGGTCCTAGATATCTGGGCAATTTTACTTGATAATTTCTTGAAATATAATGTTTTGTCTCTTTTTTTAAATTATGGCTTTTAGATAGTCTAATAATTCTTAAATTATCTTTCCCAGTCTATTTTCTGGATCTGTTGTTTTTCCAGTGAGATATTTAACATTTTCTTGTTTTTTTTTTATTCATTTGACATTTATTTCTTGATGTTTTCTGGGATTATTAGCTTTTACTTTGCTCAATTCTAATTTTTAAGGGATTATTTTTTTCAGTGAGCTTTTATACCTCTTTTTCCATTTGGCCAATTCTGCTTTTTAAAGACTTCTTCTCTTCAGTAAATTTTTGTTCCCCTTTTATTACCAATTTGTCCAATTCTGTTTTTTAAGGCATTATTCCCTTTTAATAATTTTCTTTTATGATTCTCATTTCTTTCCCCAATTTTTCCTCTACTTCTCTTATTAGTTTTTGCATCTTTTTTGAGCTCTTCCAGGAATTCTTTTTGGACTTTTCAATTTACTTTTTTCTTCCAGCCTTTGCTTTTAGCTATTTTGACATTGTTATCTTCTGAGCTTGTGTCTTAATCTTACCTGTCACTATAGTAGATTTTTAGGGTCAGGTTCTTTTTGTTGTTACTGCTTGATCATTTTTCCTTTTATTTATTGGAGGGGACAGTGACCCAACCTTTAGGCTTTTTCCTGATGCTATTTTCAGACCTACTTCTGGAGATCTGTACATTTTCAGTGCTTCCAAAGTGGTATGATCCAAGGAAGCAAATAGTCACTGCTTTCCTGCTTGTGCTATGTTCTTTAACCAGGAAGTGACCTTGTTTCCTGAAACTACAAATGCTAGCACTTCCTTCTGCCTTAGACCTAAGACTAGGACCCCTATACTCTTGTGAGTGACCACAAGAACTCTGCCATGCAACTGAGACATGGTGTTTAGGAGCCCAGGTCTCAGTCTCTCCACAAACGGTAAAGGGGCCTAGCAACTGGTCAGAAATAGATTACAGGGACCTTTTGTGGCAATAGATTCAGGATCTTGTTGCAACCCAGAAAGCTATATAGGCAATTTCATCAACCTTTTGTCATTTCTGCCACTCCAGAATTCTACTTGAGTTATTATTTTAAAGTTGTTTAGGAAATGTTGGGAAAGTTCAGCTGTTTTGTTGCCTTTCTCCACCATCTTGGCTCCATCCCCTCCAGATGGCTTTCAGAATAATTTTTTCTAACTTGAAAAAAATAATACTTTATTTGTTTAATAGGTTTAGAACTAATATAAACTATATAAATAGATAAGGCATTATGGTTAGTTTTATTATATTGTATCAATCTATCCACAGGCAATTAACATTTCTTCAATTATTTATTTCTGCAAAATCTTAGTTATATTTATAGTTTCTGGCAGAAAAACTCCTAAATATTTTATGTCTTTTGTTGTTACTTAACAGAATTTCTCTAACCTTTTCCTGATGGACTTTTTGGGTTTTTTGGCATACACAGTAATGCTAATGATTTGTGTGGATTTACTTTTTATCTTGTGACTTTTCTTAATTTGTTATTTGTTTCAATTAATTTTTTAGTTTATACTTTAGTAAAGCATCATGATTATCATCTGCAAAAAAGCAATTTTTTTTTCTTTTTACCTATGCTTATTCCTTTGATTTCTTTTTCCTTTATTATTATTATAATTAATATTTCTAGAATTATGTTAAATAGAAGTAGTAAAAATTCTCACCCTTTCTTTATTTGCAAAGCCCTCTAGCTTTTCTATATTAAATATAATATTTGTTCTTGGATTTAGATAGATATTTACCATATTAAGGAAAAGTCCACTTATTCCCATGTTCTCTAGTGTTTCTAATAGAAACAGATATTGGATTTTGTCAAAAGCCTTGTCAGCACCTTTTGATATAATCAATTTTTATTACTAATATGATTTATTATTTTTATAGTCTTATATTGAATCAACTCTATATTTCTGGTAAAAATCCAATCTGATCATAGCATATAATTGTATAATTCAGAGTAAACCCTGAAACTGTCCAAACTTTCCTCTGGAAAAGTCTCACCTTTCAGGACAGTTAAGTAGTCTCATTCAGTTGGAGATCTTGACCAGGGATGAGGTGGAAGTTTGAGTGGAAGATTAGTCTGAAACCACTCCCAGTAGCTCAAAATTCCAAGATAAGTAATCTCTTTTCAATTGAAGATCAACACCTGAGGCATTGTTAACAATTGAGTGAATCTTATTCAATTTTGAATGGAAGTCTAAGCCTCAGAGGGCTAATAAAAGACAACTCTGAACCCTGAATCTTCCCAGAAGTCCTAAACAGGATTATGCTTGTCAAGGAAACTGTTTTCTTAGCAAGCTGTCCTGCCAGGAGTTTTTGCCTACTGATGAAGATATTCTCTTCTCATTGTTAATCTTTCCTATCTTCCTAATAGGACCTTGCCCACTGAGAAATCTGTCCTGCTAGCAAACTGGTTTCTCAGTACCAATAAATCCCTTTTGCCACACAAATTCTGGATTTTTTAATTCTTTCCCATAGGACCTACGCCTCTGAGCAGAGGAGATTTCCCACCCTAATTCTTGTACCTCATCACAAGTACCATTGATTTCATCAAAATCTATTTTTTTTTTAAGTTCATTTTCAAGAGACTGAATGAGAATCAAAACATATTGTTTTCACCTTTTTGGTTTGTTTTTGTCTTTTGCTTTGTCACTTTTTTTTTAGATCATTTTAGTATTCCAGGAAAAGGTTACAAAAGTAAAAAAAGTTTACTTAATATTATTAATTTTTCTTGAGATATTTGATTGAATTTGTTTGTAAGTTTGTCTGGTTCTATACTATTTTCTTTTATTTATGGTTTATTCAATTTTTTGTTATGTTGGGTTATTTAATAAATCTATTTTTTGTTAACTTGAGTGTTTTATATTATTGTATTTATTAATTTTCTTTGTTATAAATTTATTATTATATAATTGAATTAAAATTCTTATTTTATTTGTTTCTTTGTGAATTTTCCTTTTTGACATGAACAATTTTATTTTCTTATCTCTTTTTTGATCAGTTTGTTTACAGTGTATCTTTTATTCTATGCTAACAATACAAGGAGCTAAAACAGCTTCTTCTTGTTTTGTCATTTCTAATTTTTTTGTTTCAATTTTATTAATCTTTAATTTTTGAAATTTCTACTTTGTTGTTTAATTGGGGATTTCTGATTGCTATTTGGGTGGGTTTTTTGTTGTTGTTTCATGCATGCCTAATTCTTTTTTTTTTTTTTCTTTTGTTAAAAAAAGCTTTTAAATTTTAAATTTTAAAATTTTTCCCCTCAGAATTACTTTAGTTGCAACCCATAAGTTTTGGAATATTGTCTCATTTTCATTTTCTTTAATGAAAGTTTCTATTTAAAAAATAATAATTTGCTCTCTGACCCACACTTCTTAGAATTTTGTTTTTAGTCTCCAAATATTTTAAAATAATTGTAGGTGTCTATTAGTATAGATAATTTTATTGCAATGAGTTCAGCCAAAAATGTGCTTATTTCTATTTTTCTACTTTTTGTGAAACATAGTCAGATTTTATATTGATTCCAACTACAGCTGAATGGCATATAAATTCTATTTCCATTCAGTAATTTTCCTAAAGCTCTATTCAGGTTCTTAATATCTTATTTTTTATTGTATTTGTCAAGATTTGAAAGAAGTATACTGAGTTCTCTTATTGTTATGGTTTTACTATCATTTTCTTTCTCTAAGTTGACTTTTCCTTTAAATTTTTGATATTGTCTGATGTGGCGCATACAAGTTAAATATTGATATTGATTCATTAGCTTTTATAACATTTATATTTACTATTTCATCTGAAATCATGATATCTACCCCCCACCTTTTTTAAATTTGACTGAAGTATAATAAATTTTGCTCCAATTTCTCATTTTAACTCCATGTGAATTTTAGTTCGAAGGAAAGGTGCAAGGGTATGGGATTTTGCAGAGAGGGAGTACTGAGGCCCCCTCGACCTTTGACGCACAATAAGTTTTCTGCCACATTGCAGAAAAGCCCTTGTTGAGCAAGGAGCACTGATTTGTGATGGTGGGAATAAGTGTAAACCAAGGGTCACAGCCAGTGGTAACATAAACAAGGTTTCGAATGGGGCCTCTTGCCTGTGAGCAAACTGTTGATTTGCTGGATTGGCTCTCCCCCACTGGTAGATAACATGCATATGCAAAGCCCATGAGCTGCTTCTCTGAATGGTGATTGGGGATTGCCTACTGTCCATGCACTGATTACACTTGCAAAAATGTATATCAACAAGACTGTACAGCAAAATAGACTGGAGCTCTTTTCACACTCTATGAGTCTCCCATCTCATTCATCTTGCCTCTGAGATCAAAGGGCTCATATGCTATGAGCTCTTAAAACATGGCTGCAACAGGAAGGAGTAGCCTGTTTTTTTGTAAACAACATATTGTTTGATTCTGTTTTCTAATGACTTCTGCTATCCTGATTGGGTGGAAGAGTTTATACCATTCATGCTCATTGTTATGATTGTTAATTATACATTTTTTTTCATCCTGTCCACTTGTACTTTTTGTTCTCTTTATATATATGTAAATATGTAAAAAGGTTTAAAAGAGAGGAAGTTTGCCTGATATTTGCAATCTATAAAGGAAGCAGCAAAATTTCATTCTGCCACAGTTCTCTTCACTTTGTCCTATCCCAGATTCCAGATTTTTACTTTCTTCCTGTTATTTTAATCTCCCCTTCAAGTTTTTTCTTCCAACATTCAAGTTTTGTTTTCCTATCCTCTACTCCCTCTTAAAATGTTCTCTCTACTTATCTTTGTCATTTCCTCTTGATTTACTTTTGAATTTAATGTATTTCTATAGCAAGATCTGTGATCTGTATATATGGATGTATAATTGTCTTCTATCTTATTTTAATGAATTAGGATGAAAGTGAGCATCATAAAATGCTCATTCTTCCCACCCTTTCCTCTATAATTATTCTTCTTTTAATTAATTTATATTATGTGATACTAGTTTTTCTCTCTTTCCTTATTTCTCCTATAGTACAATCCCCGTTATTCCTATGTTTATCTTTTCCACAGATCACCAAAACACAACAAAACTACCTAGATCCTCTGTGATATTTACCTTTTCCTGCTATCCTTAATGATATCCTTAATGTTTCCTTATCATATTTTAATATGATATGAATTCATTTCCATATTCTCTGCCAATTAAAACAAAAATGTATACTTTGTTTCTCTTAGCTCCTATATACCTGTTAATATTTGTCTACCAAATGATAAGATATGGGGTGATACCCCAAAAGTATACAGAGCTAGAGACAAGTGCCACAAGTTTAGACATACTCCAAATCAAAGGGTGAAGGTTTCTAGGTCAGTTGTTTTTCATATTTATTAGTTTTCTTCTTATTTTTCCCCCAATGTTTTGATTTTTTTTCTTAATAAGTCCTCTTTTTTGTCCATTCTAATTTTTAAGGACATCCTTTTTTCCTGATGCTTTATTCTTGTGTAGTGTCTCTCTTCCTTGGGATTTACTCTCTGGCCATTTTGCAATCCAAAGTATTTCTTCACAACATTTAGTCCTTTGCATGGTTTTCTTGTGCTTGTACCAGATTCCATTCTTCCACTCCTGAATGCTATGAGCAGGCCCTGACCTGTACCAGAAGGGGGGTGAAGGGAACGGTGTGACTAGATTCTTCCTTCTTACCATAGAGTTCAGGAGCTGCCTCCAAACTAGATTCCTACCATGGAGATTCAGATTTCCCTGTCCTGAGGCCTTTCTCCTGACCAGAGAGGAGTGTGGGGTCTCTAACTTCTAGGTTCTACTGGACTTTTGGCTGTGTTGGTTTCTACTTAACTATTGCTCTAGAGATGCTTTGTGTTACATTTTCTGAACTACTCTGCCTTGTCTAGTTGAGGGTTTCTGAAGGATTACATTAGTTATTCTGTTCATCCCATGATTGGGTGGAAGAATTTACAGAGGATTCTCATGATTTCCTTTTTAAATGGTGTATTTTAAAGCTTTATTAATCTGTTATTAAGAATCTGGGCTATTAAAGGTCATGGTATACTGTCATCTTCCCCCATCACAATTCTCACAAACCATTGCAACTGACTTTTGGCAAATTGGTACAAACTCCAGTTGCTGAACCTTTGATGGCTTTTTCAACCTTTCAAGGCTCAAAACATTATAATTGACTCTGTTCCATCTCCAGCAGATGAAATCTTCTTCACCTAAGAGCAGAAAAGAATGAAACATGGGACCCTGGAGTCAGAAGGCCCTGAGTTCAAGTCTAACCACAGACATTTAACACTTAAGGGCTGTGTGATCCTGGGAAAGTCACTTAACCTCAATTTCCTCCAGAGGAAAAAAAAGAATGAAACAGATTCCATGTCCTCGTAGGCTTATGGTAGTAAGGTGGGGGGAAAAGAGACCACTAGTGCTACCTCTTTCTGTCAAACTGAAAATAAATGATCAAAGAGCCACAGAGGTTATGCAAAGTTGCACACCAACTGTTAACTCTGAAAAAATAAAATAAACCAAAGAGCCACAAAGATTATAGCAAAAGCTTTATGCCAACTGAGAACTCTGAAAAATAAAACAAAATCAAATGGCTTACAGCGATTATAAGCAAATGCTTTCTTGACATGTGAAAATTACAGAAATCCTTGCCTCTATCATGATCAGTTTGAAAATATATGAATTGCCCAGTTAATGTCTTCTGGATACACATTCAGTTCTGGCTCAACAAACAAAACAAATTACTTTCCGGAGGGAAAATCTTTTAAACTTAAAATTTGAAAACTTTCTTTAACAACAACAACAACCACAAAATGAATTAGGCACGCAACAACAAAATGAATTAGGCACGCAAAAACAAAAAATACTCCAAGTTGAGGGCAAAGGTCTCAATTTCACATTATTAAATAATTTCAAAAGAACGTTTACTGAACTGATCCACCTATTTTGAAGAACAATTTGGAACTATGCCCAAAGGGCTATAAAACTGTGCATACTCTTTGATCTGGCAGTGCCACTTTTAGGTCTTTAATCCAATGAGGTCACAAAAGAGGGAAAAGGACCCACATGTGCAAAAATGTTTGTAATAGCTCTTTTTTGTTGTGGCAAGAAATTGGACATTGAGGGAATACTCATCAATTGGGAAATGGATGAATAAGTAATGGTATATGAATGTGATGGCATACTTATTGTTCTATAAAGAATGATGAACAGACTGATTTCAGAAAAGCCTGGAAAGACTTATATGAATTGATATAAAGTGGGTGGAACCAGGAAAACCTTGTTCACAATAACAGTGAGAATGTGTGATGATCAACTATGATAGACTTAGCTCTTCTCAGCAATACAGTGATTCAGCATAACTCTAATAGACTTTGAATGGAAAATGTCATCTGCATCAAGAGAAAGAACTATGGAGTTTGAATATGGATTGAAGCATACTATTTTCCCTTTTTTGTTGTTTTTGTTGTGATTTTTCCCTTTTGTTCTGATTTTTCTTTCCTCAAAATGATGAAGGAAAGCTTGCTTTCTAGATTCCCACCCTCTCCTAGTTAATAATGTAAATTGCCCTTTAACTCACAAATCCTGATCCCTTTGAATTCCAATAGAAGATCTGACCTGTTCCCAGCCCCACCCGGATATGAGCCAACTTTGGGGCTACATCCGAAAGCCCCTCGAGCTAAGTCTCCTATTATAAAAAGGCCATGCTGGGAACCCCTCTTTGCAGAGATTCCAAACATGGCTACCATGTGAGGACCCTCTGTCCACTGGACCCTCTGTCCACTGGACCCTCTGTCCAGTGCCCTCCTTATCTCTACCTTCGCCTATACTTTAACTTTGCTTATCTAATAATAAACCTCTTTTATCAATCTAGCTCTCCGGGCCAATAAATGCTTTTATTGGGAACTTGCGAAGTTACTAGACACCTTGCGCCGAATCTGTACCCCAAACCTGCCACTAGACCTTAACCCTAATTTCATTTAGGTACCCCAAAGCTAGACCTCAACATTATGACCCATATGGAATTATGTTTAAAAAAAAAAATTCACCTTTCACAAGTCCTCTGCTTATTCTCCCCAGACTAGACCCTCATTGGCTACTATACTATTATATTTATAAGTTCTTTAGTGCTTGAGGGATATAAGTAAGTTCTGAAATCCTGAAGCAAAAATTTCAAAAGAGGGGCAGCTAGGTAATACAGTGGATAGAATACCAGCCCCGAAGTCAGGAGGACCTGAGTTCAAAGCTGACCTCATATATTTAACACTTCCTGGTTGCATGACCCTGGGCAAATCACTTAACTCCAATTGCCTCAGGGGAAAAAATGTTTTTCAAAAGAACAGATGTATCCCACTTTTTTTTTTTTTCTTGAGCTCATGCCATCTTTGGAAATATGTCTATACTTATTATTGTCTTTTTTAATAGGAATCAAAACAATGAATCTCATTTGGGTTTTCTGTCATACAATCCCATTATCTATCAAAGAATTTCTCTTCCTTTATGAATTCCTTGAGGGAGGGAATTGGCTTTCCTCTCTTTTTTGTATCCTTGTGTGGGACAGTATCAACCACAAAAACAATCAGAGACTCTGAGAGTAAGAAAAAAGCTAATAGGGATTTATTACAAAAGAACATCTCCTATCTGATAAGGTGTTTGTCAATAAAAGAAGTGCAAATTAAAAAATGCAAAACACAGGATTAAATAGTCTGAATCCAGAAAGCCCCACTGCCACTCCTGGCCTTTTCTTCCATTGTTTGAGGGAGTGGGGGTTCACATTCTAATCTTGAAAATCTAAACCAGAAACAAAAAAATACCTGGCCTTTAAAAAAGATACTTAAATGCTAATTAAGAGGTGGTGGGAAACCAAAAGGGACAACCATCTGTAACATTTTTTTTAGCTATAATTCTTCTTGTTATTATAAAGTCTCAAGTCACAATTAAGGTACAGTTTAAGGCTATAATTTCATGAGAATATCTTCATTAATTACACACAATCCTTCCTCTTTTATTTATTATCCTTTCAAGACCTTGTTGAGGGCTGAGAGACACCCTCTCTCTAGTGATGGGGTCTCTAGGCCAGTGTAGCAGGTTTTTGCAAAAGAATTCACAGTCTTGATCTTCAGGTGATGTTTTTGGCAAAAAATGGGTTTATTCACTGAGAAACTATTTCCTTAGCAGGCTAATTCCAGATAGGAATTAGCAAAGGCTTGGGTACAGAATCTTGTCTTTTATTTGCCTTTTGTGGTTTGGGGCTAGGAAGTGATTAGGTGCTCATTTTCAAATCAATAAAGTGTACTTATTATTTCCCAGACCAAAGTGATTTCCAGATTAATTGGAGATGGGAGATTCCAGTGGAAACCAGGTAGGAGGGTGGGGATCATCTTTAGGAATTTTCTCAGGCTAGGTGGCCCACCCTCCACAAAGATCAGGGGATATAGTTCTATTACATCAACCTCTCATACCATTCCTGATAGGTTCTGTGGACCTAGAACTGGCCAATTTGGATCTGCAGAAATAGTTAAAAGTTACAGAATTGTTTAAAAATTTAGCAGATTCTGGGGTTTTTGAGACTGTATTAAATTGCTTGGCATTGTCAGCTAAGTTGAGTTGGTCTATTATATTTTTAAGTAGGACTAATTTACATGATTAAAAACCTTCTGAGGGCCAGAATTTGAGGCTTATTTAAAAAAAAAAACCAAAAAAACAAAAATAAAAACAAAATTGCCAAAGGACAAAAACCACCTTCTCTGGGATTTTTCAAGCTGCTCAGGTCTGTGGAATCTCTCGGGATAGGGTGATGTCCCTAGCTGACCTGAATTCTGTTATTTGTGCTGGTGCCTCCAACATCTTTGACATAGGTCCCCCCAATCCCCACATTTCTGGCATGGAGGGTGGGCTAGTTATTGAGCCACAGACTTGTATCTGTTCAACTGGGTCCAAATTTCTCAGAGTGAACTGGGCACCCTCCCAAACAAAACGAAAGTATTTAATCCCTCTTCATTTTGGCATTTCATCCCAATTTTTTCTAAAGAGCTATCTTCCTGTGACACCAAATAAGTTTAGAGCTAGCCACTCTCTTTTCTTAAAATTCATAGTATCTTATCCTCTTTTAAAGGAGGACTCATCCAATCTTACCAAAGGAAAATAGGAGAATCCTTATGGACTCGAACCACCTAAAATTTCCCACTATTCAGATGGCTCACCAGATGGCTCATTCAGTTGGTAGAGGAAAGTTAGAGTGTCTCCCCTCTTCACCAGTACTTACTATTCAAAGGGAAATGGGAGCCTTTTACAGACTCTTAACTGCCTAAATTCTCCCAATCCCCATCTCAGTCATTAATCCTCTATCTTTGCTAGCCTACTTCTTGTAAGGGTTTGGAGGAGGAGTCAGGCATTTTGCAATCAGAAAGTAAACAGGCAATATAGTCTCAGACCCCGGGAAATGGTTTCTGAGAAACAGGGACCGCCTCATGGGCGGGACCTCTGGTCGCATTCAGATCCCATTGTTAACAGGGGGCGTGTCCTTCTCTGATTGGCTATGGATATGACCTCAAAGATCCTATTTAAGCTGTGGGGAATAGGAGGTAACTCTTTGATTGGGAATTCATCAAAAATTCACTAGGAGTCAGCAGGAAGTCAGCTAGGGGCAGGATGTGAACTCCTGAATAAAAGATCTAGAGCTTGCACATGGCTATTCTCCAGCACGCTACCATGCATTTAAACCATAATTCTATGAAATGATGGCCAGAGATCTCTGAATAACTCAGACAGAGATAAACTTGGTAAAATTGGTTTAAGCACTGCAGAAGACAGTGACCGTAGATTTCTCTGAGGGCCTGGGAATTAGGAGAGACTGGCAATAGTGAATGCAGAGTGGGCATTAACAAGGGTATTCACAAGAGTAGTGAATGCCTCGTGAGCATTCACATACTTCCATTTTTGCTTTTTCTGAGTGCCTCTCTTTGGGAGTTTAACCTATTGGAGCAGGACTTCTGACCCAAGTCCAAGGACCATCTGAGAACTCTTCGCATGGTGCCTACTCAAGGAGAGACCCCTCATAAACAGGAACTATTCCAGAACAAACCCCCAAACTGTGTGAGCAGTATTGACCGCAAAAAATAAATCAGAGACTCTGAGAATAAGAAAAAGCAAAAGAGGGATTTATTATAATCTCCCGAGAAAGGGCATCTCCCATCTAACAAGGTGTTTGTCAGATGTAAAATATGTAAAATATGTAAAGATGTAAAGTAAAACTGTCTAACACAAGATTAAATAATCTGAATGCAGAAGCCCCAGCCCCATCTGGCCTTTTTTTTCCCATTGTTTGGGGGAGTCTGGGCTTATATTCTAATTGAAAATCTAACCCAGAAACAAAAGAATACATTGCCTTTTAAAAAGATAGTTTTTTAAAGCTAAGAAGTAGTAGAAAATCAGAAGGGACAAACACTTGCAACTTTTTTTTTTTAATTGTAACTCTACTTGCTATCATAAAGTCTCAAGTCACAAGTAAGCTATAGTATAAGGCTATATTTCTTTTTTTAAATTTTAATTTAATTTTATTTAATAATAACTTTGTATTGACAGAATCCATGCCAGGGTAATTTTTTACATTACCCCTTGCACTAGCTTATGTTTCGATTTTTCCCCTCCCTCCCTCCACCCCTCCTCCCCAAGATGGCAAGCAGTCCTATATATGTTAAATATGTTGCAGTATATCCTAGATACAATACATATTTGCAGAACCGAACAGTTCTGTTGCACAGGGAAAATTGGATTCAGAAGGTAAAAATAACTCGGGAAGAAAATCAAAATTGCAAATAGTTCACATTCATTTCCCAATGTTCCTTCTTTGGGTGTAGCTGTTTCTGTCCATCATTTATCCATTGAAACTCAGTTAGGTCTCTTTGTCTTAGAAATCAACTTCCATCAGAATACATCCTCATACAATATCGTTGTCAAAGTGTATAATGATCTCCTGGTTCTGCTCATCTCACTTAGCATCAGTCCATGTAGGTCTCTCCAAGTAAGGCTATATTTCCACGAGAGTGTCTTCACTCAGTTACTTTCACACAGTGAGTGCTTCACAGATGTTTATTAACTGATTATTAGATTCCTAAAATGTTAGAACTGAGAAGAAACATCTAGGCCAATTGACTTATTTTATAAATAAAAAAGCAAAACTTGACAGATCAAATTATCATTCTTGTTGTAGGAAGTCTAATTTTAATTCCTGTTTTTTTTTTTTTTTTTTTTTATGTGTGTATTTAGTGATGAATTTTTTAAAATTCTTCTTTAAAGGTAAAACAAAATAGGCTTATAAACTGTGCTTTGGGGAATTACAGTTCTAACCTCCCAAGCATAATACTCTGATAAACAAGGATTTCAATTCTTTAAATAGTTGTATTAAAATATCACACTGCACAGATAAGATTATTCAGTCTGACTCTTTCATTCCATGACTGAATGCAGAAGCTGCTAGGAATAGAAAGTTGGAGAAAACAAAGGGAAGTTGTAGATTAATGCCTAACTTGTTGCTGAACATTGGTGGGAAAAAATGAGGGAAAATAAAAACTACCACTCATATTACTTTCTCCTATTGTCATATAAATTCTGTAATTTTCCTAGGTACTTAGTACTAAATCTCAGAATTTAGTAGCATTTGAATGCTTGTAATTCAATGCTAATTTTCTTTGGGTAGCATAAAAAATTTCCAGTTTAAGCAGTTAAACTAGTTTTTATAACAAAATATTCTTTCAATATATCATTTAATATAGTTTTTCTTCCCTTAAATGAAAGAGTATTTTAAGGCAATTTGTATTGTTCAGATACATGCATATAAAAATAAGGAATACATCGAAATGATAGTTTCTTAATCCAATCTGTGATTGAGTTGTAGGGAATTCCCTACCAGGACATTTCAGTTACCAATACAGATAAACAACTATTCTATCAGTCTGAAAAAGTTGGCTGGTGCACAGAGAGGTTAAGTAAGTTAAGTAGGGTCACACAGCCAGTATATTTCAGAGACAGAACTTGAAGCCAGGTTTTTAGGACTCTGATGCTATTTCTTCCTTTATTGACCACATCCACTTCATCCCCTGTTCTTGGCCTGATTCTTGCCCCATTCTGGAATGCTGACTCTGTCTCTAGGACACTGGACTCTGATGGGTGAACTTTTGCCTCTTATTCAGAACTAGCTATTCACCTGACTTCCTCTCCATCTCTAACAATTCCATTCTCCCATTTTTACTTTTACTTCTTATATATACATTGTCTTCCCCAATTAGAATGTAAGGTCCTTAAGGGCTAGGACTGTCTCTTATTTGTACACTCATCTTAAGAGTTTAGTACATTGCCTGGCACACAGTGAGCATCTTTCTATCTCTGTCTCTGATTTTACTTATATAATTTGTTTGAAGAAAAGAACTTTTCTTTTTTTTTTTTTTGGAGGGGAGGAGAAAAGGAAGAGCCTGTTTCTAATTTATTATGTATAAATTAACTATTCCACATTATTCTGTTAAAATTCTTGTTCCATTTTAGAGGATGACTTCAAGTTAGTAAGGTGAAATCTTGCTTTTAGCATAACAACCAAGTTTTTTTCTAATGATATCCTAGATCTTGAACTGTTGGGCAAATAGCCTGTTTTTTGTATTTAAACTTCACGATGATGACAATGGCAGATAATTTACTTTTTCTTATGTGATCTACCCCTCTTTACTAATTTCAGTCCAAATTCTTTGACTATGTGCTTGCTTTCGCCATCTCTCATTGTCCACACCAGTCTTAGCCTGTTGAAATATTATCTCATAGTCCTTTATAAGAATGAATATTTTATTTCATATAATTATAACCTGTGGAGCAGTACCACCTCCTCTATTAATTTATAAATTTAAAAAAGAGGAACTAGTCTCTTTTAAGCATTTTTTTTACTATATTTTATTCATCTTCATATCCTTCAACCTTTATAACAGTTCCTCACACACAGAGATTACAGAATGTCAGATTATAAGAAGCCACTTTTCTACAACATACCTAATTTCCATCACCTAGATTGTACTTCATGATTTCCAGTAACAGTGAACCCATTCTCTTCCAAAGTCTCACTATTAGTTCAAATTATTAGAAAATTCTTCTTTATGTAATGCCAGAGAAACTAAGGCAAAATAGAGATTAGAGAGTTTTTAATAATTTATTTGAAAGGGAGAGATTGTGCTGGGGGCATGCTGTTCCCAGGGCTGATGTCCAAAGCATCCAGCAACCAATGTGAGTTCTCAATGACATATATATGCAAGTGGCTCCAAGCTACCAGGGGGTAGACCGAGGCAGAGGCAGGGGAGGAGTCAGAGCTCTGAGAGTTGGAATGGAGGACTATCAATCTGGTTCTGACAGGGTGAGGGGAGGCACCAGACATTCTGATGAGTTGGGATCAAGAAAAACAATGACAGAATTGGGGGAGGCATAGGACATTTTGATAAATAGGGAGGGTCTGGGGATATGATGTCTAAGATAGATCTTTCTCCTTATCAAACATCCTGATGATTAAGAGGGAAGGGTGGTATTGCAATTTGGGGATTGGGGCAGAATAACTGAGATAAGACAATTCAAGGACTCTGGCATAACATTTACATCAAACCTAAACCAGCATTTTTTTGCTCTTGATTCTGCCCTCTGAGGACAAACTGAAAAAAAAAAAAAATTCCTCTCAAGTGATTGCCCTTATAGCACTTGAATGATGCTATCATTTTTCTCCTAAATCTTTTCTTCTCATGCCTAATATCCCCAATATCTCGTTTTCTTTCTCTCCTTCCCTCTCTTCTCCTTCCCTCTTCCTCCTTTCCTCCCTTCCTCTCTCTGTCTCTGTCTCTGTCTCTGTCTCTCTCTGTGTGTCTTTCAGATTTCTTTCAGATTTTTTTAGGTAAAGTTGAATTTCCATAATGCAAATTTTCATATAGCATGAATTATCTATATATCCAAATTATTCAAGATTCCCTGAAATCTATAACAGAGATAGCTTTATTTGACAAGCTTCTGATCAGAAATCTTAACTAGACATAAAACAAAGAGGTCACCAAAAGTTTTTCATTTTGTCAAGATCAAAATCCAGGGCTAAAAGCAGAATCCTTCTTGGGAAAGAGTATTAGATGTTTACATTTGCAAATTACATTATGCTAGTTGCCCTAAACCCCAAGAAAGCTGTAATTACCTGGAAGAGAACTATAACCAATTAAAGGAATTTGGCCTATCCATCTACACAAGAAAAATTAAATGGATAAAGAATATCTGCTGACAAGATCATAACACACAGTTAAATTAAAAACCTTTAATTCTTGTTTGTCATATGGCTAAGTGGTTAGTAATATAGGTATATACATATATATTTATCTCTAAATATCTGAGACAGACCATACAAATGGACCATTTGGATGCAGAATTAAAAAGGAACAGTAGACTAGATTGCATTTTGGAAATTGTAAAGCTGTTTTTTTGTTTGTTTTCATAATAGTTTTTTATTTTTCAAAATACATGCAATGCAAAGAGTTTTCAACATCCACTTTTGCAAAATCTTGTGTTCCAAATTTTTCTCCCTCCCTTTCTCCTCCCTAGACATCAAGTAATCCAATATAGATTAAACATGCACAATTCTTCTAAACATAATTCCACATTTATCATGCTGCACAAGAAATATCAAGTCAAAAGAGGAAAAAAATGAGAATAAAAAAAGCAAGCAAACAACAATAATAAAGGTGAACATACTATGTTGTGATCCACCTTCAGTCTCTACATCTCTTTCTAGATGTGAATGACTCTTTTCATCACAAGTCTATTGAAATTGCCTTGAGTCACCTCAGTATTGAAGAGTCAAGTTCATCACAGATGATCATCACGTAATCTTGTTTCTGTGTACGATTTTTTTTTTTTTTTTTTTTTTGGTTTTTGGTTTTTGTTCCACTCACTTCATTTAGCATCAGTTCATGTCTTTTTAGGTTTTTGTGAAATCAGCCTGTTCATCATTTTGTATGGAACAATAATATTTCATCACATTCATATGCCATAATTTAGTTGGTCATTCCTCAACTGATGGGCATTCACATAATTTCCAGTTTCTTGCCATTACAGAATGGGTTTCTACAAACATTTTTGCATATGTGGATTCTTTTCCCTTTTTTATGATCTCTTTAGGATCCAAATTGAGTAAATACACGGATAGATCAAAGGAGATACATAGTTTGATAGCTCTTTGGACAGTTCCAAATTGTTCTCCAGAATGGTTGGATCAGTTAAGGGTTGAGAAATGTTGAAGGGTGAAAGATACCTTAATAGCAATGGGAGTCCCCAGGCTGGTGTCACAGGTTTTTCGAAAGAATTTGCAGTCCCAATCTGCAAGCCAGGTTTTTGGCAAAAAATGAGTTTATTCTCACTGAGAAACTATTTCCTCAGTGGGCTGCTTCTTGATTAGGAAGATAGCCAAGGTTTGGGTGCTGAATCTTATTTATTAGCCTTCTATGGTTTGGGGCTAGGGAGTGATTAGGGGCTAATTTCTAAATCAATAAAGGGTGATGATTATTTCTTAGACCAAAGTGATTCCCAGATCAATTGGGAAGTGGGAGATTCCCAAGTGAATCAAGTAGCTTTCTCAGAACTGAGAGATTCAGGTGGGTAGAGATCACTTTTAGGAATTTCTCCAGGCCAGGTGGCCTATCATCCACAAAGATCTGGGAGATATAGTTCTATTACATCAAATTTACAACTCCACCAACTATATATTAATATTTCAGTTTTCCTCACGTCTCCTCTAACATTTATCATTATTTTTTCCTGTCATCTTAGTCAATCTGAGGGGAGTGAAGAGGAACCTTAGAGTTGGCTTAATTTGCATTTCTCTAATCAACAGTATTTTTTCATGTGACTAGAAATGGCTTTAATTTCTTCATCTGAAAATTGTTCATATCCTTTGACCATCTGGGAAATGGCTTTCATGCTTATAAATTTGAGACCGTTCTTTATATGTTTTAGAAATTAGACATTTATTAGAAACAATTGATGTAAAATTTATTCTAATCTTGGCTGCATTGATTTTGTTTGTACAACCCTTTTTAATTTAATATAATCAAAATTATCTACTTTTCATTTCAAAATGTTCTCTAATTCTTTGACCATAAATTCCTTCTTTCTTCACAGATCAGAGAGGTAGACTGTTGGAGACAGGAAACAAAGAGCCAAGAAGAACGTGACGACCTGTTTGTAAACTCTGACACGGTTAGCTAAAACATTGTGAACAAACAATACGTCCTAAATTCCTGAGACAAGATAATGAGTGTGTCCCAGGAAATTGGCCATATCCGCCCTGGAACTAGATAACTAGTATGCCCCAGGATGTCAGGCACCCCTGTGGTCTGACATTCTTCTCTTTACATTGCAACCCCCCACCCAGAAAACGCAGGCAGTCAAACCATATATAACTAAGCTCCATTTTTCAATAAATGAGACCTTTTTCCACTGCAATGTAGTCTCCCTCCTCCTTCTCGCCCGTTTCTCTTGCAGGTCTTAGTCGTTTCCTCGACACCCCACTAATTACAAGGTCCTGCTGGACAGGACAATAGACTTCCTTGTTCTCCTAATTTACTTATATTATCCTTTATGTCTAAATCATGAACCCATTTTGACTTTATCTTGGTACAGGGTGTTAAGTGTTGGTCAATGCCTTGTTTCTGCCATGCTATTTTCCAGTTTTTCAAGCAATTTTTGTCAGATTGTGAATTCTTATCCCAGAAGCTGGAGTCCTTGGGTTTATCAAACACTAGATTACTATAGTTATTGACTATTGGGTCTTGTCCAATAGTCCTATTTCAAACTTATTCCACTGATTCGTTACTCTATTTCTAAACCAGTACCAAATGATTTTGATGATTATTGCTTCAAAGCTGTTTTTTAATAATCTCAAAATTCTTTCCAAAACAAAGATTCTTATGTTTTTTAATACCAATATTCTTTAAGTGTTACATAGCTGAAAGTCATGGAATACAATCTCTAAGATGTTAACAATAGAGCTCATAAGGCAGGGAAAAAGACTCACTTGTGCAAAAATGTCTACAGTAGTTCTTTTTGGAGTGACAAAGAATTGGAAAATGAAAAGATGCCCATCAATTGGGGAATGGCTAAATAAATTATGGTATATGAAAGTAACAGTATTATTATATAAAAAATGAATAGGGTAATTGTAGAAAAGCCTAGAAAAATTTACATGAACTGATGTTGTGAAGCAAGCATAACCAGGAAAACCACAAGAAGAAGATTGTGTGATTATCAACTATGATAGACTTGTATCTTCTCAGCAATTCAGTGATTCAAGGCAATCCCAATAAACTTTGGATGGAAAATGCAATCTGCATCCAGAGAGAGATCTATAGAGACTGAATATGGATCAATGTACATTATTTTCAGCTTTTATTTTCTTTCTCATGGTTTTCCCTTGTGTTCAGATTTTTCTCTTCCAATCTGATTCATATGAAATATGTAAAAAATGAATGTATATGTATAATCTAAAAAAAACTTAGTGGGCAGGGTGTAAGAAGTATATGATAATTTAAGAACTTTGAGATGAACTAAAAGATTTCATCAGGGAAATGTATGAGGTGAAAAAAATTAGAAAGTCATCTAGTGAGATCAAAGTATAACATAAGTTGCTGTACTGGAATCCCTCTATGCTACTTCACTTGGTATTCTATTTAGCACCCATGGATTTAATTACCAAGTAACTGATGATTTTCACATCTATCTTTTTTGTCCCAGTCTCTCTGCTGCTCTCCAATATCATGTCCAACTGCCTTTGAGAAATATTCAAAATACCCTCTCCACTCCTTCTATTCTCTATTGTTTTAGAAGGCAACATAATTTCTTCTAAACCCTCAATCTCACAACATAGAAGTCATCCTAGATTTGTCACTATCTCTCACTTCCTACATCCAATATATTGTCAAGGTCTATAAATTTTACCTTTACGATAAATCTTCAATATCTATATCCCCTCTGGGCATTTGAATTAAGAGTAAATGCAATGATTAATCTTGGTTATTGAAGACAAACAATGAAATAAATGTCCTTCTCTCAGTAAACAGATGAAAAAATATATTGTACCTTTTGGTTATATAAGGTCTTTGGATCAGATGATTTTTATATTTGTTTTCCTTTGTTTTGGAGAATATTATATATGTCAAGAATCATCTTTGGGGGGATATACTAGATGATCTGGGAATATAGTTTGGATCTTTGGGATAGGAAATTATTCAGGGAGGGAACTTCTTCCAACAAAGGTAAGCCAAAATCTTCTTAACTCATAGTTTTGCAAGACCATTTGGAATTCTGAGAAGTCAAAGTTAAGCCCTGACTTGTCCAGTCAGCATTGTGTATTTGAGGTCAGACTTGAATCCCGGAATTTCTGCCTTTAAGGCCAGTTTCTCTATTTACTGTATCATTGAATTCCAATTTAAGAATTAAAAAAAAAATGTACAAATTTTGTACAAAATCTGGTTGTCAATTAGTGAAGGGACACTGATGGTGAGATGTTCGATGCTGTCCTATAGCTATGAGCTTAGATACCAAAAAATCTCCCACATTTCTTTCCTCTGTCCTGATGGTCCAGGCAAAAATGATACATGCTTTATAAACAGAGAAAGATTATACAAAATTTTGAAGAAATGTGTAGGTCTCACATGCCTGTGTGTGGTTGGGCACTGTAACTTAAGGGATATTTAGTTCCATACTTATCTAATTTGACCCATCCTTCACTACTAGTCACAAACGTCAGCCCCTAGCCGTTCAGCAGAGAAATGCTACTAGCTCGGGGACTGCCCGGCTTTGCTACCTCAGGTCCAGGTAGCTCCACTGGCTTTCTTTCCCTCAGAAGGGCCGTCCCGGACCCCCAGCAGCTCGGGCCTCCAGGGCCTCCCGGTCGGGGCATCCCAAGGTCACGTGGAGGCGTGCTTCCTCACATGACGGGATTGCAGCTTGACCCCCGGGCTTGGGCGGGTGAAGGCGGGGCCCCATCGAGGGTGGGAGGAGGCGAGCCGGTCCCTCCCTTAGGACCGCCCTTATCGCGCCTCGTTCTGAATGAAGCCTCCGCCTTCCTCCTCCTCCTCCCATCCCCCGGGGGGCGGAGCCGGCGATGGTGGGGCGGAGGCAGGAGGTAGAGGAGGGGGGTTGGCCCTCAGCCCGCCCGGCCCAGCCCGGCCAGGCCATGGAGGTCTACATTCCGTCTTTTCGTTATGAAGAGAGCGAGCTGGAGAGAGGCTACACGGTAGGGTGCGAGTCAGGGTCAGGAGGGAGCCGGCCGGCTTTTGGGGAGGGGAAAAGTAAGAGGAATCTTGAGGGAGAAGTCCCCCGTTCCGAAACCCGACTCCCGGCGGGACGGGCATGCGAGCCCCGCTCCTCTTCCCAGAAAGGGCGGGGTCCCGCGAGCTTGGAGGCGCGTTGTCCTGGAAACCAGTCTCCTCTCCCCCCTCTAGCGTTCCTGTCACCCCATCCCCCACCTTTCTACTAAATAATACCCTTCCCCTCTCTACCTGGGGCTGCCTGGCAACTTCAGCCCATTTTGCTCAGGTCACCTGGGAGGTCTCGCACGGCTCCCTGGCCTGGGTCCTGATCTGAGAGTTCTGAGTACTGTATTCTGTGCACAGTTGCAAAACAGATCCTCTGCTTCCCATCTTGCGGGCTGGGGGTGGTGGGGGTGTTCGGCTTCTGCATTTGCACTTTTGCTTCCTGTGTCCCCTCTGTGGGCCGGCACGGTGGAGCCTACTTTGGCTGCTGTCAAAAAAACAACCCATAGCCCAATCTCTTTCCCACTCTCCCCTCCCTCCCCCCCAAACTCCACAAAGAAAATAAAAAACTGATAAAAATAAAAAAGGTTTTGGGGGTGGGAATGGTGCCCTCCTCCTAGAACCTACAATTGCGAACCTTTCTTCCCTGTCACAAATTAAAAAGGGTTCATGGACTGTCTCTTCAAATAACAAATTTTTGGAGTTGAGTCTCTGTTATTTTTCCCTACTTTTAGTTTTAGAATATTCTAAATGTTTCTTGGTGAGTTGCCTGCCACTCTGTCTTTAAAGTTACTCTCTTTTATAACAAATATGGTTTCTCAGAAGTTTGCAAAATTCAGTGACTTGCATCAAGATGGACAATATTCTAAAAGCACAGATTGCTGGTTGCTTATTAGCTAAAGCTTAATACAAAATTTTCAATTTCAAATAATTTCTAGCATCCCTTCCACCATGGATCATAGACTTGCTTATTGCTAGAAAGGAACTCTGACATCATCTACTGAGTAAATAGATGATTCAGTCCTCTTGTGAATCCCTCCAAGGTCTTACAACTTACAGATAATAAAATTTATTTCTCAGGAGCTGGGTTTTGTTCCAGGTTTTCTGACTCCAGATTAGGGCTCTTTCCATTGTGCAGTACTTCTGGTGTTAACTGCTTTTGAGGGGCTTGTGGTTTCTCTATTAGGGGAGAACACAAATTACAAAAGGTTAACAGTAAAAGATTTAAACATTTGTTCAGAACATATCACTGCCAGTTAACATTTGGACTTTTTATTATTATTTATACATGATAGTTCATCTCCCATCTCACACTGTCTTGTGTGCTTGGAATGCACACTTCTGCTTCTCAGAATCCCTTCAACACAACTATTTTTAATGTGAAATGGGATAAAAAAGCATTAACTACTTATATGTACCAAATACTCTGCTAGTAGAAAATATTACACATTAATTGATTGATTTGATAGTTGTTCTTAGTACTAGAAGAGGATCAGAATGATATCACTATGTTAAAAGTGGAGTTACAGTGCATCTAATCAGATCTGATCAATAGGAGCTTGGAATGCTCTGCCAAGATCTGACACAGATAGTTCTATGAACATTGGGGTAGCCTCAAAGTTTTGGAATTAAGGACTTAGTTTCAAATCCAGACCTGTCATTTACTGCCACTTATCACTTTAGGGAAATCACTTAATCTCTGTGGCTGTCTGTTTCCTCTTTAAAATCAGAGGGTTGGACTATTTGAGGTCTGATTCTTTCTAGCTCTAAATCTTAGTTTTTATTTACACATCTTCTGATAATAGCTTGGTAGCAGACTTTAACTTTTTTTCTTTGTATCATTGTGGTACAATGTAGGTGCTTATTAATTGACAGATAAATGATAGAGACAAGTGCTAAGGAAGTTCACTGGACAAATGAACTTTGAAGGAAAAGGTGGTCAGGGACCACCTTATTAGTTAAGTAATATTGATCATTCCAGGTAAGTGAAACTTCCTTATATTTGAGAGTCATTTAAGATTTTTAATGGGGGAGAGGGGGATTATATGATTAATTTCTGTTTTAGGAAATAATATAATAGGCATTCATCATGTCATAGTGGAAATAGTGGAAAGAGACCTGGTCTCAAAGCCAGGAAGAGCTAGGTTCAAGTCCCATATTAGCTATGTGACTATTTGATTCTTACTCACAGAAACTCAGTTGTAGATAAGAAATAAACCTACCTTGGTAGAGGGAAGTCTGGTACCAATATCTAATTTGATAGGTCACGGATCAAGAAAGAAGAATCACATGGATTGGGGTACACACTGCTGTCCTATAAATATTAAAAGAAGTGAAATTAGATCTCTAGTGCATTATATAAATCTTTCCTTTAGAAGAGGACTCCCTTCTTCATGAAAAAACAGGGACACTGATACATTGTTGGTGAAATTGTGAATACACCCAGCCATTCTGGAAAGCGATTTGGAACTATGCTCAAAAAGTTATCAAACTGTGCATACCCTTTGATCCAGCAGTGCTACTACTGGGCTTATATCCCAAAGAGATTTTAAAGAAGGGAAAGAGACCTGTATGTGCAAGAATGTTTGTGGCAGCCCTCTTTGTAGTGGCCAGGAAGTGGAAACTGAATGGATGCCCATCAACTGGAGAATGGCTGAATAAATTGTGGTATATGAATATTATGGAATATTATTGTTCTGTAAGAAATGATCAGCAGGATGATTTCAGAAAGGCCTGGTAGGACTTACATTAATTGATGCTGAGTGAAATGAGCAGGACCCAGAGATCATTATATATTTCAACAATACTATATGATGATCAATTCTGAAGGCCGTGGGTCTCTTCAACAATGAGATGAACCAAATCAGTTCCAATAGAGCAGTAATGAATTGAACCAGCTACACCCAGCAAAAGAACTCTGGGGGATGACTATGAACCATTACGTAGAATTCCCAGTCCCTCTATTTTTGTCCGCCTGAATTTTTGATTTCCTTCACAAGCTAATTGTACACTATTTCGAAGTCCGATTCTCTTTGTACAACAAAATAACTGTATGGACATGTATACATATATTGTATTTAACTTATACTTTAACATATTTAACATATATTGGTCAACCTGCTATCTGGGGGAGAAGGTGGGGAGAAGGAGGGGAAAAGTTGGAACAAAAGGTCTTGCAACTGTCAATGCTGAAAAATTACCCACGTGGATATCTTGTAAATAAAAAGGTATTAAAAAAATAAAATAAAATTTATACTAAATTAAAAAAAAAAAGAAGAAGAGGATTCCTCTCTCTCCCCCACCCCCAACAATGAGATTAGGTTTTTTTGTTTTTTTTAATCTGGTGAGGTTATGCAGAAGTTTTGGTTTGAGGGAGACTGGAGGCTGGGAGATCACTCAACAGACATTTATTAGACATCTTATTATTCATGGTGATAAGCCTTGGAGATTCCAAGAAAGATAAAAACAGTGTGCCTGTCCTCAAGAAGCTCAAGATCTAATAGGGAGAAAACATGCAAATAACTATGTAGATAAAAGATATATACCGAGTAAGTTAAGGGTACTTTTAAAGGTTAGGGACCAGGAGGGAGAAGCGGAGTGGGAACTGCTGACAAAACACAGGATTTGAGCAGTCTTTTTAAGAAACAAATTTTTATTGATCTTTTTTAAAAGTCGTCATTTTTTTCAGTACTCTTTCCCAGAAAACCATTCCATATAACATTTTTAAAGAAAATAGACAAAAGAAACAAAACTGATCAATATATTGCAGAAGTCTGAAAAATCTGTGTAATGAACCACATTCCTGGACTCTGTGAGTGGGAGAATAAAGGTCTTCTCATATTGCTTCTTTGGAACCAACTTGTTCTTTGTAATGCTGCAATGTTCACTTTTGATTTTGGGGAATTCTTTCTGTTTAAATTGGGATAGTCATTGCATATCTTTTTGACTGCTTATTTCGTGTAGTTCACATAGATATTTCTGTGCTTTTTGTATTCATATTTGTTATTTTTTCTTTCTTTCCCCCTCCCCCCCCCCCAGGCAGTTGTGGTTAAGTGACTTGCCCAGGGTCACACAGCTAGGAAGTATTAAGTGTCTTTGGTCAAATTTGAACTGAGGTCCTCCTGACTTTAGGGCTGGTGCTTTAAACCACTGCACCACCTAGCTGCCCTACTAAGGTAATTTTCCTGAAGCATTGCCCTGATCTAGTCACTCTCCTCCCTACTCAATAAACTCTAATGGTTTCCCATTGCTTCCGGGATCAATACAAAATACTCTGCTTGGCATTCTAAGCCTTTCATAATTTAGTGCCTATCTGCCTTTCCAATCTTATGACATCTAATTTCCTGACCCTGAGGTGTGGTTCCAGGAACAATATACATCACTTCTTCACTCTCGGTATTTTATCTGGCTTTCTCTCATACCTGAAATGCTCTTCTTATCTTCAACTACTGACCTCCCTGGCTTTCTGTAAATCCCAATTAAAATCTCACCATCTATAAGAAGCCTGCCCCAATCCATATTAATTCCAATACTTTTCCACTTTAAAAAATTATTTTCCATTTATACTGTTTATAGCTTGCTTTGTGTATATTTATTTGCATGTTGATAGATTGTAAGCTCCTTTAGTGCAGAAACTGTCTTTTGCCTCTATTTGTATCCATTTTGCATAGGATTGCACCTGGCATATAATAAGAGCTTAATAGATATTTACTGATTGATTGATATGGAAACTTTCTTCTTATTAACGGCCTCTTTGGGGTATAAGCATAGTGGTGGGATTTCTGGGTCAAAGACTATGAATATTTTTGCGATTATATTTTTATAGTTTCAAATAGCTTTCCAAAATGATTGTGCTGATTCATAACTCTACTAACACTGTACATTAGTATGCATATCTTTCTAACATCCTTGCAACATCAAATGTTCCCATCTTTTTTTTCATTTTTGCCAATTTCTCAAGGTATATAGTGAAACCCCAGGATTAGTTTGATTTTCCTTTGACTTATTAATAATTTATAATATTCATTCATATTTTTATTAATAGTTTGCAGTTCTTTTAAGAACTGTTTGTTCATACATGTTTTCTACTTACCTGTTGAGGAATGGATTTTTATTTTATTTTATCTGTTGATTTTTTATGTATTTGGGATAATAAATCCTAATGAAAGAAATTTATGCAAAGTTCCCCTCCCCCCCCCAATTTGACTGGTTCTCTTTTTAAATTAGGTGCATGATTTTGTATATGTATAGAAGTTTTTCAAAAAGTTTCACATAATCAGGCCCTCAGGATTAAGTTATTTAAGCTTGTAAGCCTTTTTTTTTTTTTTTTTTGCTTTTTTGGAATGTTACTTCTTAAAAAAATTTTTTAATAGTGTTTGCCTGCAAGTTCTGAATGTGTTTTCTTGTTACTTTGGTTTCCAGGGAGTCTGTTAATTCTTACCCTCCCCCTCGCTTCTCACCGAGGCAGTTGGGGTTAAGTGACTTTCCCAGGGTCACACAGCTAAGAAGCATTAAGTGTCTGAGGCCACATTTGTACTCAGGAACTCCTGACTTCAGAGCTAATGCTTATCCATGACACCACCTAACTGCCCCCTGAGTCTGTTAATTCTTAAATTTTTTTTCTCCTCAATCTATTTTTTAGGTTTTTTTCAGGAGCAGGTTTTTGTATTCTGTTATTTTTATATTCTGACTTTTCTCTAATATTTCTTTTGTATCTTACTCATTTAACTTAGTATTTTTTTTTTTTTAATTTTTTCAGGTAGTCTACTACTTGGAGTAAATTTTTCTTTTTTCTTTCTTTTTTTCTTAACTTTTTTTTTTAGGTTATACATGTACATTCATTTTTTACGTATTTCCCTTTGAGTATATTGGAAAAGATTGGAAAAGAAAAATTTGAACAAAAGGGGAAAACCATAAGAAAGAAAAAAAAACAGAAGGGGGAAAAAAAGGTGAAATCAGTATGCTTCGATCTGCATTCAGTCTCCATAATTCTTTCTCTGGACATGAATGGTATTTATTGGAATTCTTTTTTTTTTTTTTTGCTGAGGCAAATGGGATTGATTGACTTATCTAGTTTATTGGAATTGCTTTGATTGCTGAATTGTTGAGAAGAACTAGGTCTATCAGAATTGATCATCACACAATCTTGCTGTTGCTGTATACAATGTTTTTTGGGGTAAGTTTTTCAACCTTCAGTTCTAAGCTGTTTTTTTACTTTTCAGTTTCTTCCATTGCCTTCTCCCCTCCCCAGATTCTCATTGAATGTCTCATTTCTTCATTTAATACTTTTACTTCCTTTGTTCTACCTACTCTTGTAGGTAACTTGTAATCTTTCTAGGTTATCCCCTTTTCTGGGTTTTTTTCTTGGTTTTCTATTAAACTGCACAGCTTTTTCATTGTGTTTTTGTTGTTACTGTTTTCTGTTTTTTGTTCAGTTGTGTTTGACTGGCAACTATGATAGTAATTATGTGGAAAATGTTTTGTTGTTCAGTTATTTCACTTGTGTCCAACTCTTCATAACCTCATTTGTGGCTTTCTTGGCAAAGATATAGAATAGTTTGTCATTTCCATCTCCAGCTTGTATTACAGTCAAAGAAACTGAGACAAACAGTTTTTCATGAAGATGAACCTTCCTGATTTCAGGCCCAGTGCTTTATCTACTGCTGCATCTAGCTGCCCTTCTTTTTTCTGTTTACTCATATTTTTAGCATTATTTCTAACAGCCCATGTTAAGTAAGAGTGCTAATTGGAAATGATATAAACACAGAATTCCAAACTATATTTATATAATTTCCATCCAGCACATTTACTTACATGGATTGTTAGATCTTGTCTGGTTCATCTGTACTGACTTTCTTGTTGTGACTCACAGGATATTCCATTTTCTGATTTCCTTTCTTTTAATTGTCTTCCATGCCTCAAGATGTACTCTCTTTTTACTTTCATTTTCTGGCTTCCTTAGCTTCCTTCAAGATATATATCCTGCTTTTTGCAAGAGTCCTTTTTTTTGGATTCTCTCTACTCCTAATGCCTTCTCTCTGAGATTGATTCCAATGTCCTCTGCACTTATTTTGTATGTATTTAATTGTTTGCATTTTCTCTCACCTATTAGAATTTGAACTCTCTGAGTTTAGTGAGGGACTATTGTTGTCTCTAATATAAGGCCCTGTTTTGTCCCATATTAAGCATTTAATACATGCTTATTTTGATTTGACCTGTCTCCTATCTCATCTGGTTGCCATGGTCACTTGTGATTTGGATTGGATTGTTGGTATTAGGCTTTTCCTATTTCACAATACTTGCTATCTTTTTTAATCTTCTCATTTTGTGCTATAGTTTTAATTCTTAATTAAAAGTCTTAGTTTTGGAAGAGGGCATAGTTGGTATTCTTGAAAGGACAACAGATCTGGGGCTTAAATTATGATACTCATTAGTGAGTAAAGTTCTCCAGTCTTCTATATGATCTTTAAGGGCAGCTTCCTCAAAATTCAGGAGCCACACATTCTTCTCTGCCATCAAAAATATTACATCAGTATGCCTGTGTCTTCCTTGTAAAAGTATTTGTAAAATATCTTCTTTATTTCTTGCCATTCAGAAATACTCATCTACTGGGGAAGACATCACAGGAAAGGAAGTTGAAAAGTAGGGAGCAGGAGGCACCTGGAGGTATCTGGAAGGAAAATCAGACAAAATTGCTGATGAAAGCAGGAGGGTTACTTGTAAAAGTTCCTACTCTTCTCTAAAGGAAGGCTTTGGAAAGTATTTATGGCTACATCCTTTAGCCCTCCAATCTCAGGGGAGAAGCAACTGAGGAAGTTGAGAAAATGTTGGGTATAAAAACTGAATGATGACATGGTGATAATATTTCAAGTGATCACCGTATCTTGGAGGAGGCATGATCTTTGTCAGAGTGGAAACCAAGCAGAGCTGCTGATAGAAAATGGATTGATAATGCAATAGCTGTAACTCTTATATTTCACCTATTAAGTTTTTTGGTGCTGACTCTTAGTAGTTGCCCACATTGATTTTTCAATTTTGATTGACTGGTTTGGCATTTTAGGGAATGGGTGTTACAATTGGTGCTTTGTTTTAGTGAAAGAAATCATGTTTTAGGACTCACTATAATATATTTACTGCTTTGACTAGAGTACATGTGAATTACTAATACCTTCATTTCAATTTCTTAAAAACCACTTTTATTGTGAAACTTTCTCTCTTCAGAATTAGCTCAAAGAGGAAATAACATAAGATACAATATGAATATAGAAATCTATCTTACCTTGCCAGTAATAGAAGGGGAAGGGAATATGAAGATGATTAGAAGAGAGGATATACTGGGGGAGGGAGGTAGTCATTAGCAAAGCATTTTTGAAAAGGATTAGGGTGAAAGAAAAGAATTGATTAAACTGATGGGAAATACAGTTAGCAGTAGTAACTAGAAAAAAAATTTTAAAGCAAATTTCTCTGATGAAGCCTTCATTTCTCAATTGTAAAAGGAACTGTGTCATTTATTTATTTTTTTTAAAAAGAACAATTTCCCAATTGATAAATGATTAAAAAATAAGCTCAATGTCCAAAGGGCTATAAAATCATGTATATATCCTTTAACATATACCAGTACTAGGCATGCATCCCAAAAGAGATTAAAAATAAAAAGGACTTATATGTACAAAAATATTTATAATAGTCTTTTCTCAGGGCAAAAAAAATTGGAAATTGAGGGGATACTCATCAGTTGGGGAATGATGGAATGAATTGTGGTGTGTGATTATGATGGAATATTACTGTCTTATGGGAAATGATGAGGATGATGCCCTCAATAAAACCTGAAAATCAAGCAAAGTGAAATGTATTATGCACAAAGTAACAGCAATGTTGTGAATGACTTTGCTATTCTCAGCAATTTAAGGATCTATGTCCACTCTGAAGGACTTACGATTAAAAATCTGTACTCAGAGAAAAAACTGAATACAGATTGAAGTATACTTTAAAAAAAAAACAAACTTTTATTTTTCTTGAGCTTGGGGCGGGGGGGAAATCTATATTTTCTTTTATAACATGATTTTTATGGAAGTGTTCTGCCTAACTTCATATGTGTCTTCCTGAAGAAGGTTCAGAAAAAGGGAGAAAATCTGGAACTCAAAGTTTTAAAAACAAATGTAAAAAATTTGCTTTACATGTAACTGGGGAAAATACAAATTTTTTAGAATCTCATATTCCTTATAAACATGAAAAAATTTATTTACTTAATATTTCCTGAAAAATTGTACTTACTTACTTTTCTGTTTCTTTTGTTAGGAGTGTAAGTCAAATATTTCTCTAATTTTTTAAAAAACTTATCTTTTTTCATGGATGATTTTTTTGAATTCATTGATGAGATTAGGTTTGTTGGATATGTTATTTTGGGATTTCGTCTTCAACTCCTTTGCTTTTTGGAATATTTATCTTGACTATCCTTAATTATTTGAGTTAATTTTCCTGCATATTTGACATTTTTTCTCTTAGTTGCTTAGAAAATATTTAGCATATTGTTAATTTCTTTTCTTACATGCCCTGGAATATTTGATTTTAGGGCTTTTCCTTTAGGTTAATCCAAAACATGGATTTGGTTGACTAAAATTTTGTTGTTAATATTCAGAGTTTCTGGGTATTTTTTCTTATATTGTTTTTACAGTATGGTATTAAAGTTTTTTTGTGTTTTTTGTTTTATTTTCTTTAGTTTGTAATATTCTTCTGGGAAACTCATAATTCTAAAATTGTTTCTTTGCATTCTATTCTCAAGTCATTTGCTCTTGTGTATATATATTCACACACACACATATATAAAACTGTTCTTTCAAAGCTTTTTGCTTTTCTTCTGACAAATTTTCTTCCACTTTTATATTTTTCACTTCCAAATCTGTTATTTTCTCTCAGAGCCTTTCTTTAGTGGTTTTTTAACATTTTTGTTATTGGACAGCTTTGGCAGTGTGGTGCCGCTTATGAACCTCTGCTCAGACATTTAATGTATAATAAGGATTGTAAAAGAAGCCAATTATATTGAGTTACAATTATCAGAATTCTTTTTTAAAAAAGCTTATAATCCTCATATTAAGAATTCTTTACCTTTTTGGAAAAATTTTCCATTGTGTCATCTAGGTTATATATATATATATATATTTTTCATTAAAGATTCTGTTTTCAGTCCTTATTTCATTACTAATATCTTTGCTAATCAGTGCAGCACCATCAGCATTGACTAGTTGAAATACACCATAGGTCTTTGGCCCATAAACAACTTTTAGTGCATCATAAAAACTCTTTGAATTGTTGCTATCAGCATAAAACTGAATTTCAGCTGCTTTTTTTTTACTAAACCAAATGTTTTTGGAACTTTTCTAGAATTTCTTGCTGTTGTTCCATGGTCTTTGGGAAATCTACAAAATTTTCTTTTTATTGTCAAACTTTTGGTTCATTTTCCTTAATAATATAATTGTTTTGGCATTTCTTTGGGCTTCATTCATTCTTCCTTCTATTTTTATGGTTCTTATTGGTTTACCTGTTTGTGAACTAGGTTTCTATAAATTTGACTTCTTGGTCTTAGAAATTTTAGTTTCCCCTAGACATTGACCCACACTTAACACCATACACCAAGATAAGGTCAAAATGGGTTCATGACCTAGGCATAAAGAATGAGATTATAAATAAATTGGAAGAGCATAGGAGAGTTTACCTCTCAGACCTGTGGAAAAGGAAGGAATTTATGACCAAAGAACTAGAGATCACTCTTGACTACAAAATAGAAAATTTTGATTATATCAAATTGAAAAGTTTTTGTACAAACAAACAAAAGATTAGAAGGGAAACAAAGGTTCTGATAAAGGCCTCATTTCCCTAATTTATAAGAAATCAAGCCATTCTCCAACTGATAAATGATCAAAGGATATGAACAGACCATTCTCAGATGAAGAAATTGAAACTATTTCTAGCCATATGAAAATATGCTCTAAGTCATTATTAATCAGAGAAATGCAAATTAATACAACTCTGAGATACCACTACACACCTGTCAGATTGACTAGAATGACAGGGAAAGATAATGCAGAATGTTGGAGGGAATGTGGGAAAACAGGGACACTGATACATTGTTGGTGGAATTGTGAATACATCCAGCCATTCTGGAGAACAATTTGGAACTATGCTCAAAAAGTTATCAAACTGTGCATACCCTTTGATCCAGCAGTGTTTCTACTGGGCTTATACCCCAAAGAGATACTAAAGAAGGGAAAGGGACCTGTATGTGCCAAAATGTTTGTGGCAGTCCTGTTTGTAGTAATGAATGGATGCCCATCAATTGGAGAATGGTTGAGTAAACTGTGGTTTATGAATGTTATGGAATATTATTGTTCTGTAAGAAATGACCAGCAGGATGAATACAGGGAGGATTGGCGAGACTTACATGATCTGATGCTAAGTGATATGAGCAGAATCAGGAGATCATTATATACCTCAACAACGATACTGTATGAGGATGTATTCTTATGGAAGTGGATTTCTTCGACAAAGAGATCTAACTCAGTTTCAATTGATCAAGGATGGACAGAAGCAGGTATACCCAAAGAAAGAACACTGGGAAATGAATGTAAACTGCTTGCATTTTTGTTTTTCTTCCCAGGTTATTTTTACCTTCTGAAACCAATTCTTCCTGTGCAGCAAGAGAACTCTTTGGATCTTCACACATAATATTGTATCTAGGATACACTGTGACATATTTAACATGTATAGGACTGTTTGCCATCTCGGGGAGGAGGTAAAGGGAGGGAGGGGAAAAGTCAGAACAGAATTGAGTGCAAGGGATATTGTTGTAAAAAATTTACCCAGGTATGGGCTCTGTCAATAAAAAGTAATAATAAAAAAAAAAAAAGAAATTCTGTTTTCTCAACTTTGGTCCCTCCACCTTTCACTCCTTTGCAGATGATTTCCTCCCTTCTCCTCTAAATGGTAGTGGCCTGGCCTATGTCTCTGTTAAAAGTTAAATGCCAGTGGGCAAGGAGACCTCAAGTGAATTTCCAGTTTTTTTCTCCCTTATAATTTATTCTGTAGTATCTGTAGTATTTATTTTTCTCCCTTTTTTGCTCCAATTGTTTTTTTTTTTTTTTAAACTTTCCTTCATGTCGCTGGACAAAATTGGTATTTACTGCCTTTTGTGGGATATGGGAAGTTTTAATTCAGTGATTGCCTTGGAGGTGCCACTGCTGGACTTGAAAGCAGTGTGCTTGCTTGCCCTGTCTTTGACTGGTATAGAGGGGTTTGGGAAGGAGAGAAGCTTAGTGTGAGCTCTTAAGGTATTTGATTTTTAAAAACCTCTTGCTCTGTTACTGTCTTATCTTGTGGATTTGTTTTTAGTTACTCTGGTGCAAAATTTGTTTTTCTTAGGGTTTACATATTGGAAATTTGAGGGAAATCTGCTATCTTTGCTAATGAAATAATTGAAATGGGATGGTTTTTTTTCCCCCCATTGAGGTTTGCAAATATTTTTCCTCATAAATACATTTGAGTAAAGTTTGTACCTTTGTTTTATAAAGTGACTTTTTTTCTTATGCTTTATTAAATTAAATTATATAACAGAGAACAAAAGTTTATAGAAAGGTCTGTTTTCCTTGTTCTATTCCAGTGGACAATTAGACTCTATTGTCAGTTCAAATTGATGACTATAGCTTACAAAACTATTGAGCCTGTACTAATAAATGCAACAGTTGTTTATAATTTGGTGTTAAATGACCTTTAAATGTAGAAGCTTACTGAGAATATCCTTGGGGAACAATTTAACTTCCAAATGACACCCATGAGTACTTGTTATCATTTAAATATGCTCCCTTTTGTCAATAACAGAATAACAAGTACTGGTATATTTCTAATGTTGATTCAGATACTGGGAACCTGCTGAATAAATTAGTGTACATTTGATTTATATTGACCAAAAAATTTTACATTTGTGTGTTACATGTCAAGGTGACATGCATTTTAAATGCACTTTAGAGCAGAGGTCATATTTGACTGACACATATGCTTACCCTACTTTTAATTAACTTTTCAACATCATCCCAAAATTCCTTTTGAAGTACTAATTATGTGGGAACAGGATGTAAATCAACTTAAGAAGACAATATTTTTAAAAGTCAATAGTTTTGAACTTTACAAGAGAATAATAGATGAATAAATTTTTTTTTGCATATAACTACATATAACATGTTAATTAAATATTAAACATTAATTAATTTCTGCTGATAGCTTGGGGGGAAATATTTTGATAGCAAAAAAGATAGCATTATAAAGTCTTATTTTAATGATTGCAGAAAAATTGTGGGAAATTTACTTTCTTAGTGCACCAGTTAATGGAATTCATTAATACAGATGTCTCAATAGTTTAGAAACAACTATATTTATTTGCTAAATAGTATTTAATACAATAGTATCAGTAACTTTCACTTTAAGGGTAGTATATTCTGACTTATAATTATTTGCATCTCAATACTATTAAATCTTTATTAGTTATATTCTTAGTTCATTGAGAAGTCTCTTTTGAATTTTTTTGAGAAGGTAAGGTAACATGCCTAAAAGATGTTCCATGTGAGATATTAAAGGACTTTTTCCCCCTAAAAATACAAAAGCATTATAAATACTTTGGAATTTATTATAACTTTCTAAGCATCTCTGCATATTAAAGTTTTTTTTTTCAGCTAATGTAGAACTAGATATGTAGTGATAAAGCACATAGGTCATATATTTCATCTTTTTGATTTGGTTTGTAACCCCAAAATTAAAATGAATACATTTATTCTTTTTCATTAGAAAATATTTTTTAAAACCTCATTCATCTTGTATATAACAAATTAAGAATGTTGATCATGTGGTTAAACAATCAATTAGTCACAGCAAGTATTTATTGATTTTAGAGTGCTGTTTTGTAGAAAATGCTTAGGTAATTTTAGCTGACTTGCTTTCTGTTAGAGTCTTAACATTGTTCATGGAAAATAAAGAACACATTTCTTTTTTTTCTGTAGATGGAAGTATGTTTTGTCCCTTTGAAAAGAATTAACGAATTATTTAAAATAATTTTACGTGTAACAAAAACAGGACAGCAGTAGGCTCATGGTCTAGATGTTTTAGTGACTGCCCCCATTTTGGGAGGTTTTTCAGCTTGAAGAACTTTTGACTTCTGAGTCATCACTTAGAACTTAACTCATTCAACTACAAGAAAAATAGTTTTTAATACACCATTTTAAAATAAAGTAGTTTGGAATCATTCAGTGGATTATGTTTTTTTCCTTTATTCATTACATTACTATCACATTAAAAATTATATAGAACTGATACATTTATTATATCCATTCTTTTATAGTAATTGTTGGATTTAATGCTTTTTTTTTTCTTGTTCTACAGATTACTTGCTCTCTCTTAATCTTTAGTCCTTGTCTTCTTTCAAGTCTCAGTCCTTCTTACTCTTGATGCCTTCCTTTTGGGATTAGCTCCAATTAATTTATCCTTTATATACATCTTGTTTGTTCATACCTCTGCATTAGACTGGGAGCTCTTTGAAAGAAGGGATTGTCTTGCATTTCTTTGTATTCCCAGAATTTAACACAGTGCCTGTCAATGGAACAGCTAGATGGCACAGTGGATAGATTGCTAGTCCTGGAGAAAGGAAGACCTGCCTCAATTTTCTTATCTGTAAAAAGGGGTAATAATAACATTTACTTCCTACGGTTGTTATAACGATTAATTGAAGTAATTGTAAAGCACTTAGCACAATGCTTGATACATAATAAGAATGTTATAACTGTTAATTCTTGTTATTATTGATAATAATATTTTTGATTGACTCTCAAAATAAAATATTGATGGAGTAACAGATAAGTAAAATGATAATCTTATGGAAAAAGACTGCCTTGAACCCTGATACTTTAATCATTTCTATTTTTGGGGGGAAGTTAGCAATCTTTAAAAAATTATCTACTACTCTCCCATGCATTTGCAAGCTTAGTAGAACAATTTATTTTATAAGGCATTGATACATTTAAAGGAAATATAGTTAACATAGTGTTTGAAGTAGGTTCTAGAAGCATTTTATTGCAAAAAATGAGTGAAAATACCATCACCATCACTAAGAACCCAGGCACCTATTTTTACCTAATGCTCTCTGTCCTCTGGATCAAATAAAGCTTCATCTTGGGATATTTTGACTCAAGGCTTTTGTCTATTTTATGGCAGCCTAGTGTAGTCTCTTGATGTATAAGTTACATTAGAGCAGTGCCAGCATTTTGTGGGACAGGGCTTACAGATATCTTTATCAACTGTATATAGTTTAAAGAAGACACGCAGATTTGATGTGGTGAAAAGTGATGCTTAACTTTTTGCATTCTAGAGATTGTAGGGCTCCTTTAAGAGGATGGGGGTATTCTTCTTGCCCTACTATATTAGAACTCTTGCCCTTACCAGTGTCTTTCTTAGCTTTACTGTACTTGATATTGGTTACTCTGTGTGTGTGAGTTCATTAAATAAGGAGAATAAATTATTCTATCATGGAATTATCCTGTTAAAAAATAATAGGATGACTACTCCCTCTCCAGAGAAGTGGGTTCTACCTCATCCCACCCAGTTTCTTATCTAATACATATACCTGTGTTCATGAAAATTTTTCATAATTCTTACTGAGTGGTGACACTTGGAATACAAAAGAAACTTAACACTCATATATTAATTGTATGTGGGTGATATTGGAAGAAAAATTAGACAATAAAATCTACATTTCTGTGTAATTTAAATGTCATGAAATATTCTCAGAGGACCTTGAGACAGGGATTCATTGTTAAGGATATTATATTTTTTATTTGGTGCTTGAAGATTTACAAAAATTAGATGTGGTTTAAAATAATACTTGATCTTTCATACACTAGAGATTATGGGACTCCTTTGAAAGTGGGGTGGGGTTCAGGTTCTACTTTCTATACTGACTAGAAGTACCTACACACAGGGTCAAGTCACTTTGACTCTATGAGACTTAATTTCTGTATCTGTAAAATGTGGGTGGTATTGCTGATACTATCTATCCCACATGGTTATTGTGTTAATGTTTTTCAAGTGGTTTGAAAACTTAAAGTACTATATTACTGTCAGTTATTACTTTTAAATGAGCAGCTAGGTGGAATTGGGAAAGTCTTTTTCTTGATTGCAAATCTGGTTTCAGACACTTATTTGCTGTGTGACCTTGGGCAAGTCACTTAACCATGTTTGCAATCATGTTTGCCTCAGTTTTCTCATCTGTAAAATGAAATGGAGAAGAATACAGCAAATCACTCACATATCTTTGCTAATGAAAACCCCAAATTGGATCAAGAGGAATTGGACACAACTTGAACAACAATATTATTTCTAACCTGGATTTTTATGTTACCGCTTTATTGATACTTTTTATAAATATCAGGCATATTCAAAGACCAAATTGTCTTCCCATTCTTTGAACCTTTATTTAAAAATAAAAAAGAAATGAAACAGTAAACAGCACAGCAACTTCTGACATGTTATGCAACATTATATGCCACCTCTACTGCAAGGAAGGATATATGTTTTGTCATTAGTCCTTTGCAGCCATGATTGGTCATTAATCTGAATTCTTATGGCATTTAGTGTATCTTTCATTCTATATTCTCTAAATTCTTCAAATTCATTATTCCTTTTTCTACAATAATCCTTATTACATTCATATACCACTATTTGTTTGGCTAATCCCTCTTTCACGTGTACTTCATTTAAAGTTCTTTGCCACAGTGTTAAAGGCTGTTTTGAATATTTTGGTCTATGCGGAGTTTTCCTTTTTTGATTTTCTTGTAATGCAGTTCATTCAAGAGAAAACAATGAGATGTTTGGGTCAAAGGGCATTAAAAGTTTTAATAACTTTTCCTGCATAATTTCAGATTGATTCCCAGAACAGTTTTGGATCAGTTCATAACTCTGCCAAAAGTGTATTAATATACCTCTCTTTTCATAATTCCTCAAACATTGATTATTTTTTTGTCATCTTTGCCAATTTGATAAGTATGAAGTAAAAGCTTAGAAGTATTTTTAATTGCTCCTATATAATTGATTGTTTCGAGCATATTTCCCTACATTTGCTAAGTTTGCAGTTTTTCTATTCATATCTCTTCACTATTTACTTATTGAAGGAATAATCCCCTCCATAAAAATAGCTTTTGTATAAATACATATATGTATATATATATATACACACACATATACTTACATACATATATATCCATATATTCATGTGTGTATCTATGTATTATAGTGTATATGTTTATATATATAAAAACAAACACAGTTCCAACATTTGACAAACCTAAGAACACAAATTATTCAATAAGAATTACTGACAGAACTTGAAAGTTTTGTATATTATCTTGTACCCTGTTACATGATCATCTCCAAAATAGTTTAGCAACCAAAATGTATGAGGTCACATCATAAAAATATTAGAAAAGGATAAAAGGAGGGTCCATTCACACCTATGGGAAGAATTAATAAGTGGAAAAAAAGAATTGAGTTGGTTACAATACATAATTTTGATTATTTAAAATGTAAAATTTTTACCTGGATATCTATGTAGCTTATATAAGAAAGCAAACTACTGAGTGGAAAAAGTATTTAAATCAAACATTTCTCATAAAAATGTGGTATCTAAGACTAGGGAATACTTGAGAAAATTCTCTTAATGGCAGAAGTAAGGACTATGGTTATGCAATATTATATGCCTTGTCAAAAATGCTTGATGTGTTGGTTGGTTTTGTTAAACTACTTTCTCCTTTTAAAAATCTTTTGTCCCAAAGGAAGGAGGATTTAATGGATAAAGGAGGAATATGTGACATAAAAACTAAAAACAAAAGGCATCAATTTTTAAAAATCTTTTTTTACCTGAGGTATTTACAACTTTTTTTTTTTGCATGTTTTTTGACTGATTTATTTCTTTTAACAACTTTTCATATCCTTTGACCATTACCTTTTGGAGAATAGTTTTTATTATTCACTGTTTCATGTATAGTTCTTTTCTGTTCCCCTATGTAATTAATATACACAAAAATGTTCATTTTATTTGGTTAAGTGCAAAATTAAAAAAAAAAAAAAACTACAATATATCCTGATATAGAAAAGCTAGATTGTATATTTCATTCCTTCTCCATTTTTCTTCCAGACTCAGCTCAATTCTTACCTTTCCTAATCTCCTGTGACCCCTCTTCTATCTCACACTGCTAGTCTCTTGTGAAATTACTTTCCATCTCTGTTGTATACATTTTGTATGTAACTAGTTATTTTCATATTTTCTCTCCCATTAGAATGTGAGATTCTCAAGGTCAGAGGCTGTTTTTACCTTTCTTTATATGACTGTCATTTTTCCTAGTCCCTGTCCCATAGCAAGTACTCAATAAATACTTTTTTGATTAATTAGCTCTGTGGCAATTATTGTATTACATGGTGGGAAAAATTTTAGTTTTTGGACCAAATGTGTAATTTTATTAATATTGGAAGTTCCTAGTGAGTAACTATCTTTACCAGTGTGCATTAGTTCATTATTTGCAACTAGAATTGCCTGTGGGCACTATTAGATATTCAGTGACATGCCTGTAATCATACAATCATGTTTATATCAGAGGTGTGACTTTTACTTTAAAATCACTTTTACTTTAAAGTCACTTCCTATCCCACTGTACCACATCGTGTAAGTTGCCAATCTAAACTTATTTTCTGCCAAACTACTTTGTAGTTTTTTCTGCTTTTATTGAATCCTTTACTCAGTAGTATGTGTTTTTGAGTTTATCAAATGTTTTTCTGTATTTATTTGCTTTATTATATATTTTATTTTATTTCTCTACATAAAACACGTATATAATTTAAATTTTAAAACTTTACATTTTTTTTTTGCATGACCTAAACTCCCTAATGAATACATTCTCTTTTTTGCTTAGAAAGCCCTCACTTATAATTTTAAAGGAATAAAGCAGAAAGGGGAAGAAAATTCTTTTCAGGAAAACTAACCTATACTTAAGCCAAGTCAGAAATTACATTCAGTGTTCTCTATCTACAGGCCTTAGTAAAGAAAAAAGTTATATGCATTTTCATAAGTTATATGCTTCATATTAGTCCATATAATTCTACTTAAGCTTCTCTTCATCATATGCATTGTTTCTTACAGCACAGTGTTTCATTATATTAATTTATCATAATGTATTTATTTATTACTCTATCATTGTGGATTGTATTTGTTTTCTGTTTTTTGGTACTACTATAAAAAGTACTTTGATTCTGCTATAAATATTTTGGCATGTATTGGACCATTTAAAAATACTAACTTCTTGGAAATATGCATTTTAGGTCAAAGAATGTGAACAATAGAGTCACATTTTTAAAAAAGCATAATTGCAAATTGCTTTTCAGAACAATTGTATTGATTTATAGTTCTGCCAACAGTATATAGTATAGCTGTCTTTCTAAAATATCTCCATTGCTCCAAAATTTAATCTTTGCCAATTTTCAGTATTTCTGAAGTAAAGTCTGAGTTGCTTTGAATCAGAAAGCTAGATAACAAAATGGCGTAAGGAAAACTTGACTTTGAATCTGCCTCAGATACTTATTGGCTGTGTCATCCTAAGCAAGTCATTTAATTTCTTCTCTTTTAGCCTGCTCATCTATAAAATGAGAATAATAATAGAATCCTACTTCTCAGGATTGTTTTACGATAAAGTGAGAGAATATTTGTGAAATGCTTTGCAAACCTTAAAGAGCTATATAAAGACTAAGTATAAAATAAGTAATCAATTTATTAATAATATAAACCATACCATACTATCAATAATACTATTGTAACAATGAGTGATTTGGAGTAATCTTTCAAATATTTATTAATGACTTACAATTCATTTAAGAACTTTAAAAAGTATACTTTGACCACTTTTTATAGAGGCAGCCTTTCGATCATGAGTTAGCTACTTCCCTTATTATCCTAGTTATATTGATTTTGTTTGTGCAAAACTTTTCATTTTCTTATAATCTGTTAACTTTTTTATCTTTTGTGATCCCCTCTATCTCTTGTTTGGTTAATAATTCATCTTAACCATGACTATGAAATCTATAAAATTTTATATTCTAGTTGATTTTTTAAATAGTATTGTCTTTAAAATTATGTTATATGTTTGTTTTGAGCTTATTGTTGTATATAGTAAAACCTGTTAGTCTAAACCTAATTTCTACTAAACGCTTTCCAGTTTTCTTTGAAGTTCTTGATGAATGACTTCTTTTCTAAGATTTGTATTCTTCAGTTTATCAAACACTTGAGTTATTGAATTTAACTATTTCTTATTCTTCCTTAGCAAGGATGTTTTATTGATCTCCTTTTCTCTTTTCTGATCAATTCCAAATAGTTTTCATGATTACTGCTGTACAGTAAAACTCAAGATCTGGAAAATATTGCATTTCTACTCTCTCCCCGCCCCCCCTCCCCCCATTATTTCCTTTTGGATGCTATATCTTTTGTTCTTCCAAATGAGATTTGTTGTTATTTTATCTAACTCCTTAAAAACATCACTTGGATAGCGAGACTGTTATGTAGCACTAAATATATAAATTAATTTGGATAGCATCCTAATTTTTGTTATATAATCAAGACAGAAAAGAAAAATTAAAAAAAAATCCAAAATGTGTCATGTGCCAAGTAGAAAATCTGGGAGGATTCAAAATATGTAAAAATAAATTTCCCTTTCAAGAAAGCATATATAATAATAGAAGAAATTATATTCATGATTAATCCATCTTTTTTTTTTGCTTCCTTGTAGAATATTCTTTGGTTCTCTGCTGTGTACTTTTGTTTATTTTTTTTTTTTTAATAAAGATTTTGCAGTTGTATTTAACCAAGTCTTGAGTTTGTCTCGAGAGATTTATTCCTAGATATGTTGTACAGTTTGAATGAATTATTTGTTTCTGTGATTGTCTTCTGGATTTTATTATTACTAGGTAGATAGATATACTTTGATTTTTTTTGGATTTATTTTTTATCCTGAAAAATTTATTATTTATGTAGTGTCTTTAATGATCCTTAGGATTCACCAAGTAAACCATAATGTCTTCCACAAACAAAATTAATTTTGCCTTTTTTACCTATGTATGCATATAATTTCTTTCTCTTGTTTAATGGGGAATCTACAGTTTCCTTAATACACATAATTTTAGCTTTTGATTTGCATAGATTCTTATTTTTTAAAGAAGATTCTTCTGTGCTTATGCTTTGTAGGGCTTTTAGCATAAATATTATTTTTTTATTTTGTCAAAATTACTTTCTGTATCTGCTGATATTGTTTCGGCTTTTATTTTTAATGTTATTATATTAATAGTTTTTCTAATATTTAATTATTTTTGTAACACTGGTATAACTCTAATTGAAAGCAATTACTTTTTTTTTTAATAATAACTTTTTATTGACAGAACCCATGCCAAGGTAATTTTTTACAACATTATCCCTTGGATTCACTTATGTTCCGATTTTTCCTCTCCCTCCCTCCACCCCCTCCCCCAGATGGCAAACAGAAGTATATATGTTAAATATGTTGCAGTATATTCTAGATACAATATACATATGCAGAACCGAACAATTCTCTTGTTGCACAGGAAGAATTGGATTCAGAAGATAAAAATAACCTGGGAAGAAAAACAAAAATGCAAATAGTTTACATTCATTTCCCGGTGTTCTTTCTTTGGGTGTAGCTGCTTCTGTCCATCCTTGATCAATCGAAATTGAGTTAGGTCTCTTTGTCAAAGAAATCCACTTCCATCAGAATACATCTTCATACAGTATCTTATTGAAGTATATAATGATCTCCTGGTTCTGCTCATTTCACTTAGCATCAGTTCATGTAAGTCTCTCCAACCCTCTCTGTATTCCTTCTGCTGGTCATTTCTTACAGAACAATAATATTCCATAACATTCATATACCACAATTTACCCAACCGTTCTCCAATTGATGGGCATCCATTCAATTTCCAGTTTCTAGCCATTACAAACAGGGCTGCCACAAACATTTTGGCACCTACAGGTCCCTTTCCCTTCTTTAGTATTTCTTTGGTATATAAGCCCAGAAGTAACACTGCTGGATCAAAAGGTATGCACAGTTTGATAACTTTGTTGGGCATAATTCCAGATTGGAGAGCAATTACTTTTTTAAAAAATATATTTTTGTAATTTTTTTTGGGGGGAAGAGAAGGACAGGATTTTATGATATATTTTAAATTTGAGATTCATTAATGATATGATTCACTTTGCTTTATCCTCCCTTGGTTTAAATACTTCTATATCTCAAGAAAACAGTTTGTATTTTTTTTGATAATTTGTTTAGTAATTATTAATTATTTTAAAAAAATTAAATGTATGCTTTAGAGACAGTTTTATCTATTCTGTAGTCTTTGTTTTCCAAATTATTTTCCCAATAATTTAAAATATTTTTTATTTTGTGCTTATTTTGGGTTTGTTAATTTGTTTATTTTCTAACTTCTAAAAATTGAATATTTACCCTCTCTCTCTTTTTTTTTTTTTTTTTTTAGTTGTTAACTTACATTCTCAGGGATATATTCTCTAGCTCTACATTATAATCCTTTGGTAATTTGGCATTGAATGTATAAATTAATTTAGCTAGTATTATCATTTTTATTACATTGACACAACCTAATCACAAGCAATTAATGTCTCTTAAGTTTTATAATATAAATGTTTTATATTTATTATTATATGATTCCTATCTGTGCTTTGTGATTCTTAGATAGTCTATATATGTTATAGTTATTTTTAACAGAATTTCTATTTCTTTCTGTTTTTTTGTTGATAATATTCAGAAAGGCCTGTGATTTCTGCAGGTTTATTTTCTGTGAGTTTATTTATACTTTGTTATTTTTCTTAAGTTATTGTTTCAGCTTTCAGCAGACTAGTAATCATTTGCAAAAATATTAATTTTGTTTCCTCTTTGTGTATATTCCCTCAATTTCTTTTCTCCATTTCATTGTTATAGGTATCATTTTTATAAAATAGTAGTACTGGTAATGACCATCATTTTTGTTTCACCTCTACTCTATTTGGAAAGACCTCTACTTCATTCACATTACTTAAATTACAGCTCTTGGTTTTAGGTAGTTACTATTTCCCATATTAAGGAAAGTCTATTTATTCCAATGCTTTTTATTATTTTAAAATATAATTTGGTATTTCATTTTATCCAAAGCTTTTAATCCTTTTACTGATATAATTATGTGATTTGATTTTTTTCATTATTTTGTTTGTAGTTTCCTAATGTTGAACCAACTCTGAATTCTTTTTTTTTTTTTTGGTTGTTAACTTACATTCTCAGGGATATATTCTCTAGCTCTACATTATAATCCTTTGGTAATTTGGCATTGAATGTATAAATTAATTTAGCTAGTATTATCATTTTTATTACATTGACACAACCTAATCACAAGCAATTAATGTCTCTTAAGTTTTATAATATAAATGTTTTATATTTATTATTATATGATTCCTATCTGTGCTTTGTGATTCTTAGATAGTCTATATATGTTATAGTTATTTTTAACAGAATTTCTATTTCTTTCTGTTTTTTTGTTGATAATATTCAGAAAGGCCTGTGATTTCTGCAGGTTTATTTTCTGTGAGTTTATTTATACTTTGTTATTTTTCTTAAGTTATTGTTTCAGCTTTCAGCAGACTAGTAATCATTTGCAAAAATATTAATTTTGTTTCCTCTTTGTGTATATTCCCTCAATTTCTTTTCTCCGTTTCATTGTTATAGGTATCATTTTTATAAAATAGTAGTACTGGTAATGACCATCATTTTTGTTTCACCTCTACTCTATTTGGAAAGACCTCTACTTCATTCACATTACTTAAATTACAGCTCTTGGTTTTAGGTAGTTACTATTTCCCATATTAAGGAAAGTCTATTTATTCCAATGCTTTTTATTATTTTAAAATATAATTTGGTATTTCATTTTATCCAAAGCTTTTAATCCTTTTACTGATATAATTATGTGATTTGATTTTTTTCATTATTTTGTTTGTAGTTTCCTAATGTTGAACCAACTCTGAATTCTTTTTTTTTTTTGGGGGGGGGGTGGAGAGAGGAGGAGGGGTGAGGCAATTGAGATTACTCTCCCAGGGTCACACAGCTAGTAAGCGAGTTAAATGTCTGAGACTGAATTTGAACTCAGGTACTCCTGACTCCAGATGCTCCATGCATTGCACCATTTAGCTGCCCCAACTCTGAATTCTTAATATACAACCAATGTAATTATAGTATATAATCTTTTTGTTATATTGGTATAACCTCTGTAATAATATTTTATTTAAAACGTTTACATCAGTATTCATGCATTAGAGATTTTGGTTTATAGTTTTTTTCCTTTTTTTTTTTTTAATCTTAGAAAGAATTAGGATCTTTTTAATTTTTTTTTTTTTTTGGTAGCCCAGTTGGGATCACAATGCAGTTTCTTTGGATGTTTTCAGAGAGTTGTTTTTAATAATAGATACCTTTTTTTCATTATTTTTTTTTTTTTAGTCTTTTGATTTTGTTCTCACATTACAAATGTAATTTAAATTTATAAATGTTTGTAATATTTGTCTCGTGGAATCATTTACTCCTATATGTTTCATTAAATAATTTTCAGGTAATCTACTCCTTGGGTAATGTTTTCTACTTTTTATTCTAAGTTATTTGTTCTCCTTCTAGTTCTTTCCTTATCTAAAAAATATTTTTGCTTCATTTCTTCCAGATATTTTTTAGTCCTTGAGACCAAGACATTCTTCCCGCCCCCTCTCCCCCTTCCCCTTTGTCCCCCCAGGCTTATCTTATACCTGTTAAGTAGTTATTTTAATGGTTTTCCTGTTAGCTACTCATGATGCATAATATTTCTTCATATGGTCTGTTTGCTCATATTTTCAACTCCAGGTCTTGATTTTATTCTGCCATTTCTCCTCCTCTGAATTCTTGAAGTATGTTGAGGCTCTTTTTGACCTGATCGTCTTTTCCTGGTTTCCTCTTACTGTTACGGTGGGCTCTACTTAGTTGAATTCCCTCAGCTACTTTCTGAGATAAGCAGGGAAGAGTATTGACATCATTATCTTGTAATTCCTACTCAAATTCCTTGCACTGACAAAATTATCTTGACACTCTCTACCCCACACAATTACAGTATCCAATCAGAAAGCCCTGAGGTTATTTTTCCTTTTTTAAAGTACCAGCAAGACACCCTGCTTCTCCGAAGGTTCTTTAGGAATGTCCTGTCTTACAGCAGCAAGTTCTCTAGGAGTTTTGCCTGCTTCTGACATCTTTCCCCTTATTACAACTAATTCATTTTTTTTTAAATTAAAGCTTTTTATTTACAAAACATATGGATAGGAAAATTTTCAGTACTGACCCTTGCAAAGCCTTCTGTTTCAAATTATCCCCTCCTTCCCCCTACACCCTCCCCTAGGTGGCAGGTAGTCCAATACATGTCAGATATATTAAAATATATGTTAAATCTTTTATATATATATATATATACATATATACATATATACATATACACATATATATACCTGTTTTTTTTAAATTATAACTTTTATTGACAGAACATATGCATGGGTAATTTTTTACAACATTATCCCTTGCACTCATTTCTGTTCCGACTTTTCCCTTCCCTCCCTCCACCCCCTCCCCTAAATGGCAGGCAGTCTTATACATGTTAAATATGTTATAGTATATCCTAGATACAATATATGTGTGCAGAACTGTACAGTTCTTTTTTTTGCACAAGAAGAATTAGATTCAGAAGGTAAAAATAACCTGGGAAGAAAAACAAAAATGCAAGTAGTCCACATTCATTTCCCAGTGTTGCTTCTCTGGGTGTAGCTGATTCTGTCCATCATTGATCAATTGGAACTGAATTAGATCTTTTTGTTGAAGATATCTACTTCCATCCTCAAACAGTATTGTTGTTGAAGTATATAATGATCTTCTGGTTCTGCTCATTTCACTTATCATCAGTTCATGTAAGTCTTTCCAAGCCTCTCTGTATTCATTCTGCTGGTCATTTCCTACAGAACAATAATATTCCATAACATTCATATATCTATGTATACATGTTTATACAGTTATCTTGCTGCATAAGAAAAATCAGATCAAGAAGGAAAAAAAAAAGTGGGAAAGAAAACAAAATGCAAACAAACAACAACAGAGTGAGAATGCTATGTTGTAGTCCACACTCAGCTCTTTGGGTATAGATGGCTCTCTTCATCACTGAACAATTGGAATTGGTTTGAATCATCTCATTGTTGAAGAGAGCCTGTCATCAGAATTGATTGTCGTATAGTCTTCTTGTTGCTGTGTATAGTAATCTCTTGGTTCTGCTCATTTCATTTAGCATCAGTTCATATAAGTTTCTACAGGCCTCTCAGAAATCTTCCTGCTAGTCGTTTCTTATAGAACAATAATATTCCATAACATTCATATACCATAATTTATTCAGCCATTCTCCAATTGATGGGTATCCACTCAATTTCCAGTTTCTTGCTACTACAAAAAGGGCTACCACAAACATTTTTGCACATATAGATCCCTTTCCCTCCTTTAAAATCTCTTTGGGAGATAAGCATAGTAGAAACATTGCTGGATCAAAGTGACTGCACAGTTTGATAACTTTTTGAGCATAGTTCCAAATTGCTCTCCAGAATGGTTGGGTTTGTTCACAGTTCTACCAACAATGTACCTGTGTCCCAGTTTCCCCATATCCTCACCAACATTCATCATTATCTTTTCCTGTCATCTTAACCATTCTGAGAGATATGTAGTGGTATCTCAGTTGTCTTAATTTGCATTTCTCTGATCAATAGTGATTTGGAGTACCTTTTCATATGACTAGAAGTGGTTTCAATTTCTTCATCTGAAAATTGTCTGTTCATATCCTTTGACCATTTATCAATTGGAGAATAGTTTGAATTCTTATAAATTTGAGTCAATTCTCTATATATTTTAGAAATGAGGCCTTTATCATTACCTTTGAATTATCACTACTAATTCATTAGGAACATCATCACTTGTGGCTTTCCCCTTGTTAGTGGTGAGTTCTGCTAGAAACTTAGCCGGAGTCTTTTCCTTGTAAATGACTAAAAATCCTTTTTGGAAATTAATCTGCTGTCTGCAGATGGTCTAATAGAGATGGTGTAAGCCTACAAATACAAACATCTGCTGGATATGCCAATAAATTCTTGGGATCCAATCCCTGTTTTCCAACATTTGTTCAAATGTACAGGGAGAGTCCTGAAACCCCAATATATTTGGGGGTCCAATGCTTCTGCTCTGCATACCTCATCAGTTATACCTTGGTAGCTATGAAATTGTGCAAATTACAACTTCTTTGTGCATAAATTTTTTTCTTTAAAAATAAGTGGTTTAGACAAAATAATCTCTTAGGTCTGGTCTAGCTCTTACTATAATTTTATTATTAACTTTTAATCATCTTGCTGACTGTTAACAGATTCTGATGAATATATCAGTCATTAAAAGAATGTTTTAAAAGAAATCATTTACAAAAGGCAACATCAAGACCAACTCAAATTTCTAGAGAAAATCTTATTTATTGAAGAATATTCTGTGTGCCTTTTGAAAAAGCAGTCAGGGTAATTGTAAATAAGAGAAAAAGAATTCTCTTACACTACTGAACAAATTTTGCTAATACATAATATTTATTAGAAAAATGTGATGTGCTTGTACATATTCGTGATAGCTAAAAATCACAAACTGGGCTGATCACTTGTCTGAATGGTATTTAAGTATATCTTTCTAAAAATTGCATTTAAAATTTAAATTATATTTAAAATTCATATGAATATGAATTTTAAAATATTTCTTTGTTGCTCTTGATAGACGAAAAGGTTTATTCTCATATTCCACAATGACAATAACAATATCACCACCACCAATAACAATGATAATAACTGACATATTGCCAGGTCTCTTAACCAGTAATATTGTGGAATAGCCACTTTCTTCAAACCTTTCTATAATTCTCCAACCCCTCAAAAAAGGGATTATGTACTAGTTGAAGAATAATTACAACTAAGTCCAAAAAGGACAGTATAACTGATAAGGTAAAATCCTTTATGAATTAACACAGAACTCTGATACTTAGAGTGCTCAATCAATGTCTCTTCCCTATCAGCACTAAAACAGATAAATCGACAGAGAATAAACTAAAACCAGAAGGAGGAATGAGTTAAAAATTCAATGGAAAATCAACCAAATCTTTATTACCATATGAAGGAGACTCCTTTGGACTTCCCAGACACTGTGGTACCAGAATAAGAAAAGCAAGGATAATTTGCAAGAGAATGAAAATCCATAAAACAAGAAATTAGAAATTAATATAGATCCAAGATTAGAGCATTTAAGAGTTAAAGTATGCAATTAGTACAATTAAAAATTCATCATGAGCATGTCTTTAAAAAGTGAAATAGCTAGCAACAGTATTAGTGGAATGCAAAAATACTTGAGTGGAATATAAGATGGCATAATAAAAGCAAAAGGTAACAATATTTAAAGGACTTATGGATTCTATATAAGGCAAAGCAGCTGATCCTGATAGGACACCTAGTGATAACTTAAGATCATAGATCTCCTAGAACTTTTTCTTTTGACTCCTAATTCAGGAAATAATATAAGAACTAATTACTGAGAACTGATAGTTGACCCAAAATCGTCTTTTTCCTTTTTTTCCCATTGTCTTATGCTCTATTAATCCTCTTCATACTCTATGGTCATGTTGCAGAAAACCCCCCACAAAATCATGTTTTAAGCTATAAGACAAAGAATCGTTAAAGTGAACGTTTTCAGTGACAAAAACCTTATTTTATCCTACCATTACCACTACCTATAATTCTGTATCTTTTCATCTCTTTTCAGCTGAATTCTTTGGAAAATCCATCTATATTCAGTATTGCCAGTTCCTTTCCTCTGAATAGCTTCTAAACTTTCTGATTTCCAGCATCATCATACAAATAAAACTGCTTTCTCCAACATTACCAGTGATCTCTTGATTGCCAAATTTAATGGTTTCTCCTTACTCTTTGTAGCATTTGATACTGTTGATTACTATTTACTCTTGAATAACATCTCTAATTTTTAATGGCATTGCATTTTCTTGCCTCTTTGCCCTCTGACTACTCCTTCTCATTTTCCTATTAGATTTTCATTGGTGTAGTGCACTTTAACTGTGTGTGACTACCAACAGTCTGTAATGGTCCTTCTCTTCTGTTTCTCATCTGAATTTTGGATATCACAAAAATTGCCCAATAGATGTCTTTTCAAAACATAACTCTTTATCTCTCCCTCTGTCCCCCCCACCCCCTACCTCCCCACTCCAAATAGCTTTTATTAGAACATATTACTTTTAAGGACAGCAAGATGTTTTCTAAAGGGTAGATCTGACCATATATAATAGACCAGTATTCCCTCCCCCTTTTATAAAGATAGTTTAATCCAGTTTTTTTTTTTTCCTAAAAATCTAGGCTTGATTGTTCTAGACTTGATTGACCTAAAGGGTTAAATTTAAACTCCTACAGATATAGCTTCCTACAGGTTTCAGGTCCCAGGCATTAAAGTTTATCCAAGTGGAGTCTGTATCCTTCACACTTGGCAAAATGTCCTTTGCCAAGGTTGTATACAGATACTGATGACACCCTTTGCTTTTGAATAAATGCATTTCTATATGGATATGATTTATGTGATCTGAGTGCTGTGTTCTTGTTGAGTCCATTCTGTATTATAATCTATGTATGTCTCATTTCATTCTAACATTAGACCTAAATTACCAGGACACCAGCCTGATAAAAATACTTGCTAAACTACAGTCTCTCAGTTACCTCCAGGACCAAACATTGAATTCTTAAAGATGTATTTAAAACTTTTCAAAATCATCTTTTTCCTATTTTTCCCATTGTCTTATGCTCTATTAATCCTCTTCATACTCTTTGGTTCAATCATACTTATTTACTTTCTATTTAGTCTTCCTTCTTCATGACATCGTAAAGGCCCTCTCTCTTACTTTTTAATTCAATTCTTGCCTTTCTTCAAGACTAAATAGAAACATTACCTTCTGCGTAAGGCTTTTTTTGTTGTTATCACCAGCTGTCAGTGCCTTTTCCTCCTAGGTTTCCTTCCATCTGTTTGTTTTGTTTTTTAAACTCAATTATATACATATAAAAATATGTTTATACATCTGTTGTCTCTTCCCCTAGAATGTGAACTCTAAAGTGAGAATCCTAAAGTGAGGATTTTTTTTTTTCTTTAAATTTCTCAGTACTCAGGTACTGGTACATAGCAAGTGATTAATAAATTTGTATTGATTGATTGATTGCTTTTTAACCCACCTTCCTACAATACTGATAACATGTTTTTCATGGATGACACATCTTTTCTTACTTCTAGGCCATCTAGAGAAACAGATATAGATTGTACTGTGTCTTAATTGCTTTTTGTGTCATTTGCAATTTGAATTCTTCAAAGATGATAGTTTTCCTCAATTGGGACTCTTACATCACTTACTGGCATTAAAAAAATATGGAAATGGTTTATATCCCCATCTTGGGTCAGAGCAGCCTAGAATTACTAAAAGCACTGTATTACATATTTAAATATAATCAATACTGTCTTCTTGCAATTTCTTGTCCAGTTCATTGTTCACTTTTAGTCTCTTGCCTGGATATATATGCTGTTATATTAACTCAGTGGACATTTATTCAACTTAATATGGATAGTAGGTTTTGTTTTTTTCCTACAAAGATTTTGATATCAGGTCAGTCTCTTTTGAATAATTGTGAATCATGTTGAGGAATTCTTGTGATGTTTTGAAACTTATTCTAGGAAGCACAGTGTAATCTGAACTCTTTGAACGACCTCATTATTTGTAGAGAGTTTCTTTTCCATTTGGATTATGTATAAAACATGTTCTTTTTGATGAATTCACAGCTCCCTATTTTATGCTTCATTTGATGTTGTTAATATGAAAGTTGTTTGTTAGAATTCTTACAAGGTGCTAAGTCACTGGAATTGATAGAGACAATGATTATGTATTTAGTACTTATTAGAATTCACACCTTTAAGAGAGCATATATAAGCTAGGGGCCTCAACCAGGATGCACTTTGGAAGATTCACAAGTCAGGATTCAGTAGAGGAGATTCATAAGTCAGAGGCCCACAAGCCAACTCTCGGAGGCGGAGTCAGATTCATTCCATTTTCCACCTTTGTGCTGGCTGGAGGCTTTGAATTCAGAGGGAACTAGAGGCAGAAGCTGGAAGAGACAAAGGACTAACAGCAAGAGCTCTTGGAACCAAGGAGAGAGATAGGCCTCTAAGAAAACTTATGGGGCTATTTTGAAGGAAACAATAAAGGATTTGAACTTTTAGCTCCTGGCTGCATTTGGGATGAATATTGATCTGAACTGAAATGAAGGCTGCCTCCAGAAGCCTCCCAAGAAACTTGCTCCAAGAGAACATTTATATTTTATTGTTATCTTTTTTTTTTAAAATAATTATAACTTTTTATTGACAGAACCCATGCCTGGATAATTTTTTTTTTTTTACAACATTATCCCTTGCACTCACTTCTGTTCCGATTTTTCCCCTCCCTGCCTCCACCCATCTCCTAGATGGCAGGCAGTCCTATACAGAACATTTATATTTTAGAGAAGAAAATATTACAGTTGTTTAAGAGTGTTATTAAGGTGGTTGCACATGAATAAGAGACTCCTCATAGGAAGAGATATTAAAGACTTTTCTGTTGAGCCAATTTTTTTTTTTTTTGGTCAATTCTATGACTATAGAAAATCTAACCATTATTTCTTGTGGACTTCCAATGTTGACTTATCTACTTTTTCTTTCTAATATTCTATAGGGAGTCTACCCAGTAGCTAGGAACCCTTTTCTAGATCTCCTCACATTACTTATATAACAGTGAATCAAATGGACCTCCAATAAGTTATCCTTTGGTCACTTATATATGATTTCCTTATCTTTCTTTTCTAGACATATCATTCTAATGATATATTTTATGCCATTTTTTGTGCAATTCTTACTTTGTGATATATAAATATATAACTTTTAAAAATTTAAACTACACTAAGACTTATCTATACATATATATGTGTCTTCTCTCTCTCTCTGTGTGTTTTTCTCTGTTTCTTTTAGACTGCTCATCTCAGTCGCATACCTCTTCCATATCCCTTTGTATGACTTGCAGTTTTTTTTTTTAATAATTATAACTTTTTATTGACAGAACCCATGCCAGGGTAATTTTTACAACATTATTCCTTGCACTCACTTCTGTTCCAATTTTTTCTCTCCCTCCCTCCACTCCCTCCCCCAGATGGCAATACATGTTAAATAGGTCACAGTATATCCTAGACCCAATATATGTGTGCAGAACCGAACAGCTCTCTTGTTGCACAGGGAGAATTGAATTCAAAAGGTAAAAATAACCCGGGAAGAAAAACAAAAATGCAAACTTTGATGACTATTCTGATCTGTGACTCCTACTCACATATTTTACTAGTAGACTATGCTAATACTTAATTTCTAAAGTATGAAAATTTACATCATGGGAACTCTCTCTACTAATACATGTAAGGCATTGCATATGACTTTCCTTAGAATAAAAAGATTAAGTGTCTACCAGAAATTGAACCTAAAATTAGAATTTTAGAACTTATTTAGCTTATCCTCTAAGTTGTAGACACTGCTTTCTTATTTTCTCTTATGTCTCTTACATAATTATTGTTTCTGTGATTTTTAAAAATTAATCTATTAGAAAAATATGCTAATATGTAAAGGATCTATAATTCAAAAGTGAGGGGAATTCCCTTCTTTCACCAAAATTATGTCCTGGAGCAATAAAAAATTTAAGTGCCTTGACCAAGATTTGAATCCAGAGGTAGTTTTTTTCATTGGGGAATTCCCTTTAGTTGCATTCTCCAAATTTTGGTATGTTATCACTTTGTCACTCTCTTGAACATATTTATCATTTCTATGATTTGTCATTTGAACAATTCTCTTTTTGTGATACTGTTACTTAGTTTTTATTTTTGTCTGTATCTTTCTTATATCCAAGTGTTAGTAGCTATTATTATTGCATTATGATTTATAATGGATCCATTTAATATTTCTAACACCTTTTATTTAAGTAATTTTTTTTCCACAGCATATGTTTTTACAAAGGCATATGATGTGATACAAGAAGAAAAAATGAACATTTTGTCATATTCTCATAGAACAGGGCTTCTTAAACTTTTTCCACTTGCTTCCCCTTTTTACTTGAGAAATTTTTATGTGATTCCTGGTATATAGGTATATAAAATAGGAATACAAATCAAACATTTTCTAATAAGAAACCATAAAGAAATTTAATAATTTTAGTGTAATATAATTTTACCATTTATTAATGACAAAATCAAATTTGTATACTAATGAGATAGATGTGCTTGTTTGTTTTTTCATAAAGAATTAATTCTTAGAATATTTAATACCTTTTATAATTGCCAAATTTTTTGTGACCCCCACATGAGGTTGCAACCCACAATTTAAGAAGCTTTACCATAGAGAAACCATTTTTGTCTACAGTCTGCATAACTGTTTTTTTTTTTTCCCTTTTTACCATTCTGTGATATTTCTCTACTTCATTTGGTTTGTATTTTCTGCACATACACATATCCATAGAAATATAAAATACAGACATAAAGATACAATTTATTTAAAAATATAAATGAGTCATTGCTGGGAAGAGTACTCATACTGAAGAAATAATAGTTCTGATGAGTACCTACAATAAGAATACATAAAATTCTGTTTTGTTTACTTATATAAAAAATTTGGCACAGTGAAATAAAATAGTCTTTAAATCTTTCTACAAAGAATCATCTACTCATTCATTCCTTTTATTAAGGCATGATTTTATTTTAATTTTTAACTTTTACCTTTTTATTTTTTTCCTGTAGCCTTCTAGGTAGGGCTAGAGAACAAAGAAACCATTCTCTCTACTCCTTTCAATTCCAGACTAGGTAGGCATGTATTTCCACTTCCTCCCCTTTCTTCTGTTTTTCCCATAAGTGTTAGTCACTCAAGTCTCCCTCTTCCTCCTCCCTCAAGAAAATATGTATATGGATTCACTTATGAGAGAATATGGCTTTTAGAGCACAGGTCAATTGTACTCTTATTTCTTTTCTGTTTAGTCTTTTAAACTCTTTGAATCTTTTTGGCTCTTAGATCTCTTTGCCCTTAGACTGTCTTTGTTTGGCTCTTAAGTAGTGCAAACTTTCTTTAAAAACAATAGCAGCAACAAAAAGAACAATTTATACAAACTTGTCTTTCCAAAATGCTTTTGAATTGTTGATGACTTTGTTGTTTGACCTCAGTTCTCAAGAAGCATGTGATCTTGTTGGAGATATTAAAAAGTATGTACATAAAACAATAGTGGCCAGTGTGAGGGCTGAGTTATTTGGCATCTCAGGAATGCCAAGGAGAAGGAAATCTTTCTCCTTGGGTGGGGGATGGGGAACTTCAAAATGTTAAATAGATATAATGTGAGGAAGAGAACACTAACAGCTAGAAAGAATTCAGAAAGCTTTGTGAATGGGGTGACTCTTCAGGTAGACATTCTCACAGGCAGACATGAGGAATATGTTTTCATGGGTCAATGAATTCATTCCAACTATTGCAAAACTATAAAAGTTACATGATAGTAGAAAGTAAGTTTGTATAATTATTGAAGTGCACAGAACAAGTTACTTCTATTATCCTTTGATTATTGTGGGAAGATGTGAGGTAAGTGGAATTCATAATTAACCAGAGGGAAGATATTGTAAAGCAAGCAAAGTTACCTTGCTGGCATAAAGCAGAGGTTCCTAAGGAATCTGCAAAGAATTGAGGGAATATGCCATTGATTGACAGGCTAACCCTAAAATGGAATCAGAGTTCTAATAGGTTGGTTTGTTATCAAGGAAGTGAAGTACAGGTAGATTCTTCTTTTTTTTTATGTTAAACATGTGTGATTCTTCTATATGTATTTCTACAATTATGCTGCACAAGAAAAATGAGATCCAAAAGGAAAAAAATGAGAAAGAAAAAAGTAAGCAAACAATAACAAAAAAAGTGAAAATACTATGTTGTAACTATTCACATTCAGTCTCTATAAACCTCTTTCTGGATGTGGTAGATTCTTTTATAGGGAGAAAAAACCTCAGGAGTTGACCTCACAACTTGACCTTCTGGTGGGATACAGTAACTGTGGTGTATGATGATTTTGTCAATACTTGTTAGGAATTCAACCCTGGTCCACTGAAATAAAAACCTACTTGGGATAACAAAAGACCTAATCAAAACCAAAAAGTCTACTGTTGCTTACCTCAAGGAGTAGCTTGTCTTCCAGATTGTTTACAATAATTCAGATGTTCTCTGTCAACACCCCTCCCACCTTTCCCCCACCCCCACCCCCACCCCTCCTTATCATTTTGATAGGAAGTGAAGAACTTTATGAGCCTGAAGTGTAGAAGGAATTTCAGGTATAGGAAATTTATGAAGACTGGAGATAGAGTTGAAGAGAGAACAAAAGCTGGTTTAGCTGAATTAGAGGAAGGGCAATAATGAGTTTGGAGGGGGTATAATTTTCCTTGAAATCAATGGGGAACCTTGAGATTATTGAGTAGAGGAATGATATGGTTGGATCTATTCTTCTTATTATTATTATAGCTTTTTATTTAGAAATTATATGCATAGGTAATTTTATAGCATTGACAATTGCAAAACCTTTTGTTCCAATTTTTCCCCTTCTTCCCTCCACTCTCCCCCAAATGGCAGGTTGACCAATATATGTTAAATATGTTAAAGTATAAATTAAATACAAAATAAGTATATATGTCCAAACAGTTATTTTGCTGTACAAAAAGAATTGGACTCTGAAATAGTTTACAATTAACCTGTGAAGGAAATCAAAAATGCAGGTGGACATAAATAGATGGATTGGGAATTCTATGTAGTGTTTCATTGTCATCTCCCAGAGATCTTTCGCTGGGTGTAGCTCTTCAATTCATTCCTGCTCCATTGGAACTGATTTAGTTCATCTCATTGCTGAAGATGGCTAGGGTTAGCTCTATTCTTTAAAAAAATCTCTTTAGCACCAGCCCTGAAGGCAGGAGGACCTGAAGTCAGACATTAACACTTCCTAGCTGTGTGATCCTAGGCAAGTCACTAGACCCCAATTGCCTCAGCCGCCAAAAAAAAAAAAAAAATCTCTTTGATAGCTGACGGATTGGAATGAAGAGAGACTTTAGACATCAACGCTATCTATGAAACCATTGTAATAGAGGAGAGATAATGAATTACTAAATTAAGTTAGAAGCTATGAGACTAGAGAGAAGTGGTTGTGTGAGAGATTTTGTGAAGACAGAAATGACAAAATTTTTACAAATTTTCAAATAAAAGTTACAAAATCAGTGTGTAGAAAAGAAACAGAGTCAAAACTACTTAATAGGTTTGGCTGTTTGGACATAAGTAATAAACTAGAATAGGTAGCACATTCAAAAGAAAGTTTTTATTTCAAAATTTTCAGAGACCATTGCAGTAGAATACTTTAAAGATGCTGAGGAGACAGGGAAATAAGGGACAGGTATGAGAATAATGTCTGTCAGGAAGCAGGATGAACATGCATTTCTTTTCTATAAAGTAGTTACAGATGAATGAGATGAGGTGAGATCTCTCAAGACAGTTATGAAAATTGAGTAAGGCTTCATCTACTTCAAAGTTGGAGTAGGCCTCAAGGTCCTTGAACATTGACTCAAGGGCATTGCTATCCTCCCATGACATCATTTTCTCCCTACTTCAGTCAAATATGGGCAACTATGTATTTATTGGCTAAGTTCAGTTTCTTGGGTAGTTCCCGCATTTAGAATATAAAACCCTCAGCCAATGAGGATGATGGTCAGTGGTGGGAGGGGTATTTGCATTAGGAACTATTTAAGTGTCACACTTGTCCTAAAAGGTGCCTCCTCCTGCTCGATGGGTGGGATACCCTCTTGCCAGAACATACAATAAACTTTTGCTTTGTTCCTAAAGATCTCTTCAGCTTCAGACCCCTCACCATTTCTGAGCAACACACAGATTTGTGCTGGCCTATTTATCCAAGAGATGAAATTATCATAGGATCTAGATATTTATTAGATCTGAAAGACCTGAAAGGGATTTTAAAAGGATATCATCACTCAACTCCCATTTTCTACCTATTCCCATGCACACATACCTCCCCAAAATAGGTGGCATAGTAGATAGAATGCTTAACCTGAAGTCAGGAAAATATGACTTCAAATCTGGGCTTAGACACTTACTAGTGGAGGTGGAGCCAAGATTGTAGAATAAAGGCAGGGACTTGACTGAAATCTCTCCTGAACTCCTCCAAATATCTTTAAATAAAGACTCTAAGCAAATTTTAAAGTGTTAAAACTCACAAAAAGATGGAATGAAATGATTTTCCAACCAATGACAACTTTCAGCAGGAAAGGTCTGTCACACCAGGGTGAGAGTAGAATGCAGTCCATGGTTCCAGCCTCACCAAACCAAAAATCCTTGGGAGCCTCTGAATTAGTGGCAATAGTGGTGGCTTCTAGACCTCTCAGCCCACATACATCATAACTTTGAAAGTTGGCAGAAAAGAAAAGAAAAAAGAAAAGAAAAAAAGAGCAAACCAGGAGCAGGCCTTAGGAACTATTGAATCAGCAGTAGCAGTGGCAGCTTCCTGAGTTCTCAGCTCCAGAGATGGTAAGGGGGTCAAACAGCTGATCAGAAGAAGATCTTTTTACTGGCATTGAGGTTTTGCTCTTTCTCATATCTGGGATGCAGTCCTGGCTCACAGATCCAGGAAGAGGAGTAGCACTAGTACACTAGAACTTACAGCCACACCAGGGACCTTCTTCACAGTTCCAGAGCAGAAAAGAGTGTTTGTGATCATTCAGAGGTCAGAACACAGGCCACTAAAGTAGTAAACACACATCTCCTTGGATCATACCACCTTGGAAGAACTGAAAACTTACAGAAGAATTTCTGAAAACAGTTATACAAAACCCCTGAAGCTTGGGACATTGAAACCTTCTCTCCCTCCCCCCCCCCCCCCCCACCTCCGCTTGGAAACAGAGCCCTATTTTATTTTATTTTATTATAGCTTTTTATTTACAAGACATATGCATGGCTGGCCATTCCCCTATATCTAGAATGGATTGCTTTCTCACTTCTGCCTCATAGAATTCCTCTTTTTCTTCAAAACCCAGAAAAAGCATGATCATCTACTCAGAGACATTAAACTGGCAACCATGAGCTCCAGAGTGTACCCTGAACCAGAGAAAAACATAATTGAGAAATGCTTAACAAAAACAAAAATACAATTAAAAAAAGATATATGCATGGATAATTTTTCAGCATTGACAATTACAAAACCTTTTGTTCCAATTTTTCCCCTCCCCCAGATAGCAGGTTGACCAATACATGTTAAATATTTAAAGTATAAGTTAAATACAATATATGTATACATGCCCATATAGTTATTTTGCTGTACAAAAAGAATTGAACTTTGAAATAGTGTATAATTAACTTGTGAAGGAAAAAAAAATGCAAGTGGACAAAAGTAGAGGGATTGGGAATTCTATGTAGTAGTTCATAGTCATCTCCCAGAGTTCTTTCGCTGGGTGTGACTGGTTCAATTCCTTACTGCTCTATTGGAACTGATTTGGGTTCATCTCATTGTTGAAGAGGGCCATGTCCATCAGAATTGATCATCATATAGTATTGTTGTTGAAGTATATGATGATCCGGTCCTGCTCACTTCACTTAGCATCAGTTCATGTAAGTCACTCCAGGCCTTTCTGAAATCATCCTGCTGATATTCCATAATATTCATATACCACCACAATTTATTCAGCCATTCTCCAATTGATGGGCATCCGTTCAGTTTCCAGTTTCTGGCCACTACAAAGAGGGTTGTCACAAACATTCTTGCACATACAGGTGCCTTTCCCTTCTTTACAGAGTCCTACTTTAACAAACAGTTGTAATTCAAGTAATAGGCTGGAAAAATGAGCAAATAACAGAAAACGGAGTCTGACCATAGAAAATTACTGTGGCGACAAGGAAGATCAAAACACTCATTCAGAAGAAAATAACAGAGTTAAAGTTCCTATGTTCAAAACCTCCAAGAAAAATAAGAATTGATGTCAGACCATGGAAGAATTCAAAAGGGGTTTTGAAAATCAAGTAAGAGAGGTAGATGAAAAGATGCAAAATGAAATGAGCATGGTGCAAAAGCAAAGAACTTTTTTGATGTTGAAAATTTGTTCCTCTTACTGATTGACTATTCATATAATTTATAGTTTTAAAAAGTTGACTTGGACAATGAGAGATTAAGTTCATGATTGCTGAGCCACTATATCAGAGGTAGGGCTTAAACACAGGTCTTTTTGATCTGAAGGCCAGCCTATTATTTACTGTGCTGTGCTGTAAAACAAGATGTGTTATATGGGATAGAAGAGGACTTTATGTTGCTAGTGAATTAACTGATATAATTTAATGGAGGGACTTCATATATTCATAGTTTCCCAAATGGATGAAATCACACATCCAGGTCAGAGTCAAATATACTAACATACTTTAATATTTAAACTATCTATAATTTATTTAGTGTAGTTATTGATGCAGATTTCAACCCATGTAAATCAATAGTTGTATCTTAAAGTCAGAGAGTTAGAGTTGGACATGATCTCAGAAGTCACCTAATCCAACCTCATAATTTTACAAAAAAGTTACGTAATTTGACCAAGTTCACATAGGTAGTAACTGTCAGAGGTGAGATTTGAATTCTAATCTTTTGACTCCAGAGCCAGTTTTTTTTTCTGTTTTATAAGAGTTACAGAGACTGGACAATTTATTACCCTGCACTTAGACTTTCTAAAGTTATACAGGCTGGTTTTATGGAATTTACTGGGCTTGTTCTATATGTTTTTCTTGCTTAGCAGGACCTGCCATTATTTGTGTTTTGTGGACATTTTAGGGCTTTTTTTTGCTTCTGATTTGTATTATTACTTTCACTTTCTAACTGGTTTTCTGGCTCCCAAGTCTCACACAATGGCAGTCCATCAGCTTCAAAAGTCATTATCCTAAACCAGGGTTATAACAAGTTTATTTCTGCTCAATAAGTTCCGGTTACTCTTTTTTTACTTCCAGGATCAAATATAAGATTTTATGCTTTGGCATTTAAAGCTCTTCAGAAATACTCTCCTGCCTATTTAAATATTTGCTTTACTCTTGTCAACATATTTTGTATTCCAGTCACACTGTGCTACTTTACATATAGTGCCCACCTCCTGTTTCATGCCTTTGCACTGGCTACTCTTGCCTAGAATGCTCTGCCCTTTGCCTCTACTTTTTAGTTTTCCTTTCTTTAGCTTACAATCACACATGAAGGAGACCTTTTCTGCTTACCCTGAGATTCCTCCCTGAGATTATATGTCTCTTGGATTGCGGATTGCTTTTTTTGTTTTGTTTTGTTTTTATTTGTATCTCCATGCTTAGCAAAGTACCTGACACATAATCACTTAATAAATATTAAATGATTGATTGAAGGAATTTCAAAATAAAAAACATAGATAAAATTTCATTTTTGTTAAATTAAAATGTATAGTGATAATCAACATAGTTACCAGAATAATTAACTCTTATGAGTTCCTTTGATGTGAAAGTTGTAGGTAAAAAACTAAAACAAAACAAAAACTCCCAAATTAAATGGCAAACTTGAATCTGAAGAATATAATGCTTTTGAGAAGAGTGGGATTGTCAAAAGGAAGATCCCAGATGGTTTTCTTTTAATTGCACATCAACTTGGAAGAAGATTTTAATTTATGTATCAAAATGAATTTGTTGTTTATGCTGAGTTTGGGGGTTGTAGAAAGAAGAAACTATCCAAAAGTAGCTACCAGAGGTACTTTTATCTATTAAGTAAGAAGTGCTTAATGCCCATTTCTTAAATGAGTTTTTATAATAACTAAATTGCTATATCATATCCTTAAATGAAAAGCACATGAACTTGTCTGCATTGACTCTATCCTTTTCAACTCTTCTAACAAGTGCCTAAAGTTGTTTTTGCTTATAAAAGTGGAAAATGGGCTTGATAAAAATGTTTAGTCTGCAGGGCCTTGTTTTATTTATCATATCACAAAAGAACAATGTTTTGCTGTGTTGTGGTCAAAATAGAAGCCGACCTTACTTGTTCACAAGAACTCAAAACCTAGAGATAAGGGGTGCAAAATAATAGAGTACAATGGAAAGAGTGCAATGTAATTATTTGTAGCTTGTCAAGTGAAGCCCTTTCAAGCCCCAAGTGATTCAAATCTGGGAACGCTGCACAATTCTGTAAACTAACCATAACCAGCATCAGAGAAATCTCACCTAGCCCCTTCGACAGTACCGAAATTGCATCAGTTTGTCATGCACTGAGCATGCCAGCTCCACACAATATCATTTGCTTGCAAATAGACCTGCCCCTAAAGCCCTGAAACACATTCCTTGGTATCTGACTCTTGGCCTGTGATTTGTCATGTCTCTGGTGCTATCAGTGTATAGTAATTTTAATAGATTCTGATGGTTTGCTTGTAGAAGCAAAGAATACACTTTAGATTTGGCATATAACATGATAGAGGCTAAAGTCTAACAAAGTGGAACATTATTCTTTTCATATTAAAAGTTGAATTTAAGATGCAACATTTTACATTTTGATAGGAGTGTTTTACTTCACAACCTAATCTATGAAATTTGCTTTAGAGCTTTTTAAATGTTAACTCAAAAAATTATTTCTTCTCAATTATATAGACTACAGTAATAAAACAATCAGTAGATAATGTTTTACCACAAATTGGTAAAGTTAGGGAAGTTAGAAGTTCTCAACAACCCCTTCCAACTCTAACATGATATAAAATTGTTCTACTTGAAGTAATCCTTTTGCAAATAATGTCTCAAATATAAAGATTCAGAGTTTCTTGGATAAACAGAGCAGATAACATTGTGAATTTAATTTTTAAAACTTCCCCCTCCAAAAACAACCCCAAACCAAAAAACTTAGCCTTTCCTCCACAACACTATAATGAACCACTACTTGGCCCAAGGATGTGGGGGTACTTCTCCACATGATTTCTTCTTAAAAGGGCTTCTCTGCTTCAGACCTGCGAATAGTATGGACTAGGTTCAATTTTAGGGACTCTCATCTTTAGTGAGATAGAATCTAAGTTTCCTTTTCTTACTTTTTTCCCCTCTTTCCACCCAGACCTCCTACCTGCAAGTGCTCCAGGGAAAAAATGCTTTTAAAATTAGGTTGTAGCTATTGACTAAGACCTTTATATAAGGATAGAGAAGAAAAGGCCTCTATGTGAATCTCATATGAGAGAGTCACTTTTTTCTAAATACAAAGAAAAGCCAAGATTCATATAATTCATGTACAGAATGACTTAAATGAGGATCCAGTCATTTAAATTGTAATCACTGTCACAGTATCTTGATAGGCTGATGCTTAAACTTCATCTAACCATGAACTGGTTCTTAGGACTGCTGGAATGCATTTGCATTTCACTTTGGTTCTGCATTATGCCCTTCCGGGATGCCAAGCCAAAGACTTGAGTTCTTGTTAGTTGTTTTCCTGATGTAGAAGTTTCTCTTGCTGTTGTGGAAAACTCTACTTATTGGACCCCAGACCTGGAAGTTAAAAGTTGCCTCCAAGTTTGGACAAGTTCATATGGGATAAAATGTTCAGTCTCTTAGTAAAGGAAACATAAAGCAGAAAAGGGTACCAGAGGTCCAGGCACAAGCTTGCCAGCAACTCATCTCTCTAATCCTTTCATCAAGAGTTTAGAGACAGCATACTACTTGGTATCTAGAAGAGATACATCAAACAGACCAAGTTGGAAGTTATTGCTCTTCTTAAAAAGATCCCAAGTCATCCTTTAACACAGTAGCCAGTGAGAGTGATGAGGTTTAGATTTAGGGAACCAAAATGAAATTAGAGTTTCTGGTGGTCAGGGAGTTAAATGATAAGATCTAGTGGTAGGTTCAGGGTTCAGGGAACCAAATGGAGAGGTTTGGCTTCCCTGCAACCCCTTGGGATGCGGCACAAGAGTAGGGAGTTTTGGGGACTCCCTTCTGGCCACAGAGGTTCTCTGTTAAGGAATTTACAGACCCAAAAACCTAGATTGATAAAAGAAGTTTTATTATGGGGATTGGAAGTAAAGTTAGAAATCCTGACAGAAAGGCAATAAAGTCTGGTTAGGAAATAGGTGAGGATAAAGAGAGGATGGCACTGGAAAGAGTTTTCCAGTGGACAGAGACTCTTGGCATAGCATGGTATGTTTGGCACCTCTGCAAAGAGAGGGTTTTAGTTTGGCTCTTTTATAGTAGGAGCTTTGGCTACAAGCTGAAGGGGGCTTATGGGTGAAGTCCTTTGGCTCATTGCTGGGTTTCAGCTTTGAGCTAGAATTTGAATTGAATTCAATGAGTTTCAGGACTTGAGCCACCCCACCCAGATAACAAGGATAAAACTGTCCCTCAGGGCAGGGTTCCTCACTGAGGCAGAGTTGAAGATGATTTTCTCCTTTAAGGATTTTTAGAGTTTTGGGATCCCCTCTTCAAGAGGAGCTGTTCATCATTTCAAAATGCCTACATCCAATAATGAATTGGAAATTGAAGGCATGTTTATCAGTTGGGTAATGGCTGAACAACTTGTAGTATAAGAAAATGATGAAATGCTGTAGGACTGTTAGAAATGAGGAGCAAGTAGATTTCAGGAATACTTGGGAAGATTATTTGTGAAGTCATGCAAAGTGAAAGGGAGCAGAACCAGGAAAATAATATACACAGTAAACAATATTGTAACATAATTAACTTGATTTAGCTATTCTCAGCAAAACAATTCCAAATGCTATCTAAATCTAGAGAAATAAGTGATGAATCTGAAAGCAAATTATAACATACTAATTTTTGGTAGTTTTTTTTCTTTTGTTTTATTTCTTTTTTTTACAACATGACTAATATAGAAAGATGTTTTACATGCACATATATATCTTATCAAATTGCTTATCATTTTAGGAGGAGGAAAGGGAGAAGAAAATTTGGAACTCAAAACTTTAAAAAGTGAAAGTTTAAAAAATTATCTTCACATGTAATTGGAAAAAATAAAATACTGTTTAAAAGAAAGAAAAGTTTTAAAAAATGTTGACTCTATAACCTTCTGATGGTCAAGTTCCTACATGCAGAGAATGCTAAGGCCTTACATATGGTCAGCTGGAACTAGAAAAATAAATTGAACACAATGCATGAGATGGCTTTGTAAAAAAATACTTTAAGATATATATATATATATATATATATATATATATATATAATATATATATATATATATATATATATATAAACAGATGACCTATATAGAATACTTCCTTGGTCCTTGCTTTCCCTTGTAAATCAGTTATTGAAGAATTTCTAAGCCTTTCTGATTTTAGGTCTAGATTCCTTTCCTTGGTATTTGTGCTTTGACTGCATGTTGATAAAATTCATGCTCTGTTTTTCATATCCTACATCTTGGACTAGTTGTAAATACTCAAGTGTTTCAACTGTTGAGGTTTGTCTTCCTTAAGTATATCCCTTCAATCTAGTAATTAGGAAGCTTTTTTTGGGGAGGAAGGAGCAGGTGAGATCCACTTTGTATTCCCTCTATTCCTTATCTACTTTTAAATTTCACTGGCGTTTTCTGAGAAAGTACTTTAATTCTGCTCAAAATTATTAATAGTTACATTTATTTATTTATTATAGCTTTTTATTTACAAGATATATGCATGGGTAATTTTTCAGCATTGACCCTTGCAAAATCTGTTCCAACTTTTCCCTTCTTCCTCCCACCCACTCCCCCAGATGGCAGGTAGACCAATACATGTTAAATATGGTAAAGTATATATTAAATACAATATATGTATATATATATCCATACAGTTATTTTGCTGTTCAAGAAGAATCGGACTTTGGAATATTGTAAAATTAATGTGAGAAGGAAATCAAAAATGCAAGCAGACAAAAACAGAGGGATTGGAAATGCTATGTAGTGGTTCACAAATAGTTACATTTAAAAAAAGAAAAATAGCTGAATTTAGGATTTAGTCTTTTAAAGGGAGACTAATGTAAATGTTAGTTTACCAGTTTCTAAAATTAGGAATGCTGGAACATAAATATTAAATAAAATGATTAAGTGCAACATTTTTATATTTAATTAGATAACATTAAAAGTGATATGAAGGAATTGTTTACCTACCTGGCAAATTATTATCAAGAAATTGAATTTTGCTATACAAAATATACCTTAAATAATAAAATATTTTAATAGTATTTAAGTGCAGTATTAAAGAACAGAGAGAATGAAAAATATTTTAAAGGATAACTTTGTAAATAATGTTTCAAGAGATAAATAGATGAGGCTCTTATGAATTTTATCTTTTGAGAATGAGGAATCTTTTTACCATAAAAATAGAAGTCCTACTTTAGGTTTTGGAAATAGCTGTCCAGTTGTAAACATGTCTGCGTGTTATCCTGAATAGTTGAATAGCATGACTGAATGTTAACCTGGTTTTAAAAAAAATTCTGTATAATTTTTTATAAAAAAAGAGTGAAATGAGATATCCATAATAATTATTTGTAAAGTGCTTTCTGTGTTTATCTTTTGTTTCTCACAACAACTCTATGAAGTAGGTACAGTTATATCTCATTTTATAGATGAAGAAATTTAAGAGAAATTAAATGGCTTGCCATGGCCTCACACATGTGACTAGTAAATGTCTGAGATAAGATTTAAATTCAGTTCTTCCTAGCTCCTGGTTCAGCGCTCCTATTTATTGTGTCACCTTTATACATGTAGGTTTAGATGTGCCTATTGATTTACACCTAAATTTCAGAGCTGCATTTCTTTAGATGATATCTTTAGAAAAGTAGAAAAGCTTCTTAGTTTTTAGGTTAAAGAGATTAGGTTCATAAATCTTAGGTTCCATATTCCTTATGATTTGGTAGGGTTTTTCATGACAGTTTGTATTTTCTTGGATCTCTTCAAAAATATTATTGATCACAGAATTTAAGAGTTAAGAGGATATCTCAGGGGTCCATACATAGAAAAAACTACAACCTATTTAAACACATTTAAATAGAGACTGTTTAGCCTGTATTTGAAAATATATAGGGGAAGTGAGAGAGGAAACAGATTACCTTGAGGCACACCTTCTACTTTTAAACATCTTTGATTATTAGATAAATTTTCCTTTTATCAAGCCTAAATTTCATCCTTTGCATTTTCTTTTTCTTTAAATTTACTTTGAAAAAAGTAAGAAAAAAAAAGAAAATCTGAAAAGGAATACCAAACAAAATAAAGCAAAACAAAAGAGAACATTGCCATGTGCCCAACAAAACATCAGGAAGGATTCAAAATATATAACAGCAAATTACCAGATCAAAAAAGTATATATATATTAGTAGAAGAAATTATGTTCATCAATGTCCATTTTTCTTTATTTCCTTGTAAATTGTTCTTTGGTTCTCTCTGCGTACCTTATTTACTTTATTTTTTTCCCTCTCTTTCATCTCTCTGCCTCCCCCACTCCCAAGCAGGTTATAGTTAAGAAAAGATATATTTATGTATATTACATATTAATATGTATAATTATGTATATTACATATATTTATATGCATACATACACATACTCATCTCCCCCACATGTGTGTATACACATGTTCCTCTCCCCCCACTGACTCTTAAATTCTTTTCCATAACTTAGTGCTATTACTTAATCTCCTCCCATTCAAGGATTCCTACCTTTATCTTCTTTCCTCATCCTTTACTTCCCCATCAGCCTATTCCCTCCCCTTTTATTTCTTTATAGATTTTGGAGGGTGCTGTACCCTTCATGGTATATATGTAGTGTTGCCTATTGAACCCATTCCCAATGTGAGTAGGTTTTCAGAACTATGAGCCTTCCCCCTCCAATGCCTCTGTGTGTATTCTTCCTCCAGACCTCAGTTGTATAACATAATTACTATTTTTACCTTACCTCTGACAATCTTTCTTTTGAGCTGCTCTATTGTTGATGTGAATCTTGAACATATAATATACATTTCCCATCTTAAAACCCATAAACAATTTGTCCATGTTGTTCCTTAAAATTGGTCTTTGATATTGGCTTTTATATATTAAATTTTCTGTTAAGTTTGGGTTTGGTTGATAGGAAGTCCTGAAAATCTGGAAGTTTGTTTCATGTCCATTTTTTCTCATTCAAAATTATAGATTATTTTGCTGAATATGATATTTTTGGCTGCAGGCCTAGTTCTTTTGATTGTCCAGAGATATGATTCCAGGACTTGCAGTCTTTTATTGTAGCTGTTGATGAGTCTTGTACAATTCTAAATTTAACTCCAGGGTATTTATTTTTTTCATGTTTTTTGCAAAATTTTCTCTGTGATCTGAGGGTTTCAAAATTTGGCAATACTATCCTTATGTGTTTTCCACAAAAGTTTCTTTGAGGTGGTGATTAGTACATTTTTTCTATTTCTACTTTCTCCTCATGCTCTATCAGCCCAAGATAATTTTCTAGGATTATTTCCTGTATTATTGTGTCAAGGCTCTTTTTGATCACAACTTTCTGGCAGTCCAATTATTCTTCTATTTTCTCTTCTTGATCTGTTCTCCAGAGCTATCATTTTTCTTACAAGATGTTTGTTTCACATTCTAATTTCTCATTCTTTATAATCTGTTTTGTTATTTCTTGGTCTCTCATAGCTTCACTGACTTCCCTTGCCCAGTTCTAATTTTTAAAAGAATAATTTTCATCTTTGAGACTCTGTATCTCCTTTTCTAGTTGGTTAACTCTTTTTTTATAATCTTGTTTTTCTTGGATGGCCTTTATTTATTTAAGTTTTTTGTTCAATGTCTCATTTGATTTTTAAATTCTTTTTTGAATCCTTCTATAAATTCTATCTATTTGGGGAGCCATTTCACCTTATTGTTTGAGGCAGAAGCTTTTTTAAAGTATCCTCCTTTGAAGATGAACCCCAGTCTTCCCTGTTCCCATAGTATGTTTCTTTTCTTTTTTTTTTAATAATTTTTTATTGATAGAACCCATGTTAGGGTAATTTTTTATATCATTATCCCTTGCATTCACTTCTGTTCTGATTTTTCCCCTCCCTCCACCCCCTCCCCCAGATGGCAAGCAGTCCTTTACATGTTGAATAGGTTACAGTATATCCTAGATACAATATATGTGTGCAGAACTGAACAGTTTTTTTGTTGCACAGGGAGAATTGAACTCAGAAGGTATAAATTACCCGGGAAGAAAAACAAAAATGCAAGCAGTTTATATTTATTTCCCAGTGTTCTTTCTTTGGGTGTAGCTGCTTCTATCCATCTTTGATCAATTGAAACTGAATTAGCTCTCTTTATTGAAGAGATCCACTTCCATCAGAATACATCCTCAAACAGTATCGTTGTTGAGGTATATAATGATCTCCTGGTTCTGCTCATTTCACTTGGCATCAGTTCATGTAAGTCTCGCCAGTCCTCTCTGTATTCATCCCGCTGGTCATTCCTTACAGAACAGTAATATTCCATAACGTTCATATACCACAATTTACTCAACCATTCTCCAATTGATGGGCATCCATTCATTTTCCAGCTTCTAGCCACTATAAACAGGGTTGCCACAAACATTTTGGCACATACAGGTCCCTTTCCCTTCTTTAGTATCTCTTTGGGGTATAAGCCCAGTAGAAACACTGCTGGATCAAAGGGTATGCACAGTTTGATAGCTTTTTGAGCATAGTTCCAAATTGCTCTCCAGAATGGCTGGATGTGTTCACAATTCCACCAACAATGTATCAGTGTCCCTCTTTTCCCACATCCCCTCCAACATTCCACATTATCTTTCCCTGTCACTGTAGCCAATCTGACAGGTGTGTAGTGGTATCTCAGAGTTGCCTTAATTTGCATTTCTCTGATTAATAATGATTTGGAGCATATTTTCATATGTCTATAAATAGTTTCAATTTCTTTGTCTGAGAATTGTCTGTTCATATCCTTTGACCATTTATCAATTGGAGAATGGTTCCCATAGTATATTTCAATGGTGGGGTTATTTGCTGGTTCATTTTTTTTTTTTTGAGAGATATTAGTGTAAGCCCTCTAATTGTAGGGTGGCGGGGATGGTGCCTCAAGCTTCCCTTCAGCTCCCCACTCTGACCAGGAACCCCAAAGCAAGAGCTCCTTCTCCTGCAAATGTCTACAGCCAGCTTCTGCAGGGGCTCGTTCCTTCTTGCCCAGGGCCACATCTCAGCAGCACAGCTGGGCCTGGTGTTCCCAGTCAGCTGAGATTCACTCAATTTAACCAGACTTAAACCCCAGTTTGACAAACAGTCCTGGAGGTGAAAGTCTCTGTGATTCCTGCTGAGGCTCCCGTCATGCCTCGATAACTTGAGGGGTCCCCATTTGGTTTAGAGCTAGCCTAGAGATGTTTACACTTCAAACAGGTTAATCCCCAGCCTGGGGTCTTTCTTTGGATCTTTTTGGAGTTATATAAGTAGGACCCCTGTTCTGCCCCCAAGTCTTGATTTTTCACCAATATTTGTTCACCCCGATGCTCAAATTTGTTCAATTTGTGGGAGAAATCAGGAGAGCTTGATATTTACCAACCTACTCCACCATCTTCTCAGAATCCTCCTTGCCTTTGTCTCTTATAATTCTTGTTCCTGGTTCTGTCTTCTTTCTGGGGTAAAAGAAAAAAAAAATTAATCCTTTGTCTATATGATAAACTTTCAGATTCTTGTCATGGTATTATATCCTGATAGTTCAAGCTCATTCACCATTTTATTTCCCTCCTTTAGACACTCTCTAGCTTGTCAGTACATTTCTTAAACTGTGATATCCCAGCTGAACACAGTATTCTATATTAGATCTGATGAAGGTACAGTATAGGTGAAGCATTATTTTCTTATTCTTGAAAATTATGATGTTTCTCTTGTAGCTCAAGATTTCATTAGCTTTTTTGTCTGCTTCATCACACTGATGATGCATATTGAGCTTTCCACATACTAAAAACCCTAGATCTTTTTTCGGAACAATTGCTTTCTATCCATATTTCCTAATCTTATGTTTGTGAAGTTAAATTTCCCCAAGTCTAAGACATTTACCCTTATAAAATTCTGCCCAATATTCTAGTCTGCCAAGATGTTTTTGTTATATTAAACAATATGGTAGTTCTTTTAACATTTATTGCACTCTGGAAATTTTATGACCATGCTATCTATATTTTTATCCAAGTTATTGATTAAAAAAAAAAAAGTAAAATAGTACACCAAAAAAAAAAAAAAAAAAGAAAAAAGAAAGAAAGACTAAGTATGTATCTCTGGAGAATTCCACTAAGACTTTCTGTCATGTTGATAAGCATTAGTTGAACCATTAACATCTGGTCTTTGGTCTAGCTATCCAACTAGTTTGGAATCTGTCTTACTATATTACCTTGTAATCCATATCACTCCATCGTTTTCATGAGTATAATATGGGGTACTTTATTAAAAGCTTGCTAAAGGATATGAAGAAACAATTTTCAGATGAAGAAATTAAAGTCATTTTTAATCATATGAAAAAATGCTCTAAATCACTATTGATTAGAGAAATGTAAATTAAGACAACTCTGAGGCACCATTTCACACCTCTCAGATTGACTAGGATGGCAAGAAAAGATAATACTAAATGTTGGAGGGGATGTGGGAAAATTGGGATACTAACATGTTGTTCATGGAATTATGAAAAGATCCTGGAGAGCAATTTGGAACTATATCCAAAGGGCTATATCCAAACTTCATATCATTTAATCCAGCAGTCTCACTACTGAGTCTGTATCCCAAAGAGATAACAAAAATGGGGAAAAGGACCCATATGGGCAAAAATGTTTGTAGTAGCTCTTTTGGTGATGGCAAAGAACAAAGAATTGGGCAAATTGAGTGGGGAATCAGCTGGGGAATGGCTAAATAAGTTATGACTGTAATGGAATATTATTGTTCTATAAGAAATGATGAGCAGGCTGATTTCAAAGCCTAGAAAGACTTACATGAATTGATGCTGAATAAAGTGAGCACAACTAAGAGAACATTGTACATAGTAATAACAAGATTATGTGATGATCAACTGTTATGGACTTGGCTTTTCTAAATAATCCGATGATTCAAGTCATTTCCAATACATTTGGGATGGAAAATGCCAATCACATCCACACAGAACTATGGAGACTGATTGTGGATTGAGCATAGTATTTTCATCTGTTTATTAGTTTTTTTTCTTTTTTGTCTTTTTTTCCCCCCCTTTGGTCTGATTTTTCTTGCATATCATGACAAATATGGAAATATGTTTAAAAGGATTGCACATATTTAATCTATCAGATGAAAGGAGAAAAATTTAGAGCACAAAATTTTACAAAAATGAATGTTGAAAACTGTCTTTACATGTATCTGGAAAAATAAAATACCCCTTAGCAAATTAAGGGGTTTGCTACTAGTTTAGTAATCTTTTCAAAAGGGAAATTAATTTTGTCTGGCACAATTTATTCTTGAAATCATACTAGCTCTTTAAAATTACTGCTTTCCTTTCTTGATATTAACCTTTTCTTTAATGATTTCTAGAATTTTTCCAGGAACCAAAGTAAAAACTTACTGGCTTATTAGACCTTACACACTTCTCCCATTTTAGAAAATTATATTTACCTTTTTCAGATTTTTTTTATTAACTTGTTATTAACTTTATTTTTGTATTAACTTTATTAAATTATCTGGTTTCTATATTTTTTAAACATTACTGACAATATCTCTTCAGTCAAATTTTCTAGACATTTTAGGATTTGAATTCCTTCAGATCATCTGGCGACTACTTTGGTTGATCTACTTTATTTGTCTCCTTATTTATCTTTGGTACAACTCCCTGTTAGCCATTTTTTTCCTTACCTTTCCAGTGAACCAGTGAAAAGTAATATCAGTTATTTATCAACCATTTAGTAAATACCTTCTGTGTTTTATATATTGTACTAAGTTCTGGATATGTATAGAAAAAAAAACAAAACAAAGCATTTATTAAGGGGCTAACATTTTAATAGCGCTTGTTTTGGGCCTTCTGTTCTCTTTCTATACTACTTTACTTGGTGATCTCATCAACTACATTCTCTGCTGACAGTTCTCAAATCTGTCTATCCTGCTGCGTGCTCTCTGCTGATCTCCAGTTTTGTACCTCCAACTTTTGGATGTGTCAAAATAGATATCTAGTAGACATCCTAAACTCAACAAGTCTGAGACTGAATTCATTATCTTTCCTCCTAAATTCCCTCTCCTCTCACTCACTATCTTTCCTTTTACTGTAGAAAGCAAATACTATCCACCCAGTTCTGTAGACTTGCAGACTGAGTTGTCATTATTGACTTCTCACTATTTCTTACTCCTCTTATTCAGTTTGTTACCAAAGCCTATTGATTTCACTTTTGTAACATCCTTTGAATAAGCTTCCTTCTCTTTTCTAACATTGCCATCACTCTGGTGCAGGTCATTATCACCTCACCTCTGGACAATTGCAGTAGCTTACCAGTAAGGTAGGCCTGCCAGCCGAAAATTTCTCCCCACTCTAGTTTGTTCTCCACTCAGAATGACCTTCTTAAGTGAAAGTCTAGTCAAATCACTCTCCTATTCAATAAATTCCAGTGGCTCTGTTCCCTCCGAATCAAATGCATTCGTGTCCTATTTGGAATTTTAAATCTTTCATAATCTAATTCACTCCTATCTTTTAATTCTTTTTATACCTTATTCTCTTATACCTTATACCCTGCATTCTTTGATCCAGTGACACTGATCTTGCTGTTTCATGAACAAGGTATTCTCTCACATATGGATATTTTCTCCAGCTTCCTTATCTCAATTTATTGCTTTCTCTGTCTTCCTAAATTCTCATATTCTTTAACAGGAAATCTTTCCCAACTCTCAGTTCTAATGCCTTCCCTCCTTTAGTTATTTTTTGCTTATCATGTATATAGCTTGTTTGTACATATTTGTTTGCTTGTCTTCCCTATAAAATTATGGGCTCCTTGAGGACAAGTATTGTCTTTTATTTCGTTTAGTATACCCCCACACTTAGCACAGTGCCTGCTTATACTTAATAACAATTTATCACTGATTGATTTTGACAAAGGCATATTTACTGAGAAGGTACAATAAGGACTGGTATACCCCAATTTCCTATATTAGGTTCTTCAACTGTTGCCTCTGGGGAGAGTAAGTTCAGAGTTAAAGTGACTGCTAAAAGGGCTAACTCACACTATGTTCACTTCTTGATGTACTTGCTTGATCTCTCACTTCCCCCTTTCCCCCTCTCTTCCTCTTTCTCCCTCTCTGTTGGAGAAGTTGCTTACTTTAACTGCTGGGGTTTACTGCTGTACTGGTTCAAGCTGTTTATTGCTAAGGTCTGTTTCTCACTGGACTTGGCTATAGCCATTAAACTGTGTTTACTGAGAAGCTCTTTAAAGACTTCTTTAACCTTTTGAATCTCACCACCAATTCATAACTTACTTCATTCCATTTCTAATGCTCATTCACCTATGATTAGAAAAGAGTAAAAACACAGCTAAAATTGAAACAGTGGTGCTATGTCTTCATGGCTAAAAAATGATTGGGTAGGAAATGAAGGGCCATGTTGATTATTTTCTTACTACCAGGGAAGATAATAGATTTTTCATGCTCTTGTTTGTACACTCCTTTACATCTCTGCAGCCAATTAAGGTAATTCATCACCATGAAGTAAGCCAGGAAAAAACTTAGAGTACTTGCACCTAGTCTTTTTTTTTTTTTTTTGATAGGTGAGTGTTGGAATCCTTACTAACTGCTAAGTAATTAGAGTTGATCTAATCTTACAAGAAGTTGTTTTGGCCAGAACCTGAAACAAGGTACTAAGTAGAACTAATTAATACAAGGCTTGTGTTCACACCTTTACTCATTGAAGTTCAATGAGTTCACACCTCCCTTGAAGCTCGTTGGGCCAGAGAGCACTATGGGAGAAAACCCATAATCCCTCTCTCTCGTATCCCACAATTCCTCCCTCTTGGATAAAAGAAACAGACAGAAGCTCTCGGTCAGATTTCAGTAGAGTTACGCCAGAAGCCCTCTCTCCGAGGCAAGGCAGAATATTTTCCACTTGGCTGGCTGGTGGCAGAAGTGTTCTGGAGAGAGGAAGACGCTACAAGTCGAGATTTCAGCGGAATGACATGAAGACTGGAGCTGGCTGGAGGCTAGACAGCAGAGGCAGAGGCTGAAGGACCAGACCTTTGGATTTAAAGACATTTGGAGAGAGCTCTTGGAACCAAGCAGAGAGATAGGCCTCTAAGCTAACCGGGCTATATTGGGATAATAAAAGATCTGAGCTTTTATCACCTGGCTACGTTTTTGAGAAGAAAAAGATCACCACATTTTGGCGCCCAACGTGGGGCTGATTCAGATCCATCTGAACTAGATCACAACATTTTGGCGCCCTGAACGTGGGACAAACAGACCCCTCAGTGGATTTCAGTGGAAAAGCTCCGATCCTGATTCAAGTGGAAAAGCTCCGATCCTGATTCAAGTGGAAAAGCCTCTGATCCTGATCCAGTGGAAAAGACTCTTCAACCCAGAAATTAGAGTGAGTACAACAAAGAAATTTTGTTAAAAGAGTTAAAGTATAATTTCAGCTAAGATGGGACAGATATTTAGAAAACAGCCTGTTTCTGTTCAAGGAAAATGTTTAGAGAGCATTGTCAAAATTATGGAAAGCCAAGGTTTAATTATAAGTTTACAGCAAATCACTGAACTTTTACAAACTGTAAAGGACATATGTCCTTGTTTCGAATAAGGAGCAAGTGTTAAATGTCAGAGAAGAAGTCACTGAAGCTCAAGAGAAAATGAAGGAAGTGGAGCATTTAAAGGAGCAATTAAAATCCAAAGATTGTACTCTGGAGAGGATAGTGATGGAAAACCTAGAGCTGGCTCAGAAACTCCAGGCAAGTCTTGAAGAAGCAACATCTGTCACTGAGGAGAGAGATGAATTAACAAAGACACAAGAGGTTCTTCACATGGAGAGGGAAAAAAATCAATTGAAAACTGATCTAGAGGAAAATATTGAAATGAGTATTGAAAATCAAGAGGAATTAAGAAATATTGGAGCAGCACTTAAAAAGCAACAAGAGGCAGTCTTCAAAGAAAACCTAGAGCTGGCTCAGAAACTCCAGGCAAGTCTTGAAGAAGCAACATCTGTCACTGAGGAGAGAGATGAATTAACAAAGACACAAGAGGCTCTTCAGATAGAGAGGGACCAACTGAAAGAAACCATAAGGGACCTTCTAGCTAAGGATCAAGAAATACAAGAAGAACTAAAATTTGCTGAGATGACAATTGATAAACTAAAAGAATGCATTTCAGAGAAGACAAGTCAAGTATTAAAGAGTCAAGTTTTAGAGAAAAACAATTCGGAACTGCAAAAGAAACCATAAGAGACCTTGTAGATAAGGATATGGAAACACAAAAAGAACTAAAACTTGTTCAAATGAATCTGAAGGAACACCAAGAGACAATTGATAAACTAAAAGAATGTGTTTCAGAGAAAACAGCTCAAGTGTCGGAGATTCAAGAAGCTTTAGAGAAAACTAATGCTGAATTGCAGGACAGGAAAAGATTCAGGAACTTCAGGCAAAACAAGAACAAATTGTTATTGTCAGAGAGGAAGCTCAAGAAAAAATCAATGGAATGGAACAATTAAAAGAGCAATTAATATCCAAAGATTCTACCCTAAAGAGGATAAATTTGAAAAACCAGGAGCTGCTTCAGAAACTCCAAGCCAGTGTTGAAGAAAAAGCATCTGTAACTGAACCGGAATGGCATGAAGACTGGAGCTGGCTGGAGGCTGAAGAAAGCAGAGGCAGAAGCAAAGGAAAAAGCGGCAAGAGCTCTTGGAACCAAGCAGAGAGATAGGCCTCTAAGCTAACCGGGCTATACTGGAGAAAATAAAAGATCTGAACTTTTATCACCTGGCTGCTTTTTGAGAAGAAAAAGATCACGACATTTTGGCGCCCAACGTGGGGCTGATTCAGATCCATCTGAACTAGATCACAACATTTTGGCGCCCTGAACGTGGGACAAACAGACCCCTCAGTGGATTTCAGTGGAAAAGCTCCGATCCTGATTCAAGTGGAAAAGCTCCGATCCTGATTCAAGTGGAAAAGCCTCTGATCCTGATCCAGTGGAAAAGACTCTTCAACCCAGAAATTAGAGTGAGTACAACAAAGAAATTTTGTTAAAAGAGTTAAAGTATAATTTCAGCTAAGATGGGACAGATATTTAGAAAACAGCCTGTTTCTGTTCAAGGAAAATGTTTAGAGAGCATTGTCAAAATTATGGAAAGCCAAGGTTTAATTATAAGTTTACAGCAAATCACTGAACTTTTACAAACTGTAAAGGACATATGTCCTTGTTTCTCTCTTGATAAGGAATTAGATCTAAATGAATGGAAATTGGTTGGAGAGGATCTTTGTCAATTCTATGATAAAAATGGGCCTAACTCAATAATTAATACATATAATGTAATACAATTGGCTATAAGAAGTTATTTAAGTGATAGAATGATGAAAAGGAAAGTACAGGAGGAAAAATTGCCAACTTTACTAGGTGAAAAGGAGGACGAATCAGATGAGAATGGAGTTAATTACAATTCTGAGTATGATACTTCACAGCAGGAGGAATTAGGTGATTCCACATCTCATGACCCTCCCCCCACAATTAACCCTTCATGGGTGGAACAAGGGGGAGGGAGAGAGACAGAAACACAGTCAGCTTCTCCTGTAAAGCAGAATTTAACAAGATTAGAAAAAGCATTAATTAAGGCAAAAAATGAAGGAGAAGATATATCTGATTTTATAAATGCATATGGGAGAAGATACACTCCTTTTAATTTGGAAAAAATTAAAGATTTGAAAAAGGGTTGCACTCTTTATGGGGCTACATCATCTTATGTGAAGATGTTACTGGATAATTTGTCTTATGAAATCTTAACCCCGAATGACTGGAAATCCATCACTAAAACATGTCTTGAACCAGGACAAAATTTATTGTGGCTTTCAGAGTTTCATGAATTATGTAGGATTCAAGCCCAACGCAATAGGCAAACAGGAGCTATTGTACAAGTTGCTTTTGACCAACTAGCCGGTGAAGGTCAGTATGCAGAGAGTTCAGAACAGATTTATTATCCCATAACAGTGTATGAGCAAATTTCTAAGGCTGCAATAAAAGCTTGGAATTCTCTCCCTGGACAGAAAGATGGAAATAATGTTTTCACAAAAATAGAGCAAGGTCCCAATGAATCTTTTGCAGATTTTGTGGGACGTTTACAAACAGCTGTAATAAGAACCATTGGAGACAATGCAGCAACAGAAATAATGACTAGACATTTGGCTAAAGAAAATGCCAATGAGGTTTGCAAAAGAATTATATGGGGGCTAGACAAAGATGCTCCTTTAGAGGAAATCATTAGACGCTGTGCCACAGTGGGCACAAATGCTTATTATGCCCAGACTATGATGAACATGGAAAGACAAGGCCCTTCTTGGCAGAGGAATTCTAGAGAAACTTGTCGATGTTTTCATTGCGGAAAAATTGGACATTTGAGAGCTCATTGTAGATATGGAGATAGAGTGAGAAGACAGGGTGAGAGAAAACCCAAAACCCCATGTCCAAAATGTAACCGAGGCTTTCACTGGGCCTCTAAATGTATATTTACCCAGAGGAATGAGAGGCAGGGCCCAGCTCTAAAGTATCAATCAAAGGACAGGTGGGGCATGATAGCAGCTGAGGTCACACCCAGAGAGACTTTAGAAATTCAGAACTCTGATGTCATCAACCAACAGAAAAGCAATCAGGATTACAGTTGGGAAGAATACAGGCCTTTTAAGACAACAAGACAATATCCAATGCAAACAGCTCCAATGTAATTACCAGATGGTGAGGAGAAATCCCAAAAGTGGTAAATAGAAGAGAATTAGATAGGTTAACTGCTTGGGGAAGAGGATCTGCTTATATTTCCACAGGTGGAAAAGGAATCAGATGGCTAACAATGAGACTGTCAAAAGAACTTTAAAATCTTCAGCTTTCAGTTCCTGAAAAACCAGCAAGAATCAGTGGATTCCCTGAGATGAAAAATTGTTGATGAGACTTTTTGCAGTACTTCAGAGCTTACAGGAATTATTAGATTCCTGGCGCATGAACTAATGAACAATGGATTCCTTATGGACTATTTCTAGGACTTATGGACATTTGTAAATTTTCAGGTCGATTTATGTTGTTACATTACTACTAGCCTGTGTTATATTACTTATGTGCTTATGTATTTTAAGCAATTGCAAGAATCATTGGATTTCTTGAGATGAAAGATTGTTGATGAGACTTTTGCAGTAGTTAAATTTTCATGTTGATTCATGTTATTTGTTACATTACCACTAGCCTGTGTTATATTGCTGTGTGCTTTTGTAAATTATGTATAATGCCTCCCATATTGATGGATTTATGTATACCATGTATATCTGTTACAAAGTTCTGGCCCATATTGATGGATTTATGTGTACCCCCTCAGAAACCCCCTATGTTTTAAAACAAAAGAAAGGGGGAGATGTTGGAATCCTTACTAACTGCTAAGTAATTAGAGTTGATCTAATCTTACAAGAAGTTGTTTTGGCCAGAACCTGAAACAAGGTACTAAGTAGAACTAATTAATACAAGGCTTGTGTTCACACCTTTACTCATTGAAGTTCAATGAGTTCACACCTCCCTTGAAGCTCGTTGGGCCAGAGAGCACTATGGGAGAAAACCCATAATCCCTCTCTCTCGTATCCCACAATTCCTCCCTCTTGGATAAAAGAAACAGACAGAAGCTCTCGGTCAGATTTCAGTAGAGTTACGCCAGAAGCCCTCTCTCCGAGGCAAGGCAGAATATTTTCCACTTGGCTGGCTGGTGGCAGAAGTGTTCTGGAGAGAGGAAGACGCTACAAGTCGAGATTTCAGCGGAATGACATGAAGACTGGAGCTGGCTGGAGGCTGAAGACAGCAGAGGCAGAGGCTGAAGGACCAGACCTTTGGATTTAAAGACATTTGGAGAGAGCTCTTGGAACCAAGCAGAGAGATAGGCCTCTAAGCTAACCGGGCTATATTGGGATAATAAAAGATCTGAGCTTTTATCACCTGGCTACGTTTTTGAGAAGAAAAAGATCACAACAGGTGAGCTTATGTTTTGTTTTGTTTGTTTTTTTGTTTTCATTTTTTTTATAGCTTTCTATTTACAAGATATATGCTTGGATAATTTTTCAGCATTGACAATCGCAAAACCTTTTGTTCCAACTTTTTCCCTCCTTTCCCCCACCCCTCCCATAGATGGCAGATTGACCAATACATGTTAAATATGTTAAAGTATAAGTTAAATGCAATATATGTATATATATCCAAACAGTTATTTTGCTGTACAAAAAGAGTTAAACTTTGAAATAGTGTACAATTAGCCTGTGAAGGAAACAAAAAATGCAGGTGGACATAAATAGAGGGATTGGGAATTCTATGTAGTCATTCATAGTCATCTCCTAGAGATCTTTCACTAAGTGTAGCTGGTTCAGTTCATTACTGCTCTATTGGAACTGATTTAGTTTATCTCATTGTTGAAGAGGGTCACGTCCATAAGAATTGATCATCATAAAATATTGTTGTTGAAATATGTAATGATCTTCTGGTCCAGCATCAATTTATGTAAGTCTTTCCAGGCCTTTCTGACATTATCCTACTTGCATCTATTCTTAAATAAGGTGCTAAAGGGTCCATCCATTTTACAAAGTATGCTTACAAAACTCCAAATGGATATTGCACATGGTATTAGGACCCAACCTTCATTGACCATTTCTTCCTTATACTTAAATGCGACTCTGTTGTCTCCCTGATAGGAATTTTGATTCAGAGGTACTTTGCAATAATTACATAATTGTTGCTAGCTCTTTGGAAATCATTGGTCTCTAATGTGAATCAATGAAATGTATTTATTAAGCACTAATTACTTGTGAGGTGTGATGTTGAATACTAAGGGATATAAATAGAAAAGCAAAACAGCTCACTCTAAAGGAGCTCCTTTTCTAATGTCAGGAATTCTAATGTTAGAATATTTATAGGACATTGTAAAGTTTTACTCATTAATTGTTTACAATGAGAGTTACATTACTTGTCTTCAAGTAGATTGTCAAAGGACTTTATGTATAATCTCCTTAAAAATATCCTCATGATATTCTTATTTAGATGGATTTATGATACATAATAATTGTTGATACATGGGTTATACTTGTTGTAAAAGTGTGGAACATAGCACTTACTGGTTTGTCTAGGATTTGATACTGAAGTTGATGAGATTAGATTCAAAATGATGAGATTATGGTTCCTGCTGGTCAGGGAGTTAAATGATGAGGTTAGTGGCAGATTCGGGATTTAGGAAACCAAATGAGGAGGTTTGACTCCCCTCCCCTTGGGATTTGGCGCATGGGTAGGGAATTTTGGGAACCCCCCCCCTTTCTGGTGGTGCAGAGGTCTTTTGCAAAGGAATTTATGAACCCGAAAAGCTAGACTGATAAAAAGTTTACTATAGGCATTGGGATGTCAGCCTTTGCTATATATGAATAATAGAAAGACTGAATTCCTTAGTGGCAAGGTCCTAACAGAGAAGTAAAGTTTCTAGTAGAGAAATCCTGATAGAGAGATATAAAGCCTCATTAGGGAAATAGGTGAGGATAAAGAGAGGGTAATGCTGAAAGAGAACATTCCAGCGGGCAGTTTGCTAATATGCCATAAATGGCATATTAGGTCCTCTGTGAGGATTAAGTTTAAAATTGGCTTTTATAACAGAAGCCTTTGGCTACAAGTCATGGGGAAGAGTAGGGGGTAGTGGGTGGAGTTTGAGCTGGACTCAGAATAGACAGTCTTGGAATTGAATGGATGTTCTCTTCAATTCAATAGTATTGGAATCTTCAGCTCCAAACTCAACCAGCCCCACCTAGATAACAGAATGAAGCTGTTTGTCCTCAGGAGGGGTCTTTTACAGAGGCAGTATTCAAGGAGATTTATCCTTCAAGGAGTTTTAGAGTTTTGGGGTTCCCTTCGTCAAAGCTTGTCATAGTAATTCAATTTGTTAAGTGTCATGGTACCTCATTATTATTGTCTTCTGGATGAGAACATAATTGTAAATTGTCTAGATGGATGAATTTAATACCTCAAGTGTTAAAATTTATTTTTAACATTTTGGATTAGGAAGCTTTTAAATTGTATCACATATTTAAACACAGTTTCTTGCACATAATAGTTGCTTAATAAATATGTATTCACTTGAATATCTTCTTTTTTTTATTTTCCAAATAAAGTATTTTTTTTACTAGCTTTTTATTTACAAGTTATATGCATGGGTAATTTTACAGCATTGACAATTGCCAAACATTTTGTTCCAATTTTTCCTTCCTTCCCCCCACCCTCTCCCCTAGATAGCAGGTTGACCAATACATGTTAAATATGTTAAAGTATAAATTAAATACAAAATAAGTATACATGTCCAAACACTTATTTTGCCGTACAAAAGAATTGGACTTCGAAATAGGGTACTATTAGCCTGTGAAGGAAATCAAAAATGCAGGCGGACAAAAATATAGGAATTGGGAATTCTATGCAATGGTTCTTAGTCATCTCTCAGAGTTCTTTCGCTGGGTGTAGCTGGTTCAATTCAATCCTGCTCCATTGGAACTGATTTGGTTCATCTCATTGCTGAAGAGGGCCATGTCCATCAGCATTGATCATCATCTAGTATTATTATTGGATTATATAATGATCTCCTGGTCCTGCTCATTTCACTCAGCATCAGTTCACGTACGTCTCTTCAGGCCTTTCTGAAATCATCCTGTTGGTCATTTCTTATCGAACAATAATATGCCATAATATTGATATACTACAATTTATTCAGTCATTCTCCAGTTGATGGGCATCCATTCAGTTTCCAGTTTCTGGCCACTACAAAGAGGGCTGTCACAAACATTGAATATCTTCTTAAGAAGACATGCCTAAATGAACATAAGTTCTGTTGTATGTAGTAGGAGCTTTATAAATAATTGCTGAATTATGAATACCAGTTGTCAAAAATTAAAATACTCATGGATCAATAAATTAAGCAGTGCAAGTATTCCCATTAATAATGTAGATCCATGCCTGGCCATGTTAATTGATTCTTGGCCATATCCTTCCTTTAAGTTCAGTATAGGGGGTCCAATTAGCATGTTGGAGTCCTTCTTCGCTTTCTTACTATACATTGAAAGTATAGGACAAATATAAAAGTGTAAAACTTGCAGCCCACAGGTTACATATCCTACTAAGCCTGAGCCTGATTAAAATGTAATTGATAGATATTTTATAAAATAAATTAAAATTCGGTAAAATATAGGTAATGTTAATTTGTACATTTCTAAGTCAGTCTATGGTCAGAAGATTTCTATTTGGTTTTAATGACACTGCACTGGAGTACATGAGTTGTCCATTGGTGTTCTCTTTTCTTGCCATATGACCAACTCTTTTTACTTGTTATTTTTCCTTAATTGACTTCTTCATAATTTTTGTTTGTAATGTCTTGCTCCTCACTCCTACTCACAGTACAGCTTTTTTCGTGATATTTATTTTCAGTTCTTCTAGGAGTATAGTGCTTTTCTATCATAATATCGCTGGAAAGAAATTATCAAGAATGTGAATCCTTATTGATAAATGGTCAAAGGATATGAACAGACAATTTTCAGAGGATGAAATTGAAACTGTTACCACTCATATGAAAGAGTGTTCCAAATCATTATTGATCAGAGAAATGCAAATTAAGACAACTCTGAGATACCACTACACACCTGTCAGATTGGCTAAGATGACAGGAAAAAATAATGATGAATGTTGGAGGGGATGCCGGAAAACTGGGACACTAATGCATTGTTGGTGGAGTTGTGAACAAATCCAACCATTCTGGAGAGCAATCTGGAATTATGCCCAAAAAGTTATCAAATTGTGCATACCTTTTGATCCAGCAGTGTTTCTATTGGGCTTATATCCCAAAGAAATACTAAAGAAGGGAAAGGGACCTGTATGTGCCAAAATGTTTGTAGCAGCCCTATTTGTAGTGGCCAGAAACTGGAAAATGAATGGATGCCCATCAATTGGAGAATGGCTGGGTAAATTATGGCATATGAATGTTATGGAATATTATTGTTCTGTAAGAAATGACCAGCAGGATGAATACAGAGAGGACTGGCGAAACTTATATGAACTGATGCTAAGTGAAATGAGCAGAACCAGGAGATCATTATACACTTCGACAACGATATTGTATGAGGACATATTTTGATGGAAGTGGATTTCTTTGACAAAGAGACCTAACTGAGTTTCAATTGATAAATGACGGACAGAAGCAGCTACACCCAAAGAAAGAACACTGGGAAACGAATGTGAACTATCTGCAATTTTTGTTTTTCTTCCCGGGTTATTTATACCTTCTGAATCCAATTCTCCCTGTGCAACAAGAGAACTGTTCGGTTCTGCAAACATATATTGTATCTAGGATATACTGCAACATATCCAACATATATAGGACTGCTTGCCATCTAGGAGAGGGGGTGGAGGGAGGGAGGGGAAAAATCGGAACAGAAATGAGTGCAAGGGATAATGTTGTAAAAAAAATTACCCTGGCACGGATTCTGTCAATATAAAGTAATTATTAAATAAAAATTAAAAAAAAAAAAGAATGTGAATCCTTGATTATTTATCCAAAACTATAAAATATCTATGTTAACAGAACGGGAAATAGAAAATTTAATAATCCAATATCAGAAAAAGAAATTTAACAAAACACAAATGAGCTCTCAAAAAGGGGAAGAAAACCCAGATGAATTTATGTTAATTGTGTAATATTTAAGGAAAAATTAATTCCAATATTACATGAACTGAAAAAGATCAGAAAGGGAAGATTAAGAAGGGAAAGCTACCTACATGAAGGCATGATAAAGTCCACAGGGGTATAGTAGCAGATTCTGGAGTCTGAAATACAGTAGGGAAGGAACCAAAGCACAGTCTGAGCCCCAAAATGAAGAAACTCATCTACTGAAGTCTGGGGTCAGTATAGCTAAGGGATCTTATATAGTGAAATAGCCCCACGTGCTCAATGAAAGTTCCAGGGTAAGAAGGTAGTTGAATGATGAATGATGAATTTTGTGAGAGTCAAGCCCAGAGGGGGTATGGTTGTGTATATCTCCAAAAGGGAAGCCCCCTAAACGAACTTGCCAGTGGGAGAAAGAGAGTGGATTAGAGGAGAGATATTCCAAGTAGAGAAAACCTTATACCCTGAGAGAAAAATCTTTTTTTTTTTTTTTCTTAAATTGCAGACAACTGGAAACAAAGTGGGTGGGGCTCAGAGTTGGAGAATGGTTAGTGACAATGTTGGCAAAGAAAAATGATAGAAGAATGGAGGGTCATTGAAGCATTTTAAAATACATAGAAGAGAACAGATGGAAATTTAGGTGGACAAAAAAGAAAATAATGTGTAATTTATTATATGTTCTAAAAAAGCTGTACATAATACATGATTTCACATATAATCTTCTTTTTCATATGTTTGTGTGTGTGTGTAGGATGCTAATTATATACAGACTTTTTTTGAAATGGACTTTATTTCAAAGAATAGCTTAGGATCATTAAGATTTTGTAGTTTTTCAGAATTAGTTGAGTCTTCTTTTCAATTCAACACATTAGCAGTGATTTTTCAATACACATGCATTTGCATGTATATTTGCACAAATAAACATGTATATACTGTGTATATGTTATTTGTATACACATATACTGTGTGTATACATAATATACATAGATAATATTCAACAGGTTCTTTATTTTTTCTATCTAGTTGCATATTATCTTCATTTGTTCTACTTTTCCTTGTGTAGATAGGCAAACTCTAATTCCCTATAAACCACATCTTTATTGTCATACAATGATATAATGATTTAGAAAAACAAGATACTGTACTTATTAATTGTTGACTATAAAAAAGAAAAATTTGGTAGAAAAAAATCTTTTTAAAGATTTCTTGAAAGATGTAACAAGAAAGGGAATCTCATTTTATAAATCTGATCCTTATTATCAGGTGGGGTATAAAACAGGAAAAAGATAGGCTTAGCAAATATGTTCATTACTGTGATGGAGGAAATCTAGAATAGATTCTAGGTTGAAGATGAGATTTTCCACATAAATTTTTTTTATGAGATTACACTGCTTCTATTAAGCCCTAGATCATTGCTGAGCTTCCTGGATAAGATCCATAACTAATCAAGAGAACTTGACATATATGTGATCACTGCATAACATTATGATGTCTTTCCATTCACATTGCTATGCTTTATGGAATCCTTGTGTCCTCTGCCTTTCTGTTTCTTTTAGCATTTTCTGTGACTTGTCATTAAAACAAACAAACAAACTTATTTATTAGTTTTCAATGATTATTTTTATAATTTTTTTCTCCCTCTCTCCTTCCCTTACCACCTCCTCAGGACAGAAATTTGATAATGGTTATACATGTGCAATCACATTAAACATTTCTTCGCATTAGTCCTGTTGTAAAAGAAGAATCAGAACAAAAGGAAAGAATCCCAAAAAAGAAAAAAACAACAAAAAAGTGAAAATAGTATACTCTAATCTGCATTCAGATTCCAGAGTTCTCTGGATGTGTTCAGTGTTTTCCATATTGAGTCTTTGGGATTGTCTTAGATCATTGTATTGCTGAGAAGAGCTAAGTCTGTCTAAGTGAAGAAGGGGCCCCAAAATTCTAAAAATCCTTGAAGGAGAAAATATCCTTCAACTCTGCCTCAGTGAGGGACCCTGCCAGAGGGAAACAAGACAGTTTCATTCTGTTATCTAGGGGTTGGTTCTAGTCCTTAGCAAAAAAATTCCAGCCCTATTCAATTAAAGATCTATTCTATTCAAATTGCAGCTCAAGCTGAAATCCAGCTTGTAAGATGAGCCAATTTGAGACTCCACCCACTAGTTCCCACTAGGTCTGACCTGCTTAGGCTATCCCAGCCCCCACCAAGAGACACCCAGTATAATGGCTTCCCGAAACAAAGGTCTTTTGCAGATAGACTTTGGTAGCTCCCTTTGTTACCAGAGTCTTCTGTCCGCTGAGAACTGCATTCTCAGTGCAAAACTCCATTTTCCATAGATCTGCCGCTATAGAAGTCAGAATCTTGGTAAACTGATTTCTATCTAACAATAAACTTTCATTGTGCAATTAATAATTCAGGAATGAGTGAATTCTTTCACTTCTAAAACCTGCGACCAATTTCAAGGGGATTCTTAACAACTCTCTTATAGGTACTAATGTACACTACTCAAACAGCATCAGTAGTTGATCATCATATAATCTTACTGTTACTGTATACAGTGATTCTGCTCACTTCACCCAGCATCAGTTCATGTAAGTCTTTTTAGGTTTTTTTAAAGTCGTCCTATTCATCATTTCTTATACAACAGTATACCACATATACTGTATATACAACATGTACCACAATTTGTTCAGCCATATCTCAATTGATGGGCATCCCCTCAATTTTCAATTTGCTATCAGAAAGTGAACTGCTATAAACTTTTTTGTACATGTGTGTCCTTTCCCCTTTTTAAATGATCTCTTTGGGATACAGAACTGATGGTGGTATTACAGATCAATGGGTATGCTCAGTTTTATAACCCTTTCAACAGAATACCAAATCAGTTTCCATAACTCTTCAGTTCTTGATGCTTTTTTATGTCATGATTCCAGCTGACTTTTATCACACTACCATTTTGATTTGCTATTTTTAATTTTTTATTTATGGAAAAGCATATAACTAAGCATTAACTTTGTCTCAAAAAGAAAAAATAAACAGAAACTAAGAGAAAAGTGCTGGAGACTAAGACATCCTGGATTTTTAGTTTAAAAGAGCTAAATTTTAATCTTCCCCTCTCCCCTCACCAAGTTAAGGGGCAAAGATTTATTGTGCTGCTGACAGTGGGGCTGAATTTGAATCTTGCCTATATCCTGACATGACCTATGTGACCTCAGGCAAGTCATTTAATCTTGATGAGCTTTTCTTTTGTGAAGGAAGTGGGGGAGAATGAGATAGTTCTATATTCTGGGCTTTAAATCCTGAGATCCTTCCTGTAATTTGACTATCATAACATCAATTTTTGACCATTTAAGGACTTTTTCTGTATATGCTAAACAGAGTATCATGCATCCACAAGCAATTTTAAGTCTTTGTCAGGTACTGTATTAGGTGTTTTGCATAAGATATAAGTGTAGTGATTTTTGCTTTCTAGAGTCTATTCTGGGTGATATTATGGAAGCCCTGATAAATGATTTCAGAATATATACAAAGGTAAGTACAGAGGCTCTAGCAAATAAGACTTAAAATACATTTTTTTTTTTTTTTAGGAGTACTGATCCTTGAAGGCATTGAGATGGTTCAGTGAATAGTGTTAGATTTAAAGTTGGAAAGAGTTTGAATGACACCTCAGACACTTTTAAGCTGTTTTTCTGTTGTTTTTATTGAACTTGGAAAGAGTTGTCCTAGCTTTTGAAATTACTTTGATTTACTTTAGATTTATACTTTGCATTTTTATCTACATATTGTATCTCTTTAGAAGAATATAAGCTCTTTGAGGGTAGATAGTGTTCCTTATACCTAGCACAGTGCCTTAGATACTGTAATTAATGTATCTTGAATTACTTAGAAGGAAGTAGCATGTCTACATGCTCCAGAACCTAGATGTCCTGGACAGAATTTAATGTAGTACCAGTCAGTGTTGTAATATACTGTCTGAAATAAAGATTTTTAAAGCCTTTAGTTGATTTCCTCCAGTAGAGGTATAGTTCAAGAAGTTTCCCTTGGGTATGGTGTAGTTTTATTCTGCTGGTCTCCTCGTAGAACCTTAAATCTATCTTGCCTTAGCATGGCTCGTTAATTATTAACTTCTGTAAATGTTGCCAACAGCTACTGCTGTCCTTGTAACAAGGTTAAATATGTCAATGAAGAGTCCAGATCCCCCAATCTTCCAAAGTTTATCAGGTCCTCCTATGGACAGGAGGAGGAGTAAAGGACATTGAGATAGAAACTAATGTCAGGGGCCAGAGCTCAAATGATTTCCTCTTAAGGGCTTAATTAGAATCTTCCACCATTAAGTTGCTAGAAAACCAAATCCCTGGGTTCTAAATTTGTCTGTTATTTTACATAAAATCAACTCATAGACCTTTGGCAAGTTTCCTTAAACATTCTGAACATACTTCCTCTTTAGTGTTACTCCAGTTTGTCCAATGGTACATTTAAGTATATTTAAACTGACAACTCAGTTTTTCCATGCTTATTCTAAAGAAGGGTTCTTAAAACCTTTTTTTAATATAAGTCTATGGCATTCTAATGAAACCTAATGACCCCTTTCCAGAATAATGTTTTTTAAATGCATAAAATATACATTATTACAAATTACACTGATGTTTAGTTTTCAGACTATCAAAATAAATTATGAATCTCAGGTCAAGAACCCTTTCTCTAAAGATTATAATGGATTTAATGTAGAATTGCCCTCACCAGATATTTTGTCATTTACCTCAAGTGGGATTGGGTAGTTTGTTAAATTAACTCACTTTTCCCTCTATTTATACCAGAATGTGAATAAGAATTGAATAGAATGAAATGCGTTGTTATTTTCATTAGTGAGAGTAATGAGATAAAAGTTTGCCCTAAATCCCTTCCCTCTTCTTAATTTTCTTGTTACTATTTAGGGTACCCCCATCCTGTCTCCTAGGTTTGTTACCTAGGAGTCATCCTTGACTTGACATACTCTTGCACTCATTGAGATTATGTATACTTTAAAACTCTCAAATGTTGATTTGATTTCTTTTTGCTAATGTGTAAAGATACATATTTATTCCAAAAGCTAAAATAAAATAATTTGTAATGTAAATATAATAAAAGCAAAATAATATAAAATACAGTAAAATATCAAGTACAGACTTCATTGTGGAATAGCATTTAAAGATTTAACTTTTCTAGTTAGCTGAGAATAAAGATTGTGTCATCATCCTGTTGCCACATTCTGCTTTTTTTTTTATTGCTTTTCTCTCTATTGTCCGTTTCTCCATCTTCATTACCTCTACCCCCATCCTCTTTTAGTTCCTCTTTTCCTGTTAACTTCTGTCTTTTCTTAACCTCCCTACTTCCTAGGAGACTCAAGATGAGTGAGGTTAAGAAAGTGACTATCCCCTAGCATAATAGTGGCCCTTTAACCTTTGTTTCTTTTGATGGGCTAGTTGACTAATCAGAATGTTCCTCCTTTAAACTATTGTGGTTTTGATTCACTTAAATGATATTTGTTCTTATTTAATTTCTACCTATACTTCTGGACTTATACATATCAGATTTCCAAATGCCAAGTGACTAATGAGAAGCCACAATTTTTTTTTTTTTTTTTTAGTGACTATTGTAGAATCTGGATGAAGTTTAAAAGTCATGTGGAATCTTTGATAGGAAGTCAGTGAAAAAAAGACCTGTGATTATAACTAAAGTAAAAAATAACCTGAAATAGCACATACTAAGAATGAAATGCTTCCTTTTTTAGTACATGAAACTACCTGGGAGCAAAGTTTCAGAGCATATCTGAAGAGTCCTGGAGTCTGGAGACCAGTACTGATAAACTCATTGTGACCTTGGATAAGTTAGTTAAGTACTAAGATCCTCCTCTGTAGAATGAGGTTGTTGGACTAGATGATGTTTCAAGTTTTTCCCAATTCTAATGTGCTTTGGGAAATGATTGCTTTTAAAATTGCAGAAGTAACCCTAATTAATAACACTTACAGCAGTTTTTCAAAAGTGAAAATCTTAGCTGAGTTGAGCTAGTTGAGTTAATTAATATTAAATTAGGCAAGAAATCTTCTCAACAAGTATTCCAAAAAATATTCAGTGTTGTATTTTCATCATACGTGATTAATTTTAGTTTAGCACTTATTCTAATACAGCCTAGTCACAAATGTATCAAAGGCAGTTCTGATTGTTCTTCTCTATAGTGTCATTTTTAATTTTTACTGAATGCATTGTCTGATCATGGAAAAATTTTATATATTTTGAAATTTCAAATATTTGATACTGTCTTTTTGTTTGTTTGTTTTTTTAAATTTAAATTTTATTTTATTTAATAATAACTTTATATTAATCAGGGTAATTTTTTACAACATTATCCCTTGCACTTGCTTATGTTTCGATTTTTCCCCTCCCTCCCTCCACCTCCTCCCCAAGATGGCAAGCAGTCCTATATATATTAGATATGTTGCAGTATATCCTAGATACAATACATATTTGCAGAACCGAACAGTTCTCCTGTTGCACAGGGAGAATTGGATTCAGAAGGTAAAAATAACTCGGGAAGAAAATCAAAAATGCAAATAGTTCACATTCGTTTCCCAGTGTTCCTTCTTTGGGTGTAGCTGTTTTCTGTCCATCATTTATCCATTGAAACTCAGTTAGGTCTCTTTGTCATAGAAATCAACTTCCATCAGAATACATCCTCATACAATATCGTTGTCGAAGTGTATAATGATCTCCTGGTTCTGCTCATCTCACTTAGCATCAGTCCATGTAGGTCTCTCCAAGCCTCTCTGTATTCATCCTGCTGGTCATTCCTTACAGAGCAATAATATTCCATAACATTCATATACCACAATTTACCCAGCCATTCTCCAATTGATGGGCATCCATTCATTTTCCAGTTTCTAGCCACTACAAAAAGGGCTGCTACAAACATTTTGGCACATACAGGTCCCTTTCCCTTTATCAGTATCTCTTTGGGGTATAAGCCCAATAGAAACACTGCTGGATCAAAGGGTATGTACATTTTGATAACTTTTTGGGCATAATTCCAGATTGTTCTCCAGAATGGTTGGGTTCGTTCACAACTCCACCAACAATGCATTAGTGTCCCAGTTTTCCCGCATCCCCTCCAACATTCATCATTATTTTTTCCTGTCATCTTAGCCAATCTGACAGGTGTGTAGTGATATCTCAGAGTTGTCTTAATTTGCATTTCTCTGATCAATAGTGATTTGGAACACTCTTTCATATGAGTGGTAATAGTTTAAATTTCATCATCTGAAAATTGTCTGTTCATATCCTTTGACCATTTATCAATTGGAGAATGGCTTGGTTTCTTATGAATTAGGGTCAGTTCTCTATATATTTTGGAAATGAGGCCTTTATCAGAACCTTTAACTGTAAAGATGTTTTCCCAGTTTGCTGCTTCCCTACTAATCTTGTTTGCATTCGTTCTGTTTGTACAAAGGCTTTTTAATTTGATATAATCAAAATTTTCTATTTTGTGATCAGTAATGGTCTCTAGTTCATCTTTGGTCACAAATTTCTTTCTCCTCCACAAGTCTGAGAGATAAACTGTCCTATGTTCCTCTAATTTATTTATAATCTTGTTCTTTATGCCTAGGTCATGGACCCATTTTGATCTTATCTTGGTATATAGTGTTAAGTGTGGGTCCATGCCTAATTTCTGCCATACTAATTTCCAGTTATCCCAGCAGTTTTTATCAAATAATGAATTCTTATCCCAAAAGTTAGAATCTTTGGGTTTGTCAAACACTAGATTGCTATAGTTGACTATTCTGTCTTGTGAACCTAACCTTTTCCACTGATAAACTAATCTATTTCTTAGCCAATACCAAATGGTTTTGGTGACTGCTGCTTTATAATATAATTTTAGATCAGGTACAGCTAGACCACCTTCATTTGATTTTTTTTTTTCATTAATTCCCTTGAGATTCTTGACTTTTTATTGTTCCATATGAATTTTGTTGTTATTTTTTCTAGATCATTAAAATATTTTCTTGGAAGTCTGATGGGTATAGCACTAAATAAATAGATTAGTTTAGGGAGTATTATCATCTTTATTATATTCACTCGGCCTATCCAAGAGCACTTAATATTTTTCCAATTATTTAAGTCTGACTTTATTTGTGTGGAAACTTTTTTGTAATTTTGCTCAAATAATTCCTGACTTTCCTTTGGTAGGTAGATTCCCAAATATTTTATGCTATATTTGATACTGTCTTAATGAATTTTTTGACTATAGCATCTAATGCAACAAACAATGCAAAATAACCCTTGTAACAATGTATTGGGTGACAAAGGTAGAAAAAAGAGTAGAGACTGCTAAAAAAAAAAAAAAACAAAAAAAAAAACACCACATGGATTTTAGGTTGCTTATAAAACATATTGTTGGTATTTTAAATGTGAGATGCAAAATCCTGTATTTAAAGCTCTTCACAGTTTTTATCTAACCTATTTTTCCAGATTTATTTCCTTTCTCACACTTTGTCATCCAGTCAAACTAGCTTCTTCAAAGCAACGTTGTTTTTTCCTATCACTGTGCTTTTTCATAGTTTGTTGTCTTGTTCCCTCGACCCTAGTGTCTTTTGTTTCTTTCAAAATTTAGCTCAAATTTTTGACTTCTATATGAGGCTTTTTTGAGCCAGTGCTGTAGCTTTCTCCCCAATAAAATTGTTTGTATTTTTCACTTACTCATATAGATATGGATTTTTTGAGGATAGAAACTGTCTTGGTTTTGCTTTTGAACAGATAGTCCAACATATTTCTGATAGAACTGAAATGTAACTAAAAGAAGAAAGCTAAAATGAATTAGAAGGGTTGACTACTGGCTCTTCTAGGAACAGCAAAGAAAAGAGTTGGCAGAGTTGGCTTTTCTATATGTACAGGCAACAAGAAACATTATTTCATGGTGGGATTTGGTCATTTTATATTGTACAGTTCATTATTAAGTATTTGCAAAGAAGACTATTGTGAAAATAATTGTAAGTTATGTGCCAACATCTTCTGCTGAAGATGAAAAGATGGAAAAATTCTGTGAAGAGCTCATAATAGCTTCCAAATTAAATAAAAATGTCTCATCCATATATCAAGATCAATAAAGATTCCTTGGAAGATATAGCAACATAAATCACTCCATTCAATGATCATAAATATGAGAGATGTAAAATAGGGAAATGTATTCTTGCCAGAGGTGTTTGCCACTGGAAATGGATCACATTTTTCAATTTAATGAAAGACATAGAAAATATTAATCCTCACTGTCCTTATAGTGTGTTGATAATGAAAAAGCATTTGATTCTATAGAATAAAAACAGCACCTTAAAAGCTTTTCAACTTCCAACAGAGTATCTCACCAAAATCATTTTAAGATTCTTTGGAAGATGTAACAGCAGAATCAATCTTGTTCAGTGATTCTCTGATCACAAAGATCACGGGAAGCATAAGATAAGCCAAAAGTATTTGCCAAGGAAATTCAGCACAAAGAAGCATTCCTTGTGGATAGTAAGGTTCTCTGGATGTTCTTGTTTTCAAATTTACATGGTGCTAATTGTATAACATCCCTTGTATTATGGTAAATGGTTAATTACTGGTTTCATGGGAAAAAATCGACTGAATATATACTCTTAACATTGAATAAGATGAACATTTTCCACCCTGCTAGATCATTTTCTCATTAAATCAGGGAGTGGCAAACTGCTGCAGAGGTTTAAATCCTACCCCTGGGCTGCTTTTGTATAGCCTCAATATAGTTCTTATATTTCAAATAGAGTAAAACTGTATTTTAAACTGTAAAAAATAACTTAGCCTCTTCTACAAAATCTGGCAGTGGACTGGGTTTGACCCATGAGTTTGTCAATCCCTGGTTTAGAAAATCAACAAAACAATAAATTGAGCCTTGATTTGACTATTTGCTGATTTCTGAGGTATAAATGCTCACACTGAAAATTTAATGATTGACTGGTGAGGTTTGAGTTGACTAGGCATATCTGTGGCGCCTGAAAGAGAACTACAGTATTTTTTAAAATATATATATATATATATATATATATATATATATATATATATATCTTTTTATTTTCAAAACACTTGCAGGGATAATTTTCAACATTCACCCTTGCAAAATCTTGTGTTCCAAATTTTTTTTTCTCCCTGCCTTCTCCTCCCCCTCCCCCTAGACAGCAAGTAATCCAATCTAGGTTAAACAGTGCAATTCCTCTATACACATTTCCACAGTTATCCTGCACAAGAAAAAGCAGATCAAAAAGGAAAAACAATGAGAAAGAAAACAAATTGCAAGCAAACAACAACAAGAAAAAGTGAAATACTATGTTGCGATCCACACTCTGTCCCCACAGTCCTTTCTCTGGGTGCAGATGGCTCTCTTCATCACAAGATCATTAGAACTGGCTTGAATCACCTTGCTATTGAAGAGAATCACATTCATCAGAACTGATCTGTTGATCGTTTCTTATAGAACAGTAATATTCCATAACATTCATAAAACATAACTTATTCAGCTATTCTTCAACTTGGAAACAATAGTTTCCAAGAACTATAGTATTTCAAAGAATTTTGGCTTTTTGATCTATATATGAAAAACTAAGTGAGTTGTTTGTTGTAGAGATTTTAACATGCATTTTTATAGAGCTTGTCCAATAATGCACATTTTTCCTGTTTGGATAGAAAGATCAAGAGAATGGTCAGTTGTTCTACTCTCAATGCACATTTGGATGGACACCCAATAGGACTTATCCAACAGGTCTTTCCTGACAGAGCTAATTTCTCTCTCTTTCTGTTTGGCTTTTTTCTCTTTCTGTACAGATTTTTAATGGGCTTCTCTTTCTTACATTATCATAATTATTTCTACTATCCTTCCCTTTTCCTCTTCTAGAGAGTCATCCCATATAAGAAATATTTTTAATAGCTTTTTATTTTTCCAAATATATGCAAAGATAGTTTCAACATTCACCCTTGCAAAACTTTGTATACCAAATTTTTCTTCCTCCCTTCTCCCAACCTTTTTTCCATAGACAGCAAGAAATTTCATTAGAGGTTAAATATGTGTAGATCTTGTAAGCATATTTTCATATTTGTTATGCTATGCAAGAAAAATCAAATCAAAAGGGAAAAAGACAGAAGAAAGAAAAAAAAGACAAATGAACAATAACAAAAAGCTGAAGATGCTATGCTATGATCTACACTCAATATCCATAGTTCTCTTTTTATCACAAATCTATTGTAATTGCTTTGAATCACCTCATTGTTGAAAAGAGCCAAGTCCAACTCAGTTGATCATCACATAATCTTGTTGCTGTGTACAATGTTTTCTTGGTTCTATGCACATCACTTAGCATCAGTTCATGTAAATTTCTCCAGGCTTTTCTGAAATCATCCTGTTCTTCCTTTCTTATAAAATAGTGATATTCTATTACATTCATATTCTATATCTTATTCAGCCATACCCCAACTGATGGGCATCCACTCAGTTTCCAGTTCCTCGTCACTACAAAAAGGGCTGTTACAAACATTTTTGCATGTGGGAGTGCTTTTCTTTTTTTTTTTTATTATGTCTTTGGGATACAGACCCAGTAGGGACACTGCTGGATCAAAGAGTATGCAGTTTTGTAATCCTTTGGTATAGCTCCAAATTGCTCTCCAGAATGGTTGGATCAGTTCACAACTCCACCAACAATGTATTAGTGTCCCAGTTTTACCACATTCCCTCCAGCATTTATCATTATCTTTTTCTGTCATTTTAGCCATACTGAGACATGTGAAGTGATATTTCAGAGTTGTCTTAAATTTGTTTTTCTCTAATCAATAGTAATTTAGAGCATTTTTTCAAATCACTAGAAAAATGGCTTTAATTTTTTCATATGAAAGTTTCCTGTACATAGCCTTTCACCATTTGTCAATTGGGAATGGGTTGTATTTTTATAAAATTGAGTGAATTCTCTACATTTTAGAAATGAGGCCTTTTTCAGAAACATTGGATACAGTGATTTCTCTTTCCCCCCCACCTCCCCTGTTTTCTTCTTCCCTTCTAATCTTGGCTGTATAGGTTTTGTTTGTACAAAACCTTTTAAATTTAATATAATCAAAATTATTCATTTTGCATTTCATGATGTTCTTTAGTTCTTCTTTGGTTATAAATTCCTTCCTTATTTACGGAGCGGAGAGGTAGGACTATCCTTTGTTCTAATTTGCTAATAGCATCATCCTTTATGTCTAGATCATGAAACCATTTTAATCTTATTTTGGCATAGGATGTTAGGTCAATACCTAGTTTTGCCATACTATTTTCCAATTTTTTCCCCACCAATTTTTGTCAAATAGTGACTTCTTATCTCAAGCTGGAATCTTTGGGTTTATCAAATACTAGATTACTGTAGTCATTGACTGTTGTGTATTGTGAAACTAACCTATTCCATTGATCAACTACTCTATTTCTTAGTACCAAATGGTTTTGATGACTACTGCTTAATAATATAGTTCTAGGTCTGGTACATCTTCTTTTGAATTTTTTTCCCCATTAATTCCATTGAAATTCTTGATCTTTCTTCCAGATGAATTTTGTTATTATTTTTTTCTAGCTCTATGAAGTAATTTCTTGGCAGTTGATTGTTATGGCACTGAATACATAGATTAATTTAGGTAGAATTGTCATTTTTATTATATTAGCTTGGCCTACCCATGAGCACTTGATATTCTTCCAGTGTTAAGATCTAACTTTATTTGTGTGGAAAGTGCTTTATAATTGTGTCCATATTTTGGTTTTGGTAGGTAGACTCTTAAATATTTTTTATTATATCTACAGTTATCTTAAATGGAATTTCTCTTTCTCTTTTTGGACTTTGTTGGTAGCATGTAAAAATGCTGTTAATTTATGTGGATTTATTTTATATCATGTGACTTTGCTAATGTTTTTAATTGTTTCTAGTAGTTTTTTTAGTTGATTTCTAGGCTTCTATAAATATCTTTCTAGGATTCTCTAAGTATCATTTCATCTGCAAAGTGTGATAATTTTGTTTCCTCATTACTTACTCTTAATTCCTTCAATTTCTTTTCTTTCTCTTGTTGCTAATACTAACATTTCTAATACAATGTTGAATAGTAATAGTGATAGTGGGCAACATTGTTTCACCTTGATCTTATTGGGAATGCTTTTAGTTTATCCCTATTACATATAATGCTTGCTGATGGTTTCAAAGAGGTGCTACTTACCCTTTTATATTCCTGTGCTCTCTAGTGTTTTTTTTAGTAGGAATGGGTATTAGATTTGGCCAAATGATTTTTTTTTCTGCATCAGTTGAGGTAATCATATGATTTCTTTTAGCATCATTTCACAACTTCACCAATAACAGCAATCCCAGTTTTCCCACATCCCCTCCAACATTTATCATGTTCTTTTCCTGTCTTCTTAGCCAAGCTGAGAGATGTGAATGGTTCTTCAGAGTTGTCTTAATTTTCATTTCTCTAATCAATAGTGATTTAGAGCAGTTTTTCTTATGACTAGAAATGGCTTTAATTTCTTCATCTGAAAAACATCTGCTCATATCCTTTGACCATTTATCAATTGGGAATGGCTATTATTATTCATTTGAGTCAATTTTCTCTATATTTCAGAAACGAGGCCTTTATCAGAAACACTGAATGTAAAATTTCCTCCCAGCTTTCTGCTTCTCTTCTAATCTTGGTACATTGGTTTTGTTGTACAAAACCTTTTTAATTTAGTGAACAAATTTTTTAAGAGGAAAAAATTAGCACCACTGATCAGTGCATTGAAGAAGTCTGAAAACGTATGTACAATGTGTAACAACTATGGACTTCCCATCTCCACAGAGGAATGAATTGGGCTTCTCTTCTATCTTCTCATTTAAGACATGCTTAATTTTTTTATATTAGCTTTTGATTTTTTGGAGGATCTAGTTCTTTTCATTTTCATTGTTATAGTTATTGTGTATACTATTTTCTTGGCTTTCTTTACTTTGCATCAATTCATGTAGATCTTACCATATTTTTCTGTTTTTAATCACATAATTTTATAGCATAAAACACTCCATGTTATTTATGCACCACAATTTGTTTAGGCATTCCACAGCTAATGAGTATATACTTTGTTTCCACTTCTTTACAAAAAGTGCTATTATAAGGACTTTGTTCTTATTGATTTTATAACTTTCTTTGGATTCTAAGCCTAGTAATGAAGTTTTTAGTTCAAAGAGCATATATGTCTTAGTTACTTAATTTGCACAATTCCAAATTTCTTTCTAAATGGTCATACCATTTGACAAGTACTAGTATGTCCAGTTTACTCATATGTCTGTCCTTCCGCAGTACTTCTAAAATTTAATACTACCATAATTATGGTCATCTTTGCCAGTTTGCTAGATATAAGACAAAATCTCAGGGTTGTTTTGCGTTTCTCTTAGTGATTTGTTATTTGGAGCATTCTTTCATATGGTTTGTTGTGAATATGTTGCCATTCTTCTTTGAAGAATTGCTTGATCATATATTAAAAAATGGATAAAGTAGATAAATATATCCTCACCTGCATGTGAGGACCAAGTTAACACCTTGGATACTTTTGAATCAGCCGGAGTCAGGATAAGCAAAAATCCTTGGTCTTTATTCTTGATGGAAATGAGAGGAATGGACACAGGAATCTCCACACTTCTCTTCTTCCTCTCCCGGCCAGGAATCACTCTGGCTTGTCTTATTCCACCCTCTAATCCTTCCTCCAAATCTCTCTATATACTAATAGATGGAGCCAGCACCAAATAATGGGGTGGACCATTTTCCAAGCATATTCTAATAGAGTATTGTCCAATCATTAGTTAGCTTTAAGTGCTCCGTTATCCAACTTCAGTGCATGAACTCAAGAGTTTTCAGCCCTTTACACCTGCACATACACACATGTATTATACATATACTCTTTGTATGTGTGTGTAGGTACATTTCAGTCATTTTTAGATGTGTCTAACTCTTTGTGACCACATTTGGGGTTTTCTTATCAAAGATGTTGGAGTAGTTTGTCATTTCCTTTTCTAGTTCATTTTATAGATGGAGAAACTGAGGCAACCAGTTAAATGATTTTCCCAAGGCCATACAACTGATAAGTATCTTGAAAGTATAATTGACCTCAGAAGATGAGTCTTTCTGATTCTAGACCTGGCACTTTATCCACAATACCATTTAGCTACATGTGTGTATGTGTATTATATGTGTATACATGTGTGTTGGTTGGTGTCTTTCATTTTTGAAGAGGACCAAAGTAATATCACTATGTTAGAGTCAAGTTGCAGTGTGACTGACTGTGGCTGATTAGACTGGTATGATCAGACTGTGTTACATTTGGAGTGGATTCTCTAAATTCGAATATTTTGTATTTCTTTTGAAGTCATTCAATTCTGCTTTGCTCATAGCACTTTTTTTGATGAGGGCATAACATTGCTAGACACAGTCTCATTCCTTAAACACACACACACACACACACACACACACATACACACACACACTCATTAACACACACACAATGTAAATATATAAACAACTCTAAGGATTTTGGGTTCTATTTAACCAAATCATACATATATGTGTGTATAGACATGTATGTACACACATTAACTTAAAATATATATGAGAAAGACAGAGATCAACAACAAATTATACCAAAGTTAAATAATGAAAAAAAAAAAAAAGAATGGATTGTATTGCTTTTGAGAAATAGCAAAGGTCTTTTTTATTGATTGGGAACTTCCTATGAAAAGAAAGGTCCATCTTTTCTTTTTAATTTAAAATTTCTCCTCAATCTCCCTGGCTTCAAAATAAGTAAACAACCTTGTTATAGATATACATTAATCAAAGAAAACAAATCTCCACTTTATCCATGTCTAAAAATATGTGTCTCATTTGGCACCCTGAGTCCATCACCTTTCAGTCCGGAAAAAGGAAAAAAAGAGTCTCTTTCATCATAAGTCTTCAAGAATTTATGGTTGGTGGTTGAGATGATCAGAATTTCTAAGTCTTTCAAAATTGTTTGTCTTTACAATGTTGTTGTTAATGTATAAATTGTTCTCTTGAAATCTTCTCAGGTTTCTATGAAACCTTCCTTTTCATCGTTTCTTACATCACAATGGTGTTTTATTCACTACCCTAATTTGTTCAGTGATTTCTTAATTAATGGGCACCCTTAATTTCCAGTTCTTTGCCAGTAATATAAAAAAAGGATGTTCTAAAAAAAGCTGTACATATGACTCCCTTGTTCTTTCTTTGATTACTTTGGAGTGTAGATAGAAGGCAATTAAGGAGACATAGAACTGGACCTGCAGTGGGGAAAGTCCTGAGTTCAAATCTAGTCTCAGGTACTTGTTGACAGTTACGTGATTCTGGCAACTCATTTAATCATTGATTCAGTTTCTTGATCTGCAAAGTTGGGATTTTAACACCTATGTCTCAGGGTTATTGTAAATATAAAAAATACTTCTAAAAGTGCCATGCATACATTACTTAAACTGATATACATGCTGGCCATTATTATGCAACCTAACAGTGCTATTGCTGGGTCTAAGGATATAAGCAGTTTGACAGCTTTTGAACATAGTTCCAATTGCTTTCCAAAGTGACTGTACCAATTCACTTCTCCACCAGTAATGAATTAATCTATTTTCCTATAGCCCTTCTAAATTTTTTTGTTTCCTTTTCTGTTGTCCACTTAGCCAACCTGTAGGAGATGTAATGTCAGTTATTTTAATTTGCATTTCTCTAATTATTAGTAATTTAGAGTCTTTTGTCATATAGCTATTAAAAACTTGGATGTCTTCCTCTGAAAATTCATATCCTTTGACCACTTTTCAGTTGAGGAGTGGTTCTTAGTTCTATAAATTTGATTCATTTCCTTTTTTATATCTTGGAAATAATACTTTTGTCAGAAGAACTGACTGCAAAAACTTTTTTTTTAGCTGCTTCCCTTCTAATATTAACTGAATTTAGGATTTTTTTCATGACATTTAAAAAATTTTATGTAATTAAAATTGGTTATTTTATCTTCTTGTGAATCTCTCCACCCTTAATTTGGTAATGAATCTCCTCCCCCACTCCCCCAACTTTGATATGAAAGGTCCAAGAAATTATTTCCTGTGGTCTTTTGATTTTTTTTTTTTTATATCACCCTGTAAGTCTAAGAATGTCTATTTGGAACTTATCGATGTTATATGTAAAATGTGAATGTGTATCTTGTTTATGTCAGCCTGCTTTCCTTTTCTTCCAGAAATTTTTGTCTAATAGTGGATTCTTATCCCAGGAGCTAGGGTTTGGGGTTTATCAAAAAATAAGCTTATATGCTCTTTTGCTTTTATATATTATGTACCTAATCTGTTCCACTGATCATCTTCTGTATTTCTTTTTTTTTTCCTGAGGCAATTGGAGTTAAGTGACTTGCCTAGGGTCACATAGCTAGGCAATGTTAAGTGTCTGAGGTTGGATTTGAACTTAGATCCTCCTGACTTCAGGGCCATCATTCTATCTACTGTGCCATCTAGCTATCTCAGCTTCTGTATTTCTTAATCAATTTCAAATCATTTAATAATTATTATTTTATGATATAACTTAAGAGCTACTATAGGCTTGCTTTGTTTTATTGTGCTTTATAGACACTGCTTTAAAAAAAAATAAATTGAAGGTTTATGGTAACCTGGTGAACACCAAGTCTTTCCAACAGCTATTTTTCCAACAGCATGTGCTCATAGTTTGTGTCTGTCACATTTTGGTAATTCTCACAGTATTTCATACTTCTTAATTATAATGGTAAATGTCATGTTGATCTATGATCAGTGATCTTTGATATTAATGTTATAATTGTTTTGTAGCACCTCAGAACAATTATAATATTAACAAATTGCAGCCATATAAGACTAATTGGTAAATGACTGTTCTGACTGTTCCACTGACCAGCTGTCTATGATTTTTTTTTTTTCTTCTCCTCAGACTTCCCTGTTCCCTGAGACACAACAATATAGAAGTTAGGTCAATTAATAATCCTGTAATGTTCAAATGAAAGGAAGAGTGGCATGTCTCTCACTTTAAATCAAAAACTAGAAATGATTAAGCTTTGAGGAGAACATGTTGACAACCAAGAAGACTACTTACCATTCTGATAGTCAGAAGCCATCAAGGTCCTCCCCTAGCAAAAAGACTATGATTTGCTGAAAGCTAAGATGATGATTAGTATTTTAGCAATATGGTATTCTAAAATTAAGGTATGCATATTATGCACATTTTTTAGACATAATACTATTGCATACTTAATAGGCTACTGTATAGTATAAGCATAACTTCCATTATATGCTGGGAAACCAAAAATTTGTGTGACTAGGCTTTATTTTCCTATTTGCTTTATTGTAGTGGTCTAGAAATGAACTGTGATATTTCTGAGGTATGTCTATTGCTGAATCCCACTTCCTTTCCACTTTTTTACCCCCATTTTTCCTTTGTGGTTCTTGACCTTTTATTTCTCCAGATAAATTTTATTATGTTTTGTAGTTATAAAGTAATGGTGGTAGTTTAACCAGTATAACATTGAATAAATAAATTTATTTAGATAATATCATCATTTTCATTATTTTAACCCTGTCTAACATACAAGCAATTATTATTTCTCCAGTTAATTCTGTCTTTATTTGTGTAAAGAGTGTTTTATAGTAGCATTTATAAGTTTCTATGTGTATCTTGGCAAGTGAATTATCAAATATTTTATATATTGTCTATTATATTAAAGGAAATTTCTCTGTTACTGCTTAGTTTTGTTGATAGTGTTAAAATGCTGTTGATTTATATAGGTTTATTTTATATTTTATATAAAATATCTTTTATATGCTCAAGTTACTATGGTTCACTAAGTAACCTATAGTGATAATCTTATTTCCTCCATACTTATGCTTTGATTTCTTTTTTTTTTTTTTTTGTCTCATTACCCTAGCTAGTGTTTCAAGCACTATGTCAAATAGTGATGGTGATAATAAATATTATTTTATCTCATATCTTATTAGAAAGACCTCTAGTTTATTCTGATAATATATAATTCTGGTTCCTTTTAGATATTTATCATATATATCTAGGAAAGCTCCAATTACTGCTGTTGTCTAGTTTTTTGTTTTTTTCCCCCTTCTTTTAAGCATGAGTGCTGTATCTTGTCAAAATTTTTTTCGGAATTCATTGAATTTATTCAAATTGTAATTGTTGTAATTTATTCAAATCCTTTGACCATTTATTAATTGAGGAACACATTTTTAAATCAGTGAAAGGAACTTAGTCTGTGTCCTTGTCTGCTTTGCCTTCTACTGATCTTGACAGACTAGAAGGAGTAAAAGAAACTTGCTGCTATAGCCTACTTTTGGTTCTAATAGCTTCTAATTGTGCTTCTAGCCAATTTATGTGAAAATGAACCTGATGTTTACATACATTCTTCAGGGAGACACTTGGGTTGTCTAAATTGTTTCAACACATCCTGTGTTTAAGATTGATATGTTTTGGTTCTGTAAGATCTTTTTTCTTTTAATGTTACTGCTTTTTGCCTTTCTTTTTCTAGATTGTCCTGTACTTCTGAATATTTGTATTCCCAATCACTTGTATTTTCTTTAGTTTCTTTGTGGGGGGAATTGCTATGATTGAGTCTTGTTTTTCAACTGTTCCCATTATTTCTGCTTTGCATGCATAAATTCTCCTTTCATAATTCTCTCTTGAATTATTTGGGATTATTCATGTTTACTTGGGAATACACAGTTTTCTCTGTATTATTCATCATCCTTTGGTGTTGGAGTTCAAATGTTGGAGTTCTTGTTCTTCTCAAAACACAGCCTGTTTAGCTTAGAGCCCTCCGAATGTCTCCAAATCCAAAGGTTTTGTCCTTTAGCCTCTGCCTCTGCTTTCTTCAGCCTCCAACCAGCACAGAGATGGAATGAATCTCTTGTCTCCTTCACTTGGGGCTCGGCTAGCTTTCTGGTGAGTCTTTCAGACCAGCTTGGTCTCAGTGGCGGGAGTGCAGGAGCCCAGCCACCAACCACAGTGGTGTGAGATGAAGATGAATCTGGTTGTCCACTGAACTCTGGACTCGTAGCTTCTTCCTCTGAAAACTCTTCTTCTGCCACCAGCCAGCCAAATGGAAAATATTCTTTCTTGCCTCGGAAAGAGGGCTTCTGGAGTAATTAGCTGAAATCTCTCAAAGTGCTCTGTGTCTGCACCAAAGTGCTCCTCTCCAATCAGCTGAACTCTCTTCTTCGACCAGCCAGCCAAATGGAATATATTCTGGAATAGATCTCTCTTCACTGGCCTTATATCTGACTCTTCTGAGAGAATGGGATTATGGATTTTCTCCCATAGTGCTCTCTGGCCCTAAGAGCCCTCTGGTCCTAATTCACCAAGTTACAAAGTTTACTTTGTGAATCTGGCATACTTGTGAACTCCGATGAGTAAAGGTGTAAACACAGGCCTTGTATTAATTAGTTCTACTTAGTACCTTGTTTCAGGTTCTGGCCCAAAACATCTTCTTGTAAGATCAGATCAACAATCTATCAACTCTAATGAGTTAGCAGTTTGTAAGGATTCCAACACTTTGATAGTATTTATTCTGAGATATTTGGACTAATTTTGGTGATCTGAAGACTGTGTTTTCTGTTATTAATATTTTCCCAAGGATTCTGAGTTGTTTTTTATTTTCACATCTTTGGTAATTTCAGGCTTTTTTCATCATATTTTTCCCTTTTATTCTTATTTTGACTCCTTTACCATTAATGTCATTTTCCCTGAAGGCTAGATCACAAAGCTACCTCAGCATTCTAGCACATTGGAGAATTCATTTTTTACTGGCCTCTGACTCTACCACTAAGTGACTTCTGGGAAATAGAACTGGCCTCAGCTGGATGCCATTCTCCTTTCTTTCTTGCTTAGTAAATACCTCCACACCTTTGTCCTAGTTCCCTCTTAATTCTCTGGCTAAGCAATGCTGCTTCAGCCACAGGAAACTTCTGCGACCTTGTGCCTTTTTCTTCTCTTGTTTTATCCTGAGAGAACATGGGAGAAAACATACTGAGTGTATTGATTAGAAATTAGGAATTAGTTGTCTTTACTGTTATTTCAGCCTTGTTATTGGTGTCTTAGACCATGGAGACAACAGCGATTGCTTTATCTTTTGTACATAATTCTTATTTAGGAAAGGTTTAGGGGTTGGAGAAAATAACTAGTTTTGGCTTGTCTCAGCTTATATATATTTAATAAGGCTACAATAACATTTTTCTGTCACTTCTCTAACCAAAGTAAAGGAGTATGACCTCCTCTCCCCATCTACCTTTTAAACTATTGATCTCTTATGAATAATTTTAAGTATTAAGGATTATGGAACGTTTTATTCATACTAATTCTGTAAAGCAGGACTATTTTGCAGATTTAACCTTTTTACAGATGAGGATATGTAGTCTTGGAGAAGTTATTTATCCAGTGATTGGTTGGGTTTTGTTTTTTTTTTTTTTTCAGTCAGTGAGTCAATATGCATATATTAAGTACCTGCTTTGTGCCAAGCCCTATGTAAGGAATAGAGATTAAAAAAAAAAAAAAAAAAAAGCAATGGATAGTTCTCCCTCACAGAGCTCATAATTGAATAGGAGAGACAACAAGCAAACAAATATATGCAAACATGTTATATACTGAATAAATGGGAAATAATTAAAAGAATGGTGACACTGGAATTAGGAGGTATTAGGAAAGGTTCCCCAGGTGGGATTTTTGTTGGGACTTGAAGGAAGCCAGGGGAACTAGGAAGCAAGGATGAGGAGGGAAAGAGTTCCAGGTATAGATAGCCAGGGAAAATGCCAAGACTCAGAATATCTTATTTGTGCACCAGCCTGGAGACCAGTATCATTGGATTGGAGAGTATGTACTAGGGAATAAGTATAGGGAGAGCTAGGTTCTGAAAGGGACATAATTTGTAGACAGTAAGGAAGGAGTCAGTAAACTGGGAGAGATTGAAGAGTGAAATTCACCTTTTGGTGAATTTGTGAGATGGAATGGGATTACTTGTATAGGTATGGGAGTTTACCTTGGTAAGAAATAAGGCCTTCATCAACCAGCGATGTGTCAAATTCAGGCTCATTTCTTTTTGACTTTAGTTTTTCTACTGTTCCACCCAATTTGACCTTTTTAAAAATAATATGAGTCAGAAATAAAGCAGGCACAGCGTAATTGACCATGGCCCTCGGGGATCATCTTGTTTGTGGTGTTTTGTTGTTACTGCTTAAATATTGCAATGAATTCTTCATTATACATTCCATTTATAATAGCTTCTATGAAACCATGTTATATGATGCAATATTTAAGTTGGAAAAGGGAATAGTTGAGAAGGTAGGGATAAAATGGCTGGTTTTTGTTGTTTTTATTTTTCTTAATTTGAAGGGCTGTTCTATAAGGGAGCCCAGACTTATTCTTCTTGATCCTAGAGGGCAGGACCATTGGAAGTAAGTTATAGAATGGCAAATTTTGGTTCAATAGAAGAAAAGCCTCTCTAATAAATTGAGTTGTCCAGAAATAGAATAGGTTGCCTCAATTCCTAGTCAGTGGGGCTCTTTTTTTAAAATGCTGTAGAGAAGTTTCACGTTAAACTGATGATCCCTGAACTGAAGGCGCTTGTACTTTTGATATCCTAAGTTTCATATGTTTGAGAGTTTTAAAGGGTGGGGTGGGCTTGGGCTAGGACATATTTTCATTTTTCATTGGAATGTGGGATATAAGGATGGTGACTGTAGTTTATGACCCCCAAATTGGATTGGGCTTGGAAAAATCAATTTAGCAAACATTTATTAAATACTTGCTGTATTTCAGATATTGATTTGAGAAGAATAAGTGTCTGATAGGGATTCCGGGGTAAAAGACAATGTAAAGATGAACTGATTAACTGCAGGAGCAGGATAAGTAAGAGAAGAAAATGAGGCTAGGATCAAAGAGGGATAGAGTGATTGGAGATTACAGTGAGCGTGTTGGAATAGGTTTAGCAAGAGAGAAGTACTGGGGAAGGTAAAAAGTAAAGGGGATGGTATCAGAAAGAAATTTCAGAGTTATGGATCCTAGAGATGGGAAAACTTGTAGTCCGTTTGACTGAACCCTATGTCTGACTTAGGTGGAATTAATGTATGTTATTATTTAGTGGTTTCTGTCATACCTAACTCTTTTTTAACCCCATTTGATTTTTTTTTTTGAGAGAGGGGGAACAAAAATACTAGAGTAATTTGCTTTTTTCCCCCTCCATCTCATTTTATAGATGAGGAATAAGACAAACTGTTAAAGTGACTTGTCCAGGATCATACAACTAGTAATTATTTGAGGCCAGACTTGTCTTCAGGAAACTGAGTCTTCTTGACATCAGCAGGCCTCACCCTCCATTCATTGTGCCATTTAGTTGCCCAAAAGTTAAAATATAGGTAATGGTAATTGAAGAAGTTGGTGAAATGGAAAACCCAGGTGTTTGAAGGGATATCAACATATATATTGGAATAGTATACTCTAGTATTTATAATAAGCAAGAATGTTTTCCACTGGGCAGTTAGAAGAGTCTCTATTAATTTGCAGTAATTCTTATTTATAAGCAATTCTTGTTATTTAAAAAGCACAGCACAATTAAAATTCAGATTTGAAGATCAAGTTAAATGCAGAGTAATTACAGAAAAAGGTATTGGTCTTAATCATTTTCCTTTTGTCCTCATTTTTTTCTGATCTCAATATTGGAGCTTTTTTTTTTTTTTAAAGCTTAAGGAAATAGTTTGTGGTGATAAATTCTTGATAGAGAGATATTAAGGCTGTAATTAAGTACAGGGAGAAATTTTATAATAGTACCCAAGTATTTACTTTGGAGAACTCTGAATGGAGGGGGACACTGAGAAAATACTTGAATTAAAAAAAAACAAACTTCATGTTCAATTTTATAGTACAAATTTAATCAACTTTGGCCACATATTAGTGATTTAAATTCTTTAAGTTCTTTTTTAAAAAAAAAATTAAAAATGGAGGTTCCACAAGTCTTTTTTTTTCCTTTTCTTGTCTGTTACATAACATTTTTTGTTCCTTTTTTTTTTTTTTTTTTGAGGGGAATGGCCTATTTTTAAAGCAAGGATTTAAAGATGACTTATTCATCTTAGTATAGCTTGCAAGAGAGTTTGCAAAACTAAAATCAAATAATAGAAACTTAGAGCTCTAGTCAGTTTTTTTATTTTAAAATTTAGAAAAATTTTCTTTGAAGGTGGAATGGAAAATCATACATATTACTTTGCTTTGAAATACCTTTTCAAACTTGGTTATTCTGTTTCTTAATCTTCATTGTTCCAAAGTTATTCCATTTAGTACATGCTTGAATTCAGGACATTTTATTGGTTGCCTTTTCTTGTCTGTTACATCACATTTTTTATTCCTTTTTTTTTTTTTGAGGGGAATGGCTTATTTTTAAAGCAATGATTTAAAGATGATTTATTCTTCTTAGTATAGCTTGCAAGAGAGTTTGCAAAACTAAAATCAAATAATAGAAACTTAGAGCTCTAGTCAGTTTTTTATTTTAAAATTTAGAAAAATGTTCTTTGAAGGTGGAATGGAAAATTATATATATTACTTTGCTTTGAAATACCTTTTCAAACTTGGTTATTCTGTTTCTTAATCTTTATTGTTCCAAAATTATCCCATTTAGTACATGCTTGAATTCAGGACACTTTATTAGTTTCATCAGTAGTATGCCAGTAGGTGTCACTATGTACATTGAGTGGAAGTTTAAAGATATTATTAAATATATTTTAAAAATTAAACATGAAGAGTTTTTTTTTTTTTTAAGAGAATTTCTTTTGATGAGCAAGGGAAAATTTTGAACTTTTTTTAATTCCAAAGAGCTAGTAATTATTTCAGTATTTTAAAGTGTGTGAATATATATAAATATATATACACACACACACATACACACACACACACACACATATAGTTTATTTAACTGTTATTAGACTTTAAATAACTAAATTACAGTAAGATACATGTTTCTAGAATCAGGTAATTTAAATCTGATCTATTTTTTTTTTTTTAATATATGTATATGTAACGTATAGCTTCGTTCAAAGTATATATTTAAATGAAATTACTCTTCACTTTTTGAAATTTCATCAAAAATACTGTCAGCACCTGCAAAATATCTCTGGGTCATGAACATACATAGGAATTTTGACTCACAGATTGATTTTATGACTTAGTAATGGAAAAGTGAATTATGTTAATATTATACAACCAAATTTTTTCCCCCTAATACATTTTGGTTTCACAGAGTCAATGATATGAACTTTAACATTAATATGGTTTAGACTAACCAGTATCAGGACAGTACATTCTTTCCCAATATATACTACCTGGCATTTGCTTATATGTGGCATGGAGGGAAAATATTTTGTTCTTTTTGATGAGTTTATAAGTTTCATATGGCAGCAAGAGAATCACTGGATTCTACTCTAATTATGTGCCTACTTTCTTGGCTGGGAAATTTATTTTTAGAAAGAGATTGTGCTTCAATTTTTTTTTTTTAAACAAAATGTCTAATCTTTAAGTACTAGGTGGAAGCATCTATTAGGCAAGAGTAGAATCACCAGTCTTGATCAAACATAATAACTGTAACCTAGGAAATATAATTTATTCTCCTGCAGCCTCAATTTCTTCATTTGTAAAATGAGAAGATTTTGACGGTATGACCTCTGAAGTAACTTGTAACTTTAGCTCATTGATCCTATGACTATTTTTCCAGATGGGTCATGTCCTAAAGATATTTACAAATTTAGAATTTTTTTTCCCTAGCTCTAAATCTACGATGCCTTATGATGTTTTCATATCTTTGTCATATTGTTGTGCATATTTTGTACATGTGTTTATATATATGCAACACAGCATAATGTTCCTTGGTTGTATTTGCTATTTTGTCAATTATGAGACTTAAATCATATGTTTTGAATCTTTTGCTGTGGTATAATTTCCTTTTCCTCTTCCCCCACAAAAATCAAAATATAGAAATTAAGCACTTGACTTCATCTTCTTATGGCTGTTTGGGAAAATGTTCAATTGTGGGTTTAATAAATTTTGATAATTAAAGATAGCAAGTTGTATAACCATGATGTTTGATTTAAAAAAAAATAAGCCACATATTGTTAGAAACTATGATGCTTTTTATTACAATTGTTATCACTTGAGTGCAGAAAAAAAATTCTTACAGATAGTTTGAAAGTATATGTAATTTTCCATATTTAACTTGACATTGCTGACATAAACAGTAGTGATAAATTTTATTTTATTACATTTACTCTTAGAGTAAGTTATTCTGCCTTAAGACATTTTAAGGAACTGTATTACTGATTTAAGTATTATCCTGTAAAGCCAACTGTAAAACAAATATTATATTTGATTTCTCCTGAACTTCATTCAGTTGAGAGGAGTTCCAAGATAATGAATGGGAAAAACAAAACCCAATATCATAGTCAAAAATCACAATTAAAATTCCTTACTTTGAAAGCATACAGTTAAAGGGAGATGCTATATTGAATATATAATAATAATAATACACAAAACAAGTAAACTGTACCAGTTTTCCAGGACATTATATTTTATTTTTAGGAGGCTATGTCTAATGTATCCTAGTAGATGTCTGAAGATTTACCCACTAGTATTTCTGTGTGATAATAATATGTTTGATAAACACAGTAACACTAATTAATTGGATAAGAACTCATTATTTGAGAAAAATAATTGAGAAAATTAAAAAGCAGACTGAGAAATTAGGGTTAGACTGACATCTCATGAAAACCTAAATTTAAAAGATCGTAAATAAATTAGAGGAATATAAATAGATATCTTTTCTATCTTTTATATATTTTTATGGATAGAGAAAATGTTTCTAAATAAACATGAACAGAGGTTCACAGGAGATAAAATGGAAAATTTTAATAATGAAAATTAAAGTGATTTTGCTCATAAAGTCAATAAAGTTAGAGTAAAGAAAATGGATAGCAGGGAGAAGGGGATGTTTGCATAAACTTTTTTCCCCTCCCAGATAAAAATCTTAATATCTAAGTAAAGAGAGAGAGAAATGATACTGACAAATTTTAAAAAGTAGTTTCCCACAAGATAAATGGATATGAACTGGTCAATGGGTAGTAACTGATAATTATCAAAAGAAGAAATAATTGTGTGAAAATTATTACAAATCAATAATATTGAGAAATGCACAAGTAAAACAAGTAACTTTCATCACACATTTCTCGGACTAGTAAAGGTGAAAAAAAAAGGAAAAGGACTATGTGAGGACCTGAGGGAAGAGACATACATATTGATGCACCATTGGCATAGCTTTGAATTGATCTAACAATTTAGGAAAACAGTTTGTGACTGTATGCCCCAAAATAGATAGGATTCAAAGAAAGAGGATACAAATTCTAATGTACTAATATATGTATAGCAACACTTTTTGTTAGAGAAATAACTGATAAATTATAGTTCATGAAGATAATGAGATAATTATTACCTTGTAAGAAATGACTAAAATAATAAAATCTGAAAAACCTTGGACATCTGTAAGAATGGATGACAGAGTGAATTGAACAGAACCTGGAAATAGAGTTTTATGTCTTGGGCAATATGGGGGATATAAATATGAATAAGACATGATATATGCTTTCAAAGAACTTACTTTCTGATTTGGCTCTGAGCTTCACTGTTTTTACAGTCACATATTTCTCACACATTTTGATTCTGCTTCTCTTCATCTTTTCTCTAGTCATATGGCCATCATTGTAAGTCCTCAGTATCTACCATCAGTTCTGTTGGCAATAGCCTTCTAATTAGAGTCCCTGTCACAAATCTCTCCAGTCAGTTCATTTTCCACCAGTTTAATCTGACTAATAAATGTTAGTCTCTTGTTCAAGAAATACTTTTTGTTCAGGGACATACCATAAGTCACATGAATCTGAACTCTAGACTTCCAGAGTTGATAATTTGGTTGGATTAGCACTAAGTTTGTAAATTAACTTTAGTAGTATTGTCATTTTTATTATATTGGCATCACTTAACTATGAGTACTGAAGAATCTTGCAGGTATTTAGCTTGTCCTTTCTTTTGTAGTTTGTGTTTTGTAATTGTATTTATACAGGTATTGAATATATATTTTTAGATTGATTCCAAAATATTTTATGTATTTTACAGGTATTAGAATAGGACTTTTAAATACCTACTGAGACATATTTGTGGAAGCTTAGACCTATGCGTCATCTTGGTTTCTTCCAAATTGCGTTCCAGTTTTCCCAACAGTTTTTTTTTTTAAATCAAATAGGAAAATCTTTCCTAAGTAATTTATGTTTTATAGTTTATTGAATACTATCTTAAGATTTGTGTGTTTTATTTTAAGCATATTATAACCAAATCTTCTAAGGTTTTTTCTGATTTCTCCATTGTCTTCCATTGATGTAACTTTCTATTTTTTAATGGTTTTAATGATTGCTACTTTATATAATATAGTTTGAGTTCTGGAAGTACCCTTTACCCTTTGTTCCTATCTGTTTTAATCATTTCTCCTGATGTTCTAGATCTTTTGCTTTTCCAAATGAATTTTGTTTTAATCTTATTAATTTTCTATATAATAGCCTTTTGATAATTTGATTGGCATAACATGAAAATGTAAATTAACTTTGGTAGTATTGTCATGATTTTATTGGCAGATCTCAGCTATAAATATTTAGGTTATCATTATTATTTTAAGAAGTAATTTGTAATTGAATCTTTACCAGTCTTTTGTGTACTTTAGTAGTATCCCTAGATACTTTATGTTTCTTGAAGTTATTCGGAATGAGATTTGCCTTTCTTGGATTTTGTTATAATTATCTAAAAACTGAATTTTTTGTTGTTGTTCTGTTTTTTTGGAGAAATACTTCTATCCAAAAAGGACTAATCAAAATTTTCTTCATGATTTTTTTTTTCTTCATGATTTCAATACTAAATTTATTTTATAGCCCTGAAACTTTGCTAAAACTAAGAAAGAGGGAGGGAGGGAAGGAAACCATTTCTTAAGCACCTACTGTGTCTCAGTGACAGCACTAAGTGCTTTTACAGATAATTTTTTTTTTTGATTCTCATAGCAACTTTGGGAGATAAGGTTATTCCATTTTATGGTTGAGGAAACTGAGGCACACAGAAATTAAGTGACTTGCCTATGGTCACACAGCTAGTAAGTGTCTGAGGTTAGATTTGAAATCAGTTCTTCCTTATTCCAGGCCCAGAACTCTATCCACCATACCACTAACTAATTTTATCAAGTAGTCTTTTACTACTTCCCTAGAATTTTCCAAGTAAACTATTATGTTATCTACAGAGAGACAGTTTTATCTCTTCTTCACCCGCCTTTACACCTTTATCTGGAAATATAATCAGGGATAGTAGGCATTTTTGCTTGTTCTTTATTTGAAAGTTGGTCTTCTTAGGGAGTGGAGCAGAACACTCAAATTCTGAGAAGCATTTATGAATAGTCATTTTACCTGAACTGGTAGTTATCTGTGTATCAAAAAATGTTAGACAATAGTCCTGTCTCTCTGGATTGTCACTATGCTTGCTTTTCAGCTTTAATAGCTTCATTTTCAGTGATCTCCATCCATTATGTCTGTAAATAGAGACAATACATCTCTAAGAGTGAAGATTTGCTGTTTGATGATATGCCAACCCTGGAACATTTGAGAGCTTTGGTTCTATATCGAAAGGACTGTATGTTGACAGAGAAGACTAAAATAATGATGAATATAGAGTTTAGCACCTAGATGAAGTCACAGACTAGAATGTAATGCTTAAGTCACGAAATTCTGGGTATAGCATTTAGCTTATATTTTCAGTTGACATGTAATAGAAAGAGAATAGAAAGAGTCTATTGACCAATGAGATTGGTTTCCATAAGGCTTGACACAGGGCACTGTAATTGCAGCAGGGAGTACTGATTATGGAAGCCATCTAAAGAAGTCAGGAGAAAAACTAGAGTGGCCCTCTCAACATAAGCAGACTTTTAGAGTATTAAAATAATAATGTAGAGTTGTTGTAGGGAGTTGGCAAGTGGTATTGGCAATTATTTCCAGGGATATTTAGAGATTATGTCAGCTTCTTGAAGTTCACAAATATGATGTGGAATCAGGAAATTTGAAGCAAACTAATGTCATTTGTTTTTTAACCATCTCCTTTTTACTCAAATGTACTAAATTGTACTAAAATGTACTTTATGTACCACCGATTCCCTAACCCCATGGGGGAATGAGATAAAGAGGTCCTAGAATAAAATTTGTACAGATGTCTGGAATCTTTTTAGTATGTTTTTATGGGTTAAAGTTTATGTCCTGTTGCTCCCCCTCCCCCCCAATGAATTTTCTACCCCACATCAGCTTCATTAAGCATAAATAAATTGAGCTTAAAACTAGAAATTTGGCATAATTATGAATGGTTAGGTAGATAGACTCTATTTTTTACAATAAAATTATTTTACCCTTGATTCTTATCATTGTAGATTTAGGGATTCATAGTAAAATATATCAAGGATTTAAAGGTGATTCCTATAAAAGAGAAACAGTATAATACTGTATAACATTATTAAATTTTTCTCATTTTAATTGATTGCCTAAAGTGGAAATTATAAACACTTGGAGTAGAAGTTTTTAACATGCAAAGTCAGAGATAACAATTCAGAAATTATACACAGGATGCAAAGGTAATCTGCTATTGCATGATTTTGATCAGTTTCCCAAGGTAATATCCTGGTATATGGAGCAAATATGGCAATATTGGCAATAATGTTGCTATAGTGAATATATCATTTTGTAATTTATGTTGTGCCATGAGGCAAATAATTATCTGTAAGACAACTGTTAATTCTCTAGTTTTTTTTTTAATCCAGTGATTCATTTATAGTCCAAATCAAAGACAGTAGTCAGTAATTTTAGTAATGATTAGTTAATAATCTTTCTTTGATACATATTTGTGAATGAGTAAGGGATGCATTGTTCGAGGCCTCAAGATTAGTGTAATGTCATAAGGGGTAAGGAGAGGGTGATATTTTGTTTCAAATGTCACCTTGTTATATTCTTTATTTCTATCTCATTTTCTTTATCTTGTAGTATTGTATTATGTACAAATTTCCTGTGGGGAGAAACATTTTGATGCTTTCTAGCTTGAACCAGTAAAACTATATAATTGTCATTGATATATAAATTTAAAGGAGTACAGTAAGTAAAATTGTTTTTCCGTGTTCAGTAAATAAATTAGGGGTCTCAAATGTTCCTCAAATCTCACTCATTCTTGAAGTTAGGTTAATTTTTTCCCCTAATATCTTTTATCAAATTATGGATACTTCCAGATTTGTCAGTTATAGAGGCAATAATTTATTGTATGATCAGTAATATATAAATTCCCAATGATTATGGTCAATATAGTTTTGTTCAGAGAGCAATTGCTAAACATTTATCATATGCCTAACACTGAGAGTTAAAGAAAAAGCAAAAATGGTTCCCATCTTTAAGGAACCATAATCTCATAAGAGAGACTATACTAGATATAACTCGGAATATAGAGTTTAAGAAGGGTAATTCTCTAATTTGCTATCTCTGCAAGTAACAATAATGACAATGAATAATACAAATGTTTCTGTTTTATATTGAATATAGAGTATTAATTTTGTGAAATTAAAAATCCAGTCACAATTTAATCTTAATTGAGTTCACATTTGGTAGCTCATATGTACTGATTTTGACTTCTATTTAATATATTTTCTAATATTTCATAATCTTAATCATTATGTGATATGACATTTATTTATAATTCAGTTTATATACTCCAGAGCTCTAAAAAATAAGACAATAGGGAAAATCTAGGAATAATATGACTGCTTTGTTTTACATATTTCTGAAAACCAGAAACTTAGAATAAAATTTGTGTGAGCATTCTATTCACCCATTTGAAAAGGGAAAAAACCCGAGAGTCAGTTTCCAATAATTCATATACAGTATAAAGTGTACAAAGTGACATACTGTCTCTTTGATAGGACCTTTCAACAAATAGGACAATGAAAACTTTAGAGATATAGATAGTAATACAATTATTTGAATAGCCTGTAACATTCACATTCATATTACTAGGGGAAAATCAACAAACTAATCTTTTAAGTATCATAAATAATGCATTCACAATTCACTTAAAAGCCATCTATACTGTTTAACCTTCTTAAACTTGTCTGCTAACCTTGTCTTGTATATCTCTGTAGTATATGCCTCTGATTCCCACCTCAGAGGAGCTTAATCACAGGCATCACCCAGAAAGTTTTAACTCAGTCTGCTACCAAAATGAACATAAGCCTGCAAATATATCCTATCTATCCATAAAGTCTATCCATAAAGTAAAATGAAATGGCTTATTAATACTGCAAACATTACTAGACAGATTATAAGATTAAATTGTGACTGGATTTTTAATTTCACACAATTAATACTCTATATTCAATATAAAACAGAAACATTTATATTATTCATTGTCATTATTGTTAAATAGCTTAATAAAAAGAGATATGAACTTAGAATAAAATTTGTGTGAGCATTCCATTCACCCATTTGAAACGGGAAAAAACCCTGAGAGTCCGTTTCCAATAACTCATATACAATATAAAAGGACAATGAAAACTTTAGAGATATAGATAGAAATACAATTATTTGAATAGCCTGTAACATTCACATTCATATTATTAGAGGAAAATCAACAAATGAATCTTTTAAGTATCATAAGTAATGCATTCACAATTTAATTACATTATATTCTCATTTCTAATGAACTTCACTTAAAAGTCATCTATACTGTTTAACCTTTCTGGGGTGATGCCTGTGAAAAAGCTCCTCTGAGGTGGGAATCAGAGGCATATACTATAGAGATATACAAGACAAGGTTAGCAGACAAGAGGCAAAGAGGGCAGTCATGTTCAACTTTAGCATACATATGCCATATTTAAATAACTGGCCGTGATGGTTTGCCTGGTTGGCAGCCTTGTAGTTGAAGGATGTTCCTGGGTCAGAGTTAGTGGTGGCTTCCAAGACCCTTTGATATCACTTGAAAGAGTAACTTATTCTCTGAAGATAGAAAATACAGATAATTCAACAAGTTCCTCAGACATAGACTTTTCTTTCTATATCTAGATCTGCAGTATTATATTTAATGTAAATGCATAAATGGATTTTCCTTATAGCATTCCACTTAAAAGAATCAGTTGGCCCTGATCATAGAAATCATTTATGAAACAGAAATAAAGATTTTTACTGCTCTGTTTAAAAAAAGAGGAAAAAATCCAGATGTTTTGGATAAAGATAGAGTCTATAGGCAGCTCACCTTCCCAGCCCTAAATAGAGATTTAAAAAGAATGCCTTACTTCTGATGAGTGCCTGGGATTTAAAGAAAAGCAGCTCATGGATTCTCTCATGTCCAGATGCTGGATTTCTCACCAGTGTCATGGGATAATAGATTAGAGTTAGGAGGGATATTAGAACCATTAATTTCCATCCATTGCTTTACAGATAAAAGATATTTAGGTGCAGAGAGTTTAAGTGGTTTGCTCAAAGTTACATAACTGGTAATATTTGAAGTGGGACTTTAAATCCAGGTTTTCCTGACTCCAAGCTTTGCAATCTATCCATTTCACCATGGTATATCAAATCTGTTAATGTGAAAAAAAATTCAAACAAGAAAAACCATACATCACACTTTAGAACACAGGGCATTACCATGCAGCTACACATAGATTCAGAAAGAAGATTCTCTCTGAACTGAGGAATTGAGAAGACAGTGGGATTTATATTTTCCTCCCTTTTGGTTAGCCTTGGAAGTAATGCAATGCAACTTGTTTCTTTCAAGAGAGAGTGGGAATAGCAGACATGGAGATCTTTTCTTTATCAATAGTTAGCCTTTATCAATAAGAGTAAGAACAGGGGCAATTCAAATTCCGAAAAGCATACCTGATTTCTCAATTTGTGAAGACCAGAGGCTAGTTCTGATTAAGTCACATGTCTAGAAAGGAAAATAAAAAATTCTAATTCTTTCTAAATGATACTACTATGGTATCATTATTAAAAAAAAAAACAAAAAACAAAAAGAAAATAAAGCAAATGTAACCCAATATAATCTTAGGCTACATTAAAAGAAATTTAGATTCCAGGAATAGGAAGTCAATAAACCTTCTATACTGTGCCCTCTTTAGATCTCGTCTGGAATCTTATGTTCATTTGGGGGCATTATGATTTAAGAGGCAAATTGGTAAGCTACATCATGTCTAGAGGATGGCAACCAAGTTGCTGATGGCTTTGAGTCTATGGAGGAGGATTGATTAAAGGAATTTCAGCTTTTATCCTGAATAAGAGAATTCTTATGGGAAGGGAACTCTTCAGATGTTTGAAGAATATGATCTGGAGGAAGGATTAGAATTGTTCTTTTTGTTCCGACAGGGCAAAATCAGGAAAAATGGTTATGAACGAGATGAGGTAAGATCTCTCAAGACAGTTGTGAAAATTGAGTAAGGCTTCATCTACTTCAGAGTTGGAGTAGGCCTGAAGGTCCTTGATCATCGACTCAAGGGCATACCTAAGTCCCCTTCCTGCTATCCTCCCATGACATCATTTTCTTCCTACTTTGATCAAATATGGACAGCAAATATGTACTTATTGGCCAAGTTCAATTTCTTGGGGAGTTCCCGGGTTTAGAATGTAAGACCCTGAGCCAATGAGAATGATGGTCAGTGGTGGGAGGGGTGTTTGCATTAGGGACTATTTAAAGTGAAAACTTGTCCCAAAAGGTGCCTCCTCTCTTTGATTGCATGCTCGATTGGAATAACGTCCAATTCTCACGAGAATGTACAATAAACTTTTGGTTTGCTCCTAGACCTCTCTCCAGCTTTTAATTAAATAGTGACCTCTCATCATTCTGAGCCACACAGGATCACGTCTTGGTGAGTAGGTGAACTTTGAGTGCTAGTGGGATGGCGCCCTCCCCTGATTTAGGCAGCCCACCAGCTTCTAAGGGCTTCTCCTGGCTCCCCAAAGTAAAGTGGGCCCAAAGTGGAGAAACTCAGGGCAAAGCAAAAGGGAGAAACTCCGTGGCAAAAATTCCGACTGGCTTGGTGTGAGAACAGATCAGTCAAGCAATTTGCTGTGCAGTAACCCAGAGGTAAGCCCCCTGTGAGTCCCTTGAGTCGACTTTGGAGGGGTGCTCTGGACAGGATAGGATAGGCCTTCTTGGGTGACTGAGGTCAATTAGTGACAATTGACATGTTTGGGTGTTTTGGAATTTAGATTCCATCCAAATTCAATGGGTGTGGCCCAGTCTCAGCCATCCCTCCTGGAGAGAAATGAGAAAAAAAAATCAGAAAATATCCATAGATAGCCCCTTGGGAAATAAGTAATTGGAACAAAATGCCAAAATATAAAGGAAAAAGCAAGAAAAAGATGATAAGGTATTGTCTTTTTATCTGGGGTAACAAAGATATTGGTCGAGGCACCATTTGGCCTAAATATGGCTCCCTTGAAGAGTAGGTGTCCCAAAAACAAAACTTGTATGTTAATAGTAAAGAATTTGTTAATTCAGAAGAGCCCTATATGCCAGATTATGGCTCTCTGGGGCCTGATAATGTTGAATAAGAATTAAAGTGAAAAGGATGTAAAGGAGGAGAATTTAAAGATACAGCAATGGGACCCATTGTTATCTCTCCCTCCTCCATATTTAGTCCCACTTCAGGAAGCCATGGCCTTCGTACCTGAAAGGGAAGGAGAGGACTTAATTCAATCAGCTCCTCCAAGGGCCTTGAGGGCACAGGAGGATTTAATTCAATTAACCACATCCAGGCCCCGCCAAAGGACTTCACTAAGGAAGGAATTAGAGCAAATTCAAAGGAATATCCAAAATTACCCATTTCCAGAGCTCCAAATCCCAAATGCTAAATTGTATCCTTTAAGAAAGAAATTCCCTTGGCTCAGGGAGGTATAGGTTATATGAATGCTCCCCTGAGTACCACAGAAATCAGGATCTTTAAGAAGGAAATGAGGCCCTCAATAGAACATTCCCACCTGGCTAGCAGAACAATTTGATCAATTCCTGGGTCCCAATTTTAGCTAGGGAGAACTTATTTTGAATTCTCTCTTCTCACAAGAGGAGAGAGGACTAATTAAAGGAGCAGCTATGAAGGAGTGGGACAAGAGACACCCTCCACCAGCAGGAGTAGTCCCAGCTGACCAGAAATATTCTTTAGTAGAGTTGAATTGGGATCATAACAACTCCATACGTTGGGGAAGTATGAGGGATCTTAGAGAATTGATAATTATGGGAATTCAAAATGAAGTGCCAAAGGCACAGAACATGAAAAAGGCCTTTGGGGGTGACTGGGGGTGGGGAGGGGGAGGATGAATCACCAGCTGAATATCTGAGTAGACTAAAGCTAGCATGAGGAGGTATTCTGGATTTGATCCTGACGATTCGGGAGTAGAAGATACCTTGAAATTGCACTTTGTGGTTCTGATAAAGGCCTCATTTCCAAAATATATAGAGAATTGACTCTAATTTATAAGAAATCAAACCATTCTCCAATTGATAAATGGTCAAAGGATATGAACAGACATTATTATTATTAATCAGAGAAATGCAAATTAAGGCAACTCTGAGATACCACTACACAGCTGTCAGATTGGCTAGCATGACAGGGAAAGATAATGCAGAATGTTGGAGGGGATGTGGGAAAACAGGGGCACTGATACATTGTTGGTGGAATTGTAAACACATCCAGCCATTCTGGAGAGCAATTTGGAACTATGCTCAAAAAGTTATCAAACTGTGCATATCCTTTGATCCAGCAGTGCTTCTACTGGGCTTATACCCCAAAGAGATACTAAAGAAGGGAAAGGGATCTGTATGTGCCAAAATGTTTGTGGCAGCCCTGTTTGTAGTGGCTAGAAGCTGGAAAATGAATGGATGCCCATCAATTGGAGAATGGTTGAGTAAATTGTGGTATATGATCGTTATGGAATATTATTGTTTTGTAAGGAATGACCAGCAGGATGAATACAGAGAGAATTGGCAAGACTTAAACATGAACTGATGCTAAGTGAAATGAGCAGAACTAGGATATTATTATATACCTCAACAATGATACTGTTTGAGGATGTATTCTGATGGAAGTGGATCTCTTCGATAAAGAGAGCTTTAATTGATCAAAGATGGACAGAAGCAGCTACACCCAAGGAAAGAACACTGGGAAATGAATATAAACTGCTTGCATTTTTGTTTTTCTTCCCGAGTTATTTATATCTTCTGAATTCAATTCTCCCTGTGCAACAAGAAAACTCTTCGGTTCTGCACACATATATTGTATCTAGGATATACTGTAACCTATTCAACATGTAAAGGACTGCTTGCCATCTGGGGGAAAAGGTGGAGGGAGGGAGGGGAAAAATCGGAACAGAAGTGAATGCAAGGGATAATGCTGTAAAAAATTACCCTGGCATGGGTTCTATCAATAAAAAATTATTTTAAAAAATAGATAAAGAGAAAAAAAAAGTTACAATAATAATATGACAACATTTAAAAAAAAAAAAAAAAGAAAATTGCACTTTGTGACCAATGCATGGCCAGATATCAGTAGAAAGCCTTTGAAATGTTGGGGATGCCAAAAAGTAGTGCATACACAAAAAGACTGCCACGAGTAGAAGAAGAAACAGCAGCTATGTTCCCTTATTAAGCTTGATGAAGATTGGGGGGGGGTCAGAGGTTCTTGTAAGACTCCCACCCAGAGTCCTTTGTAAATTTAAGGGTGGGACCCCACCAGGAGATTCTTGTGCTCTTAATAGACACCAGAGCATCGAGATCTTTAGTGACCTGTTTGCCTGAGGGGTTAAATTATCTAAGGAGACCCTGGTGATTTCTGGAGTTAAAGGAGGAAATTTTCTTGTATGTGAGAAAAAGGGAAATATTGGGTAGATTTCTGCTCATCTCTGAAGCAGGAGTAAACTTGTTTGGGAGAGAATTAAAAATTAATTAGAAATTGTGTTGACTTAGAATGTCACTAATGAACGAAGAAAAGCAGACTAGGATAAACTCTGAGCTTTGAGGGAAAACTGACAATCCAGGCAGAGCAGACATAATCCAGATAAAAATCACATTGAAAGACCCTAGGGAGGTGATAAGAGTCAAACAATACCCAATTTTACTAGAAGGAAGGAGAGATTTGCAGCCTGTGATACAAGGCTTATTGAGAAAGAGACTAATAGAACCCTGCATTTCACTCTTCGACACATCCACACTTCCATTCAAGAAGGAGGATGGGAAATTGGGAAATACAGGTTAGTTCAGGATCATAGGGAGATTAACAAAATCATGTTAGCTTCCCACCCTGAAATTCCGGACCCATATACCATTCTGGGCCCGATTTCTAGTTCTGTTGAGTGGTTCAGATATTGGATCTGAAGGATGCATTGTGGAGCTGCCCTTTAGAGGAAAGTAGAGGAAGATCCAGAGACTGAAAGGAAGCAGCAAATGAGATGGTACCTCTTGCTCCAAGGCTATACTGAGTCCCAGAATTTGGTGGAATCCTTGAAAATGGCATGGGACATTTCCAACCAGTAAAGGGAACTTGGGTGTTGCAGTATGTGGATGATCTACTAGTAGGGGAAGATACAAGGAAACACATCATTGATCTATTAAATTTCCCAGGAGGATTGGGGTTTAGAGTATCAAAAGAGAAATTTCAGTTTGTGGAGAGGGAGGTGAAATATTTAGGGCATTTGATCAGCAAAGGCAGCAAGATATTGGACCCTGCCAGAATTGAAGAAATATACACATACCCAAACCTAAGACAAAGAAAGAGCAACACAAATTTCTGGAGTTAGTAGGATAATGTTGGGCATGGATAGATTCTTATGCTGCTATCGCTAAAGCCTTGTATAAGCACCTGCCAGAGGAAAGTCCAAATTCTATCTTGTGGGATCAAGAGATTGATTAGAAGTTTGAGGATTTAAGGCGTTTGTTAATTTCACTACCTGTATTGGCTCTCCTCATCTTGGAAAAAACCTTTCCACCTGTTTGTTGATGTTGAGGGAAGGGTGGTTCTGGGAGTTCTTGCTTAAATAAGAGGGGATCAGAGAAGACCTGTGGCTTTCTTTTAATCTTAATCCTTTCACCTTTTTGTCCCCTGGAGCAGAATCATCCCCTGAAGAGGAACATTGTTGCTTAGAATTAATTGATTTTCAAACAAAAGTAAGAGAGGATTTATAAGAATCCCCAATACTTGGGGAGTAAATTGGTTCATTGATGGCTCTTCTAGGATGGTAGATGGGAAAAGGAAAAATGGATTTGCTATTGTGGATGGAGATAAAACTTCCACTGTGACTAAGGGCAGTCTACCTGCTCATTGGTCAGCTCAAACTTGTGAATTGTATGCCTTAAATCAACGTTGAAGTTATTGAGGAACCAAGATGGGAATATATACACCAATTCAAAATATACCTGGGGTTTAGTGCATATATATGTGGAAAATTTGGAAAGAATGAGGGTTTGTAAATAATAAAGGTAAAAACTAGTCCACTATACACTAGTCAGAAAGGTACTGGAAAGCATTCTGGCTCCTAGGCATGTAGCGGTAATGCACATAAAGGGATATCAGATAGGAAATTCTTTTGCATCAAGGGGAAGTAGATTAGCAGATGAGGATGCCAAGGGAGCTAGAGACCGGGAGATTACTCATATAATGGCCTTAATACCTGTACTTCCCCCTAGTCTGCCCTCTCCCATTTTTACCCGGAAGGAAAAAGAGAAGGTCTTAACTCTCAGAGTGTAAAACCCATCCCAAAAGGTGCCTCCTCTCTTTGATTGCATGCTCAATTGGAGTGACGCTTGATTCTTGCCAAAACTTACAATAAACTTTTGCTTTGCTCCTAGAGCTCTCTCCAGCTTTTTATTAAATGGTGACCTCTCACCATTCTGAGCCATATAGTCAGAAGTTACAAAATGCAAATTTATAATTGATGTTACATAAGAACTAACAGAGCTGTCAGAAGTGGAATGAGTTGCCTGATGAAATTGGGTAGGAAATCTTCACTTCCTCCTATGTCTTTATATAAGTGTAACTAACTACTTTATTGAGGTATACGGGGGGGAGATTCATTTTGAGTATGAGTTGTACTATATGGAAGTTGAGTTAATTATTTTGTGATTATATGATTCTGAGAATACAAAGAATATAGAAAGACCAAAAAACCCTCATAAATGAGAGATTAAATTCTAGAGTGTACTAGGTGGAAAACAGTGTTCAAAAGGTGATGAATTAAATTAATATTTGTTAGAAAATTTTAGTGAATATTCAAGTTAAGAAATTGGGATTGAATATGGCAGTTAAAAAAAAAAAGAGAACAATAATTGAATTTTGTGGAAGGGAGACCAAGATCAGATTAGTGAAAATAAAAGAAAACATATGTAGAATCTAATAAGGTATGGTCAGGTTGGAGTTAATGCAATAGAACTTAATAGAAAGTATGTCTTAACAATTATGCTTCAAAGGTAAATGAACTTCTCAATAAAACAAAAAGGAAAGGAAAAAGGGACAAGAAAACCAAAATCAGCTATTTGCTTTGTAAAAGAAATACATTTAAAATATAAATACATAATTTAGAGTGAAAACAAGAAACTAGAACAAAACTTACTATGCTTCTGACGAGTCCTAATAAGCAGAAATTGCAAACGTGATTTCAGATAAAGCAACAATAAAATCAATGATATCAAAAAGAGAAACAAGGAAATACATTATTCTTAAAAACAATGTGGAGGAAACATTGTCATTATTAAATATGCATTAGATGGGATACCATTTTTAGCTTTTTTTTTCTGTTGATTTTTTTTTCTTTTTTTTTTTTTCTTTAATAACTTTTTATTGACAGAACCCATGCCAGAGTAATTTTTTAGAACATTATCCCTTGCACTCACTTCTGTTCTGATTTTTCCCCTCTCTCCCTCCCCCCTCCCCCAGATGGCAAACAGTCCTATACATGTTAAATATGTCACTGTATATTCTAGATACAGTATATGTGTGCAGAACCGAACAGTTCTCTTGTTGCACAAGGAGAATTGGATTCAGAAAGTAGAAATAACCCGGGAAGAAAAACAAAAATGCAAACAGTTTACATTCATTTCCCAGTGTTCTTTCTTTGGGTGTAGCTGTTTCTGTCCATCATTGATCAATTGAAACTGAGTTAGATCTTCTCTTTGTCAAAGAAATCCACTTCCATCATAATACATCCTCATACAGTATTGTTATTGAAGTATATGATGATCTCCTGATTCTGCTCATTGCACTTAGCATCGGTTTATATAAGTCTCTCCAAGCCTCTCTGTATTTATCCTGCTAGTCATTTCTTACAGAACAATAATATTCCATAACATTCATATACCACATTTTACCCAACCATTCTCCAATTGATGGGCATCCATTCATTTTCCAGTTCTAGCTACTACAAAGAGGGCTGCCACAAACATTTTGGCACATACAGGTCCCTTTCCCTTCTTTAGTATCTCTTTGGGTATAAGCCCAGTAGTAGCACTGCTGGATCAAAGGGTATGCACAGTTTGATAACTTTTTGGGCATAATTCCAGATTACTCTCCAGAATGATTGGATTCGTTCACAACTCCACCAACAATGCATCAGTGTCCCAGTTTTCCCGCATCCCCTCCAACATTCATCATTATTTTTTCCTCTCATCTTAGCCAATCTGACAGGTGTGTAGTGGTATCTCAGAGTTGCCTTAATTTGCATTTCTCTGATCAATAGTGATTTGGAACACTCTTTCATATGAGTGGAAATAGTTTCAGTTTCATCATGTGAAAATTGTCTGTTCATGTCCTTTGATCATTTATCATTTGGAGAATGGCTTATTGTATCTTTTTTTTAACAAAGGAAATCAATTTTATTGAAATAAAAATTTAAAAAAAAATTTGTGATACCATTTTTTCTTTTTTTTAAACAATAGCTTTTTCAAAATGCAAAGATAATTTTCAACATTCACCTTTTCAAAACTTTGTGTTCCAAATTTTTTCTTCCTCCCTTTTCCCTGCTCCCTCCCCTAGAAGCAAGTAATCCAAGATATGTTAAATATGATAGTGAATTTCACTAGTATTTTATTTTTTAAATGCTTGCAAAGATAGTTTTCAACATTCATTTTTGCAAGATTTTGTGTTCCACAATTTTTGTCTTTCTTCCTTGTCCTCCTCAAAACAGTCTTTTTGAGATATGAGAAATGAAGTTTTAGAGATCCCCTAGTCAGTGTTGCAGATTCTTTGCAAAAGAAATCTGAGTGGGCAAAGTCCTGTAAGGACCTTTTTTGCAAGGATTTGGGCACACAGAGTTTGATTATATTGGATTTTTTTTTGGCCCAGAGTTGGGGACCAACTTCTAAATGAATTTGAGGGACTAATTTTCAACTCAATAGAGGGTAATAATTATGTCCCAGGTCAAGATCTTCAATTGAATTGAATAACATTACTTTATCTGGGAATTTCCCCTATGAACTGGAGGGTGGTGTCCTCCTGTTTGAGGTTTCTAATTTGAGGGATTTCAGATTTCTAATCCAGGACCACCCTTACCCCCAAGATTTCAGTTTACATCTGTCTTACAAGCAGTCTGATAAAGGTCAAACATGCATTTTCTTTTTAAAATATTTCCATATTTCTCATGTTGTATAAGAAAATTCAGACCAAAGGGAAAAACCACAAAAAAGAAAAAAAAACAAAGGTGAAAATACTTATGCTTCAATCCATATACAGTCTGCATCGTTCTCTCTCTGGATGTGTATAGCATTTCAAGTCTATTAGAATTGCCTCAGTGCTCAGAAGAGCCATGAGAGTTGATCATCCCATAATCTTCAAAGTGACGTTGGAGCATTCTCTATGAGGTTTTGTTTACAGTATAAACAGGATAGGTGAAAGTCTTTCCCATTGTACCAGGTCTGAGCCATCTTGGCAGTGATGGTGTTGTACCAGGATGATAGAGTACATAGTCAGGGAAGCCAAAAACAGAGAGTTTTTTAGTAAGCCATCTACTAAATTTCCATCTAAATTAAAACTATCACAAAATGACTCCAAGTGACAAGCAGAATTTTTAAAAATCAATGGATCATACAGGAAAACACATTTTTACTACAATGGATAAGTGGAAAGATTGTGGTACCCTCAACAGTAATATAGAACTTAGTGAAGGGGGGTATATTTAGCAGAAAGAATTCCGAGTATGTTGAGTTGATCTGGGACTGTTATGCCAACAGTCTTTTTGAACTGTTCTACCTCAGTTTCCCTGCACTAGTTTCCCTTATTGTCCTGACTTAGTTTCCCTGAGTTGTTCTACCTCAGTTTCCTTAATTGTTCTGTATCAATCCTCTTAGTTGTAAAACCCTCTCTAGTCCATTAAGACTGAGGACCATTTGCTCTAAGGTTATAAATTGTTAATGTGAGACTCAAGATGAAGGGAAGTTCAGACTTCCTGGCTCCTAACTTCTTCTGCCCTCAAGAATTTATGGCACTACCCCTCTAAAGATTCCAAAAGATAAGACTATCTGGGATACCTCATTGACATCTTTACTTCTGTTTATTCAGACATTCTGACTCTGGCTTCCAGTTCCCCCCCATCCTGCTAGAACCAAATTTATGGTCATGAAACTTCCCACTTTCAGTGTTCGAACTTTGCTCCTGCCTTGGTCTACCCCTGTAGCTGAGCCATGTGGCTATATATGTCATTGAGAACTTACATTCACCACTGGATACTTTTATATGAGAGTCTTGTCCAGTTAATTATACTCTCCAATTAATAAACTATTAAAACTCTCTAATCTCTATCTTGCCTCAGTTTCTCTGGCATTACAGGACAAGCATTACAAACTGATGCCAGAGAAGTGTTTTGAAACCATCATATTCTATGTATTGGACTACCTGCCATCTAGAAGAGGAGATGGGGGAAAGGAGGATATAATTTGTAACAGAAGGCTTTGCAAGGGTCAGTGTTAAAAAATTACCCATGAATATGTTTTGTAAATAAAAAGCTTTAATTAAAAAAGAAATCATGTTCTGTGGATCCAAAATCTGTCAAGCGACTTTTTGTATTATATTTATTGCATGTATTGTTGGTATATATCTGTTAAAGATGGGGTCTTATGAATATTATTTGGGATGCTGGGTTAATCAGCTTTGTTTTGCCAGTTGCAGATGCAGTTGATTAAATCCAAATGTCAAATGTGCCAAGACTGTTTTTGGGGTCAAGGGATTCAAACTTCTAAACTCTAGGTAGAAATGTCAAAGAGTTTGAGAACTGACTGGCATTCTGTGATTTGTGCTTCACATGGTCAAGCATTTCCTTCTCACTCCACTAAAAGGATTTGGGACTATGAAGATGTCTGAAGTATAATTAAATCATGCCTCTTAAAAAGACACACAAAATCAAGATAGACTGAAAGGAAATGGTTTGAACAGTAGCAACTGCAGTGGGGTCAGCTTCTCTTATTTTGCCTGGGATTTTAGCAAGCTGAACCAAAAAACAGAAGTATCAGGAAAAGTTGGATTTACCTGTGCCAGAAAAGATTGAGTAGGAATGAATGTCAATCCTCAGGCATATTAGAGCTGAAATCATTAGTTATACTCACTTCTTTGAAAATTGAGAGGTCTTAAAGGAAGAAATGGTTTGCTTTTCTCCTTCTGATGCCTATGCATTAACAAACAGAAAGTATAACCCAGAAATTTTTAGTGTAATGCTGAAGAAAGTTAGCAAGATGGAGATTAGAGAACAATTTAATAATTAAGTGGGAGAGATTTACTGGGATCAGTGGATCCATGCTTTGGTCCCAGGGCTGACTGAGACTATCGTCTCAAAGAATCCAGCAATGAATGTCAGATACAAGCTTATTTTTTAGGGTAACAAGAACAATGACATAATGGGAGAAGTACCTGGATAGGGATGACCTAATGGGGGGAGGCACTTAGGATGACATAATGGGAGGTACTGGAGAGGCTCCTAATATTCTAATGATGTCTAAAATGGATAAAATCCTTTATCCCATCAAACATTAAGAGGGAATGGTTATAACCTGAAGCAGAGTAACTGAATAGGACAATTAGGGAAACTGGGTGAGGACATTAAAAGAGAACTGTGTCACGACATTCCACACTCTCTCTTCTAACTGTTCAAATCTTTGAATTATCTTCCTCTAGAAGGTCTTAACACCATAATTTTGACCAATCCTATCTTAAGTAAATAAACCAAATAAAAACCAAAATAAAGCTGAAACAATGCAAGGACTTATGGCAAGGACAAGCCACTCCCTGATAATCCCAGAGTTAATCAGCAATACACAAAGCTCCTTATTACAATCATGTCAGGTCCTCTGCAGTTGGGGAGTATATGGACAGTTCACTGTGAGTTAGGTCTGTGGTCATTTATGACTCAGCCTCTGCTTCCAGAGCAACAAGACTCAAGTTGTGCTAACCATTCAGAGGGGCAACCCGCTCCAGGGGAGAAGGGTGAAAGCTCCACCTGTCCGTGCCCAGAGGAACAAACAGGGTTGCGGAAAGGATCAGATTTCTGAGCAGATTATGCAGTTAGACCAAGACAAACAAACCCCAAACTTTTAGAGGCCTGATACCAACCTGCAAGGTCCTTTAAAGTATGCTGAAATACTAATTAAGGACCTGGGATAACAGGAGTGGAGAAACAGATCAGAGAGATTGCCAGTCCCAAGACAAGTGTCCAATTTCTGGTTGTTTTTAAAAAATAATCTCAAAAACTGAGTCTGCCAGGGCAATTCCAACAGAATACAGAGTTCCAAGGTTAAAATATAATCAGCAAATCATAGTCCAGTAAATTTAAGCAAGAAGTAAAAAATGAAAAGGACTGTTTAAAGGACTTCCAATTAAATCTGAAATAGTAAGAGAATGGGGCAGAAGTGCCTAAGAAAATACATCAGTTTCCCCAATTTCCTATGTCTTCTCTCTTTTTTTTTCTTGCGGAAAGGAATTATCAAATAACCATTCTACATATAAATCCCAAGAGTGAATCAAAATTCCTATACATATACATAAAAGACTAAAAAGCCCTGAAACATAACAGCAATAGTTACATAAGTTTAACAATTTCCATCCCAAGTCTTAAACACAGTGAAACAGTTAAAATTCTAACAATTTAGCCACTTTCCCACTCTCCCATATCAGTCCAAATTACATAAGGAGCAGGGGCGATGGTTTTCTCAAAAATTGCTTCCTACTGAAGATGGGCGGAGATGCTCTGTCCAGGAAGGGGATTGAGTGTAGTGTGGCGTGCTGACAAAGCTAGGATCTAGTCCCAGAAGTCAGTATATCTGTAATTTGACCAAGTCTAGAAAGAAAAACAAATTTAACAAAGAAAAGTTAGAACAGTCTGAGATAGAAAGACTGGTCCACAATGACTGCTACAAGATGTAGCCTCTTATTAGTTATAAACCTTAAAAAAAACTTGAATATCCAGACACAATATCTAGTAACTGATAGATGACCAGACTAAATACTTATTAGCTCAAGTATTTAGGATATAAGGATTACAGATAACCAGATTGAAAACAGCAAGGTATGACATAATTGAGTTGCATTAACAGTTTCTTATTGACCACTGCTCTGATTATAGAAATCAGTTACAGGAGGAAAAAGAAAATGCAGTGACATATTAAACTACAAACTCAAGAAATTTTACCTCCAATAAAAAATCCTAAACAGATATTTACCATAACCTTATATTTATAAAAATCAGTTTGCTCCTTTTATCCAAAACCAGGGGGCTAGAAGTTAAAAAAAAAAAAAAAAGTCTGGAACAGCGTAGAGGGAGGAGGGAAGGAAAGAATTCCATGTGACAGCCCTTCTCCCCTCTTCATCTCCAAAGAGGCAATAGGGAGGGGAGGTGAACTAACCTGCAATCCAGGCTAACTAGATGCTCCATAAAAGTAGCAGAGAACAGTGGGGGGTGAGTTTAACCTTCACCTTTGAAGACAAAAGATCCCTACCTGACCCAACTTTTAAAGTAGCCAAAAGCAGTGGAGGGTTGAGGGGTGGGGAAGGGGGAAGATTCCATAAAACCCACATGTCTAGCAGAGTTGAATTTAAAGCATAACTTACAATGTTGTAATATAGGTAACAAACTCTGAACCAAACTAAATACAGCTTTAAATTCCCAATAATATAAAACTGCTTTTCCTATCATATTTCAAATAATGAATTTCACTAAACAGCATAGTTTTTCTTTCTCTCCCTCTGGCCTCAGATGGCCATTATTCCCCAATGGACTTTTCCTAAGCTCCAACTTGGCCAGAGTTGGAGCTTTCAGAAAAGTCAGATCCTTTTTGCTACATACTTTACCTAATTAGAGGCATCTGACCCTTTCAGGCAAGTTAACAGAACTTCTTTAACAAGCTATTCTTTTAAGATCTTATACTTAAAGATAACTAAATGTAGCCTGAATAGGCAACAGTAACATTATTTCCCACAAATTTTAAAACTGCCCCAAATACTCAGAATAAATCTGGCATGCAAAGGCAATAGTAAAATTATTTCCCAAATTTAGAATCATCCTAAAATTCCTAATCAAATATTTTCTCCAGCTGAAGTTCAGAATTATGCTAAGTACGTTGAAATAACCAATTCCCAAATTTTATCATTGTTCTTAAATTTAACAGAGCTCTTACATAACAAAACAGATAAACAAATCACACAGAACACAGAACAAACATAGACTGCGCAGTCAAAACATTTAACACAGATCAGGGGCTATCTGGAAAGAATAGCCCTGAAGGAAGTTCTCTCCCATAATCCAAACAGAGCCTTAGTTTTTTTTTTGTTTTCTTTTTTTTTTTAGCCAGATGGTGTCTTAAAAGACACCAGATTTATACTCTGGAATGCCCAGAGTTGTGCCAACTGGCACACAGATGTGTCTTAGACACCCAGGTAGGATCCCCTGCATCCAAAAGATCTACTCCCAGAATTCATGCTCATCAGCATTTCACAATTCTGGGAATCCAGATGCTAGCATATAGAACAGAACAGGTCTTATACAAACAGAATAGAACAGCTCTTAAGAGCTGTACCCCAGATCGTATCCCAAAAAGTACCCAAACAGACTTACTCTCCTGTGGCCAAAATGGAGGTGTCTACTATCAGGATGTTGTGGCTGGAAACTGCTCTCTTTCCCAGAGGCTCTGGAAAAAAAAAATCTAGGGGGGCCTGGCATCTCCAGGCCAAGAATTCAGATCCACAGCCACTCTTCCCAAGGCAGAGAACGGAAAGTTTCTTATCTTTAACCCTGCTCATTTTCTAATATCTCTCTGGGGCCTCCAAAATGTAATGAGGGAAAAACTGAGCAAAAAAGATTAGAGAACAATTTAATAATTTATTAAATGGAAGAGATTTACTGGGATCAATGGATCCATGGTTTGGTCCCAGGGCTGAATGAGACTATCGTCTCAAAGAATCCAGCAGTGAATGTCAGATACAAGATTCTTTTATAGGGTTACAAGAACAGTGACATAATAGGGAGGTACCTGAAGGGGGATGACCTAATTGGGGGAGGCACTGGAGAGGCTCCTGATGTTGTAATAATATCTAAAATGGATAAAGACCTTTATCCTATCAAACATAAAAAGGCAATGTAACTAAATAGGACAATTAGGAAAAGACATTACCTACAGGACATTAAAAGAGAACTATGGCACAACATTAGTAACTTGAACTTTAGCTATGTACCATTAATATTCTAGGAATACCTATGATGAGGATCTGAGAATTGGGGTGGGAGTTTCCCTCTTGTTGGAACTGCAGGTCCTATGTGAAAGGATTCGCAAATCCGGAATATGTGGCAAAAGGAATTTTATTTCCCCTAAGAAGACAGCTTGCTAGGTGGGTTACACTGAGAAGAAAATATCTTCAACAGTGGGCAAGGTTGTGTTAGAAAGTCTGCAGTGATTTGGGTTCAGAATTGTCTTTTATTAGTTGTCTGAGGCTTGGAGCTTCAATTCAAAATTGAATGAGATTACTTAACTGGGAATTTGAGTCACTCAGTGTTGACAATGCCTCAGGCCTAGATTTCCAGTTGAAAAGAGATTACTTATCTTGGGAGTTTCCTTTATGAATAGAAGAGTGTGGCCCCTCCCAAGAGGCTGGGAGAGTTTGAGACTCAGGAGTCCTCCCCCCAAAAGGGGACAAAGTTTCAGGATCCCCTCAAAGGTTAAAAGGGACACAATTTACATCAGCTAGATATGAATATAAATTAAGATAGAGAGGCAGACATTCCTAAATGTTAGTAATTTTCCTAATTGGGGCCTGAGCAATTGTGATTATATTTATACTTTTTGTTTATCATGATATTATTTATATATTTAATGCAATTTAATATATTAATATTTTAACCTTTTTGTTTAATAAAAAACTTCATAAATAAGCAGAGGAGAAAACACCTGAACCATGACCTTCAGGGGCCATTATACTGTCCTAAGCCTAAAGCATGAAGTAATTGTTTTAACTGGGTGTGATTGATTAAATATCCAGAGACAAAAAAAGATAGCAAGGAAGTCGCTATGGTGATCATTAGACTTTTGATTGTTGCTGATTTCTCTTATTCTACACAATGACATTGACTTGCAGCCACTGTTGTTAAATACATCTCATAGTCATTCAACCACAAAAGTAGATTATTGGTATTAAGAAAATGGGAATTTGTTTCAGGGAGAAGCTTGGAATCTTTAAAGGTGCCTAATCATTTCCTTCATGCAGTTCATTCTCCTGTCTTCCTATTTAATTCTGGGCCCAGTTCATTTTTCATTTATGCTATCTGACTCAGAAATATATACTAATAGGAAAATACAATAGACTTTCCTTCCAGTTGCATATCTTAAACTAGGCAATAGATAGATATACTTCAACCAATTGGTCTTGGTTAAGTCAAACTCTATCGTATAGATCTCTCCCAGGGATTGGTGTAAATCAGTGTTTCTATAATGTTGTCTACGAACAGAAGTATCCAAAAAGAACCTCATAATCTACTGGGCACTCTTTCTTACTTTGGACCTGGCTAGCATTATTTGAAATAGAAAAAAAATGCTTTAAGTATTAGTCATAGTGTGATTTTAAAAAGTTTGAGACATGGTTTCTGAGTAATTAGTAATTATGTTAATAATTTTATTAATAATGTCAGCATTTTATCAGTAAAAGGAATGCTCATTTGACTGTTTCTTGGATCAAAAATAACATATAATGGGCTAACTGTTTATATGCCTTTGGAAGAATAGATATTACTGAGAGTGGCAATAAATTTTGATTGATTAACAATTAGTGAAACTAATGATTGTTACAGTGAGAGACTGAACTATTCTGGTGAATTTAACTTTATTAAGTCATTTGCTTCCAATTTAAAACTCTTCACCCCACCCTCCCAAGCCTTGGGTTGTCTAATTAAAGAATTTATCTCCACCCAAACCTGAGTAGAATAAAAAACCTATATAGATAAGATAGTCTTGATGGGATAAAATTTTGACTGAGGTCAGTAAAGTCTTTCAAAGGTTAGACCTTGACTAGGGAAATAGCAGGGGGAAAAACCTGGATCTTCTCCATAATTGGTTATTAACAATCATTTTTTTAAATAGCAGTGGGAAAAATTAATCAACAGAAATAATTAATAACAAGTTCATATATTCTCTTTACTTTTTAATAAATATATGTAAATATATGGCCTCTTTTAGAAAATCGTTTGTATAAAACCTAATGAATTATGCTGTTCTTTTTGAGTGAATAAAAATACAGATTCAATGAGAAAAGGAAATGTTGTCTCTATTCATTTTATATGTTTGTGTTATCTCTTAATCTTTAAAGTGGGGATACTAATAGTGCTGATCTTGTTTCAAATGAGATAATTGCATGAGACAATTTTTTAAAGTTGTTTTTATTTGGAACTTATTCTTTGTGATCCCATTTAGGTTTTTTGTTTATTTTTGTTTTTTAGCAAAGATACTGGAATGGCTGGTTTTTTTCCCCTCTAGTTAATTCTAGAGAGGAGAAAACTGAGGCAAATAGGATTAAGTGACTTGCTCAGGGTCACTCAGCCAAGAAGTATATGAGGCTAAATTTGAACTCAGAAACTCCAGGCCTGAACTCTGACTCTAGGCCTGGCACTCTCCACTGCACCCCCTAGCTATTCTTAATATAAGTAAAGCAAGCTATCGATTTTAAAGCACCATTTAATATCGTTAGAATTCTTATAAGATTTTATTCTGTATATAAAACTTGAGATTCTTAATATCTATACCTTTCCTCATTTATTAATGCATGTATGTCATATATGACTTTTTCTATAGGAAAATCTAAGAATTGGTCTAATCATAGTAGAGAATAAGTTTTGATGATGGGTGGGGATTCAGGTAAGAGTGATTTTGTGATGTTAGATTATAAAGAACCTTAAAAAGCCACTCAGAAGTTTAGACATAATGTATTAAGAAATGAGAGCCATTTAAGTTTTTTCCTTTCCTAAAGCTGGGATTGCCATGATGAAATCATTGCTCTAGGAAAGAATAATTTGGTGATAGTGTTTAGAATGGACTGGAATGGGATGAAACTAAAGATAATTAAATGCTTGTTAGAGTAGTTCTGTGATAACTTTTTTTAATCCTTGGCTTTTACTTTCTTCTTTGACATACAAGGTTCTATCCTCAGAGCACAGTAACTCAAACTGGAATATAAGGAAAGAATGTCCCTAATGCCATTTTTCATCACAGGCCGCCAACTAGTCAGTGATTTATCAAGTTGAGAACTAGGTTCCATCTCTTTTTTACCTTTCAACGATTCATATAGTGAAGCCCCTAAAGAGAACCTTGGTTTCTTTTTCATACAAAAAAATATGATATAGCTATTATGGATGAGTGTAAATAGTCCCCATTATAAATAGTATGCCCTAAATGAATAAATACACATGCTACTGCCTAAATCTGGAGTTGTTACCTTAGTAGCCATGTCCATTCTATAAAATTCTATTTAAAATTGTTGAATAAATACCAGTATTGCAGGTTATTTATAAAAAGCCATATAATTGCTCATAGGTCATACCTTTATTGAAAAAGTAAAACATTTAAGGCAATGATTTGGACAAAAAATATTTGCCTCATTTTTTTTTTTTGAAAAAACCCCAACATTAAATTAATAAGTTTTTGTCTCAATATTGTGGATTAGTTTATTTCTTATTTCTGCCAGTGAAATCCTGTTTATACTGGCTTTTCTTTCATTTTTAGATGTAATAGAATCTCCCAAAATGAGGGGAAGAGGGGAAGAAATTTTCTCACAATGAAAAAGTGGGGAGAGTTAGAGAGAGACAGAGAATAAGTAAGAGAAAAAGAGAGACAGACACACGTTAGGAGTAGACTTATATTGTAATGCTGGAGAAACTGAGCAAGATAAGAGATTAGGGAACATTTAATAATTTATTAAATGGGATAGATTTACTGGAACCAATGGATCCATGTTTGGTCCCAGCGCTGAATGAGACTGTCGTCTCAAAGAATCCAGCAGTGAATGTCAGATACAAGATTCTTTTATAGGGTAACAAGAACAAAGACATAATGGGGAGGTACTTGGATGGGGATGACCTAATGTGGGGAGGCTTCTAGGATGACATAATGGGAGGTACTGGAGAGGCTTCTGATATTTTAATGACATTTAAAATGGATAAAGACCTTTATCCCACCAAACATTAAGAGGGAATGATTATAACCTAAGGTCTAAGATATAAGATCTTTTTCCTAATATTAAGAGGGAATGGTTATAACCTGAAGCAGAGTAACTGAATAGGACAATTAGGGAAACTGGGTCAGGACATTAAAAGGGAACTGTGGCACAACAATATGAGCATATTTTAAGTATTGTTTAATAGATATACAGGCACAAGTAATAACTCTAACAAGGAGAAATTTTAATAATATTGATTAAATTACATCTTTTACCTTACATAGTATATCTACTAAGAAAACTAAATATTTCTCAAACTAGAAATGGGTAATTTGTTGTGCCACAGTTCCCTTGTAATGTCTTGACCCAGTTTTCCTAATTGTCCTATTCAGTTACTCTGCCTCAAGTTATAACCATTCTCTCTTAATGTTTGATGACATAAAGGTCTTTATCCATTTTAGATATCATTAGAATATCAGGAGCCTCTCCAGTACCTCCCAGTATGTCATCCTAGATGCCTTCTCCCCATTAGGTCATCCCCATCCAGGTACCTCCCCCATTATGTCATCATTCTTGTTACTTTATAGAAGACTCTTGTATCTTACATTCGCTGACATATTGTCTTTGAGAAGATAGTCTCATTCAGTCCTAGGATTAAACCATGGATCCATTAGTCCCAGTAAATCTCTCCATTAAATAAATTATTAAATTGTTCTCTAATCTCTATATTGCTCAGTTTCTCCGGCATTACAATTGTCCTAGGTAGTATGTCTATAGAATTAATAACCAAAGTGCTTTTAGGCAATATTTTGAACATTTACCCAGATGTTTAGACAATTTATGAATTCCTGTCATAGGAATAGGCAACTTCTGATGGTTGAAGATGGAATGGTATTTTATGTAAGATTCTCATGAATCATATAGTAAGTTTGTAAGAGCAATTTTTTTATTAATATATGTTATGTTTTAAAGTTACCTAAGTAAAGCATTCATGTAGATCCCAAATGAAAATTGTGTAATACTTGAGATAGACTCTGGTTGCATTGATTTTTTTTTTTTTTAATTCCTTCTCAAGAGAATGTTTTCTTTCCTCTTCCTCTTTCAAAAGTCTATAGATGAGTGAAGAGTCCATAGGAATAACCAATAATGCAGGTCATACTGACACTATAATGGGAAAATAGGTTTGATAGGTAAGAATTACCTGGATACCAAACTAGTTTCTCAAAGGAAAAGGCTTTGTTATCATATTAAGCAGCACTGAATCAAGCAGCATCAAGAGACTGGTTGGTCTAAGTGTATACTCCAGGATGGGTATTTTATTTTATTTAATTTTTAAAATTTATTTATTTGTTTATATTATAGCTTTTTATTTACAAGTTCTATGCATGGGTAATTTTTCAGCATTGACCCTTGCAAAACCTTCTGTTTCAACTTTTCCCCTCTTTCCCTCTACCCCCTCCCCCAGATGGCAGGTAGACCAATACATGTTAAATATATTAAAGTATAAGTTAAATACAATATATGTATATATATCCATACAGTTATTTTGCTGCACAAGAAGAATCAGACTTTGAAATAAGGTAAAATTAATCTGAGAAGGAAATAAAAAATGCAAGCGGATAAAAACAGAGGGATTAGAAATGCTATGTAGTGGTTCACACTCATTTCCCAGAGTTCTTTCGTTGGGTGTAGCTGGTTCTATTCATTATTGAATGAATGGAACTGATTTGGTTCATCACATTGATGAAGAGAGCCACGTTCATTAGAATTGATTATCATATAGTATTGTTGTTGAAGTATATAATGATCTCCTGGTCCTGCTCATTTCATTCAGCATCAGTTCATGCAAGTCTCCCCAGGCCTCTCTGAAATCTTTTTGCTGGTCATTTCTTACAGAACAATAATATTCCATAATATTCATATACCATAATTTACTCAGCCATTCTCCAACTGATGGGCATCCATTTAATTTCCAGTTTCTAGCCATTATGAAAAGGGCTGCCACAAACATTTTTGCACATACAGGTCCCTTTCCCTTCCTTAAGATCTCTTTGGGATATAAGCCCACTAGTAACACTGCTGGATCAAAGGGTATGCATAGTTTGATAACTTTTTGAATATAGTTCCAAATTTCTCTCCAGAATGGCTGGATGTATTCACAATTCCACCAACAATGTATCAGTGTCCCAGTTTTCCATATCCCCTCCAACATTCAGCATTATCTTTTCCTGTCATCCTAGACAATCTCACAGGTGTGTAGAGGTATCTCCGAGTTGTCTTAATTTGCATTTCTCTGATTAATAATGATTGGAACATCTTTTCATATGGCTAGTAATAGTTTCAATTTCTTCATCTGAAATTGTCTTCATATCCTTTGACTATTTTATCAATTGGAGAATGGCTTGATTTCTTATAAAGTTGAATCAATTCTATATATATTTTGGAAATGAGGCCTTTATCAGAACCTTTGACTTTAAAGATGTTTTCCCAATTTATTGCTTCCCTTCTAATCTTGTCTGCATTAATTTTGTTTATACAAAAAATTTCAAATTGATATAATCAAAATTTTCTATTTTGTGATCCATAATGATCTCTAGTTCATATTTGGTAACAAATTCCTTCTTCCACAGGTTTGAGAATAAACTATCCTATGTACTCCTAATTTATTTATAACCTTGTTCTTTATACCTAGATTATGAACCCATTTTGATCTTATCTTGGTGTACAGTGTTAAGTGTGGGTCAATGCCTAGTTTCTGCCATACTAATTTCCAATTTTCCCAGCAGTTTTTGTCAAACAGTGAATTCTTATCCCAAAAGCTGGGGTTTTGGGGTTTGCGAAACACTAGATTATTAAAGTTATTGACTATTTTGTCCTGTGAACCTAACTTGTTCCACTGAATCAACTAGTCTATTTCTTAGCCAATACCAAATGCTTTTGGTGACTGCTGCTTTGATAATATAGTTGTAGATCTGGTACAGAGAAGCCACCTCCATTTGATTTTTCTTTTATTAGTTCCCTTGAGTGTTTTGATCTTTTGTTCTTCCAGATAAATTTTGTTGTTATTTTTTTCTAGGTCATTAAAATAGTTTTTTAGGAGTCTGATTGGTATAGCACTAAATAAATAGATTAGTTTAGATAGTATTATCATCTTTATTATATTTGCTCGACCTATCCAAGAGCACTTAATATTTTTTCAATTCGTTAGATCTGACTTTGTGTGGAAAGTGTTTTGTAGTTTTGCTCATATAGTTCCTGACTTTGCCTTGGTAGATAGATTCCTAAATATTTTATACTATTGGTAATTACTTTAAATTGAACTTCTCTTTGTATCTCTAATTGTTGGATTTTGTTAGAGATATATAAGAATGCTGATAATTTATGTGGGTTTATTTTGTAACCCTTTAAGATTTGAGTGTAGAAATGACATAGTCAGACCTGTGCTGGTTTATTTAGGCAACTAGGTGGAAGATGAATTAGAGATGGGAAGAGTCTGGAAATAAGAATACTATTTAGGAGGATAGTTCAAAATAGTAATTTCAAGGAAATTAATTAAAGTACCAATTCTGTAAGTGAAGAGAAAGGAACACATAGAAGAGATTTTGTGGAAGTAGAATTGTATAGATTTTGTGACTGATTCATTATGGGGGGGATGTCTTAGAAGGGAAAGAAAGAGTCAAGGTTGACTCCAAATTTGCAGACTTGTAAGTTTTCAGTAGGTGTAAGGATAGGTAATGGTTTCTCTTTTGGATATTTGAATTGATAATTCAGTATCTCAGAAGGGATCATTAGCAGGAAGTTGATAATGTGGGACTAATGTTCCAGAAAGAGATTAGAACTGGTTAAATAAGTTTGGGAGTCACAGCATTAAGGTGATAATTAAGCCCTTGAGAGCAGTTCACCAAGAGGAGCAAAAACAAAATTTAGAGATATGTGACAAATGTCTTGTTGAAATCCAGATGTTCATTCTTCAGCCCTTTGCAATCTGGCTTCTGACTTCATCATTGAATTTAAGAACTGTTCTCTCCAAAATTACTAAAATGTCTTAAATTCCAAATCTTGTCTTTTCTTAATCCTTATCTTTCTCCACCCACTGGTTTTGGTGCTATTTGCTGTTTTTCTTCCCGGGTACTCTGTCATCCTCTAGATATTTCATATTCAGTATGTCTGAATGAAAACTCATCCCACCCCCAAACAAAACAAAACAAACAACTCTCCTCTCTTCCAATTTTTCTATTTTTGTCAAAGATATACCATCATTTTTCTCGTCTCCCAGATTCATAGTATCAGTATTATTCTAGCCTCATTCTTCCTTGCTTCCTATGTGTCCAACAGTTGCCAAAATTTACTTTTTCTATTTCCATATTATCATTAACCCATTTTCTCTTCTCATAATACCATTTGCAGAGTGCTGGATTTGTAGTCAGGCACATCTGAGTACAAATTCTCACCTCAAGGCTTTCTAGCTTTGTTTATCTTGGGTTAGTTACTTAGTTTGTCTTCCTTGGTTTGTTTTTCTGTAAAATGAGTTACATTGTCACCCTCTGTAATCTCTTATGGCTCTAAATCTAAATCTCCTAAATGGTTACCTTGCTTCAAGTCTTTCCACACTTAGGGCCATTTTATACATAGCTGCCCAAGTGATTGTCTGTAAGAACAGATCTAACCATTTCATTCTCCTACTCAAGTCATTTTCAATAGCTGTCAATTTCTATGGGACAAAATTAATCCTTTTGATAGCCTTTAAAACTCTTCACAAGTTGTCCCTAACTTTTCTTTCTAACTTCACTATTCATTACTCTTCCTCTCACATTTTGTGATCTAGCCAAAATGTTTTTCTTTCTTTTAGAAATTTTCCTGGTGTCACAAAGCTCTTTTATAATTTTGTTGTTTGTTATTGATAGCCACTCTCTTATTTTAAAGCTTTAGACATCCTTGGCCTCTAACTATGCAATCATTACTTCTTTCTCAATATTGTAATTATATTTTCAGATGATCTGAGGTAATAATTTTTCTTAACTGGAACTTAATGTGTTAGGCATGTCAAGTCAGTTAACCAAAGGAAGTCAATGTAAAATGCACTGAAAAGAATAAAGCCAAAAGTAGAAAAAGAGTCAGGGTCTGTTCTCAGTATTACTGGAGGTATGGGGTTTTGAAGGTGGACAGGAGGCCATATAGTAGACAGAGGACAGGGCATATATTCTTAACTGGGCAAAGCAGAAAGACTATCCAGATATTGGAGGAGGTATGACTAGGAAGAAGCACCGTGTTCCAATTATAGAGTATCTATTCTCCAATTATATATAAATTTTTAGGGAATTCAGTCAGAATGTTTGCATTTTCCATCTCTGGTTAATAGCATATATGTAGGAGCCAAGATAGCTATCCAAGATTGACTTGGAAAGGTAGCAGTTGGTGATATGTATGATAAGCGGGTTAGAGACTCAAGAGAAAAGCAACTGGTTTACCAAGCCGTAAATATGAGGAAAAGAGAAAAGAGTGGCTAAAGCAGGGAAGATGACTTTGATTCTGTTCTATCTACTCCTGTAGAACTGTAAGAGCTGGTGCACTTTATTGGGAAAAATATAAACTGGGAATTGGAGTCAAATTCTAGATGCCACCCTGATATTATCACTTTAGAATTTGACCATTTAGTCAGTGAAGTTTTTAGACTAGGTAATATGCTTAATCCCTCACAAATTCTGATATTGTGAGGTAGAAATAGATTAATGAGGTATGATTGATTTTCTAAAATTTGATTAGAACTGATTTGGTCTTTAGCAGTGTTTGTTGTACAGATCAAATGGATTTTTAGCTTCACTTTTTTTTTTTTTAACTGCAAAAGAATTCTTGATCCTTGAATCCCTGGCTTCTCTTCCTACCCTGGCCCCTTTCTTTTACCCTTTGTCTTTGCTTTTTGCCTCTCTTACTTTTGTTATCCATTCTTTTGTCTTAATAGGGAAATAAAAGGGGGGAGATGGGAAGAAAGAAGAGAAAGTAAAGATAAAAATAACAAAGTTAAAAGTGAATAAGTGGGGCCAGTTGTAATGCTCGAGAAACTGAGATAGGATAGATTAAAGAACAATTTAATAATTTATTTGAAAGGGAGAGATTTACTGGGACCAAATGGATCCATGGTTTGGTCCCAGGGCTGAATGAGACTATCATCTCCAAGAATCCAGCAGTGAATGTTTGACACAATATTCTTTTATAGGGTATAACATAATGGGGGAGGTACTTGGATGGGAATGACATACAATTAAGGAAACTGAGTCAAGACATTAAAAGGGAACTGTGGCACAACACAGCTAGGTGGTGCAGTGGATAGAGCACCAGCCCTGAAAGTCAGGAGAGTCTTAGTTCAAATCTGGCCTCAGATACTTAATATTTCCTAGTTGGATGACCCTGGGCAATTCACTTAGCCCCAGTTGCCCCAGCAAAAAAAAAAAAAAGTGAATAAGCTTTTTTAGAGCATTTTTTTGTTTGTTTGTTATTACTATTGAGCCCCATGGTATAAAGTTGGTGTATATTTTAATTTGATGTGTTGCATTTTCTCCAAGTCCACTCTTCCATTTTTTATGGCAGATTGCATGAGTATGTCTATTTTTATTTGTTTTGCTTAAGACAAGTACTAGTTTATAATTAATATACAGAACAACATATATCTCTTGTAGATTTTAAGTTTATATCTTTAAAACAGAAAAATATTCAGAATCACAAAAGTACAGTGGGGATTTAAAACCTTCATTCTTAAAGCAACTGAGTGAATCACAAGTAAGATTACTTAGCAACATCCCCAATAGTAACATCACTCTATCACATACTACCACTCATGTAAAAGACATTTGAAGAAATTCTCACCTCAAACTTTTTATACAATAGTGCAAAAGTTTTAAAGCAACTAAATTTGAGGAATTGTGGATCACTAAATGGTAATTCCTTTTTTTTTTTAAAGGTCAGCACAATTAGATTTTGTCAAGATTGAGACTTCAGTGTCTCTTGGTATATTCATCAAGACAGATTGGCCAGTAGTTTGCAAGTGTTCATGAACAAAACAGGTTAGTAATGCATTGATACTAGCACAAATAGATTGTCCTCATCACCACATAGCCAAAACAGTCATGAAATCAGTGTGTTGCCGTAAACACTAGTGGCATGATATAATGAAGTTGTATTCCATTAAACACTTGTATACTGGGGAGCAAAATGTCATCACCTAAGTGTGGCTGCATTTCTGTGATACAACCTCATCTGTTCCATCAGCTAGTTTTGTTCTGATCAATAAGCAGTTTTCTGTGGCCTTTCACTACTGTCAGATGTCATTGAATGATGTAAATGCACATCAGAAACTAGAAACTTGACAGCTCACCCAGACTGAGAACGGTAAGAGGAGAGGGAAATCACTGGAATAGACATAGTTGACAACTGATGTCTACTATGTATAACTGATTTTATATTGTAGCAGACAAGAATTTTTTCCATATAAACATGCAGCAAAATGATACTGGTATGTGCACAATATAGTAGGTTTTAAAAATAGTTTTAGAGGAAGAAAACTGAGCATAATCTTTAGCATATTGGCTATTAATTGTCAATACAATATACCATTTTGATTCAATTCAATAAGTAAAACTCTTTTGTAGGTAATTTCCCTTAGAACAGGAATTCTTAATCTAGGATCTATATATTTGTTTTAAAAAAACATTTTTTAAATATATTGACAACTGCATTTTAATATAATTGGTTTCTTTAGTAATCTCCTGCATTTTATTCTATTCATTTAAAAATGTTATTCTGAGCAGGGGTCCATAGGTTTTGCCCATTTCCTAAAGGGATACATGATACTAAAGAGGTCAATAAACCCCATGCCTTAGACACTAGCTAAAGAAAATAATGATAATAATTTACATTCATATAACAATATAGTTTGTACTTAGGTAATTAGTGAAAAATGTTGCTGTCATTATTTAACAGATAAGGAAATTGAGGCTCAAAGACCTGGGCAGCAAAGCGTAATGGAAAGAACATTAGATTTACAACATGAAACCTATGGTACTAGTCTGTTTTAATAGGATGTTTAAGGAAAAAAAAAAGTAATAAGCTTTTATTTGGCACATTTTAACTCCCCAAAGGGAATACTTGAGTTTTTATACAACTTATTCAGAAACTGGAACTTCACAGAAAAGAGACAGAGTTGGGTCCCAGGCAGGGGAAAAAATGTATATGATTCAGAAAGAACAGAATAAAGAGAAATTAATGCAAGGTGTAAGGTAACTAAGAAAGCCTAAGTGGGACTATTAGAGAGTTAAACAGATTGATAGAATGGACTGATGGGTGAATTTTCCATGTTAGAAACTTCCAGCTTCCTAGTGAATTGTTTTAATTGTTCAAAGCTCATTTTAAGATTAGCAGCAATATAATGGTTCCAAACCTATGGTTCCCTCTACTGAGGCTGCAGAGACTTTATTTTAGACAAAAAATTAGGAGTACAAATTGGTGAAGCAGACAAAAGTGGTAATGTTGTGATGTTTTTGAGAAGTCATAATTGGCTATAAAAGTTTTAATTATTGGTTTAAGTTTGAAGTGCAAGTACCCACAAGTAGTTCAAAGAAACATGATCTGAAGATCCCAACTGTTATTGAAAAGAAAGGCAAATTGTAACATGATTAACATCATGTATGTTGTTTATGTTTCTGCCATAACTAAGTGAGGAACAGGATGTAGATGGGAAAAATTAATTTGGGAAGTAAAAGCTGGCTAAAAAGTATTTAGAATAGGATTTGGATTTTTGGCTTAAAATGTAAGGATAACACGTTTCTACCCAGTAATGTAATATACCTAGTAAGAGTTGGTAAAGAATGTATTTGCCAGGTGTCTCGCTTTTTTTTTTTTTTTTTTTTTTTTTTTTTTTTTTTTTTGCTGAGGCAATTGGGGTTAAGTAACTTGCCCAGGGTCACATAGCTAGGAAGTGTTAAGTGTATGAGATCAAATTTGAACTCGGATCCTCTTGACTTCAGGGCTGGTGCTCTATTCACTGCACTACTTAGCTGTCCCCTGTCTTGCAAATTTAATCAAAAGTACTTTGAGTTAAAAGAGTATGGAAAGGAAAGGATATTTTTCCCAGATTAGGTAACATACTTTTGTATATGTAACTACAAAAAGGAAGAATGGTAACAGAAAAATCTAGAAATTTCCAGAGACAATATGAAAGAAATGATGAAAAAAACTCTTGGGCCTCAAATATATACATAAATATACCCACAATTTAAGAAATTAATGCATAGTCCTTAATTTATTATTGTTCAATTTTCAGTTGTATCTGACTCCCAGTTGGAGTTTTCTTTGTAAAGATATTGGAGTGATTTGATATTTTCTTCTTCATATTATTTTACAGGTGAGGAAACTGAGGCAAATGGTCAACACAGTGTCAGACAGGCTAGTGAGTGTCAGGCTGAATTTGAAGTCGGGAAGTTGAGTCTTTTTGACTTCAGGCCTTGCTCTCTTATCCACGGTGCTACTTGGGTATCCCATATTCCCTATAAAAGGAAGCAAATTTGATCTCATAAATATCATTGAGACTTAGTGGTATGAAACCTGTAACTAGGCTATGACTATGGATGAGTTTACTTTATTCAAAATAAATAGTAAAAAAAAAGAAAAATCAAGTGAGGTGAACAGAGTGAGATTGCACTGAATATGAAGGAGAAATACTTCCATGAGAAAATATAAGGTCCAGTATTATGAAGTATAGCTGAGACTATTTATGTGAATGTTAAAGGAGGGGAAAACAGGCATGATGTACCAATCTGAAGTATACTCCCACCTGGACAAAAAGAAGAAATTGTTAAGTTGTTTGGAAAATTTTTCACAAGATAAGCATAGAGGCATATTATAGTAGTGATGTGGGATTTCAGTTATCCAGACTTCTCTTGGAGCCTTCATTCTGTCAAAAGTAGGACAACTAATATGAATTTGCCTAGGTCATGATTTCATCCTTCAAAAGACTAAGGAACTAATAAGGGAAAATTCTATTCTGTATCTGATTCCCTTGACAGAGTAGAATTGTTTTTTTGGTGTGGAAATGCTGGTAAAGTCCTAGAAAGAAAGGGGCTTAACTTCAGATTTACAAGATGAGTTATTTTTGGTTGTAAGCCCTTTTCTTTTCCTTTTTTTGGAATGTCATACTCTCAAAAGATTTTCTTTCCTTTACAGTAGATGCATAGGTTTGTATGATCCTGATTGTGGTTTCTTATTACATGAACTCTTCCTTTTTTGGTGTTTTAATATTTTTCTATTGGTTTTGTAACTTTGTTTTGACTACGGTTATTTCTGAGTCTTTTCAATTTAAGGTTTCTTCCTAGTTTTTACTTTTTGTGCTCATTTCTAATAGCTCTGGGCAGATTTCTTGAAATATGGTATCAGAGTTTTATTTTCAGTGAGTCTGATGATTCTTAAATTATTTCTTTTTAAATTGTTTTCTAATTCTATTGTTTTTGATGGTAGGTATCATATATTTTCTGCTATCTTTTACTATCTTTTGACTTTATCCTAATATATCATATCTTAGGAAATCATTGCTTATATTTCAGGAAGTCTATAACTTATGTAAGGTTTCCTACTTCTGTTCCTAATCTTTATTTTCTTCCTATTTTTCCCCCCTAAAAGCAAATTTAAATAATTTCATTTTTAATATTTCTTGCCTTATTTCTTCCAGGCATACTCGCAGCCATTTTTTTCACTGAAGATCTACTTATACAAAAGGAGTTACTTTCCTCTGTTTTTGCCTGGTAGGATTCTCTATAATTCATAGTAGTTCTTCATGGTGTTTGATATTTTCTTTTGTATTATTTTACTTACAGTCTCAATTTCTGAATTGGGTTTTTTTGGCTTGGATTAGACTCGATTTCCTATACTTTTAAGTGGAGTAATTTGTTTCGTCCTAGTTGCTCTTTAGTCTGGTTGCCTTTTCCACTTTTCTGGACTGGATGACTAGGATTAGGACTTGCTCTCAGCCAGAATCCCTGGCTTTTCTGTCTTCCTCCTAATAGCTCATAAAGATTTTAGTTTCAATTCTTGTTTGTGAACTTCTCCTTTAATCTTAAACTCTAAGTTGACCTGAAAGGCATCAATTGAATGTTATGAATTACATTGGACACTCTCACTTTTTTGGCTACTTGGTTACTGTGCTGTTTTTGATTTTTGCTTTGACTCTGATAAGAATATTTGTTTCAGACCTCTTGTAAGGTCTCCTGGTTGCTAAGCTTTTTGGATGCTGCACTGATTATGTATTCTGCTATGACTCTACTTGCAGAACGGGCTATCATTTTCTCTTTCTCAGGCTTCAATGCAGACTGCCCAAGCATTATACCTCAAATTCTATCTTCAGGTCTCTTGATACTCCACCTGTCTGACTGCTGTGCTTGCCTTTTGTCTTATACTCTTGTTCTAGAGTGGGCTACTTGTGTGCCATAGTGATCCTGCCTTGTGCTGTTGTTATGGTATAGGTCCTTGGGGCACTAGCTTTAGATCTCTTGGAGCACTTCATGTAAGAGTATATTGTTCTTTCCTCCTTGAGCCAAATTAATCAGAGATTAATGTTCAAACAATGATCATCTTACCCCCTTCTTTCCCTCAACTATAAATAGGTCTATTGTGTCTTTTCATTGTGTCTGTAATTTGCACTATATTACATCCTCTTTCCTCATCTCCCAGTACAATCCTTTTTCCACCACTAATTTCTGTTTTGTATTGTCACATTAAAATCATTTCATATCTATATCCTCTAAATATTCCCCTACTAATTGCTCTGACAATGATATAGTTCTCAACAGTTACACATATCTTCTCATGTAGAGATGTAAGAAAGTGTTTTTTTCCTTCCTTTTTTTTTTTTTTTTTTTTTTTTTTTTTTTTGTGCTTCTCTTGAATCTTGTATTTGGAGACCAGATTTTCTGTTCAGCTCTGGTCTTTTCATCAGAAATGATTGAATATCCCCTAGTTCACTGAATATCCATCTTTCCCCCTTAAAGATAATGTTTAATCTTGCTGAGTAGTTGATTTTTGGTTGTAGTCCAAGCTCTCTTGCCTTCTGAAATGCCATATTCCAGGCCCTTCAATCCTTTAATATGAAAATTTTTAGGTCTTGGGTAATTCTGATTGAGGTTCTTTGATATTTGAATTTTTTCTTTCTAGCTGCTTGCAATATTTTCTTTATATATATATATATATACATATATACACACACACATATGTATGTATATATACTCATTTTTTTATTATAGCTTTTTATTTACAAGATATATGCATGAGTAATTTTTCAGCATTGACAATTGGAAGACCTTTTGTTCCAACTTTTCCCCTCTTCCCCCCCCCCCCTTCCCCCAGATGGCAGGTTGACCAATACATGTTAAATATGTTAAAGTATAAGTTCAATACAATATGTGTATACATTTCCATACAGTTATTTTGCTGTACAAAAAGAATTGGACTTTGAAAGAAATTAAAAATGCAGGCAGACAAAAATAGAGGGATTGAGAATTCTATGTAGTGATTCATAATCATCTCCCAGAGTTCTTTCCCCGAGTGTAGCTGGTTCAATTCATTACTGCTCTATTGGAACTGATTTGGTTCATCTCATTGTTGAAGGGGACCATGTCCATCAGAATTGATCATCATATGGTATTGTTGTTGAAGTACATAATGATTTCCTGGTCCTGCTCATTTCACTCAGCATCAGTTCATGTAAGTCTCTCTAGGCATTTCTGAAATTATCCTGCTGGTCATTTCTTACAGAACAATAATATTCCATAATATTCATATACTACAATTTATTCAGTCATTCTCCAATTGATGGGCATCCACTCAGTTTCCAGTTTCTGGCCACTACAAAGAGGGCTTGCTTGCAATATTTTCTCCTTAATCTGACAATTCTGAAATTTAGCTACTATATTCCTTAGAGTTTTTATTTTGAGATCTCTTTTAGGAAATGTGGATTTTTTCAACTGTGGTCTAGGGCAGTTTTCCTTGTTGATTTTTTGGAAGATGTTCTCCAGACTAAATTTTTTTTCATCATAGCTTTCAGGTGGTCCAATAATTCTTATATTCTCTCTCCTGCATCTATTTTTTTTCAGATCAGTTGTTTTCCCAATGAGGTATTTACATTTTTTCTATTTTTTTTTCATTTTATGGATTTTGTTTGATTTTTGATATCTTATTGAGTTATTTACTTCCAATTCCAATTCTAATTTTTAGGGAATTATTTTCTTCAGCAGCTTTTTTAATCTCCTGTTTTATTTGGCAATTGTACTTTTAAAGGAAAAGTTTTGTTCAATGGATTTTTCCCTCCCCTTTCACCAGTTCTATTTTTTAAGGATTTGTTTTCTTTTTCATTTAGCCAAATTTAATTTTTGAGAAGTTGATGTCTTCAGAATTTTTTTCCATTTTGCTAAATTTATTTTTTTAAAGAGTTATTTTCTTCAATCAAACTGTTGACTTTTTCCCAAAGCTTTCATAACTCTTCTGCATAGCTCTCATTTGTTTTTCCTATTTTTCTTCTCTCTCTCTTTTAAGATTTTTTTTTGAGCTTTTCCAAGAGAGCCTTTTGAGCTGGAGATCAGTTCATATCCTGCTTTGAGGTTTCACTTGAAAACATTTTGCCTTTGTGGTCCTTTTCTGGGTTTATAGTCTGATCTTCTCTGTCTCCCGAGTAGCTTCTCTTTTTTTACTTTGTGGTTCATTTTTAAAAGTAGAGGTCTGCTCCTGGGGCCCAAGGAAGATTATCTCAAACTTCTTCTGTAGGGTGACCGGGGCTTCTCCCTCACTATGCTGGGGCTGGTGGTACTGCAGGCTTCCCCCCCATGCTGGATGCACCTAGTCAAATCTTGCCTGTTATGCTGAGGTTTTGGGGCACAATTTGCCTTCTATAATTGTGTTGGAGGTCTCACAGCTGGTCTGCTATTCACTGGCCTTCTGAACCAGTACAAAGTAGACAACACTGCTCTGTTTTGGGTAAGAGCTTCCTGCTAGATTCCCCTTGCTGGATCTCCCATTGGGCCTCCCAGTGCACTCAGGGTGGGTTGTGTTCCCTCTTGCCGAATTGAGACATACCTTTCCTAAAGTCTTTCCAACATATCTTAAGATGGAAAATAATTACACTTCAAATAGTTGAGGGTTCTCTCATTCCCAAATCTGTTCAGAGGCTTGATCTAGTGTTGATTTTGAGGGAAACTGGGGAGAGTTCAGACAATATCCTGTCTATTCTCCTCCATCTTGGCTCCACCTCTCCATGTAAGAGTATATTGTTTGACCTCTTTACCTTGCATTGATCTCTAAGTGATGGACCTATCTATATGAGATTCTGTTAACTTTAGGCTTCCAGATTGTTGTGCTGGCATCCTCCCTCATCTCTGCTCAGCATGCCTACAGACTTCTTGCAGTCTTATTGTGTTACTCTGGACTGGATGGAGGAATTTATTGCTGTTTCTCTTTGGTTTTCTTTGTCATTTTTTTCTTCTGGTGTATTTTTAAAACATAGCTGGAGTGTTTGATGTGGACCTGGGATTTTCTTGGTCTCTTCACAATATTAACTGGATAATGGGATTGACTTTTTCAAAGAAATCTTCATAAATCTGAAGGCAGAAAAATAAGATCTCAACACTGTCCTCACAGAATGTGATTTCTTTAAGGGGCAGAGGGTCTTCATTTTTTAGAAGACCAAAGAAAATAACGATTTTCTTTAAGACTTTTTTATTTCTCAAGATTGAAACATTATCTTGGAAGGAAAGAGGAAAAGAGCACAGTAGAAGAGGGAGGGAAGAGAAGAGGGAGAAAAGAAAAGAAGAGAAAATAAAAGAAGAGAAAGATCTGAGAAGGAGGAAGAGGAGAGAGAGAAAGATTCAGAGAGATAGAAACAAATATGAAGGATGTAAAAAGCAGAATACCACTTGAAATACTGTTTGTAATACCACATTTTTGGTACTAAGTTATTCTGTTATAGGGAGTTAGAGGTGTTCACAAAGGAGTTAGATGGCCACTGGAACTATAAACAATAGACTTTTTTCAATGGACTAAGTTTATCTTAGTAAGTGTGGAAACATAGAGAGTTAAGTCATGGACAAAGAAGAAAATATGATCAGAGAGTTCTACATATCTCTGAACAGTGGCATGAGGAAATTTAACAATGATTTTCTGGCACTGATGATTTCAGCTTCATCTCTTAGCTATCCCTAAATATTCCTTTAGTTACCTCTAAACTGTATGGAAGCCTCATTTTCTCTACTAGGGAAGCATAATAGCCCTCCAGTATGAGACTTTAAATGTAGGTTTGTACCACATATTAGGTCAAACTGGGGTTGCACACTTTCTAGTTAAAAGATGGAAGACTTCAAAGAATAAAAGAGTTCAGAAAAAAGAAAGGAATGTCTGAGTGAGTTTGATGCAGAGGAAGTCTATTTCAAGAAAGTTCAGACCACAAAACAAAGTTTATATCATTAAAACTCTACTTGTCTTAGTGCCAATGAGAAAACAAAAAAAGATGATTTATGAGTTTGACTCCATAAAGCAAAAAGTAAAATCCAGAGAAAGGAAGAAGGAAGAATTAAAGTAATATTTTCTCAGAATAGGGCAAAACCAAGAGAGAGTCATTCATATAGAATAATATAGGAGAACAGATTAAGAGCTTGAAGGGATGTTAGAGATCTCCTAGTCAAACTCCTTCATTTTACACTCAGAGATAATGACTTGCCAAAAGTCTTCTGACAATGTTTGAGCCTGGTCTGACTCTAACTCAGATGCCCTTTCCACTCAGAAACATTGCCTTACTCTCTACTAATAATGCTATTGTGCTGCAGATGGAAATTTGAAGCAACTGATTACTCCCATTACAAACATAATTATTACCCTATTGCTAATATAATATTTCATGTTGCTCAAGATTAATTAGGGTCCTGGAGTCAGTACAAGTTCTCCCAGCCAACTCCCATAGACTGAGGCTCATCTGTACTGCATTCCTAATAATAGCTTTTTTCATTGATAGCAATTTCTGAAATTTTTGTACAAACAACTATACAAAATTAGTAAAAGTCTGATATTTACTTGAAAGTTATTACATCTTTGTATCTTATAACTTGTGAATTTAGGGATACCTAGCAAGGTGTTTTCTATAAGGAATATATTGTGGTGGCAGTGGTAGGGAAGACCTAGCTATGGTAACATCAAACCATATTTTTGAGGTCTCGCTCTAAAAGTTACAGAGACCGTTCCATATCCTTTCATTGATATGTTGAGGTAAGACTCCTATAGCACTTATATGAATATTAGAGATCTTTTTCAAACAATTGATTTTATGCAGCATAATTTAGTATTATTCAACTGGTTAATAAGCCCGTGGTATAACTAGTGAGAAATTTTCCTGTTAAAGAAGAAAAGCAGAATAAAGGGAAAATGGATTAGGCAAATCATTGTGCTATCTTTACAGTACTCTCTCAGCCTTTTCCAGAAATCCAGTGCATCCACCTGGAACTAAATTGGTTTAGAATATTCATATGTTGCTCAGCACCCAAACTTCATCCTACTAGCATTTCCCCAGTGCATGAAAGGTTGCTGATACATCAGCATCAATGCTTTTCTGGTTCCATCCATTGCTAGTCTACTAGGCACTTCAAACTTTGTAGATTCCTCAAATTCCACAAAGCCAAAACCAAACTTTTCTTTCTACCCAAATCTATCCCTCTTCTGTCTTTCCTCACTTCCATTGGGGAAGCCATCATCTTTCTAATTATTACATAATCTTAACATAATTCACAACTCCTTACACTTACCAACTCTATAATTAGTTGCCTAATTTTTGCTTTTTCTAACTCTATCAGCATTTCTATTATATGTCTTCTCTTCTCCTCTTATATGTCCTAGTTCAGTGCCTTATTACCTTTTGCCTGGATGTTGGTCTCTCTGCCCTAAATTTCCTCCCATTCTAATATATCTACTGAATTCAAATTTAGTCTCAGACACTACTTGCTACGTACACCCTTGAAGGAAATAGCAAACTACTCCAGTATCTTTGCCAAGAAAACCCCAAATGGGGTCATGAAGAGTTGGACACAACTGAAACACCTGAATAACAATATATCTTCCACATAGTTACCAAAGTGATTTTATTAAAACATTGGTTTGATCATGTCATCCCCATGTAATAAATTTCGGTAGATATCTGTTGACTCTAGAATCAAATGTAAATTTCTCGGGCATTTAAAACCCTTATCAACTTGATCCCAAAAATATCTTTCCAGTTTAATTCATCTCACTCCACTCCATGTATACTATGGTTAAGTCAAATTAACTTATTTTTCATATGTGCTACTGTATCACTTATCTCCATGTCTTTGCATTAGTTGTTTCTCATTTCTGGAAAGTTGCCCTTTACATATTGTGGTCAGTATAAATTGTTTTGACTTCATTCTCTATTACCATATATGTCTTCTCAGGTTTTTTACAATTCAGGACTTTCTGTCATTTCTTACTATGCTATTTTATTATATATATATTTTACACATTACTATGCTATTATATTCATAATTATATTTTGTTAAACCAGCTCTCATTTTGTGGAAAACCAATTTTGAGTTCTTTACTGCAACAAAAAAGAACTGCTATTAAAATGATGTGTGTATATATAGGTCTTTTCCTTCTATCTGTGTTCTTTTTTGGGTATAAGATTAGTAATGGTACCAGTGGATCAAAGGACACTTAGTAACTTTATAGCTTAGTAATAACGTTTTGAGAATAACTCTAAATCTTCCATTTTTAAGAAATGTTTTTATTGTTTTTTTTTTTTTAATATCACCTTGATTTGTCCCAATATCTCTTCTCCTTTTCCTCCCAGGAAGCCATCCCATGTAACAAAAAGTATTAATTTAAAAACAAAGAGAGAGAAAGAAAAGCCAGCATAATTTATCAATATATCAAAAAAAAGTATTAATATATGCATAATATACATTTTATAGATCTGGGAATGCCTTTTTGTTTCTCTTCTTCTACAATTATATGCTTAATAGAAAGGAGAACTCAAATATTGTTATTTGTCTACTGAAGGAAATTTGAAGCAACTAATATATCCTTTTTCAATCATAAGTATCACTTTTTTGCTCATGATTAAACTAAGGGTCCTGGAATCAGTATGGGTCCTTCCAGCCAATTTATAGACTAAGAGTCACCTGTATTACATGCCTGACATTTGAAATTCCTTTGTTTTCTATTTCTTTACAACCCACCACTTATTTATTGGGGGATGGTTTTGGTGCGCGCTCTCTCCTCCCTCTCCTCTCTCTCCTATAATTCCCTTTCATCCATCCATCCACCTATCCATCCATGAAATGTCCTAAAAGTCTTATGTCACAAAGATTTCAGAGTTACCATGTGTATGGTTATTTTTTATATATTTTGGCAACCAAATTCCAGAGAAATTTAATATGAAGATTTTCCCCAGCACATACTCAAATGCTTTCCTTCTTATGTGTTAATTTTGATGTGCAGAAGCTTTTTGGTTTCATGTAATCAACCTTGTATTCTTTTGGCATTCTCTAGGGCTAACTAGGATAATCTGCATATGAAAATTAGGCATTAGAGTAAGGTTTTGTGGAAATCTACTTCCACTCTGTTTTCTATTTTATTATATATCCAATAAAATATTTAATATGACCAAGTTGATTTAAATTAGGAGTAAAAAGAGGGTTTGACATTAGAAAACCAGTTAGCTTAATTATAAGACTAAGACATTTGGAACACTTAGAATGCATAAGAAAAACAATAGGAACAATCTATCATTAGATTTAGAAAAACCTTTTGATAAAATCGATTACTTATTTTTGCTTTAAAAAAAAAACAACTATAGAAATGTAGGAATTGGATCTCTTGTAACCAGAAGGTAATTTTTATTTATAATAGAGAAACCCTGGAAGTTTTTCTAATAAGTTGAAAGTAGTCAAACATACCCGCTCTTTTAATTATTGTTTGACATAGTACTAGAAATATGACCTGTAACTATAGGAGAAAAGTAAGAAATTAAGGAAATAAAAAGCAGCAAAAAGGAGGCAAAATTGCCCTATTATTAGTTAATATATTGGTTTATATGAGAACTCCATAAGAACCAATTTAAAACAAGGTAAATGAAAACAGTAGCTTCACCAAAATGTCAGTATATAAAATCAGTCTTTAAATGATCAATATTTTTATATATTACTAACAACATAAAAAGGGAGCAATATGGCATAAATCGTTAGAGAGCTGGTGTTATATACAGCAAGACCTAGCTTGGTTCTTGTATCTGGTACATAGTAGCGATGTGACTCTGGGCACATTCCCTGACCTTTAATACTCTTAGGTAAGACTCTAAGACTCTTAATCAGAGAAAATGTGCTGGCCTTGCACTCGATAGTAAGTTTCCTCAACTAAGAGTTTTATATATCAGTAAAATCTAGTCCAGTCCCCTAGTCCTATTAATTAAAAAAAAGGAGGAAAAGAAAAAAGAATTCTATTAAAAATAACTGTAAAATCCGTAAATATTTAGCAATTGTCCTATCAAGACACAGAGACTTAGAATAATTCAGTTGCATATGAGTATTTGCAGAAATAGAAGACATTAATAATTTGAGAACTATTCATTATTCATGGATATACTGTATCAATATATTGCCAGAGATTATTGATACCTAAATTAAGCTGTAAGTTTAAGTAATATGCCATTCAAAAAAGTGAGAACTTCTGCTAATAGAGATTAATTTCTGGTCTTTTATGGTTACCTGGGGCTCAGAGAGGTTAAGTTGCACATGGTGTCACAGTCAATTCTAGAGGTGAGATTTTTATCCCAGGTCTTCCCAACTACTCATCTAGCCACATTACCTCTACTACAGAGGAAAAAAAAGTACATAGGTGGGACTTGTTATTTGAGTAGAACTGTTGAGAAATCTGGAAAATAGTTTGGCAGAAAACAGTTTAAGACATTATAGTCTAAAAGAATAAATCATCTTAATAGAGAAAGTTACATCATAACAATTCATAGAGAATAAAAAGTTTTTCATTTAATATGAAGTATTAAATATCTTTCAAATTTCAATATAAAGTATGAAATATCTTTCAAAATTATGCTTGGGGAAAAATTTATAAGGAGATAAGGAATAAAGCTTGATAATGTAAAATTAAAAAAATTTTGCAGGGAGGAAATAATGTATATAGAATAAAATATGTTATTGATTTGAAATTATATCCTGTAGATTTGAAACTAGAAGTTATGTTAGAAGTTATCAAGTCCAAATCCCTTTATTTTTTAATGAGGAAACTGAGGAACAGAAAAATAAAGTGACTTAAGTGCCCTGCATCTCCGGGGTGGTAAATGCCTAAGGCCACATTTGAACAAAGGTTCAATTAAACATCTAATAAAAATCTGATATCTAGCCTCCATAGGGAGCTGATGTAAATTTATAAACAATTGAGTGAGAGTGACAGAATTTCAGTGTTGGAAAGGATTTTAGTGAGAAGTTTAATGCTTAAAGTAGTTTGGACCATTATTAGAAAAAAATGAGACCTACCTAGCTCATTCAATAGTTAAAAAAAAAAAGTTCACATAGCCATAACAAATAAAAAAAGAGTACTACCAAGTTCCAACTCTGATAGATATAGTCCTTTGTCTCCCTATGGAAATGTCTAAGCAGCTGAAAAAATATCTTAGGGTATCTGCCAAGTTCAAAGGGCCCTGACTACACATTGGCAGGCATTTTTATGCCATTAGTTCACTAGTAAACCATATCTTCTTAGTCAGATATCACTGGGAAGCACAGATAGACAACTTGAACATTAATTCACTTGGTCTAGTCGAGTCTTATGGACAGCCTCGTTTGAAAAAAACAAAACAAAACAGTTTAATCAATGTGCCAGGGAATTGGTTAGGAAAAGAGGGAAAGGGAAAATCCCAAAATATTGTTCCTATCACATGACCTTAGCCTTTAGAATTCAATGAGGGGATAGTGTCCAACATTATAGCTCCTGAGGCAGCTTTAGATAGTTGTAATTAGTCAGGATTTGGTTCCCTCCTTCCTCTCTCCTCCTCCCCTCCCCTCCCCCCTCCCCCCCCCACACACACATCAAGCCTAAGTGTATAGTTTCAACCAATTCTATCTGCTTTCTTGGCCATAGTAGAGTAAGTCAAATACCTTTTCCATCTGACCACTTCAAATAATTGAATATAGCTATCTTGTTCCCTGTAAGCCTTCTCTGGCCCTGGTTAACCATCCCCAATTTCTTCAACTGATCCTTATATGCCAGAGAGGTGGCACAATTTTGCTTGATTTAGAAACATGAAAATCTGAGTTAAAATCTTGGCTCATACACTGAGCTCTGTGACTCTGGGCAAGTCACTTACACTTTCTCAGCCTCAGTTTCTTCATCTGTAAAATGGAGATGATACCTACCTCACAGTGTTGTTGTGAGGATCAATTGGAATAACTGATGTAAAAACACTTTGTAAAAATTAAAGCATTATAATTACCAGCTTCTGTTCTTCTTCTCCTCCTCTTCCTCCATTTATGACACTGATATCTTGTTATTTTGGTACTTCTCTGATGTTCTTTTCATTCTTCTTTCTTGAATCTTTATCATGTCATGTTCACTTTACCATAGTGAGCTATAGTCTTTCTTAAATTCTCTTTTTTCACTACAGTGTCTTGCTTGGTGATCTCATTAGCTTACCATGGATTCAACTCTCATATGTGGACAAATATATTTCTCTTATAGTTTTACATTATTGTCTATTCAGCTTTTAGAACTAGATGCTTAATAGGCATTTCAGACTTAAAATTTCTAAAAGAACTCATTATCTTTCTCCACAAATCTTCTTCTAACTATTTCTACTGTCAAGGACATCAACCATCATTTTAGTCATCCTAGGGACCTTAACTCTTTCCCCACACATCTGTCCATTGTTAAATCTTGTCATTTTAAAGTTCACAGTATCTTTCATATATATTTACTCTCTATTCCTCTGTCTCCCAGAAATTTGTACTCCCTCCTTTTCTGAGAAGTAAAGTTTTTTTTATTTTCTTGCCAGAATATCCTCACCGTCTTCCAAGAATCTGTTTCTACCCCCAGAAGTCTTCTTCTAATATCTTATTATATGTTGTTTTCTTCCATTAGAATATAAGCTTCTTTTGTGCAAAAAATGCTTGGCTTGCTTATATTAATATCATCACTGCTTAGCATAGTGCCTGGCACATAATAATCAATTATTAAATATTGAACATATCCATCTGCTTCTCTCTCTGTATCTGTCTGTCTATCCATCCATCCATCTATAACTGTCCATTTACCTCCTCACACAGTTCCGTTTTTACTTCATATCTTGATTGCTCTTTGCCCAGAGATTAAGCTTCCATTTCTTGTTTCAAATCTTTCCCTTCTCTGATCCTCTCTGATTTGGTTGCCAAAATAATTTTCGTAAAGTATCCCAGAGTGAGGAAATATGGGTTTTGTAAAATAAAAGATATCAATAAAATTTTTATTTTAAAAAATGTATTTAAATTATCATTTGAAAACAAAATTTTCTTTTCCATCTATGAACTTTTCTTGTAAAGGTTACTGAAAAGATTGCAGACAATATAGAGATAAGTCAAATATACATTTTCTCCACCATTTTTCTGCACAGGTTTCTTTTTATTACAAAGATGTGGCTCTTAATGAATTTCCTTTAAAAAAAAAAGTCAACATATTTTTATATCATTATTACATTTTTTAAAAAAAAATTTCACCTTTTTCTTAATGCTGAGCAGAAAATTCATACTAAAGAAGATTCAAATGACATGAATTTAAATCAATTTTGTACTGTCCTGTCTCAAGATACCTCTTTACATGAAATCTCTCATAGTTTCTCTCCTCCCATAAAATGCAGATGCCACTGCCCATCAGGCCTGTGTTTGCCTCTTTGCACAAACAGTCCAAAACAGTTTTCTTGATCTGTTTCAACTTGAAATGTTGTCAATATATGGATTGTCTTGCTTTCTAATTCAGTGAAAAATCTAGTTTTCCATTAGTCTCTGCCTTTCTAATTTTCAATATAGTTTTACTAAATGTAATTATTAAAGGCAGATTCAAGAAAGCAATTACTAAGCTACTGGTTTGTATCTCTGAAGTCTTAATAAACAGCAAAAAGTTGTAATGCCACTAAAAGTATACAAAAAAATTTCTATAAGGAGGGCACAAATGCATTAAAAAACTATATTCAGGTAAACATGTAAATACAATATATCATCCTTTCAACTACATATGTCAAACCTCATTCTACATTCATTTCATAATTATTTACTATGTGCTTATTATGTGCAAATCCTTATTTTCATTACTGTGTGATACACAAAGTTATATAAAACATAGTTCCTTTTCACATGTCACTTAAAGTCCCCAAGGGAAAATAATAGATAGAATACAAAACAATATATGTCATAAATGCCAATTTATGCAGTGCAATATAGCCAGCTTCAGAATCAGAAAGACATGGGTTCAAATTTTGCCAGTGACACCTGTAATACTGGTAACTGCTTAGTGTCCTATGAAACTTTCTAAGACTAATTTACAGAACAGTTGCTTGTTACCTTAGCACTCTGCATTAATAGAGCGAAGTTTCTCTCCAGGAGTGTCGCTTTTACTAAAAGGGGGGAAAAGGGCCATGTAAATGGGACAAAAGTGGAACTGTACTCCAACTATAGTGTAAAATCAATACCAGAAAACTTTCCTAGGTTTAAAAAATTCCAGAAGTATTATAGACTAAATTATTATAATTTAGTTGTAGTGCTGCAGGCAAGAATCACAAACATTTGTTCTATAAACCAAGCTTCTCACATATTATAACTTTCCTGAATATACTATTCAGGATCTACTATTTTTAAAGCCTCAGTGTTATAGAATTTCAGAGTTAGAAGGGACTCTAATGGCCATTTAGTTCAATCCATAATTGAAAAAAAGTCCCCATTACAGTACTGTGAACAAATCATCATTTAGTCACTGCTTGTAAATTTCTAGAAAGTGAGAAAGTACCATATCATGAGGCACCTAATCCATTCGTGGGGAGCTCTAATTATTAGGAATTCTCCATAGATGGTCTTGAAGAAAGAAATTCAGAGTCAACAGCAGAATCTGGAAAGACTTGAAGGGATTAGCAAGGCTAGAATAATATTTCTTAAAACAGTTCCAGGAAGAACTGATCAGTCAGAAGAGGCAGCTCAGGTGGATGAGAAGGCAGCTGAGGAACTGTGGAAGAGTCATCTTCCAGGGTTAGGAAGCTGTTAGAGAATGGTGGATAAAGAAGTCTTGAGAGTCAAGAATGGAGTCCAAAGAGGAATGAAGCAGTGAGTCAGTTTGCCTAACTTGAATTTCACCTACTAATAACTCTGGTGGCTTCACCTTAGTCATCAAATGATAATGACTTAGTCTGAACACTCCCTATATTTATAGATGGTGAAAAACAATGACAGACACATGATTAAACTTTAAGGTGGTGGGAGAAGGGACCTAGAAATTATACTCTTGTCCTGGTATAATTTTCAGCTATATTCTTCAAACCTAATGTTGAAAAGACTAAGAATATTCCACCTTGAGGGCCCATGAAGGAGAAAACATACCCTTTATAAAATATGAAAGGAGGTAGAAAGAGCAACTCTGCTTAGATATCTGATTGTCAGGGTCAAAGAAAATATCGAAAGACTTTTATTTTGCTAAAGGGTTTGTTTGTTATTTTAAAGTAGGTTTTTGAACCAAAAAAAACTGCATGCTTACACATATGAAGATTAAGGATAACAACAGGAAGGAGAAAGATGAAGAAAAATAAAAAGGAGTGGGGGAAGATTTCTATCTTCATTAATTATAAAAATTATTATGTCATGAAAATGGGTTGCTGAGAGAGCTTCATTCTTTGACATATTTGAAATGACTGCTAATACAGAAGCATCAATGCCCTTACGGATTTTAATCAAGAAAAAATATCTAAATTCAAATTATTAAGGGGTATTCCATTATTTGTAGAATATATAATGATACTAGTGTCATTTGATAGGAAAAGATGATGGATTCAAATTTTTTTTCATATGAAAATCATTATCATTACACTAATGAGTTTTTTCTCTTCTGAAGATTATGTAAGAAATTGGGAAATGAGAAAGTAAAGTAAAAGCATTAGATTTAAGAGAAATGATTAAAAGTGTAATACTGGGGAGTGGAAAAGGAAAAATAAATAAAATGTGAAAGGGAGTAGATAATCTACTTAGAAAGATGAAAAAGACACAAAAACAAAAAGATGGAGAAATAAAAGGCTTGATGTAAGCAAATCTCAGGAAAATATATCAGCTGTGATATTCATCAATACAGAAGGTAAAATGAATTACAAATTCCAAAAAAGGATTAAATAAAGGAATCTACAATAAATAAGTTTTAGATCATAAAGCATGGGTTTTTAACTTTTTAGGTATGCTATACACACCTTTAGAAGCCTATGATCTATTCTCAGCATAATGTTTTTAAATATAAAATAAATAGTATTATAATTATATATATATTTCAAATATAAAATATAAAGGATTACAATTATAATTATGTTGAAGTATAGTTACTAAACAACTTTTAAGAACAAATTCATAGATTCTAAATTAGGAACTCTTTCTATAAAGGGAAGCATTTTTTAAAAAAGCCACAATGAAAAGAGAACAAACAACAAATGCTATAGATTCCTTAGAGATTGTGGAATGTCAGCAGTAAATGTCAAAAATGGTTCAAAAGATTATTTAAGGGACATAGGTTATTAAGAAAGACATGATAAAATGTAAAAGTTGAAATATTATCCAACAGAAAATACAAATACAAAAACATGTTGTACTTTTGGAAACAGATGCCAAAGTACTGATTGATAGAATTGCCCATAGATGAAAAACCTCAAGCTGGAAATTCTGAGACCAGAGTAACTGTCCAGATATAAAAAATTCTTGATAGGCTGGAACATCAGGCTTCTTAAGGTAAAATTGAATATGGATCATTGTAAGATTCAAAGTCTTTATTTTTAAAAAAATCAAATTCCTGTATAAGGTAGAAGATATTCTTTGGTCTGAAAAAGATTTTGGGGATTTTAGTGGATTGTGGTCCAGGAATATAAATTGGCAGCCAAAGCTTATCCAATCTTGGGTTGCATTGGGATGTTACTTTGGCTCTTTAAAGATAAGCAAATGAAGCTCAGAGAAGTTAAAGGTCTTGTTCAAACTTACACGATTAGTATGTATAAGAACCAGAATTGGAATCAACCGAATTGACTCCAAAAAACCAGTGTTCTTAGCACAATATGATTGTTTTGTTTTTTTCTTTTCTCCCAGTGGTAATTTAATTATGGCCAAAACATTAGGTATAATGTGTTTTATACACTTTTTGCAAATATCAAAGTTTCAGGTTGTGTTTTAGCATAAGCTTTTAGCAATAGTTTTTACATTTTTGTTTTTCCTTTGCACACACTAAGTCTTATTACTGTGGTAATGCTTTTGAGAAAGAAAACAACAAAATCTGTTAAATGGTCTATACTTTTGCAAATCGACACCTTTTCTTGAATTCTTTAGTCTGCTAAAGCTGAAGTACAAATTAAGTGATTATGATATATCATACAACTGGCTACTTTGGGGCAAAAGAAATCAATATAAACATTTCTCATAATTAGCCTTTACTCCCTCTTTAGTGTAACTGTTTAAATCAAGGATTTGAAAATGTTGGTTTTACATATAGACTTTTGTGATTTTTGTGGAAGTATTTTCTATTCAAACCTCAATCATCAATGAATAAACATTAAGTGCCAGATGCACTGTGCTAAGAGTTAGGGTTACAAAAAAAAAATGTTTAAGGTCCCTAAGGAGTTTACTTTGTAATGGGGAAAACAAATGCAAACAATTATAAACAAGCAAGCTATATGCAGGATAAATAGGAAATAACAGAAGGAAAATACTAGGGTGGATTGGGAAAGGCCTCCAGTGAGGTTTTAATTGGGATATAAGGAAGCCAGAGAGTTTATTAAAGCTGTCAAGGAGGCATAGGGAAGAGCCAGAGAAAATATCCAGGGCTAAGAGACAAAAGTATCTTGTGGAACAGCCAAGAAGCCATAGTCACTGGATTTAAGAATATGTGTCTGGGAATACTAGAAAGGTGGGCAGAAGCTAGATCATGAAGGTGTTTGAATGTTAATTAGAGCATTTTGGATTCTATCCTAAAGGTAATTAAAAAAACCACTGGAGTTTGAATAGAGGTGGGAATGGAGTTTGGGTTTACATAATTGGACCTTCACTTTAGGAAAACCACTTCAGTGGCTGATCAGAGGATGGTTTGGAATGGAAAGAAACTTAAAGCAGGCAGACTCTCCCCAAGAAGGCTATTAATGTGAAGCAAGGGAAGCTGCAGCAATGTCAGAGCAGAAAAAGGGGTGTTATTGAAGAGATGTTGTTTATAAACTTTCCTAGATAAACAATTTAGCATTCAAACAGTTTTGGCCTTGGTATATTTGGACACATTTAAAGTAGCATATTAAGTAAAATATTTTTAAATTCAAAGCAAAAAAACATCTATAGTCATTAGTATTTGATTTCTCTGTTCTGACAGATACCTGAATATCTGAAAGAACTCTTTCTGATTTAGAGATTCTTCAGAAGCTGCTATTCTCTCAGATTTCAACATTTTATAGCTACTTTGGTGATGAGCTCTGAGATTAGTTGGTCCTCAGAAGACAAAGTTAGTCAGTAATTAGATCTATATTTGAGGTTGTCCTGTTTGATAGTACTTGTTAGACTTATTGTTCCATTAGAACAACCTTTGAGAACAAGAAACCTTGTTTACTGTGTGCTAGGACAAGTCAAGAATGCTGACTCTGGAGTCAGGAAGACTGAAGTCTTTGAGTTCAAATCTGGCCTCAGATACTTATTATCTGAATAATCCTGGGCAAGTCACTTAACCCAGATTGGCTCTCTTTCCTCATCTGTAAAATGAGCTGGAAAGGAAATAGCAAACTAGTCCAGGATCTTTACCAAGAAAACCCAAATAGAGGCACCAAGAGTCAGATGTGATTGAAATACGATTGAATAACAAAATATACTAGGGGAAAAAAATCCTTATCTATTCTATTGTACACAATTTTATTTACACAGAAAATAGGATTACAAGGAAAATTGAAGAGGAAGAGAACACTTGAAGATTTTTTAATTAATTATATAAGCTGAAACTTGAAGAGGAAAGTATGTATTTTGAGAGGTAAAGATGATAAGAAGGATGTACATTCTAAACATGGGGGACTCAAAGGAATAGCAAGTATATCAGTTCGGCTGGAACACAGAGTTTGTGAAAAACATATTCATCTATATTATATTATTGTAATTGTATATTAACATAAATAAAATAAATTATTTTATGTAAATATGTTAATAACTGCATATATTAAATTATTAAATCAATATACAACTTATATTATAAATTGTTAATATAAAATTGATATAATATATTATTTATATTATTTAATATAAAATAAAACTAGAAGGATAAGTTTGATCCACTTTGTAAAAAATCTTGAGTTCAGATTTAGGAATTTGTATTTTGTTCCATAGTCCAGAATTTTCAAACTCAAACTGTATTCCTTTCTAAGGAGAGATGTGAAACAATGGACATAATTATTGGATATTTTCTAGGCCCTGAGCTGCAAAGAAAAGGGCCATGTTTTTTCACCTTAGTGAGGGTAGATACTCATGTCACTTATGCTCCTTGGACTTTTGGGTAGTCCTTATCAATCAGTTATTTATGTGGTTAGGATCAGAATCCATATCACCTAATTTGAGCATAGGGATCCATAGAAGTTCCCCAAGGGAAAGTTATTGAAGTGTTGCTGCACTGAGGGTCTTCTGATATTAGCTTGTTATAACTCAACTTCAGGTATCCCATTCTTACACTTGTGAAATTTCCTCTAGGGCTAATTTGGAAGTTGCACTGGGCAGGGCAGCTATATTGTTCAATTAAATCCACTGACCAGAGGTAGGAGACTTAAAATTACTTGCCTTTCTATTACATCTGGGTGCAGGTACCTCATGCATCTTAGCATAAGGTTTAAGGATTTCTTGTGCTAACTCTTGCTTTCATATTTCCCCCTTCTCTTTTGGGAGGCTAAATAGTACTTTAGAAGAGTATTGAATGCAAAGTTAAAGGAACTAGGTTCAGACGTTCTGAACTTTAGTTCCCCTAACTTTAAAATGAAGAGGGTGTTGGATGAGATGACTGAGAAAAATCTTCTCCATCTCTATATCTATGATTTACTTGCCAAATGATGCCATATGTGCATATCTTTCTCTTTTTTTTTTTTTTAAGTTTTTTTATTTAATAATTACATTATATTGACACTCATTTCTGTTCCGATTTTTTTCCCCTCCCTCCCTCCACCCCCTCCCCTAGATGGCAAGCAGTCCTTTATATGTTGGATATGTTGCAGTATATCCTAGATACAATATATGTTTGCAGAACCGAACAGTTCTCTTGTTGCGTAGGGAGAATTGGATTCAGAAGGTATAAATAATCCGGGAAGAAAAACAAAAATGCAGATAGTTCACATTCGTTTCCCAGTGTTCTTTCTTTGGGTGTAGCTGCTTTTGTCCGTCATTTATCAATTGAAACTCAGGTCTCTTTGTCAAAGAAATCCACTTCCATCAAAATATGTCCTCATACAATATCATTGTCGAAGTGTATAATGATCGCCTGGTTCTGCTCATTTCACTTAGCATCAGTTCATGAAGGTCTCTCCAAGCCTCTCTGTATTCATCCTGCTGGTCATTTCTTACAGAACAATAATATTCCATAACATTCATATACCACAATTTACCCAGCCATTCTCCAATTGATGGGCATCCATTCATTTTCCAGTTTCTAGCCACTACAAACAGGGCTGCTACAAACATTTTGGCACATACAGGTCCCTTTCCCTTCTTTAGTATTTCTTTGGGATATAAGCCCAATAGAAACACTGCTGGATCAAAGGATATGCACATTTTGATAATTTTTTGGGCATAATTCCAGATTGCTCTCCAGAATGGTTGGATTCGTTCACAACTCCACCAACAATGCATTAGTGTCCCAGTTTTCCCGCATCCCCTCCAACATTCATCATTATTTTTTCCTGTCATCTTAGCCAATCTGACAGGTGTGTAGTGGTATCTCAGAGTTGTCTTAATTTGCATTTCTCTGATCAATAATGATTTGGAACACTCTTTCATATGAGTGGTAATAGTTTCAATCTCATCCTCTGAAAATTGTCTGTTCATATCCTTTGACCATTTATCAATTGGAGAATGGCTTGATTTCTTATAAATTTGAGTCAGTTCTCTATATATTTTGGAAATGAGGCCTTTATCAGAACCTTTAACTGTGAAAATGTTTTCCCAGTTTGTTGCTTCCCTTCTAATCTTGTTTGCATTAGTTTTATTTGTACAAAGGCTTTTTAATTTGATGTAATCGAAATTTTCTATTCTGTGATCAGTAATGGTCTCTAGTTCATCTTTGGTCACAAATTTCTTTCTCCTCCACAAGTCTGAGAGATAAACTATTCTATGTTCCTCTAATTTATTTATAGTCTCGTTCTTTATGCCTAGGTCATAGACCCATTTTGATCTTATCTTGGTATATGGTGTTAAGTGTGGGTCCATGCCTAATTTCTGCCATACTAATTTCCAATTATCCCAGCAGTTTTTATCAAATATTGAATTCTTTTCCCAGAAGTTAGGGGCTTTGGGTTTGTCAAACACTAGATTGCTATAATTGACTATTCTGTCTTGTGAGCCTAGCCTTTTCCACTGATCCACTAATCTATTTCTTAGCCAATACCAAATGGTTTTGGTGACTGCTGCTTTATAATATAATTTTAGATCAGGTACAGCTAGGCCACCTTCATTTGATTTTTTTTTCATTAGTTCCCTTGAGATTCTCGACTTTTTATTGTTCCATATGAATTTTGTTGTTATTTTTTCTAGATCAATAATATATTTTCTTGGAAGTCTGATTGGTATAGCACTAAATAAATAGATTAGTTTAGGGAGTATTGTCATCTTTATTATGTTCGCTCGGCCAATCCAAGAGCACTTAATATTTTTCCAATTATTTAAGTCTGACTTTATTTGTGTGGAGACTTTTTTATAATTTTGCTCATATAATTCCTGACTTTCCTTTGGTAGATAGATTCCCAAATATTTTATGGTATCAACAGTTATTCTGAATGGAATTTCTCTTTGTATCTCTTGCTGTTGGGTTTTGTTGGTGATGTATAAAAATGCTGAGGATTTATGGGGATTTATTTTGTAGCCAGCTACTATGCTAAAATTATGAATTATTTCCAATAGCTTTTTGGTAGAATCTCTGGGGTTCTCTAGGTATACCATCATATCATCTGCAAAGAGTGATAGTTTGGTTTCCTCATTGCCTACTCTAATTCCTTTTATATCTTTCTCGACTCTTATTGCCGAGGCTAGTGTTTCTAATACGATATTAAATAATAATGGTGATAGTGGGCAACCTTGCTTCACTCCAGATCTTACTGGGAAAGGTTCCAGTTTTTCCCCATTGCATATGATGCTTACTGATGGTTTTAAATATATGCTCCTGACTATTTTAAGGAAAAGTCCATTTATTCCTATGCTCTCAAGTGTTTTTATTAGGAATGGATGTTGGATTTTATCAAATGCTTTTTCTGCATCTATTGAGATGATCATGTGGTTTTTGTTTGTTTGGTTATTGATATAGTCAATTATGCTAATAGTTTTCCTAATATTGAACCAGCCCTGCATTCCTGGTATAAATCCTACTTGGTCATAGTGTATTATCCTGGTGACAATTTTCTGTAATCTTTTTGCTAATATTTTATTTAAGATTTTAGCATCAATATTCATTAGGGAGATTGGTCTATAATTTTCTTTCTCTGTTTTCAGCCTACCTGGTTTAGGTATCAGTACCATATCTGTGTCATAAAAGGAGTTTGGTAGGACTCCTTCAATCCCTATTTTTTCAAATAGTTTATATAACATTGGAGTTAATTGTTCTTTAAATGTTTGGTAGAATTCACATGTAAATCCATCTGGTCCTGGGGATTTTTTCTTAGGGAGTTGATTGATAGTTTGTTCTATTTCTTTTTCTGAGATGGGACTGTTTAGGATATTTACTTCTTCCTCTGTTAGTTTGGGCAAGCTGTATTTTTGGAGGTATTTTTCTATTTCATTTAAGTTGTCGAATTTATTGGCATAAAGTTGGGCAAAGTAACTCCTAATTATTGCTCTAATTTCCTCTTCGTTAGTGGTGAGTTCTCCCTTTTCATTTTTAAGACTAACAATTTGATTTTCCTCTTTCCTTTTTTTAATCAGATTTACTAAGGGTTTGTCTATTTTGTTGGTTTTTTCATAGAACCAACTCTTAGTTTTATTAATCAATTCAATAGTTTTTTTACTTTCAATTTTATTGATCTCACCTTTTACTTTTAGAATTTCAAGTTTAGTGTTTGACTGGGGGTTTTTAATTTGTTCCTTTTCTAGCATTTTTAATTGCAAACCCAATTCATTGACCTTCTCTTTCTCTATTTTATACAAATAGGCCTCTAGAGATATGAAATTTCCCCTTATTACCGCTTTGGCTGCATCCCATACATTTTGGTATGATGTCTCATTATTATCGTTTTCTTGGGTGAAGTTATTAATTATGTCTATGATTTGCTGTTTTACCCAATCATTCTTTAGTATGAGATTATTTAGTTTCCAATTATTTTTTGGTCTACTTCCCCCTGCTTTTTTGTTGAATGTAATTTTCATTGCATCGTGGTCTGAAAAGGATGCATTTACTATTTCTGCCTTACTACATTTGAGTTTGAGGTTTTTATGTCCTAATATATGGTCAATTTTTGTATAGGTTCCATGAACTGCTGAAAAGAAAGTGTATTCCTTTCTGTCTCCATTACATTTTCTCCAGAGATCTATCATATCTAGCTTTTCTAGTATTCTGTTTACCTCTTTAACTTCTTTCTTATTTATTTTCTGGTTTGATTTATCTAATTCTGAGAGTGCAAGGTTAAGATCTCCCACTATTATAGTTTTACTGTCTATTTCTTCTTGCAGCTCTCTTAGTTTCTCTTTTAAGAATTTAGATGCTACCCCACTTGGTGCATATATGTTTAATATAGATAGTGCTTCATTATCCATGCTACCCTTTAGCAAGATATAGTGTCCTTCCTTATCTCTTTTAATTAGGTCAATTTTTGCTTTAGCTTGATCTGAGATCAGGATGGCTACCCCTGCTTTTTTGACTTCACCTGAAGCATAGTAGATTTTGCTCCAACCTTTTACCTTTAACCTGCATGTATCTCCCCGCTTCAGGTGTGTTTCCTGTAAACAACATATTGTAGGATTCTGGCTTTTAATCCATTCTGCTAACCGCTTCCTCTTTATGGGGGAGTTTACCCCGTTCACATTTATGGTTAGAATGACCAATTCTGTATTACTTGCCATCTTGTTAACCCCGGTTTATGCTTTCCTCCCTTCTTTCCCCTTTCCCCCCCTTCCAAGTATTAAGCTTGTGAGCACCCCTTGTTTCTCACAGCCCTCCCTTTTTAGTGTCCCTCCCCCCGCCTTAGAGTTCCTCCCCCTATCTTACCCCTTTCCCTCCCAGTTCCCGTATTCCCTTCCGCTTAGCTTATTCCTTCCCTTTCCACTTTTCCCTTCTCACTTTTCAATGAGATGGGAGAAGTTTCACCATAGATTGAATATGTCTTAAGATTTTTCACTTAAAGCCAATTCTGAAGGCAGTAAGATACCCACTATATTCATCCCCCTCCATTCTTTCTCTCAGATATAATAGGTTTCCTATGCCTCTTCATGAGATGTACTACCCCCACTTTACCCTTTTTCTGGTACAATGTCCTTTCCACATCAATTTCTAGAACAAGGTATACATGTATTATTTATGCATCTATATAGTCAAAATATAGTTCCCAAGATTAATCTTTACCTTTTTAGATTTCTCTTGAGTTCTATATTTGTAGATCAAACTTTTTGTTAAGTTCTGGTTTTTTCATCAGAAATAGATGAAATTCGCTTACTTCGTTGAATGTCCATCTTCTTCCCTGGAAAAAGATGCTCATTCTCGCTGGTAAGTTATTTTTGGTTGCATACCAAGTTCCTTAGCCTTTCGGAATATCATATTCCAGGCCCTTCGATCTTTTAATGTGGATGCTGCCAGATCCTGGGTGATCCTTATTGTGGCTCCTTGATACTTGAATTGGGTTTTTCTAGCCGCTTGCAATATTTTTTCTTTCATCTGAGGGTTCTGGCATTTGGCCACTATATTCCTTGGTGTTTTGATTTTAGGATCCCTTTCAGTGGGTGATCGATGAATCCTTTCAATGTTTATTTTTTCCTCTGTTCCTATGACTTCTGGGCAGTTCTCTTTGATAATTTCCTGGAAGACAGTGTCCAGGCTCTTTTTTTCATCATGTTTTTCTGGGAGTCCAATGATTCTCAGATTGTCTCTCCTGGATCTGTTTTCCAGGTCTGTTGTCTTCCCCAGAAGGTATTTCACATTTTTTTCCATTGTTTGATTTTTTTGGATTTGCTTGACTGATTCTTCTTGTCTCCTCGAGTCATTCAATTCCACTTGTTCAATTCTGATTTTCAGTGAAGTATTCTCTTCACTCACTTTTTTAAAATCTTTCTCTAATTGTCCAATTGAGTTCTTTTGTTCTGTGGAATTTTTTTCCATTTCGCCAATTTTGTTTTCCAGTTCACTAATCCTATTTTTCAAGGATTTTACTTCTTTATCCACTCTCTCTTTAACTGACTTCTCCAGGCTCTTTTGCCAAGCCTCCCTCTCCTTTTCCCAAGCTTCCTTCTCCTTTTGCCAAGCCTCACTTTGCTTTCCCCATTTTTCTTCTAGCTCCCTTGTGAGAGCCTTTTTAATCACTTCTATAAGGTTCATCTGTGCTGAGGAACAGACGATCTCCTCCTTTGGGGAATCACCTGGGGACTGCCTGTTTTTAGTCTCCTCAGGATTTAGAGTCTGCTCTCTATCTGTGTAGAAGCTGTCTAGGGTTAAAGTCCTCTTCAGCTTCTTGCTCATTCTGTCTATTAATCAGAGACAAACTACCAAAGAAAACAGAAAAAACTGGAGTCTTTCTTTGGGGGGGGCTGGGTGTGTTATCGAGCTTCCTCTACAGACTGCAGGTGGCAGCAGTGAGGCACTAGCAGGACTGTGCTGCGCCTGCGCTCTGAGATCCCAAAGCGTGCTGAGTCACTGAGGGGGGGGAAGGGGGGCGGCCAGGTCCTGAGAGACTCCAGCTGTTTGCGGTTGTGTTCTTCAGCCCTGGTGTTTTTAGCTTCTCTGCTGGGCTGTTGACTTGCTGCAGGTTCCAAACCTGTAGCGAAGCTCTCCCCGCAGAGACAGCTGCGATCACTCCCCACCCCCTCTCCAGTCTGCTCCCGTGCTCTCACTGCCGCTGCCTGCCGCCTGCGCCCGATCTAAAACCGCCCCAGCCCTCCAGTAAAGACAGACCTTTCTTGGCGGATCTCAAGGATGGCTTCTCTTGGTAACTATTTGTGGGTTTTTTTCAGTCAAGCATTGATTCAGAGGCTTGTAATGAAGTGGATAGTGAGAGAAAGCGCGGAGCTTATGCAACTGTGAGCCTCCTCTCCGCCATCTTAACCGGAAGTGAGCATGTGCATATCTTTCTCAACAGACTTTTCTCTACTGACACTGCTACCATCTTAGTTCAGTCCCTCATCATGTTTCACTTATATTTGTAAGCCTCTTGCTTATTCTTCTTTTCCTCAAGTTTCTGTCCATTCCAATCCATCCTACACTCTGTTCCTAAAATGCACATTTTTTCCCTTAAGTGCACATCTCCTCTTGTTACTTCTTTCACAATAAATTTTAATGGCTTTTCTTTCCTTTTAAAAATATTTTATTTTTTCCCAGTTGTGTATAAAAATAATTTCTCTTATTTGTTGTTAAGTTTTGAGTTCCAAATTCTATTCCTCACTCTTTCTCTTCTCTTCCTTCCCTACAGAAATCATAAGTAATCTGATAGAGTTTATACATGTGTAATCATGTATCAGTCATTTTTTTGCAGGGGGGGGAAGGGGGGAACTGAAAGAAAACAGAAAAAGAAAGTGAAAAATAATATGCTTTGATCTTCATTTAAACTCCCATCATTTTTTTTCTCTGAAGATGGATAGCATGTTTTATCATGAGATCTTTGGAATTGTCTTGCTAAGAATATCTAAGTAATTAAGTAATATTGATATTGTACAATGTTGTTCTGGTTCTATTTATTCTATTCTCCATTAGTTCATACATGTCTTTCCAGGTTTTTCTGTAATCATCCTGGTCATCATTTATTAATGCACAATAATATTCCATTATAATCATATATACAGCGGTTTAACTATTCCCCAACTGATGGACATCCCCATATCTTCCAATTCTTAGTCACCACAAAAGAACTACTTTTTTTTGTACAAGTAGATTCTCCTCCCACCCTTAAAAAAAAAAAAAAAAAAACAGAACTCTTGGGGATATAGAATTAGTAGTGATATTGCTAGATCAAAGGATTTGATATCACAGTTTGATAGCTTTTTGGGCATAGTTCCATATTGCTCTCCAGAATAACTAGATCAGTTTACAATTTCACCAACTAGTTTATTAGTGTTCCTGTTTTCTCTCCAACATTTATCTTTAATAGTTTTTCTGTTACCTCCAATATCTTCTTTTTTTAAATTTTAAATTTTATTTTATTTAATAATAACTTTGTATTGACAGAATCCATGCCAGGATAATTTTTTTTACAACATTATTCCTTGCACTCGCTTATGTTTCGTTTTTTCCCCTCCCTCCCTCCACCCCCCCCCCCCAAGATGGCAAGCAGTCCTATATATGTTAAATATGTTGCAGTATATCCTAGATACAATACATATTTGCAGAACCGAACAGTTCTCCCGCTGCACAGGGAGAATTTGTTACCTCCTATATCAAATATAAACTCCTCTATTTGATTTTTAAAGCCTTTGACATGATCTTAACTTTTCTTTCCAGTCTCATTGTACATTATCCCACTCCTAAACTGGCTTTCTCCCTCATACACTACACTTCCTTTTAATGTCTTTGACATGGCTGTCTTCCATTTCTGGAATTCTCTAATGAAATCCATCTACTGTATACATTAAGGTTTTTCTGTCTCCCCCCCACCCCCTCTCTTTTGCCAACTGCTAGTACCCTCCTTTCCAAAATACTTAATATTTAACTGTTATTTTTATTCTCTTCATATTTTTTTCTATATATGATTATATATATATAGTAATCTTTCTCTTTAAAATGTGAATTCCTTGAACTGTGGGGACTGAATGTGGATCACAGCATATTATTTTTACCTTTTTTGCTGCTGTTTGCTAGCTTTTTTTTTCTCTTTCTCATATGATTTTTCTTGTGCAGTGTGAGAAATGTGAAAGTATGTATAATAGAACTGCACGTGTTTAATATGTATTGGCTTATTTACTGTTTAAAAGAGGAAGTGGGAGAAAAGGAGGGAGAAAAATTTGGGACAAAAAGTTTTGCAAGGATAAATATTGAAAATTATCTTTGCATATATTTTGAAAATAAAAAGCTTATTTAAAAAAAAGTAAGTTCCTTGAGAAGAGATGTTTCTTTTTTGTATTTCAAAACCTAACAAAATAGCTGGCACCTTTCATAATGTTTGTTTACTGATTGATGATCTTGTGATTCTATGACAGCAAACAATTATTCATATTTTTGTATATTATCTTTAAAATTTGTTTTTGTTATTAAAATGGAATAAATTAACTTATTTGCATAAATTATAAGTTAAGAAAATTATTTCTATAGATTATTACAGAGTACAAAGATATAAAACAATGTATTTTTTTTTAATGGAGAATAGTTTGGAGGCCATTTCTGTTAGCTTGAGGAAGCTGCTTTAGGTTTTTGAGCAAGAAAATGACTTAGTAAGATCTGTATATTTGGAAAATTATTTTCACAGATGTATGGAAGATAGAAATGATTGCAAATGACCATTTAGGAAACTAGCAATCCCTTCAAGAAATGCTAACTTTGTGGACTAGGCTGATTATGTGGCTAGCTGTAGAACAATAAAAAAGATTGAGAGGTCTTATGGAGGTAAAATCTACAGAACTGGACATTTGATTGGCTAGAAAAGATGAGAAAAGAGTAAAAAATGACTTTGAATTTGTGAGCTTGGTTTAATAAGTTCAATGAGTTTAAGATGGCAGTACCTTCAGGAGAAATATGAAAATGTGAAGTGTAAAATGAAATCATTTTTAAATTTCTTGAATTTGAAATAGAAGATACATCTAAGAGCCATTTGATAATGTATGACTAGAGTTCAAGAGAATCTTGGGGACTGGTTACATAGATTTGGAAGTAATTTCAATAGAAAGTATACTTGAGCCTATGGGAACTTGAACCTATGAAATCTTCAAAAGAGTGAGAGAATATAGATAGAGAAAAGATCAGAATCCTTGAAAACACTTGTGGTGCCTTACCAATAGATAAATGATTTTTAGGAGTCTATTACACATCACTAGGGTCTTTATTCTGAAGTAGGAAAACATTATTTACATAAAATTCTTAGCCTTCCAATTCTTTAGTAGGATTTTATGCTACTAAGGGGAAAGTTCTGATTTTGACAAAGGATGAAAGGGTCTTTTTCTGTAAGTACTCAATATTACCTAGGTCAGAAAAAAGAAGCTATCTATACCAGACTTTCTGCCACAAATAGGTGCCATTCCCTAAATACTTACAAATGCCATTTCCCTGTTGGAGTTGCAGTTGGACATTATTTGTGTCTCCTCCTCCCCCCCCCCCCCCCCAGTAGTATAGAATACTAGTAAGAGTACAGAAGATTCTCATCTTTCATCATTCCTTTAGAAAAGGAATCAAATTCACTGTGGTTAAGAGATGTAATTCTGAGTAACCTCAGCTAATCATTTCCATGGACAGATGATAACAAATCAATAACAAAAATATTGATTTCCTAGATCTTGTAGGTTTTTGAGTGAATATTTTTTGTGAATATAAGAAAGATAACTCATAATACTTTTATCGAGCACTAAAGGAGAAACACCTGTCAATGCCCTTACATTTCAAATTGTTAAGAGCTCAGTTAGTGTAATAAGACAGCTGAATAATTTTAAACCAGAATGTTTTTTTAACCAGTTATTTGGTATGCATTTATTCAATCCCTGGAACTGTGCTTAACCTGAGTTTTAAAGGAAATCAGGGAGTCTAAGAGGTAGAGGTAAGTAGGAAGAGCATTTGAGCAATGAAGGATAGCTAGTACCTTCAATGAGGGACAACAAGTAGGGTGGTTATTGCTGTACTATACATTTTAAAAATCCAAATAATATGTAAGGAGACTGGAAGATTGGGGTTAGGTGTGAAGAATTTAGAATCCTAAACAAGTTTATAGTTAATTCTAGAGATCCACTGAATTTTAGGGTTGAGCACAGAAGTGAAATGATCACAACTGATTTTTTCTTTGCTTCAATAACTTGTTTTCATGCTTACTTGTTTGTCCTTCATTCTCAAAGAGATCCATGACATCAGGGAGTGATATCATGATATGAAAGTGAGTTGGATTTAAAAGAGGGAAGGCTGTGCAAAGGCTTCATCTTCATTTTCTCCTCTAATAGTATTTGGATGTAGGAGCAAGATATAGATCAGGATAACTTAGAGATATATCATATTTATTACATGTTTTGTTTCCCCTCCTTTTCACTTTCATTTTTTTTGAAGGCTAAAAGAGTTAACATTTTTATCTTTTTATTCTCAGTATACGTAGTAGGCACTTAAATATTTGTTGAATTAGAAATTTACTTGTTTCATTTGAAGGGGAAAGTACTTTTTTCACAGACATAAATTGTAATACCTGTTGTGGTGTAGTAGATACTCTTCTTAAATTGCTTTACCTAAAAATTTCATCACTTTTTAGTTAATCAGTTAATTAGTCTCTCTGAATTTAGCTAATCTAGTCCTTGCATTTTAGTCCTTGCAGTTGTCCTGTAGTCACTGGGCCTGTACTCTCAGCATCTTTCAAGGTAGGACAGTCAGAAATGTGTTCTTCTGTCATTAACCAAGGCCATTATTTCAAAAGGAAGTTCTGGAGTAGAATTTCAATCAATCAGCAAACATTTATTAAGTTCTTACTATGTGCCGTGAACTGTGCTAAGCACTAGGGATACAAAATGAGGCAATTATAAATTCCTGCCCTCAAAGAGCTTACAATCTAATAGGAAAGACAGTATAAACAAGTACATACAAAGCAAAATATGTACAGCATAAACAGGAAATAATTAATTAAAAGAGGGAAAGTACTAGAATTGAAGAATTAGGCTTCCAGCAGAAGATATGCCTTTAGTTGGGTTTTAAGTGGAAGAATACTAAGTTTACATAATCATTTCCACATTAATCATGTTGTGAAGGAAAACAGACCAAAACAAAACAAAAAACCAAGAGAATTTTTTTAAAAAGTATGCTTATATCTGCATTCAAATTCCATTAAATCTTTCTCTAGAGGTAGATAGCATTTTTCATTCTAAGTCCTTTGGAATTGTCTTGGAGAATTGCTGATAATAGCTAAGTCATTGACAGTTGGTCATCATATACTATTGCTATTAATATGCATAGTGTTCTGGTTCTGCTTACCTCGCTTTGCATAAATTCATGTAAATCTCTCCAGGTTTTCCTGAAAGCATCCTGCTTGTCATTTTTTAGAGCACAATAGTATTCCATTATAATCATATACCACTTCTTGTTCAGCCATTCCCCAATTGATGGGCAACCCCTCAATTTCCAATTCTTTGCCACTACAATAAGGGCTGCTATAAATATGTTTGTATCTAAAGGTACTTTTTCCCCTCCTTTTTTTCCTCCCCGCCCCCCTTGCCCTCCCCTTCTCCTTCTCTCCTTCCCTGCCTCTGTAATAGAGACCTAATAGTGCTATTGCTAGGTCAAAGGGTATGCACAGTTTTATAGCCCTTTAGACATAATTCCAAATGAAAACGTTATTGCTAATATTTTATTTAAAATCTTTCATCAGGAATATTAGCGTTTAGTTTTCTTTCTCTGCTTTTTCTCTCCTAGTTTTAATTATCAAGATCTCATTTTTATCATGCAGAGTATTTGGTAGGATTTCTTCTTTTCCTGTTTGTGCAAATAGTGTTTTCAGTACAATAATTTATTCTTTTAATGTATGATAGAATTCGCTTTTGGATTCACCTGATCCATTTATTTTGGGGGGAGTGATTCATTTGATTTCAATTGATTTTTCTTTGATTAGATTATTTGAATCTTCTTTTCTTCCTCCTCCAGTTCTGTTAACTGTGTTTTATGTTTTGGGAATTTTGATCCATTTCACTTAAATGTCAGTTTTGTTAACTTTAATAGGACAGAATAATTTTCTTTCTTTTAAAATTAGGCTAGCTAATATTTTGTTGGTTGTATTTTTTTCTTTAAAAAGAAAACTAACATCTAGTTTTATTTATTTAGATCTTTTTTTTTTTTCATTTTAATTTGTTTATTTTTTTCCTTTATCATCAAAGTACTGGATTTATGATAAGTTGGAGAGGCTACTTGATGGATTTTGTTTTTGCATTTTACTTGCAAACTTTGTTGACCTGTTTCTTTTTTTTCCTCTTAGTATTTAGTTAAAATGTTTAGAGATAATAGATTTTTTCTCAGTGGCAGCATCATCCTTCCTCTCTTACTTCTTCCTTTCCACTCCCCTCCCATGAGGGATTAACTCAGGGGAAGATAGTTTCTATATCATTTAGATGTAAATACTCAGGACATTAAACAGATGGGCACTAGGTATACAATCAAAATTGTGCTCAGATGAATCAATGCTTTATAGTAGAAGAACATTTTTCCCCCCAGTCCATATATCTTTCTACTGGAAGGAAACCTCTTGGGAAAAAACAAACAAACAAACAAACAAAAAAACAGCTGTTTTAGCTGTTAGCTTATTAGCTGGATTATCTTATTTCATCCCATTTTCAGACCTAAACTATCAAGAGCCTGACTGAGACCAAGCCAATTAAAGGCTGAATCCATAAGAAGTCTATATCTTGTCTCATTATAATAATTTTCTTTAATGAAATTTTCTATTGTTTTTATGATTAACAAATCATAACCTACATATTCTTTTGGATTAAATTATTTACCTCTAATTATTAATCTTTTCTTCAAAGGTCCTTTATTAGATGTATTTTTTATTATGTTATGATCTCGCTAGTTTATTTTTTTTTTTTAACATTTCTGCTTTTCTACATTTGTTTTACAGATTTTTATCCTTCAGTACATAGTAAATTTTTGTAAAGGTTACATGTAGTTCTAAAATATAGCTATGATTCATTTATATTCCAACTAAATTATTACTAGAGATATATCATATCTAACTTCTATTCAGAATTTTAATTTCTTGTTTATATTTTTTCTAGATTTGTCTAAGTCTGAGAAGGTATATTGAAATCCGAAATATAATAATTGCACTATCAATTTATTTCTTAATTTTTCCTTTTAAGTATTTAGATGCTGTGCTGTTTGCTCCTACCTAAAAAAATTCATTAATATTCATTATTCATTAAATATTGATGTCTTTGGTTCCTTTAAGCCTAATATAGTTTCCCTGTTTAAACTCTTTTGTTCAAATAAAAAACTCCTTTTTTAAAGTCATGATTGCTAATATGCTTCTTTGGGTTGACTAAAACATAATTAATTTTACCCCAATTCCTTATTTTAACTTTTTGGTTCTTTCTTTTTTAAGTGACTTTATTGCCTTCTCTCCCCACCTGCCACCCCCAAATTATAAAACATATCATTGAATTCTTTTTTCTGATTTACTCTTAGAGCTCTTCAATTTTCTCAGTGAGTTGTTCCCATTTACATTCATGATTATGATTGAGCATACATTATTTCCCTTGATCCAAATTCTTCTTTGTCCTCACCCTATTTTTTCCAAAGACGAGTATAGTGAGAAAGGAGTATACTTAAGTCTCATGATCCATATCTTAAGCTAACTGCTTTGGTTTTACTGTTCCTTTTTTCTTCCTCTAGTTCAGTCTCCAAACATATGTTCTTATCCTTTAATTCCTTTTATTTCATCATTTCTGATTTATTTTAATTAGGAGTTTCTTTTTTCTTAAAATTAATACCCTGACTTCACTCACCCTTTTAATATCTCTTTGTTCTTGCCTAATTCCTTGGTGAATTTATTTCTACCTCTATATGCAAATATCTCTTATGTGCACAAATCCTTTATTACTACTACTTTTTTTTTTTTCCTGAGGCAATTGGGGTTAAATGATTTGCTCAGGGTCACACAGCTAGGAAGGGTTTAGTGTCTGAAGCCAGATTTGAACTCAGGTCCTCCTGATTTCAGGGCTGGTGCTCTATCCACTGTGCCAACTAGCTGCTCCATTCTTATCACTTCTTACTTGTACTATTGAAATAGCTTTCCAATTGTACTACTTGTCTCAAATTTGTATCCTTTCCAGTCTGTCTTTCATATAAATGTCAAAATGACATCCATAAGATTCCAAACTGAGAAACCTCCACTGGTTCCATGTTGCCTTTAATTTCAAATCCAAACTCCTTTTTTGACTTTTAAAGTCCTTCAGAATCAGCTCTATTTGTTGTCACTCTTATGTTACTCCATTTTCCATTTCTGTGTCATTATAAAATCCTTTATAAGATAAGATAGGACAGTTCAAGTGTCTTCTACTCCTTCATTGTCTTACCTCCTTAAATTATTTTGTATTTGCTTTCCACTTATTTTGAATTTAATTTGCCATTTGTTTTCTTGTTTATATATTCCTTTCTCAATTCTCATTTTTGACTTCTTTATCCCTTGATAGCCAACTCTCTTATTAAAGGATCTAGATAACTTCCATCATTAGGTTTTCATAATATGGCTTTATCTTGTGTCTTCTATATTTCTGCCCAATCCTCTTTTGCTCTATCATCATTCATGTAATACCTTAAGTAAAGCTTTGTCCTGACACCTTTTCTCTATATTTTCTATCATTTCTTTGCAGTTACTTACTGAGCTATATATATCCAATCTACATCTCTTCTGAGGTTTAGTCCCATATTAACAATTGCCTTTCTAGACACTTTAAACTGAATCTTCTGGAGACAATGTAAAAAAAATTTTTTTTCTCTCAAACTTTCTTTGTATTGAATTTCCTATTTCTGTGAAACACTTTCATTTTTCTAGCCTCTCAAGTTCATAATCTTAGAATCAGCTCAACTCTTCCTTCAATCTCTCCAAAAATATCGATTTAATTTTCTAATCTTGTCATTTCTATCTACATAAGAACTCTTTTTACCAATCAGTGTGTACATTAATTAAAGTGATAATTTTGGTAATGATACCACAAGTTACTAGATAACCACAAATTAATTTTGTAAACTAAGTCTTTCAAAGAGAGAGAGAGATCCTTGAAGGGGGGGAGGGGAAAAAACAACAACAACAACAAAACAGTTACTATGTTTGTTTTTTTCTCCAGTGTATTTGCTGTTTATAAAGAGCAACCAATACATTTTATGGTGGCATTCTTGGTTGGTAACAATGAAAACATTTCATGACAAATGTTTCATCCCTTGCCTTTAATAAAAGTTTTAGAAGTAATATAGAGGTTAGAGCTTTACTGAATCTTCAGTCCTTTCCCCCCATATTTTCCCTCCCCCCTCAGAAATTTCCTAACAAACTTGTCAATTAAGGTGGTAATTATGGTGGTGAATGTACTGATAACTAGACACAGACCCAAAATGTATTTATTTCATGTAGCCCAGAACATATTATGCATCCTTTTTTCTAATGTTGATAATCTATCTTGATTTAAATATGGGTTCTAATAGTTTGGAAGCCAAACTAAACTAAAATTTTATATTCTGCTAACAATAATCTGCTAGCTAATTATATTCCTCACTGCATTTTTCTCATTTGATTTCTGAAACAGTTTTTGCAAAAGGCATTTTTGTGTGTGTGAATTAGTGAAAGTATTCTTCCTTGAAGTAAACATATATGGAAAGGTAACTCGATCTGTACATGTAAATTGTTTTTGAAGAAGCTTAAATTGAACATTTGAAAATTTAAATTGGTAAAAAAAATTTACAAAATCATCTCAAAAACTTTTCTAAAAGCTTAAGGCACAGTACAGCTGAATTTGAAAACAATTTGCTATTTCTAATGTGGAGATTTTTTTTTTTTTTTAGTGATGACTGACTTTTCTTACATGAGAGAAAACAAAATAAGTACAAATATTTAAAAATTAAAAAAAGCACAGAAACCCAACATTGATCTTGTACTCCTTATTCAAATGGAATACAATATTATATGATAAATTGAAATAATAGCAAAAATATCATTTAAATGTATTTTGAAAAGAATGTCTTTAATTTTATAACTTATATACATTGAAATTATTTTTAATCTATAAATCATAAGTAATTGAATAATCTTAATTTAATTTAGTGCTTCAGAAACTTACTCAGCAAAAGAGAACAGTCATATCAAAGTCTTTAGAATAGTAAAATATCTTTCCTTTTAGCTTTAGTGAGCTTTTTGAAAAGATGTATTTTCATGAACATTTCACAATATTTCTCATCCTCGTCCTTGGTCCTGACCCAGTGACCTAAGAATCCAGAAAATGTCATGTTAGTGGTTACTAATTAGTGCATCCAGAGAGCCTTTTCATTTGACCTTTCAACCTTTTGGAGGTAGAAGCACAAGCTGTCATTCGTATCATACAGGGAAAATGAACCTTAACTACAATTTTTTTTTCTGTGTTCAAAACAAGAGAATAAATCCAGCTGAGACTATATGAATATGCAGGTTAGGAAGAAATTAGCCCAAAATTTACTATTATTTCTGTTATTATTTTGCAGGTGAGTTAGTACTTTGTCATTGAAATATACATTAGAACTCAGTTATGTTTAAGATTGTTTGCCAAACATCATATCTGTATTTCACTGATATCTATTTAAAACAATAATGTTAAAGAGATATTAACAAATAATAAAATCTAAGTACTTTTTTCAGAACATGCAAACTGTCCTTGTTTTTATATGTGTTGGAGAAAAATACTTATTAATAAAGAATTAATTATAGTGCTCATTAATCAATGTTGTTACTTCAATGTCTCTTGAGTGTTCTCTAGGTTTTGAGGGATTAGCTATTGTAATTTAAAAGATGATCCTAAACTTAAGAGATGGGACAATTGAATGTATTGAATTGGTGAAAGTAATATCTTTTTTTCCTTAGGTCTTTAAGATAGAAGTGCTAATGAGTGGACGGAAGCATTTTGTAGAAAAAAGATACAGTGAATTTCATGCTCTGCATAAGAAGGTAATTATTCTTTTTATTGGTCTAATCAGTGTAACTTAAGATTTTCTTTCATATTACTTATATTTTATAGATCAATATAATTTCTTTCATCCTAAAATATTTTTCATCCTTTAAAGTGTTTTTCATCAAGCTTTTAAAATAATTTAGGTTTTCTTTTTATTTAGTATTATTAGTGTATTATTTTGAAACATAAGTGCTTCTAAACATTGGTTGAAATATCTTACTCATGATAAATACTTGGAGTTTTTTGAAAAGAAAAAAAATTATCTTGGAATGGAATGGAAAATATTTTTAAACATTGATTTTTCATTTTTTGTGTTTTTCCAACTAGTTTTTATTTCAAATTTGTACAAAAAAAGATTATTCATTTTTACATATATAGTGTGTTTTCTGAAACATAAAAGGAAAATCAGCCTTCTTGCTGCCTATAAAAACATTATCTCAAGTTTTCCATCCATTTCAGTTATATGCTATTTTTTAAAGATTTGTATGTTTATATTTTTGAAGGAAATTTGGATTATAATTCAGAGGAAGCACAAAAAAGTTCACAAATTTTGAGAGTTGGAGGGGACTCCAGATAACCATTTAGTCTAACCTATGCATAAAAAAACTATTTTACACCATAGCCACCAAGTAGTCATTCAGTCTGTACTTGAATTATAAGGAGGGGACAATATATCTCTTTAGGAAGCCCATTTTTCTTTTGAACAGATCTGATTTTTAGCAAGTTTTTCCCAACATTAAATTTAAACTGGCCTCTTTGAAGTTTTTATCCATTACTTCTGGCTCTGCCCTATAGGAGAAAAGAAACAAATCTAATTCCCTCTCTCCTTGATACTTGCTCTTCAAATACTCGAAGATGTTATCATGTTCATCTTTAGTCTTCTCTTTATCTTAAATGTCCTGAGTTCCTTTACAGCATCCTCATATAACATGATCCCAAGGCCCTTCTATCTTGGTTTTCTATTCTCTAGAGATCTGAGAAAAGGAATACATAAGCATTTGTTAAGTGCTACTGTGAAGCACTTTACAACTATTATCTTAAATACATACTTGTAGTACCTAGAATTGAACACAAATGATAGCTGGTAGGGGAAGAATATGATAGTTCTATCTCCTTTTTATTCCTAAAAGCTATATCTCTCATGATGAAGCCCAATATTTTATTAGCTTTTCTTGACCTCCACATTACATACATTACATTGCTAACTCTTACTAAATTTATGGTATATAAAAAGCTCCTTATCTTTTATAGAGTAAATATTTAGCCATGTCTCTTCCATATTGCACTTCTGAAATTTTTTTTTTTTATCCAAGTGTAAGACTTTGAACTTTATTTTACTAGATTAGTCCTAATACTTTAGTCCAGGGATTCTTAATCTTTAATGTCATGGACCCCTTTGGCAATTAGGTGAAAACTCTGGAATCCTTCTTGGGATAATGTTTTTAAATGGGTTGCAAAGAAAACCAGTTGTATTAAAAAGTAGTTGTCAAAATGTTTTTTTTTTTTTTTTAAAGTTAAAATCATGAATTCCAGGTTGAATCCCAGGTCTAGTCTATTCAGACCTTTTTGGATGTTGACTAGTATGTTGGGGGTGGGGTGTGGAGGAACGGAAGGGGAGAGAGAAAAAGAGAGAGAGAGAGAGAGAGAGAGAGAGAGAGAGAGAGAGAGAGAGAGAGATGAATATTAAGTATTCTTTTCTTTTCTTTTGCTGAGGTGATTGGGGTTAAGTGACTTGCCCAGGATCATAGGGCACAGGAAGGGCCAGGGTCACAGGAAGTGTTAAGGTGTTAAGTGTCTGAGATTAGATTTGAACTCCTGTCCTTTTGACTTCAAGGCTGGTGCTTCATCCACTGTGCCTCCTACCTGCCTCTCTTTTCATTTTTTGAAAGATAGCACTAAATAAATTATGCAGCAGTTTCTACCACATAATATACATTTTGAATATTGCCTGGGTAAATAGCCTGAGTATTTTTTGAAGACAAATTTGACTAATTATGAAGGAACATATCACAATAAGTAGGCAGACTAGCTAACAATGAATTTCTTTGGGGGCATGGAAATCAAAGAAGCAAGGAAAAATACAAAGAAGCTTCCAGGCTGTTGTAACCACCTTTTGCTTTTGGAATGATACTGGGAGACTTGGTAGACAGTATAACCAGTCACAGTTTTTAGACTAGCAGTGCATTTCATTTTGATAACTGTTACTCTAAATGTCTGGTTCATTGACCAGTGAATATATATCTATCTAAAAAAGCTAAATTTTATCCAGTCTGACAGTTTTATTATAAACTAAACTAGGAAGTAAGGAAACTGCAACTATGTGGGGGCAGGATGACTCACAGGAAATTCTTGGAGAAGCAAAGGAAAGATTTGGTATGGGCATTTTATTGTAAGTCCAAAATCAGCAAAAAACATTACATCATGGAATATTTGTTCATTATGTATTATAGTACTAAAGTTATTTTTAAAAAGATACCATGAGGATAATACCAATTCATTGCCGATGCTGAAGTTGCAGGGAAATTCTTAACATACAATTTGATCCTTGATGACTTTAAAGCAAAGAGTGGGGGAAAAAGTTAACATAGGAAGGATGTAGTGATTAGAATACTAGAATTACATCTAGGAAGTAAACCTGGCTTAAAATTCTACCTCATATACATACCCGTTATGTGATCTCAGCTTCTTCTCAGCCATAAACCTCTGACCCAATATTTCAGGATCCAGTCATAGCAATGGGACCGCATAGTTAAATAAGAAGTATTGAAGATGAAGACTTGTAGATTTGAAAGAAACTTCATGCCTCTATATTATTGTTAAGATTAATATCATAAATACTACAAATTTGTATTATGTAATCTTATCTAGACTTTCACTGTAGCAAGGCATTCCTTTCACACTTCCTTAGTCAATCCATAGTCTTGCTAACACAGGTAGCTTTTCCAAAACTTTCCATTCTTTTTCAACCCTCCAATGCATGGGTCTCCCTGCCACCCTCTCCTTCCCTCAGTTTCATCATTAAAAAAAAAAAATTAGCCATTTCTCTGACAGCTTTTTTTCTCTCCATCTCATCTCAAATCATTAGATATTTTCTAACATTATTACCTCTTTCCCTGCTACTCCATGAAGAGATAAGCCATTTTTCTTACTTTGGCCAAGCCCTTGGACATGCAGAAATGATTCCTGTTCTAGTCCTTCTTCTCTAGTAAATTGTTCCTTCCTTCATTTCTACAGTCTGACCAATCTTGAATCTTTTGCCATTTATGGGCTACTTTCTTACTACCTACAAACAGGCTTATGTCACCTTTATTCCATGTTTTTCTTTTCTTGCCAAAAGGTAGGATTATTTAGGAGAAGTTACAAAATATGAAGTAAAAGGCATCAGAAGTGGTAAATGTGAAATAGAGGTGGGAGAGCAATGGGGTTATCATTATCAAGGAAAGAAATTTGGAAGAATCCATTAAAGGAATATGCTATGAAACCTGGTTATGATATTGACTTGCAGGTTAAATACACAGAGGAATTTAGCATATTAACCAGTTCTATATATAGTAAGGAGAAAAATAGCATTAAAGGGAAGGCACTATGGGGGGGAGGGGAGAGAGAGAAAGAGAGAGAGGGCTTAGTCCTCAAAAGAGTTAACTGCCCCCACTCTCCCATTTTATCCTTAAAACAAATTCATTCTATTTGTCCATCACTGCTAGTTATCCTTTATCTTTCTTTACTTTTGTGGCTATTCTTGAGACCATATGGACTTTATTTCCTTTTTTCTCATTCTCTTCTTAACTCATTATAGTCTGGATTCTAACCTCATCATTCAACCAAAACTTTTCTCTTCAAAGTCACTAAGGATATTAAGCATTGTCAATTTTAAAGACCTTTCTCATTTCTCTTCCTTCTTGACTACTCTATAATCTTTGATACTCAATCTCCCCCTTCTCCTTGATACTCTCTTCTCTCTAAGTTCTTCTACACTATGTGACCACTTCTTGAGCACATTTGCTTCACTGAGCTCACAGCCAGTAATTGTGATTTTCCCCTAAGGTTCTCTCCTAGGTCTCTTCTTCCTCCATACTATTTTATTTGACGACCTCATCAGCTTCCATGGATTTAACTAATGTCTTTTTGCATGTGATTCTTAGATATATTTATTTAGTTCTAATCTGCTTCCTGATCTCCAGTTTCACATTTCTAATTATCTATAGGATGCCTCTCTGTTGCTGTTTGAGAGTACCAGAATCTTCTCAGTCACCCAGACTTGAAACCTAGATACCATTCTTTTGCTCCTTTTCCTATCCAGTCAAAAGCCAAGTCTGCTAATCCAGCCTTTTGTATATTCTTCCTTCTCTTTTTTCACACTGCCACAACCTTGGAATAGGCTCTCATCACTTTATATCTGGATTATTGAAATAGCTTTCTCATTGTTGTCCTTGCCTCAAGTCTTCTCTCCACTTCCTAAAGCACAAACCAGTTTCTGTGGCCATCCCTATTACTACTAATATCAAACAAAATCCTTTTGCTTTTAAAACTCTTTATAACTGGGCACCTACCTATCTTCCCAATATTCTTAAATCTTACTCTCAGGCACCTACCCTGGGGGAATGTGACATTAGCCTCTTTTCTATTTTTCACATAAGAAACTCCATTTTTCAATTGGATATTTTCATTGGATGTCTAGTTTTACAGCTTTCCCCATATCTAGAATTCTCCTCTTCTTTATTTTCATGCCTTGGCCTCTTTCAAATCTCAGCTAAAATCCCACCTTCTGGCAAGAAGTTTTTCTTCTTAATGAATTACTTCTGAGATGATTGTCTCCAGTTCCACATATCTTGTATGTACATAGTTGTTTTCATGTTGTCTTCCATATCAGAATGTGAACTCCTTGAGAGTTGAGATTGTTATTATCCTTTCTTTATATCTCCAGTGCTTAAAAAATGTTTATTTAGATTTGACTTTTTTATGAGAAATTTCAGAGACTGTCATTTTCTTGTCTTAAGTTCTATCTCATAAGGTAATAAATATGAGTCATTGACCATTAGGAGGCACTTATTTGAGGCATTAGGCAATAAGAAGACAGGGAAAAAGATGCAGGACAATGGAGAAGTGAAAGAATGAGTTAGAGTGTAATCAAGAGTGGCATTGATCACAAATGAAGCCATAAGAAGCTGGGGGGCAGAAGACTACTGCAAGAGAAAATGTTTGTAAAAAGACTCTTATTCTGTTTTGCCGAAAACATCCTAATTAATAGAGAAGAGTTAATTTACTCATTGGTTGGCAGAAAAGGTTGATTAGCTAAGAAAGTTCTGTAAGTATAGTTCTACAGCTGATTTGAGGGAAACTAAATCTTGCTCCTGCTAATAAAACTGAGTTTATAACTTTCAGCAGCCTGAGAAAAGATAAAACTCTCAGAGATGCTTGGTTGCCCTATATTAGCCTTTATAATTTGAGAGGGAGAAACAGAAGAGAAAAGAAAGACTTTGCATCTATTTTTCTTTGAACTATGCTTATTGTAGAAAAGGCTTTATTTTGGTAAAAACTGATTGACTTCAGAATCCTGTTTAGTAAAGAGTTTACTGGGCTTTTCTGCATTGACCAGAGCATCAACTTAAGAATCTCTTCTTAAGCTAATGGAATTGTTTGTCACCACATGAATATACTTTTTGCTTTAAAAAAGAATGTAAATACTTTTTTATTGTCCTTTAAGAGCAAGTGTGATATTTAATCAGTGTCCTAGGCCTGAGAGATGCTGGGGCCTACAGAATGCTACATTGCTTGTATGGATGGTCTGATGCTGGTGCCATTCCAGACTACATATTAAAGTTTTGCCTTCAAAACATGATTAATAAAGATCAAAAGCTTATTTATCTCTGCTTCTAATTGCTGAACACATAAGGAAATTTTCTGTAATTAAATTAAGAAAGGAAGACAGGGAAAGAAAAAAAAAGAAAGAGAAAGAAAAGAACTTTGTCTAATAATTTTTTTGTATCTTTCATAATCTTTCAATCAGGCCATCAAAACATTTTTATTAAATGCCTAATATGTATGAGACACCAGGGATACAAGTACAAAGAATGAAACAATTCCTATTTATAATGCTGAGCAAATAATGGTTGTTCATTGAATATTTGTCAATTGAAATTAGTTGCAGAGAATTTCTTTGATATTTGTAGATTTCTGGTTAAATTCTTATATATGGGGAGTTAAAGTTGCAATCACAAGTACTTTTTCTGATATTGTATAATTTATAATATGTGCCAGAAACAGGAAGAAAATATATTTATTTTAATTTTAATTTTCCTTAAAAGCTCTCTCCCCCAAGTGCTCCATTTTACCTGAGTTTATAAGCCCTGCAATGAACCAGAAAATCTGCTATATAGAATTATAGTTCTTTATTCCATATATACACACATAGGAAAGAATATTCTAGGAAAACTCAAATCTTCAGATATGGTAGAGTTGGATGCAAACTATTTTAGTAGTCTCCTATAATATACAATATTGTTTATGGTTGTTTTCCAGACCTAGTTTTTTTTTCATAGAAGTTTTAATTTCTGATTTGGGCTGTTTAATACTGACTGCAGCCATTTTTCTATGAGTACCCAGCACATAATCAATAATAAAATAGTGAATTTCTTGCATTTCACTTAATGAAAAATGAATTATGAAAGAACTCAGGAAATACCATACTAAGTCAGACCATTTAGCCAAATTTTGATTGTGACAGTGACATTAAGGGAAATTTGGTTTTTCTCCATCATATTATCATTAGCATTAAATTCCAGATAGCCTAAGTTTTTTTATCCTTTATTTCCTGTTTTTGGATTTATCAACCATATGTTTACATGAATTTTTCTTAAACCTATTTATATTATCATTCTGTGTTTAAAAACGCAAGTATTTTTAATCAAATTTTAGAAAATAACTAAGTATAGCCAAATTATTCTTTAAGTTAAGGTTTGTAGCAAAAAGATACTTCATAAAACATATAATATTGTCCGAAAAGTGATGCAGAGTGATCATGAGAAAATGGAATTGTTTTCAAATAATTATCATGTATATCTTTTGTTATCCAAATGGATACTAAAAGTTCTATGACAGGATCACATTGGAATAGCAATGGAGTATTTATTTTGTAAGGAGCTGAGCCCTAGTGGAAACTCAAGTTGTTTTAACTTTGTCCTCTTTCACCTAAAACAATTCGTTATTCACTTACAAATGCTGTCATCTCAGTAGCTATTTGATGATAGCCTCTTCAGTACTCTTGACACATAAATAGAGGAAAAATGCTTTTCATGCTACAGCTTTGGAATAATGTAGAGAGCCTTGGTTTCTCATTCTTAAACATTATCAGAGTTGTAATTTAATGCTTTTTAAAAAAGTTTCATTATGAAATTGAAACTTCCTCTTGAATTATAATAACTCTTCATAATGATTTGATTTTGTTATATTTGCTTTTGCTTCAGAAACAACTCAGTCAATTCAGAGACAAAATGTAAATTCTCAATCCCCTATGGGCAAGCATGTCAAAGTTGATTTTGAGTTTATCCTTGCATTTCTCTCCACATTTTCTCAGAGGCAGTATTAAGCAAAAAGAATGACTTATAAAGCACCAAAATCTCTTCCATTTGTATTTTGTTAGAAAGTGTCTTGAAAAACAAGTTTACAAAATATATATTGTGGATGAGTCATATTTTTAATAAGAATATTATGTTAGATTTCTTAATAATTTTTGCTTATTTCTTTCATAGTTGATCATTGTTGCAGTATTTTTATTATATAGTATGTACTAGTTCTACTTACTTCACTTTGCATTAATTCATATAGGTCTGGGGAAGAACTTTTAAATAGATTTTTGTAACATATTAGTCTCTATGTTTCATTAATTTTTTTTGTTATATCTCATTTTTGTGGGGGGTTTTTCAACATTATCTTTAAAATTTTTAATCATTTTCAGTAAATTTTAAACAATATTTCTATGTCTTTATAGCTCAAGAAGTGTATAAAAACTCCAGAAATTCCTTCCAAACACGTTAGAAACTGGGTCCCAAAAGTCTTAGAGCAGCGACGACAAGGTTTGGAAGCCTATTTACAGGTAAGGTGTCTTTTCAACTTTTTATAAATATTGGGAAGCAGGAATTTAAACTCTGAATTATTTACTGTATTCATCAATTCTTAAAGTAAAAGTGTTGTACACACAAAAAAAGTAATTAAAAATAATTTGATTTGGTATTGTTCTGTACTACTTAGAGATGAAAATGAAAACATGAAAAATCTAGCCTTTATATTCCAGAAATGATAATTTTAGAGATCTGAGATAATGTTAGTTGAATTTTGCTTTTAGTGCAGAGGATACAATGATATTTAGATGATCATAAAAGGAAAGAAAGACTTCAATATTTAATCATTTTAATTTTAAATCATCTTCTTAATGAAAAATTTCCTAACATTATTAGGATCCTAATCCTCATATAAAGAAGGAAAAATGTAAATATACATGTGTATTGATTTAAGATATGTAAAGAATTACCCATTTCCAGTCATTGGCAGACTGTGATAGAGTACCAAATATTAGAAAAGAATGAGTGACATGAGTCTTTTTTGTTGTCAGCTTGGCCCACTAAAACTAGTAGAAAGTGGTTACTCACTCTGATGGAATACATGGTGAAATATCCATGCCTTACCAAAGAAAATTATCATAGGAACATAGATTTATAGCTAGTCCATTTGCTTCATTATACAGATTAATATCACAAAGACAAATAAACAGCACAGTTAGGATTAAAATCCGTATCTTCCATCTCCAGAGCCAAAATTTTGAACTTTGAATATTTTTTTTTTTTTGGGGGGGGGAGAGGGATGAAGATCCTGTCTTTTACCTGTATGAAGGACAAATAAGGGGAAACCCATGTAAATACCAGCAAGAAATCCAAACGGAATTACTCACAAAAAATATTTCTTCTCTTCTGTATTCCAGATTGATTCCTATCAATTCCATTCTTTTCTGGCTTAGGGGATTTTTGCTTCACTTCAGGTTATCAGACTCTCACTGTACTCCCTCCTATAAATTGACTTCAGGCTGGCTAATGAGTATGATTGCAGTGATCAAAAAGGTTTGTGATTTCCCAAAGGGGTATTCATCACTTTGTCACTTCATTTCTGAGGCTGAATATATCAGCTTTATTTACCCAAGCAAATTTTTCTTCTAATAGCTTCTGATACAGCTAGTATGAAATTTACCATAAAGTTTTAGCAAACAATGAGAAATTAATAGAGAAGAATGAACTATCTGCTATGGAGAGTGGAACAATTTGTATATTTATGAAGGTTTTAGCAGAGAACTGTTTGCTCTAAACACTTCCCCTCATACAAGAGAGAAGTTGGGACAGCTGCTTCTTTCTTTAATCTAGACTCAGGAGAGAAGGAATGTTATCCCTAAGTGCAGTTCATATCATCTCACCAGATTTGGTCTGATCAGTACTAGATCCATTGGTCACAATTTGTCTAAGTCCATATCACTTGCATTGTTGATTAATCAATGATCTCAATAGCATCAGTGGTAATACCTTTAGAATCTTTGTAGAAGAGGGCATAAGAGCACAAATTCAGAACTCCAGATGTGGAATGTCCACATGGTTTTGAGATGAATAACAAATCTCTCTACCAGGCTTTTCCCAGTGTCTTTTTTTCATTACTTTTCCAGTCCTGCTTCACTCCCACTGTTATATAAGACAAGTGCTGGATTCTGGGGGTGTGTCTTTTATCACTCAAGTAATTTTGATAGGTGGTTACATCAACATTTCCAAAATACTGTTCTTAATTTCAGAAGGACTGACAAAAAGGAAGAAGAAATAATTGCAAATAGTTGAAAAGAAAAGAAAACATACTTTATTTAAGGGCTAAGAACCAGCAATAATTCTTATATAAGAACTTGCCTAAAAATACTTAAGTATATGACATAAGATATGTCAGGGAAATACAAACATGTATTTTATAATTTTCTAATAGCATATGAAATCATAGAACATTAGAGTAACAAGCATGTCAGCAATAGTCTAGCCTTTTCAGTTAAATGTCAGTTCCCCAAGAGTAGATTATTTCATTTTTTATATTTGTATACCCAGTGCCTAGTATATGTCTGGCCCATAGCAAATGCTTAATAAAAGCTTGTTGATCAATTGAATTACATATGAGAAAACTGAGACCCAGAGACATTAAATGAATTGCCCAAGGTTAGTTAATATATGTTTCTCTTAGTGTTAGGATGTAGTTTTTGGTACCAGAATGAAATTGCTGCATTACTTTCTGGAAAATGAGAAAAGGTAGTGTGATAATAATGCCTCATTATAAGATCTGAAATGCAAGCTAATTTGAAAATAATAATCCAATTTCTCATATTGTGTTTTCAATTATAATAAGCAGGATTAAGGATATCAGAATCTTTGGCAAATGGAAACATAGAGGACTTAGAGTCTCAAAAATATCCTCTGTGTTCATGTTCATGAACATGAATTACTTGCAAGTGTAATAGGTTCTATTGGGTTTATTAGAACTGAATGTGAGAGGGATCTGTATGTCACCTCTCATCAAGGAGAATCAACATAATAGAGGACTCATCAAAACTGAGAGAAAAAGAGATTCTTGGTTTCTGGATTCAATAAATTGGAACAAAGAGAGAACTGACCTGTGTCAGAGAAAGGAAACAAAAGAGAATCATTGGCTTGAACACCTGAGAAGAGTGTCTAGGATGGGAAAAATCCCAAGAAAAGATCAGCTCTTTCCCTGACTTCCCTTCCCCACGAGGGCAAGAAGTATCTTTTGCCTCATTTTGTATTCCCACTGCTTAGCACAAGTGCTTGCATCATAGTAGGTACTTGGATGCTTCTTGATTGTCTATCATATAATTTGCTGCTTTATTGCCAAATATTTCCAATAAACTGGATTTTATTTTAACCACAAAGAAATGAAGGATTAGAGAGAAACTCAGAAATTTTTATCTAAAATTATTGATCAGTGGACCTTACAGGTCATTATTTTACCCCCTAAATTTCAAAGGAATTAATTGTTATAACAGAAAATTACATGGTTATAACAGAAAATTACCAAAGGGCAGCCACTGTATTATCTCAGATTCCATGAGAGTTCAGAATAGGGTATTTTATTTTATTTTATTTTTTTTAAGTTTTTATTTAATAATTACTTTATATTGACACTCGTTTCTGTTCCAATTTTTTTTCCCTCCCTCCCTCCACCCCCTCCCCTAGATGGCAAGCAGTCCTTTATATGTTGGATATGTTGCAGTATATCCTAGATACAATATATGTTTGCAGAACCGAACAGTTCTCTTGTTGCATAGGGAGAATTGGATTCAGAAGGTATAAATAACCCGGGAAGAAAAACAAAAATGCAGATAGTTCACATTCGTTTCCCAGTGTTCTTTCTTTTTTTTTTTTTTTTTTATTATTAAATTTTTTTTTTAATAATTACATTATATTTACACTCATTTCTGTTCCGATTTTTTTTTCCCTCCCTCCCTCCACCCCCTCCCCTAGATGGCAAGCAGTCCTCTACATGCTGGATATGTTGCAGTATATCCTAGATACAATATATGTTTGCAGAACCGAACAGTTCTCTTGTTGCATAGGGAGAATTGGATTCAGAAGGTATAAATAATCCGGGAAGAGAAACAAAAATGCAGATAGTTCACATTCGTTTCCCAGTGTTCTTTCTTTGGGTGTAGCTGCTTTTGTCCGTCATTTATCAATTGAAACTCAGGTCTCTTTGTCAAAGAAATCCACTTCCATCAAAATATGTCCTCATACAATATCGTTGTCGAAGTGTATAATGATCTCCTGGTTCTGCTCATTTCACTTAGCATCAGTTCATGTAAGTCTCGCCAGTCCTCTCTGTATTCATCCTGCTGGTCATTTCTTACAGAACAATAATATTCCATAACATTCATATACCCCAATTTGCCCAGCCATTCTCCAATTGATGGGCATCCATTCATTTTCCAGTTTCTAGCCACTACAAACAGGGCTGCTACAAACATTTTGGCACATACAGGTCCCTTTCCCTTCTTTAGTATTTCTTTGGGATATAAGCCCAATAGAAACACTGCTGGATCAAAGGGTATGCACAATTTGATAATTTTTTGGGCATAATTCCAGATTGCTCTCCAGAATGGTTGGATTCGTTCACAACTCCACCAACAATGCAATAGTGTCCCAGTTTTCCCGCATCCCCTCCAACATTCATCATTATTTTTTCCTGTCATCTTAGCCAATCTGACAGGTGTGTAGTGGTATCTCAGAGTTGTCTTAATTTGCATTTCTCTGATCAATAATGATTTGGAACACTCTTTCATATGAGTGGTAATAGTTTCAATTTCATCCTCTGAAAATTGTCTGTTCATATCCTTTGACCATTTATCAATTGGAGAATGGCTTGATTTCTTATAAATTTGAGTCAGTTCTCTATATATTTTGGAAATGAGGCCTTTATCAGAACCTTTAACTGTGAAAATGTTTTCCCAGTTTGTTGCTTCCCTTCTAATCTTGTTTGCATTAGTTTTATTTGTACAAAGGCTTTTTAATTTGATGTAATCGAAATTTTCTATTTTGTGATCAGTAATGGTCTCTAGTTCATCTTTGGTCACAAATTTCTTTCTCCTCCACAAGTCTGAGAGATAAACTATTCTATGTTCCTCTAATTTATTTATAATCTCGTTCTTTATGCCTAGGTCATAGACCCATTTTGATCTTATCTTGGTATATGGTGTTAAGTGTGGGTCCATGCCTAATTTCTGCCATACTAATTTCCAATTATCCCAGCAGTTTTTATCAAATAATGAATTCTTTTCCCAGAAGTTAGGGGCTTTGGGTTTGTCAAACACTAGATTGCTATAGTTGACTATTCTGTCTTGTGAATCTAGCCTTTTCCACTGATCCACTAATCTATTTCTTAGCCAATACCAGATGGTTTTAGTGACTGCTGCTTTATAATATAATTTTAGATCAGGTACAGCTAGGCCACCTTCATTTGATTTTTTTTTCATTAATTCCCTTGAGATTCTCGACTTTTTATTATTCCATATGAATTTTGTTGTTATTTTTTCTAGATCAATAAAATATTTTCTTGGAAGTCTGATTGGTATAGCACTAAATAAATAGATTAGTTTAGGGAGTATTGTCATCTTTATTATGTTTGCTCGGCCGATCCAAGAGCACTTAATATTTTTCCAATTATTTAAGTCTGACTTTATTTGTGTGGAGACTTTTTTATAATTTTGCTCATATAATTCCTGACTTTCCTTTGGTAGATAGATTCCCAAATATTTTATGGTATCAACAGTTATTCTGAATGGAATTTCTCTTTGTATCTCTTGCTGTTGGGTTTTGTTGGTGATGTATAAAAATGCTGAGGATTTATGGGGATTTATTTTGTAGCCAGCTACTTTGCTAAAATTATGAATTATTTCCAATAGCTTTTTAGTAGAATCTCTGGGGTTCTCTAGGTATACCATCATATCATCTGCAAAGAGTGATAGTTTGGTTTCCTCATTGCCTACTCTATAATTCCTTTAATTTCTTTCTCGACTCTTATTGCCGAGGCTAGTGTTTCTAATACGATATTAAATAATAATGGTGATAGTGGGCAACCTTGCTTCACTCCAGATCTTACTGGGAAAGGTTCCAGTTTTTCCCCATTGAGAATAGGGTATTTTAGAGCAGAAGGGCTAAACATGTTACCTATACTTGAACCAAATTAAAATGTAATTGTGAAACATTTTACAAAGTACATTAAAATATAATACAACAATGGTGATGTTAATATATGTTTTTAAAAGTCATTTTGTAGCTCACAGTGCTCCTCAAGTATTGTTTTGTGTTCTTTGTTTCTATTTGAGTTTGGTGCTAGTGTTCTAGAGCCATCCTGAAGACACATACACAGGTTTCCATCATTGTTAATATTGTTTCCACTCAACTTGAAGGCAGAAAATTCCTTTTCTCCTTTGGGATATTACTTCTAAGAAGTAGAAACCCAAAGGAAATATTCAGTGTCAAAATTATAGTTAATTAGTTTTTTAAACCTCTGTGTTAGCCTAAATGAACATGATTTTTAAAAACTGTGCAAATCTAAACTCTAAAACGTATAATAGGGCAAAAATGCCTCAAACAAATTCAGTCAATCAACAATAGATTCTTATAAACTTCATAGGATTTGCAGCTAGAAGAAATTTGATCATCTAGTTGAATGCCTCATTTTACAGTTGAGGAAACTGAGGCCAAGAGAGGAAATTTATTTATTTAAGGTCATACAGGCAGAAGAACTGACCTTTAAAAACTTTTCCTTTCAATGCAGACATATGTGTTTTAAGTTTTTACCCTTGAGCTGCTCTGAACTTTCTTAACTCCTGATCATAATTTTAGCATGTCTGAACATTGAAAAGGCTGAGGAATAATTGTTATTATGAATTTTCACATTTGTAATCAATGATTGTTGGTAAATAATAAGCTATTATTTAATCTTATCTCATATTATCATGGTATTTTGAGTTTCCTGAAGTAGGTCTATTTTACAATTTCAGATAAGGCATGAATGGAGATCAATTGTATTAGTTTGTTTTGATTCCAATAAAAAGCTTATGACAAATGTTATGTTTGCTCTAAATTAGATTTGGGGTATTTGTTTAGTTTATGTGTTTTGTGTTAGGAAAAATAAACTAAACTAACTTTTTCTTTAAAGGTATTGACCGGGTTATTTATACCTTCTGAATTCAATTCTCCCTGTGCAACAAGAAAACTGTTTGGTTCTTCACACATATATTGTATCTAGAATATACTGTAACCCATTCAACATGTAAAGGACTGCTTGCCATCTCGGGGAAGGGATGGAGGAGGGAGGGGAAAAATCGGAACAGAAGTGAATGCAAGGGATAATGCTGTAAAAAATTACCCTGGCATGCGTTCTATCAATAAAAAGTTATTTTTAAAAAATAAAGGTATTGAAAGAACTTCTCGTTCCAGAGAATTGAGGGTAGAGCCATTGACATAGCTTCCTAGTGGCTTAAGCATAAAAAAAGCCAGTGAATGAGGAATCAGGAGTTCTTCCATTAGGCTTCTGGGTAGTGGATTGTGTGTGGTTAACAAAGGGGTAAGAAATCTACATTCTACTGAATCAGTGCTATGTCTATGCTCAGTATTCCTTCTATGATATGTCTATGTAAATATCCTTTTGATGTTAGGTAGGATCTATAGGTCTATTCCTGTACTAGAAATAATATACCAAATTGACTTGAATGAGACCCAGGCTAGACACTGGTGGTGCTTAACAGTATAGAGTTGAAGTAGACGAAGGAAAATGCAGAATAAGTTGAATCCCAACGAAGCCTTTGTTCAGCTAGTGATACTTGTCACATACCATGAAAAAACTTTCCACTGCTTGTGGGCATTCAACAACCAGAGACAGAAATAAATATATTCTGTGTCTATGAAGACCATTGCTCAATTTTTAAATTTGGGATTTGTAATCTCCAGACTTTGCAGTGGTTGTAGATTTGAGCCTGACTTGAAAATTGTAATTTTTTATTATCCCAAAACTCTAGCTAGAACTTTAAAAAGTGCATTGGGGAAGCCTTAGAGAACTGCCACATGTACTAGTTGGAGATTCCTTTTGTAGAGGGCACTGGGAGGGAAATTTGAAAAGACGATGCTTCTTTTTTCTTAGGAATCTGGAAATCTTTCCAGAATTAGGCTCATTAGTTTTAAAAGTTTTAAAAAGGACAGCTTCCAATCTTTCTCCTGTGAATAGTGACTTTGCTCAGCGCAGGTCCCAACCCTAACAGTGGTAGCCCCTGAGACAATACAGGACCTGGTTTTTGAGATTCTCAGGCTCTGGTTTAGGGGACATCTCTTGATTATACCATAGAAGCACATCACTTGGCCAATACTCAGGCACCAGCAATAGCAGCGCCTGCTCTTGTAGCTTACGAGAGGGGGACAGTGCTTGGTATTGATAGAACAGACAGTGTGGGATTCTGCACCACCAGGAGTGATGGGCAATTGACTGCTTAGAAGTCTAGGTCTCAGTGACATGGCCCATATAACAACAAGCACCAGCGTCAATGATTTGGGCCCCAGATAAATGGGCACTGGACTGTATGTTAGCAAATATTGTACCAATGTAAAATTTTTCTTACTGTAATCTGAATGTGATTGGGTCTTTGGGATATCTTTCTGATTCACTATTGCTATGCTGGTGAATACAGAGGCAGAGGGGGTCTTTTAAATAATTTCTTATATAAGTAAAATCATCTTTATTTCAAGGTACCATTTATGAGTGCTTCATCACTGAGTCTGACTCATTATACTGGCCTGAATGTGGCCCAGATTAAATATCATTATACAGATAAATAATTAATTCATTTACCTTTTCCAGTATTTTCTTCCATCCTACCCTCTATTTTTCTATCATAGAGTACCCTATACCTAGCTATATATGGTCCCTATAGATAATAAGACTTTTTTTTTTTAATATACCTATAATTTGATAAAGGGATTGACTGAATGGTGGGTACCTTAGGGAAAGTTCAAACTATCTCTCTTGCCTTTTAGGCTAAGAGTTTTGAAATCCTGAGTTCTCACATTTCTTACTTTGCTTTTTAGAGTAAAAAGAGATTTATAAATATGGTAAAAAAAAAAAAAAGGAAGGATTATAAAATATGGGTAGCATGGACATACTGTAGCTTTGGTATTATGGATGCTGTAAGTATATAGAGACAAACTGTTCTTTGTCCTCATTAAAGACTGCACAGTGTGTTAAATAATATTAATGGCTAGAATTGTCAGTACTTAACAGTACTTTCCTTGAACAAGTGATTTTATTGATCGATACAGACTCGGTGTAACAGGGGCAGATTATTTTACTGATTTTATCGAAATGTTAACTAAGTTTGTTAGTGTATCACATATCTTTAAATAGATCTAGATGATGATGTAGATTAAGAAAAGCAGACTGCCATCCATCTTTTTTGGATCTGGTAATAACTTAAATCCATCATTGCTTGAAGCTGTTTTTAGATTCTTTTACACACACACAGTTCTGGAATGCCTGGTCAAGAGGCTTATCACATTGTTTCATTTGGAATAGGTTTTTCAATCAGGAAAACCCAAATCACTCCTCAGAAATTTGACCCATAGATGTTTCATTGTGATTGGTAAGGACACTTAACAATCAGTAAAATCCTTGAGGACATTCATTGTTCATTTTATTTTGATATCCCCAAGACTTATCATAGTTCATTGCACATAGTAGGTTGTTGATAAATGTTATGATTCTTACAAGATGCTAAGTCAGTGGAATTGATAGAGACAATGGTTGTTCAGTAGGGGTGCTTAACAGTTTTCTAAATGTACTTAGTAATTATTATGAGTTCCACAAGATTCACCCCTTTAAGAGAGCATATATAAGCTAGGAGCCTCAACCAGGATGCACTTTGGGAAGCCCACAAGCCCACTCTCAGAGGCTGAGTCAGATTCATTCCAACTTCCACCTTTGTGCTGACTGGAGACATTTGAAGGAAGAGAAGCTGAAGTTGGCAGAGGCAAAGAACTAGCAGCAGGAACTAAGGAGAGAAAGAGGCCTCTAAGAAAGCTAACCAGGCCCAAGGAAGGAGGAGACAAGACTTAAAAGGAAACAATAAAGGATTTGGACTTTAACAACTGGTTGCATTTGAGGTGATTATTACTTTGAATTGAAATGAAGGCTACTCCCAGAAGCCCCCCAAGAAACCTGCTCCCAGAGAAAACTACATTTTAAAGAAGAGAATGTTACATTTTGGCAACCGAAGGTGGAGCAGACACGATCCTAATCCAGTGGAAAAGTCTCCTCGACCCAGAAATTAGGATGAGTACAACAAGGAAACTTTGTTAAAGAGCTACAATATTATTTCAGCTAAAATGGGACAGATGTTTAGAAAACAGCCTGCTTTTCCTCTTCAAGGAAAATGTTTAGGGAGCATTGTCAGACTTATGAAAAGCCAAGGTTTGATTATAATTTGGGAGCAGATCACTGAACTTTTAGAAACTGTACAGTACACATCTCCTTGGTTCTCTATGGAAAAAAATTGGATCCACGTGAATGGAAATTTGTAGGAGAGCAACTAGGTGAATACTACAATCCCAATCCAAACTCAATTTCCAAAAATACATTTAATACATATAATTTAATACAACTGGCTTTAAGAAATTATATGCATTGAAATAAGAAAAAAGATGAAAGCGTAGGCGGGGGAAGAGACAACTAAACTAGGTGAAAAGGATGAAGAATCAGATAAGAATGGAGTTAAGTACAATTCTGAGTGTGGCACTTCACAACAGGAGCATTTCCTATCCCCTGACCTACTTCTCTCAATCCTTCATGGGTGGAGGAAAGAGGGAGGGGGAGAGGCAGTGACACAAACAGAACCACCTATTAAACAGCCTATGACAAGGTTACAAAAAGGATTGGTTAAGGCAAAAAATGAAGAACAGGATGTATCTCATTTAATACATGCATACCCTGTAATTGAAGAGCTTGACTCTTCGGGTCAAAAAAAGAAGATACACTCCTTTTGATTTGGAAAAAATTAAGGATTTGAAAAAAGGTTGCACTCTTTATGGGGCTATATCATCTTATGTTAAGATGTTACTAATAATTTATCTTATGAAATCCTAACCCCTAGTGATTGGAAATCCATAGTAAAGACATGTTTAGAATCTGGACAAAACTTGTTGTGGCTTTCGGAGTATCATGAATTATATAGGATTCAGGCCCAATGAAATAGGCAAATTGGAGTTAACATACAAATCACTTTTGACCAACTAGCCAGTGAAGGTCAGTATGGAGAGAATTCAGAACAGATTAATTATCCCACAATAGCTTATGAACAGATCGCAGCTGCTGCTATAAAAGTTTGGGGTTCCCTTCCAGGAAAAGATTGAGGGGAAGCCTTCACAAAAATAGAGCAAGGTCCCAATGAACCTTTTGCTGATTTTCTAGGATGTTTGCAGACAGTTGTCTCAAGAACCAATGGAGAAAATGCAGCTACAGAAATAATGACTAGACATCTGACTAAGGAAAATAATAATGAGATTTGCAAAAGAATTATATGGGGACTACATAAAGATTCTCCTTTAGAGGTTATAAGACGCTGTGCCACAGTGGGCACAAATGCTTATTATCCCCAGACTCTGATGAACATGGGAAGACAAGGTCCCTCTTGGCAAAGGACTTCTAGAGAAACTCGTTAATGTTTTCAGTGTGGAAAGATTGGACATCTGAGAGCCCAATGTAGGTATAGAGATAAAGTGACAGGATAGGCGGAGAGAAGACCTAAAACCCCATGTCCAAAATGCCACAAGGGCTTCCACTGGGCCTCAGAATGTAGACTGACCTAGGGAAATGAGAGGCAGGGCCCAGCCCCAAGATATCATACAAAAGACAGGTGGGGCATAATGGCAGTTGAATTTATACCCGGAGAGTCTTTAGAAGGTCAGGACTCTGATGCGATCTATCAGCCAAAAAGCAATCACATGGCAGAAAGGGATTACATGATCAATCAACAGAAAAGCAATCAAATAGCAGAAAGGGATTACAATTGGAAAGAATATAGGCTTTTTAAACCAACAGGGCAGTGTCCAGTGCAAACAGCTCCAATATAATTGCCAGATGATGAGGAGAGATTTAGAAAGTGGTAAATAGAAGGGATTACAGATGAAGAAGGAAACAGATGAGTGGCAATGAACACCTGGAGAGAGACAGAAAAGGAGAAAAACTTCAAAACAAAGGAGAAGATCTAAGAAACATCTGACACTGAAAAAGCATGGCTGATAATGAGACTGTTAAAGAACTTTAAAACCAGCAGGAATCATTGGATTCCGTGAAATGAAAAATTGTTGATAGAGACTCTTGCAGGACTTGAAAACCAGCAGGAATCATTGGGTTCCCTAACACAAAATGAGACTATTGCAGGACTTTAAAGCTTGCGGGAATTATTGGATTCCTGGCACATGAAATAATGGACAAGAGATTCCTTTTGGACTATTTCTAGGAGTTATGGGCATGCATAATTCCTCATGTTGATTCATGTTATTTGTTACATCACTACTAGCCTGTGTTATATTGCTATGTGCTTGTGTAATTTATGTAATTATGTGTAATATCTCCCATATTGATGGATTTATGTATACCTATTTCATATGAGCCCCTTCAGAAACCCACTAATCTGATTTGATTTCCCATTTCCTCTGGTGTTTTCATCTCCCTTCCTGAGATGTCAGGGAGGGGCATGATCACCTTCTTTTTATGGTGTTTTCATTCCTTTTTTGAACAGTCAGGGAAGGCATGATCACCTTCTTTTTGGGGGTTCTCACCTCCTTGAGAAGTCAGGAATGTCATGACCACCTACGTTCTAAATCAAAAGAAAGTGGGAGATGTGATTCTTACAAGGTGCTAAGGCAATGGAATTGATAGAGATAATGGTTGTTCAGCAGGGTGCTTAACAGTTCTCTAAATGTACTTAGTACTTATTAAAAGTTCCACAAGATTCACCCCTTTAAAAGAGCATATATAAGCTAGGAGCCTCAACCAGGATGCACTTTGGGAAGCCCACAAGCCCACTCTCGGAGGCGGAGTCAGATTCATTCCAACTTCCACCTTTGTGCTGGCTGGAGACATTTGGAGGAGGAGAGGCTGAAGCTGGCAGAGGCAAAGAACTAGCAGCAGGAACCAAGGAGAGAGAGAGGCCTCTAAGAAAGCTAACCAGGTCCAAGGAAGGAGACAAGACAAGGAAGGAAACAATAAAGGATTTAGACTTTTAACAGCTGGTTGCATTTGAGGTAATTGTTACTTTGAACTGAAATGAAGGCTGCTCCCAGAAGAACATTATATTTTAAAGAAGAGAATGTTACAGATAAATATTTTTTGAATGGAACTTGTAATGACCGTGTATTTAAAATCAGCCGGAGTCAGGAATTCAGGTTAAGGGAAAAATCTTCAATCTTTATTGAAGTGAAGAGATGAATAAGGATTGCGATAGCAAATATAGGCAAGAAAGATTGTGATAGCAATATGGGCAGCTGTGACAGGAAGCCAGCTAACAGAGGGGGAATCTGAGCTGAAAGGTCGTCGCAATGGCAAAAGCAAGTAGTCTCTCCTCCCCTTCCTTTTCCATTCCCCTGCTTCCACCCACCAAAATTGTCATTTCCTATACAACACATCAGGACTTGAACAAAGATTGGGCGGGGGCCATTCTTTCTCCAAGCTTATATATTAATAGAGTATGGTCCAATTACTATTTAGCCTCATGTGCTTGGGACCTCAGTGCATCATCTCAAGCCTCAGCCCATTACAGGAACTGAATTGGCAACAGAGTTTTAAAGATTGTTTTAAAAGTCATTATTTTAAATTCTTTTCATTAGTGAAGTTGTGATCTATGATTCTTCATTTTGTTCAGTTTCTATATATAATATTTCTTAATTTTGAAAAGAGATTATTCCAAATCTTTCTTTAGAACTTTTTAACATTTCATGCATGTCAGGGGATCATTTGAACTCTTCATTCATTCATCACTCTTGCCTTGTATCTGACCCACTTCTTTTTCTGATCATGATGTCCCATTTGTAATTTCATACACAAAGATCATTAGAAAGATAGTGCAATCTAATCATAATCACTATTTGTCTTTCTATTAATTTTTGGGTCTTCTGCAACTTCTAATCCCAAGAGATTGTGGTATTCCCTAGATAAGACCTAGAGAATCATACAGCATAGTAACTCCTAGAAATTTAAATATAGAGAAATATGCTGCTGCAAGTTTATCCAAATGATTTGCCTTTATCTAATTTTCTTTAAAGGTGATATTCTTTTAAGAAATAAGTTTAGGTGCTGGACACTTTTAAAATTGACTGAATTTAGATATGTAGCCTCAGTTCTTAGCACATTGACTTGTTTAATAAATGCTTGAATAAACTTTCCAAAGCAGGGTATAAAAATCATGAGTCCAGACTAGAACTACCTAGTCCAAATAAACAAAATACTCCACAAACAACCCATGAGCTTAAAAAAAAAGCAATTTGGCTAACTGTTGGAGACTGAGCTTCTGTTTTGGTTATAAGGCCATTTTCTTTATTGTTCTCCTTTATGCATGCACAGAGAAATCCTTTGACAGGAATCTTGTTGAGAGAATAGGTCAGATCTATTGGAAGAGGAGAGTAGTTTTCAGCAATGCCACTTTCTAAGACTTAGGAACAAAAGAGAGAATTTCTATTTTTCCCACCTGTAGCTGTATAAACATATACTCTTGTTAGATATACATACATACATATATGTATATGTGTATTTTGAAGTAGGTCATTGATTTCATCAGGATATGGAGCTCATATGACTTTTCATTCTATGGGAGCTTTTGTATGTGTGTACATGTATATATATATATGATATAGGGAGAGGAGAGGAAAAGGAAGAGGGGACACACACACACACACACACACACACACACACACACACAATGTAAGTAGAATACAATGAGTTGGAATTCACCTAGATTAGATTCTCTCTGTAAGGTTTTCTAGTTGCATGGGCTCCTATCCCCAGGATTTGGGTAATCTTATCTATCAGGAAAATCCTTCCAACACTGGCCACCTGCTCTACAGGGGTTTATTTCTAAATGAGGAAATAGAGGAAAAATCTTCATCTAATTAATAATTGGTTATTAATATGAGAGAAATAATATTTTTCATCTCTTTTATAGATTTGTAATCTGGATAGGACCTTAGAAATTATCTATCTTAACCACTCATAATTTTTCAAATAAGCAGACTGAGGTTGAGAGATTTTAAGTGAATTGTCCAGGGTCACACAACTTAAGTATCAGAACCAAGAAACAGAAACTGACTCTCTGAAGAAGAAACTTAGAAGTACGAAAATATAACTTTTTTTTTTTTTATTCAGAGGGTCATTAGGGGATGTGAAATATATAGTTCAGTCGAGCAAAGTTTATCCAGTACACTAAACAATTTATAAGTATAGAAGACAGTTAACTTGAGTTCAAAATTTGGTTTGTCAATGCTAATGAAAGTTCTGGGCAGTCATTATGAGTTTTTTTTTTTTTTTTTTTTTTAAATGAAGCAGCATTTTAAACCTTAAAATAACAGTGCCAGCTAATAGCAACAGCAAGAGGATTAAGAGTTGAAATAGATAAGATATGCTTTAACATGTGTAGCATGTATGAGACTGCCTGTCATCTAGGAGAGGGGGTAGAGGGAAGGAAGAGAAAAGTTGGAAAAAAATGATTGTGAAGAGGGGATCCCCGCAATTCTGAAAATCCTCGAAGGAGAAAATCTCCTTCAACTGTGTCTCAATAAGGGACCCTGCCCCGAGGGACAAACAGTTTCACCCTTGTTATTTGGGTGGGGTTGGTTCAGTTCTGAAACTCATTGAATTCAGTTCAAATTCCAGCTCAAGCTGAAACTGGGAGGAGTCAACTTGGGACTCTCTACCCATGGGCCCCCTTCAGCTTGTAGCCAAAGCTCCTACTATAAAAGAGCCAAACTAAAACCTTCTCTTTGCAGAGGTTCCAAACATGCCAGTTCTATGGTTGGCATGCCAAGGGCCTCTGTCCACTGAAATACTCTTTCCAGTGCTATCCTTTCTTTATCCTCACCTATTTCCCTAACGAGACTTTATGCCTCTCTGTCAGGATTTCTAACCTTCCAAACCCCATAATAAACCTCTTTTATCAAACTAGATTTTGGGGTCTGTAAATTCCTTTACAGAGAACCTCTGTGCTGCCAGAAGGGGGTTCCCCAAAGCTCCCTACCCTTGCACGGAATCCCAAGGCATTGCAGGGGAGTCAAACCTCTCCATTTGGTTCCCTGAACCCCAAACCCGCCATAGGCCTTATCCTTTAATTCCCTGACCACCAGAAATCCTAATTTCATTTTGGTTCCTTAAATCTAAACCTCATCAATTGCAGGGGACAATGTTGAAAAATTAAAAAGCTATAATTAAAAAAAAAAGAGTTGAAATAGAAATGATATCTATATCGATATGGTTAGTTATGGTGCTCAAGGAAATCTAAGCCTGGAGTTCTATTTCTATGTAGTCAGTGTAGAGAGTTGCAGTTTCATTTTTTTTTTAACTGCCTTTTTAGCCTTAGCTTGTCATCTCACAGGTGTATATTGTTAGCCACCAAAAAACTGTGTGAAAGAGTATAGATTAATCAGCACAGACTCAACATAATTTCTGCAATTCTCCAAATTCATTCTAATGATTTTTTACATAAATTATTGTTTTCTTTTGTTTCAGGATTTAAAATTAGTTTAAAAGGTAGATCTTCTTGTTGCATAAAGCTTATTTATTACCATATATAGGTGTTTTAGCACCATTCAAAAGTGGCAATATTAGATTTTAATTAGCCTTAATTCTGAAAATTTTAATTTAGGTAATTTTTTTTAATGGATCAGAAGATATAACATGGCAGTGTTAAATTGTATTTCACCAGATTGATAATCATCATTTAATTTTTTAAATTAAATTTCTTGGTATCGACTACTTAACTTAATGTTTCTCCATTTTGTCTGGATTGCTATTGTATTAAGATTATTTTCTGAAATATGTAATTGAGTTCTCCAAAGATAGCAGCTGGCTTGCTAAAATGGCAAGTTTTTCTTCTTCATCTAATACACTCTTTTTGATCTACAAGTGAAATAAAAAGTGTACAAAGTAAACAGGACAGGAATGAGAACTGGAACCTTAATTTCATTAAACACTTTGTAACTGGTAAAGATTAATGTATGTATCTCTTGTTAATTCTTTCCAATTACTTAGTTCATATAAATTCCCAAGCCTCGTTAATTATGCTGAAGTCAAAGTGGTAATTTTTAACAGTATTTCCACAACAAGGGAATTTTACTGGTGTAACCTTGCCCTCTCATAGAAACTCTCAACAGATTAGGCCCTCTGACTGGAGTCCATTCATTTTCTGCACAAGCCTAATTGCTGCCGACTAGCTGCCACAGGTACCTTGGATATTGTACGTTTAAGGAATACAGGTACTTCTGAGAACAAATAAGGAAAGATTAATTGTTTGTTTGTTTCATCCCAAGAGAAATGTGGGTGCTTAATCAAGAAAAATAATTTCTTCTGTTGATTTGGCTTATTTGGAGAAAGGATAATTGTGTAAAGGGAGGTGCAAAATGATGCATTTTATAAGAAATATTGCTGTTTACCTGCACGAAGCAAGAATACAGTGAAATAAATGTAGGACATTGAAGAAATTGATGAGGATAGCTCACATTTCTCATAGTAAGTAATCTGGCTGTTGGGCTTTTATTTGTACCAATAGTTCTGGGTAGTATTGTCATTTGTTTTGTCTGCTTCTTCAGAAATCTAATCAAGGAGACAATAGTGTAAAAAAACAACACCACTTTTCCAAATTGTTCTTAATTGCTAGAGCACAAAGTGAGCTAAATGCTGTGATGTTTCCAATTAAAGAACCTGTTTCAAGCAAGTACCATTAAATCTATCTTTCCCAATCTGATAAATAAGCTATCAAAGACTGGAACAGATTAATTGAAAGCAATTAGTTTCAGGCTTCTTATAATAGTGAAAGTAAATCAACATTGTTAATGTTAATTTTGCATGAAACAAAGTTGTGAACATTTTTGATTTAACTAAGCTACTCTAGTTAAAAAGAATAGAATTTTCTTGCTTAATCGTTAATTTTAAAATAATATCTAATGCTAATGATATTTTATTTTCAAAATCATGTCATTCAAAACACATTTGACAAAAAATTTGTTTATATATGAAAGCTGATAATGATTTCAAAATGGAAGGTTATAGTATATTTGATTAGATAAATGAAATTGATTTGAAAGAAAGTAACATTTTCATCTCTTCTGAGAGCACATGGAAATAGATTTGAAGGTTTGACTTCATATTGTGTAAGATCTGGGCTGCTTTTAGTTTTATATTTTGCCTTTACTTTCTTTTTTATACTTTTCCCCAAACATTTAAGCAACCATTTCCCAAAACAGCTAATCAAGGTTACTAATTAAAAATTATTATTACTGAATCACCTTCTACATTAGTAATGACCAGAAAATAGTGCATTTTCATGTATAATCTTTTATTATCAACATTGTTATGATTGACCTGAAGTTATTGTTGGTTTATTGTTGGGTTATCTATGTTATACTAGTCAATGTGAATATTGCTCCTTTGGCTCTCTCCACCCTCTCCCTATCCCCCAACTCTACAATATGACATATAAGTCTTAATACATTTTTCTGAATTTTTTTAGTCATTATTCCATACTACTCAATAATATTCCATTATATTCACATACCACAGTTTGTTTATCCATTCCCCAATCATTGGGCATATATTTTGTGTTTAACTTTTTATTATTACAAATAATGCTCTCGTGACTGTGTTTTTTATATGTCTTTTCTTTCCATAATTACTCTCCTTAACCCAGGAGTGGGACCTTTGGAGCAAAAGTTGTAAACAGTTTAATAAGGTTTTTTTTTTGCATATTTCCAGATTTTTTTCCCCTGAGGCAATTGGGGTTAAGTGACTTGCCCACCATCACACAGCTAGAAAGTCTGAGATCAGATTTGAATTCAGGCCCTTCTGAGTTCAGAGCCGGTGTTCTATCCACTGCACCATCTACCTGCCCCTCTAGATTATTTTTTAAACAATTAGTGTATGTTTTTTACTACATTCTTTCAAACATCAAATTTTCCTTTCTTTTTACCAACTTTGATAATGTATAGGTTAATTTCTACTTCTGTGGTTATTAGTGAATTTGAACAGCACATCAAATTATTTTAACAAATAAATCATTTCTTTTCCTGATAACTACTCCTGTCTTTTTCAACTATGTCTTAATTAGTATAATAACTCTTAATCCTACTATTTTTGTCAGTTGTCTATAGATTTTTGGATGTTAGACTTTTTAGTTATTTTGAGTACTTTTTTTTTTCCAATCTTAATCTTTTCTTCTAACTATAGCTGCATTGACTTTGTGTAAAAAGTTTCAAATTTTGTAAAATTAAGATTATTTTATCTTTTATATTTGTAGTTATCTCATCTAGTTATGAATTCAGCTTTAACTATAACTGTGAAAAATGTAGTTTCCCATTCCTCATCATTCTTTTATGATATGGCTCTTCATATGTAAATCATTTATCTATCTGGATTTTATCACAGAATAAAATGTTGATTTGAATCTGTTTCTCACCAAACTACTTTCCAGTTCCCCCCACAATTCTTGTAGAAGAAAGAGTTTCTTCCTGAAGAGTTAGTGTTTTGAAGTTTATTTTATATATACTCATTGTTTGTTTCTATATATTGCTTATCTAATCTAATCTATTAATTTACTTTTTAATTTTAATGAAATACCAGGTAGTTTTAATAACTACTTATTTTTAATAATTTAAGTTTTTATATCCCAAACCTCTTAAAGGCTTACTTCCTTTGATATCTTCTACCCGAACTCCTCCATGTGAATTTTGCTACTATTTTGTCAAATAATATAAAATATCATCTTTGCAGTTTCATTGATAGGCTGATAAATCTATGAGTTACCTTGCACAGTATGGTGAATTTTCTTCTTTTATTTATAATTATATTTCTATAAGTTTTTTTGCCTTTTGAAAAATTACCTTCTAAATACAGAATGCATTTTGTGATTATTTAAAATGGGATTTCTTTTTAGATGTCTTTCTAATTTATTTGTTAATAATTTTCTTAAATGTTGGTCTATTTTCCTGAAATTTTTTTATCTCAATTTTTTGTTTATTTTCTAAAGTTTCTAAGTAAACTATATTGTTGTTCACAAGTAGAGAGAATTTTTCTAATGTATAAAATATAATGGAAACCATGGGCATCTTTTCTCCCAACTTATCCAGTTGGGATACCAAATTTCTTATTACCAGGACCTCATATAAAGGAAAAGCTATTATGCCCAAGCCCAATCTTCTTTTCTTTCATAACATCTGAAAGAAAATTTCAGTTCACAGAATTCTTGAGAGTGATATCCCCAATCAAAATGTGTTACATTTCCATCTTTAACCTTCTGATTCCAGTGATGTTGAATTTCCAGCTGCCTAAATGAAAACTATTCCCCTCCTCTACCACAATTTTCTGTTCTCTCATCTCCATCTACTCAGCTCTCCTGCTCTCATTCCCATTCTAGCCCTCTGCCTCCATTGTGCTTCCATTGTGCTTTCTGGTATTCCCCACTTTATTTTAAATAAATTTTCCTTCACCTTAGATGTCTACCTCTCATTCTTCTTCCATCTTTAGGCACTCATAGGTGTAGTGTTCTCTTCTTTTCTAAAATATGATCGTTCTCTGGGAACAGGTTTCTTGGGGAGCTTCTGGAGGCAGCCTTAGTTTCAGTTCCAAGTAATAATCCCCTCAAATGCAGCCAGCTGTTAAAAGTTCAAATCTTGTATTGTCTCCTTCAAAATAGCCTGGTTAGCTTTCTTAGAGGCCTCTCTGCTTCCTTGGTTCCAAGAGCTCTTGCAGCTTGTCCTTTGCCTCTGCCAGCTCCAGCCTCCAGCTTTCTCTCTGAATCTTGGTTCTCAATCTCCCGACTGAATTCTGGCTCTGTCAATCTCCCCAACTGACTCCTCCACTGACTCCTGACTGAGGCTCTAAGAGTTTCTTATATGTGATCTCTTAAAAGTGTAAACCCAAAGGTTGACTCCTCCTCCGAGAGTGGGACTGTGGGAGGTATAACTTGTGAATCTCCCAGACTTGTGAACTCTAACATGTGCGCTAATGTGTGAACTCTCAAAGGTGTAAACTTAAGCATTGTTTCAATCAATTTCAGTGAGTTAACACTTTGTAAGGATTGTAACACATAGGAATGTTCTTCCTCCAGGAAATACCACAATCTTGACCTTTCTGATATTGATTGTACCTCTGGCAGTGCTTTAGTTATGGTTTTAGTTATCTAACTCTGCTATCCCAAAATTTGCCTAGTGTTGGAAAGAGAATTTACATGTTCCTTGTTCCCCGTTGACATTAACAAACCACTCCTCTGCCAATTTCAACTTCAACTTTTTCTTTGAGGTCCAGATATATCATCCAATCTAGATCCTATTGATAGTTATCGAAAGACTCGTAAGACATTCTTTCTCTTTGCTCAAGGAATTTAGTACATTGTTTACAGTTTTTCTCTTATTCTAGGGAATTTAACATTTTAGCAACAAAGACATTTTTTAACCTCTCCCAACTGACTCTTTCTCAGTATCCACAGTTAGTCCAAACTTTTTTTTTTTTAACTCATGCCTTTCAAATGCACCTTTAATTCCTCTGTCATCAGAGAATTCCCCTTTTTACTGAGATAAAAAAAGTCCTTCTTCATAAACCGTCTATCTCAAAACCCTTCTACATCGTCCCCCATTTTCTTATCCTTCACTCCAGTTTCTAATAAAGTATATTTTTCTTTCAGGTTCACCCTCCTTTGTACCATTGATTCCACTGCCTTCTTTCTGTCTTTTCCAGTAAGTTCAACCTACTGATTTAGTAGGTTGAAGGAAACAATCTCCTTTTCCTCTCTTACATTTTATTTCTCTTGAACTTATTTCATTCCTTCTGTGTCTGTGTATAAACATGCATTGCTCTTCTTCATCTTTGAAAATTTTTCATTTGATTCTACCACCCCTACTTTTTCTACTTTCACTTCTCAACACCTTGCAATTTGGCATTTGACCAATTGCAACATCTTTGTCTAGTTTTAGTAATGATCTTTAAGTTGCCAAATGGCTCTTTCTCAGTCTTCATTGATTTCTCTATAGTAATTATTTATTTTCCTATATATTTACTCTTTGCTGGTTTTTTTTTTTTTTTTTTTTTTTTTTGTGACAGTGCTCTCTTGGTTCTCTGGTCTTACTGCTCTTTCTCAGTCTCCTTTCCTGAATCATTATCCATCTCGACCCCTAACTATTCATATGCTGTCGAGGCTCTGTCCTGAATCTTCTTCTCTTCTCTTTCTATATTCTTTTGGTGATCTCATGAGTTCCCCTGGGTACAATAATCTATCTATAGATAACCGTATATATTTTTCTCTATGCAGATGTTCTTTCTCCTGCCATCATAATATGCTTTTAGCATTCCTAACTGAATATCTTATAGACATCTAAAAATCAGTATTTCTAAAAATATTATCTCATCTTTCTCTCCAAATCAACCCTTCTTCCTTCTGAGCACCACTATCCTTCTAGAAATCCAGAGTCATAATTTTAGGGCCATTCTTGATTCAACATTTTCAGTGTTTATTTTTTAGATTCTCTTTATCAATTTCCAAATTTTTTCCATTCCATTTTCCATTCGCTTCACAGCATCTCTTGCACCTGCCCCCTTTTCTTTCTCCATTCTCTTAGTTAATAACCAAGTTAGATTTTCATGACCTCTTGTCTGGACTATTATAATAGATTTTTCTTTTTATTTCTCCTCAAGCCTTCCTTTTCCTTTCACATTTTGTATTCATATTTCACCAAAAAAATTTATTCACTGAAAACTCTCTTCTCCCCTCCTCTTTTTTTATACCACTAAGATATCTTCTCTCATTATTTCCTTCATTTCTGTCTCTGATAAAGAGGTAGCTCTTCAACCTCTTCTGCATTGCCTTGTAGTAGATTTTTAAAATTTTTTTTCAGCAGAACAATCAATATATTTATATCTAACTAAATATCTGTATGCACTCTTGATCTTATTCACCCTTGTTTTCTCTAGCATATTATTCTCACTTTCATCCCCAATTTTTCTCTTATGCTCTGATTTTTTTCCTGTCTACTGGCTCTTTCCATGGTTCTTATAAGCATACCCATATCTCTTGTGTCCTTTGAAAAAATGCAAAAACAAAAAACCAAAGTCCCTCTACTTTTCATTCTAGTGGTACAACAGATAGGGCTTGGAGTTAGGATGCCCTGAGTTCAAATCTAGACTCTGACCCTATTAGCTATGACCCTGGACAAATTATTTAACCTTTGTTTGCCTCAGTTTCATCAACTGTAAAAGGGGGATAATAATAGTACCTACCTCACAGGATTATTGTAAGAATTAAAATGATGTAATATTTGTAAAATATTTAGCATATCACTTTGCAAATACTTGGCACTTATTAAAGGCTTATTTTTGTTCCTTCTTTTCCCTTATATTGTTAAGTTATCTTTTAAAAAAGCAACACTTTTTTTCTTGCTTTGCTTGTAATAGTCTAATATGTGTTCTTTCTTATAGACTTGTTTCTTCAGCAACAATTAACCTACATTAGATATCCTAGGGAGTAGGGGTCCTGGCATGTTTTCACAGTGAACTGAACTCCAGGATGTATACTTGTCATGTTACTTAAGTTACTGGCAAAAAATAACTCTTTCATTGCAGCAAAAGAGGTTTTTCCCTCCTAATTAACAACTACATCATCATATACATGCCTTTCCAAGTCTGATATCCAACCCCCATAAGTCATGTCTATGAAGAATCAGTGCCTTTTAGGAAGAGGGTTCCATGGTTTGTTGGTTTCTGGGATCTAAGCTCTGGGAAGATTTACCTCATAAGAATGATCTTCTCTGGTCCATTCTAATTCCTTTTCCAGCAAATAATCTACTTCCCAGAGAAATATATTAGGTACCTTCCATTTGACAAGCTTCTTTTCTGAGATGGTTCAGACATTTATTTTCCACAAAACATTTGGAGGACCAAGTACATGCCATTATTGGGAGGAAAACCAAGAATTCTTTACCTAAGATCCATTGACCCCTATGATCTGTAGAAATATTTCAGAGGCTCCAGGAATGTGGATGAGAAAAAATTATATCTTTATTTTTACTAACTTCTAAATGCAATTTAACATTACCTTCAGTTCTGATTTTTTTTTATTTATTCTGAGAAGTATTCCATAGCACCTGATCATGACATAAAAAAAGATTGAACCCTATTCCAAACCTAATTTCTGCTAAACTAGTCTTCATTTTTTCCAGCATTTTTGAGTACAACAATGACCATAATAGTTGAATGGTTTTATCAAACACTATGATACTATTGTCATTTAACTAACTTGTTTCAGTGACTTCTAATTTTAATAAATTATCATATAGGTTTTTTATTATTATTATAACTTTTTATTGACAGAATCCATACCTGGGTAATTTTTTTTTACAACATTATCCCTTGCACTCACTTCTGTTCCGATTTTTCCCCACCCTCCCCTCACCCCCTCCCCCAGATGGCAAGCAGTCCTATACAAGTTAAATATGTCACAGTGTATCCTAGATACAATATATGTGTGCAAAACCGAACAGTTCTCTTGTTGCACAGGAAGAATTGGATTCAGAAGGTAAAAATAACCTGGGAAGAAAAACAAAAATGCAAGCAGTTAACATTCATTTCCCAGTGTTGTTTCTTTGGGTTAGCTGCTTCTGTCCATCCTTGATCAATTGAAACTGAGATAGAGCTCTTCAGAATACATCCTCATACAGTATCGTTATTGAGGTATATAAATCATCATATCGTTTTGTTGAGTGTACTGCTTTGCAGTATAGGTTGAAACTGAGAACTGGTAGACCCATCTTCATTCCCACTTTTTTCTGTTATTCCTTTGATAATTCTTAATCTTTTATCTGGTTTGTATGGTTTTATTTAGATTAATTTAGATGGAATTGTTATTTTTTCTTATACTATCTTATACCTATCACAAGAAATTAATATCTTTCTAATTATTTAGGTCTTTTTTGGGGGGTATTCTTTTGCAGAATAAGTGATCTAATCTACAAAACCTTACAAAACACCCTTCTCTTGTACCACATATATAAATTGCCCCCTTACCTTCTACCAATTTTGGGGAAATTCTAAGGATATCTGTTTTTACCCCCTTCATAGACTAGATCTTCTTTTACAATTCATATCTGGTTCTTTCCTTCTGTTATTTTTATACTACTCTCTCACAGCTCCTATTTTGTTAAGTGACTAGAAAGTGCTCTTCCTTTTGGGTTCATCTCTAGATTGGGTGATTCTCCTTTATCCTTTATTTTACTTTTCTCCATTAGTACTACTTCTCAGTATCTTAAACCTCTCAAAAATATGTTGATTTACTCAATGAAGATTTAGTCCATCTAATATGTTAATTCATCTATTCCTTGTTACTTTTCTTTAGGTTCTTTTTGCTCAATTATATCTCTCTCTTATTAATTCTTCTGTGAAGTTTGTTTCCTTTTTCTTTAAATAATAAGTTGTAAATGAGAGAATTTATTTCATTATTTTCTTGATGCTCATTTACCTTTCTTATTTTTCTTTTGAGTACTTGTAAATTGACTGTTATATTCACCTCTGTTTTGTTTTGTTTTGTTTTTTCCCCCCAGAAATTCTTGAAATGTCTTTCTTTTTTTTTGAAGATCCAACTTGATGATGATGAGGTTGAGATTTTTAGGCTATGTTGTAGGTTTCAGCTAAAACTACTTTGCTTTTTTGTACTATACTATTCCAATCTCTTTTCTAATTTTTCATGTCCAAAAAGTAATACTGGGTTATTCAGTTTGGCATTTTTTTTTAATTACTGAAAGTCTCTTTCTTGAATGTTTGCAAGATTTATTATTTGTAATTGTAATTGTGAAATGTAAACATTATGTGCTTTGGAGTTACTCAATTATTTATTTTATTTTTCTTGGGGGTGGGTGAATTCCTGGCATCATTACATGGATTTCTGTTGGAATCCTTACTAACTGCTAACTAATTAGAGTTGATCTAATCTTACAAGAAGATTTTGGCCAGAACCTGAAACAAGGTACTAAGTAGAACTAATTAATACAAGGCTTGTGTTCACACCTTACTCATTGAAGTCCACAAGTATGCTAGCTTCACAAAGTACACTTTCTAACTTCAAGGGAGTCCACATCTCCCTTAAAGCTCGTTGGGCCAGAGAGCACTATGGGAGAAAACCCATAATCCCATTCTCTCAGAAGAGTCAGATAAAAGGCCAGCGATGAGGGATCTATGGCAGAATACATTTTTCCTCTTGGCTGGCTGTTGGCAGATGAAGAGTTTACAGAGGAAGAAGCTACGAGACGAGGGTTCAGCGGACAACCAGATTCATCTTCATCTCACACCACTATAGTTGGTGGCTGGGCTCCCCAGAAGGAGTCAAGAGAGACATTCCATCTCTGTGTTGGTTGGAGGCTGAAGAAAGCAGAGGCAGAGGCTGAAGGACAGAACCTTTGGATTTGGAGACATCCGAAGGGCTCTAAGCCTCTAAACTGGCTGTGCTTTGAGAAGAACAAGAACTCCAACATTTGAACTCTAACAGATTTCAACAATTATTGCTTTATGTTTGCATTCAGAAATCTGGGGCATATTACATGGTTTATTTCTTGCCAGATGATATTAAAATTTTTTTATATATCGTGTTTTTCTGAGAGATGTAACCCTTAAATCACCTCCTTCTCACTCATTTTCAAAATCAGTTAATTAGGTCTTATAGAATTCATATGTTCTCTTAAGGTTGTTGCCTTTTGCTTCTTTTCCGTCACTTTTTTTTTTCTCTATATCATGTCTTCCAAATCTATCATCTTTTTCAGAGTGTTTTTTTAGATAGGTTCTCTATTGTAGTCTACATTGAGAGTTTTGATTCTTCATGTAATTTCTTCCCTAATATGTTTTTAAACAGTTTTATTTATTTTTTTAACTATTCTGGATTTCTTTATCAGGAATTTTTTGCTTTATTTTCTTTCATGCTATAATTCTTATTCATTGTATTCTCTTTCCCTTTGCTTTTTTGCTCATTTTTCCTTTTTTCATTGTTTATTTTTCTGTTATGTTAGCTATGAGGAACAGTGTGAAAGAGTTCCAGGCCTGGAGTTGGGAAGATCTGAATTCAGATGATTTAGATACTTACTAGCAGCATGACCCTGGGCAAGTCACCTATCTTCTGTTTGCCTCATCCCTACCCAGGGTTGTTGTGAGGATCAAATGGGATTAATTGTAAAGCACTTAGCACAGTGCCTGACACTTGGTGAATACCATATAATGCTAAACGGCTTTTTGATGATGCTGATGATTAGTTTGAGGTGCTTTTATACTCGGGCTTTCTTTCTTGTATTTGTATTCTCCTTTGTATTCCCAGTAGCTTATCTCTGATTTTCTTTTTTTTTTTTTTTTTTTTTTTTTTGCCTCATTTCTTGACTGCTATTCTTCCACTGTTGCCTAGATTTCAGTGACTAAACATTGTCAGCTTCTTCAAGGAGGCCTGCGTTTGTTCTCTTTTCAGAATAAACTCTACAGAGGGAAGACTGATGCTGCTGAATTTTTCAGTCAGGTTTTCCTTGGGATATCTCTCTGTTCTCTGTATCTTCCATTTTCTTTAGTTTCTCTCCTTTTGTTTGTGTAGTTGTACAGAATCAGTGTATGTCACCTCTTGTGGAGTTTAGAATAAAGAACTCAGACTGGCTAGAGACTTCCATTGCCATCCCAGAGCCAAACTGAGAACAATAAGCATGCCAGGCTGTTAGCATTTAATTTGCCCCATCTGCATTGTATGCAGAATTGGGGACTGTATTGGGGCATCTGTGAGCATAGTTCTAATTTGTTCTCCCGAATGGTTGGATCAGTTTACATCTCTACCAACAGTGCATTATAGTCTCAATTTTCCCACATCCTCTAAAACATTTACCATTTTTTGTTTCCTGTTCTTTTAACCAATCTGATATATATGAGAAATTGGGTTTTTCTCCGAGACTTGCTATAAAGATTGTTCCCTAGCTTTCTGCTTTCCTTGTAATCTTGGTTGTGATTGTTTTGTTTGTGCAAAAACTCTTTAATTTAATGGAATTAAAGTTATCCATTGTGCATCTTGTAATGCATTGGTATGTGAGATATTGATCTATACCTAATTTCAGCCACATTATTTTCTAATTTTCCCAGTAATTTTGATTATACAATGAGTTCTTATCCCAGAAACTGGGGTCTTATGTGTTTATTAAACATTAAGTTTCTGTGATAATTCACTACTCTCTGCCTTGCCTAATCTTTTGCACTGATCCACCACTCAACTTCTTAGCCAATACAAGATAGTTTTGATTGTTGCAACTTTATAATATTTGTTGAGATCTGATATTGCTTAAGCCCCCTTCCTTTGCATTTTTTTCATTAATTCCCTTGATATTCTTGACTTTTCTTTCAGATGAATTTGGTAATTATCTTTTCTAACTCTATAAAATAAACTTGGTAATTTGATTGGTGTGGCACTGAATAAGTAAATTAATTTAGTCAGAATTGTCATTTTTATTATATTGGCTCAACCCACCCATGAGTAATTTTTATTTTTCCAGTTGTTTGTATCTGTCTTTAGTTGTGGAAAAATTATTTTGTAATTGTTTTATATAGTTTCTGAATTTTTCTTGGCAGATAGACTCAAGATTTTATAGTATCTACAATTATTTTATTTCTCTTTTTATCTCTCACTTTATCTTTGTTGGTAGTATATAGAAATGTTTTTCCAATGAGATATTTCACATTGTTTTTATTTTTTCATTCTTTTAGTTTTGTTAGATTATTTCTTGATTCTTTGTAAAGTAATTAGCTTCCATTTGCTCAGTTCTAATTTGTAAGGAATTATTTTCGTGAGTCAATTTTGCTTTTTAAGGCATTCTTATTAGCTTTTTGTATATTTTGCATCATTCTCAACTTCTCTTTACAATTTTTGCCTTTCTCTCTTTTACTTGATTTTCAAAATCCCTTTTGAGCTTTTCCATGGGCTGAGACCAGTTCTTATTTTTATTGGAGGTTTTGGATGTAGGAGCTTTGACTTTGTTGTCTTCTGAGTGTGTTTTCATCTTCCTTTTCACCATAGTAATTTTCTTTGGTTGGAATATCTTCTTCCAAGAATAAATGTGTTTGAGTGATCACAAGCACTCTTTTTCTGCCCTGGAACTATTAAGAGAGTCCCCTTCCATTGTGGCTATAAGTTCTAATGTGCTCAAGTAACAGAGTCCTTCCTCAGTGCTATTAAAGAGACCTTCTGACTTGCTGTTCAATCCTCTTACTGTCCCTGGGCTAAGACCTCCAGAAGCTGCCACATCTGCTGCTGCTGCTGTTATCCTTGCTGATTGTTTCCCAATGCCCTTTCCCCATAGTGAGACTAGTTTTTCCTGCTGATTTTCCAAGTTGTCTTTGGTCTGGCCAGGGTGAGAGGTCTGAAATCTGCTGTTGCAGCCTGTGCTGGGGCTGTATGCTGGATTCCCATCCTGGTGCAGCAGACCTTTCCTACTAACTTTCTAAATTGTCTTTGGCTGGAAAATTATTCCACTCTGTTTTTTTGTCTGTTCTGACAATCTAAAATTGTTTAGGGACATAATTTAAAGGTATTTAGAGAAGTTTGGGGGAGAGCTCGGGTGAGTCTCTGCCTTTACTCCACAACCTTGGCCTCTAGAAGTTTTAAAATTGATTGTCTAGGATTCTTTAAGTATAACATCAAATCATTTGCAAAGAGTGATAGTTTTGTTTCCTCATTGCCTATTCTTAATTCCTTCAATTTCTTTTTCTTCTCTTATTTCTAAAGCTAAAATTTCTAATGCAATATTGAATAATAGCGATAATATTAGGCATCCTTGCTTCATCTCTGATTTTATTCTGAAGGCTTATAGCTTATCCCCATTATAGACAATACTTGCTATCTGTTTTAAATAGATACTACTGATCATTTTAAGAAAAGTTCCATTTATTTCTCTTCTCTCTAGTGCTTTTTAATAGGAGTGGTTCTGGAATAAGTACTGTATATCCTTTGTCTTAACAGTACCTATAAACATTTTAGATTCATGATCTATATAAAGTCTGAAATTCTCCTTTCTAATCATGACCTCTTCTTTCATCTTTCCTACCTCACTTTTCCTAAACTTATCCATTGTTCTCAATGATCTTTGATTATTCCACTTCTCTAGATGCTATCATTTCATTACTGCTGTTCTGGCCTCAGTTTCCTACATGCAGAGCCTTGACACTATAATTGATTTATTAAGCTATCTCCTATCCTCTGCTTTTCCTTTTTTATTCACTTGTCAGTCATGCCTTACCAAATTCCAGTCTTGATTTAAATTTTTTCTTCACTCCCATTTAGATACTGATAAAATTTCGTCATGAAAATCATAGGAATAGAGATTGTTAATTGTGGAAGAGACCTTAGTGCAATTCCATCACTTTACAGATAAAGAAACTGATGTACCCACAATCAGTTCTTTAATTATCATGACAAAGCCTTCATTGTAGTTAGGCAACACTTTATTCTTTCGTGATTGACTCTACACTATCTTTGGTGCCTATTCTAAACTTCTCTCCCTAAGTCCCTTAGGACACCAATTTCTTTCTCACTTCTTCTTCCCTTTCAGTGAGAAAATTCAGAGAGAAATTCTATGTTATTAAAAGCTAGAAGCTGTCCATAACAAGTTCTCTCTTATTCCTAACTCCACACCTCAAAGTCCCTCTAATAATCCCATGTTTTCTTCTGTGGCCCATTTTCTGAAGAATAGACTTCTTTTTCCAAGTCCAACCTTTTCCCTTTCATTCTTGTTCCTGTTCCTTCCCAACTCCTCTATAATAATACTTTCACTTAGGTATAAAATTCTTAATTCCAAATACAGCTCCGTGTCCCACTCTTGCTTAGAAATCTTCAGCAGCTCCCTGTTGCCTCTAAGTTAAAGCACATAATTCTTATCTACAATATAATTCCTTCACAATTCAGCTTCCTTCTACTTCATATCATTTTTCTTCACATATGCGAAATTGGTCTACAGTTTGTTCCATATACTAAACATGCCAGTTCTCCCATTATTGTGCTTATGTCAAAATTGTCCCTCATCTCTGAAATGTACTCTTTATCACTTCTGAAAATTCCTGGCTTCTTAATATGGCTCAAGTTAGTTACTTTTCCCCTCACAAAGCCTTTTTGGACTTCTAGTAATAATTAGCATTTTTTTCCTCCTGAACTTATTTTGCATTTACTAAGCATACTTGTTGTATCCTCCAGATCTTTGAATGTCAAAATTTCTGTTTTATTCTGTTCAATAGGATCTAACTTTGCACAGTGATAATTAATAAAGGTTGATTTCATTTAAATTTGAATTCTAGTTGCTTTGCTCTGGAGGCATTTTAGCTTTTCAGTGACCTTCCTGAAATGTGATGCCCATTAGAATCAAAATTAAAATTCTCAAGTTATGGTCTAATCATAATGTAGCACAAATAGCTTGTAGATACTAAGGTTGTTTCTACTCCAAGTTGAGAGAGACCTGAACCTTCTTCATTCACTGAGGTCATTCTGACTATAGTTGTCCCAGACCATTTGATTAGCATATACCCTGCTGCCACTGTCATATCCCAGACCTTGAAGGGATATGGATAGTGAAAGAGGAACTGGCAAGTTTCCCGACAGCTATAGAAGCTGCCCAAACAGAGCATCCTTTGCACAAAACAGAGCCAGGATAAAGTGGCTCTAGGCTCTAATTTTCTTTCTACATCTCCACAGATCATCTTTTTCCTCCCTTGGGGTATCTGCCTCCACCTATTTTGAAGGCTATTCTCCTGGCACACTTAACTCTGTTTTATCCATAAAAAAATTTAGGTAGTCTTTATTTTTAATGCAAAAATACGAGATAAGGAGAGGTGAAGTTTACTTTTAGAAAAGTCTTTGTTTCATGTTAATTTATTTAAATGAAATAAATCAATATTCTTTATGAGAATTGCTAGAATTAAGTATTAAAATTATTTTGGTAATGATAATAACTTACATTTCTATAGTCCTTTAAGGCTTGCAAAATGTTTTAAATTCATTGTCTCATTATCATATGGAGCTGAGTTGTTTGTAGCAAAGAAGAGGATTTTCTATAGTACTTAGTTGATGAATGCTCCTTCCCTGGATTTATGCTGTATATTTTATGTTAGCACAAAAGAGGTTAATTAGCACATTCTGGTGAAGTTGTGCTAGTCTTTTCTAACAGTAATTGCAGTGCTCTGTTTCTTTATCAAGAAATTCCTTGCCAGTGAGTTTTGGAAAGGGATAAGTGTCCATGAATAGAAACTACAATGAAATACCTGTGATTGCACAAAGATTACGTTACTTGGATCATTCTGCAAAAATATGTCAGTTTGCTGCCCAAATAAATGCCTACAGTGCGTAAAAACATGGAGCACAGTGACCCCTAGAAGAAAAATCAATTGCAATTCATATTTCATATGTCTATAATTGCTTGTGAAAGCATGGCAGCAGTTTGTTTATAGGGCAATTCTCTCTATCCTGTTGTTTCCTTTCTTCTCTTCTTCTTAATGGCCATGTCTTTCACATGCCCAGAATTGCACTAGTCTGAAGCAAAACTCTTTTCTCTTTTCTACATTACCATTCTTATTACTGCTGCTCTGTACTGTATTTGATCAGTGCATTGAAGTGTAGACAGAAGTGTAGTGGCTACTACAATAGGTCTATTTTCCTTTGAAAATTCTTGGAGGCTTTTTTTTTAAATTTGTAAATTCTTTTTTTCTTTTAAAGAGAGAGTCATGGAGAGAAATAAACAAGGTACTTTTATATGGAAGTTTAAAATCTGATTTTCAAAAAACATTTAAGCTATAGTTTTACTTTTTTGAAAAATGGTCCTTATACCATTTCTCATGCCGCAGAAATATTCTTACAGTCTGCTAATTTTGAAAACAACCTTCCCTTCCCCACCCACCCCCATCCTAACAATGCTTTCAAATCCCTCTTTATAAGAAACTGCTTTAAGATTCCTATCCCCTCTGTGGACTGAGATGTCATAGGGATAGAGAAAATGCCGCTCACTTTATGGATTACTGTTAGGTCAACAAAACTTTGGCAGCATTGATTAACTTGACAGTGAGTACAGCAGTACATTTATCACTTATGGCTGTGCTGTAGAAAATCTAATAAGAGGCAAACAATTCCCTTTAGAGCAGTAACAGGTTCACTGTGGCTAACAGTGCATGCACTGGAAATTTCTACCTTTAAATTATACCCTTGCCACCAGTTGGGTCAATGATTCAAAGCTACTGCACTTTAATAACTATGCTATAGCATTAATTTGATTAAATAATTTTTATTATATAAATATGTAAATTAGCTTGTTTTCTATATGTCCGTCTCTTAAGATATAAATATGATGGCAAAAATATTTTAAAATAACTGGAAATGGTAATTTCTATTGTTTGAATTTTTTGAAAACTAGAAATTATATCAGGTAATTTTCCTTTTTTGACTCTTTCATAAAAAAAAACAAACCTTTTAGAACATTTTGTCCCCCTTTTCTGTTCACATTATCTGTGTCTTAACACGTAGACAGATTGATATGAATTTGGTGGGTTTTTTTTTTTTTTTTTTTTTAGTTTTTTCCTTATGTTAAAAATATCTTCTTATATATATTAATGACTAGTCCATTTCCTTTCAGAATAAAATTCTTTTGGACTGTATAATATTTATATGTTAATGGTGTACTTATAACATATACTTATGAAATAAAGTGTCCTTGAAATAATTTCTGGCAGTACTATTTCATTTATAAATGTCAATCGTCTCTACTAAAACATAGAAACATCTGAATAAGATGAAAGATTTTATTTATGGAAATAGGTAAGAAAATTTTTTGATGGTTATAGTCATTTTATCTGAAAACATAATAGCATCATCTTTTATCAACCTGGAGAGCTAAGGAATATTTTTGGCTAGAACATTCAAATCATATTTTATGCTTTTTACTAATGCAGTTTAAATTCTGAAAATATAGGAAGAAATCTTATCTCTTATTCTATTAGGTGACTGGTTTTTCTTTGTTATACCTGTTAAGGATTTCTAAAATTCATCCATATGTTCAGATTAAAAAAAATTATTGTATTTGAATCTTCATTTAGTAGGAAAGGAAAATATTTTACATGGTGAAACTTTGACATTTTGAGTACTTTATATTAGGAAACAGTCTTTAATTGAGGGTCCTCAGTGCTGTAAAATTATGTAGTTTTCTTTGTTGGGAGAAAAATATTCTACTTGAATCAATTGTCAGGAGACTTAATATAATAAAGCAGCTTGAGGTCTGACTGAAAGGAACATTGTACAAAAGAAATTCCCACAGCAGTTTGTTTTTAGAAGAAAAACTGAGTTTACCTGAAATATGAATACATTGAAAATCAAGACAATAATTAGGCAGAGCTTAGAAGTAGTTGAATATATTGCTATCCAAAGGTTTATGTCTACAATCTTTTCTGGTATTCACTTTTAAGGCCCAGAAATATATCAGTTAAGATTATTTGTTTTTTGGCTTTGGAAAAAATACTGACTTTCAAACCTTTTGGTAGTTTTTTTTTTCTTTTTTTAAAGTTCATGATATTGTCATTTTTCAGCTTTAGCTCATCTCCTAAAATGTCTCTCATCTCCTAAAATAAATATTTTCTGAGAGTCACATATCTTTTGCCAGATTTGGTAGAAATACCCCCACTGCTTGCCTTGGCGAACAGAGACCTGATATTGATTAACTATCACACTGGTATCAGAACTACTCCTAGGATTCAATTTTTTTGTTGTTTTGCATATTTTATTGATCAGAGTGGTAAATGAGCATCAAGCGTGCAAGAAGACGATGAATTGTTTACTTGCATAAAATAACCTTTCAATAAGGGAAGATGCATTGCTCACACTTTTGGTGCTGTTCTGTGGCCCGCAGCAGATGGCATTCAGCTGCTATTGATTTACTCCTATAGTTAAGAAGCAGCCTAAAGCTAGGCATGCCCATTTCTTTTCAAAAGGGGGTTTATTTGGGGACCATGAAGCAAGGCAGAAAGACTGACTTAACCTCTCCTAAAGTCTAAGGAAAAAAAAATAGCTAACTTTTGTATAATTAAGTGTTTAATTTAATAGCTAAAAAAGGAATAAAAGTAAAAAGAACTTTTATACAAAAAAGAAACATACATGTATTCTTCATTTGATCAGATTTCAGCAGTGGCTTACAAGTTGAATAATAATAAATGAATACTAATTTTTAATTTGGAATATTGTTAAAAAACCTTCTGATTGCCTTCTGAGTAAGATTTAACAGACCCCAGAATTTTCTGTATTAAACCAACTATTTGATATTTAGCCTTTGATAGAAGTATATAAATAGTGGTGACTACCTGTACTCTTATTTACCAAATATCTCATCTTTATTTGTACATTTCTCCAGTACTTTTGTGAGTAGTCACATTTGCTTTCCCTAGTAAGTATTTACATTTATTGAACTTGCAAAATGACTTTCTTGAAAATGCTTCTTATTATGGTAATTTCATATATAAAAAACTGATTCAACTATTTCAAGTGTCTTCGAATGCCAGATAATACGAACAAAACATGAACACTTATTTTACAAAAATATTTATTTCAGAAGGTATTTCCTTCATAAAAACATTTATCTTAAATGTAATACAATATTAAATGTAAAAATTATATTGTTCTTTATTGATTGTCAATAGTAACTGAATATTGTTGGCCTAGTTTTTTAATTTTTCAATATTTGTTAATAGAAAATACTTTCTTCTATTCATGCTCATGTAAAACTTTCTAAATAAAATATACATTTCTTTATAATATGATATTTGCATTCTTGTATTTTGGAGGAGAGATAAAAGGAGATTTGAGAGAAAAAGAAAGCATTATGAGAAGCTGCCCTTCAATTCTATTTTCCTCTTAGTTTTAATAAATGTAAACACCAGAAAACTCATATAAATTACCCAATTGCTTATCCAAACCAAACAAGCTTACATGGGGAAAGAGAAGAAGGTAAGCATTGGATGTCACTTGGTTTTTCCTTTAAAAGTTGCGAGAGAGCACTTTCCTTTACTTACTAATTGATCAAAGACAAGTAATTCCTGACACTTATTTCTAAGCCTGTATTAAGAAAGAAAAAAAAATTCTACAATAATAAAAGTGTTGGTTGGTCTTTGTAATACATAGAGTCATGATATACCAACTCAAGAAAGAACTATACAGTTCATCTTCCTGGGTTGCCACCCCAACTGTGATAGTGCTGCAGCCTCCTGTTTGATTTATCTGTGTACATATTGTAGCTTTCCCTCAAGAAAATTTAAGTTTGTTCAAAATAAGGATAATTTCATTTTCATGTTTTGATGTCCCATGCAAAGCATGTATTGGTTAGTTAATGTTTCTTTTACTAAATATGAATGAACCACTCATTTTAAAGGTAAAGAAGTTGAAGTTCAGGAATATGATATAATCTGTCAAGGTAACAAGGCTGTAACAGCCAAAAAGGGAATTGACCACAGTTCTCTCAACTCCCAGGATAGTCCTTTTCTCAATGCTTTATTGATATTGTTTATCTGCATGTCTTAACTACTACCACCTCATACCACTCCTTCCTGTTAGTAAAATCCTCCTTGTAACAAATAAATATAAACAATTAAAACAAATTTGTGATATATTTGGTCATATTTGAAAATATATTTTCATTCTGTACCTGTGGAGTGTCAAGGAATGGGAAGCATGCTTTATCTTGAATTTTTTTGGATTGGTGAATGGTTATTATACTGTTCAGAGTTCTTAAGTCTTTCAGAAGTCGTCTATAATATTGTGATAAATACATAAATTATTATGCAGGTTCTACTCATTTTATTCTGTTTCAGTTTTTACTTGTCTTCTCAGATTTTTCTAATTCCCTTTTTATAATTAAAATTATGACACAGTAATATGACATTATATTAATGTACCATAATTTGTTGAGCCATTCCACAACTGATGACTCCCATTTTGCTTCCTTTTTTTTTTGTTAAAATAAAAAGTGATGCTATGAATATTTATGTGCATATGGTTTATTTTCCTCTATTTTTGATCCCTCTGGAGTATAGCCTAGCAATGGTATTTCAGAATCTTATCAGTTACATGATTTGCAGGGTATAACCCCATACTGCTTTCCAGAATGGGTTGAACCATTTCACATATCCACTAGCAGTGAATTGGCACACCTGTCTATCTACAACCTCTCCAGCAACTATCATTTTCAATTTTTGTTTTCTGAGTGTGACATCAAACCTTGAAATTGTTTTTAATTTGCATCCCTCAATTTGTAAATTATTTGGATCATTTTTATAATGGTTGTTGATAATTTTATTTCCTTTCCCCCCCAGTATATCCTTTGATCATTTATCACAAAATTAACAACTGAAAGTAAACATTTATAATCTGATTAATATAATGTTTAAAATTTCACTTGTGTGATTTGTTTTACAAATGTAAAAACTTCATATATAATCTCATTTAGATATGACTAACTTGAATTTGTAGTAATCTGCAGGTGATCTGGGTTGATTTATCTTTATACAGAAGCTAAAGTACTGTTTAAGTAAAAAACATTTCCAGTTATAGTTTAGGTATCTTATCAGATTGATCATAGTAGTGTTTATCTGATTTAAAATTTATTAAATGAAAAATCCTTTTTAACAATGGGTGTGTTCATCAGTGTTTTTTTTTTTGTGTGTGTGTGTGTGTGTGTGTGTTATGTTTATTATTTTCCAGATTTGAAAATAAAGTTTTTGTTTAAGGATTGGGAATACAATATCCAGCATTTGTATAACATTTCAAATTATCAGCTTAATATATGCAATATATTGTTTAAGTATTATTCCTATTTCACAGAGGAGGAAATTGAAGTTTAAGGAAATTAATTGTCTTCCTCAGGGTGAACAGAGAGTAAGTATCAGAGCCAAGATTTAGACCCATGATTACTGGATACAAATCCACTGTTCTCTCCTATTTGGTTTAACAACTCTCCTAAATAACCCAATACTCCACCCATCCATTTCTAGAGTGCTAGCATGTATGTGATTTTTATTTATATTTTTCATATGGCTTTGCTGATCACCCATTCTTCTGTGCATTATGCCTTATTCATGGATACTGACTCAGAGCCAATTACATTTTCACCCATTATCACTTCCAGTAATTAATTATTCTCCTAAAATTGTAATTGTCATCACTCTACAATATATAGAAGATATATGATATCTGTAGTATAGGGAATTCTCTTTGGCTGTGATTTTGCTAGGTAATATTGCAAAGACAATGGGAATTCTATTGTCATTTATATTTATCACTAATCAGATTATAAGGAATTTTGGCTAACTTAAGAGAATCACAGTTATTAACCTTATTTTACAAAAAAGTATACCATTAAGATAACTGTAATTCTCCCTTAATATTTTGTTTTATTTTTTAAATTTTTTGTATATGTTAATTCATTTTTCCTACTTTTCCCCATTAAGGAAATTAAAACAACAAATCTGAAAAACAAATCTCTCAATATACAGCTGCAAAATTTCTTAAAACTAATTTCTATTTTGTTTTAGATACAGATAATTATCTGTATCTGCATATCTACGTGTACATATATATCTGCATTTTAAGTTTATCATCTCTCTGTCAAAAGGTACACAGCTTATTTCATTTTTTTTTGCAATTATAGTTTATCATTGTGTTGATCAGAATTCTAAAATCTTTCAAAGTTCTTATTCTGTATCATGTTGTTGTATGAATTGTTCTCTCAACTCTGTTCTTTTCACTCAACATCAGTACATAAAGATCTTTGCAGTTGCCTCTGAAATTGTCCATTTTCTCATATTTTTAAACTCTCTTTTAAAATATATTTTTTATTTCTTTCATTAAATATTTTCCAATTACATATACATTTTTAAAAACTTTTTTTGTTTCTCCATCTCCTTCCTCATAGAGAAGGCAAGCAATATGAAATAGGTTATAATAAAGTCATATAGAACATTTCAAAGTGAGCAAAATTACAAAAGAAAACACACAAAACCAAGAAAAATAAAGTTTTAAAAAAGCATGCTTCAATCTGCATTCATAGATCAGCGGTGCTCTTTCTGAAGAAGGATAATATTTTTCATCATAAGTTATTTGGAATTTTCTTGGATCATTGTTGTAGTCAAAGTAGCTAATTCTTTCACAATTGATCATCCTTACAATATTGCTATTACTATATACATGGTTCTCCTGATTCTACTCACTTTATTTTGTATCAATTCATATAAGTCTTCCTAAGTTTTTCTGAAACCATGTTGCTCATTATTTCTTATAGTACAATAACATTCTATCATAATCATATGCCACAATTTATTTAGTGATTAACTATTTGATGAATATCCTTTCGGTTTACAATTCTTTTTATTTTTTAATAGCTTTTGATTTACAAGGTGTATGCATGGATAATTTTTCAGCTTTGACAATTGCAAAACCTTTTGTTCCAATTTTTCCCCTCCCCTCCCCCAAATGGCAGGTAGATCAACACATGTTAAATATGTTAAAGTATATGTTAAATACAACATATGTATACATATCTATAGAGTTATTTTGCTGCACATCATTTTCCAATTCTTTGCTATCATAAACAGAACTGCTATAAATATTTTATGTTAAGTATACTAATTTCTCTTTGATCTATTTGAGATATAGACCTAGTATATTTCTAGGTCAAAGAATACACATAGTTTTATAACTCTTTAGGTATAATTCCCAATTGTTATCCAGAATGGTTGAATCAGTTCACAGCTCTATCAACAGTGTATCAATGTCCCGATTTTCCCACATCCTATCTAGCATTTTTCATTTTTCTTTTGTGTCATGTTAGCAATCTAATAAATGTGAGTTGGTATTACAGAGCTTTTTAAATGTTCATTTCTCTAATCAATAGTGATTAAACATTTTAATGACACAATTGACAGCTGTTTATATCTTTTGATTGTTTATTAAGTGAGGAATAGCTCATATTTTTATGGATTTACCTCCTTTCTCTATATATTTGAGAAAAGAGGCTTTTATTAGAGAAACTTACTGTATTTTTCCCAGTTTGCTTCTAATTTTGGCAAGTAGTTTTCTTTGTACAAAACCTTTTTAATTTCATATAATCAAAATTATTTATTTTATTTCCTTTGATCATTTCTATTTTTTTTAACCACAATTTTCCCTGTCCATAGGGATAGGTATATTTTTTGTGCTCCCCTAATTTGTTTATAATATCAGTCTTTAAGTCTAAATTATTTTTCCATTATTACCTTGTCTTGGCATACTCTGTGAGATATTGGGTATTGCTACATTTCTTCTAAACAGTTTTCCAGTTTTCGGAGGCAATTTTTGTCTCAGTGAGCTCTCAAATTTAGCTCTTTGGCTTTTTCAAACATTGGATTAGTTTGGTCAATTACTACAGTATTATCATGTACTTATTGTATTCCACTGATCTATCACTCAATTTCTTAGCCAGTACTACATTGTTTTAATGATAATAGCTTTGTAATACAGTTTGAAATCTAAAACTGCTAAGCCATCTTCTATCACATTTTTTTTTTTTTTCATTGATTGCTTGGATATCCTTGACCTTTTGTTCTACTTTTTTTTACTTCTATAAAATTCTGTAAAATAATTCTTTGGTAGTTTAATATAGCACTGAATAAATTAATTTAGATAAAATTATAATTTTTATTATATTGGTTTAAGCTATCCATGAACAATTAATATTTCTCCATTTGTTTAGCTGTCTTTCTTTGTGTGAAGAGTGTTTTGTAATTGTGTTCATATAATCCCTGAGTTTGTCTTAGCAGATAGATTCCCAAGTTGTTTTATATTGCCTGCAGTTATTTTTAGTGGAGTTTCTTTTTCTATCTCTTTCTGTTGGGCTTTTTTTGGTAGAATGTAGAAATGCTGCTGATTTTTGTAGGTTTGTCTTATATTCTACAATATTGCTTAAGTTGGGATTCTCTGAGGTGCTCTAAGTATAACATCATTATCATCTTCAAAGAGTGATTTTGTTTCATTATTGATTATTTTTATTCTTCAAATATCTTTTTTTTTTTTTTGTCTTGCTTTAGCTAGCATTTCTAGTACAGTATTAAATATGTGGCGGTAATGGACATCCTTGCCTCACTTTAAACTTATTAGGAAGGCTTTAAGCTTATGCTATTTATGGATAATACTTACTTTTGATTTTAGATAGATGCTACTTATCATTTTAAGAAACAATCCATTGATTCTTCAACTTGAGTGTTTTTAATAGGAATGAGTTGTATTTTTCAAGAGCTTTTTCTTCATCTCTTAATATAATCATATGATTTTGTTGTTTTTATTATTTATATGACCAGTTATGTGATAATTTTTTTAATACTGAATTATTCCTGCATCCCTGGAATATTTTTTCCTGATCATGATGTGTGATCTTTGTGATATATAACTGTAATCCCATAGCTTGTGTTTTATTTTAAAATTCTGCATTGATATTAAGGAAATAGGTTTAGAGTTTTCTGTCACTATTTTTGCTCTCCCTGATTAGGTATCAAAACCATGTTTGTGGCATAAAGGAATTTGGAATCCTTCTTCAAATATTTCAATAGTTTATATAATATTGAGATTAATTGTTCTTTAAATGTTTGGTAAAATTCACTTGCAATTCTATCTGGTCCTAGGAATTCTTCTTAGGGAGTTAATTTATGACTGTTCAGTTTCTATTTCTAAAAGTGGATCATTTATCTATTCCATTTCTGTCAATCTGGGCAATTTCTGTTATTTATAAACGTCATCCACTTTACTTAGACCGTCCATTTTACTGGCATCTAATTGGCAAAATATTTTTTAACAATTACTTTAATTTCATTTTCATTGGTGGTATATTCACCCTATTTTTGATTCTAGTAATTTAGCTTCCTCCTTTCCTCCTTCCCTCCCTCCCTTCCTCTCTTCCTTCCTTCCTTCCTCTCAAACTAATCTTGTCATTCTCTTTAATGAAATTATTTTTTTCTGATACGTTCTTTGACCTATTTGTTTATTAGGATTAGATTAAAGGCAATAAGCAGGAAAATTACATCTTGTTAAAAAGCAGCATAGACAGTGAAGCAATATCAATTCTAAAAAACATATTTGCTCAATGGCATGGCATCCAAATTCTTAAAGGAAATGTTAAATGACTTACTGGAGGAAACAGAAAAAACTATACTAACAATTTTGGTTGCCAATTAATTTTTAATCTGTACCTCCATAGTCCTTTATTGAATGTAATTTTTATTGCATTGTGATCTGACTAGGGAACATGTAAAATTTCTGCTTTTCTGCATTTGATTGTAAAGTTTAAATGTCCTAATTGTCAGTTTCTATGAAGATGTCATGTGCAACTGAGAAAAAGGTGTCTTTTATTTTCTTATTCAGTATTTTCCAGAGGTTTATCACAATTGATATTCAAGTTTTCTAAGATTCTATTCATTTCCTTAATTTATTTATTTTATAATTAGGTTTATCTAGGTCTGAGAGGGGAAAGTTGAAGTCTCCTGTTAGTATAGTTTTTTCTGTTTCCTCCAGTAAGTCATTTAACATTTCCTTTAAGAATTTGGATGCCATGCCATTGAGCAAATATGTTTTTTAGAATTGATATTGCTTCATTGTCTACGCTGCTTTTTAACAAGATGTAATTTTCCTGCTTATTGCCTTTAATTAATTCTGTTTTTGGTTTTGTTTTCTCTGAGATTATCATTGCTACACTTCCCTTTTTTACTTCAGCTGAAGCATTACAGATTCTGCTTCAGTCCCTCAGTTTAACTGTGTGTGAATCTCTCTATTTCAATTGTATTTCTTGTAAATGACATATTGTTGCATTCTGATTTCTAATCCATTCTGCTTCCTATTTCTGTTTTATGTGTTAGCTCATCCTATTTGCATTCACAATTATATTTGTTAACTGTGCATTTCCCTCCATCCTAATTTTTTTCTGTTTATCGTTCTCTCTTATTTTTTTTTTTTTCCTTTCTTTTCTCTAAGATCTGTTTTGCTTCTGATCATTGCCTTCCTTTATGGGTGTTTATAGTACACCGTTCTCTTATTCCTTCCCCACCTATTTCTTCTGTTGAATAAGATAGATTTCTGTACTCAATTGAATATGAGTGTGGGTGTGTCTGTGTATGTGTATTTTTCCCCTCTGAATCAATTTATGTGAGAATGAGATGCAAGCATTGCCCACTCCTGCCCCCACATTTTCACTTTGAATTCTAAAACCTTTTTCTTGCAAACCTCTTTCATTTGAGATAGTTTTCCCCATCATTCCTCTCCCTTTCCCCTTTTCCCAAGGAATCCCTCCTTCTCAGTCATCCTTTTTTTTTTTTTTTTTTTTTTTTCCTTTTTAACAGCAACCCAGCATAATTGACTCAGTTCTTTTTAAAGATGTCTAGAGGGGAATGTTGAGAGAGGTCAGTCAATTTCTTCTTTTATTCTGCCATCTTGGTTTGCACCAGGCAATTTCATTTCCCTGTTTCTTGGTTTGTACCAGGCAATTTCATTTCCCTGTTTCTTGTGGTACAATTATGTTTTGTTTTGTTTTTTTTAACATTCCTATATCACAATTTGTTTAGTTATTAGTGGGAAGGAAAACTCCTCTCCCCCTTTCCTGTTCTTCTCAGATTTCTATTTTAGCAGCTATATTAAAAAAGCTACTTAATTTTTTTTTGTACATAAAGATCCTTTTCTCTCTTTTTTTTTCCTTGACTTTTTTGATTATATCTTAACAGAAATGGCTCGTTATTGATGTTGGAGTCATTCTTTTAAATAAAATTTATTTTTATTGCCACCTTTTGTTTTTATACTATGTTGATTTCTGAATTCTTCCCTGGCAAAACATAAGTGCTCTGAATGAATAAAAAGTTTTTGTGTCTCTCCATCCCAACCCCCAGGAAACCAATCCTATAACAAAGATTTTTTAAAAGAAAGAAGGGAAAAAAATAGTTTATCAAAGTCACTTAGCACATCAAATGATGTCTGACAATATAGGCAATATTCCACATCCATAATGCTTCCATCTCCCTAAAGGTAAGTTTTCTCAACTCTTACCCAGGGTTAATCTTGGTGATAATTACATGGAGTTCAGTTTTGATTTATTGTTCTTCACATTTACATGTTGTAGTCATTGTCAATGTTATTCTTCTAGTTCTGTTTACTATTCTTCCATCACTTTATAGAAGACTTCTAAATCGTCTCTGGATTTCTTATAGTTGTCATTTCTTATGGCATAATAATATTCCATTACATTCTTATAATAGAGTTTATTTACCCATTCCCCAATTAGTGGATGCCCACTTTGTTTAGTTTTTAGGGTTGTTTTTTTTTTTTTTTTTTTTTTTTGCCATTACAAAAAAAAGCTTCAATGAATATTTTAGGATATATAGCATATGTAAGACTTAATGTCTTGAATCTCCCTTGATAACAAGCTTTCCCCCTAAAAACAAAGGCCTATCTTTTTAATAGTAATTTTTCCAGTGGCTTTGTAGGACTATAATATATGGATCACTACTGTCATCAAATAATTGAAAAGTAAGTATTATTCTTAGGACAATGGAAAGGCACATGCTGGGTGTGGAAACACATTATGTAGAAGGATTCACAAAGGTAAAGCTGAATAAAACATTTAATTAAAGAAACATAAATGAAAAACAAAGGGATCATGATGGATGGGTTGCAATCACTATTGTTGGAGGGAATAGTCTCATTAATGACATCAGACTATAAATCTACAATACCTAAGAAGAAATACCCCACCAATTCAGTTTAATTCAACAAACATTTATTAAACACCTGTGTTTTTCTAGGCACCAACATATATTCATATTATAACATTTCTATGACTTATTTGATATATACTTTAGGTAATTGTCTAAAGAAAATAGAGGGTATATGACCAGCCTATAATCACAATGGTAGTAGATATCAGAGGAAGAATTTTAAAGCAATTAATAATGTTTCAAGCCTATCACTTCCTCTACTACACTATGGCACTACTTAAGACTATGATATAAAATACCCAATGGTCTACTTATTTTTTTTTAATAGCTTTTTATTTACAAGTTATATGTATGGGTAAATTTACAGCATTGACAATTGCCAAATCTTTTGTTCCAATTTTTCCCCTCCTTCCCCCCACTCCCTCCCCTAGATGGCAGGATGACCAGCAGATGTTAAATATATTAAAGTATAAATTAGATAAACAATAAGTATACATGATCAAACCATTATTTTGCTGTACAAAAAGAATCGGACTCTGAAATATTGTACAATTAGCTTGTGAAGGAAATCCAAAATGCAGGCAGGCAAAAATATAGGATTGGGAATTCAATGTAATGGTTCTTAGTCATCTCCCAGAGTTCTTTCATTGGGTGTAGCTAGTTCAGTTCATTCCTGCTCCATTGGAACTGATTTGGTTCATCTCATTGCTGAAGATGGCCAAGTCCATCAGAATTGATCATCATATAGTATTGTTGTTGAAGTATATAATGATCTCCTAGCCCTGCTCCTTTCACTCAGCATCAATTGGTATAAGTCTCTCCAGGCCTTTCTGAAATCATCCTGCTGGTCATTTCTTACAGAACAATAATATTCCATAATATTCATATACCACAATTTATTCAGCCATTCTCCAATTGATGGGCATTCACTCAGTTTCCAGTTTTTGGCCACTACAAACAGGGCTGCCACAAACATTCTTGCACATACAGATCCCTTTCCCTTCTTTATGATCTCTTTGGGATATAAGCCCAGTAATAACACTGCTGGATCAAAGGATATGCACAGTTTGATACAATGTTCTACTTATATAGAATTACTATGTTAAATACACAATATATGTACACACGTATGTTCACACACTTGTATATATCAAGTAGGAAGAGATAATACATATGAATACATATATGTATTATCATATACACTCACACATAAACTTTTTCCATATTTTTGAAGAAAGCATTCAGGCTTAAAAACAGTGATTCTCTGGTATACCATAGCACTTTGATTTTAGCTCATATCTATAACAAGGTCTGTTTTGTCTATGATTAAGCACTTCCCTAAATCTATACTTCCTCCTGAAAATGCTTTCTGTTTACAGTACCACCATTTACCTTGTTCAATAATATGATAGTAGCCTCGTTTACAAAATACTTTAAGGTTTACAAAAATGCTTTACACTATTATCTTATTGATGCTTACAACTTCAGGTGCTATTATTCCTATTTTACAAAGAAGGAAATTGAGGCAGATACAAGTTATGGGACTTACTCAAAACATAATAGCTGTTGTTTGAGGCAGAATTTGAATTCAAGTTCAGCATTCTGTTTACCTGGCTACTTCTTGAACTTTTTCCTTTCTTTCATTTCTTTTCTGATTACTATCACAACGTGATTCTTTCCAATTCTGTCCCATTTCATATCTATAAATTTAATTCAGCAAATATTTATTAGATGCACAATGCTGGAGATATAAAGACAAAAAGCAAACAGTTCTTGCTTTCAAAGAACTTACATCTACTGAGGAGATAAAGGTTGTACACAAATAAGTGAATACAAAGTAATATTTAGAGAGAGAAACCACTAACAACTGGGGAATCAATAAAAATTTTGCATAGAAAATGATACTCAAATTGAACCTTAAATGAAGCTGAAATTGTGCCTTCTAGGCATGTGGCACAATATATAAAGGTGGGAAATCTCTTAAATTTGAAGAGCATTTAGTTGAAACAGAAAGATCCAGAATAAGTTTCTCCTTCCACCTGGACTATTATAATCCTCTCCCAATGGGACTTAACAGACCTTGTGCTTTTTCCTTTTCTGATTCATACCTTGTATTTCCACCATGACAAGTTTTCTTACGGATAGAGCTGGCCATGACATTCCTCTATATAGAAATCTCCCAATAGCACCATATTACTTGTTAGATAAAATTAAAACTCATTTATATCCCAGGCTCTTCACAATCTGTTATTACTAGACCTTTCAAGATAAACTCTTTTGTCTTCTAAATTCATCCTGTATTCTTTGCTCTTTTTGCATTTACTTACATTGTTATTCCTTTCTCCTTTTAGCCAGAGGGATTCCTAAAAATTCCATTAAAGATTAGCTTATGAGGTACACTCTTCACATAGTGCCTTCTTTGATCATCCCAATCAGTAATTATCTTTCTTTCTTAAATCTCACATATCTTGTTGTTTTTCAACTTTCTATTGCAATTATTATATAATTTTGTGTCTTATAGTTATCTGTGTTTGTCTTATCAACCTTCTAGATGCTAAGTTCCATGAGAACAGGGGATTATGTCTTAGTTAAATTATGTTTCTCCTCCTGTCCTAGTAAAGTGCTTTATACACAGTAGGCTCTTACTAAATATTAGTTAACTGAATGAATGGGTTTTTGTAACCGTTGACCACAAAGAGCTTAATGATTTCTTTCTTAATTCCCCTATATACAAATTAATCTAAAGGTAAAACCTACAAAAGCATCACCCATAGTACTCACATATATGTTGAAAAAATGAATAAATAACCGAAGTGTTTAATAAACTGTTTGCCTTCAACATTAGAAGGCAAAAGTGTCGACTTTTCTCTAATGGCTGACTAGAAAAGAATGAAGTTGTTTCCTTTATAGCCAAATATAAACATTATTTTTTTTAATGCTTACCTTTACTCCAAGGGAGAGAAGTCTCTGAATATATTCCTTGAATCAGTCTTTAAATTAATAAGTTATCATAATTGTTGAGGAGAGGTACTTTTCTTCACTTTACTTTGGAAGAGAGGTCTAATAGTTTCACATTTATGAGCCTCTGTCTCATTAAGGAATATTAAGAAATTCTTATGGAAGCACAAACATAGAAATAGTGCTGGTATTCACATCTATATCTGTGTCCTCCTTAATCCTAGTCCTTTAGCTTTCTTTCCCATGTCTTTTTTTTCTTTTTTTAAGTATTTGAATAATATAACATTCGCATGAAAAGACATGTGAAGCATTCTGAGGAAGTTAATGGTACAAGTAAGATTCTAGGGGAAGTTTTTAAACTAGCTAAAATAATTTTTTTTTCTAATACCTATGAAACTACTTTAGCAACATTCACTTTACTTGTGAATCCATATGTCTGATTCCCTAGGCTTAGGTTAATGAAAGCACACAGAAAACACATAATAAATATTGAATTAGACAAATAATATTACATCTAAATATATTTTTTCTCTTTGTCATTGCTTTGCTAGATAAAAATTAGATGTAAAAATGCTTTGTAAATCATAAAGTATTACAAAAATATGGGGTGTTTTTGAAAGTAGTAAAATATTTCTTTAAAATATACAATTGAGATCTTTTATTAATTCAGCAAAATTTCCTTCTTTATTCAGAATTAAAAATATAGTACCACAGGTATTTATCTTGATTTTCATATGTGCATACATTAAACAGCATGCTTATTATTTTTCCTTAAGAAATTTAGTTCTACTTCATTTTCTGAGCACAGCAGATGTAGTATTTCTCAATTTCATTTAATAGTCTTTCTGCCAAATCATGGTTTTCTAAATACTGAAAAGATACTAGTAGATAACCATATCTCAGTTTCTGTCAGTTATATTGAGAAATGAAAAATCAAGAGACCTCATTATCATCTAGTTTCAGCAGATTTTATTACATGCTTATTTTTTAAAATTAATAATAGTCTTTCTTTTCTTATACATTAGTCTGGTCTCTAATTGCTCCTAATTCTTTTGAATGGATAGCCTTTCATCTTGTAATTTATGTTAAAAATTAGATGGATAATCTTAAAGCATGAATCTGAGCAGTTTATCTTATTCATTACTAGTACTATCAAACATTTATTTAAGGGGGGAAAAAAGATGGATGGCGGGATTGGACAGAATAGAGGGAGAAAAAAAGATAGGGAGATCATAATTTAACTTTCATTTTGTTTGGAGTCTAATAATTTCTGTTGATATACAGATTAATTTTTGAAGATAAACTGCTGTTAGATTAATACTTATCTTCTCAAATAATGGAAGAATCGTGACATTTGTACCAATTCTACTAGAGCTCACCTTTCCGTGTTGAAAATCTGAAACAACTTTTTTTGGGCAGATTTTTTAGCACCTAAATAATTCCATCTAATACGCAAAACAAATTAGAAACTTTTGAGACTTTTATAATTCTTTAATGTGTTTAACAAAATCCTAGAGATTAAAAATTATTATTTTCACTAGAAGAAATTAACAGGGTCCAAAATGACAGTTGACTTATGCTGTTCTTGAGACTGAATATTTTGACTTATATTGTCTATAAATAAGCTGTTAATGATGAATGTGAGATATTTCAGCAAAGCAAGTAGTTAAAAAGAGAGCAGTAAATTTGAAAGTGAAATTTGCCAGAGGTAAACTAAATTTAAATAAATCTGAACTTCAATTTTTAAGGACACACACAAAAAAATAAACCTGAGTGAACTTTCCTATTTATTGAGCTGTTTCTACAAAAAAGTTTCCAAAAGTCATAATTGTGTATGTGTATATATCCATGTATACCTACACACATATACACACATATTACATATATATCACAAAATTATAGCTTTATTATAAAACGGTAATTCTAACTTAATTTCCAGATTAAGAAAAGGAAAGCACACTATGTTCAAGAAGTAGCATTGAATGGACATTCAGTAGTTACAATATGAAGCCCAGTGCTATAGTACATTTATTTCCCATTTACTCCTTCAGTAAATAATGGGCCAGGTAACCTTTTATTAAAAATTGTATGTGCCATAAATTAGGTTGAATTTTGATCATCCTTTTGTCTTTACAACCTTCTATTTTTTCAAAACAGATTGTTACTTAATTTCATTTTCATATTCTAGCAAAAGCAATCATTAGTCATTCATGACTTAATTGGGTACTGTAAGATAGATACTATTTGGATTATATTTTAAATTATTGTCATTTTAATGTATTCTGTAATATAATATAAAATTTAAACAATGACATTTTTATTGGAAGCCAAATATTTTTAGTCATTGACTTCATTCCGATTAAAGCTAGGAATTATAGTTTTCTTTAATTTCTAGTTTTGTTTGGGCACATTTTAAATGTAAAAATTAAAGAAGTTAAAGAATGGTTTTTAAGTATTCTATTTTCGTTTCCTAGTTCCTTAGGAGAGAAATTTTTATAAGATGCTTTTATCGAGTTTGCTTTCATATACAGACTACTTAATAGTCTAAGTAATAATAAAAAGGCCCTTGACAAATTGTTGGGATTCACTGAATCCCTAGAGTTTCAGCATTAAATTGTTTCCTAAGTCATCCCTATTTTAGACAGCACTTGAATTAGTGTAGAAAGTATTAGTCAGTAAGAACTGGATTTACTGATAATTGTTTTGATGGAGAGTTGCACACACAAAACTTCTGATCAACAACTTAGGAGTCTGTTGAAAATTACATTCTATATGCAGTATTTTTTCCTCAAAACATGATTAGCCAATAACTTATATAGTACTTCAGATATTTCAATTATTCACTTAGAACTGATCTTGCAAAGAAATAGAATACTTTGTTATAGTTTATAATTTATTTCTGTTTGTCAAGTAATCATTTTATTATACTAGCAAAGTTAGAGGAGAATTGTGGCTATCTGCTTTTAAGAAAGCTGCTAAAAAATGAGTACATTAACCCCAAGTGCACTGAATTCCCTGTACATTCTGCATTCACCTGCTCTTGACTGTAACTGAGCACCTGCTATTTAATGTAATTAGTTTCAAAGGGAATGTCAGATCAGTCCTCTAGAGTTCACTCTGACCCAGAACCCCTCATAAGAAAATACCAGTGAGACCAAACAAGAAAAGTTATCACCTAGTAGAATGAAATCATTTTATTGGGGTGCTGTGTTATAAAAGGGCCCCATTTACTACTTGATCCTGTTATATTCTGTTTGCAAAAATTAAATGCAGGATGAATCATCCTATTGAATGTCCATTTTCATGTTGTAAACTGGAGAAATGACAAGTTTTAGTTATCAAAAAAGGGGGGGAAATAAGCTTTTGAAAATTGAACTCGAGTTTTTGGTTATTTTTGGTTTCCATAACAAAAATTTTGAAGAGAAAATGATGTCATATATATACACACACATACATGTACACACACATATATGTGTGTGTATAATTTTCTAATTTTACCTTTAATTTTTTTTTTATTTTAAAGAAAAGTCAGAATTTTACATTTTTATCTATCAAATATCAGATTATAATCAGTTGTTTTTAAAGATTTCAAAAAAGTCATTTTCTTTTAGTCAGGTGACACAAAAAAAAGACTAGTAGTCATACTGCCCTTGTTTTATTTTTCCTTAAATTTAACTCTTACTAGTTTATTTTTACCTCATATTTATCACAAATTTGAACAAATTATCTGAAAATGATAGTAATCATAAAATTTTAGAGTTGCAAGGCACATTAGAAGTTGCCAAATCCAGTCTCCTACTATATATATATATATATATGCATTTGCAGGGGAGAGGAGAAAATAGATCTGTAGGCACAAAGGAAAGGAAAGAATATAAATTTCCACTGATTCCGAAGCACTTTTTTTTCCTTTGAGGCAGTTGGGGTTAAGTGACTTGCCAGGGGTCACACAGCTAAAAGGGGTTAAATGTCTGTAATCAGATTTGAACTCAGGTCCTCCTGACTTCAGAGCTGCTGCTCTATCTACTGCACTATCTAGCTGCCTCTTCAGAAGCACTTTTTAATTTCATAAATGTGTCCTTCCTGATAGTTTACCTTTTGTATATGTGCTGTTGCCAGTGACTCAATTGAAGCAATCTCCAGTTTAAAAAGGGGCAAAATGAGGGAAGAATCCTTTTGGAGAAATATGCCCTCCAATATAAGAATTTTCCATGCAGCAACACCTGACAGTCATTTAGTCTCTCCTTGAATACCTGCAGGTATTATAAAAGATACAGCTCATACACACTGTCCTGCGACCTCCATCCACTGGTTCAGATTCTTCATGAACCAAAAAAACAAAAAAACAAACAAGCCTCCTTAAATAAAAGCCCTATAAATATCTGAAAACAACTGTCATATCTCTTCTCCTTAGTCTTATTTTCTTTAGGTTAAGCATTTCTAATTCATCATTGTTCTTATGAAATTTTATGAGGGCCTTTTCATTCCCTTGGTAACATTTTTGTCATGTTTTATTTTAAGATGTAGTATTCAGAATCAGTTACAATATCTCAGGTATAGCCTGATTACTGGAACTATTCCATTCAGCTAATATTTCTGAAGTGTCTACCATGTAGGAGCTGGGGTCCCAAAGATGGTTATAGTTAATAAACTAAGAATAATACAAGATTGAGTGTGAAAAGGACAGAAGATGGGAGTTTCAAATCAAATGATTTGCACTTGAGGAAAATTACTTTGTTAACATGATGTAAGATAGCCTGAAGTGGGGAGAGACTTGAAGCAGGAAGTACAATTAGGAATTAGCCAAGAGGTGATGAGGGCCTAAAAAAAGATGGATATGAGTGAAGAGGACAAAGATGCAAGAAATACTTGGGACAAATGAGAAAATTTGACAACTGGATTTATGGGATGAATGAAAGTGAGGAAACTAAGATGTTGCTAAGGTGATAAACCTGAGAGACTATAAGGATAGTGATACCTTTTGACAGATTTGGAGAAATTTGAAAGGGAGATTTGTTTAGAAGGAAAGATAATGAGTTCAATTTTGGATAGGTAGGGTTTAGAATGTCTTCATGACATCTAATTTGAAATGTCCAATAGGCAAATAAATGGTGATATAACACTGAAGTTCTGGGGAACAACTGAGGTTGCAGATAGATAGATAGATAGATAGATAGATAGATAGATAGATAGATCTGTTATTCATTCACATTGAAATGAAAGGGGAGCTGATGAAATTCACCAAAAGAGAATTAGAAGGAAAAAGAGAAGAGAGTCTAGGATAGAATCTCAGGAGATACAATTATGGAACATGACATAAATGTTGATCTTACAAAAGAACTTGAGAAAGGAGTAGATAAGACAGGTGGGAAGCAAACCTGGAAAGAGTAGTCAAGAAAGACCAAAGAAGGAGCATTCAGATGGTCCAACAGTATCAAATGCAGTAAAGAGATCACAAAGCTTTTAGACTAAGAAAAAATGTATAGGTAACCTTTTAAATATTCCACTTAAAAATACATTTTATAAATGAAAAGTATGTATAGTAAAATATAAAAACAAAGAGTACCTTTACCTATTGGGGGCATAGGAGAGGATGTTGGCAAATCTTGTTACATATATCTCTAAAATATTTCTCACATCTGTCTTGGTCTCATGAAAACCACACTATTGAACATTTATATTGAATTTCATGCAAAATTACTCAGCAAATACTGGTTCTCTTTTTTATTATGTCTCTTTCTCATTATCCTGTATGCATCCCCAATCTATAGTAACTGGCACTGCTATTATTCCATTCTTTCCCTTCTAATCTCTAACCAGTACTACTACTGTTCATGATTTATTTGTGTTCCTGTGTGCCATTCTCTCCACTTTTCTTTTTTCTTCTCTTTTCTCTTTGTTTCTTCTCTCATATGTGATGATAGTTTTATTATAAGAAGGAGTTTACAGTATTTTACAAATACTTTTGATCATCAATCAAGATATATTTATTAATCAATTTGTACCAGGCACTGTGCTAGGAGCTAGGGGGATATAAAATCAAAAGCAAGAGGCATTATCCTTAAGTTTACATTCTAGTGTTGGAGCCAAGATGCATACATATAGGATATAAATTTTTTTTAATAAAATAAATACAAAATAACCTTATGGAGAAAACACTGATTTCTGGTGAGACCAGGAAAGTCCTCAAGTAATTGAATTGAACTTGAAGGAAATTAGGGGAGCCATTAAGGAGGTGGTGATGAGGAAGGAAAAAATTCCAGTAATGGGAGACACCAAGCGAAAATGTGCAAGGATTAGCAAGCCAGTATCCCTGAAATGCAGAGAGTTGGTAAGGGGATAGTATCTGATCGTGTATTTTCTCAGCCTCCTCTAAACTCCTTATCCCCTGTCAACTGACTCCTTGGGATTCAAAGCCTTTCATGATCTGCCTAGCTCCATACCCACACTGGGCCACCAGAAAAGGAAGCAAAAGTTAGGAATAATGGCAAAAGTAGTGGCCAGACGCAAAATTTGGCTCCACCCTCTCCATTCAGAACAACTGTAATAGCATCCATATTAGAGAGAATGTAAAACTTCTGTTCCTGTCTGTACCAACTGAGAGTACAAGAAAAGAGATAGCAGGACTTAATTAAACTGAGCACAGAATCCTAATATAGAAACTAAGCCAGCAGATACAAGCAATCAGAAGAAAACATCAATCATAACAAAAGTAGTATGGGCTAACAAGAACCCAAAAGAAAAACCCAAGAGAAGAGACTATCTCCTAAACAAATTTGAGCATTGAAATCACAGCTTGTCAGGAAAAAATTGAAAGGAGAATAAATAGTTTAGAATATTCAAAAACTTTACCAAAGTAACAGACTCTTAGAAAGATGAAATGGAGCAAATCTCCCCCCCCCCCCAAAAAAAAAAAATTAGAACAAAGTTAACAAACTGAAAAATTAGAATAACTTGTAAAGTATTTGCTATAAAAATCAGTTGACTTGAGAAATAGGTGGGAAAAAAATCCTTATGAATCTTTGTACTTTGAAAACCTTAACAGAAATTCTGTATGTTAATATTTAAAAAACCATGAAAGATCAGTTAGAAACAGAAGGCAAACTAAAAATGGAATTCATCAGTCACTTCCCAAAAAGAAACCCAAAGCATCAAGTTTTAATCTGGAAACTGTGAACAGAGATAAAAGCAAACAGAAGAAAATACTGAGAACAATAAAGGAGACAGAAGCCCCAAGACATGAGTAACTTCCCAGTAAATGTAAGTAGATCCTTAAAGGAAACAATGACTTGTCTACATCAGCTCTACACAGACACAAGACAGAGACAGACACACACAAACATATGCCCGCGCGCACGCGCGCACACACACACACACACACACACACACACACAATTTGACAACTTATTTGCTAAATGTGGTGGAGAAGTATGCAGAGTCAGGGTTTTGCCAAGGTGATCTTGGCAACTGGAAGATTTAGATTGCCCCTAAAAGGCTACAGCATTATTACACTGATTGTTAATAAGATGAAATTCCATGTAGGTTCCAAAAATCATCTACTAATAAAATCAATAAAAATGTAAGATAAGAGGAATGGCTAAACAGTTGTTATTTTCAAAATGACCTGGGAAGAAGGAAGGGATGTTTGGTGGATTATAAGTTCAATATGAATCAACCATTTAGTGTAGCAGTCAAAGAAACAAATGTGATGTTATGCAGTATTAAAAGGGATCAAACTTAGTGACTCTTTAATTAACAAATATCAAGAATGGATAGTTGAATTAGATCTACAATTTTTAAAAGTCAGAAGCCCCAAATAGAAATTCTGAAAATTCAAGTAGAAATAAAGTGGAGAAAAAATAATTACTAAATTGATTCATAAAATTAAATTAATTTTAGGAATAAATAACTAATAAAATATAAATATTATTAATTGTTATTACATTAATAAATAAGAGAAAATTAAATTATTATATTAATCAAACAATTCATAGCATTTAAGAGTTTGTTTTATAGAAAAAAGTAAAAATAATAGCAATATTCATTTGGAGGAATAAAAAAAAAAGCAAGAATCTTAAGGAAAATAGTGAGAACATAGAGGAATAAAAGGGATGAAGCACCAGTTCTCAAAACTTCATTGTAAAGCATCTATAATTAACATCAAAACTATTTGATACTGGTTAAAAACATTGATCAGTGGAGCAGATCAGGGACACAAAACCCGGAGTAATTTGAACATAATAGTATAGTACTTAGTACTTGTTAAACCTAAGGATACCATCTCTGTCTTTTAGAGCAGGGACTTCCTGTTTGAAAGAAAAACTCCAAATGGGAAAACTGCTTAGATTTAAAAGATCATGTCATGAAAAATTTGGAGAAGAATTACCTTTCATAATGAGAGAGAAAGAGAAAAAGTTAACGAACAACAAAGGATAGAAATCACCGTAAAAGAAAATGACATTTTTTATTACAAAAGGTTTATAAAGTTTTATGCAAACAAGTTAAATAGATTATAATTTTAAGGGAAAAATAATGAACTGGTGGAAAAAATCTTTGCAACAGATTCCTCAAGGACTGAAAACTAAAAAAGGAAAAGAACAATTGTTGAAATTATGAGAAAACAGTCATGCTAGTATACTTTTGGTAAAGCTGTGAATTGTTGCAACTTTCTGAAGGCAATTTGGAAAACTTTTTTGAAAATAATTTGGAACTATACCTAAAATAAACCCCCAACCACTAAACAATGCATATCCTTTGACCCTGTATCAGTAAGACAATATCCCCAGCACTTCAAAGACAGAGGAAAAGAAACCATAATGTATGAATATTGCAGCACAAACTGGAAACAAAGGGAGTACTCATCACTGGGGAAATAGCTGAATAAGTTACTGTAAATGCCAGTATTATTGTTCCATTAGAAAATAGATAAAGCGTGTATAAAAGGAGCATCTAGCTGGTACAGTAGATAGACTATTGATCTTGGAGTCTGGATCCACATTTAAATCTTCCTCCTAAAGATTTCTTTCCCAAATAAAATTTCATTTAATGGGTATCATTTCTTTAGAGCAGTGGGTTTGGGAGATGGAGAATTTGAAACTGAAAATAAAAGAATTCCAAAAAGAAAGAAAATATGAAAGGGATGGGATTAGAGAAATCTTAAAAGACTTGTATGAGATGATCCAGAAAGAAGTGAGCAGTACAGTTTATCCAACAATATCATAAAGAAAAACACGTTTCCCATCTCTTTTAGGAAGTGATAGACCAAGATGCAAAATGAGACATATATTTATTGACAGAGTATGTATAAATTTGCTTTGTTTGACTATATTTTACAAGAATAGACTTTTTTTTTGAGTGTAAGATAGTTCTGAGAGTGAGAAGGAAGAGTACTAGAGGTCAAGAAAAAAACTATCAGTGAAATAATTTTAAAATAGCAAAATATACACAATTATGGTAGGATTGATACTATATTATTTTAACCTATAATTAAGAAAAGATGTATATAATAGTTTCATGTATATTTTTGTGATGGAGATATTATATTTGTTGATCAACTTAGTAATTTTTTAAAAGGAAATTTGGGAATAACAAAAAAGAAAAGAATAGAAGGGCAGGATAGAACTTTGGCATGAATCTACAGTTAGAGGTCTTAATATGAATGAGGATCAGGCAACAGACATTAAGAAGGACCAGACAAACAGGAGAAACCAAAATAGCAGTGGCTTGATGACTCAGAGTGGAAAGTATCAAGTAAGAGAAGATGGTCAATAATATCAAATGCTATACCTAAGTGAAGAATAATGAGAATTGAGAAGAAATCATAAGATTTGGCATTAAGAGATCATTGATAACTTCAGAGAAAGCAATTTCATTTGAGTGATGAAGTTGGAAGCCAGAGTGGGTTTATGGTATGAGAGGAAAATAAGTAGAACTACCTAATACAAATTGCCTTTTCAGGGAGTTTGGTTGATTTTTAAAAATGGATAAATTGGAAGTGTTCAAAGGAGTTGGATGCTATTATTTGATTAATGTTTGGATACACTTTTTTTTTTGTTTTTGTTGTTAAGCAATAGTTTGAAATTGGGGGTTATATGCATAATTTTGTTGGTTGTTCATTCATTTGTCCTGTCTGACTTTTTGTGATCCCCATTTTGGATTTTCTAGGGAAAAGTACTTAATGGTTTTCATTTGCTTCTCCAGTTCATTTTACAATTGAAGAAAGTAAGGCAAACAAAGTTAAGTGACTTGCCCAGGGTCACACAGCCAGTAAGTGTCTGAAACCATATTGGAGTTCAGGGACATGAATTTTCCTGACTCCAAGGCTCAGAATTCTATCTGCTGCACCACCTAGCATAGTTTCTTGTAATTACCCAAATGCTGATTTTCACTAACCTATATTCTCTTCTATGAATTATATACTTTAGCTATATTTTCCTAAATATTTTTGGTGCTACTTTATTAATGACAATTTAATTCATATAATTTTAATTATATCTTGGTTTTCTATGCCAAATATTCTAAAAAAAACATCACTTTAAAATTAGAGATAAAGCTTTTGTAAATTCCTAGAGAATTTACAAAATTCTTCTTTGCCTTATTTAGGAATATAACATAATTTATGTAATACATATATATTATGGGAATGTAAGATAATATAAAATAATAATATATGTGGAATAACAAATTCTTTCTCATTTCCCTAAGAATCCTTGTCAAACAAGAGTGATAACATTTGATTTCCTCAACATTTTAAAATGTATATTCAATGCTAGAACTGAGTTTAGATTTAGTTTCAAAGCTTGGTCTAAGAGGAGTAATAGAATAATCTTCAAGCATTCAAAGGAATGTAAGATTCAGCTCTCAGAATAAAACTGAATTTTTCTCATATTACAAGCTGACTTGCCTGCTTATATATTTTTTTCTGCTATAAAATTTACAGTATCCCTTGGTGGTCCCTTCTGACTACTGTTAACTCATTGTTCTTTTGCTGCCTGTATATTTTCCCTGAACATTTTCATTGACTGTGCAATTTTTTTTTTACTCCCAGTCTAAGGTCAGAGGTGCATTCTCCATCCTTCTTTGTCATTTCCTATATAGATTTGTTTTTAACTTTAGTTTCTTGAACAAGCTCCATAAGGGCCACTTTTCATTCTTTGCATTATTTCTCTGAGGACTTGTTAGAAGCATCTTGATAATAGCTTTTTCTCTAGCCCTCTCTCATCTTCATATGTTCTATTTGTGTACTATAGATTTTTATCTTCCAAATTTCTTGAACTGGAATGGAATTTTTGTTGGTTAGTTTTTTAGTAAAGTTATTGGTTAAATGGTACATAACATTTCAACAGAAACAATTAACATTCAGTTAATGTACTTGGAAAACTAAATTGGTGGTTAAACTGTAGTAGCTACTTTTTAAAAGACTACCATGCTACCTAAAGATCAGAGCTATTGGGGCATAAATTCAGTATTTGACAAAAACTTTTGGGGAAACTGGGAAAAAAGTGCAACTGAAACTAATCACAGATCAATATCTTGCAACACATGCTGTCACATTAAAATGAGCACATGGTTTAAATATAAAGAAATTTTAAATGTAAACAAATTTTAGAAACATCATAAACAAATTAGAGGATTGTGAAAGAAAATGTCTATATGGCGAAGAGTTCATGACCAAACAAGGAGAAATTTGCAGAAGGGAAAAATAGATAATTTTGATTATATAAAATTAAAAAGTTTATGCAAAAGCAAAATTAATTAAACTAAAATGAGATGAGAAACAAGCAAATAGGAATAGGATTGGATCTGCATTGCATCAAATTTCCTAATTTGCTAATAAAGGTCTCCTTTCTAAAAAGTCAAAATTGAAATAAGAGCCATTTTCCAAATAATAAATGATCAAAGGATAGTCATATTCTTCAGAGGAAGAATTCTAAATGATCAGTAGACACTTGTGAAAAAAAATGCTCTAAATTACCCATCTAAATTGCTAATTAGGAAAATGCAGATTGCAGTAATTCTGAGGTACCACTTCATACCCATCAGAGTTAACAAAAAGGGAAAATGAAGAAAGTTGGATAGGCTATAGAGAAATTGTACATTAATGTGTTATTTGTGGAATTTTGACAAAATTAGTATTAAGTTTATATCCCAAAGAGATCAAAGTAGCCCTTTTTGTGTTGGAAACTGAAGGAGTACCCATCAGTTGGAAAAAATGACTAAACAAGTTATGGTATATAAATGTAATGGAATACTTTTTTGACCACCCCCTTCCCTTTTTTTGGAGGCTATTGGAGTTAAATGACTTGCCCAAATTATACAACTAGTGACTGTTTGCGGCTGGATTAGACTTCAGGTCTTTCTGACTCCAAGGCTGTTCTCCATCCACTGTACTACCCACCTGCCCGTGCTTTAAAAAATAATAAAGAGAGTGGTTTGAGAGAAGCATAGGAAGATTTGTATGAATTAATGGTAAGTGAAGTGAGTGGAAACAGTAGCACTATGAATATAAGAACATATTATAGAGACAAGCATTTTTGAAAGACCTAGGAACTCTAATCAATGTAGTGATCAACCAAATTCCATAGGAGAGGTGATGGACTCAGAGTGCAGATTGAGCCATAATTTTTTTTTTTTATTTATGAAATAAAACAAGCATTTCCACAGTGTAGCAGAATTTATTTTTTAAAAATGACTGTGCATGAAACTACAAATCTATTATGTAGAATTTGCCATTCCTTTTAAATATATGATCAAATTATCATGTAAATTTCTTTTTACCCTTCCCCAAGATGGCCAATGCAGAAATTTGTTTTTCTTGTATGTGTATGTGTATGTGTATGTGTATGTGTATGTGTATGTGTATGTGTATGTGTATGTGTATATATATATATGAAAGAAGTGATAGGCAAAAAAAAAAAAAAAAAGACCTAAAAATAAAGTAAATTAAATAAATTAAAAAATTTTTTAAATAAAATAAAATTTAAAAAATGTACCATGAAACACTTATTTCTGTGTGGTCATTTCTCATGGTGTGATGCTATTAATTTGAAATTTATCATTTATCTATAGAAGTTGGCTTAGTTTTTCTTTTCATTGCTGTAAGTGAAAAGATTGCTATGTAGTCTTAATGTTAACAAGATTATTGGAGCAGTGTTTAAACTAATAAAGAGAATAAATTGTTTTTAAGCACTTTAGAATCATCTTGTCACATATATCTATATTTGATATTTCTATGAACTTGTGATCTCATCCATGTGGATACTTCCTACAGTAAAGCAGATTCTGAATCCTTTAATGCCTATCTATCTTATATACTTTTTGTGATTTGGCTTCCTATGAATTGTTGGAGATATTCATTAAATCTCTTTCCATTGTTCAGCTACCAATGGAGCATGTAAATTGTCCACTGATTAAAATTTGCTCATTTTTTCTGATCATACATTTCCTTGATATAGTTATTGAAACTTTTCTTATGTAGTTCATTTGCAATATGTCGCAGTTTGCTTATCACCATTCTGTGCATCTCTGTTGCCTTCTATGTGATAATCAAGTTCAGTTCTTCACAATGATAATTGTATATTTCCTCCAAAAAATTATGATTAGGAAGGGAATCTTGGAGTCACTGGAAGAACTTCCAATTTCTTACTAAATATACTGTGCTAGCTATATGTTAACATCTCTGTTAATACATCTCCTAAGAATAACCTCCTAGGCAACTAGTTTCTGTTATCATATTTGTTATAAGTAATAAAAATGTTTTTTAAAACTATCTTTGCTTAAATACTTCCCACTCAGATATTTTTATCTTGTTAATTAGGATGACTCTAGGGTCTCCAAGACTATGCCAAATAAACACAAATTAGAAAGATTTTTTGAGTATAAACTGGTCTGGGGACTAGGTGTTTGTTAAAGAATCACATGTTTCTAAATAGTATTGTAGTAGAAAAATCAGAAATTGAGAATCAGGAAATCTGAGTTTTATTTCCAGTGTCTCTAAAATGAAGCTATTAAGCTAAATAATATCTATAGCCTTTTCTGGCTCAAAAATTCTCTTTTAAAGTGTAACAGTATGCTTCTTTTATATGGCTTTGAGGGAGTACATTAATGGAAGAAATTGAATCAGTATCTTGAGTTAGTTTTTTATATATTAGTAATAATTAATTGAGAAATCAAGGTGACTTAAAAGCCTAAAAGAAAAGCAAAAATGCTATGAGGTAAAGAAAATAAATTTCAATAACACAATTTCACTAAGTTTAATGGGAACTATTTATTGGGAAAGATGAAGGGCTTTGACATATGAAGGAAACACACACACAGACAGACACAGACACAGACACACACACACACACACACACACACACACAAACACAAAATCAGAATCCAAAAACACTGTGAAGACTTTAGCCTCAGCTCAAGAATGGAACCAATGGCATAGCACAGTAGATACTTAATAAGTACTTGTTGACTGAGTGGCTGATTTACCTAGTCTTCCTGTTTTTATATCTATATCAGCTGTGGAGAGAGAAGCAATAGTAGTTTTAAACTGGATTTGCAAGTTCCTAAGGGATGTTTATGTTTTGCCATGCTTCACTTCTGTTCTTTTAGCTACTTTTCCAATGACTTCACATTCCCTTTGTCACATATCTACTCTATACATTTTATTTTCATAGATCTTTTGAATTATTTACCTTGATAATAGACTGACTTTTTTCTCTTTCATGATAGTTAATGATTCTAAGAGAAACAATATAACAAATGACTGACTTAACCAAAATAGAGAGTGTACAGTTGGGATGATTTCATATTAGTCAGTGAAGGGTAATGGAGTTTTTAAAATTATTAATTGTATTATTAATAAACTCAAGATTTTAATTTAAAAAATGATTTAAGAAATTAGTAACACCTTTAACATAGTTAAATATTGATCTCATTCGTTATCATTACCTCTCTCTGCTTTTTCTTCATTAAAAGGGGAATAGAGGATGAAGAGAAAAAAACATTATAATAGGATATGAGAAAAGAAAATATCCAACAATCATAGCCATGAATGTGAATAAGATGAACTCACTCATAAAAGAGAAAAGGATAACAGTACATAATAGAAAGAAATGTCCAGTAATGTGTTGTTTGTGGGAAATACATCTGGAACCTAAATTATGAAACACAAAATTACAATGACAGTTTGGATATAATTTCATATATCAAGGAGGGTACTCTGATCTCAAAGAAGACACTAGTGAAAATATACAGAAAAATCAGTAATCAATAGTAACATAAAAAATGCTCTGTCAGTAGTGATTAAAGAAATATAATTCAAAACAACTCTGAGAAACTTCTCACACATATGAAATTGGCTAATATGACAGAAAAAGAAAATAATAAATGTTGGAGGGGATATGGAAAAATGAGGTTATTGATATTTTCTTTGTTGGTAGAATTGTGTACTTAATTGTGTACTGATTCATCTGTCCTGGAAAGTAATTAGAAGCCAAGTCCATGAGACTATAAAATTGTGCATACTTTTTGATCCAGCATTACTACTTATCCCAAAGAAATCAAAGAAAAAGAGAAAGGACCTTTATGTGCAAAAATATTCTAAGAATTGGAAATTGAGGAGATACCTATCGATTGAAGTTTTGATGTGTGATTTTGATGGAAAACTATTGTGCTATAAGAAATGACAAACAGGATACTTTCAGAAAAATCTAGGAAGACTTACAAGAACTGATGCAAATTGAAATAAACAAAACTACAAAAACATTGTACCCAGTAACAGCAATATTGTACAAAAATCAACAATGAGTTAGCTATTCTCAGCAGTACAATGACTCAAACTGAAGAACTTAAAATGAAAATGCTATTCACCTCCAGAGAAAGAACTAATGGAGTCTGAATGCAGATTGAAACATACTTTTAAAAACTTTATTCTTGTTTTTTTGGTCTGTAGTTTCTTTTGCAAAATGGCTGAATATAAAAATGTTATACATGTATAATACATATAAAATTGTTTGCCTTCTAAAGGAGAGGGGAGAGACTGAAGGGAAGGAAAGAATTTGGATCTCAAAATTTATAAAAACTAATGCTAAAAAATATTGCTTACATGTAACTAAAAAAAAAAAAGGGAGACTACATTATGCATAAATAGATAATAAATTACACACACACACACACACACACACACACACACACACACACTACAGTGCATACAGATAAACACACTTGTACTCATTGGCATAACATCCAAATACTTGGTCTGGACTGACAGTATATTCAACAAAGCTAGGCACAGAGGATACCTTGAGTTTATTTACCTGAGTGAACATTTTTGATTCAGAAACCTTCAGGGAACTCATGGTTGCTCTGTATTCAAACAACCAGGAAATAATGTCAGCAGCTTTAGCTTTTAGTCCATTGACAGCGAAATCTTAAGGATAAAGGCCTTTTATTAAAAAAACTAATTTAACTTATATGGGAGCAGCTTGTTATGGAATTAGTATATTGCTCCTACCATGTTGCTAAAAGGATTATTGAACTGCATAGAAAAGAAAGCATCAAAACAATCCTTATTGATGGTCTTTAGTGTACTTCTTTCAAGTTGAGAAAAATCTAACAAAATCATAAATAAGAACCAAAGTACTTGATAGAACTCTTGGAAAAGGTAAATTTGATAGACCTTTAGTGATTAATGACTATGAATAGAAAGGAGTATAGCTATGTCTCACCTTTACAAAAATTAACCAAGTATTAGAACACAAAAATTTAATAACTAATTAGAAAAAAGCATATAAAGAAAGCATTTATATTTAAATTAAGACTCATTAATATGATCCTAAAAAGTATGCATCAAAGAAGAAATCATAGAAACAATAGTTGCATTAAAGTTTTCCAAACTTCTGGGACACAAAGTAGGCTTTAAGGGAAAATGTATATTTCTGAACTCATTCATTACCAGAAAAGATAAACAAAAGTATCAAAGAATTGGAAATTCTAATTTTAGAAAAAAAATTTAAAAATAAATATAGATATTCTGAAAATAAAATGAAGATATATTTTTAAAATGATTAAATAAAAGTAGTTGTGTTTTTGAAGAGACCAGTAAAATAGATAAATCATTTTAACTAATTTTATTTTATTTTTTAAGGAAAAAGCCAAATTAGCAAAGTGAAAGGGGAAAAAAAAAGGGTGGGGGGGGGGACACACTATAAAGAAGAAATTTAAAAAGTATTTTCCTCAATTATATACTAACAGAATTCTTAACTGCACAATACCTTGACCAAAAAGAAACAGTTTAAATAATCTTTTTAAATAATGGAATGAGCCAAAATTCAGTTCCCAAAGTTAAAAATCCCCAATATAAGATGAATTTATAAGTTGCTTTTTTCAAATATTCAAAATAATTTACTCATACCACATAAATTGTTTTCTAAAAGGAAAAAGAGATGTTCTTCTAAATTCTTTAAAAATATTTTTCAGTAGCATTTTTATTTTCCAATTACATGTAAAGGTAATTTCCCACATTGAGTTTAATAAGGTTTTGATTTGTAAGTTATTTTCTCCTTCCATACCTTACCTTCCTCCCTAATCAAGACAGCAAGCAATTTGATATAAGTTATTCATTTATGATCATTAAATTCTTTCTATGAAAGAAATATAGTCATTTATATTTAAATCAAGGAAAGCTATCTTTAATGAAAACATGTTTGCAAATATTTCATAGAAAAACTATTAAAATCTAAAATGTCACATTTCAAGGGTTATTCAAAGGTTAATTTGAATTAAAATAAAAGAATATTTTAAAAGGTGATTCAAAAAGGTTATTCAATGTAACTAGGCTAAATTTTTACCAGGACTGCAAGAAAATGTAAAAATAATAAATTATGAATAACAAAAATGCTAAAATTCACAGAGGCCAAAAAATATCCCTATCAAAAATACCCTATCAAAAATATAACACTCATTTATGTTTATTAAAAAAGAACACCATTAAGTATCACATTAAATATACTTTTTCCTTAATATGGTAAGCAATCTTTTTTTTTTTTAAATAAGCCAAGAGCTATTGTTATCTATAAAGGAAAATTGTAAAGGCCTTTCCATTAAGAGTTGAGATAAAACAAGAATATCCATTGTCACTAATATTTTTTCATGTAATTCTAGAAATACTAACCGTAACAAAATAAGAAAAAGAAATGAAAGAATAAGCATAGGTAAAGATAAAACTAAATTATGGCTTTTTTTCAGAAAACATGATGGAAAAAGAAGTAGTGATAACTGTGTCATTAAAAAATAAAAAGAAAATAATGTCAATGAAACATTTTTCCAAACGCACAGGAGATCAGAATAGAAATTCAGAGGGAAGCTTAGGCAAATAGATAGTTTTGTAGAAAGCAATACACACCATATTCAAATATCTGAGCATCTACCTACTAAAGTATATTCAAACCTTATGTAAATACTACTACAAATTACTTTTTAAAGAAAGAAAAGTTAATTAAGTCACAAAGTTGCTCATGGTTAGGCTGGATCAACATTAATGATAATTTGTTTTATCACTTAGATTTGCAAGAAGTCATTTTGTAAAACCAGATAAAATAGCAAAATTTATCTACAAGAATAACAGTGAAAATATAAAGAAAAATAATGAAAAATTGTAGGTATGGAAGTATAGTACATCTCAAACTATGTAATAAAACTGTTATTTTAACTATTACTGGTTAAGAAATAGAAAATTTGATCAAAAGAATAAGTTAAATAGAACTAAATTCAGAAATAATCTAATAGTAGATATTTGATAAATCCAAAGATACCAACTACTGTGCTGAGGATTTCTTTTTTCTTTCTTTTTTTTTTTTTTTAATAAAAACCTTCTGGGAAAATTGGAGAAAAGTGTGGCTAGAAACTAGGTGTGGAACAACAACTCATTTCTTATACCACAATAAACTCCAAAAGGACACATGATCCAAACATAAAAACTGTTTTATAAACAGATATGTAGAAAGTGATGTCTTTTATAAAAGATGTGTAAAAAGTGATATCTTTCTAAACATATATAAACAAAGCATAGAAATCATTACAAATGATATACATTTTTACTTTTTCACACAGGCATGGTCATTTTTGAAATTAGATTATTATGTTAAATTTTAACTATACTTTGGATCATTCCTTGGAACAGTAAACATCTGGTAGAAAATGGATAAATAAGAGATTATAGACTCTATAAAGCACTCTAAAAGCTTATAGTTCTCAACCCCCAAGGAGAGTGACACTGCGGCCTACTTACAGTACCAAGGAGGTATTGATTTTCTTCCTTCCCTGTTTTTAGCTGCACCTCTGAATAAAGTCATGTATGAAGCATCTCTCAGTGAAGAGAGAAAAAACTGTCATGAACTTTTTCACCCTAATATTGGGCTTTTCAAACCAAACCAGATAGAAAAAGAAAGAGCTTAAGGACTCTTAGAAACTCTGCTAGTTAATTCATTGCGCAGCTTTTTGTGTATCCTGGCTATATATGAGTGTATTTTTAAAGAAACAATGAGAAGGAATGTATTTTTTAAATGTTTGAAGAAAAAATAAAAGAATCCAATCAGTGAAAACAATACAGCCTTGTGCAGTGATCTTAGAAGGTTAGCTAAGTGTTCTTGTTCAAGTTTTCAACAAGATGTTCAGATACTGTTATAATTGGCTGCTGAGTAGGTTTGGACCTAACTAGAATGCCAGTGTTCGATTTCACAGTGTCCTCTGTGAAGAAGTGTCACCATTTATGCTGGCTTTAGTGACAATTTTCTAAAATGGAAACTCGTGGGAAATCATTACACTGTTTATATGTCTCCCTTGTCGGACAGCATTATCTTGTGATATTTTATCAGTGTTTTCCACTGCATGATGGCATCTAGCTAAGGTTAAGGCAGAACAAGTCCCTCTGTAATTTTGTGACTATATTTTACTTAGTGAAGAAGAAAAGATAACTGACAATTAAGTACTTGGGATGTCACTAAAAGAACACATGCAACTAATCAATGGTATCCTCTAGGAACATGATTTTATAAAGCTGATAAGGTAGAAAAATTGGGATTTTGTGATTTGTGTTACATGATGATAATTGCACCTTTTCAAGAAAAAGACATTTCTAGTGAAGTAAATATTGGGCTTTCAAGGGACATAGTCTATTTGTAGGACTTTTTTTATTTTTCTGCCCAATCATTTATTAAACTAAGAAATTATTTATAAATTCTCTTTTTTTTAGTATGTGAGGTTGATAGTTAATAAGAAATAGCCTGCTCCACTAACTTTTTTTTTTTTTTTTTTTTGGTGCCACTTCAAACAATGAGAATTAATATTCTTGTAATGCTATATTTTGAGAAGAAAATCTAACAGTTTTGTTTCTAGTTCTTAAATCTTGTTGTTGTTTAGTTTCAATTGTGTCTGACTGTTTGTGACCCCTTTTGGGGGGTTTTCTTGGCTAAGCTATGGGAGTAGTTTGCCATCTTCTCCAGATCATTTTATAGATAGACTGAAGCAAATGAGATTAAGTGACTTTCCCAGAATCATCCAACTAATAAGTATTTGAGCCTGGATTTGAATTTATAGAGCTGAGTCCTCTTAATTCCAAGCCCAGTGCTCTATCCACTCTTGCCATCTATGAGAAACTGACTTCATTTTAATATTTAACAGCCAGCAGCTACATTGGAAATTTTAAATATGCCTCTAAATAATTTTTAAATCAAGACTAATTTTCACTGTTTCCTGAATAACTGAATAAATAAGTGATTAAAAATGAAAAAAAAAAAAAACATTGTTAGTACTGTGTGCTAGACAATATGCTATGCACTGGTGATACGAAGGGGCGAAAGATAGCCCCAGCTCTCAAGGAGATCACTGTCTAATGTGGAAAACAATAATCAAATAACTATGTATAACCAAGCTACCTACAAGATAGATTGGAAATAAGAGAGAGAAGGCACAAGAATTAAGAGAAAAGGCTTCCTGAAGAAGGTGTGATTTTTAAGCTTTTTTTCAAGTGAAGCTTGAAGAAACTTGAAGACAACTGAAAGGCAAGGATGAGGAGAAAAGGCATTCCAAATATTGGGAAGAACTAGTGAAAAGGCCAGTTAGAGATAGAATATCTTGTTTAACCAATAACAAGGAGGGCAGTGTCCCTAGATTGAAGAGTATTTTAGGGGGAAGCAGGAAATGGACAAGGCATAAAGTATAAAATGACTGAAAAAGTGATAAGGGCTAACATTTGAAGGGCTTTGAACTTAAAGCCTTCATTAAGTCTGGAATATAAATATAAAGGTAAGACTGTCTTTCCTTAAGAAACTTGCATTTTAATGGGGGAAACAACATATGGAGGGTAGTGGTTGCCAGAGAAGGAAATTTGGGTCTAGAGAGATACAGGAATAGCAAATTGTTCCCCAGAATAGCCTATTGACATGACTTATCCAGAACAAAGTAATATTGGTTTAGCTACTGATCCCCGTGCAAAAGAAAATGTGGAATGAGAGTGGAGGGGAGAGAAGGGGAAGCTAAGTATAGTGTTAAAGCAGATGGCAAAATGACCCAGATTGTATGGGATTTGAGGTATGGTATGATCTACTCTAGGGCTGATAAGATAGTCTTAAGTGAATTTCCCTTCATTTGTCAATCATTATCATTTAGCTGCTAGGGGACAAGTTACAAAGCTGAATAGAATGAGTTCCAGGGACTTGGGGTCAGGTTTTTTGGAGATCTAGTTTAAAGGCTGTAATTTCAAGAAGGGCAGCAGCAAGTCGATGGCAAGATGGTTCTGGTGGACTGCTTGATGGGATGTGGAAATGCTGTTGAAGAAGCAATATTTGCCATATAGTTTACATAAATTTTTTCTTAAAAGTTATTAAAATCATGCTAAGTGGTTCAAATGGCTCAGGCAATTAGCACAGCTTCCTAGTAGTCTAAGCACAAAACCTAGACCATAAGGAGGCAGGAGTTTCTTACTCTCAGGCTAGACCAACTCTTTAACATGGCCACAACAGGGAGAGAAGCAATGCCTAACTGAACCATGCTCTGTCCTTGCTGAATATTTTTTCCATGCTGTAATTAAGTAAGTGAAGTCTCTTCATTTCAGTTCCAAAACTGAAGCATTTGTACTGATCTTAATCATAGCAACAGAATAAATAGTTTACACTCATTCACCAAACAAGACTGCTCAGCCCCAGACTGGGATTTCCAAAGTTGAAAAGATTAATAATAACCTCTTTTAAAGTCTATAATATACTACCAAATATTGAGTTACATAGTATATCTGAATTCATTTTATTCCTTATTACACAACATTATTCATAACCTTTTCCTCAAGATCTGCTGATAGGTGTTTGGAATCCAGAGTAGTTATACTGATATAAGATGCTTTCTTTCAATTGTAAAATAAACAACTTTTTATTAAGCAAATATTTGTGCAAAGAACAATTTTACATGCTATAAGACATAAAAATAAGACATGATTTTTACCCTCAAGAAATTACATTTTGTAGATATCTGTGAATCTGCCTTTTTATGTGATTTCATTGCTCCAGCTTAAGTTATAAAAAGTGGCACGTTTACTTTAAGATTTATTAGGCACTTTTCTCATTGTTATGAGAAATAGAAATAGAGTGAAATAGATGGACTAGGGTGCAGAGAGTTTAAGTTGCTTAAAATAATTATGCAAGTATGTAAGAGAGCTAGAATTTCAAACCAGGTAGCTTACCTCCATTGGTAATAGAACTTCTACTCTTTCCCATTGCCTGTTTATAGATAAAAAGATATGTTGAACACATAACTCTTATATGTTTTTATTTTAGGGTTCTGACCATAGAAATAGGAAATAACTTTTCCATCATCTTCTGAAACAACCTTTCCTATACTTACAGACCATTGTTTATATATCTTTCTTCATTATTACCAGAGAGGCATCTTGACTTATAGAAGTCAAAAAACTTGTTTCATTATTGTCTTTTTTACTTAACAGTTAATTGTGTGACATGTGAAGATGTGGAAAAACTACTTTCCAGTCCATTGTTTAAAAAAAAAAAAATCCTGAAGAACCTTAAACAAGGAAATTATCCTCTCAAAGATTTTATTCAGTAATACTGAGAACTAGGTTATGAATAAGTTTAATACCACATTGTACAATAATGTTTTTTTAAATGACAAGATAAAAAGCAAGACCAGAAGTCAAGCTTCTTTTTTGGAGGGCAAGCACACTGTTTGGTACCAAACATGGTAGACACTAAGCTCCAGACAAAGTTCAATAATTTAATAGATAGTTATTAAACACCTACTTTATGCATTGACCTGGACATTGGGTATATGAAAATAAATCCAACAGACTACTCTCCAGAAGTATACATTCCAATAATAAGTAGGGAACAGGAAGAAAATATATATAAACAAACAAAAAATATTGATTCTTGGGGAATGTGGTAATTGCAAAGGAGAGATCCTAGCAAACCCACTGAGTAATTTGTAGAATGTCTAGAAAGCTTCTTGGAGGAAATGGAATTTGAATTGGGCCCTGGAAGGGGGAAAGGATCTTCATCTTGATAGAGATGAACCAAGGCAGTCCATTCCGTGCATGGTAGATGGTTTGAACGAAGAAATGAAATTTGACTAGAACAATGTTAGGGGTGGACCTCACTCTATTAGTTTAGGTATGGGGACAAAATAAGATACTTGGTCACTAAACATTTAACAGAGAGAGGTTTACCTACCTCTAACATTGAAAGGATATATATTGGAATTTATGTTTGATAGAATTTACCTCCATTCTCTATGGAGACTCATTTCTTTAATAGGATTGACTTAAATGATCTTGGATATCCAACAAACTCAAAGAGCACTAATCCCCTGTAAGTAGAACTTGGTATGCATGTGACCAGGAAGCCTTATCAAGACATCTATTTAGAAGCTGTGTCAAGAGAGAAATAACTTACGCCTTCTCCTATCCCTGGGGTTGATCAAATCCCAGTGTTATTTAGGAAAAATTTAACCTAATCCATGTGGGGTGGGAGGGAGCAGGGAAGAGAAGAATCCTGATACTTTTTGGCCATAGCGTGAGTCACCCTATGGTGGCAATGTGTTGGAAATCTTCTAGAGGATAATTCTCAATTATCTTTCTTTAATCTATTTTCCAAATCTGTTGTTTTTCCAGTGAGATATTTCACATTTTATATTATTATTTTCCATTATTTTGACTTTGTTTTATTGTTTCTTGATACCTTATGGAATCATTCATTTCTTCTTGCCCAATTTTAATTTGTAAGAAGTTATTTTTTAGGTTAGTTTTGACACTTCTTTTTTCCATTTGAGCAATTCTGCTTTTTTGGGAAATATTTTCATCATTGCAATTTTGTACCTCTTTTTCCATTTAACCAAATTTGTTTTTTAAGGTGTTCTTTTCTTTAGTATTTTTGTGCCTTTATCCCCCAAGATGTTGTTTTTTCATAATTTTCCTCCTTTGCTCTCATTTCTTTACCTAATTTTTCCTCTATTAACTGCTCTTATTTGATTTTTAAAAATTATTTCGTAGTTTTTCTAGGAATTTTTGTTGGGCTTGTATCCAGTTTACACTCCCCACCCTCCACTCCCCTTTGGGACTTTGCTTATAGCTATTTTGACTTCATTGTCTTTTGAATTTGTTTTGTAAGTTGTCATGTTCAGGTTTTTGTTGTTGTTATTTGCTCATTATCCTGGCCCATTTTCTTGGTTTTGAACTTTTTGTTAAAGGTGGGCTCTATTCTTGGTATTGGGGGATGAAGGTGATGTTATTGGGAAGCGAAACACTGTCCCAAGCTTATTTTCAGAGTTGGTTGTGGTAGCTCCAAAGTCTTCTGTGTTTCCAAAGTGATGTGATCTTGGGAGAGGTGTGGTCACTACGTCCTGCTCTACAGTGTCCCGGATCTCTTTTAAGTGCAGATAATACTGCTTCTTAAGATCCCCCCTCCTTTTTGATTGAAAGTGCTCTCCTCTTCTTTTACACTATGAACCAGAAGTAGGTATAGGTATTGAAATTACCAGATAGTATTCATTCCTGCATTCAGTGCTAACACAGGTATCCCCTGTAATCTCCTTCTGACCAGTTTTGAAGCTGTTGCTGCTTTTGTTGCTGCTGTTCTTTCTGTCACCACCATCTGGTCAAACCATTGGTGTTTCATTAATGTGGGTTTGACGAGCCTTCACCCCGTATCACAGCTCTCTTCTTCCAACATCCTGAGTTGTTTTGGACTTGAAAAATGGCTCACTCTGACCTTGTGTTGGCTCTGACACTCCAGATATTGATTCAAGGAATTGTTTTAAAGTTATTTGGAAGAAAATGTTGGGAGAAATCAGATGAGTGCGTTTTCTACTCCATTATCTTTGTTTTACTGATCACTTACTGTACAGAATTGTGTTCAATAGGATCTTTCCAGATGCATTTAAGGTGTTTTATTGTTGTTTTTTGCTTTTGCTTGTGAACTAATAATTAGCTACTTAAGGGTACTAAAACAAAAAGATAACGCTGAAGCACTCTTAATTAACTACTAATCAAAAATGAAAATAAAGCATCTTTGTAATTAAAATCTGTGATTGTAAATATTTTTTCATTCTTATGTTTCTGATCCAGATCTGATATCATTTGTATGGGGAATGCCCAAGAAGAAACTTATTCCACTGGCATGATCCCAAGTGTTGTATGATCAACCACTTGGAGGATGGCAAGATAGTTTGAATCTTACCTTTCCAGGCATAAACAGTTAGGGGCTGGTCTGTGCATCCACATCTACCTGTATCCCCAAACATTTCCCAACTTCATGCTCTCTCTCTGCTATACAAGCTTTCAAGCCTCTCTCCTTTTAAGCCAGGTATTGAACTCTCAAGTCAGCTGCCATTGTGAATATCCCCACCTACATATTCCCCCTATGAACTCCAGATTATTTAATAGCTTTATCAGATACCTTTCAGAGGATGAGTTGTGTGTTCCATGACAATGAATTGTGAGTGACAATCCTTTTTACTTTGGGTATAGAATGCATCATTTGGCATGAGTAGGCATGGATGAATTATAACCTGCATCCTTTCCCCACAAACATACTCTACTCCTCTTCATCTCATTTAAATATTTATTTTGTGTGCATATTACAAATAAGGCAATATAGGCATAATAGGGATGCATTTTTTTTTTGCACATTAATGTAATTAAAATAATTTGGAAATCACTGTCTTAGAGAGTTATGTGATGGGCAATGAGACATTAAGCAACCTGCCTTCAACTCATATATGGTGACTTGAGAATACAGGAGTGTATTCATTCTCTCCCTCAACATTCTGGGGCACACTTTCTCGTACAATACTTTGTTCTCTAAGGAGACTTATCCTCAAACTCAGGCTCAGACTTAATATAGTCTCTCCTTAACATTGATATCACCAAGTTCACATCCAAAAGTGTGATCACTACTATATGAACCCTTGTCTCAGCTACTTTGACCTGCTCCTGAACATTACTTCTCACTTCTTCAAGTCTCAAAACTGAACTTGCTAGCCAAAAGTTCTAGTACGGGCTTCATTCTTGGACTTCCTGATGGCCAATACAAAGGCAAAGAATCAACCCTTAAAATAATTGCGTTTTTCTGCCATGCTGAAAGAAGTCAAATCAAGAGAAGGGAAAGGTTTTGGACAGCTAATTCCTTTTAAATGTCTCCTTTTCTTTCTCTCTCTCTACCCTACCCCCATTCTGGCTGTGTTGCTAATCAAAAAAGTTCTGCCTCACTATGTAATTAGCTGATTGGAATCAATTATAGAATGTTTACACAAGTCCACATGGGAACTACAACAACTATAAGGCCCAGACTTAAACCCTCTGTACACTTAGTATATACAGTTGGCTTCATTCTAGCTCAAGGTGAAGAGAGTCCAGTTTGTTATTACAATATTTAATTACAAAACCGTAATTTATAGGAACTTTAATTTAATTTAATTTTTTTGGGAACTTAGATACTGGACAAAGAGAAGTTCATTTTCTTTCTTTTTTCTTTTTCCCCCAAATTTATTTTATTTGAAGAAACAGAATAAGCAAAAAAAACAACAACAACAACAACAACAAAAAAAAAAAAAAACAGAAAAGCAATACCAAACAAAATGAAACAAAACAAAAGAGAGAATATTATCATGTGCTCAGCAGAACATCAGGGAGGATTCAAAATTAACAACAATGTGTACAGAAACAAGGAATTATATTCCTGAGTGTTCATCTTTTCTTTACTTCCTTGTAAATTGTTCTTTTGTTCTCTGCTGCACACCTTATTTACTTTATTCTTTTTTCCTTTATTTCATCCCCCCATTGTCCCCAAGCAGGCTATACTTAAAAAAAGGTATATTTATATATACAAATGTACACACACACACACACACACACACACACACACACACACAAATCTCCCTCTCCTCCCTCCCCACTACCCCCAAGCAAGCTACAATTTATATATATATATATATATATATATATATGTATATATATATATATACACACACACACATACACACATATACACACACACATATTTATACAAACACATACTCCACATACATGTCTTTCCTATCCCTGCTCTTTCATCAAATTTTGCTCCATAACTTGGCTTACTATTACTTAACCTTTCCCCACCCAAAGGTCCTTCCCTTGTCTTCTTTCCTCATCCTTTGCTTCCCCATCCATCTGTACCTCTTCATGTATTTTTTTTATAGATTTTGGAGGGTGCTGTATCCTTCAAGATATATATGTAGTGTTGCCTATTGAACTCATTCCCAATGTGAGTAGGTTTTTAGAACTATGAGCCCTCCTCCCCACTCTAATGCCTCTGTATCTGTTCTTTCTCTGTACCTCATTTGTGTAACATTATTATTTTTACCTTTACTCTGCCAATCTTTCTTTTGAGCTTTCCCTCTTGTTAAGGTAAACCTTAGACATAAAGTATTTATTTCTTATATAAAAAAATTAAAAATTTGCCCATATTTAAACAGTTTGTCCATGTTGAGTTTCTTAAAATTGCTCTTTGATACTGGCTTTTATATGTTAAATTTTGTTTCGTTCGGGTTTGGTTGATAGAAAGTCTTGAAAATCTGCAAGTTTGTTGAATGTGTTTTTTCCTCATTGAAAATTATAGATAATTTTGTTGGATATGATATTTTTGGCCACAAATGTAGTTCTTTTGCTTGTCTGTAGATATGCTTCCAAGATCTGAGGGCTTTTATTGTACCTACTGATAAGTCTTATACAATTTTAATAATAGCTCCAGTTTCTTGCAAAATTTTCTCTTTGATCTGGAGATTTCAAATTTGGCAATAATGCTCCTATATGTTTTCCACAAAGGATATCTTTGAGATGGTGATCAGTGTATTTTTTTCTATTTCTACTTTCTCCACTCCAAGGCAGTTTTCTAGAATTATTTCCTGCATTATTGTGTCAAGGTTCTCTTTTTGGTCACAACTTTCTGGCTAATTATTCTTATATTTTCTCTTCTTGATCTGTTCTCCAGCTCTGTTGTGTTTCACATTCTGTTTTATTTTTTCATTCTTTATAATGTTTTGTTATTTCTTGCTCTCTCATAACTTCACTGGCTTCCCCTTGCCCAATTCTAATTTTCAAAGAGTTATTTTCATCTTTGAATCTTTGTGTCTCCTTTTCTAATTGATTAACTTTTTTGGTCATAATCTTCTTGTATTTTCTTGGATGGTTTTCATTTTTTTTTCTTTAAATGTTTTTCAATGCCTTTCATTTGGTTTTTGAATTCTTTTTTGAGTTCTTCTATAAATTTATCTGGGCAGGGAGCCATTTCATGTTACTTTTTGGGGTAGAAGCCTTTTTTATTAAAGAGTTCTCCTCTGAAAATGGACTTTCTTGTTCCCATATGTTTCTTTCTTTCTTTCTTTTTTAATTTTTATTTAATAATTACTTTATATTGACACTCGTTTCTGTTCCGATTTTTTTTTTTCCCTCCCTCCCTCCACCCCCTCCCCTAGTGGCAAGCAGTCCTTTATATGTTGGATATGTTGCAGTATATCCTAGATACAATATATGTTTGCAGAGCCGAACAGTTCTCTTGTTGCATAGGGAGAATTGGATTCAGAAGGTATAAATAACCCGGGAAGAAAAACAAAACTGCAGATAGTTCACATTCGTTTCCCAGTGTTCTTTCTTTGGGTGTAGCTGCTTTTGTCCGTCATTTATCAATTGAAACTCAGGTCTCTTTGTCAAAGAAATCCACTTCCATCAAAATATGTCCTCATACAATATCGTTGTCGAAGTGTATAATGATCTCCTGGTTCTGCTCATTTCACTTAGCCTTAGTTCATGTAAGTCTCGCCAGTCCTCTCTGTATTCATCCTGCTGGTCATTTCTTACAGAACAATAATATTCCATAACATTCATATACCACAATTTACCCAGCCATTCTCCAATTGATGGGCATCCATTCATTTTCCAGTTTCTAGCCACTACAAACAGGGCTGCTACAAACATTTTGGCACATACAGGTCCCTTTCCCTTCTTTAGTATTTCTTTGGGATATAAGCCCAATAGAAACACTGCTGGATCAAAGGGTATGCACAATTTGATAACTTTTTGGGCATAATTCCAGATTGCTCTCCAGAATGGTTGGATTCGTTCACAGTTCCACCAACAATGCATTAGTGTCCCAGTTTTCCCGCATCCCCTCCAACATTCATCATTATTTTTTCCTGTCATCTTAGCCAATCTGACAGGTGTGTAGTGGTATCTCAGAGTTGTCTTAATTTGCATTTCTCTGATCAATAATGATTTGGAACACTCTTTCATATGAGTGGTAATAGTTTCAATTTCATCATCTGAAAATTGTCTGTTCATATCCTTTGACCATTTATCAATTGGAGAATGGCTTGATTTCTTATAAATTTGAGTCAGTTCTCTATATATTTTGGAAATGAAGCCTTTATCAGAACCTTTAACTGTGAAAATGTTTTCCCAGTTTGTTGCTTCCCTTCTAATCTTGTTTGCATTAGTTTCCCATATGTTTCAATGGTGGGGTTCTTTCTTCTTTGTTGGCTCATTTTTAAAAAAATAAGTATTAGTGTAAGCACCTCTAATTGTGGAGTGGGAGATGGTACCTCAAGCTTTCCTTCAGCTCTCTCCTCTGACAAGGAACCCCAAACTAAAAGCTCCACCCTCCTGCAAGTGCCCGCAACCAGCCGCGTTCCTACCTCACTGCTTCTGCACTCCCCAGGTGCTAGTTCTTTCTCACCCAGGGCAGCATCTCAGCAGCACAGCTAGCCCTGCTGTTCCCAGTCAGCCGAGGTTCACTCTGTCTTCCCCAACTCAAATCTCCTCTAGACTAACAGTGCGGGAGGTGAAAGTCTCTGTGGTTCCTGCTGAGGTTCCAGCCAGCCAGCCCAAGGAATCCCCACTTGCTATTTCTGCAGAGCTAACCCCAGAGGTATTTGAACTTCACACGGGTTAATCTTTACATGGAGTATTTCTTTAGAACTTCTCTGGTTGTATCAGAAGGACCCTTGTTGTGCCCCAAGTCTTCTTGATTTTTCATCAGTCTGTGTTCACCCTGAGACACAAATCTGTTCTATTTGTGGGGGAATTCAGGAGAGCTTGAAATTTACTGATCCACTCCACACCTTCCCAGAATTCCCTCTCTTCTCCCTCTCTCCTTTTCCTTCCCTTCCAGAAGTTCATTTTCTTGTGAGGCCTGGATTAACTATATTTCTTACTCCTGGAGCATATCTGTAGCCCTGTAATGAGGAGAGGGATTGTTCTTTAACAAAAATTTTTGGAACCATACTGTTCAAGAGACTGTTTCACCAAGTTCTATAAGTATCAGCTTTAGCATACACAGGGGGACAGAGTGCTGGTGTTATATTAGTCTCAAGTCTCTGACAAATAATGGTCATACTTTCCAGTAAATTAGTCATTTTTATACATATATTGATGATACTTGATTGAATTAGTATTTGTGTTATTTTCAAAATTCATTGTAAGGAGTAATGAAGGATGCATATTTTATGTTGATCATAATATAATATTTGGCTAAATTTAGTAAAGTAACCTGTATTACCTTTTACAATTATTGTTAGTGCTTTTCTAACAAACCTTTCAAGAGAGCCCAGGAAACTCATTCCTCTCTACTACACTGAATATTCATCTAACTGAATATTATCTCTTTCCAATATAGATTTCTTTCTTCTTTGGCATTTTCTTTCTAATTCTTTTTATACAAAAAGGTCAATATGTTCATTTTACACTAAAAGTGAACTCCTGAAGTCCTTTTATTATAAACAATTGTCATTATACTTTACCTAAAATAATGCAGCCATACATTATTCCTCATATTTAGATTTAGAGCTGAAAGGAGGCCATTGAGTACTACGTTCTCACTTTAAAATTGGAAAAACAACAACAACAGCAACTGAGGAAAGAAAGGATTTTTCCAGGGTCTCATAAATAGTATCTGAGCCCAAGTCTTTCTGTCTCTCAGTCCAGTAGCACCCTATCCCCACTATGCCATGTTGCCTTTCATTGAGAAAATCAAGTTTCCCGAAGGTAGGCAAAATTCATTCTAGGCATGTTGCAATGATGTAGGATGGTGTTAGAGATATAAACAGATTTTTTTGCCTGTCTTTTCTCATTAATGATCACATTCTGACTGTAACCAGTGCATTGTAAGCCAATCCATCATGAAAAATAAATAATTCACCTTGTTAACATTCCCTAAATCTTGCATTAATAAAATCAAAGTGGCCCTCTGAACACGTGAGAGATGTCTTTTTACATACCACAGTGATGGATGACACATCTTGAGATCCTGGAAATGAAGTAGTTCGGGTCATTTAAAGTGTCCCATACTTGTTATTGATTTAATTTATTTTAAAAGGTGAGGGTAGTGATAAGAATGTTATTCCCCACTATCCTCAAAAATAAAATTATTCTGCAAGGTAATTAATGAATACAGATTTTTTGAGTGGCTGATTTTTTTATTCTATCACATTATATTAGCTTATTCAAATAAGCATTTTCTGATGTACTTAAATGGTTATCAAAAAAGAAAAATGGTAAACCTTAATTGCAACTTGTCACAAATAATACAATTCTTTGAACTGATGCACATAGCAGGTGGCAATAGTTTTAAGGATATTCAATAAAGTTTGGCTGTTCAAGATATAAATTCTGGTGACACTATAAAATCTATGCAGTTTGATTCAGTTTGTATATTTTCTCTGTGTTCTTTAAAAGTTATGTAAACACCATATTGTATTACATATTTCCATTGACTGCTACCATAATTTTAGAAGTGTGTCTATTGTAAATGTCTATGCTACAGTATATACTAGTCACACTTAAACAGCATTTATTAACTATTTATTTTATTCGATGCACTTTTCTAGGTATTTTTTCAAGAAGACTTTGTCATTGTGTACGTAATCTAATTGCCTAGCACATAGTAGACCTTTAGTAATTATTTGGCAAAAAGATAACTGATAAATTTCAATTGAGGATTGTGTGGAGAAATTATACACACACACACATACACACACACACACATATTATAGTTTTCCATGTTGTACTTCTAGTTGAGGGGGTTTCTGAAATATCTCCTGATATTTATGGAAAAAGGAATATCTTTGAATCATTGGGATTCCGAGTGGTTGAAAGGGTGCAGGAGCAGTTTAAGTTGAATTTGCAAGTAAGTGATGCATATGAATCTGAAAATGGTGAAAGGATAAAAACTTTTGTGAAAAATATATAGCCTTTTAAAAATATTTCCTATGATTCATTTTTGAAATGGTCTACAGTTTCTTTCTTTCTTTTTTCTTTTTAAATGACCTGTGATTTCTAATCCTTCAGTCCCTAATTCTAAGTATATTCTGCTTGCACAGGCTGTTATTTTGGAAAATGAGGAGCTTCCGAAATTATTTCTTGATTTTCTAAACATACGGCATTTACCCTCTCTACCAAAGACAGAAAGTTGTGGGTAAGATTTGTCTTAAATATGCTAAATGTGTTTTTTGAAGTGTATTTCCAATCTTGGGATCTGACAAAACAGTGTAATTTAGAAAATAATTTGAAAGTATAGAACTTTCCAAATTAGACATTCAGGTTCCTTTTAGAATGTAATGTAGGGATATATGAAGTTAATTTTTGATTTCCCCAGAAATTCATTTTAGAATTTCCCCTTTGCCTCTAGTAGAGCATTAATGATTAGCTGCCTAGCCGTAAAAAGGAAAAGGGTTTCTTTTTTTCTTTTTTCCCCTTTGTTATTGTCCTATCTTTTTTTACCCTTAGTTTTTTTTTTTTGTTTTCAGTTTTATATCCAGTTGCATCTAAGTAATATATTGACCCTTACTTAAAATGGGCCAACTTCCAACTGCAAAGTGGTGATAGTAAGGACATCTGACTTTGTATAGTTTTTGTAAGTAGAGCAAAAAATCATGCATATCACAATAAGGATCAACTCTCTTAGAGCAAGTACCAAGTTTCCTCATATACAAACTGATAGAGACTAAGTAACCTTTAATGTCTCAGCACTAAATCATGAAATTTATGAAATTATATCTTTCACCTATATTCATTTGGAGTTAGATAGTAGCCTAATACCCATTCAGTATGTAGAGGAAAAAATAGTTTTGTTGCCCCCTACATGTAATTAAGGGAACTCCTCAAAAGCCCCTTATGAAAAAAAGCCATTTAAATCATGCTTATAATTGGGGAAAAATTTGACCTGTTTCAAAGTAATTCATTCTTCTACAAAAAAGCAAAATTTTAACATAATAATAAGTTAGATGGATATTAAACTAATGTCTTCATTTGTAAGGGCAGCTAGATGGTTCAGTGGATAGCACTCAGCTTAGACTAGAGAAGCCCTGTGTTTACATCTGGCCTCAAACACTAATTAACTAGGTGATTTTGGGCAATCCACTTAATGTCTATTTGCCTTAAACCATGGGAGAAGAAGATGGCAAACCACTCCCATATCTTTGTCAAGAAAACCCCATGGATAGTATGGTTCATGGGGCTACAAAGAGTCACACTGAACAACAAAATTTACTTTGTGCAGTTATTAAGGCCTCTTAACTGCCTCTTTTCCTCTACAAAAAGTTTAAAGAGAAAAAGATTGAGATCCTAAGTCTTGCATACTAGGTGATTGGATGGTTGACATTATGAATAGTTCCAGTGAGATATAGTTTGAAACAACCCAGACACCAAATAGTTTTGTGACTGTGGGCATTCACTTAATCTTTCTGGTCTCCAGTGCCCTCATCTCTAAAATGAGAAGGTTAAATGATGACTTTAAAGATTCTTTTGGAGTCTAAATCTATGATCCTGTAACTTTCATTGACTATCTTGATATAACCACTTTAAAACAAGGGACCTTCCTGCCCATGTGGTTATATTCCCCAACGTGACCCAGTTACACCTGTCAGTCATCATTAGGCCTAAACCATCATTTATGAAAAAAACAAATTGTCAAAGTCTCTGTAAATTCAATTTTTTATTCTATTTAAGGGGCCTCTTACTTTAATATTCTACAATGCAATCTATTATTCTTTAATTTATAGACAATGATCCATTCTCTCCATACTTTTATTTTTATAGCTCATTTGAGGAAACAGAATCTGAAGAGTCTAGGTGAGAGCTAATCAAGTATTATATAAATTTATAGGACTGTTATTTACTTAAATATTTTAAATATTAATGACTTCAGGATCTTGATGCTTGGTGATTTTAGCATACTATTGGTCAGCGTAATAAAGACACTGAAATAATTATTTATATATGTAAGAGTATAGATTCTTACATCATTACATGCAACTAACAGAAATACTGGGTTTGCCAATTAATTATGTGGCGACAGAGACAATTCTGTGATGTTTTGTTTTGCCTTTAAGCTTTTTAATGCTTATTTATAATAAGAATTGCATGTTTCTTTCAAACTACACAGGCAATATAATGTTCATTTGACTTTTCTAAAATTAAACTTGTTATGTAGTGATAGATATGTTTGTGTTTTATATAATGTGTATATATAAAAAATACCCTTCTTGACATCATTGCATAGCAGTTTGATCACCTCAAAGCTAGTTTGTAGTATTTTCTGTTTACTCTCCCTTGATGCTGACATTCCTGTTCTTGACCTTTCCAGCAAACTGTCCCACCAGCCAGTTCTGCTGTTCCTAAGGGATCCATATGTCTTGCCTACAGCCAACGGTAATCAAACCTGTCATGTGTTAACAGCTCTTTACTGATCTGACCATGCACCACATAAACCATGGTTTTAATACAGGCCTTACAGAATGACATTGGTCCAGGACCTAATAATCTGCCAGTAAAGTAGTGCTTTTTTTGTATAACAGACATTTAGAATACAAATTGGAGCTGGTCTTTCATGAGAAATAGTCGTTTCCCCCCTCTTACAACAATATTGTGAAAAACATCAATTAATTGAAAATATTTATATTATTGTTATTATTTTGATGGTGGTTGACTGTGGTTAATTTTATTTTCAGGTTTGAAATACAGAGATATAGGTTTTTTTTTTTTTTTAATGTACTGCTCCTAAAGCTTAATTTCTATATTGCAAATGCACCTGATTTATATTTAAATAATATTGTCTTATATTTGTAGCCTTTATAATTATTTTTTAAAATTAATTTTTTGAATAAAATTCATTAGATTAATCACAAACCACCACCAATTTCAAGAGGATTAGTTTGAAGAAATAACTCACCCATTTTTTCCTCTGTGTCACTGTCTACTTAACATGCTTTAATAATAATAATACAACACTGTACAGTTTACCAAGCTCTCTCATATTCATTATCTGGGTCCCAGATATAAGATATAAGATTTATAAGAACTCTCTTAGTATTATACAATATTATTCCCATTTTATTGATGAGGAATCAAAAAGTGCTGAGAGATTGCTTGGCTTGGTCCCAGTTACACAAGTTATAACTAGAATTCAAGTCTCCAGAATATTAATCCCTTTTGTCCTTTGCATAGTTAGGTGGCACTATGGCTAGAGAACTGAACTTGGAGTTAAGAAGACCTGAGTTTGGATGTAGCCTCAAATGCTTATTAGCTGTGTACCCTGAGGAAGTCAGTTAATCTCTCAGCCATCAGTTTCTTCTTAAATGGGGGTAATAATAGCACTGACTTCATAGGGTTGTTAGAAGGATCATAAGAGATAATGTGCATAGCATTTTTGTAATATTTTATATTTATTATATAAATACTAGCATGGAATTTTTTGCTATTTCTATCTAGGAGGTTGTCAATTCAATTGGAAAGAAATGTTACCTTACCTTTAACTGTATTTCTATCTGCACTTCTTTCAGCTATGTTTAGGTCCAAAAGTTAATATTGTTCAGACTTAAAGCTCTTATAACATTGGAGATTAAAAAGATAACTACATAATAAAGTAATCCCACTTTTTGAATGAGATTAGATTTATATTGAACTTTGAAGGAAGCATAAGACTCTAATAGGCAGAGAGGCATCAGAAAGACATTTTCAAAAGAGAAAAAAGTGGAACAAAGGCAAAAAAGGTAGGAATGAATGTGGATTATTAATAAGCCTGTTAGTAAGTGCTTGCCTTATTCACAAGGAAGAATAGCAGAAAATGAGATGAAATCAGTAATATTGGTCTAGAAGATGAAAGGCCTCAAAAAACCCAGAAAATTTAGTTATCACATATTTATTCATGTAGTTTTTTTTCTTTCAACATATACTATCATTTAGATTCATGGTCTTGAAAATATACATTTACTGATGGATATTCCAATATGTTAAACATCATTAAACTTACAGAAATATAAACAGAATAAAAGGGCCACTCAAATTTTCAACACTTAAAGTAAAACTTTTCTTTGTCATGATTTGACGTTCATTTGTACCTTAACAAAAATTACTTTTTACAACCTTGATAAAAGAAAATAAATGAAGAAATAACTCTTGATCATATTAACACTTAAATCCCAGTGGAATATACCAGCAACAACATAACTAGAATTTACATGGTACTTTCAGATTTATAAAACATTTTGCAAATATTTCATTTTATTTTCACAACAACCTTGGGAGGTTGTTGCCATTATTATCTTCATCTTACAGATGAAGAAACTGAGTCTAAAAGCTTAAAAGCTCAGAATCATATAGCTAATACATACCTAAGGCAGGTTTTGAACTCAGATCCATTTAACTCCAAATCCATTATTAATATCAAATATACTGTGCTATCTGCATTCTAACAACTATACATTATTGTGTTATCAGGAGAATATCTTCTATATTAAAAAGCATTCAAATCATATCTCTCTCCTCTCCTTCCTTCCTTCTTCACCTCTTTCCCCCTCCCCCCCTGGATATTTTAAAACCCTTGAAGCTTCAATTTAGGCTATGCATCTCTTATTTTAGAATAGAATCTCTTTTTTTTTTTTTCAGTAAGTGCAGTAATGGTCCTGGATTACTTACCTATAAAAAGTGGTTTTTAGAACTCATTTGCAGCCAATAGGCTAGCTCTTAAATATTAAAGCACTTCTAAAAGTAATTTTTTACTAGCTATTAAAGGAAAAAGAATTTTAAAGATTGGGTTCATATAAAAAAATTATTGAAACTGTATAAACCCTTAACTACAGTATCTTTATATACAGATATTTCGTGATATACATATTCTGTTTACTTTATAATTGGATAAACCATTAGATCAGAGTGTTATTGATTCAGTTATACATGTATGTCACACACACACACACATACACACAAACCATGGTGCAAATAGGTGTAGAACTAAAAGTTTCATTTTGATTTCATTGTTCTACTTTCCTGAATGAATGAATTTTGATATGAATTAGGACACAATGACAAAAATCAGCAGAGAAGTTTCTAGTTAACTTTTTTCAACTGGAAATCAAATCTCTGAATGTTAGAATTGTTTTTCTTAATGCCTTTATGCATATTGAATAGGTTGATCAGATTAGAATTGAAAAATCTGCAATTCAGGATTGTAATTTGATCTAGTTATCCCATGTAAGTGGAACCAATGAAAGCAAAAAATAATTTTAAGTTTCCTATCATGAATTGATTTTCACATTTCATCATGCTTCTTCAGTTAGGCTGAGGCCTAATGTCTTTACTGTGAAAGACAGGTTTTCTGTGAGAGCAGCAGAGTACAAGAATGAGAAGTCAGAAAGATCTGGATCCACATTTGACTTTTGTGACCATAGGCAGGTCGTATCACTTTCCTAAGCACCAGTTTCCTCATATGTGAAATGAGGATTATTATAACCCCCATAACATCTATATCACAATCCTATGGAGTACAATAAGCAGGAATTAATTTAAAATGAAAACTCGAGTGCTCATAGGTTAGTCCTTAATTACACAATCCATTCTTATTCTAACTACTCTAAGAAGCAGCATGTAGGAAAAGGTTCTAGCAGTGAGTTTCCTTTGCATCTGCTCTGGAAATGTAGTTGATTTTTTAAGTATGACAGGTTGACTTTTTTTTAGGAAATTTGCCCTTTTAAGTTAGGAAGACAGGATAGCATCTTATTGCTCTAAAGAAGCCCATTTGATAGCACCAGCATCCTCAAAATGACTTGGACTAAATGCTGCTGTAAACCACAATGGAAAACCTGCAGTGAAGTATTCCCAGTAGAAATCTTGGAATTCTTTCAAGTATATTGAGATTTTGTTAGAAATTGAATTGCCAGTGTAATCCATCTTCCTTGTGAGAAAAGATTCAGATAAAGAGCTGGAGCCCAGCAGCATTAAGTATTAGAACATCCCTTAAATCAATAAGCTACAAATCTGGTGGCGCATTCATGTAGTGCCTAGTGCTGAACTAAAGTGGCTTTAGTGCTGAAACAGCATTACTAATAGCTCATCCTGAACGTGGATAAACAGGAGACGGATGCCATTTCTTAAATTATAGTGAGTCTTATCTTGTTTAGTTCTTTCCAAAAAATGTTGTATTGATGCACATAAGAAATAAGATTTTTTTTCTTTTGTTTTTCAGATCATTTTCCAAATGTAGTTATTGAAGGAGTTCTCCATGGGATATTTTACCCTCATCTACAGCCCAGGTAGAAATCCTGTGTGGCTAAAGAAGCTGGAGCAAGTTTCAAAGTCTTAGTCAAGGAAATCGATATCTCCCAAATTACCTAAACTCCATGACATAATAGCTATAGTTATTGCTAAAATTCATAGTCCCAGCTATATTCAGGGAAGTGTATGTTTCCTTTAAAATTGTGCTTTTTAAAAAATAGAAACTAAACCTGGAGTTTGGTCATGCAAAGGCAAAATTTTTAAAAGTAGCATATGGTAACCTACCTAGAAGCACATAAAAAGGAGGTGTACAGAGAAGGTTCTTATGAACATTGCCTCCTTAAAAGTTCGTGTGCAATATGAATGAATTCTTGTCTGCATCAGCAACAATTTAAATTAAATGAAGGTCATATACTGAAGACTGAAACAAACTGAGACTGACAGAATAACTTTGCCAACTTTGTTTAGTTTGTGTTTTTCAATATACTAATCTTGTTACCTTGGGATTTTCCCTACTTGCTAAAGGCGTATATTGAAGAGCCGGCACCAAGAAAGGTTATCACAGAAACATTGCAACAAATAAATATGTGAAATTGGTTAAACTGGAAATTAAGAGTAATTAGCATATCTGTATTCTCCTTCATCCCTCCCCCAACATAGCAAATTCATTTTTGATTGGTGAAAAGTAAAGGTACTTATTCTTGCCATCTGTACTTGGACATTTTACTTGAAAACTAAATAGCAATTCCATTTTAAGGTAGTTGGTTTTAGTAAGCTCCTAGGTGGAAGTGTATGCAGAAATAAATTTAGAATTCACTAATGAATTCCACTACTGCTAATAATAGTCTAATTGCATTAACTCAAGGCCTTCTTTCATTTTTAAGATAAATTATACAAAGGGCATTTTACTCTACGTCATGGTAAAGATAAGTAGTATTGCCAAATAATAAAATAGCATCCAGTTCAAATTACAGGGCTTTTCCAATGTTGGAGATACACTAAAATAGTTTGTATATTACTGAATTACTGGGCTGTAAAATAAACTTAAGAAACAAGAAAATATTTGAGTTGATCTTTTCTGCTTGAAATACGAATAGTATTTTATAAATTATTTCCATCTGTACAAAATAAAGAGTCAAGTTACCTTATTGTGTACTAGATACAGAATAAATGCTCTAACAAGTGATTGATAATTCAGTGACAGATTTACAAAGTCCCAAGAAGCTGTGGTAGCACAGGAGCCAAGCAATCTTTTTTTAGAAATGAAACTTAAATATATATTTATAGATTTTATTTATAACTATAATTGCATTTAGCTTAAATTAATTATAAACTCTAGATTTAAATTAAAATTACAAAAATGTCTGTAAAATGCCCCAGACTTTAAAAGTCTCCTTCTTCTGAGTTTCATTTGGGAAATATAATAAAGTACATCATGCAAAAGAATAGATTTTGGAATAATGAGAGAATAAAAACTGATAGGGAAAAGGAGGAGAGAAAGAAAAAAGATGAAACAGATTTAATAGGAGAGGAAAGTGATTCAACACTAGTGCTGAGAAGCTATGATATCTTTCATATACTCCTTGCTTCCATATTGTGCTACCACTTAGTAACATCCTCTTCTAGCAGCATTCTATGGGCTTATCTGTTTTTGGATTCTCATCTATTTCTTCTTTTGTCAAGGTGAACTATGGTATATTCACATAACAAAATGACCTATGTTACTCTTTCTTTACCCAGTGTTCTCTACCAAGCTTCTTCCCCTCAGGTTTTTACATCTCCTTATACATGAGAATATCTTCTGAATAGATAATGCTATTACTTCATCTTTCATTCCTTTTATCCATCTTCTTTTCTTTTGAATGAAGTATAACCATTCAGAGCCATATTATACTCATTGTTAGCAGTTGCTACCTGTGAACTCAAATTTACCTCATGTTAGAACCTCTAGTTCTTTTTGGATGTTGTCTAAACTACATATTTGTGTAGAAATATTTGAGATCTCTGGTAGATTACAATCTGAATCATCTCCTATCTCAACGTTACCACCTTCAAACATGTCCAGGTCTCCCTCATCCTTAAAAATCTTTCACTAAACTCTCAAGCTGTCTTCTTCATTTCTTAGCCAGACTTGTTTATAAAACTTTCTACTTGTTGATAAAACTTTTCTCCACTTTTTCTCCTCTCACTCCTTCAGCATTTTACAATTTGACTTCTAGCCTCATCACATGATTGAAACTGCTTACTCTAAAGTTACCAATAGCCTCTTAATTGCAAGAATTTTCTTCTTAGTCCTCATCCTTCTCGATCAGTCTACTATATTTGATACTGTTGACTACCCTTTCTTCTTGGATACTCTCCCTTCTCTAGATTTCCATCATACTGCTCTGACCTGATTCTCTTCTAACTTCTTACCTGTCTGATCACAGCAACTCAGCCTTTGTTGACTCATCCATATCATGCCTCCTAACAATGAATATTCCTCAAGTTTCTGTCCCAAACCTTGTTACCTCCTATTCTCTACATTCTCATTCTATAACTTAATCAGCTCCTATTTGGTTAATTAACATCTTTCTTTAGATGACTCAGATCAATATATTACTTTCCAATGCCTCCCCTAATATGTAGTTCCACATAACCAATTATTTCTTGAATATTTCAAAGTAGATGTCCCAGAAACATCTTAAATCTCATATGTCCAAAATAGTATTTATCTTTTCCCTCAAAAATCCTTACTTCTTTAACATTTCCATATTTCTTTCAAAAGCACTTTTTCAGCCTCTCAGCATTATCTTCAACTTCTCACTTTCCTCACCCACAAATCTAATCACTTGTTAAATCTTGTTGTTTATAGTGCCACTTTTCTCCCATCCAACTCCCCTTTACTCACACAGATACAACCTTAATTTAGATTCTCATCACCTCTTATCTAGATTATTGGAATGACTTCCTGATTGATCTCCAAGCTACTTCCCACTCCATTCTGCATTCTGCTGTCTGTGTAATTTTTTCTTAAACACAGATATGACCATGCTATTTCTTAATGCAGTTAACTCCAGTGACTTCCTGCTACTTGTAAGATAAAATGTAAACTTCTCTGTTTGGCCCCAACTTCATGAAGACATTGCAATACAGCTAATTCCCCACACACCATGCTCAATCACCTATCTCTGAGCTTTTGCACTGACATCAAATGTATTACTTATATATGTTTCATAGCATCCTACTTTTCCTTCAAGATACACTCTACATGAAATTTTTCTGGTTCCCCCCCCCCAATTGCTAGTGTTCTCCATTCCAAAATAGCTTATATTTCTTCATATATACTCATCTATGGATTTGACTCTTCAATTGGGATGAAAGCTCCTTGCTAGTAGACTTTTTTTCTTTGTATTTGTATCCCTGTCACCTTACTCGGTACCTAGCAAACAGTAAGTTCTTGATTAATGTTTGTTTATTAATTGGCTTGCTACAGGCTCCTTTCTTGGATTTTGTCTTTCATGAATTTCTGGGTGTCTCAATCATTTTTTCTTCCTATTATAGCTAATCATTATGATATCTTGCTTATTTTCTCCTTCCCTCATCTTTTTTACTTTAAAACCTTTTTGAGTATATTTGTAAGATAACAAGCTAACACATATTTAACTAGCCTTTCTTAACTTTTCTTTCCCTGACCAGGAGTCTGTCATTGTAATAGTTTAAGCTATGATCCAGAAATCCAAATTATTTTCTTAGCCAGCTATTCATTACCAGATCAATTTTCCTCTTACGCATTTCCAGCCTTCAGTTAACCATCAGGAGGAAAACTCGACATCAGTTTCCATTTTCTTGCAGGAGCCTTCATAATTTTTGGCCACACTTTCCAATTTCCTTTTGGTCACTTCATTTCTGCCTTAAAAAGTCACCAGAAATTGGTAGAACTCACTTGCCTTAATGAATCTTGGGAGGTTCTCACATCTTTTATACATGCCAATTATGTACATATAATTGGAATAGTCATTATCATCTTTGAGTTGCATCAATATAATAAAAATTGATACCATCTAAATTTACAGATTTAGAACTGTGTCATAGTTCCAAAGATATAATTTATTGAGCTTGACAAAATAATAAGGAAATTCTCTTAGAAGAAAATAAAGTCCAGAACTTTAAAGGAAACAACAGAGGAAGAAAAGTGGCATGAAAAGGAATAGCACTTGTAAACATTTATCAAATTATAAAGCAATTACCATCAAAATTTTTTGGTCCTGGTTAAAAATAGAAAACTGGGTCAGGAATAAACTATACAAGCAAAAATCTGAAGTAATTGAACCCAAAAAACTCAGTGTTTAATAAACACAGGATATAAGCTATTTGGGCAAGGAATATATTGATAATAAGTTCTTGACAAACTGGAAAGTAGTTTAAAAAAAAAAAGGGTTTAAACCTACCAAGTGAAGCAATAAGTTCAAAATGAATTTACATATAGAAGTTTTCATCATAAAAACAATTAAAAATAAATTATGAAAGCATTTTTTTACAACTGGTTAGAAGGCAGATAGTTAACTAAATGAAGACTAGAAATCAGAAGAAATTAAAATCAACCAATAAAAGGATAGATGTAGAGTAAATACGTACACACATATGTGTGTTTATGCTAAATATATACAAAAATACATAATTGTGGGGACCAGAAGGCTAGTAGCTCAGTGAATCAGGAAAAACTTCACATAGAAAATAGTCTTTGAGCTCACCAGAATATAAAACAATCTGAGAGGTAAATTTACACTTTATTCACATGTTTAGGTTTGACTGGTTGTTTTGTTAATTGTCTAGACTTAGAAAGTGATAAAGAAAATATTATGTAAATTAAACTTAATATCCAGAGAGCTAATACCTTATCATACCAATGGAAACATGACACTGCACCACTGGTTTGGCTATGAAAAGGAGGCAGGTTGTATAGCACTAGATTAAGGATATAATAGAATCTAGTAGTGAGATATTCTTTGTTTGTGGGTTTTCTTTTTTATGCTGGGTCTAAATTCCCCAAATTTTCCAAAATATCCATAGCTACATTTTTTTTTAAGTGTAGGAAAGAACAGAAAACAATGTAAAAGTCCATCACTTGAAGGCAAGGTTAAAAAAAATTATTTTATGTGACTAAAATAGAACCTAACTACATCATAAAAAATGACAAATATTAAGAAATCAGAGTAGTATGGGAAGACATGGTGATGCAAAGTAAAATTAGCAGAACCTGGAAAATTATATGCAATAGCTATGACAGTATCAAGAAAAAGGGCAACAAAACAAAACTGAACCATATATAATTGTAATAACCAAGACTAGACCTGGAGAAGGGTTAAGAAAATATGCTTTCCCCCTTTTAGTATAGACACAGGTGTCAAAGTTTGAATCTATGCAATAGAATACACTATAACATGATCAATGTTGGTTTTGCTAAACTCATTTTTTCCCTGTTTTTTTTTTTTTTTTTTTTGTGGGAGAGAGGTAAGGATATATTAGGAAATGAATATAACATAAAAACCAGAGGCATTAAGAAAAAAAAAAAGATTTCCTTCTCCATTATCTTGTTTTATGGGCTTCAGGAATAACTATTTGTTAGGGGGAAATGGCTAACTGAGTGTGAGGAAGTTAATGGGAAAAATTATGGTGCTCTTAAAAATTAAAAAAACAATAAAGATTAGAGGACATTTTTTAAAAAAGAGAAGGAAGAAGAAAATGGAATTTGCAATGATTCAAATTTACTCAATCTGGTATGAAAAATACTGCCATTAACCTTCAAAAATCATTTATAGAGAGTCGCCTCCAAAAACTAATTCTTCTTTAACTCCCATCTTTATTTTGTCATTGCTTTACTTATACAGTGGCTTTTAGAATTTCATTTCTATTTTTATTTTGTATATGTACAATAATTATTATCTCAAATGAGTTATAAATAATTTGATAACAAGAATTGTGTTTTGTTTTTAATGTCTTCTATATCTAGTAACTTGTACAGTTGCTTCAATAAATGTTTGTTGATAAAGTGCCAGTGTTTAACAACTTTTAGAAGCATCAGATTTTCCCTGAGTTAAATATGAATGTATCTTAATAATAAATTTGAAGATCTTATTCTGGGCTCCATACAAAAGTTACAGCATTTATGATATTGAATCAATCTTTAGTTCTTTCTGCTCTCGATAGCATTAATCTAAATTTCCCTTTGATTATAAATAGCAGTGTAATGAAGCATTGTAGATTGTGTCATTGAGAAAGGACATAAAAAGGACAAATTAAAAGGGTAGAAATAAAAGCATCCCACTTTCCAAAACTAGTTTGGGTAGAATCTTAAATCCTATCGTTACACCTATAATAAACTTGAAATATAAGTATAAAGTGGAGAGAGAATATGATCTCCCACCTATTTGATACTATCATAGAATGGATTAGCACTGGTGAGGTTTTAACCTGCAAACATTATACATCTATGCCTTTTGATCCTTTTTAAGGTTTGAAACTTTTTGATTGTGTCTAGAAGAGAACAGAAAGATTGGTTGAACAAATAAGGTAACCTTGGTCCTCCAAATTTTAAATTGCTGAATGAATTTTACCAGTTCAAGTTCAGGTTTTTATTTGAGATTTGGAAAAGTTCAGTTTTAGGAGCATTTAGTGGAGGAATCTCCTTGGTGAGATTTTCTTCTTTCCCTCCATCAACCAAGTTTTCAGAAGTTTAAATCCTCTAAAGCATGAGAATGTTCATATTAATATACCAAGAAAAGTAAAAAGATTGTATATGAAACTAAACTTCTGACATATAAAACTTTGAGGTTTTCACTATGCAAAATTTTTTTTTAAAAATAATAACTTAGATTCAACATGGAAGTTCTGGCACTTCCCTACTTGTCTGTGTCCTCTTTTGGACTTCCTTTTACTCACTTTTGTTTATTCTTTTTATTTTTATTTAATTGTCTAGCTCAGTATTAGACATTTGGTTCAGTGAATCACTCAGAGCCCAAATGGTTCAAATAGCCTTTTATTAAAATCATTTCCCAATATCCTCAGGTAGACCAGTTCTTAAAGCACTTCAGGAATATATAAAAGTAAACAAAAGCTAATATCAGGAAGTTCAAAAATCAGCTGGCAATAATGTTCCCCTAGAGTTCCAGGAACTCTCTGCCACAATTCTTAAAATGACATCTTTATTCTTCTTATCCAAAGAATCCACAACTGGATTCCCAGATCAGTCTACCTGGGAGCAGATTTCATCCCAGATGTCCTAATTATGCGTCACAATTTCCTTTCTTGTCAGCAGACCAGTTGGTGTTATGGGAATGTGTAGGGAGATAACTCACACCTCCAACATTCCACCAATATCCTGACATAACAATTGTTGATGTTTTTTTTCTTCCCTTTGTTTTAGATTCATTATCTCTACCTACTCATTTCATACCAACTCTTTCCCCTCCCCCCAAAAGAAAAAATACAAGCTCTCTTTTGAACAAATAAGTAGTGCGAAGCAGAACAAATCCATACATTTATATTTGAAAAATGTATATCTGATTCTGCATTTCTGTTCCATCAACTCATTATGTCTTTGTGGTGAAGCTGCTATTGCACTGGATCCGAAGTCAGGAAGAATTAAATTCAAGTCTAGATTTAGACACTTACTGCCTGGGAGGCCCTGGACAAGTCATCTGATCTCTGTCTGCCTCAATTTTCTCATCTGTAAAAGGATAATAACATCTATCTCCCAGGCTTGCTGTAACGATAAAACAAAGCATGTGTAAGGTACTTTGTAAGCCTTGTGCTAAGTGGTAAGAAATGTTTATTGTTGTTACTATCATCATCATCATCATCTTTATCATCATCATCATCATCATCATTTCTTTCCCTCTACCAAGAGATGGAAAGCATGATCCATTATCAGTCTTGGAACTGTAATTAGTTGTTGTCTTAATTAGAATTATTAATCTTTCTTAGTTTTTCTATATTGTGTGATAATCATTGTCCTAATTGTTTTCATTTCATTTTGTATGTATCAGTTTTTACAGCTCTTCCCAGGCATCTCTGAATCCATCCATTCCATTATTTTAAGGCACAATAATGTTTTGTTAAATGGGATATGTTCAGCCATTCCCCAATTGATGAATACCCACTTTATTTCCAATTCTTTGCTACAACAACAAAAAAATGTTGCTACAAATGTTTTCATATATATCAGGTTTTTTTCCCCTTGATCTCTTTGAAGTATACAAACCTGTTAGTGCATGATTGTACAATGTATAATTTAGTGACTTTCTGAGTCTAGTTCTAAACTGATTTCCAGGATGGGTGAATTTCTTAACTGCTCCAGTGCATTGACATTCCTATCCTTTCACAGTCTCTCAAATAATTACCTTTTTCTTTCTTTCTTTCTTTCTTCTTCTTCTTCTTTCTTTCTTCTTCTTCTTCTTCTTCTTCTTCTTCTTCTTCTTCTTCTTCTTCTTCTTCTTCTTCTTCTTCTTCTTCTTCTTCTTCTTCTTCTTCTTCTTCTTCTTCTTCTTCTTCTTCTTCTTCTTCTTCTTCTTCTTCATTTGCCTATTGGATGGGCGCGAATAGAAATGCAAAATTATTTGGATAAGCATTTTGCTGATAAGTGATCTGTTGCATTTTTTCCAATTGTTGATAACCCTCCTTTCTTTTGAAAACTGATCATATCCTTTGACCATTTACCTAATAATGAATGACTTTTATTATGTATTTGTATCAATTCTGTTTCTTGATATCAGAGAAGCATGTAACAAAAGGTTTTTTCCCCCATTAATTCTAAATACATTGATGTTATTCCATTTACTGAAACTTTTTTATGTTACAGAATCAGATTTGGCTATTTTATCTCCTCTGATTAGCCGATGATTTCTTTTAAAACCTGGAAATTCATTTGAAATTGAATAGTTCTATGAACCCCTATATAAAATATCATTTCAGATAATTTCACTAAACTTCTTAAAGACCTGGAAAACTTCTAAGGACAGTTGTCAATTTTAACTAGAATTTAATTGCTCTGCTTTTTTTCCCAGCTATTTTTTAGGAAGATGATTTTTTTCTTTAAAAAAACAAAAACTAAACAGATCACTCGTTTTCCAATGAATCATACACACTGGGGTTGGAAGCTCAAAATAAAAAAAAAATTAATTTACCTAAGCCAGGGAAAACTAGGTTTTCCAATATTCACAAGATGAATTAACAGTATTACTGAGATTAAAGCAACAGGATTTGGGTCATTTACAATTCCATTCAATAAAAATTTATTAAGTACCTAAGATACATAAGACATTTTGCTAGTCATAGGAATACAAAGGGGGAAATGAAATTATAAGATTGAAGACAGGAACTGTTTAACTGAAATATGAAGCAGTAGTGGTTTTTATGAGTTTCTCACATGTATATTCTCTATAGAAATTAACTTTTGTTAATAAAATAGGGTGGTTGGTGGCACTATAAAACTGTTGAATTGGCTGTATGGCTGTAGCTTAGGAGAGAGATTAGGGCTAAATGTATACATCTGGGAGTCATCTGCCTAGAGATGATATTTCAACACATGGGAAACAGCAACAGGGATGGGATATGGAGAATAGTCTGACCAAGAAAACTTAGTAGAGAAGAAACAACAACAAAAAAAAAAATCTTAAAAAAAAAAAAGCCAGAGAAGAAAGTAGCTGGGAGAAAAGGATGGATAACTAGGGGATAGACTGAGTAAAGCCTTGGTCTTAGGCTCAGAAAGATTTCAGCTTAAATTCTTCCTTAAATGTGTTAGCTATGTGACCATGAGTAAGTCACTTAATTTCTTCCTGCTTCAGTTTCTCCAGATGTAAAATGGAGACCATAGCACTTAACTCACATGTTAGTTGGGAGGATAAAAACAAGACAACAGGTGAAGTACTTTGCAAACCTTAAAGCACCATATAAGTGCTAGCTATTATTTTTAAATGCTAGTTATGAATAGTCTGCAAAGAAGTAAAGGATGAAAAAAAAAAAAGAATGTTACATAAAATAGAAATAGAAATAATAAAATAGAATAAAAAATTTGACTAGATTTTTTATTTTATATTTCTATTGTGAATTTCCCAGGTGTCAATAATGAATATTTCAGTGCTGATGAGTTCTTGATAAAGATCATACACCATTTAAAGAAAATATTGCCATGATGGGAATCTTTTTCTACCTACTATTTCTAAGAGAAAGCTTTCCATTAAAACCAGAGCAGTTGATAAATTCTTGACTTGCTAACAGTTTCATCAGCTAGAAAATACAAAAAGAAAAAAGCAAACTGCTATTCTTATCTTGATTCTAGCCAATAAAGAGAAAATTGAAGTAATAATCTTATGAATTTTAGGAAGGTGTGACCTGTGGTCACAGGAAGCCTGTGTGGTAGGAGCAATATTATCTTCCAGAGTTTCACCCAACATGGGATCTAGGCTATATTTTCCAAAACCTTTCTCCATTGGAAAAAGGACGATTTTTGCCTTTTTTTGTGTGCTCAGATTTAGCAGAATGCCTGGCACATAGTCAGGGCTTAATAAATACTTACTGCTTCCACTATCCAAATAAACTAGTTACCTCTCTATTTCCCACATAGCACATTCCATCTTCCATGTCTCTCTGTCTTGACTGTCCTCTAGGCTTACAAAGTATTTGCTCCTCACTTTCATCTCATAGTGTTTCTCTTCTTTCCACGTACAGTTTAAAATACCACCTTCTATTTTAACTTTTTCCTGATCCTCCCAACTATTAATACCTGCTTTCTCAAACTATGTCTATTTGACTATTTTGTATTTTATTCTCTATATGCTTACATATATGCTTGTCTTCCCAATTAGAAAGTAAGCTCCTTGTGAGCAGGGATTGTTTCACTCTTTGTATTGTATCCTCCTCCATACATTGTCTGGCATGATTGATTGATAATATTGTTGTTGCCAAACCACACTATCTCAGAATTTATTATAGTTAAGAGATAATACTGAGCAGTCTTGTGTGGACCTAAGACATTGGTAGAATAGACTTCTAGGAGTACAGAGAGAATAAGTAAGATTCTATGACCTGAGGCTATGAATTGTAAATAAGCTAACTAGAGATATAAAGAACAAAATTACAAACTTTTATTGAGGAAAAAAATATTTAATAACTAAAGAGACATATAGAACTGCACAAATGCACAAGGATGACCATGTCATTCTACTCAAAATGATTGTCACTGATAGAATTGTGAAATGAGATTGTGTAGGATTTAGAGGGCAATGGAATATCCTCAAACACAATGCTACAATGCTATAAATAATGCTACAATAATACCAGAAGGAACAATAACAAAATTAAAGAGAAACAACTATAAAACCTCCTACATCTAGTCTTAAGACTGCACAAAAAGGCTGCCAGAATTCTGATGAAACCAAACGGAGGAAAGATAACAAATTTAAGACAAAGCTCAAGTAGGTCTGTAGTAGGAGTCAGAACCAGAGATGCACACAGACAAACCAGAAACAACCATATCCAAGGTGGAACAGGAAATCGAACTATATCAGATCCTATGTAGTTCAGCTTTGCATCTGGGCAACCCTTCCCAGGAAACAGCAACCAAGAGAGGACCTCAGAACTACAACAAATACCATCTCCCAGGATATCTTCTCTCAGTATTAGGGTAGTTCCCACCAGGCTCAGAACAAAGAACAGAAGAAATTCTGGGTTCAAAACTGTGTAAGGAAGTAGAGAAAAAACTAAAACCCAAATTGAGATGCCAGGAAATTGAGTGAAAGTACAGGAACGCCTGCAGAAGGTAGGACCTAATATAATCCACACATCCAAAAGTCAACTAACTCAAACACAAAGAATCAACCTAGAAACTGTGGCTGTATATAAGAACAAATAGAAGATGCAAAGACAATGAAGAAAAACTGAACTAAGAGAAACTTAAAAGTCAAATTCAAAAAAAAAAAAAAAGAATATGTGTACATATCTAAATAGAGCTTAAAAGCATGCCCTGGTCAGAAATACTTTAAGAATATCTAGAAAAAATGAAAGTATCTACAAAAGACAATGTTAAAATCAAAGATAGGTTGTAGGACATATAAAGGACTGCTTGCCATCTAGGGGAGGGGATGGAGGGAGGGAGGGGGAAAAAAATCGGAACAGAAACGAGTGTCAATATAATGTAATTATTAAATAAAAAATTTAAAAAAAATTAAAAAAAAAAAAAGATAGGTTGTAGGAAAGAATGGCAAAGACAAGAACTTTAGAACGGACAAAGCTTACCCAAGAATTGAAATCCCTAAAAAGTAATATAGGCCAAACAGAAAGCATAGACTTCCTGAGACAATAAGGCCTAGAAAACAGATCAAAGAGATAATTTAAGACTTATAAGACTATTGAAAATGGAGACTGGATACCATAATCCAAAGAATCATGAATAAAAACTTATCCAAATATGTTAGAACCAAAACAAAGTGAAAATGAAATCCACTAGACTCTTCCTGAAAATGAAAACTCTCATTAACATCATAACTAAAATTAAAAACTTCTAGATAATAAATTTAGCCAAAAAACCAAAAAAGAGCAAATAAGAAGCCAAAGCTGACTTTAATCACACAAGAATTGGGAATTATAAATTGAGAGAGCACTGAGTACAACTTTCCAAAATGCAAAAAGATAATAGAACTTAAATGAAAAAAATTACTTCCATGCATTTGTAATGAAAAGGCAAGAAACAAGTAGAAACTTTAATATACATATGCTTTAGCAATCAGAAGAAACTTAAGAAAGGTAAATACATCATACAGTTCAGTTGGAAAGGACTGTATGATGATGAATTGTTTATATTCTAATAAGGTGATAAAGAATTCTAATATTTTCAAGGGTCAAAGAAAAAGTTAAAAAGGACAGAGGACATTAAAAGTGGTTTGGGTTTGTTTGTTTGTTTGTTTGTTTTTCATTTTGATGCCAAGAGAATTTACCACCTCCCTTAAGAGGGGTGCATGAAAATAAAAAATATAGATAGAGGAAGAGATGGAAGCATCTCATGAACCTCACTTTCATTTGAACCAAGAAAAGGAAAATACAGAAAGAGAAAGGGAGGGAGGGAGGAAAGGAGGGGGAAAGTGAAAGAGATGTAAAGGCGTAGACATATAAAAGTGCTTGGTGTAGAAGCACATTGAACTCATTTAACTACCTCTAAGGAAAACAAACTAGCATCAGAGAGTGGAGCATGAAGAAAAGAAAGTAAAAATCTGTAATTAGAGGCAAAAATATGTAAGCAAAAAGGAATAATAAAGTGGAGACATCACATAATGTTATGTATTATTAGTATTTAGCTAACTTTCTCATTTGCCACCTGTTTTATAAAAGGGAAGAAGAGGGCAGAAGGAAAAGATGTCAGAACAGGATGGGGAGATAAATATACAATTAACAATCATGAATTAGAAGGCATCCTCTAAAAACTGAGAAAGTGTAGTGGGCAGAAACTCTGGAGAAGTATACTTGAAACAAGATGTTAATTCAGTGGAATTGCTGAGATGATGATTCTCTAGATCACATATATACTTAGTATGGTGGTGTAATGGTTCTCTAATTCACACATACATAGTATGCTGTAATGATGTAATTGTAATAAGGTATATAAGAGCTAAGAAGAACTGGAAGAGAGACATTCCATTTTTGACCATCCTTCCGTTGGCTCTCCTGCCTCCTGCACTCCTGCTAAGATCAAGGCTGGCCCTGAGGTCCTCCAGAAAGCTAGCCCGAACACTATATTTTAGCGCATGACTTTCAGAAATTGATAGGAGATATCCATCCAATGGATGCATCCAGCGTTAGGCTTAACTAGCTATTAATTACAACCATTATATGACATTTTAAGGGGAGATACTGTATTAAACTCACCACATCAGCTTACAGGAAAGGATAGTAGAATGCATCCGAAAGCAGATTTTAACAATATGTTATTTGCAAGGAACCCACTAGAAACAAAATTCTAACGGTAAGATTCTAAAACAAAATCTGTTAACTTTCAGATGAACTCAAAAAAAAAAAAAAAGCAAAGATAACAACCATGATTTCAGACAAGTTCAACAATAAAAATAGACAATAAAGAGATAGACAAAGAAACTACTATATGATTAAAAGCACCATAGGTAACAAATCAATATCAATATTTAATGTACATGTAATAAACATTATAGTATCTGAAAACTTAAAAGAAAAAAGGTAATAGGATTTTAGGAAGGAAATGATAAAATCTTAATAGTGGAGAATCTCATTGTACTTCCTTTTGTATACAGGAAAATTTAACTAACATAAATAAGATAAGCATTTGAAGAGAACTTTAGAAAAGTTGGAAATTATATCTCTGATAATTACTAAATGGGAATAGAAATTTACATATTTTTCAGCTATGAATGGGACCTTTACAAAAATTGAACTGGATTGAGACATAAAAGCCCCACAAAAACAAATGAAAAGTAAAAATACTAAACAAATCCTTTACTGGCCATAATGAAAGAAAAATATATTCACTAAAATTATATCCACTCTTAAGGAAAATTTAAAGATTGCATAATTTGATCCTAATGAATTAATGCATCAACAAACACATCATAAAAACAATAGAAAATTTTGTTAAAAAATGGCAACAGAGACAACATACAAAAACTTGTGGGATGCAGATAAAACAATCCTTAAGAGGAATTGTGTGTGTGTGTGTGTGTGTGTGTGTGTGTCTATATGCACATAGACATACATAAATATCTAAACCATAGATATGTAATAGATCCCTTATCAAAATATTTTTAAAATTTATTGTTTTTATTTATGGAGTAAAATAAACATTTCCATAACAATATAATATTGGTTTTAAGTACAAAAAAATAAATACAATTGCAAAGGGAATAATTGTATTAAATTTTAAAAATCCATCTATGAACCCAGATTAAATGTCCTTTGTCTAACTTTCATCAGCTGAAGAAAAAAGAACGATGAACTGTGAATGCAATTAAATTTTAAAAAACTGGAAAAAGTCACACAAAATGTAAATGTTAAAGTAGAAATTCTAAAATACAAATGAGAAAATGGCAAACTTGAGGAACATAAAACTAGTAACTTATTTTTTAAAATAACAAAACAGATAAATAGCTAGTGGGATGAAGAAAGACACAGGAAAAATACATGTATCAAAAACGAAAAAGAGAGAATTTACAAATGAATATGAAATAAATAAAACTATCAGAAACTGCTTTGCACAATTATATGCAACAATATCAATAATTTAAATGAAATAAATTGTTACAAAATATACAATATGCATGTTAATAAAATAAGAAATAGATTGTTTTAGTAGTCCCATACTAGAAAAAGACATTAAACCACAAATAAATCCTCAAGGAAAATATTACCAAGAACGATGCATTTACAAATGCTTTCTAATAAATATTCCATTTTTTCATTATTACATAAACTTTTTTGCTAAAATATGAAAATAAAGGATTCTTCCAAACTATGCCTATGATAGATGTGTATCTATCTATCTATCTATCTATCTATCTATCTATCTATCTATTTATCATGGTTGGGTTGATACCCAAATCAACTAGAGAAAAAACAAATATTTTTAAAATGAATTCTAATGAATATTAACACAATATTAAATAAAAATTAAAAGAAGCTAAGAGATTATATACCATGAGTATTTTGAATTTATACCAGGAATTCAAATTGATTCAACAAAAAGTACTACTATAAACCTAACAGACCATATGAATATCAAAAATAATTTTTAAAACCACATAATCATATCAATACATGCAATGAAAAATTTAGCATTGGTTTTTAAAAGCACTAGAAAACATAAATTGACCTTTCCTTAACATAGTAAGTGGTATTTTTATAAAACCAAAACCCAATATTATATGTTATGGAGAAAAAGTAAAGAACTTTGAAATCAGATCATGGGTTTAGTAAGGATGTTTGTTATTACCGGTATTATTTCAGCATTATTGCTAAAGCAATAAGACAATATAAGAAAATTCAGGAAATAAACATGGGCAAAAAGGAAACAGAAGTATCACTTTTTGCAAATGATGATCTATCTGAAGATCCCAAAACAATTGAAAATTGAGATAATAGCTTAAGCAAAATTTCAAGATATAAAATAAGTCCCAATAAATCAGTATTTTTTGCCTATGCCATCAAAATCCCACAAGAAGTTATAGAATGGACATTACATTTTTAAAAAATCACTACAGAATGTATAAAATACTTGGGCAACTACCAAGACACAAACAGGAACTATATAAATACAATTACAAAATACTCTTCAGAAATGAAGGCCTTAAATAATTGGAGATCTATTTATTGCTCGTAGTTAGGCCATATCAGTGTAGTAAACAATACTACTATTTCTAATGAACTTATTATTTTAGGATCATACAACCAACCAACCAAAGAATGTAGCTCTAAGAAAAATGATAATAAAGTTCATGCAGAGGAACAAAAGGTCATGTATCTTGAGGAAATAATGAAAAAATATTGAAAAGAAGGTGTGCTAGTCATAATAGATTTCAAAGTATACTGCAAAACTGGAACCCACAAAATGATCTTGTACAAATTAAATTTTAAAATATATTAATTTGTGGAATAGATTGGATGCAAAACATATAGAAACAAATGAATATATCAGCAGAGTCTAAAAAATCCAAAGATCCCCGCTATAGCAAAAACTGTTGGAAAAACTGGAAAACAATCTGGCAGAAACTAGAGTAGCATCTCACATTTTATACCAAAATAAGCTCCAAATGGATATAAGACTTCAATATTTAAAATCATATTGTAAATTAGAGGAGCAAGAAACAAAATCCTTTTTGTCCTTAAAAAGAGGGGAAAAGTTTATGACCAAATAAGGGAAAAAAGGACCACAAAAGACAAAATTAATTTTTATAATTTGGAATTAAAAGGGTATTGCATGAACAAAACCAATACAATTAAAAGTAAAAGGGAAATGGAAAATTGGAGGGTGGGAGAGAGAATCTTTGCAGCAAGTTTCTCTAACAAATACGTCATATACAAAATACATAAAGTACCTTAAAGTGAGAGCAATTTCCCTATAAATACTCTTCAAAGAATATAGACAGTTTTCAAAGGAATAAATCTAAACTATTGACAATCAATTTGGGGGAAAAATGTTTCCAATTACTAATATTCAGAGAAATGCCATAAAAATCTTAAAGATTGAAAAAAATGAATGTTTTTCTACAGGAAAATAGGCAAATTAATATATTGATTGTTCCATGTTGTCTATGAATTAGTCTCATCATTCTGAAAAACAATTTAGAATTATGTCCCAAAAGTCACTTAACTATTCTTTTTTCCCCCAGTGATACTGCTGCTAGAGCTATATTTTAAAGTGATTAAAAAGAAAGAGCAAAATGGCCCACATAAACACAAATAATCATAGCAAATCTTATTGTTATAACAAAAAGTTGGAAATAGGAGTAAAGCATTATATTTGAATGTGATGAAGCATTATTATGCTATAAAAATGATGAAATGGACCTGATGAAACATTCCTTTTGAGGGAAACCTGAGAAAATTTCTATGAACTGATGCAGATATAAGTGAGAACTAGAAGAACAATTTATACAGGAACAATACAATACAGGCTCTGATGTAAACCATCCCAAATACCATCACATTAATGAGCTGGGTCCACATAGCATGGCTACTCTATCCCCCAAGGACTCCAAGATTATCCCTTGGGCATGAAGGTGCCTCTTCTAATATTTAGATTCCCCACAAGAGTGCTTTTTATCATCATTATCAGTTGATATAATTTAGACAGCCAGACCTAATTAGCGTTTAGAACAGGCTGTTTACCAAGATGATAGAATAGCTGTTATAAACATGTGCCTTCCTTCTAAGTCTGTGACATACCCTGTATATACTGAATCAGAGGAAAGTGGGGTGGTCTAGAGAGTTCATGGCAAAAGTAATTTCAAAGCTCCTAGAAAGTCTTTTTTGCTGAAATCTTTAAAAAGTTCCGCTTAGATATGGTATCTTTTTTTTTTTTTTTTTTTTTGGTGGAGGGGCAGCATGCTTCACATAGAGCTTTGAATTTGTATTCATCCTCTCCTTGAATTTGTATTCAGCATATCCACATAAATTACCAGCAAAATCCAGCAGGAGGTAGAAGCAGAAGTTCCATTCAAAATAACTATGGAATGTCAAAATATTTGGAATCTATCTACCAAGACACAAAGAATAACTATATGAATTTGCCTTCTCTATCCCACCCAAAGTGGGATAGAGGTTCGAGGGGAAGAGACCAAGATTGAAGCTGAGGTCCTTTTCCTCTTTCATCCTTTTCGGGGCTGGCTCTTATGTTAAAAGCTAAAATCTCTTGGTCCCAACCAGCTCCATGGCTTTACACAAGTCTCAGAGAATGTAACCAATTCCTTTGGACTTACTCCGGAAGCTAGATAGGTATCCATATCTAGTGAAAAATTAAGATGTGTTCTCCCCTGATGAATACATCAGGGATTAAGGTTCCAAATTGCTCTCCAAGATGATTAGATTGATTCACTCATTCAGCCTCCTTCTTAGAACATTATAACAGGGGAAAGGGGAAACTTTGAAAGACTTAATGTCTGATTAAACTTAATGACTGATTAATGTAACGACGAAGCAAGATTTTAGACATGAGGAAGCACACTATCCTTCCCTAGGGTGACCTCCTGTATTATGGCCTGCCAGCTTCCCAGTCACTCTCTGTACATGTCAGGAGTTATTGCTTACTTCCTCTTTTACTCTGAGACTTCCTCAGGACCATTTCCAGTGCCAGGCTGCCCTATAGTACTGGCATTGGCACTGAAGACAGGACTTTTTTCGTCCCAGGTCCCTCTTCTTCCCAGAACCATCTTCAAATATCCTAATTTGCCTGGGATAGGAATGATAATCTACCAGAGTTTTCTAAAAAGAAAGAAAGCTATGGTTAAGATTGATAAGTCTAGGGACTAAGGTTAACACTGTGTCTCAACTGATGCAAGTTCCAGGTGGCTTTTGGTCATATTGAGATGCCTTTCTAGTCACCTGAGTATAAAGCCAATTTGTGGAATGGCCCAAGAGCAAACAAGTCACTACAATTTGTTTTGTTGACCAGATCCAGTTCCATATGGGGTCAAGGAGCCTATCAACCCAAGCAAAGTGCTGCAGTATCTTTGTTTAGTATCTTTTCTATGCTGTGGCTAAATAAGCCTCCTTTTGTTAATTATTGAATGACACGTACAAGTATATCATTTCATTCAAAAATCAAACCCTAACTGAATTAGATTTGCACATTAAATTCCCAATTCTTCAATCAATTCACATGATCTACACCTCTACCTTAACTATGTCAAGATATTCATATCTTAAATCTTGCCATCACTCAGAAGTACCCTTTTTATTGTTCACCAATGAATTGTTGACCAAATGAATTCTGCAATTCATTTATCTAATCATGTTTTTTTAATGGTTCCATATTCCTTTATATTTTATGACTCCTGTTCTTGTTTTTCATCTTCATTATTACCTCCATTGTCTTCCTGTCTCCCTCCCCCCCCCCCCCCCCCAGATCATCATCCTTATACTGGCTTGTTCTCCTTCCTCCCCTATCTCAACCTTTTTGTAAGCCAATTCTATTCAACACTATTCTCTATTCACAAATTCCTTGTCCCCTTATTCTATCATTGGTTATTCCTTGCCAAATTCTAACCTTGGATTACTCATACCATTCACCTTCTTTGCTCCTAGTCATGTGCCATTAAGAGAACTGGGAGAAATTCCAAAACTGTATTGACTGGGTCTACTGCAGATTTATGTTGTTTAATCTCTCACTGCAGCAAGGCAAACATTCTGTTCTTCCCTAATCAGCATACTGTCTCACTCTCCACAATAGCCATTCCAGATGTTCTTGTTTTTCCTCAAGGCACTCATCTGCCCTTATCCTCTCAATTTAAGACCTCACTTTATGCTTTAGTTCCCACCCTTCACCTTCCCCCCTCCCTCAAACTGAGATCATTTACTGAAAACTCCTTTCTTCTTTATCTTACATCATTTAGGTATTTTCATTGTCTCTTCCTTCATTCCAATTTCATATAGAGGTTTTCCTTATCGAAGTCAACCCAAGTTTCATATAAAGAAGTGACCAAAGTTAACTCCTCTAAAAACACACTTAATCCAATACCCTACTGACTTTTCCAGCAAAGTTTCCCTATCTCTCACTGTCTATTTGCCCTGCTGCCTACAAACCTGTCCAAGTTGCTCACATTCTTAAAAAATCCTCATTTGATTTCATCAACACTAGCTATTTTCCTATATATCTCCTCTCCTTTTCTAAATTGCTTGAAAAGCCATCTACACTGAGTGCTTCCACTTCTTCACTTACTAGATTCTAAACAAATGCTCTATAGTTTGGTCCTTGACCTTATCATGCAACTGAAATTGATCTTTCAAAAGTTACTAATGACTTTAAAAAAAAATAATAGCTTTTTATTTTCAAAATATATATGCAAACATAGTTTTCAACATTTACCCTTGTGTTCCAAATTTTTCTCCCTCCCTTCCCCCAGCAAACAATTCAATATGTTAAACATGTACAATTCTTCTATACATATTTCCACATTTGTCATGCTGTACCAGAAAAATCAGATCATAAAGGAAAAAAATAGAAAGAAAAAAGGTAAGCAAACAACAACAAAAAAGATGAAAGTACTACGTTGTAATTCACATTCAGTCTTCTTTCTGGATGCAGTTGACTCTCTCCCATCACAAGTTTCTTGGAATTGGCCTGAATCAACTCATTTTTGAAAAGAGCCAAGTCTATCACAGTTGATCATCACATAATCTTGTTATTGCTGTGTACAATGTTCTCTTGGTTCTACTCACTTAGCATCAGTTCATTCATGTACATCTCTCCAATCTTTTCTGAAATCATCCTGCTGATCATTTCTTACAGAACAATAGTGTTCCATAACATTCATAAACCATAACTTATTCAGCCATTCCCTAACTGATGGGCATCCACTTAATTTTCAGTTCCTTACCACCACAAAAAGCACTACTATAAACATTTTTGCACATGTGGATTTCCTTATCTTTTTTTCATTATCTTTTTGGGATACAATTCCAATAGAGATATTGCTGCATCAAGGGGTATATACAGTTTTGACAGCCCTTTGGTCAGAGTTCCAAATTGCTCTCCAGGATGATTAGATCAGTTCACAGTTTCCACCAACAATGTATTAGTGTCCCAGTTTTCCCATTCCATTCCAACATCTATCATTATTTTTTTCTGTCATCTTAGCCAATCTCAGAGGTGTATAGTGGTACTTTAGAGTTGCCTAATTTGCATTTCTCTGATCAATAGTGATTTAGAGCATTTTTTTCCATATGATTAGAAATGGTTTTAATTTCTTAATCTGAAATTTTTTCTGTTAATATCTTTGATCTACTAATGATCTTTTAATTGCCAAATCAAATAGCTTTTTCTTAATCATCATCCTTGATCTCTTAGCAGCATCTAACAATATGAATCATCCCTGGATACTATCTTGAATAGTCTTTCCTCTCTGGATTAAGTAACACTACTATCCTAGTTCTCTTCCTGTCTAATCCCTCCTTTGTCTCTTCTGGTTAATTACCCATGGCAGCCCATGTTCTATCATGGACTTTCTTCTCTTTTATTTTGTACCATTTCACTTGGTGATCTCAAAAGTCTTCATAGGTTCAATTATCATCTGTATGCTGATGATTATCAGAAATATACATTAAGCCTTATTCTCTTCTGAGCTCTATTTCTTTATTAGCAATGATATTTGGATAGTTCAAACTGGCTATCCCACCTAGGCATCTGAAATCTGACATGACTAAAACAGAACCGCTTATCTTTCCTCCGCATCCTCACTTTCTAACTTTGCTATTGCTATCAAGGGTATGTATAACCCTTCCCATCCCCCAGATCCTCAGCTTCTATTATCATCCTCAACTTCTTATTCTCCCTCACTTCACATGCCCAGTTAGCTACTAAATCTTGTCATTTCTACCACGACTACATCTTTTGAATCTTAACTCTCCTCCAATCAATACTAGTTAGATCTTCTCACTTTTGCTTGTACCATTATAATGGCCTTATAACTGGTCTCCTGCCTCATGCCTTCTCACATCAAACTATCTTCCTTCCAGATGCTAAAGTGATTTCTTGAAAACATACAAGAACTACATCCCCTCCATCCTACCCTACCATATATAGATATCAATGAGTGCCATTTTACCTCCAGGATTAAGCAATTCTGTTTGATATTTAAAGCTCTTCTTAATGTGGCTACTTTCAGTCTTCTTATATTTATTCCCTTTTTTTGCATTCTACAATTCAACTACACTGGCCTATTTGTTTCTCAAACACAACTCTTTCTTTGAACTGGCTGATGATGAAAATGTTTCTCCTTCTTCACCTTGGTTTCTTAGCATCCTTGTTTAAAATTCAGCTCAAGTCCTACCTTCTGTGTAGGTCTTTCCTATTTACCTAAGGGCTAGTGCCTTACTCTATTTCTATTTTGCATGTACTTAGCTATATAGATGTTGTCTCCCTGAGACACTGTTTTTGCTTTTTTTTATATCCTTTATAGAGCTTTATGGAGTTCTTGGAACCTAATTAATGTTTGTTGACTGGCTGATTGACTGGCTATCCTCTCCCTGTCAGAAGTGCTAAGACTCAATATATAGAAAAAGGCATATATCTGTGAACATGGCCAATTCAAAAACTTTATTTTTCATTGTTTTACTTTTTTTCCCCCTTGGGGTGTGGGTGGGAGAATAAAGGAAATTAGGAATAGGATAATAACAAAAAAGTTAAAGAGGATCATTGGAAGTATGTTAAACACAAAATAGTATAGAAGGAAGGCAGAAAGAATCACAAACAAATAGCATTGAAAGTTACATGTTGAATTTATTATATATTTAACATATATGTTTATATAGTATATGTGATTTGTTTCTATAGTTAATTAAATATATATTTAACAATAAAGACATGCCGTTACTTTTTAAATTTAATTTTTGTAATGTTATTATGGAAATATATTTATTTTGTGTTAAAAATTTATAATAAAACAAAAATTTTAAATAAAATTGCCTAGAACTGTAGTCTTCAATATTTTGGGTTGTATATAACTATCAGTAAAAAATGTTTGAGCAAGTTCCTACAGTGTGTATGGGTGTTTTAATTATATAATTATTATAAATTTGATATTATTTTATTATTATATATCTTAATATATGTGTATGTTATCCTACAATGATATGTAATTATGTAATTATAAAACTTATAAAAATTAGGAAAAATATAAGATGTAGATGAAATAATATCTGGTTAGAGTAAAGGAAGTACTGAAATTCGTTGACTATGCAAATGATATAGTTAAACTTACATTTAAGAAATCACTTTGGTAACTCTATGGAAAACTGATTGGAGAAGGATGTGGATTGGGTCAGAGAGAGAAACTGAGATAATATAAGGGAGTGTGTGTTCCTAAAGGCTGGATGAAATGTTTGCAATCTGTTCTTTCTATAACTTCTCTGTGAATATCCTTTTATAAGTGCTAATTGATGTTAAATGATTAAATGATACTGAGCAGTTAATCATTAAATCAATGATATAAGGAAGATTCTAACTAGTGATAGATATTAGGGAGACTGAGTGCTTCAACTAATAGCATTAAAAATAAACCCACAACTCTTTTAAGAGTGCCATTAGGAGTGACTGCAACTAACCACAAACTTCTGATGATTTGATTTGTCATTTCAAGGAGGATACCACAATAAGGACACCCAGAGTTCAAAAGACTACACCAGCAGAATCAACAGCAACACATTAGGCATTCAATGTTCTAGACTAGTAGAGCTTCACATCTCCCACAAAAGGAGAGAAAAGCATTCCCCTCTTCTCCAGAAGGGCTAGGTTTTCCAATTTACTTGTCTAGCCCTATTTCACTCTCTTTATTACAGGTTGCATTCCTGTCATATCAGAGTACTAGCTGTTAGAACATTTGTCACACTGAATTCTCCTGCCTCTATGTATTCATTCAGACTTTTTTTCATGTTTCCAAACTTGTTGAGATCTTCTTCCTTAAAATTTCTTTGAGTAGTTTTTTCTTTTGTCCCTGTTATATTTTACCTTGAATCATACATAGTTGTATATGTAGCAGATTCCCCCCCCCTTTTTTTTTTTATTAATTCCCATTAGGCAAGGGACAAAGCAGTTGTCCATCTCTGTGTTCTCAGTATTACCAAAGAATTTTATAGATAGCAGGTATACAATAAATGTTTTTGGATTTAATTTGGTTGCAAACAAAACAAAACAAAACCCTCATTGATATATAGTCCATGTAAGTTCTAAGGATTCTCATTCCAACTCTTTGAGATGGGTCTCAGGACCTAGAATAAGACTAGTTTTTCTTATCAAGGTCCAAGGTTGAATCTTATGCCATTATCTTGAGTCCCATTGGTGTGCTTAAGAAGATTATTAGTGAAGAATAATTTAGGCAACCAGTCTTTAAATAGGTTTTGAAAGGAGTTTTTACTAAGATGGTATAGTAAGAACAATTAGTACAAAATATTGCTCCTATCCCACATCTGTGATGCTTTACTACAAAAACATTCTTTCTCTAGAAAGAATAGATGGGATCCTGACAAAGAACACCTTTACACAAATTAAACTCTTAACATTATAACAATAAGGAATATATATAGTAGATGTTGCTAAGGAAGTAGGCAAGTTAAGCTGTCAATCAGGTGAAATGTAATAAGATGTAACTTGATAGGAACAAACGTCAAGACTAAAACAAATTTTAAAATCAATTATGTAAATTTTAGGGGAATGGAAAGAGAAAGAATTGGGTGTACCAGTGGACTGTGAAATTAATGTGAGTTCATTGTATAATATGGCTACCAAAAAGGAAAATGCCATTTTATGTATAATTTCCAGCATATTGGAGGTGATAGTACCATGACTTCTCTACCTTGTTCTGAGTATATGTGACATAGTGTTCAGTTGTGGATGCCACATTTTAGAAGAAATATTTGCTTCCTAGAATGAGTCCAGAGGAGAGTAAGTAATATAGTGACAGAATCATGCCCTATGAGAAGGATTCAAGGATATTTAATCTGCAAAAGAGAACTTTTGACAAGGAATGTATAACCTGAATAAGAATAATACCTTTCCTGAGTTCTTTGAAGGATTGTCATGTGAAATGACTCAAATTATTCTTTTTAATCCCAGAACCAATGATAAAGTTAATGGATAGAAATTATGGAATGTAGATTTTGGCTTGGTATAAGGGAAAACTTCACAGCTGGCAAAATGGATTGCCATAGGCGTTACAGAATTCTCTTTTTACTGTTTAAATGAAATTGGATAATCACTTATTAAGGATATCATTGAAGGGATTTCTATATAATAGAAGACTGGCCAGTAAGGGCCCATTCCTTCAAGCATGTGCAATCTGTTTCACTTTATGTCCATACATGTGAGTGCTTGGGGACCCTGCTTCCAAGTATATGTATAGATAGAACTGTGCTCTGTTAAGAGTACTGTTAAGAGTACCCTGTTAAGGGTATTTGTGTATCTCCTATTCCCTATTTATTCTGAAATCAGAACTGCTTGTATATATAAAGTGCTCCAAGTTGTTTTGTTTTTTTCTTTCCCTCTGCTTCCTGGGGTTAAAATAATCTTAGTTCCAGAGGACTGATGATGTTCTAAAATCCCTCTAAACCCTCTAAAAATGTATAGCTTTGTAGGCAAGTCTGTTTAGAATGGGGCCCTTTCATATTTGATCTGTCCTGTACTTTAATTTGAATTTTTTATGTAGTATCTTTTCTACTTGTTGAAATAGAGGATAATGTCTCACATTTTTAGTAACTTCAAATTATAAAGACTTCAAAAGTGAAATTTGTACATTTGTACTTTATAAAATGATTTCCCTCTTTCTGATTTTAAAGAAATTTTTATACTTTTCTAAGATGTTGATAAATTCCTCTGTCAATTTCATAGAATTTTAAAGTAGCTAGCCATTTGCTAGCTGGAAAAATAAACTAGCCCTTGAGAGGAAACCATCTTTACCTCCTCCAGAGTGCAGAAGGGAGGAGAGAGTTTCTTCTTTTCCCTGTCCCACTAGAAATGCTATTTTGCAGTAGAGCAACTTACTTACAATAGATTCCATTACCAGCAAAAAGCAGGCCCAGAGAATCTATCTGCACAGTTGAGTTAATCCATAGAAACATGAGCAAGTATATGGAACCTAGTGATGTGACACATGCAGCAAGATAGCGTAAAGACATCATGGGGGATGGGGCAAAAAACTAATAGACCCAGTAGTGTGATGTGAGTTTACTTAGCCTTGTATGTTCCATATGTGTGTGATGTTCTTCCTAGTGTATCCTATGTGGGTACTATTGTCCTCACCAATGCTTTTGTTATCTGAGAGTATAACCTAAGTATATAGGATGGGGATAATTTCTTATTATTGTTTGTGAAATGCCACTACAGAAAATGACTTTACTTTGAGTTGATTGTGTAAAATGGCATACTGGTAAAGGTAAATATACCAGCACTTGAGCAATAGTTTTAGAAATATAGACCAACAAAGTGCCTTGTATCTCAGCCCAATTTGTTTTTGATTTGGGGGAGTAGCCCAAGAGATAGTATTACATCTAAATAAGAAAATGGAAAAGTGACATCAAGTACAAGAATTATAATGCACAAATCAAAGGATTACTGTTGGAATGTATGATATTTTCTTTTATGGATTCAAGGGAGTTTTGAAAGAATGTTCTACCATATAAAAATCTCAAAATACCGAAAGAGTTGTCCCTCATCCATATTAAAAAGGGTGCCCTTTTCAAATATAGATAGTTTTGCTGATGGAAAATGATGTAATCAAGGACCATTGTCAAAGAAACAGCAAAAAGAGTAACCAATTAGAGAAAATGGTAAAGATCGTTGAAGTTTCTTGTTTTCCGTCACTAAATTTGGAAATTTATGAGATTATAGAAGTTCATGGGGACTCTAAGTTAATAGCTAGGAAATCCTGGCTCCCAGAACTATGTGTTCATCTTGGGACAAATTGTTACCTGGTTATACTATAAATGTTAGAAATGTGGATTCTGGTTTATCACCATGGGATAGAAATGAATGACCTCATTGGAGAGACCCTGATTTGGAACAACAGGTTAGCTGAACTTGGGTTTTCAGAATACTCAAGAGTTCAGAAGAACTCACCAGAATGAAGCTAAGAACAGAGTTGAGTTTGGAAGATCTGAGTGAAAGAAGAAAGATTTTATTTGCACTTCAACCTACTGCATACGAGTTAGAAATCCCTCAGAGTTTAATTAGGGGGGCAGTCACAGAAAAGTTCTGTAGATCCTTGGCTTACAGTTTCTACTTCTGCTAAAAGAACAAAATACTAATCCCACAGCATAGAAGATGACAAAAATGAAGCAGCCAGCAAAGAGGTATCTCTGTCCAGCAGGTGAAGAGAAAAGAAGCAACTTGAGTAAAGAAATAGCCAGACTCTTACTAATAGAAAAGGGGGAAAAAAGGAAATCAAGGCCAATAATTCAGTGTTACAAGCTGCCTCGAGCACAGATTCCCTACACATGTACGTTCTTGTTCTTTACATTTGACCAACTGTCCCCCTTCAGACACTATATATATCAGTGGGATAGTGTGTCTCTGGCTTATAGGCTAACAGGACTACTATTTCTATTATTTATAGTAATAATGGTAATTATCTTATGCTTAGTAAATGTTTCTGATTAAGAGTGACTAGAATTCATCTTGGTTTATTTGTTAGATGGGAAGCACAGTGGATGGAACTTAGAAGACATAGAGTACAATAGGAAGAATACATTCCTTCTATCAAAGTCAACCTTTTCAATCCTTTAAGTTCAAGGGGGTTGTGATAGGAAGGGAGGGTTGTATTAATAATAATAAAAAATAAGGAATGTACTGAGAACAATTTGAATTAGCTCAGCAGAGCTAATTATTCAATTTTTATTATGAGCATTTGTAATCTGAAAATCAGCAAACACTACAATTTGATGGATTTATTTTCTGTTAACTGTCTAAACCTAAGAAAGTTATGGATAAAAAGTTGGTAATTTAAATTAAACTTAAAAGTATGTTGTACATATATGTTTTCCCAGGCAGCCAATTGTTAAATATTTACCAGTATTTTCAGGATAGTTGTCACCCTCCTCTGAAACTTTCAGTGACTTGGCAGTGTGAATATAGGTCAGATTAACTCGTCAAACCAGAAGAAACTTAGAGAAAAAGTAGATAGTAGTAGGAAGTGCAAGCTCTGAGATCTTCTCTCAGGTCTTACTGGGTTTCTGTTCAAATATCAGTTCTTCTCTGAGCTCAGGTCTGTTATGGACTTATGAGTCTTAATTTTAGCTGGCCTTCTGCTCCAAAATATGGTAATAAAACAAAATCTGCATTTTTGCCATCTATACTATAACTAGGCAACATATATATATATATTTGACCACAGTTATCATTCCTCGGGACCAGGGTTTCCTCAGCTTTTAACTTTAAGTCCTCCTGCAATTTTGATGCTGAAAAACAAGAAACATCAAACAACTTTTTTTCTGAGTGTCTTTTCTTTGAGGAGATACTTTTTCAGTGTTCCACCATTATCTTTGTTTTTGTCCTCTCAATTAACAAATTACTCAAATCTGTAGTGGGCAGATTGAGGCCAGTAGAGACAGTCAGAATGTTTCCCTCAAATTATTCTGTTATGCCAGTATTTGGGGTCTACAGTATAATCAAAATGCTTACTTAAAAAAATTATATTGAATGTTTTCAGGCACTTAAATATTTCTTAATTTAGAAAGTAAAAAAAGCTGTTCAATCACAATTTTAATGCACAAATTATTAAACTATTTTTATTTGTGTAAAAAAATCTGTAACCTACATTAATCTTATTCTTCAGTTGAAAAAAACTTGTATTTAAATATAGAACCAACAACAGATTTTAAAATATCATGTTGCTACCTTTTCTTCACAACCCTGTAGGCCAGCATGGTGGTTGTTATCT